>NC_079510.1:13841772-15112133 GCF_030052815.1 Hevea brasiliensis
ATAGTGAAGTGCAATTAGATGATGAGTAGGATAACAGTCGTGTTTTCTATAATATTTAGGGTCATAAAAGGATTAGGAATCCTTGGTAAAATATTTCTACGTTATTATTATTATTATTATTATTATTATTATTATTATTATTATTATTATTATTATTATTTATTTCAAATTCTTTTTCTTGTCTAATATTTCTAATATAGCCCTTCTCAGTTTTGCTGATGTTCTGTAATTGCTTTATGTGATTCTTTTTTGCCTCATACAGATGCTTCAACCATTTTTTGCCAATTTAAGGAGCTTCTTAAAAGCTTTAGTTGTTATTTGAATTTCTAAATGCTAATGCATGGATATTACTATAGCCTATGTAGTTTGGTAAGATGAATGCTACTGAGCAAAAGCTAATAAAGAAGGTGCATGAGGTTAATAATCTTAACTGTTTATGGAAACAAGAAAATTTAGCTAACTATAAGAATAGGAATCATAGAGTTCAATGTTGTGGTTGGAATTTTCAAGTTATATAAAAGATTTTGCTTGTTCATCTCAGTATGACGTATGATTGTTTTGATTTTGAAACTTTTAAGAATGTTCCTAAGCATAAATTCATATGCTTTTTTCACTTGCTTTCAAATGATTCACAATGTTTAGTATTACAATTTTTCATTGATATATTAACTGCTAGCTATGGACATTACCAATGCTCTCTACATCTTTAGTAACATTCTATTTGATCAGAGCAACTTACATACTCTATAACCTTTGCATCATCACAAGGCAATGTGAGAGTTTTTATTACAAACATTATCTGGAAATGAAAGTGAGATATTTCTCATGATTATGAATAACCACTTCTATTCATATGCAATAGAAGAAGAAAGAGTAAAGCAGTAAAGTTGTTTGGACAGCTAGCACTCTAAGATCAACTTAAACAAAAAATCTAACTACTTTACAAGCTAGCTAATATTAAGTTACAATATAAGAATTAGTGCTTAAGCTAACAATGGCTTTGCTATGACTTTGAACTAATTTCTTCTTTTCCTCTGATTAATATTCCCCCTCAAGTTGAACATAGATGTTATTGATGTTCAACTTGCTCAAAAGATATTTGAATTGAGAAGGATGCAAAGCTTTTTTGAATATGTTAGCTAACTGCTCACTAGTCTTCAAATATTTTGGTTTAATAATCCTAAGCAACACCTTTCCTCTAATGAAATGATAATCAATTTCTATGTGAAATGATAATCAATTTCTATGTGCTTAGTTCTCTTCTGAAGCGCAGAGGTTTTGGCATTATGAATTGCAGATATACTATTAGTTTTCAAGATGATAGGTTGGGGAACTTAAACTTTAAAGTCTGTTAATAAAAAGATCAATTATAAAATCTCTGAAATTGTTGTTGCCATTAATTTGTACTCAACTTTTATAGAACTTTTAGAAATGGTAGATTATTTCTTGGACTTCTAACTTATTAGAGATTGACCAAGAAACACACAAAAACCACTCAATGATCTATTTGTTTCATTATGACCAGCCTAGTCACTATTTGAATATGCCACCAATGTAAGCTTAGACTATGAAGAAAGAAATAGGCATTATCTTAGAGCAGTTTTGAGATGCTTAAGGACCTTATAAACTGCATTCAAATGTATCTCAAATGGCTTTTCCATAAATTGAGATAACATACGAACACCATATGCTATATTAGGCCTAGTTAAAGTGATATAACTTAATTTTCCAACTAGCTATCTATATACACTAGGATCTAAAAGCAAGTTCTTTTCACAAACTTTGTGTTAACTTCTATAGGAATAGAACTTGGTTCAGCACTAAGCATACCATACATTTCTAACATTTTTAACACAAATTGCCTCTAAGAAACAGTAATTCCTATAGTTGATCTAGCTATTTCAAGACTGAGGAAATATTGTAAGCTTCCAAGATCCTTTAATTTAAAATAAGAGCTCAAGCTAAACTTCAACTAATCAATCAACATTTTATTTCTACTGCCAATAATAATATCACCAACATACACAAGTAGTGCAATAAAACCAGCTTCTATAATTTTAGTAAATAGAAAGTTGTCAGATTTGCTTTGAATAAAACTTTCCTTTGCTAAAATCTTAGTAAACTTAAGATTTCACCACCTAAAAGCCTGCTTTAATCCATATAAGGATTTTTAAAGCTTGCAAACCAATTTTGATTTTCCCTATACTGTTCTTTAGGTATATATACCTGAGGTATATCCCTATAAACTTCTTTTATTAATCTCTAATAAGGAAGCCATTATTGATGTCTAGTTGAGACAAATGTCAATTAGAAATAGTTACAAAAGCAAGAAAAGTCCTGATAGTAGTATATTTATCTATAGGACTGAAAGTTTGTTGATATTGAAAACCTGCTCATTGAGTGTAGCTCTTAGCTACACGTCTAGCTTTATATCTCTCAATGGAGCCATCTAACTTAAACTTGACTTTATAGAACCATTTACAACCAATGGACTTATTACCTTTAGGTATCAGAGTAATAACCCAAGTGTCAATGGATTTTAAAGAATCAAGCTCACTTTTCATGGCCTCTTTCCAATTACCAAATTTAATAACTTGAAAATAAGAATGCAGTTCAAAAGTAGAGGAGACATTAAGAATGAAAGACTTGTAAAAAAGAGATAGTCTGCCATAGGCAAGATAATGATGAATAAGATACAAAGTACTACAAGAACTAGAATGGAAATGAGACTTAGTGAAAAGTTGGACACAGTAATCATGAAGATGGGAAGTGATTTGCTTGTCTAAACACTCTTTTTTATAAAGGACTGGAAGGAAGAGACTGAGATATAGTAGGTGCAAGACCAAAAGACTCAATTTGTATTGGACTTGATCTAGAAGACTCAGGAACATGAATAGACTCAGAATAACTAGGCATGATTGGAAAAACTAGGTTAGGAACATCAATAGGAGTAGGAAAAGTAGACAAATTAGAAGAACAATGTTCAAATGGCAACACATACTTATGGAAAACAACATCTCTGGACATAAAACAAGACTTAGTTTCAAGGTCAAAAAGTTGATAACCTTTTATACCTACTGGATGACCAATAAAGACACACTTCCTAGCTCTATAATCAAATTTTGTTCTATAAGCAATCAGATTAAAAGCAAAGCATAAATAGCCAAACAACCTCAAATGATTATAAGAAGGAACTTTATGAAATAAAATTTCAAAAGGAGACTTGTTTTGATATTGTGCCATAAGAATTCTATTGATGAGATAAATAGTTGTGAGAACTACAAAACCTCAAAAATAAAGAGGTAGATAAGAATGGAAAAGTAAGGCTTTTGCTACATTAAGTATGTGTTGATGTTTTTTCTCAATAATACTATTTGGTTGAGGGGTGTAAACACAACTGGTTTGATGGAAAATACCATGTGAAGTAAAGAAAGAATGCAAAAGAAATTCATGCCATTATCTGTTCTGATTTGTTGAATGGATGTATGAAACAAATTTTGAATCAATTGATAAAATTGAGGTACCAAAAAAGAGATTTTAGATTTATATTTCATAAGAAAAGTCTCCTTTATTAAAATTAATAACAATAGTAAGGAAAAAATGATTTTTATTCATATCCTTTTGAGAATAAGGTCCCCACACATCCATGTGTACAAGTTGAAAAGAAATTTACTATCGGATTCATGGGAAGGAAAAGACAACCTTTTTTATATGGCTTTTGGACATGTACAACATGGTGAAGTCATTTTATTACAAGGAAGGAACAATATAAACTACTTATTCTGTCATTAGTTGGAAGACCTAGTCTTTGATGCTAGACATCAAAAGAAATTCAATAGGAAGCAGTAGAATGACAAAAATTATTATTGACATTATCCAGAAGTAGAACAAATAAAACATTTCTCATTTTAGCTAGTCTAATTATCATCCTTGTTAGAGAGAATAACAAAACATAACTATTGAGATTGCACCAACTTACTAACAGATAAAAGGTTAAAGGTAAAGGATGGAACAAACAAAATATTATAAAGAACGAGTAAAAGAGTTAATGTGAATTGTACCTATTGTTTTCACTTTAACTTGTATACCATTAGGCAAAAACACAAAAGCATTAGAAATAGAAATTGAAATAGAAATTGAAATAGAAAACAAAGATTTGGAACATATAATATGATATGTGGCATTAGTATCCACAATCCAAGGAGGCACTGTAAACTGAGTAGTAAAAGATTACATAAAGTAGGAAAGGATGTGATAGAAAAAATAGAAGAATTCATACCTACAATATTGACTTGTGATGAAGAGGATATATTAGGATTTTAGATAGGTTGTGTAAGTGGAATAGAGGTGTTAACTTGATCACTTAAAAGAGACATTAGTTTAAGAGCTTACTCTTTATAAAGATTCAAATGAGTCATGTTCTCCATCACACTTTCAATATTAGTCTTGCTTGAGGTTGAAGGAGCAACATTAGTGGCAGGCATATGATGCGCAAAAGGACTAAAGACTCCTTTTGACTTTGTAAACTTAAAGTCAGGAGGAAAACCAGTCAAATCTATAACAACTAGTTTTAAAATGACAAGGTTTGTCGACATGGAAACATATGACATCAGCTTTAGGTTTCTTAAGTACCATAGCGAAAAATTTTGGAAAAGACTGAATTTGCAGCATGAATGATCTTTGTGTTTCCTCTTTTAAAACAATATATAAGCCTGATCTAGTGAAGGAAAAAGTTTCATCAAAATAATCTATGACCTAAGTCTCATTAAGACCATTGAGGAACATAAAGACATAGTCCTTTTGCTAAATGTTAACAAATTTTTGAAAACAATTTGAATTGCATTTTCCATAAAAGTATTGTAGAAAAAGCCTAAAATCCCTTAAATCCTAATAAATCCCATTTAGACTTGTAAAGTAAGCATCCATAGACTTCATACCTTGAGTAACAGTATGTAAGATATGTTAAAAATGACACATATGAGAATCATCAGGCTGAGAAAAATCTCTGGTGCAACTTTCCCTTATTTATTTAGAATCTTCCAAGTAAAACACAGTTGAAGCAATAGGAGGAGAAATAAACCTTAAAAGCCATGATACAATAAGATTGTTGTAATGAACCCATGACAGATATTAAGAATCCTCTAGTGATGGCTTAGGAATCATACCATCTTGAAACCCTGCTTGTTTCTAATCGAAACAGCTAGTAAGAAAGACCTCTTTTATGAAGGAAAATTAGTTGTGGTGAGCTCAGAAGTTACATTCACTGAGCTATGATTCTTTAAATGATGAAGAAAACAAGGAGATGAAGTATCTTCGAAGGGATTAGAGCTTAAAGCTCCTGCAATAGTAGAAAAAGACACATGGATGAGCAAACAAAGGTTTGAGAGAAAGCCAAAAAAAAAAAAAACTACTCTAAATCTAGATCTTTAGCTCTGATTGTCACACCCTACCCCTCTGTAAAGCATAACATGATCCCGTAGAATACCTAATGAACTACCAAACTTCACCTACCGATAACTCATTAAGTACCCTACAAGGGATTTTAAAATAATTTTCTTACATTTTGGAAGTGGTGAGCATTTTGGTAGGAATTAAAATCATTTATTCAAAGTTTAAATACTAGTAGGAATTTTTGTCCATTTTAATTTTTCCGCAAATTTTATAAAAATTTCGGCAGAATGCCGTCTGTATTTTGAGAAAATAGTTCTTCAAAAACCTATAAAAAGCACTTCTAATAAATTTTTCATAACTCCCAACCTCCAAATATTCTCAAGTCAACACATCTCAAAATTCTTAAAACAAACTATTTCATATCATTCCATCAATATTGTATGCACAAATTAACTTTACAGATATAAAATCCAAAAATAATATCATTACAAATTTATTATACAACTGCTCACTTTACATTGATACTTATGGCATTACAGTATTTACATCAAAATTAACTACAAGGGTATAAAACAATACCCTTACAAAAACGATCAAGAGTTCTTGTCAATCCCGCAGCTCACTCTGCTACTTTCCCTTTGCTCTTATCTGCGACAGCAAAATAAGCTATCGATGAGTATAAAAATACTCAGTGGTGCACAATAAAAATTTAAAATATAATACATAAATCATTCATAACCAAAACACAGTTTAAATATTTCTCAATCACATTTCACAAATTATCAAAGCTCATAATAACACAATTTAGTCAAATAAGTTAAGAAACACAGTGTTGCCAATTCATACACAACTTAAGCCATGACACAAAATTTCCGATCAATGCCGCGTTGTACACCACGACAAAGCAATCTACAACCTCACTAATCGAAATCAATGAGGGAGGTGGCTAGCTAGCTAATGAGTACTCATCCGATCTACAACCTCAACTGGTAAACCAGATAGGGAGGAAAATAATCGATCTCAACCCCATAAATGGAGGAGGAATAATAAGTCACTGTCATGCTAAGTGTGAATCAGAAATCCATTTCAAACATTTTATTCAAAAATTGCATACAAAAATCAAATCAATTTCCAAAGTTACAATTTCATCACAAAGTGGCAACACAAAAGTTCTTAAACTTATAATGCGTACTAAATCAATTTTTCAAGGATAAAAAGCTTAAATAGGGTTTATTGTGCACAAACCTGACGTGAGTTGCCTCTAGGCCTTGACTCAGTCTCTCAGAGCTTCCAAGTCTTTTTTAGCTAAAACACACAGTTTCACAGTGTTTCAGTATCATAACTTAGCATAAATCCAAAAATAAATTTAACTTCACTTTTACTTAGCTCTAATGTGCTAAACACGACGTTCTTGAAATTTTTGTGTTTTGGGTTACTATTTACTATGCTATTCAAGTCAAATTGTTGACTTTCTAAGGCTTAATAGGTATGAGAATTCCAACTTCACCCACATACCATATTTTGGTCACCAAACTTGTTGGTTTTGGTCATTTTCTCAACATTTAAGTCTTTTAGGCAAAATTATCAATTTTCAGTTTTTGGTGTCTAGGTTGCACTATTCCATTGGCCACTTTTCTGTTGAAATTTGGCAAAACTTCCTTCATAGAAAATGTTCCCTATTGTCTTAAGTTTATTTTCCTTTTTGAATCACTCCAATTGGAGTTTTGTAGCTCAAGTTATACCCAAATTACAGTTACTGTTCATGCTATAGATTTTTATTTTGGTAGATTTATTAATCTAACTTCGTTCAGCAATTTGATCAAGTTAAGTCCATAATTTGGTCTAATTTTCTTCATACGAAATGTTCTACTATACCTTAGGTTTCCATCGGTTCAAGAATCACCTAAATCAGAGTTTTCTAGAGAGAGTTATAGCCATTGAAACTTTACTGTTCATATGGTAAATCTACAGTCTGCAGATTCAGTGATCCAACTTTGCTCAGTAATTTGATTGGGTTAATGGCATAATTTGGATTGGTGTTCTTCATGAAAGTTTTAGGTCTATATCTCATCTAACCACTGGTAAAATTTCAGGTCATTTTGACCTGCCTAGCTTGAGTTATGACCAAATAAACAAACACTGTTCATTTGGTCAATTTGTGCAGGGTAGCCTGCAATTTTTCCACTTTGGTCAATTTGTTCACTAGGTTTTAGTCACTTTTTGGGCATGATTCCTAAATGAAAATTGTGTAATTTAGTGCCTATTTTCAGTCCCAATTGGTCCCATACCAATTGAACTTGTAAAATTTCATTTTTGGTCCCTCAAAGTTGACTTTTGGTCATGCTGCATACCCAATCCGAATTTGGCTTTGATTCAAACACTTCTAACACACTTAATTAGGTCACAAATGACCATTTCTCACTTCACATTAGGTCAAAAACACCATTTCACCATTTCTCCAAATTTTATCTCCCAAACCCTAGGTTCAAAACCCTAACTTCCATGTTTAGCTCATTTCATGCAATTAAACTATATAAACCTCAACTACACCTTCAATCAAGCTTGCTTACCTTTTTAATTGTATCAAAATCCATCAATTTCAAGTTACCTCTAAGCTGGCTGAATTTCACTATATTCCTAAATATGTTGTTTTTATTTTATTTTCATCAATACTAGTTCACTTCAAGTGCAAATTCATGAATATAAGGAGAATTGAGAGGATTCTTGACTAACCTTTAAGGAAGTATTCCCAAAGCTTCAAATCTTCTACTTTCTTCCCTCCTATTCTTCTTTAATCTTCTTTTCTAGGGTAACTTAGAAGCTTTTTAGGGTTTAGGGTTGAAATTTGTGGGGAAGAACTGTCACACCCTACCCCTCTGTAAGGCATAACATGATCTCGTAGTATATCTAATGAATTACCAACTCCGTTTACTGATAACCCATTAAATACACTACAAGGGATTTTAAAAACTTTTCTTACTTCTTTTACAGTGGTGAGCACTATTTACAGGTATTAAAAACCTTTTTGAACTGAAGTGATAGAACTAACACATTTGACTTATTTGGAATTTCTGTAAAAATTTTGGCAGAGTGCCATCTGTATTTTGGATAAAACAGTTCTTCAGAAAACCTGTAAAAAGCACTTCAATATTTTTTTCAAATCTCAACTCCAATATATTTCTCAATACAACATGTTTCTCAACTCAAAGCTACAGTGATTTTTCAAAGAACGAGATACAAGAAATATAATTCAATTTTTACAAGTCAAAATAACTCATAATTTACTTTACAACTTCAATGTACAATTTTAATTTACAACTGCTCAAAATAAAAAACAATATGTACATACAGTGGTCATACATTACAGTACAAAATGCAAAATGTGGTATACTCATTATACCCGAAAATCTCTCGCTGGAGGTACTAGCAGCTTAGTCTGCTGCCCTATCTGTCTGTCTACCTGCGACAGTAATAAAAAGCTATCGCTGAGACGATGTCTCAGTGGTGCATAACATTAACCAAATACAATTTAAATCACAATTCATAAATCATATAAATAGTGGATACTTAAAACCATAGTTAATTTCAAGACAGTAATTGTCAACAAGAATTTAAACTCCATTTCTCAATATCACAATAAATTTCAATAAGTCAGATCATGTTTGAATTCAAAAGACAGTATATATCAATAAGAGTTTAAATTCATTTTACAATCTCACAATACATATCAATAAATCACACACAGCTTAATCATGTTCCAAAGTTCAATTTGTCCCAAAAGCCGATGGCTAATGAGGTATTCAATTTGTCCCAAAAGTCGATGACTAATGAGGAATAATATAGCTAGCTAGCAAAAATATGAGTACTCATCCAATTCGTCCTCAACAGGCACACACCTCAACACTTCAGCCAGAGAGAGAATTCAATTCGTCCCACTAGACAAGCTAGCGAGGAATACAATCAATATACATGATAGCTGTGGTTTCAAATCATTTCCAATGCTTTTCAATCAATCAGTATCCATCAATATCATTCAAACAATTTTTCACAATTTCAAACCATTTACAATGCTTTCCAAGCAATAAATATTCATTCAAACACATTTCCACAATTTAAAACAATAATGTACAAATAGTCATAATTCATTTCAATTGAAAAATTCAAATGAAATAATTGTTGTGCACAAACCTCCGATAACTGTCTCTTGGTCTGGGCTCAGTGTTTCCTTCCCTTTTCCTGAGTCTTTACTAACTGAGAAACACAATTTGAAGTGTTTCAGTACTAAATTAAATTGTCTCTATCGATAATGCTTGATAAGTAATTCACTGAAAGCTATTATTTGCTTAATCACCTAATATACCGACCCTCGATGCGTTCTAGGTAAATTAGGTTTTAGTGTCACTAATATGTCACATTCGATAGTCCTTTAGGGTTGGTACATGTTACCAATTTCATTTCCTTGTTTAGTGCATTTTATTGCAAATTGTTGGATTCCGAGATACTAGTTTGACCTAGTCGGACGACCTAGTACCCTCAGTTTTCGGGTTTCAGTCAAAACTACAAACTTGTAGATCTATGTCTTATGGAACGCGAGGCAAAATTTTAGGTTATTCTGAGTTATGTAGACCAAGTTATGGTCATTTTACTATTGCTGGTCAAATGGCATCAAATTAGGTCATTTTAGGTCAATTTTGGTCAACTTTGGTTCGGCCAGTTTTTGGACCCGAACTTGTGCAAGCTGTTTGACTTGCTTATGGTCATTTCTGGGCTTTGGTGTCTTCATAAGACTTGTAGGTATGGGTCTTAACTATTCATGGTTAAAATGTCAGGTCAATTAGACCTGTTTTGAGTGATTTATGGCCTAAACACTAACTGCTGCCCAATTGGTCAATTTTCAGGTCTCAATTGTACTTAATCCGAATTGGTCATTTTTCATGTCACCTTGCAAGCAGAATTTTGGTATACTTTCTTAATGAAAGTTGGCACATTTTGTGCCTAGTTTCACCTCCAATTGGTCTCATACCAATTGGAGTTACACATTTAAAGTTATAGGTTAAAATGTACACTGCCCTCAATTACATTGCATAAACATGTATCAACTACACATTTACCTTACTCTAAGTCCATCTCTCTTACCCATTCTGTTTTGGTACATTACCAAAAACATATACCACTTCACTTTAAAGTCACTTTGGCAGATTACAAACATCCTTAACACACCAAATAAAACTCTAATTTACAAAGTCCAATTACAACCACATATACACATAAACACTACTCATTATCACATACACTTTACACCACTAATTTATATACATATCCATCAATCCTCAATGTCATAATTCTGCTAATATCTTCATGAATTCATGCATTCATCAAAGAGTCCCAAGGCTGCCAAATTGTTCCTCAATGCCAAAGTGTCCTACACTTCATCAATTTCCATTCCAAGTGCACAATCACCATATACATACATGGAATTAACTTACTAGGACATTAATCACCCTATTCAACATAATTTCCCATCAAATAAATGTAAGAATAAATCATCAAATATACATTTCCATGGCTGTCCAAACTGGATATATTAATAACTCCTCAAACTTGAAAATTTTCTTCACAAATCAAACACCCATAACATGTATACAAACTTTATCAAAGAATTATTCAAAAATACAAACTTACCTTTGGTTGGGACTTGTTAAACCTTGACTAAACTTCTTGATTTTTATTATCAAACTCTTCCTTGTGATGTGGGGATAAAAGTTAATGAAGAAACTTAGGTGATTAGAAGTGAAATGAGGGAATGGATCAAGCTCATGCAAAATGGCTATGGAGTTTTCCCTAGCTTTCCATTTCGGCAAGGTTGAGAAAATGAAGGAGATGATGCTTGAGTGGGAGTAATCTGCCCACTTATGCTTATTTTTAATCCATATTAAAATCCTTAGTGGTCCACTTACTTAATTTAAATCATATAATATGTTTAACTTCCTTTTATTCCACATTAACTCCTTAATTCTTGCTATTTACATTAGGTACCACCAAATTAATTTTTCATTATATTTTTCAAGTGTAATATTATTTATTTTTAATGGACATTTAGGTCAAAAGACAATTCGGGATGTCAAATGACCATAATGCCCCTGTTCGGGTTGCATTCCCGATTTTTCGGTAACACCGGGTTTTGTCCATTTTTCTATTTCTCACTTTTCTTTGTACTAATTATTTAATTTTTCTTTGATTTTTCTAATGATATTTATACTTCAATTGATGTCTCTTTAAGTCCTAAAAATATTTTTCAGGGTTCCCCGCAGTCCAGGGCTAGTCAACGGTCCACGCCGTGACTTCCCGGTGCAGTCACCCATCGCTAGGGTTCTCGGCTCGCTTAACTTGGTTACATTTCTTTGCTATTATTTTTCCTTTGCTTTCTTGTATTTTCTTTTCTTGTATTTCATTATTTTATGTCTCCTCACTCATAACGAAGTGTAGTTCTAGGCATCCTAGCTGTCCGGGCAACACTGGTCACCGGAACAGTAGAACGCACTACCGAACTTAGGGGTGTTACAAGAACTAAGTTTTTCAAGCTTTAAAAGCTTGTTAATGGAGGAACCTTGGGAGAGAAAAGTGAGAGAGATATGAGGACATTTTTTGAAGAAGAAGAAATGATTTTATTTCTTTTTTTTTTATGAATTTTTAAGTCTTATGGAAGACCAAAAATGTAAATAAATAAATAAATTAATTATATTCTTTATGGCATCATGCATGAGGTCATGCATGATGTCATTACCTTTTGACTTTTCTATTTTCTATGTTCTTTTTTTTATTATTTTTCTATTAGTTCTTTAATTTATTTCTCGATTCTGAAATTTTCTTTTCTCCGATTTTATTTGACAGTTAGGTCAGGAGTCAGCTCTTGGAGTCAATTGACCAAATTGGCCCTCGCCGGTTCATCCCGATTTGCAAATAATTCAATATTTCTTTCGGCTCCCTGACCTAATTATTTGACTAACTTAACAGTTCTTTTTCATGATTTTCTCTTTTCCACTGTGTTCGTAAGGGTCCTAAAGACCGCGGCGTCACATTTTACAGTTCGAAATTTGAGTTTAAATTGACTTCGCAGTCGTTCCCGAGAAGGTCACCCATCGCTGTGACTCTCGGCTCGTTTAACTTCTTATGTTCTGTTTTTCTTATTTGTACTTAACTAATTGGACATTACTAAGTATTTGTGTTTATGGCTTCTCTAGTTGTCTTAAGTGTGGTTCTAATCTCCTTAATTGTCCGGACCGACTCCGATCACCGGAACAGTGAAATATACCAGGCTATACAAATGGGGGTGTTACACTGATACCATATTACAAAAGCAATATGAAAATGAAAGTGCGATACTTTCTCATGTAAAATAAATTTTAATAGAACATAATAATCATAAACATAATGTAGATTATGAACATAAAGATTCAACTATCAACCTAATAATGGATCTTGAATAAATAAATTCTCATATATCTAAAAATTGTACCTGATGTGGAATTTAATTGAGCCATCATAATTACCTTCCTATAATAAATTACTAAGTGTGGGTTATGGCAGTTGTATATTGTTTAATCATATACTTCCTTCCATATACCACAACACTAGTAACTTACCATAGTAGGTTCATAAAAGATATATGTATATCACATCATGGTCCATAATAATAACTTGAAAAGGATTTTTCTATTATTCTTCACTCAAAATATTATGTGCACACAATCGTGAGGAAAAGGAAATAATTTAATGTATGTCAGAAACACATCAATGAGCTTAGAATGTTAAAGCCAATATATTATATGTTAATAAAACCAAGATCTATTATAAGAAAATGTTATTTATATGTCTTAGGTTGTGAATCTTTAATTAACGGATTTACTATCATAAGATCAGTACTATTATGCTCAATAGACACTCTTCGTTTTTGAACTTCCTCCTTAACTACAAAATACTTTAATTTCATATGTTTGGTACCTTCAGAATATTTGTCATTTATAGAGAAAATACTACTGCAGAATTCTCACAATGAATTCTCAGTGGCTTGCTAATGGTGTAGACTACCCCAAGTCCTGATATAAAATTTCGCATCTATAATGCATGAAATGTAACTTCAAAACATGCCATAAATTCTATTTCCATAATGGATGAAGTAATGACAAACTATTTTTGACATTTTTCTATGATTTTGTTTCTCCATAAATTCTCTTTCCATAATGGATGAAGTAATGACAAACTATTTTTGACATTTTTCTATGATTTTGTTTCTTTGGCTAATAGAAATATTGTCCCTTTTCCATAAGAGAACAATTCCTGTTGAACGTTTATACATATTAAATCTCTCTAGAATTTTATCAATATAGGCTTTATGAGACAACCCTAATAGTTCTTGTGATCTATCACAGAAAATTTCTATTTCAATCACAAAGATGCCTTTCCTATATCTTTCATTTCAAAATTCTTTGAGAGAATATTTAGTCTCACGTAATATGCCCAAATTATTTGCAGTAAGTAAGATATCATCAACATATAGAATTAAGAAAATAAACATTGTCCCACTAATCTTAAGATATATACATCGATCACTGAATTTTTCTTTAAATCAAAAGACTTTATAGCATCATTGAACATAATATACCTCTAGTGGGAAGCTTATTTAATTTTGTATATTAATTCCTTAAGTTTACACACCAATGGCCTTTTATTTCAATTGACAAACCTTTAGGTTGGTCTATATAAACTTCCTCTTTAAGTTCTCTATTTAAAAAGGTTGTTTTCGCATCAATTTAGTGTAACTCTAAATCATGATGAGTCACCACTGCCATAATAATTCTTAATAAATCTTTCTTTAAGATTGGTGAGAAAGCCTTTTTATAGTTAACACCATCTTTATGATTATAACCCTTGGTAACAAGTCTTGATTTATGTCTTTGATATTGCCATTTGAGTCACGCTTGGTCTTAAGACCCATTAACACCCAACTCGTTTAGATCTTTTAGGCAATTCAAAGAGATCCCATACTTTATTTTGTTCCATTGATTTTAACTCATCTTTCATGGCATTTAACCACTTGTCAAACTTAGTACTTTCCTATGGCTTTTGAAAATAAAACTGGATTTTTATTGATTCCAATGTCAAAATCTGACTCTTATAAGTAAGCCACATAATCATCATTAATTGCCAATCTTTTTTATCTTTGAGATCTTCTTAATGGCTTTTTTTTTTTTGTAGCTCACCTTCGTTAGATCTTTATAGGCTAGATTCTTTAGGATGTGTTCCATTATTATGTTATGCAGCACTATTAGGACCTTCAATAACTGCTGGAACAACATATGGAGTCGGGGTGGATATAGGAACATTAATAGGCAGAGGAAAATCAACTTTAATTTCTTGTATATCCACATCCTATCTCTTAACACTTTCACTAACTTCACCATTGTCACACCTTACCCCTCTGTAAAGCATAACATGATCCCGTAGAATACCTAATGAACTACCGAACTTCACCTACCGATAACTCATTAAGTACCCTATAAGGGATTTTAAAACAATTTTCTTACTTTTGATAAGTGGTGAGCATTTTCTAATAGGTATTAAAACATTTAATTAAAGTTGAAAACTAGTTGAAAATTTTTGGCCCATTTTATTTTTCCACAAATTTTATAAAAATTTCGACAGAGTGCCGTCTGTATTTTGAGAAAACAGTTCTTCAAATACCTGTAAAAAACACTTCCAATAATTTTTCTCAACAAAGACAAAATAATTTATATACATCATTACAAAATTTACATTAAGAGAAATTTAAACTAAAATTTATTACAAACTTTATACAAACTTTGTGCAAGCTGCTCAAGACCAATTTTTCATGTCCATACAATTACGTACATTACATACATCAAAATAATTTTTTACAGTCAGGGTATAAAATATACCAGATAACTTCAAAGTAGGCAGCTTCTCTATCCTCAGCAGCTCAATCTGCTGCTCCTCTAGTCTCTATATCTGCGACAGCAATAACAGCTATCGCTAAGTACTAGGACTCAGTGGTGCACAATATACTAAAATAATCTTTAAGCAGAATTTAAATCACATTTATTCAAAAATTGAACTGAACATGAGAATTAAATAAAAATCATGAATTATGAGATTTTAATCCAAACAATTTCATTTTGAAGTATCAAATCACATTTCATAAAACCCACAGTTAAATCATGCCATTCGAAACAAATATAATCTCAATAGCCAAAGGCTAAGGAGAAGTCACATCACAAGGCTGGCTAGCTCAAATATATGGATATCTATTCAATTTCTTCTTCTATTGGCACACGCCTCAACACTTCAGCCAGAGAAGGAATCAAAATTCGAAACTAATTACCCCCACTAGTCATGCTAGTGAGGTTTTCAAATATATGGTCATGACACTGTGGTTTCAAAACTTATCTTAACAATTTGCTAAATATTGCCATTTCAAGTATACACAAATAACTTTCAACAATTTAAATCAAAAGCATCATAATAATGTCACAATTCAATATTTCACATTATTCAAAACAATATGCAGAAGATAATTTACAGAATTTATATGTTGTGCATAAACCTTAAACGAGTCGCCTCTTGGCCTTGACTCGATTCCTCGGGTTCTTTCCCGGTATTCTTTTCCACTGAAACACACAGTTTCACAGTGTTTCAGTATCATAACTTAGCATAAATCCAAAAATAAATTTACATTCACTTATACCTAGCTCTAATGTGTTAAACTTGACGTTATTTAAATTTTGTGTTTCGGGGTTACTATTCACTACACTATTCAAGTCAATTTGTTGACTTTCTAAGGCTTAATAGGTAAGGAAATTTCAACTTCACCCACATGCCACATTTTGGTCACTAAATTTGTTGGTTTTAGTTGTTTACTCAAATTCTAAGTCTTTTAGGCAAATTTGCAAATTTTCAGTTTTGGTGTCTTAAGTTGCACTTTTCCATTGGTCATTTTACTGTTAGAATTTGGCAAACTTTTCTTAAAAGAAAATGTTCCCTATTGTCTTAACTTTATTCTCCTTTTTGAATCACTCCAATTGGAGTTTTGTAGCTCAAGTTATAGCCATTTGAACCATGGCTGCCGGATTAGACTTAACCCAAATTTCTGGGCAAATTTTGGTTTTGGCAGTTTTCGGTTACCAAATTTGGGTGGCCAAATGACTTGGTTAATGGCATAATTTGGGTTTGTGTTCTTCAAAAAAGTTTTAGGTATATATCTCATCTGTCCACTGGTAAAATTTCAGGTCATTTAGACCTGCCTAGCTCAAGTTATGGCCAAATGAACAAACACTGTTTATTTGGTCAGTTTGTACAGGTCAGACTGAGAATTTCCGGATTTGGTCAATTTGTTCACTAGGTTTTGGTCACTTTTTGGGCATGATTCCTGAATGAAAATTGTGTCATTTTGTATTCCGGTGACCGGTGTCGGTCCGGACAATTAAGAGGATTAGAACCACATTTAAGTCAATTAGAGAAGCCATAAACACAAATAATTAGTAATGTTCAATTAGTTAAGTATAAATAAGAAAAACAGAACATAAGAGGTTAAACGAGCCGAGAGTCACAGCGATGGGTGACCTCCTCGGGAACGACTGCGAAGTCATTTTAAACTCAAATTTCGAACCGTAAAATGTGACGCTGCGGTCCTTAGGACCCTTATGAACACAGTGGAAAAGAGAAAATCACGAAGAAGAACTGTTAAGCCAGTTAAATAATTAGGTCAGGGAGCCGGAAGAAATATGGAATTATTTGCAAACCGGGATGAACTGGCGATGGGCAATTTGGTCAATTGACCCCGAGAGCTGACTCCTGACCTAACTGTCAAATAAAATCGGAGAAAAGAAAATTTTGGAATCGAGAATTAAATTAAAGAACTAATAGAAAAATAGAAAAAAAAAGAGAAAAAAATGAAAAAGTAAAAAGGTGATGACATTATGCATGACCTCATGCATGATGTCATAAATAAATTAATTAAATTATTTATTAAATTAGATTTTGTGGTCTTCCATAACCTAAAATAAATAAAGAAAAGAAAAGAAAAAAAAAACATTATTTGGTCATCTTCCATCTCCCTTGCCGCCTCACTCTCTTCTTCATTTCACCATTTTTAATCTTCCATTAAAGCTTGCACTCAAGCATTAATTTGTTCACTTACCCTTCAAAAATCCCATAAAAACCTTACTAGAGCTTGTAATCTCAATTTAAGAAGAAGATCGAAAGAAGAAAGGAGTAGAATAAAAATTGAAGATTTGGTATTAAAGTTGAGGTAAGTGTATCCATTTAAAAGTTGAGATTTGATTGTTGTATTTTTAGTTGAATTAGCTTGTAATATGTTTAAAATGAAATAAAAATATGGGGAAGGACCAAACTGAATTTTCGTCCAGCCTATGTAGGGGTGAGTATTGCATGAGTTTGATTGAATGAAATATGTTAGAAAACTTGAATAAGTTGAGGAATTGTGTTTGTATGGTTGGAATTAGCAAAATGCAATAAATTAGGTGAGTTAGGGTTTTGGGACTTAGGATTTTGAAGAAAAAATTTGAAGAAGTGAGTAAATTGTGTGTTTGACCTATTGTGAAGTGAAAAATGGTCAATTATGACCAAATGAGATGTGTGGGAATGGTTGGAATGGAAGCTAAATTCGGAGGTTATATGGTCATGCTGCTGACAGCATGACCAAGACAACTTTGAAGGACCAAAACTAAAATTTTACAAGTCCAATTGATATGGCACCAATTGGAGATGAAAATAGACATAAAATAACACAATTTTCATTTAGGAACCATGCCCAAAAACTGACCAAAACCTAGTGAACAAATTTACCAAATTTGGATAAGCGCAGTCTGCCATTGTACAAACTGACCAAATGAACAGTGTTTGTTCATTTGTCATAACTCGAGCTAGGCAGGTCAAATTGACCTGAAATTTTACCAGTGATTAGATGGGATATAGACCTAAAACTTTCATGAAGAACACAAGTCCAAATTCTGCCAGCAACCAAGCCATTTGGCCACCCCAAGTTGGTGACTCAAATCTGCCAGCACCAAAATTTGCCTAGAAAATCTGGGTTATTTTCCATCCGGCAGCCCTAATTCAAAGGGCCATAACTTGAGCTACAAAACTCCAATTGGGGTGATTCAAAAAGGAGAATAAACTTAAGACATTAAAAAACATTTTCTATGAAGGAAGTTTTATCAAATTCCAACAGTAGATTGACCAATGGAACAGTGCAATTAGGAGCACCAAAACTGAAAATTTGACAATTTTACTTGAAGGACTTAAGCTTTGAGAAAATGACCAAAACCAACAAATTTAATGACCAAAATGTGGTTTGTGGGTGAAGTTGGAATTCCCATACCTATTAAGTCTTAAAAAGTCAACAATTTGACTTGAATAGTGTAGTGAATAGTAACCCAAAACACAAAAACTTCGAGAACGTCAAATTTAACGCAATAGAACTAGTAAAAATAAAGTTAAATTTATTTTCGGACTTATGTTAAGTTATGGTACTGAAATACTGTGAAATTGTGTGCACAATAATTTTTATTTGAATATATGATTCTTGAAAATTTGATTTTTTTTTTAATTAATTACGAATTGTGTTGCCATTTATGATTATGAATATGACTTTGAAAGTTTACTAGATTTCCAATAAATTATTTTGAATTGATTTTGTGTTCACACTTAGCATGACAGTATCACACTATTCCTCCTCCATTTATGGGGTTGAGATCGTTTATTTACCTCCCTCTCTGGCTTGCCAGTTGAGGTTGAGATCGGATGAGTACTCATTAGCTAGCTAGCCACCTCCCTCATTGATTTCAATTAATGGGGTTGTAGATTGCTTTGTCGTGGTGTACAACACGGCATTGATCGGAAATTTTGTGTCATGGCTTAAGTTGTGTATGATTTTGGTAACACTGTGTTTAATAAATTATTTGACTAAATGGAGTTGTTATGAGCTTTGATATTTGTGAAATGTGATTGAGAAGTATTCAAATTGTGTTTCATCAATGAATGATTTATCTATTGCATTTTAAATTTTTATTGTGCACCACTGAGTATTTTTATACTCAGCGATAGCTTATTTTGCTGTCGCAGATAAGAGCAAGGAGAAAGCAGCAGAGTAGCTGCTATCGAATTGTGGACCATATCAACCATTTTGTACGGGTATTATTTTATACCCTTGTAGATAATTTTGATGTAAATATAAAAATGTTGTATGTATCAATGTAAGTTGAGCAGTTGTAAATAAATTGTAATAATATTATTTTGGATTTTCTTCTGAAAATTTAATATTTGTACATGTGAATTTCATGTTTTATGCCTTGTGAATGAAGTATTAAATACTTTGAGATGATGAATTTTGATTTGTATTGTGGAATTACTTTGAAGTGTTTTGTATTGAGTTGAATTGAGGTTTATTGGAGGTTGGGAGTTGTGAAAAATTTTTGGAAGTGTTTTTCTCAGGTATTTGAAGAACTGTTTTCTCCAATTACAAACGGAACTCTATCAAAATTTTTATAGAATTTGCGGCAAAATTAAAATGGACAAAAATTTTTACTAGTATTTAAACTTTGAATAAATGGTTTTTAATTCCTACCAAAATGCTCACTACTTCTAAAATGTAAGAAAATTGTTTTAAAATCCCTTGTAGGGTACTTAATGAATTATCGGTAGGTGAAGTTCGGTAGTTCATTAAGTATTCTATGGGATCATGTTATGCCTTACAGAGGGGTAAGGTGTGACATGTTTTAGTGGTATCAGAGCATGGTTTTTCAATAAATTTTGACTATGTGTATGAACATTTTATTGATAAGTACAACTGCTCAAGTGTCTTTAATTGATACATATGACATATTTACATCGTGAAGATGCACTAACGGAGGTCAACCTCCTTGTGTTTAATCTCAGGAAGTAAAAAATTTGGGAAAACGGAATGGAAGGAGGAGATCATTCCGAAGAACAATCTGTTGAGGTTGAGGTTCAAGGGGAAGCCCCAGCACTCCAGAACATGAGTGGGTCAGCACCGCAGTTCCCTGCTCAGTTTGCACAGCAGATGGCTGCATTTTTCCAGCAAATGGCGGGTGATGTACCACCCCAAGCTCAAATGCCGATGCAGTAGCACAACCACAAATTTCACTCGGCAATATGAAAAGTTGATGAAATTTGGGGCCACCGAGTTTAAAGGCACTGTGGATCCACTGGAGGCAGAACAGTGGTTAGAAAGAATGGAACGAGTTTTTAGAAAGCTGCAGTGTACGGAAGAGCTGAAGTTCGAGTATTCAGTATCTCTTCTCTAAGGGGATGCATATGAATGGTGGAAGACCATCCCCCACAGCCTGGTTGAGCCACCTGTGCTGACATGGACAGACTTCCTGAGGGAATTCAGGCAGAAATGGGTTCCTGATGTGTATGTGGATATGAAATTACAAGAATTCTTGAGTTTGAAACAAGGGGACCGAACTGTAGCAGAGTATGAGAGAGACTTCTTAAGGCTAAGCCACTATGCTAGAAGCTTAGTCTCCATCCCCAGAGACAGATGTAAGAGGTTTGAGTCCGGATTAAGGCTGAATTTGAGAATGCAAGTCGTGGGTTTTCGACATCAAAATTTTGCTGAATTGATCTCACAGGCCCTGGAATTGGAAAGGATAGAATCAGAAGGGGCAGTGAAGAAGGGTACACAAGAGAAAGAAAAGACTGAAAAGACTACGGGACAAGCATCTGAGAGTGGTTCTGGAAAGAGAAAACAGTTTGGGGGATCCAGCTCCCATAGATCTGGCAGAGGTAGATTTTCTGGCCAACGACCAGCCCGATCTGGTCAGCAGACCCAGCAGACACCCCGAGGAGCTCTATTAGTACGACAGTGTGAAACTTGTGGTAGAACTCATGGTGGGGTTTTTTTCAAGGCCACTAGTGCATGTTTTAACTGTGGAGGGAGCAAACATTTCGCTAAAGATTGCACTAGTCCGCACCAGTCTGGACCTTCTGCTACATCTGAGGGATCAGCCCAAGTCTCTGCACCTAGAGGGTCACAGTCAGCTGCTAGAGGTAGAGGCAGAGGAAGGGGTCCTGGTAACACTCCTAGAAGTCAAAGCACTGTTAACCAGCCAGCACCCAGTGGTGCACCAGTCAGAGTGTATACCATGCGTTAGAGGGAAGAAACTGAAACATCAGACGTTGTAGCTAGTAATTTCTCCATCCTTGACCAAGATGTGCATGTGTTATTTGATCCTGGCTCTACACATTCGTATGTTAGTGCTAGTGTGATGTGTTCTACTGCTATTCAGTGTGTACCAATGGACTATGATGTGCTAGTAACTAGTCCATTAGGCCAGGAGGTCAGGGTAAATAGGTTATATAGGGATTGTCCTTTGGTGATCCAAGGACACACTTTTCTGTCTGATTTAATTGAAATGCCCTTCAGAGATTATGACATTATCTTGGGCATGGATTGATTAGCCAGGCATCATGCCATGATTGACTGTAGACTGAAGACAGTCACTTTTGGTCTTCCTCAGTATGGTGATGTAGTAATACATGGGGAGAGACAGTTATTACCTTTAAACATCATTTCAGCTGCACTGGCCAGGAAAATGATTAGAAAAGGGTGTGAGGCGTACTTGGCACATGTGATAGACACCCAAGTGGGGAGTCCAGCACTGAAGGACATTCCTAGTGTATGTGACTTTCCGGATGTATTTCCTGATGAATTGCCAGGATTACCTCCAGAAAGAGAAGTGCAGTTTGAAATTGATGTTATGCCTGGTGTCGACCCAATCTCCATAACACCATATAGAATGGCACCAGTAAAACTAAAAGAATTGAAAATGCAGTTGCAAGAGCTGCTTGACAAGGGCTTCATCCGCCCTAGTGTGTCACCTTAGGGAGCGCCAGTGTTGTTTGTAAAGAAGAAGGATGGCACTCTCTGATTATGCATTGACTATCGGCAGCTGAATAAGGTGACAATAAAGAACAGATATCCATTACCCCATATTGATGACTTGTTTGATCAGTTGAGGGGTGCAGCTGTGTTCTCCAAAATTGACCTGAGATCAGGCTATTATCAGTTGAAAGTATAAGAGCAGAGTATTCCTAAAACTGCCTTCAGAACCCGCTATGGCCATTATGAGTTCTTGGTCATGCCATTCGGGTTAACTAATGCTCCGGCTGCTTTTATGGATCTGATGAACACTATTTTCAGACCATACCTCGACCAGTTTGTTGTGGTATTTATCGATGATATATTGGTCTATTCGAGGAATGCAGAAGAGCATGATAGACATCTGTGGATTGTACTGCAGACTTTGAGAGAGAAACAGCTATATGCCAAATTGTCGAAATGTGAATTTTGGCTGAAGGAGATATCCTTTTTGGGGCATATAGTATCAGCAGAGGGTATTAAGGTAGATCCTAGCAAGATTGAAGCTGTCCTTAATTGGAAGCCACCCAGAAATGTCACGAAGATTCGTAGTTTTCTGGGGTTAGCTGGATACTACAGTCGATTTGTGAAGGGATTCTCCATGTTGGCATTTCCATTGACCAAGCTACTTAGAAAGGATGTGAAATTTCAGTGGACGGACAAATCCCAGCAAAGTTTTGATGAATGGAAGAGATGTTTGACTGAGG
This sequence comes from Hevea brasiliensis, assembly GCF_030052815.1. Classification (NCBI taxonomy): domain Eukaryota; kingdom Viridiplantae; phylum Streptophyta; class Magnoliopsida; order Malpighiales; family Euphorbiaceae; genus Hevea; species Hevea brasiliensis. Next base: position 13,864,852 of record NC_079510.1, read on the forward strand.
CTCCAGTCCTGACTTTACCTACACCGGGTAAAGAATATATAGTTTACAGCGATGCTTCTCACAATGGGTTAGGTTGTGTGTTGATGCAAGATCGAAATGTCATTGCCTATGCATCACGCCAGCTGAAACCGCATGAGAGGAATTATCTGACACATGACTTGGAGCTTGCAGCCATTGTGTTTTCTCTTAAGATCTGGAGGCACTATTTGTATGGGGAGAAATGTTACATTTACACAGATCATAAGAGTTTGAAGTATTTGGGCACCCAGAAAGAGTTGAATTTGAGACAGAGGAGATGGTTAGAGTTGATAAAAGACTATGATTGCCTGATAGACTATTAGCCAGGAAAAGCTAATGTTGTAGCTGACGCCCTAAGTCGCAAGACTATGGAAAGTCTACAGGTTATTCCTTTGTCTTTGGTACATGAGTTGAGATCATTACATGCCAGTTTAGAGATTAATGATGATGGGCAGACAGCAGTTGCATGGCATGTACAGCCAGTGTTAATTGATCAGATCAGAATGGCTGCTCAGAATGATGAAAGGTATCAGAAGCTGTTGGAAGAAGTCCGGCAGGGCAAGAAACCAGAGTTCTCAATCAGAGATGATGGTCTATTGCTGCACCAGGGCAGAATGTGTGTTCCTAATGATGTTAATTTGAGGCAGATCATTTTGAAGGAAGCACATGAGTCTCCTTTTGCTATGCATCCTGGTGGTACAAAAATGTATAGAGGGCTAAAGGAACATTACTGGTGGATGGGTTTAAAAAGAGATGTGGCAGAGTTTGTATCCAAATGCCTGACTTGTCAGCAAGTAAAGGCAGAGCATCAAGTACCAACTGGGTTACTACATCCACTACCAGTGCCAGAATGGAAATGGGAGAGAATAACAATGGATTTTGTAATGGGACTTTCGAGGACACAGAAGAGTCATGATGCAGTGTGGGTCATTGTCGACAAACTAACTAAGTCTGCTCATTTTCTGCTAGTCCGAATGGACTATAGTTTAGACAGATTGGCCAGGTTGTACATTGATGAGATTGTGAGACTTCATGGAGTGCCAGTATCCATTGTATCAGACAGAGATCCTAGGTTCACTTCTAGATTCTGGGGTAGTCTTCAGAGAGCCCTAGGAACTAGATTGAACTTCAAGATCTTGCATTCCACCCACAGACAGATGGCCAGTCTGAGAGGGTAATTCAGATCTTGGAGGACATGCTACGGGCTTGTGTGATTGAGTTTGAGGGTAGTTGGGATACACACTTGCCTTTGATTGAGTTTACTTACAACAACAGCTACCAATCAAGCATTGGGATGCCTCCATATGAAGCTTTGTATGGCAGAAAATATAGAACCCCATTGTGTTGGGATGACGTGGGTGAAAGAAAAATGATTGGACTCGAAATTGTTCAACAGACTGAAGAGAAAATCAGGGTGATCAGAGATCGACTTAAAGCTGCATCAGACCGTCAGAAGTCCTATATTGATTTGAAAAGAAGGGATATTGAGTACGCAGTGGGTGAGAAAGTTTTCCTCAAGGTTTTTCCTTGGAAGAGGATTATGAGATTCGGCAGAAAGGGGAAACTAAGTCCTCGTTTTATCGGGCCATTTGAAGTTCTGGAAAGAGTGGGTCATTTGGCTTATCGTTTGGCACTACCTCCAGAGTTGGAGAAGATACATAACGTCTTCTATGTGTCTATGTTGAGGAGGTATCGATTAGACCCATCTCATATACTACCAATAGAAGAAATTGCAGTGAATCCAAACCTCACATATGAAGAAGAATCCATAAAGATTCTGGCTTATGAGGTGAAACAGCTACGGAACAAGCAGACACCATTGGTAAAAGTGCTGTGGAACCATCATTCGGGCCAGGAGGCTACTTGGGAACGAGAGGAGGACATGAGGAGACAACACCCACAGCTGTTCAGAGATTGATACCAGGTAAATTTTCGAGACGAAATTTATTTAGGGGGGGGGGGGGGGAGAATTGTAACACCCCTATTTGTATAGCCTGGTATATTTCACTGTTCCGGTGACCAGTGTCGGTCCGAACAATTAAGGGGATTAGAACCACATTTAAGTCTATTAGAGAAGCCATAAACACAAATAATTAGTAATGTTCAATTAGTTAAGTATAAATAAGAAAAACAAAACATAAGAGGTTAAACGAGCCGAGAGTCACAGCGATGGGTGACCTCCTCGGGAACGACTGCGAAGTCATTTTAAACTCAAATTTCGAACCGTAAAATGTGACGCTGCAGTCCTTAGGACCCTTATGAACACAGTGGAAAAGAGAAAATCATGAAAAAGAACTGTTAAGCCAGTCAAATAATTAGGTCAGGGAGCTGGAAGAAATATGGAATTATTTGCAAACCGGGATGAACCGACGAGGGGCAATTTGGTCAATTGACCTCAAGAGCTGACTCCTGACCTAACTGTCAAATAAAATCGGAGAAAAGAAAATTTCGGAATCGAGAATTAAATTAAAGAACTAATAAAAAAATAGAAAAAAAAAGAGAAAAAAATAAAAAAGTAAAAAGGTGATGACATCATGCATGACCTCATGCATGATGCCATAAATAAATTAATTAAATTATTTATTAAATTAGATTTTGTGGTCTTCCATAACCTAAAATAAATAAAGAAAAGAAAAGAAAAAAAACATTATTTGGTCATCTTCCATCTCCCTTGCCGCCTCACTCTCTTCTTCATTTCACCATTTTTAATCTTCCATTAAAGCTTGCACTCAAGCTTTAATTTGTTCACTTACCCTTCATAAATCCTACAAAAACCTTACTATAGCTTGTAATCTCAATTTAAGAAGAAGCTTGAAAGAAGAAAGGAGGAGAAAAAAATTGAAGATTTGGTATTAAAGTTGAGGTAAGTGTATCCATTTAAAAGTTGAGATTTGATTGTTGTATTTTTGGTTGAATTAGCTTGTAATATGTTTAAAATGAAATAAAAATATGGGGAAGGACCAAACTGAATTTTCGTCCAGCCTATGTAGGGGTGAGTATTGCATGAGTTTGATTGAATGAAATATGTTAGAAAACTTGAATAAGTTGAGGAATTGTGTTTGTATGGTTGGAATTAGTAAAATGCAATAAATTAGGTGAGTTAGGGTTTTGGGACTTAGGGTTTTGAAGCAAAAATTTGAAGAAGTGAGTAAATTGTGTGTTTGACCTATTGTGAAGTGAAAAATGGTCAATTATGACCAAATGAGGTGTGTGGGAATGGTTGGAATGGAAGCTAAATTCGGAGGTTGTATGGTCATGCTGCTGGCAGCATGACCAAGTCAACTTTGAAGGACCAAAACTGAAATTTTACAAGTCCAATTGATATGGCACTAATTGGGGATGAAAATAGACATAAAATAACACAATTTTCATTTAGGAACCATGCCCAAAAACTGACCAAACCCTAGTGAACAAATTGACCAAAGTTGGATAAGTGCAGTCTGCCACTGTACAAACTGACCAAATGAACAGTGTTTGTTCATTTGGTCTTAACTCGAGTTAGGCAGGTCAAATTGACCTGAAATTTTGCCAGTGGTTAGATGGGATATAGACCTAAAACTTTCATGAAGAACATAAGTCCAAATTCTGCCAGCAACCAAGCCATTTGGCCACCCCAAGTTGGTGACTCAAATCTGCTAGCACCAAAATTTGCCCAGAAAATCTGGGTTATTTTCCATCCGGCAGCCCTGATTCAAAGGGACATAACTTGAGCTACAAAACTCCAATTGGGGTGATTCAAAAAGGAGAATAAACTTAAGACAGTAAGAAACATTTTCTATGAAGGAAGTTTTGTCAAATTCCAATAGTAGATTGACCAATAGAACAGTGCAACTAGGAGCACCAAAACTGAAAATTTGACAATTTTACTTGAAGGACTTAAGCTTTGAGAAAATGACCAAAACCAACAAATTTAATGACCAAAATGTGGTTTGTGGGTGAAGTTGGAATTCCCATACCTATTAAGTCTTAAAAAGTCAACAATTTGACTTGAATAGTATAGTGAATAGTAACCCAAAACACAAAAACTTCGAGAACGTCGAATTTAACGCAATAGAACTAGTAAAAATAAAGTTAAATTTATTTTCAGACTTATGTTAAGTTATGGTACTGAAACACTGTGAAATTGTGTGTTTCAGCTGAAAAAGATTTGAAAACTCGGAGGGACTGAGTCAAGGCCTAGAGGCGACTCACGTCAGGTCTGTGCACAGTAATTTTTATTTGAATATATTATTCTTGAAAATTTGATTTTTTTTTTTAGTTAATTACGAATTGTGTTGCCATTTATGATTGTGAATATGACTTTGAAAGTTTACCAGATTTCCAATAGATTATTTGAATAAATTGTTTTGAATTGATTTTGTGTTCACACTTAGCATGACAGTATCACACTATTCCTCCTCCATTTATAGGGTTGAGATCATTTATTTTCCTCCCTCTCTGGCTTGCCAGTTGAGGTTGAGATCGGATGAGTACTCATTAGCTAGCTAGCCACCTCCCTCATTGATTTCAATTAATGGGGTTATAGATTGCTTTGTCGTGGTGTACAACACGGTATTGATCGGAAATTTTGTATCATGGCTTAAGTTGTGTATGATTTTGGTAACACTGTGTTTAATAAATTATTTGACTAAATGGAGTTGTTATGAGCTTTGATATTTGTGAAATGTGATTGAGAAGTATTCAAATTGTGTTTCATCAATGAATGATTTATGTATTGTATTTTAAATTTTTATTGTGCACCACTGAGTATTTTTATACTCAGCGATAGCTTATTTTGTTGTCGCAGATAAGAGCAAGGAGAAAACAACAAAGTAGCTGCTATCGAATTGTGGACCATATCAACCATTTTGTACGGGTATTATTGTATACCCTTGTAGATAATTTTGATGTAAATATAAAAATGTTGTATGTATCAATGTAAGTTGAGCAGTTGTAAATAAATTGTAATAATATTATTTTGGATTTTCTTCTGAAAATTTAATATTTGTACATGTGAATTTCATGTTTTATGCCTTGTGAATGAAGTATTAAATACTTTGAGATGATGAATTTTGATTTGTATTGTGGAATTACTTTGAAGTGTTTTAAATTGAGTTGAATTGAGGTTTATTGGAGGTTGGGAGTTGTGAAAAATTTTTAGAAGTGTTTTTCTCAGGTATTTGAAGAACTGTTTTCTCCAATTACAAATGGAACTCTATCAAAATTTTTATAAAATTTGCGGCAAAATTAAAATGGACAAAAATTTTTACTAGTATTTAAACTTTGAATAAATGGTTTTTAATTCCTACCAAAATGCTCACCACTTCTAAAATGTAAGAAAATTGTTTTAAAATCCCTTGTAAGGTACTTAATGAATTATCGGCAGGTGAAGTTCAGTAGTTCATTAAGTATTCTACGGGATCATGTTATGCCTTGCAGAGGGGTAAGGTGTGACATTTAATAAGACAAAAATTATCCTAAAAGTTAAAATTTTTAATTATTAGGTTTATTGCATCATGCATGATGTCATGCATGATGTCATGCATGATGTAATCACTTTTTCTTTTTCCTCTTTCTTTTTTTTTTCATTAGTTCTTTAATTTAATTTTTGATCCCAAAATTTTCTTTTCTCTGATTTTATTTGACTGTTAGGTCAGGAGTCAGCTCTTGAGGTCAATTGACCAAATTGCCCTTTGCTGGTTCAACCCAGTTTGCAAATAATTCAATATTTCTTCCGGCTCCCTGACCTAATTATTTGACTGGCTTAACAACCTTTTTCCGTGATTTTCTCCTTTCCATTGTGTTCGTAATGGTCCTAAGGACCGCGGCGTTCACATTTTACGGTTCGAAATTTGAGTTTAAATTGACTTCGCAGTCATTCCCGAGAAGGTAACCCATCGTTGTGACTCTCGGCTCGTTTAACTTCTTATGTTCTGTTTTTCTTATTTATACTTAACTAATTGGAAATTGCTAATTATTTGTGTTTATGACTTATCTAGTTGTCTTAAGTGTGGTTCTAATCCCCTTAATTGTTCGGACCGACTCCGGTCACCGGAATAGTGAAATATACCAGGCTATGCAAATAGGGGTGTTACAACCATTCTCAAGGAATCTTTCATTACTAGTTTCCACAATTCTCGAACTATACTTTGGAACATAAAATTTATACCTTTAGATTTCTATGGATAAACAATAAAGTATCCACTTATCATTCAAGAATCTAATTTCTTTTCATATGGATTATAAATTCTTACCTTCGCTCTGCAAACTCAAACAATAGATGCCTTAAACTAGGTTTCCTTTAAGTCTACAATTCATAAGGTATTTTTGAGGCTGCCTTACTAGGAACCCTATTTAATAAGTATACAACTATTTTAAGTGTAACACCACTATATGCCTAGCCTGGTATATTTCACTGCTTCGGTGACCGGTGTCGATCCGGACAATTAAGGGGATTAGAACCACATCTAAGATACCTAGATAAGCCCTGAATGCAAATAATTAGTGATTGCTAGATGTTTAAGTATAAATAAGAAAAATAGAACATAAAATGTTAAATGAGCCGGGAGTCACAATGATGGGTGACCTTCCCGGTAAGTGATTGCGAAGGCCATCGTAACCCTAATTTTGAACCGAAAATTGTGACGCTGCAGTCCTAAGGACTACTGCGAACATAGTGGAAAAGATAAAATCACAGAAAAGAATTGTTAAGTGGATCAATTATTTGGGTTAGGGATTCGAAAGAAATATCGAATAACTTACAAATCGGATCGAATCTGCGAGGGGCAATTTGGTCAATTCACCCCTAGAGCTGACTCCTAACCTAACTGTCCAATAAAATCGGAGAAAAGAAAATTTCGGAGTCAAGAATTAAATTAAAGAAACAAGGAAAAATAAATGAAAAAAAAAGAGAAAAGCTTTTAATTAATCATCATGCTTACCTCATATATATGACATCATAAATGAATTTTTTTATTTCCCACCAATTTTGACCAAGTTAGTTTAGTTTAATTAAACTTAAAAACAAAGAAAATGAAAAAAAAAAATTTGCTTCATCTTTTTTTCCAAGTTGTGCCGTCCTCTTCCCTCTCCAATTCTCTCAAACCTCCATTTTTACACCTCCATGAAAGCTTTATTCAAGCTTGAAATCCCTCACTAAACCCTAAATTCTCCCATAATTACTTCATAAAACCTTATTTTCTTTCCTTGAGAAGGAGATTGAGTAAGAAAGAAAGAAGAAAAGAAAGAAGAAATTGGGTGATTGAACTTCAAAGTTGAGGTAAGTCATTTAAATTGAAAGTTTAGTTTACTACTTGTGTTCTTAGTTCAATTAACCTAGAAATTAACTTAAAATCAAAAGAAAACAACTATGGGGGATTAGTTAGGAGTTCTGCCAGCAATTAAGAGAGTTAGTAGTGCATGATTTTGATGAAAGTGAATGGCTACTTGAGGTAAATTAAGCATGTAGACAATGGATATACACTTCAAGTGCATTAAATCTCATAATTGTGAAATTAGGGTTCTTAACCCTCTAGAAAATTTGGGAAAAATTGAGAAAATGGTCAATTGGTGCAAATGACCCTAATTGAAGTGAGAAATAGTCAATTGGGACCATTTGTGGTATGTTTGAATTGGTAGAAACCAAGTGCAATTTGGATTGGTTAGGGTCACTATTCTGGCAGCTTGACCTAGGTCTTTTTCAGGGACTAAAACTAAAAATTTACCAACCCAATTGATGTGATGCCAATTGGGAATGAAAATAAACACATAATGACACATTTTTCATCTAGGATCCATGCCCAGAAAATGACATTAACATAGTGAACAATTAGGACAAACTCGACTGTAGTGCACTACCACTGTACCAAAATGTTCAAATTAGCCATAACTTGGACTATACAGGTCCAAAACTCAAAATATTCAATGCCAATAATATAAATCATTTGTATAAAATGACTTTGATCACGAAATTCAATTTATTAAATCATAACTAACCATTTAAGGTAATTCCAACAATTTATTGGAAATAAAGATTAATTCCAATAAAATCGATTATACATAAATCCCATTTGAAATCGAAATTCTTTATCTCAAAAGCCATTCTTTATCTCAAAAGCCATTCTTTATCTCAAAAGCCATTCTTTATCTTACTAACTATGCAAGACTAATCCGAAAGGGCCATCTTCGGGGTGATTTTAACTCCCTATGGTCGGGGAGGTCAAATCATCGTGCACAGTAAACATCACAATAATGAATCTTCCGAAAGGGCCATAATAAAAAACTTAGATCTAACCTCTAATAAGAGGAGAATCTAAGCCTGTGCACGTATCATGGTAATCAAAACATAACTAACTCCATTGTCTTCTCAACAAATGAGAGAGACGGGTAATAACCTAGTCAAGCATCTATAGTGAGATATAAAATAATATCACAATTCTTTTAGTAAGCATAAATCACAATACAATTCGATTCAAAGTCAATTCCAATATCCAATAATTTTTATGCTCATCACAATTCAAATCATAAATTTGTATTTTTCCATGCAAATTGCTCATCACAATTCAAAACATGTTCTATCACAATTTTCCAAAAATATAATTTATTCAATTCACAACAATGCTTAATACTTGTGGAAATACCATTTCACAAAGCTAAATTAATACATACTATAACAATTTCAATAATCATTGAATTAAATCCAATGCTTATTAAACATAATACATAAGAAAAATATGTCATTTAATCATATGAAATATTTAGAATAAAATCAGTTAAAAACTAGTTGTGCACAAACCTGATTGGAGTCGCCCCTAGGCCTTGACTCAATGTTCCTTATGCTTCCCAATATCCTTTTCAACTGAAACACACAATTTAAAGTGTTTCAATACTCAGTTAAATTGTTTCTAACAATAAAATCCAATATCTCGATTTTCTTGATACTATTCTCTTCAATTCATTTCATTAGTCAACCTATAATGTTGACCTTTAATGCACTCTAGGTGAATTAATTTTAATTTTCCCAATATGTCACATTTTAGAGCCCTTTTGTGTTGGTATATGTTACCAATTTCATTTTCAAGTGTATTGCATTTTATTGCAATTTACCGGATTTCGGTATACTATTTTGACCTAGCCGGACGACCTAGTTCCCTCGGTTTTCGGGTTTCGATCCAAACTGCAAACTTGTAGGCCTATGTCTTATTGCATGTGGGGCAAAATTTCAGGTCATTCTGAGTTGTGTAGACCAAGATATGGTCAATTTACCAATGCTGGACAAAATGCACTAAAATGGTAGGCTTAGGTCATTTTTAGGTCATTTTCACTTCGGCCAGTTTTGGTACCCGAACTTATGCAAGCTATTTTGCTTGGTTCTGGCCATTTCTGGGCTTTGGTGTCTTCATAAGAATTGTAGATCTATGTCTAAACTATTCATGGTAAAAATTTCAGGTCAATTGGACCTGTTTTGAGTGAGTTATGGTCCTCCTAATGACTACTGTTCATATGGTCAAAAATTCTGGCTTGCACTTACCTATTCTGGATTTGGTCAATTTGTATGTCACTTTGTGGATATAATTTAGGTAAGCTTCCTTCATGAAAGTTAGCAAATTTTGTGCGTAGTTTCACCTCCAATTGGTCTCATACCAATTGGAGTCACACACTTAAGGTTCTAAGCTAAAACATACACTGCCCTACTACACATTCTTCATCACTTACCAATTACAATTCTGGTTTGTACCATACCATTAACACACTTAATAATACATTTTGGTCATTTTGGACAGCTTGTAACCATTCTCAACATACACATTATAACTCAGAATTTTCCAAAGTCTATTTACACAATTTAACCACATGAACATACCCCATTTACATATCCAATTCCAATCTATTATACACATATACATGCTACCTCCATAAATAACATAATTCAATAAACCAAACCATGAAACAACACATTTCAACTATACTTTAAAAGTTTCCGAATTACACATCTCCTTCAAATTACTTCCAAGCTTCCAAAACCAAGTGCACTATCACACATACACTTAGTATACATTATCCAAATTATTTCTATACACATAAACACTTATACCAACATCTTAAACTACCATTAACAAGTAAAAACAAGTTACAAATAGTGAGTTTCCATGGCTGCCGAAATGGTGTACCACCATTAAAATATCAAATTTCAAAACTTCTTCCATAAAACCACTCACCACAACATCCACTCAAATTTTAATGAAACAAGAATGGAGAATACTCACTTACCACTTTTGAAGCTTGACCAAAACCTCACCAAACCTCCTTAAAATTACTACCAAAATCTCCCTTGCAAGGTAAGGATTAACTTTAAAGAAAGGACTTAGTGGAAAGAATGGCTCCAAGTAGGTTGCATGGAGCTTCACTCAAACGGCCATGGAGGTTTTCTCCCAAAGGATTCGCTTGGTTTGCTCAAGGAAGAAGATGAAGGAATCTTCTACCCAAAGTGATTAAAATGTCCACTTTGGAGGTGTTAGTGGAGCACTAAGTAAGTTTATTATTTGTTTAATCCATGGTTTTCACAATTATCACATTTAACCTCTTTTCTTTTACTATTTAAATTATGGACCACCATTTTAATTTTCATGATATTTTCAAAGTTTAATATTATTTATTTTTAATGGACATTTAGGTCAAAAGGCAACTCGGGGTGTCAATTGACAACAATGCCTCTATTCGGGTTGCTTTTTGGCTTTTTCGACAACACCGATTTTTGTCGGTTTATCGATTTTTTGTTTTTCTTTGTACTAATTATTTAATTTTTCTTTGATATTTCTAATATCATTTATTTTTCAATAGATGTTTATTTAAGCCCCAAAAATATTTTCTAGGGTTTCTCACAGTCCAAGGTTGGTCTGCGGCCCACGCCGCAACTTCCCGGTACGGTCACCCATCAGTACGATTTTGTCCGTTTAGCGTAGTTCCATTTTCTCTCTTTTATTTTTTTTCCTTTATTTTTTTTTTTTGTATTTCCCTCTATTGTATTTCACTATCTTATATCCCCACACTAATATTTAAAGATAATTTCAAGCATCCTAGCTGTCTGGACAGACACTGTCATCGGAACAGTAGAATGCACTACCGAACATAGGGGTGTTACAATTCTCCCCCCCTTAAAATAAATTTCGTCCACGAAATTTAACCCAATAGCTGTCTTACAATATTCACACATTTATTTCCTCCTTTCTATATGATCGTATAATCTTCTTTCCTCTGAATTTGTGTAAGACTTTTAACAATCTAATATAACATTTACTTTGTTTACACAGCACTAATCTTTTCTTACTATCGTTCTGTCTAATATTTCGATTCATGTTCCCTTCTTGAATGACCATTATGGTCATATTAGAATTACTTATCTAATCATGGGTCCTTTGACTATTCTAGTCAATAATCTTACTCACATTCGTAACATTTCTTTGTTATATCTGAACCAACTATTCAAATTTTTACTTCCACAACTCTTTTTATCTATTAATATTCTATAACTTACTTCCTTTTGTACTAAACTATAACCTTTCGATATTCTAACTTTTGAGTTTTAAATCCCTAAATAGGATTTCCAAACTCATTTCTAACAAAAAAATTTTGTCCTAACATAACTATACCAATACAGATGCCATTGACAACTATTCTCATCTTGGTGTACTATCGAGTAGTACGTAGCTCTACACAACAATCTCAAGTCAGTACTGTAATCTGCAGCTTACAGTATAAACATCAAGAACATTGCGTAGTTACTACGATACATTCCTATGGATCAAACTTTCCTATATTTTATCCTTTTCAAATTTACTGATATTTGAATCTTATTTTGTTTACAATATCCATTAACAATTACTAATAGTAACATCTTTTCCCTCATCTAGAGCAATTCTATTACTGCAATTTACTTTTACATCCTCTTGCCTTATATTAAGTAGGCTTGCCATTTAACTTTATAATTTATTGTAACACCCCTAAGTTTGGTAGTGCGTTCTACTGTTCCGGTGACTAGTGTTGTCCGGACAGCTAGAATGCCTAGAACTACACTTCGATATGAGTGAGGAGACATTAAATAATGAAATACAAGAAAAGAAAATACAAGAAAAATAAAGAAAAAATAATAGTAAAGAAATACAACTAAGTTAAGCGAGCCGAGAACCCTAGCGATGGTGATCATGACTGAAGTCACGGCGTGGACCGTTGACTAGCTCCCGGATCATGGAACCCTAGAAAATATTTTTAAGACTTAAAGAGACACCTATTGAAGTATAAATATCATAAGAAATATTAAAGAAAAATTAAGTAATTAGTACAAAGAAAAGTGAGAAAATCGAAAAATGGACAAAACCCGGTGTTACCGAAAAATCGGGAATGCAACCCGAATAGGGCATTGTGGTCATTTGACACCCCGAGTTGTCTTTTGACCTAAATGTCCATTAAAAATAAATAATATTACACTTGGAAAATATAATGAAAAATTTAATTTAGTGGTACCTAATGTAAATAACAAAAATGGAGTGTAAATGGAGTAATTATCACTTAAAACTTATTAAATGATTATCCTAGCATGAGTGGAGCACTATGGGAATTAAAAATTCACTAAGTGGGCAGATTACTCCACTAATGTCTTCTTCTTCCTCTCAAATCCTCACTTTGCCGAATTGAATTTTCTCTCCATTGTCCACCATGGCCACACCTTGCATGCAAGCTCCACTCCTAATGATCAAGCCACAATTTCTCCAATTATTCTTCATTAAACTTGTTCTACACATCATGGGCAGCATGTAGGAAGCAAGAAAAAGAAGTTTTGGTGAAGATTTAAGAAGTCTCATCCATAGTTAGCAAAGACTCAGGGAGGGGAAGGAAACACTGAGTCAGAGCCAAGAGACAGTTATTAGAGGTTTGTGCACAATAAGTATTTCTTTTGAATTTTTCAATTGAAATAAATTACGATTATTTATATGTTATTGTTTTAAATTATGTTTGTGCACAATAGCTATTCCTTTTGAAATTTTCAATTGAAATAAATTATGATTATTTGTGTTATTGTTTTAAATTGTGTTTGTGCACAATATTTATTTCTTTTGAAATTTTCAATTGGAATAAATTATGATTATTTGTACGTTATTGTTTTAAATTGTGTTTGTGCACAATAAGTTTGACTTCTCATTTTCTACTTAAAAATTTAATTCAACATTATAGTTTTAAATTGTGTCCGTGCACAATACTTGTATATTCACTACTTTTACTAGCAAATTTATTTGGAGAAATGAGTTATGAATAATTTTTGATTGCTTTGGTTTTAGGAATATTATTTGGAAATTATTGTGTTGCCAACTTTGCAAATGGAAATTTTGAGATAAAATGTGATTTATGATTTGTATGAAATATTGTGAATTGAAATTGTTTTGATTCACACTTGGCATGACACTGTTACTATGTTCCTCCTCCATTTATGGGGTGAGTGTGATATATTCCTCCCTCTTTGACCTATTAGTCTGGGATGAGTGTGATTATGGTCCTCCCTCTTTGACTTGCCAGTTTGAGGTGAGTGTGGATGAGTACTCATTATTCAGCTAGCTTCCTCCCTCATTGATTTTGATTATTGGGGTGAGTGTGTCTTGTCGTGGTGTACAACACGGCATGTGTGGAAAAAATTGTGTCATGGCCTAAATTATGTTATCGATTGGCAACATCGTATTATTCAGTTATTTGATCGAATTGTGTTATTGATTTGCAAAACGGTATTATTCAGTTATTTGATCGAATTGTGTTATTGATTATTCAGTTATTTGATCGAATTGTGTTATTGATTTGCAAAACGGTATTATTCAGTTATTTGATCGAATTGTGTTATTGATTTGCAAAACGGTATTATTCAGTTATTTGATCGAATTGTGTTATTGATTTGCAAAACGGTATTATTCAATTACTTGATCAAATTTGTGTTAGGTGAATTTTGTAAATTGTGAAATGGAATTGTGAATCATTTGATTTGTGAATCACAATAAAAGATTTATATATCGCATTTCAAATTGTTATTGTGCACCACGAGTAAATTTTACTCGTGATAGCTTTTCATTGTCGCGCAGTAGACAGATCGACAGGCGCAGACTAGGCCGCTAGTACATTCAATGAGAAATCGTCGTATATTGAGCATACCATATTCTCGTGATTTTATATTGTAATGTATGTTCACTGTATGTATATAGTGTTCTTGGTTTTGAGCAGTTGTAAATTAAAATTGTACATTAAAGTTGTAAAATAAATTATGAGTTATTTGGACTTGTAAAAATTGTATTATATTTCTTGTATCTCATTCTTTGAAAAATTATTATGGATTTGTGTTGAGAAACATGTTGGAGTTGAGATTTGGAAATATATATTGAAGTGCTTTTTACAGGTTTTTCTGAAGAACTGTTTTATCCAAAATATAGATGGCACTCTGCCAAAAATTTTTTTTTACAGAAATTCCAAATAATTCAAATGTGTTAGTTCTATCACTTCAGTTCAAAAAGGTTTTTAACACCTGTAAATAGTGCTCACCACTGTAAAAGAAGTAAGAAAAGTTTTTAAAATCCCTTGTAGTGTATTTAATGGGTTATCAGTAGACGGAGTTGGTAATTCATTAGGTATACTACGGGATCATGTTATGCCTTATAGAGGGGTAGGGTGTGACATTTATGGCTTGTTAGAAAATACTTTTCACTGATAAACTCTTCCAGAACTAATTTCACTTATTATCACATTCCTTATCTTAAAGGACTAATTACTACTGCATGAAAATTTATTCCCATGTAAAGGAATGACAATAGAACATATAGTTCTAACACTAACATACAACTAAGTAGCGCTGGGATCAAATATAATTTTTTTTTTTTAAGAACTTACCAGCAGCTACATCTGAAGTTTCTGTTCTTTCCCCTTGGCGCATAGTGGGCGCTCTAACTGATGCGCTACTATGTTCGGGTTGATTCACTATGTTATGGTTGTGAGGAGTACCAATTCTATTTCTATCTCGACCTTTACTGACTGTCTGTGAACTTTCAAGAGCAGATCGAGGTACTCTAGTAAAATTTCTAACAAAGTGTCCAAGCTTTCCACAAATGTAGCAGGCTCCAGAGGCCTTACGACAAATACCTCCATTTAGCATACCACAAACATGGCAGAAACGGGCATAATAGGAACTTCTGGTTGTTCGACGATTAGATCTTGGTGTTCTCTGCCCTGATGATCCGCCTCTGTCATATCCCTGAGCTCGGGGTTCCTCAAATTCTTTTCTCTTCCCCAAATTACTATTCGAGCTCTGACCCATAGGTTTCTCCTTCTTCTCTATTTCACACTGCCCTTGTGGGGGTTGGGTTTGTGCTTGAGCTTGAGTTGACAGAGTATCAGCCATTTGTTGAAAAAAAGGGCTATTTGCTGGGCCATTTGTGCAGTAATTTGTACCGGTAAAACTGGTACAGTCGGGCCTTCATCAGTTTGTGAAGCTGGGGCCTCAACTTGTACTTCTGCCATCGCAGACTGTTCTCTTGTCTCATTCTTCTCTTCCATATCCTTTCACAGGATTTTCTATTCTTGTACAACTAACACAAGGAGATTCCTCTTCATTAGTTCATATTTATGATGTAAATGTACTATATGTATCAAACATTTGAGCAGTTGTAGTTACCGACAAAAAGATTTCAAATTCACAGTTCGAAATTTACTTTAAAACCATTGCTCTGATACCACAAAACACGGTCTTTTGGTGGCATTTAAGGGTACCTATCAGAGCACTTGCAGGCGTTACGTATCTCCGTCCCTGTAAGCTCCTAGGTGGAGAGCCACGTTTCGCCACTGTTCACTCGTGAGAGTTCCTAGGAATCGTAAGCGTTATGTATCGCCTTCCCTACTTTGCTCTGATACCACAAAACATGTCACACCCTACTCTCCCGTAAGATGTAACATGATCCCGTAGTACACCTAATGAATTACTGTACTTCGCCTATCGATAACCCATTAGATATGCTACAAGGGATTTTAAAATAATTTTTGTGAAATTTAAATCATCGATTAAAATCTGGAATTATAAAATTTTTTCAAAATTTCGGCAAATTGCCGGCTGTGTTTTGAGAAAATAGTTCTTCAAACCTGAAAAGGAAAGCACTCCCAATATGTTTTCTCAAATACAACTCCAATAACTTCATTTCAACTCACAATTCAAATCTCAATAATCAAATCAATTCATTTTCAAACCAATCTCATCATAAAGAACATTTCATTGATTACAAGACTCAACATTTATATCACAATAATTTACATTTAATTACATACCAAAATATTTTACAGGAGATTTTATACAACTGCTCAAATAATTTACATATATTATTACATGCATATATCAAAACCTGTGTACATGGGTATACCTAGAGCTGATCTGAATGTCTCTTCAAAGAAGCTTACTCAATTACTCTATGCTCTTTTCACCTGCGACAGCATACAAAGCTATCACTGAGTGGTGAACTCAGTGGTGCACAATTATAATTTAAAACATAGTACAATATACCTTAAAAAAAATTACAGCAAATAATTTGGAAATCTGGATACTCATCAAATTCCAAAACTCAAAATATTCATTGCTAATATTATAAATCATTTGTATAAAATGACTTTGATCACGAAATTCAATTTATCAAATCATAACTAAAAATTTAAGGTAATTCCAACAATTTATTGGAAATAAAGATTAATTCCAATAAAATCGATTATACATAAATCCCATTTGAAATCGAAATTCTTTATCTCAAAAACCATTCTTTATCTCAAAAGCCATTTTTTATCTCAAAAACCATTCTTTATCTCAAAATCCATTCTTTATCTCAAAAACCATTCTTTCTTTATCTCAAAAACCATTCTTTATCTCAAAAACCATTCTTTATCTCAAAAGCCATTCTTTATCTCAAAAACCATTCTTTATCTCACTAACTATGCAAGACTAATCCGAAAGGGCCATCTTCGGGGTGATTCTAACTCCCTATGGAAGGGGAGGTCGAATTAAATTCTAACTCTCTATGGTCGGGGAGGTCGAATCAGATTCTAACTCCCTATGGTCAGGGAGGTCAAATCATCGTGCGCAGTACACATCACTATAATGAATCTTCCGAAAGGGCCATAACATAAAACTTAGATCTAACCTCTAATAAGAGGAGAATCTAAGCCTGTGCACGTACCATGGTAATCAAAACACAACTAACTCCATTGTTTTCTCAACAAATGAGAGAGACGGGTAATAACCTAGTCAAGCATCTATAGTGAGATATAAAACAATATCACAATCCTTTTAGTGAGCATAAATCACAATACAATTCGATTCAAAGTCAATTCTAATATCCAATAATTTTTATGCTCATCACAATTCAAATCATAAATTCGCATTTTTCCATGCAAATTGCCCATCACAATTCAAAACATGTTCTATCATAATTTTCCAAAAATATAATTTATTCAATTCACAACAATGCTTAATACTTGTGGAAATACCATTTCACAAAGCTAAATTCATACATACTATAACAATTTCAATAATCATTGAATTAAATCCAATGCTTGTTAAACATAATACATAAGAAAAACATGTCATTTAATCATATAAAATATTCAGAACAAAATCAGTTAAAAACTAGTTGTGCACAAACCTGATTTGAGTCACCCCTAGGCCTTAACTCAATGTTCCTTATGCTTCCCAATATCCTTTTCAACTGAAACACACAATTTAAAGTGTTTCAGTACTCAGTTAAATTGTTTCTAATAATAAAATCCAATATCTCAATTTTCTTGATACTATTCTCTTCAATTCATTTCATTAGTCAACCTATAATGTTGACCTTTAATGCACTCTAGGTGAATTAATTTTAATGTTCCCAATATGTCACCTTTTAGAGCCCTTTTGTGTTGGTATATGTTACCAATTTCATTTTCAAGTTATTGCATTTTATTGCAATTTCCCGGATTTCGGTGTACTATTTTGACCTAGCCAGACGACCTAGTTCCCTCGGTTTTCGGGTTTCAGTCGAAACTAAAAACTTGTAGGTCTATATCTTATTGCACGCAGGGCAAAATTTCAGGTCATTCTGAGTTGTGTAGACCAAGATGTGGTCAATTTACCAATGCTGGACAGAATGCACTAAAATGGTAGGCTTAGGTCATTTTTAGGTCATTTTCACTTCAGCCAGTTTTGGTACTCGAATTTGTGCAAGATATTAGGCTTGGTTCTGGCCATTTCTGAGCTTTGGTGTCTTCATAAGAATTGTAGATCTATGTCTAAACTATTCATGATAAAAATTTTAGGTCAATTGGACCTGTTTTGAGTGAGTTATGGTCCTACTAATGACTATTGTTCATATGGTCAAAAATTCTGGCCTGCACTTACCTATTCCGGATTTGGTCAATTTTTATGTCACTTTGTGGACAGAATTTAGGTAAGCTTACTTCATGAAAGTTGGTAAATTTTGTGCCTAGTTTCACCTCCAATTGGTCTCATACCAATTGGAGTCACACACTTAAGGTTCTAAGCTAAAACATACACTGCCCTACTATACATTCTTCATCACTTACCAATTACACATTCTATACTTACCAAGCTAACTCTTTCATGCCAATTATGGTTTGTACCATACCATTAACACACTTAACAACAAATTTTGGTCATTTTGGACAGCTTGTAACCATTCTCAACATACACATTATAACTCAGAATTTTCCGAAGTCCATTTACACAATTTAGCCACATGAACATACCCCATTTACATATCCAATTCCAATCTATTATACACATATACATGCTGCCACCATAAACAACATAATTCAATAAACCAAACCATGAAATAACACATTTCAACTACACTTTAAAAGTTGCCGAATTACACATCTCCTTCAAATTGCTTCCAAGCATCCAAAACCAAGTACACTACCACACAAACACTTAATATACATTATCCAAATTATTTCTATACACATAAACACTTATACCAACATCGTAAACTACCATTAACAAGTAAAAACAAGTTACAAATAGTGAGTTTCCATGGCTGTCGAAATGGTGTACCACCATTAAAACATCAAACTTCAAAACTTCTTCCACAAAACCACTCACCACAATATCCACTCAAAGTTTAATGAAACAAGAATGGAGAATACTCACTTACCACTTTTGAAGCTTGACCAAAACCTCACCAAACCTCCTTAAATTACTACCAAAATCTTCCTTGCAAGGTAGTGATTAACTTTAAAGAAAGGACTTAGTGGAAAGAATGGCTCCAAGTGGGTTGCGTGGAGCTTCACTCAAACGGCCACGGAGGTTTTCTCCCAAAGGATTCGGCTGGTTTGCTTAAGGAAGAAGATGAAGGAATCTTCTGCCCAAACTGATTAAAAAGTCCACTTTGGAGGTGTTAGTGGAGCACTAAGTAAGTTTATTATTTGTTTAATCCAAGGTTTTCACAATTCTCACATTTAACTTCTTTTCTTTTACTATTTAAATTATGGACCACCATTTTAATTTTCATGATATTTTCAAAGTTTAATATCACTTATTTTTAATGGAAATTTAGGTCAAAAGGCAACTCAGAGTGTCAATTGACCACAATGCCCCTATTCGGGTTGCTTTTTGGCTTTTTCGATAACACCAATTTTTGTCGGTGTATGAATTTTTTGTTTTTCTTTGTACTAATTATTTAATTTTTCTTTGACATTTCTAATATTATTTATTTTTCAATAGATGTTTATTTAAGTCCCAAAAATATTTTCTAGGGTTCCCCGCGGTCCAAGGCTAGTCCACGACCTACGCCGTAACTTCCCGGTACGGCCACCCATCAGTACGGTTTTGTCCATTTAGCTTTGTTCCATTTTCTCTCTTTTATTTTTTTTCTTTATTTTTTTTTGTATTTTCCTCTATTGTATTTCACTATCTTATATCTCCACACCAATATTTAAATATAATTCCAAGCATCCTAGCTGTTCGGACAGACACTGTCATCGGAATAGTAGAATGCACTACCGAACATAGGGGTGTTACAGTTCTCCCCCCCTTAAAATAAATTTCGTCTGCGAAATTTTACCCAATAGCCATCTTACAATATTCAAACGTTTATTTCCTCCTTTCTATATGATCGTATAATCTTCTTTCCTCTGAATTTGTGTAAGACTTTTAATAATCTAATATAAATTTTACTTTGTTTATACAGCACTAATCTTTTCTTACTATCGTTTTGTCTAATATTTCGATTCATGTTCCCTTCTTGAATGACCATTATGGTCGTATTAGAATTACTTATCTAATCATGGGTCCTTTGACCATTCTAGTCAACAATCTTACTCACATTCGTAACATTTCTTTGTTATATCTGAACTAACTGTTCAAATTTTTACTTCCACAACTCTTTTTATCTATTAATATTCTATAACTTACTTCCTTTTTTACTAAACTATAACCTTTTGATATTCTAACTTTTGAGTTTTAAATCCCTAAATAGGATTTCCAAACTCATTTCTAACAAAAAAATTTTGTCCTAACATAACTATACCAATACAGATGCCATTGATAACTATTCTCATCTTGGTGTACTATCGAGTAGTACGTAGCTCTACACAATAATCTCAAGTCAGTACTGTAATCTGCAGCTTACTGTATAAACATCAAGAACATTGCGTAGTTACTACGATATATTCCCATAGATCAAACTTTCTTATATTTTATCCTTTTCGAATTTACTGATATTCGAATCTTATTCTGTTTACAATATCCATTAACATTTACTAATAGTAACATCTTTGCCCTCATCTAGAGCAATTCTATTACTGCAATTTACTTTTATGTCCTCTTGCCTTACATTAAGTAGGCTTGCCGTTTAACTTTATAATTTATGGTGTGTTAGAAAATACTTTTCGCTAATAAACTCTTCCAGAACTAATTTCACTTATTATCACATTCCTTATCTTAAAGGACTAATCACTACTGCATCAAATTTTATTCCCATGTAAAGGAATAACAACAGAACATATAGTTCTAACACTAACATACAACTAAGTGGCGCTGGGATCAAATAATAAATTTTTTTTTAAAAAAAAACTTACCAGCAGCTACATCCGAAGTTTCTATTCTTTCCCCTTGGCGCATAGTGGACGCTCTAACTGATGCGCTACTATGTTCGGGTTGATTCACTATGTTATGGTTGTGAGGAGTACCAACTCTATTTCTATCTCGACCTCTACTGACTGTCTGTGAACTTTCGAGAGCAGATTGAGGTAAAGTAGTATAATTTCTAACAAAGTGTCCAAGCTTTCCACAAATGTAGCAGGCTCCAGAGGCCTTACGACAAATACCTCCATGTAGCTTACCACAAACATGGCAGAAATGGGCAGAATATGAACTTCTGGTTGTTCAACAACTAGATCTTGGTGTTCTCTACCCTGATGATCCGCCTCTGTCATATCCCTGAGCTCAGGGTTCCTCAAATTTTTTTCTCTTCCCTAAATTACTGTTCGAGCTCTGACCCATAGGTTTCTCCCTCTTCTCTATTTCACACTGCCCTTATGGGGGTTGGGTTTGTGCTTGAGCTTGAGCTGATAGAGTATCAGCCATTTGTTGAAAGAAAGTGGCTATTTGCTCGGCCATTTGTGCAGTAATTTGTATCGGTAAAACTGGTATAGTCGGGCCTTCGGCACTTTGTGGAGCTGGGGCCTCAACTTGTACTTCTGCCATCACAGACTGTTCTATTGTCTCATTCTTCTCTTCCATATCTTTTCACAGGATTTTCTATTCCTATACAACCAACACAAGGAGATTCCTCTCCTTTAGTTCATATTTATGATGTAAATGTACTACATGTATCAAACATTTGAGCAGTTGTAGTTATCGACAAAAAGATTTCAAATTCACAGTTCGAAATTTACTTTAAAACCATTGCTCTGATACCACAAAACACGGTCTTTTAGTGGCATTTAAGGGTACCTATCAGAGCACTTGCAGGCATTACGTATCTCCGTCCCTGCAAGCTCCTAGGCAGAGAGCCACGCTTCACCATAGTTCACGTGTGAGAGTTCCCAGGAATCGTAGGCATTATGTATCGCCATCCCTACTTTGCTCTGATACCACAAAATATGTCACACCCTACTCCCCCGTAAGATGTAACATAATCCCATAGTACACCTAATGAATTATCATACTTCGCCTACCGATAACCCATTAGATATACTACAAGGGATTTTAAAATAATTTTTGTGAAATTTAAATCATCGATTAAAATCTGGTGTTATAAAATTTTTTCAAAATTTCGGCAAAGTGCCGGCTGTGTTTTGAGAAAATAGTTCTTCAAACCTGAAAAGGAAAACACTCCAAATATGTTTTCTCAAATACAACTCTAATAATTTCATTTCAACTCACAATTCAAATCTCAATAATCAAATCAATTCATTTTCAAACCAATCTCATCATAAAGAACATTTCATTGATTATAAGACTCAACATTTATATCACAATAATTTACATTTAATTACATGCCAAAATATTTTACAAGAGTTTTTATACAATTGCTCAAATAATTTACATACATATTATTACATGCATACATCAAAACTTGTGTACATGAGTATACCTGGAGCTGATCTGAATGTCTCTTCAAAGAAGATTACTCAATTGCTCTATGCTCTTTTCACCTGCGACAGCATACAAAGCTATCACTGAGTGGTGAACTCGGTGGTGCACAACTATAATTTAAAACATAGTACAATATACCTTAACAAAAATTACAGCAAATAATTTGGAAATCTAGATACTCATCAAATTCCGAAACTCAAAATATTCATTGCCAATAATATAAATCATTTGTATAAAATGACTTTGATCACGAAATTCAATTTATCAAATCATAACTAACCATTTAAGGTAATTCCAACAATTTATTGGAAATAAAGATTAATTCTAATAAAATCGATTATACATAAATCCCATTTGAAATCGAAATTCTTTATCTCAAAAATCATTCTTTATCTCAAAAGACATTCTTTATCTCATAAACCATTCTTTATTTCAAAAGCCATTCTTTATCTCAAAAACCTTTCTTTATCTCAAAAACCATTCTTTATCTCAAAAGCCATTCTTTATCTCAAAAACTATTCTTTATCTCACTAACTATGGAAGACTAATCCAAAAGGGCCGTCTTCGGGGTGATTCTAACTCCCTATGGTCGGGGAGGTCGAATCAGATTCTAACTCCCTATGGTCAGGGAGGTCGAATCATTGTACAGTACACATCACAATAATGGATCTTCCGAAAGGGTCATAACATAAAACTTAGATCTAACCTCTAATAAGAGGAGAATCTAAGCCTGTGCACGTACCATGGTAATCAAAACACAACTAACTCCATTGTCTTCTCAACAAATGAGAGAGACAGGTAATAACCTAGTCAAGCATCTATAGTGAGATATAAAATAATATCACAATCCTTTTAGTGAGCATAAATCACAATACAATTCGATTCAAAGTCAATTCCAATATCCAATAATTTTTATGCTCATCACAATTCAAATAATAAATTTTCATTTTTCCATGCAGATTGCCTATATTAATTCAAAACATGTTCTATTGCAATTTTCTAAAAACATAATTTATTTAATTCACAACAATGCTTAATACTTGGGAAATACCATTTCACAAAGCTAAATTCATACATACTATAACAATTTCAATAATCATTGAATTAAATCCAATGCTTGTTAAACATAATACATAAGAAAAATATGTCATTTAATCATATGAAATATTCAGAACAAAATCAGTTAAAAACTAGTTGTGCACAAACCTGATTTGAGTCGTCCCTAGGCCTTAACTCAATGTTCCTTATGCTTTCCAATATCCTTTTTAACTGAAACACACAATTAAAGTGTTTCAGTACTCAGTTAAATTGTTTCTAACAATAAAATCTAATATCTAAATTTTCTTGATACTATTCTCTTCAATTCATTTCATTAGTCAACCTATAATGTTGACCTTTAATGCACTCTAGGTGAATTAATTTTAATGTTCCCAATATGTCACATTTTAGAGCCCTTTTGTGTTGGTATATGTTACCAATTTCATTTTCAAGTGTATTGCATTTTATTGCAATTTATCGGATTTCAGTGTACTATCTTGACCTAGCCGGACGACCTAGTTCTCTCGGTTTTCGGGTTTCGGTCCAAACTAAAAACTTGTAGGTTTATGTCTTATTGCACACGGAGCAAAATTTCAGGTCATTCTGAGTTGTGTAGACCATGATATGGTCAATTTACTAATGCTGGACAGAATGCACTAAAATGGTAAGCTTAGGTCATTTTTAGGTCATTTTCACTTCGGCCAGTTTTGGTACCCGAACTTGTGCAAGCTATTTGGCTTCGTTCTGGCCATTTCTGGGCTTTGGTGTCTTCATAAGAATTGTAGATCTATGTCTAAACTATTCATGGTAAAAATTTCAGAACAATTGGACCAGTTTTGAGTGAGTTATGGTCCTCCTGATGACTACTGTTCATATGGTAAAAAATTATAGCCTGCACTTACCTATTCTGGATTTGGTCAATTTTTATGTCACTTTGTGGATAGAATTTAGGTAAGCTTCCTTCATGAAAGTTGGCACATTTGGTGCCTAGTTTCACCTCCAATTGGTCTCATACCAATTGGAGTCACACACTTAAGGTTCTAAGCTAAAACATACACGGCCCTACTACACATTCTTCATCACTTACTAATTACACATTCTATACTTACCAAGCTAATTCTTTCATGCCAATTCTAGTTTGTACCATACAATTAACACACTTAACAACAAATTTTGGTCATTTTGGACAGCTTGTAACCATTCTCAATATACACATTATAACTCAAAATTTTCCAAAGTCCATTTACACAATTTAACCATATGAACATACCCCATTTACATATCCAATTCCAATCTATTATACACATATACATGCTGCCACCATAAACAACATAATTCAATAAACCAAACCATGAAACAACACATTTCAACTACACTTTAAAAGTTGCTGAATTACACATCTCCTTTAAATTGCTTCCAAGCTTCCAAAACCAAGTGCACTATCACACATATGCTTAGTATACATTATCCAAATTATTTCTATACACATAAACACTTATACCAACATCTTAAACTACCATTAAAAAGTAAAAATAAGTTACAAATAGTGAGTTTCCATGGCTACCGAAATGGTGTACCACCATTAAAACATCAAACTTCAAAACATCTTCCATAAAACCACTCACCACAACATCCACTCAAATTTTAAGGAAACAAGAATGGAGAATACTCACTTACCACCTTTGAAGCTTGACCAAAACCTCACCAAACCTCCTTAAAATTACTACTAAAATCTTCCTTGCAAGCTAAGGATTAACTTTAAAGGAAGGACTTAGTGGAAAGAATGGCTCCAAGTGGGTTGCATGGAGCTTCACTCAAACTGCCATGGAGGTTTTCTCCCAAAGGATTCGGCTGGTTTGCTCAAGGAAGAAGATGAAGGAATCCTCTGCCCAAACTGATTAAAAAGTCCACTTTGAAGGTGTTAGTGGAGCACTAAGTAAGTTTATTATTTGTTTAATCCAAGGTTCTCATAATTCTCACATTTAACCTCTTTTCTTTTACTATTTAAATTATGGACCACCATTTTAATTTTCATAATATTTTCAAAGTTTAATATCATTTACTATTAATGGAAATTTAGGTCAGAAGGCAACTCAGGGTGTTAATTGACCACAATGCCCCTATTCGGGCTGCTTTTTGGCTTTTTTGGTAACACCGATTTTTGTCGATTTCTCGATTTTTTGTTTTTCTTTGTACTAATTATTTACTTTTTCTATAACATTTGTAATATCATTTATTTTTCAATAGATGTTTATTTAAGTCCCAAAAATATTTTCTAGGGTTCTCTGCGGTCCAAGGCTAGTCCACAGCCCACGCCACAACTTCCCAGTACGGTCACCCATCGGTACGGTTTTGTCCATTTAGCTTAGTTCCATTTTCTCTCTTTTATTTTTTTTTCTTTATTTTTTTTTGTATTTTCCTCTATTGTATTTCACTATCTTATATCTCCACACTAATATTTAAATATAATTCCAAGCATCCTAGCTGTCCGGACAGACACTGTCATCGGAACAGTAGAACGCACTACCGAACATAGGGGTGTTACACCAAATGATCTGATTTTCTATGGCATTGGAAAGGTATGAAAGAGCGCTACAAGTTTCATGAAGAACTCCAACCCAAATTCTGCCCATAACTAAGTCATTTTGCCATGCAAAGTTAGAGATCCAAAACTGCCAGAACCAAAATAGGTGCCCAGAAATCTGGGTTAGACCAATCTGGCCAGCCATGTTCAAATGGCCATATCTTGGGCTACAAAACTCCAAATGGAGTGATTCAAAAATGGAATTAAAGATAAGACAATAAGGAACAACTTTTATGAAGAACACTTTATCAAATTTCCACAGCAACTTAATCAAAGGAACAGTGCAAAACAGGATACCAAATTTGAAAATTTGAAAATGTAATTAGGAGACCTAAAAATTGAAAGGGCAACTAAAACCAACAAATTTGGTAGCCAAAATGTGGTATGTGAGTATAATTGAAATTCTCATACCTATTAAGCATAAGAAAGTCAACAATTTGACTTGAATAGTATCGTGAATAGTAACCTTGAAATGCAAAAATTCAAAGAACGTTAAATTAAGCATATTAGAGCTAGACATAAGTAATTGTGAATTTATGATTGAATTTATTATACGTTATGATACTGAAACACTGTAAAATTGTGTGTTTTAGTTGAAAAGAATACCGAAAAAGAACCCGAGATATCGAGTCAAGGCCTAGAGGCGACTCGCACGAGGTCTGTGCACAACATAAAAATTTTTCTACAAATTTGTGACTGAAATGAATAATATGCGTTTGACCTAAATTATTGGAAATTTAATTGTATGTATTTGAATTGTCAATAAATGTTTGGTAAATTATTAAGATAGTTTTGAAACCACAGTGGGAGGAATTAGTGGGAGGAATTAGTTTTGAATTTTGAATTTCCTCTCTGGCTGAAGTGTTGAGGTGTGTGCCAGTAGATGAAGAAATTGAATGGGTACCCATAATTTGAGCTAGCTAGCCTTGAGATTCCTCATAAGCCTCTTGCTATTGAGATGAAAATTGTACTGATGGCATGATGTAACTGTGTGTTTTTATGAATTGTTTTGTGACTTTCAAAATGAGAATGTTTGACTAAAAGTATAATTTGTGTTTTGTATCTACTTTTCCTTTTTAGTACCATAATTGAATAAATGTGATTTGATTTTGCACATAAAATTGTATTTCTGTTATGTTGTGCACCACTGAGTCATAATACTCAGCGATGGCTGTTTATTGCTATCGCAGATAGAGAGACTAGTAGAGCAGCGGAGTGAGCTGCTGAGGATTTCAGAGCTACTTCTGGACCTTTTATCGGGTATAATTTTATACCCTGATTGTACATGTTTATTTTAATGTAATTAACTGTATGTACATTTGTAAATTAATCATGAGCAGTTGTACAGATTTTATAATATTATTATTTTGGATTTTCAGATGAAATTTCCTGACTGATGAATGTAACTTAATTTTTCTTTAATGAAATATGTATGAAACTAATTATTACTATTATCGAAAATATTGAAATGAAATTTTGAGTTGTGAAATTTTAGTTTAAATTATGAGAGTTGAGCTAATTTGTGTTGATTTGAGTTGAAATGGTGGTTGAGATTTGATGAAGTGTTATATTGAAATTGTTTTCTATAGGTTAAAATTTTCGATTTTCTCAAATACAGACCGCACTCAGCCGAAATTTTTCCAAAATTTACGGAAAAATAAAAATAGACAAAAATTTTATCAAATCTGTAAACTTCAAGTAAATGTTTTTAATACCTGCTAGAAAAGCTCACCACTTTCAAAAAGTAAGAAAATTGTTTTAAAATCTCTTGTAGTATATTTAATGGGTTATCGATAGACGGAGTCGGTAATTCATTAGGTATACTACGGGATCATGTTATGCCTTACAGAGGGGTAAGGTGTGATATGTTTTAGTGGTATTAGAGAAAATTTTTAAAGTATGTTTTGACTTATGAATTGTATATTTTCTTTGATAAGTACAACTGCTCAATGTCCTTATTTGATACATACAGTGTATTACATTATAAATACGAACTAACAGAGAGAAATCTCCTTGTGTTATTTGTCCAGGAGATATCCTACCCCCAATTTGAAATAGAAGAAGGGGATCACTCAGTTGAGCAATCGGTAGAGGCTGAGGCATAAGAGGAAGCCCCAGCTCTTTAAAATATAAGTGGTTCAGTGGCACCGGCCCCACAAATGTCGCAGTTTTATGCACAATTCGCCCAACAGATGGCTGCTATGTTCCAACAGATGGCTGGAAGTATGCCTGTTCAAGCTCCACTTCAGTTACCTGTGGTGCAACCTCAGACTCCAACCAGACAATATGACAAGCTATTAAAATATGGGGCTATAGAATTCAAGGGTACAGTAGACCCTCTAAAGGCAGAGCAGTCGTTGGAGAGAATGGACACTTCAAGAAACTGCACTGTTCGGATGAATTGAAGTTTGAGCATTTAGTGTCTTTGCTGCAAGGGGATGCCTACGATTGGTGAAAGACTATTCCCCACAGCTTGGTGGAACCTCCAGTATTGACCTGGGACAACTTCATTAGAGAGTTCAGATAGAAATATGTCTCAGATGCATATGTGGATCAGAAGTTGCAAGAATTTTTAAGTCTGAAGCAAAGTAATAGATTTGTGGCAGTGTATAGAAGGGAGTTCTCCCACTTAACCCATTATGCAGTGAGTCTCCTATCTACCAACAGAGAAAGGTGCAAGAGGTTTGAAATCGGCTTGAAACCCATTCTAAGGATGCATGTGGTTGGATTCAGACATAATAACTTCTCTGAGCTCATCTCTCAAGCACTTGAGTTAGAAAGAATTGAGTTAGAAAGAATTGAGTTAGAACGGGCACCAGCAAAAGAGAAAACACAGAAGATAGAGAAATCAAAAAAAAAGAAAAGTGGAAAGGCAGTGGATCAAAGTTCTAGTGGCAATACTGGAAAAAGAAAGAAATTTGGGGGATCAGGCAGAGGTGGAAGGTCTGGTGGAGGTAGATTTTCTTGACAGAGACCCCCTTCATCTGGTCAGCAAACAACTAGGATATGACACCCTTTACCCGTCTACAGTATAGCCGAGTAAGATATGTCACACAATGTACCGGAACACCATATTTTATTTCAATCATTTTTATTCTTCCTTAATTTATTTTTTTCATAGTTATGAAATACAATTTGTGAAATACAATTCATTTAAGTCATTTATTGAAATTATAAATTTATTTGAGGTTCCGCAAATTTTATAAAAAATCTAGCAGAGTACCAGTTAAAAAAGGAGAAAACAGTTCTTCGGAACCTGTGAAAAACACTTCCAATATGTTTTCACTCATTCCCAAACTCCATTTTATCAACAAAGTCTCAATATTTCTCAACAATACTTCTATTTCTCATTCATTCATTTCACATGATAATCATATACAAACCATAAATAAATACTCAATTTTTCATTTATAAATACAAATTATAAATATTTACATTAATACCAAAATATATTACATGAGTCTCAACTATACATGAGAAAATAAAAGTTTAATTATAAAATATCAAAATGAGACCTAGTGCCCTACCAATGCACTGAAGTCTGTGAGGTGACGCGGACACTATGCAGAACTGTGGACGGCCTCACCCAGTCTGTGGTCTACTAGGCTTTCTATCAATCTCTCCAGAACTTACACATGGCAAAAAGCAACCCGCTAAGCAATAATGCTTAGTGGTGCCAATAATAAAATAAAAAGACCTAAAAGCAAATAAATATGCAGTGAATATATTGATGTCTCATGCAGATAAATTTTTTATAATTATTTATAGTCTTATTTATTTGGTACTTGTTAGATTCATTATCTCATTAAATTTTTTAACTTTCATTTTTTAGTTGCCTAAGTAACCTATACTAGATGACTGGACTGGATAAACGGGTAAACTGGCACTGGGTATCAAGTACCTCGGGCCGTCACACCACCGGTCACATATGTATCTCCCTGTGTGCAACAGAACAGCTGATAAGCTGTAATAAATATTAGGCACAATGCCAAGTATCATCATAATATTAGAATGGCTAAAAGCCATAAAATCACAGAATGGCATAATGCCATGTGTAGTACTGCTATCTGAACCCTATTGGCATGCCAACCTATCCAAACCAATCTTACTAGGTGTATTAGGGCACGTTACACTTTTAAATTGCACAATTCTTGAAATTGAAGTTTAATTGTTACTATTATTTCATTAATCAACTAAAATATTGACTTTTTCATAGACAATAGGTACATTGGTTCTAATATCCCCAATATACCACATTTTGCCTTCTAAAGTTGTTGGTATTGGTTGCCAATATCATTTTAAAGCTTAGTGTTAGTTATTGACAATTTTCAGATTTCAAGCACTAAGTTTATTATTCCATTGGTCATTTGTATAGTAGGAATTTGACAAAATTGTCTTCATGAAAGTTGTTCCTTATTGTGTCTAATTACATTTCTTGTTTTGAATCACTCCATTTGGAGTTTTGTAACTCAAGTTATGGCCTAAATACCATAATTGGCCGGATTGCAAATTTTCCAGATTTTCTGGGCAGAACCAATTCTGCCCTTTTTGTACACTGACTGCAGGTTAATTTTTGGATTTGTTTTCTTCATGAAAGTTGTAGGGCTATGTCTCAGCTTTCTGTTGGTAAAATTTTAGGTCAAATGGCCTTTCTACACTGAGTTATGGCCAAATGAATGAACACTATTCATTTGGTCATTTTGCCCAAGCAGAATGTAAGTCACCCAAATTAGGGTAATTTTTAGGTCAACTTGGTTTGATTTTCTAGGTAGGGTTTCTTCACCAAAGTTGTGCCATTATGTGTCTAGTCTCATGTTCAATTAGCCTTGCACCAATTGAACCTATACAACTCCATTTATAGCTGCCCAACCCTACTGGACTCACAACCAGTCCTGCAGGTTACCAAGGGCAGCATGCCTAAGTTCAATTCCAACATCCTTACTCACTTCAATTCCTCTTCACACACATTCAAATGGTTACTAATTGACCATTACAAGGTTAACATACCATTACATGAGCAAACCCTAATTTTGTTCAAATGTCCAAGTTCTCAAGTTCATTCATGTACTATACTTGCATTTCACTTACATAAAAATGTTCAATCACTCATCTAATACTAAGGGCAGCCCATGAACTACTTTGCTTCAAGTAAATTCATCAACCCTAACCAACCCTAAGCTACCGAAATTACAGGGAATGAATACACATAATTTTTATTTTGTTTTTCTTACATTTTCTACTTATCTCATGGTATTAAGCATGAATTAAGTAAAAGTGCTAAGAGATTGGACACTAACCTCAATTGCTAATTCTTCCAAGTCTCCAAAACTTCCTTTTTCCTCTTTCTTTTTGTTGGCTAGAGGTTATTCAAGATGAAAAATCAATTTTTAGTGAAGCAAAGTTGTGGTTTCAAGGTGATTTGGTGGGTTGTCTCAAGCTTACATTAAGCCTCCATGGAGGTTGGGGTTAGGGAAGGGTTTCGGCTAGTTTGGATAGGGAAGAAGGAAGATGGCTTTTTGATTTTTTTTTTCTCAATTATCCTTTTTTTATTAGTTAATTTAAGTATTGATTAAATGTGATTGGTGGGATTTTTTTAAATGACCTCATGTTGATGTCATAATTGACATTTTATCTCATTTTCTTTTCTTTTCTTCTCTACTCAATTTTAATTTATTTTTTAGCAATATTTATTCACATTTTATGTCATATTAATTATTTACTTAACTGGACAAGTCGGCCAAAAATCATCTCAGAAGACGAAATGACCAAAATGCCTTTCGTTTGGCTTAACAGACCAAAATTATATGAACCGATTGAAAAATTTTTCTAAGCATTTTCTTGGCATTATATTGCCATAGAAACCTCAATGACTCCTCTTTGGAGTCCCAAAAATTATTTTATGAATTTTCTCTCGAGTTTAGGGCTCCTAGTTGCAAGAACTGCAACTTCCCACTGGGTTACCCATCGCTAAGGCACCGGCTCATTTAACTTGGTTGTATTTTATTTCTAAAATTTTTCCTAAATTTTTCTTATTAATATTTGAGTTAATTATAGTTCCTTACTTTAGTTTAAATATTTTTCCAGACGTTCTAGTTGTCCGGACTGACACCGGTCATCGAAACAGTAGAATGTACAAAATTGCTACAATGAGGGTGTTACATAGGAGTTCTCACCCTCCCCACCCTTGTGAGACATGTAGCAAGACCCATAGTGGTGTTTGTTAATGGGCTACAGGAGCTTTTTTTAACTGTGGAGGCACGGGTCATCTTGCTAAGGATTGCACCAGTGCCCGTAGATTTGGGCCAACTCCTACCATGCAGAAGAATCCATTCAGAGTTTTGCTACCAGAAGTTCACAACCGGTTAGCAGAGGAAGAGGCAGAGGTAGAGGTAATGCTTCTGGCAGTCAGGGTGTGACACCCCTTACCCGTCTACTATATAGCCGAGCAAGATATGCCACATAGTGTACCGGAACACCATATTTTATCTCAATTATTTTTATCCTTCCTTAATTTATTTCTTCATGGTTATGAAGTGCAATTTGTGAAATTTGACTCATTTAAGTCATTTATTGAAATTATAAATTCATTTGAGGTTTCGAAAATTTTATAGAAAATCCGGCAGAGTACCGGCTAAAAATGGAGAAAATAGTTCTTCGGAACCTATGAAAAACACTCCCAAATATTCATCCATATTCTCAAACTCCAATAACCATCAACATGGTCTCAACAATTCTCAACATTCACAACCATCTCAAGTTTTCAACATAAGTCCACAATTTCATTTAGATCAAAATCAAATTTAATTTCATGAGATATTCTCAAGTTATATTAATTAACGAAATTTTACAAAATATGTGCATCCACATATGATTATATAAATTTACTATTTATATGAGTTCATAATTTAAAAATCACAAACTATTACCTATTACAAAATGCAAGTACAAAATTTCAAAAGGAACCTAAGGTCCTGCCACTGATGCACTGCAGATGAGAGGTGACACGAACACTATGCAGAACTATGAACGGCCTCACCCAGTCTGTGGTCTACTGGGCTCTCTGTCAGTCTCTCTAAAACCTACATGTGGCAAAAAGCAACGCGCTAAGCAATAATGCTTAGTGGTGCCAATAATAAAATAAAAAGAACTAAAAGAAAATAAATATGCAGTGTATATATTGATGTCTCATGCAGACAATTTTTCGGTAATTATTTGTAGTCTATTTATTTGGCACTTGTTATATCAATGATTTCATTAAATTTATCAACTTCCATTTTTGGTTGCCCAAGTAACCTATAATGGATGACTAGACTGGATAAACGGGTAAACTGGCACTGGGTACGAAGTACCTTGGGCCGTCACACCATCGGTCACGTATATATCTCCCGGTGTGCAACAGAATAACTAATAAGCTGTAATAAACATTAGGCACGAGGCCAAGTATCATCATAATATCAGAATGGCTAAAAGCCATACAATCATAGAATGGCATAATGCCATGTGCAGTACTACTAACTGAACCCTATTGGCATGCCAACTTATCCAAACCAATCTTACTAGGTGTACTAGGGCACATTACCAAGTTATTGATTGAATTTTCATACTTTACATATAAGGTTACTATTCATTTTACTATTTAGGTCAAATTATTAACTTTCCAATGCATAATAGCTACATAAGTCCTAATCATATAAATTTACCACATTTTGGTTCCCAAAAGTGTTGCCATTAGTTGCCAATCCTTACTTCTAACAAATGAAGAATAAATAAGAAATTTTAGTTTTGGGTGCTAAAGTTTACTATTCCATTAGGCCATTCTATAGTGAGAATTTGGCCAAATGTTCTTCATCAAAGTTGTTTCTTATTGTGTCTAGTTACATTTCATTTTTTGAATCACTCCATTTGGAGTTTTTTAGCTCAAGTTATTGCCTAAACACCATAACTGGCCAGATTGTAACTTTTTCAAAATTTTTGGGCAGAATCAATTCTGCAGTTTTTGTACACTGACTGCAGGTCAGTTTTTGAACATGTTATGGTCAAAATTTAGGTTTTTTTTCTTCATAAAAATTGTAGGGATATGTCTCAAATTTCTATTGATAAAAATTCAGGTCAATTGAACCTTTCTACAATAAGTTATGACCAAATGAATGAACACTGTTCATTTGGTCATTTTCCAGGGACTGCATATTGGTCACCCAGATTAGGTCAATTTTAAGAGTCACTTAGGTTGGTTTTCTGGGACAGGTTCCTCCATCAAAATTGTTGCATTTCATGTCTAGTCTAACCTCCAATTGGCCTTGCTCTAATTGGAGTTACCTAGCTTGAGTTATAACCTGAGAGCACACTGGACTCAAAGGGTCCAGAATGCACACTTAAGGCAGTCTAATTCTCTATATTAGTTAATGTCACCAATCACTCCATTTCCAATTCAAACTACACCAAATGGTCACTAAATGACCATTACAACATCATTTTGTGTTCAATTGCATTTACCCCCATATTTGAGTTTCAAACCCTAGCCCTAACATTCCAAAGTTTCATTTTCTTGCACTAAACTCATAAACTAATGTTTTGAGTGATACAATCATATCAAGGGTAGCCTATTCACTCATTTAATCCAAAGAAACCACCAAAACCATAACAAATCCATGGCTGCAAAAAATAGGGTAACACCTTAACATATTTATTTTTAATGGAATTTCATATATCCTAGCTCAAATTTATCATTCTAACAAGAATTTAAATGAAAGAGTCAAGGAATTGGACACTAACCTTACTTGAGTCCCAACTTGAGCTTGTAATTCTTCAATATTTTTCCTTCTAATGGCTGCCACAAGCTTGATCTAGTGATAAGGGTAAATTTTAATGAAGGGAGTATGAGGTTTATGGTGGAATTTAGTGGAATTTGGAGCTTAGTGAAGCTTTCATGGAGGTTGGGTCATGGAACAAGATTTCAGCTAGTTTGGGGGAAGAAGAAGACAGATGTATTTTGATTTTTTTTTTTCTATCTCAATTATCTCTTTTTATTAGTTAATTAAGTGATTATTTAAATGTGATTGGTGGAGACTTTTAATTACATCATGCTTATGTCATAATTATGCCTTTTACTTCATTTTTCTTTTCTTTTCTTTTCTTTTCTACTCATTTTTAATTAAATTTTTAACAATATTTATACACATTTTATGTCATAATAATTATTTACTTAACTAGAAAAGTTGGCCAAAAGTCATATCTGAAGACAAAATGACCAAAATGCCCTCTGTTTGGCTTATTGAGCCAAAATTGTCTGTACCGATCGAAAAAATTTTCTAAGCCTTTTCTTGGCATTCTAATGCCATAGAAACCTCAATGACTCTTCTCTGGAGTCCCAAAAATTATCTTATGAATTTTCCCCTGAGTTTAGGACTTCTAGCTGCGAAGACCGCAACTTCTCACTGGGTTACCCATCGCTAGGGCACCGGCTCATTTAACTTGGTTGTATTTTATTTCTAAAATTTTTTCTGAATTTTTCTTATTAATATTTGACTTAATTATGGCTTCTCACTTTAGTTTAAATATTTTTCTAGACGTTCTAGCTATCCGAACTGACACCGGTCACCGGAACAGTAGAATGTACAGAATGTTAGCAGTATGCCCTAGAGCATATCATTTAGTATGTATCTTGTATATATTTTTATTAATAAAAGGCATTTCCACTTTTCCGTTTACATAATATATTTATGTGTGATAGAAAAGTTCCATTGATATTTTGTTAGAAATATTATTCTTAAGTTGTTAAAAATATGAGTGACAATATTTCTAGCACAAAGTATCATAAATAGGTTCACAATCGAGGATACTTCATAATAAGGACATGACTTATCCAGAAATATTGTATTCATGTTTGTTCCCAAGTTATTTATATGAGATATAAATAAGATGGAATGGTGAGTCTCATGCCATATAACAAATATGATAGGCACTTATAAATGATAAGTAGGCCGAACCAGTGACACTTATGGCAAGCACATGGAGTTTACTCTTGTCAATGTTTTGTCATAAATCATATCAGTGCATATAATCTTTAGACCTGAGATAGCACAGTTATCTTGTATATAGGTAGTTTGAGTTTGATACTGCTTTCATACTTGTACTGTGTATGGGTATATGGGCATGTGTTGGCTCCTACTAGTTATATATGGAGGTAGGTGTTGATCAAGATGGAATCTGTTCCTCTAAGTAAATAGAGATAAAATCCTATGTTCATTTAATTGTTCTTGATGTTTCAAGTTCTGGCCAGACAGATAGATTTATTCAGAAAAGAGTTTCTGATGAGAAAATCTTTTTAATCAAGAACTGGAATTAAAAGAGAACATAATATTCATAGCAAATGGAGTTTGACATAAACCATGACTCCATCTTGAGTTGGGATTTTGTAACAGAGAGATTCTAGTGCATGGTAACATATGATTATAGGTTCATTTAAGGTAAACCTTATTACTAATTGGGTGGCCATGGCATGCCATGCTAGGTGTTAACCATGGTCTATGAGGTTCATAAAATGATTTAGAGAAATCATTTATGGTAAGAAAGAGTTCTGATGATATTAAGAGTTGATATCATGTCTCATTGCCAATTAGTGATGAGCCTAGTAAGTCACACACATACACAAGTTATCACCTATTTAAATATGATTTAATTAATTAATTAAAGAGTTTAATTGAATAATTAAATAGGTTTGGTTTGCAATTAAATTGCAAAGTCCCTAGCATGACTTGAAATCAAATCTAGATTATTGGATGTATAATATAAGTTAAATTTATATTTAAAGTGTTTAAATATGAATTTAATTAATGAGAAATTAATTAATAGAGATTAATTAATTAATTTATATTTGATATAAATTAATTAGAAGAAGAAAATAATTATTTTGGGTTAAGAACTCAAAATTAAGACACAGGGGCATTTTGGTCATTTTGCAGTGTGACAGGTGGCACCATGAGATGGTGACACATGGGATTACACATAAGCTTGTCAAATGTTTTTTAATCATGTAAGATGATTAAAATCAAGATTAAATATAGGTTTGACACTTGGCACAATGTGATTGGGTCACTTAAACCTAGAGCTAATCAAAGGGTGACATGTGGCAAGGGTTTAATGTGTTAACCTAGCTATTTAAGTGTTGTTATGAGAAAATAAAACACAACCAGCAGCCACACTCCTTTGTCACTCCACTTTGAGGGTTTTTATCTCTTCTTCTTCATCTCTTATCAATTCAAAGAGATTAGCCATCAATCTCTTGAATTAAGAATACTAGGAATTGTTTCTAGTGTCCTATTTACATCTCTAATCTCTTAAAAGGCAGAACTTGAATTTCTAA
The DNA here is from genome assembly GCF_030052815.1 of Hevea brasiliensis. NCBI lineage: Eukaryota > Viridiplantae > Streptophyta > Magnoliopsida > Malpighiales > Euphorbiaceae > Hevea > Hevea brasiliensis. Next base: position 13,902,490 of record NC_079510.1, read on the forward strand.
TTAATAGAAAAGGCTTTAGAAGCTGTTCAAGGGCTACCATAGGTGTTCTTGGTGTGGACAAGCTAGAGGGACAACATCTGGTGTCCTGAAGACGAATCTCAAAGGCGCAGACATTGCGATTGCATCAAGAGGTTAGTGTAATCGTTCTTGATTTAATCTAGGGTTCTAAAATTAATCTGATTAATTTTAAAATCTTAAATGGCAAATACAAATCCAAAAAACATATTAAAAGAGTTTTAATATGTTGTTTATCATTGAAATCAAATAGATAAAAATAAATCTTGCATGATGCATGTGACCCTAGGTGAAAATTTTTGAATTCAATGATATAAACTTGTGTTTTTCACGCTTTCGTTCCTTCACAGAATTGCTACAGTGAGGGTGTTACACAGGGTACCATTAACCAATCAGAATAAGGGAGTGCTTCGGCCAGAGTTTACACGATGAGACAGCGGGAAGAGGCTGAGACTTTCGATATTGTAGCCGATACTTTCTCTATCTCTGATCAGGATGTCTTTATCTTGTTTGATCCGAGTTCTACCCACTCATATGTTAGTGCTAGCATAGTCAGCTCCCTTGCTGTTCTGTGTGTTAAGATGGCTTTTGAAGTGTTAGTAACTAGTCCGTTAGGACATGAGGTCCGGGTCAACCGAATATATAGAGATTGTCCTTTGGTGATCCATGGACATGTTTTTCTGTCAGATTTGATAGAAATGCCCTTCAGAGATTATGATATCATCTTGGGCATAGATTGGTTAGCCAGGCACCATGCAATGATTGACTGTAGACTAAAGACAGTCACTTTTGGTCTCCCTCTAAACGGTGATGTGGTAATACACGGGGAGAGGCAGTTATTGCCATCAAACATCATTTCTGTTGCACTAGCCAGGAAGATGATCAGAAAAGAGTGTGAAGCATACTTAGCACATGTGATAGATACCCAAGTGGGGAGTCTAGTATTGAGAGACATCCCTACAGTATGTGACTTTCTGGATATGTTTCTTGATGAGTTTCCAGGATTACCTCCGGAAAGAGAGGTGCAGTTTGAGATTGATGTTATGCCTGGTGTGGACCCAATCTCTATAACACCATACAGAATGGCACCAACAGAATTAAAAGAATTGAAAGTGCAGTTGCAAGAGCTTCTTGACAAGGGCTTTATTCGCCTTTGTGTGTCACCTTGGGGAACGCCAGTGTTGTTTGTTAAGAAGAAAGATGGCACTCCTCGCTTATGTATTAACTATCGGCAGTTGAATAAGGTGACAATAAAGAATAGATACCCATTGCCCCACATTGATGACTTGTTTGATTAGTTGAAGGGTGCAGCTGTGTTCTCCAAAATTGACTTGAGATTAGGTTATTGTCAGCTAAAGGTGCAAGAGCAGAGTATCCCTAAAACTACCTTCAGAACTCGATATGGCCATTATGAGTTCTTGGTCATGCCATTCAGGTTAACCAATGCTCTTGATGCTTTTATGGATCTGATGAATACTATCTTCAGACCATACCTCGATCAGTTTGTGGTGGTATTCATAGATGACATATTAGTCTATTCGAGGAGTGCATAAGAGCATGATAAACATCTGCAGATTGTACTCCAAACCATGAGGGAGAAATAACTATATGCAAAATTATCAAAGTGTAAATTTTGGTTGAAGGAAATATCCTTCTTGGGGCACATAGTATCGGCATAAGGTATTAAGGTAGATCCTAGTAAAATTGAAGCTGTCCTTAATTGAAAGCCACCCAGAAATGTCACAGAGATTCACAGTTTTCTGGATTTAGCTGGATACTGCCGCCGTTTTGTAAAGGGGTTTCTATGTTAGCTTTTCCATTGACCAAGCTACTTCGAAAAGATGTGAAATTTCAGCGGATGGACAAATGCCAGCAGAACTTTGATGAGTTGAAGAAATGTTTGACTGAAGCTCCAATCTTGACTTTACCTACCTTGGGTAAAGAATACATAGTATACAGTGATGCTTCTCATAATGGGTTAGGCTGTGTATTGATGCAAGATCAGAATGTCATTGCATATGCATCACACCAGCTGAAACAGCATAAGAGGAATTATCCAACACATGACTTAGAGCTTGTAGCCATTGTATTTGCTCTTAAGATCTGGAGACACTATTTATATGGGGAGAAGTGTTACATCTACACAGATCATAAGAGTTTGAAGTATTTGGGTACTCAAAAGGAGTTGAATTTGAGATAGAGGAGATGGTTAGAGTTGATAAAAGACTATGATTATCTGATAGACTATCAACCAGGAAAAGCTAATGTTGTGGCTGACGCCTTAAGTCGCAAGACTATGGCAAGTCTGAAAGTTTCTCCTTTGTCTATAGTACACGAGTTGAGAGCATTGCATGCCAGCTTAGAGATTAATGATGAGGGGCAGACAGCAATTGCATGGCATGTACAGCCAGTGTTGATTGATTAGATCAAAATGGCTGCACAGAATGATGGGAAATATCAAAAGCTATTAGAAAAAGTCAAACAAGGCAAGAAACTAGAATTCTCAGTAAGGGATGATGATCTACTGCTACACCAGGGCAGAATGTACGTTCCTAGTGACGTTGACTTGAGACAGATCATTATGAAGGAAGCACATAAATCTCCTTTTGCTATGCACCCTGGTGGTACTAAAATGTACAGAGGATTGAAAGAGCATTACTGGTGGATGGGTATAAAAAGAGATGTAGCAGAATTTGTTTCCAAATGCCTAACTTGTCAGCAAGTAAAGGCAGAACATCAAGTACCAGTACCTAAGTGGAAATGGGAGAGAATAACTATGGATTTTCTAATGGGACTTCCGAGGACACATGTAACACCCCTCACTCATTTATAGTATAGCCGAGCGAGGTGTGCTACATTCGATGCCTGAGCACCCTATTTTATCTTACTTTATTCCTTTAAAAATTTTATTCTCGTTATATTTTAATATCAATTATCTTTCTATGGAGAAACCAGTGAAGTTTCTCCTGTTTCTATTACCATTTGGCTTATTTCACTATTCACCAATTTGAAATTCAATAATATTTTCAAAATAAAATCTCATAATCATCTCATGTATTTCAATTCTCATATTCATTTCCATCCACTTTCCTTCATAGTCCATTCACATATCAAAATTCTCATATTTCCATTAATTTACATAATTTGCAAACTAATTGAATAAATTTATAATTTACATGATATACAAATTAATTACATATGAAGTAATCAATTTATTAATTTACATCACATAAATATTACTTACAAATTCTTAGTTTACAATTCTTAGTTTACTTTACAACATACAAAATATTTATAATATACAAAATACATAAAATGACTTATATGGGCCTTATCTACATGCATTGCTGAGGAGGTGACAACCTTGAACACTTCTGACACTTCTGCAGATTCGGACTTCAAAAATCCCAGTCAAATGTTCACTAGGTTTTAGCTTTAGTACCTGCTCGAGGAAACAAATTCATCACGCTAAGCATTGCTGCTTAGTGGTGTAATAATATAAAAAAATAATATATACAAATAAAGAAAGAATGAATCATAATTTGGATACTTTGGAAATTAATCTAATTTAATATAATACTTCTAGTATCAACTATTTTTTTTTTCTAATTTTTTCCTCTTCAGAAGCGCTTAATTCCTAAATTCACAGTAATAATGTAACATTCCCAAAAATTCCAAGAATATTATTCTTAGCTTTATATTATTATGAAAAAGTGCATTTGTAATGTTTATTTAAGTTATATTTCTATTGCTAATCTTTTTATCATTTCATTCAGTACTTTCTACTAAATAACTATTCTTATTTATTTTAGGTCGTCTTACTCATTAGTTTAATTTCTAATATTTTTAATTGCTAATATTCTTAACTTGTTTCAATAAATTTCACTGCCCAAGTAACCTATGACAGGCTGACTAAACTGGATAACGGGTTGTTGGCACTGGACACCGCGGTGCCTCGAGCCGTCATACCATGGGACGCGAAACGTCAACCACGTGTGCAGTCAGTATGGCTAAAAAGCCATGATAACATATAATCGGGCATAAAAGCTATGAGTGCAAGCGTAAAGCCATGAGTGCAGGCATAAAGCCATGAGTGCCGGCATAAAGCCATTAATACAGGCTTAAAGCCTTTCACAGTACTGCTAAAACAATACCCTATTGGCATGTCAATCTATCATCTGACACATGTGTCTAGGCAATACATGGGCACATAGTACCATTAAATGTTAATATATTGTGTTTTATGACTTCATTATTTCATAATTTACACATTCATTTGATAATTTATATGATCACAATTCTCATCAATGGTTCTCATGCAACATTGTACTTAAAATATTCTTCTATGTTTTAGGGTCACTCAAATTCAAAAATCACAATTCACTAATCATATTATATATTATCAATCATAATGGCTTCTTTAATTTCTTTTATTATTCCTTATGTTTTTGGGGTTACTATTCATACATTACTATTCACTCAATTTGTTAACTTTTTCATACATAATATGTATACAAATTATAGATACATAATTATACCACATTTTGGGTTCTAGATTTGTTGGTATTGATTGCCAATACCATTTCAAAGCTTATTTTATGTTATTCAAAATTTTCAGATTTCATGCCTTAAGTTTATTGTTCCACTAGTCATTGTTACAATAGAATTTTGACAAACATTTCTTCATGAAAGTTGTTCCTTTATGTGTCTTCTTTAATTCCCTTTTTGAATTACTCCATTTGGAGTTTTGTAGCTCAAGTTATGGCCATTTTACCATAACTAGCCGGATTGACTTGTACCCAGAATTTCTGGGCAATTTGGTACTACTAGATTTGGTGTCCTAACTTAGACTAGCAATTTAAATTGGTTAGGTTCAGAATTTGAGTTTGTGTTCTTCATGAAAGTTGTTCTAAATTGTCTAAGCTTTCTATTTATATAAAATTTAGGTCATTTGAACATTTCTACACTAAGTTATGGCCAAATGAATAAATACTCTTTATTTGGTCAATTTTCCAGGGCAGTATGTATGTTACCCGGATTAAGTCAATTTTTAGGCCATTCTATTGTGGTTTTCTGGGCATAGTTTCTACATCAAAGTTGTGCCATTATGTGTCTAGTTTCATGTCCAATTGGCTTTGCACCAATTGAACCTACACCTCTCAAGTTACAGCAGCCTAAACTTGTTGGACTCACATCCAGCCCTGCAGGTCCTATGAGGCAGCATACCCAACCTCAAATCCAAAGCCACAATTCACTTCAATTCCTCATCAAACATAGCCAAATGGTCACTACTTGACATTAGGACTTCCATTCACCAACACGTGAGCAAAACCCTAAGTTTGCTCCAAACCCTAACTTCCATAATCGCAATTCATACTATACATGCAAATTTAACTTACTTTTTATATCTAGCACCTCTCCTAAGTTAAAATTCAAGTTAAAATCTCATTAAACACATAACTTCCTCCATATACTTAGGCTGGCAGAAATTTCTCCCATGCATACATCCCAATTTTATCAATTCTTCTTGCTATTTCCCATGCTTAGAAACCAAATCCAAGAATTAATCAAGAAAATAATGGAGAATAAGCACTAACCTTTTGTTACCAATTTTTCTTCTCTCCCTATTGCTTCTAATCACACTAGCTAGGTTAAATAATAAGTTTTAATGCAAGTAACTATGGGAAATATGGTCAAATTTAGAGGGAAATGGAGCTTAGTTGAATTGACAATGGTGGAGGGTGTAGAAGAGAGAGATTCGGCTGGGTTGAAGAAGATAGCGGATTGTTTCTTTTCATTTTTGCTCATTTATCTCTCTTTTAATTGATTTATGAGTGCTTGTTGGGTTATGATTGGTGGAGCTTTTTAAATGACATCATAGTGATGTCAAAATCCTAATTTTTATTTATTTTCTTTTTTTTTATACTCATTTTTAATTTAATTTTTAGCTATATTTACTAATATTTTATGTCATATAATTTATTTACTTAAATAGACAAGTTGGTCAAAAATCATCTCTGAAGATGAAATGACCAAAATGCCCTCCGTTTGGCTTAAAAAGCCAAAACTGTCTATACCGATCTAAAAATTTTCCTAAGCATTTTCTTGGTATTTTAATGTCATCAAAACCTCAATGACTCTTCTCTGCAGTCCCAAAAATTATTTTATGAATTTTCTCCTGGGTTTAGGACTCCTAGCTGCGAAGACCGCAGCTTCCCACTAGGTTGCCCATCGCTAGGGCATCGGCTCATTTAACTTGGTTGTATTTTATTTCTAAAATTTTTCCTAAATTTTCTTATTATTATTTGAGTTATTTATGACTCCTCACTCTAGTCTAAATATTTTTTCAGATGTTCTAGCTGTCCAGATCGACACTGGTCACCGAAACAGTAAAATGTACGGAATTGTTACAGTGATAGTGTTACAACACAGAAGAGTCATGATGCAGCATGGGTTATAGTGGAAAGACTGACCAAGTCTGCTCACTTCTGCCTGTCTGGATGGACTACAGTTTAGAAAGATTGGCCAAGTAGTACATTGATGAGATAGTAAAACTGCATGGAGTGCCAGTATTTAATGTATTTGACAGAGATCCTAGGTTCACTTCTAGATTCTGGGGTAGTCTTCAGAGAGCCCTAGGAACTAGATTAAACTTCAGCATGGCATTCCACCCATAGACAGATGGCCAGTCTGAAAGGGTAATTCAGATCTTGGAGGACATGCTATGGGCTTGTGTGATTGAGTTTGAGAGCAGTTGGGACACACACTTGCCTCTGATTGAGTTTGCTTATAACAACAGCTACAAATCAAGCATTGGGATGCCTCCATAGGCAGGAAGTGCAGAACTCCCCTGTGTTGGGATGAAGTGGGTGAAAAAAAGATGATTGGGCCCGAAATTGTTCAGCAGACTGAGGAAAAAATCAGATTGATCAGAGATTGACTCAAAGCTGCATCAGACCGTCAGAAGTCCTATATTGATATGAAAAGAAGGGATATTGAGTATACAGTGGGTGAGAAAGTATTCCTCAAGGTTTTCCCTTGGAAGAAAATTATGAGATTTGGTAGAAAGGGGAAACTGAGTCCTCGATTCATCGGGCTATATGAGGTTCTGGAAAGAGTGGGTCCTTTGGCATATCATTTAGCACTACCTCCAGAGTTGGAGAAGATACATAACGTCTTCCATGTGTCTATGTTGAGTAGGTATAGATCTGACCTGTCTCATGTGTTACCAGTGGAAGAAATTGAAGTAAATCTAGACCTCACATATGAAGAAGAACCCATAGAGATTTTAGCTTATGAGGTGAAGTAGTTACGGAAGAAGCAGATACCGCTGGTGAAAGTGCTATGGAACCATCATTCAGGCCTAGAAGCTACTTGGGAACGAGAGGAGGATATGAGGAGACAGCACCCACAGCTGTTCAGAGACTAATACCAGGTAAAAATTTCGAGATGAAATTTATTTTAAGGGGGGGGGGGGGGGGGAAATTGTAACACCCCTATATGCCTAGCCGGGTATATTTCACTGCTCTGGTGACCGGTGTCGGTTCGGACAATTAAAGAGATTAGAACCACATCTAAGACACCTAGATAAGCCCTGAATGTAAATAATTAGTGATTGCTAAATAGTTAAGTATAAATAAGAAAAACAAAACATAAAAGGTTAAATGAGCTGGGAGTCACAGCGAAGGGTGACCTTCCCGAGAAGTGACTGCGAAGGCCATCGTAACCCTAATTTTGAATCAAAAATTATGACACCGCAGTCCTAAGGGCTACTGCAAACATAGTGGAAAAGAGAAAATCACAGAAGAAAATTATTAAGCTGGTCAAATAATTAGTTTAGGGATTTAAAAGAAATATCGAATAACTTGCAAACCGGATCAAATCGGCGAGGGGTAATTTGGTCAATTCACCCCTAGAGCTGACTCCTTACCTAATTGTCTAATAAAATTGGAGAAAAGAAAATTTCGGAGTCTAGAATTAAATTAAAGAAACAAGGAAAAGTAAATGAAAAAAAAGAGAGAAAAGCTTTTAATTACATCATCATGCTTACCTCATATATATGACATCATAAATAAATTTTTTTATTTCCCACTAATTTTGACCAAGTCAATTTAGTTTAATTAAACTTAAAAACAAAGAAAATGAAAAAAAAAATTTGCTTCATCTTTTTTTCCAAGTTGTGCCATCCTCTTCTCTCTCCAATTCTCTCAAACCTCCATTTTTACACCTCCATGAAAGCTTGATTCAAGCTTGAAATCACTCACTAAACCCTAAATTCTCCCATAATTACTTCATAAAACCTTATTTTCTTTCTTTGAGAAGGAGATTGAGTAAGAAAGAATGAAATAAAGAGAGAAGAAATTGGGTGATTGAACTTCAAAGTTGAGGTAAGTCATTTAAATTGAAAGTTTAGTTTACTACTTGTGTTCTTAGTTCAATTAACCTAGAAATTAACTTAAAATCAAAAGAAAACAACTATGGGGGATTAGTTAGGAATTTTGCCAACAATTAAGAGAGTTAGTAGTGAATGATTTTGATAAAAGTGAATGGCTACTTGAGGTGAATTAAGCATGTAGACAATGGATATACACTTCAAGTGCATTAAATCTCATAATTGTTAAATTAGGGTTCTTAACCCTCTTGAAAATTTGGAACAAATTGAGGAAATGTTCAATTGCTGCAAATGACCCTAATTGAAGTGAGAAATGGTCAATTAGGACCATTTGTGGCATGTTTGAATTGGTAGAAACCAAGTGCAATTCGGATTGGTTAGGGTCACTATTCTGGCAGCTTGACCTAAGTCTCTTTTAGGGACTAAAACTAAAAATTTACCAACCCAATTGGTGTGAGGGCAATTGGGAATGAAAATAGACAGATAATGGCACATTTTTCATTCAGGAACCATGCCAGAAAATGACATTAACATAGTGAACAATTAGGTCAAACCCGAGTGTAGTGCATTGCCACTGTACTAAAATGACCAAATGAACAGTATTTATTCATTTGGCCATAACTTGGGATATACAGGTCCAAATGACCTGATTTTTTATGGCATTGGAAAGGTATGATAGAGCACTACAACTTTCATGAAGAACACCAACCCAAATTCTGCCCATAACTAAGTCATTTTGCCACTCAAAGTTAGAGATCCAAAACTGCCAGAACCAAAGTAGGTGCCCAGAAATCTGGGTTAGAACAATCTGGCCAGCCATGTTCAAATAGCCATATCTTATGGAGTGATTCAAAAATGGAATTAAATATAAGACAATAAGGAACAACTTTTATGAAGAACAGTTTGTCAAATTTCCACAGCAACTTGATCAAAGGAACAGTGCAAAACAGGACACCAAATCTGAAAATTTGAAAATGCAATTAGGAGACCTAAAAATTGAAAGGGCAACTAAAACCAACAAATTTGGTAACCAAAATGTGGTATGTGGGTATAATTGAAATTCCCATACCTATTAAGCATAAGAAAGTCAACAATTTGACTTGAATAGTGTCATGAATAGTAACCCCAAAATGCAAAAATTCAAAGAACGTTAAATTAAGCATATTAGAGCTAGACATAAGTAATTGTGAATTTATGATTGAATTTATTACATGTTATGATACTGAAACACTATAAAATTGTGTGTTTCAGTTGAAAAGAATACCAGAAAAGAACTCAAGACATCGAGTCAAGGCCTAAAGGTGACTCGCATGAGGTTTGTGCACAACATAAAAATTTTTCTGCAAATTTGTGACTGAAATGAATAATATGCGTTTGACCTAAATTATTGGAAATTTAATTGTATGTATTTGAATTGTCAATAAATGTTTGGTAAATTGTTAAGATAATTTTGAAACCACAGTGTTATGACCACATATCTGAATGCCTCACTAGCTTGACTAGTGGGAAGAGTTAGTTTTGAATTTTGAATTCCCTTCCTGGCTGAAATGTTGAGGTGTGTGCCAGTAGAGGAAAAAATTGAATGGGTACCCATAGTTTGAGCTAGCTAGCCTTGAGATTCCTCATAAGCCTCTGGCTATTGAGATGAAAATTGTACTGAAGGCATGATATAACTGTGTGTTTTTATGAAATTGTTTTGTGACTTCCGAAATGAGAATGTTTGACTAAAAGTATAAATTGTGTTTTGTATCTACTTTTCCTTTTCATTACCAAAATTGAATAAATGTGATTTGATTTACATATAAAATTGTATTTCTATTATGTTGTGCACCACTGAGTCATAGTACTCAGCGATAACTGTTTATTGCTGTCATAGATAGAGAGACTAGTAGAACAGCAGAGTGAGCTACTGAGGATTTCAGAGCTACTTCTGGACCTTTTATCGCGTATAATTTTATACCTTGATTGTACATGTTTATTTTGATGTAATTAACTGTATATACATTTGTAAATTGGTCATGAGCAGTTGTACAGATTTTGTAATATTATTATTTTGGATTTTCAGATGAAATTTCTGGACTGATGAATGTAACTTAATTTTTCTTTAATGAAATATGTATGAAACTATTTATTACTATTTTTGAAAATATTCAAATGAAATTTTGAGTTGTGAAATTTTGATTTGAATTATGGGAGTTGAGCTAATTTGTGTTGATTTGAGTTGAAATGGTGGTTGAGATTTGATGAAGTGTTATATTGGAAGTGTTTTCTACAGGTTAAAATTTTCGGTTTTCTCAAATACAGCCAGCACTCGGCCGAAATTTTTTCAAAATTTACGGAAAAATAAAAATGGACAAAAATTTTATCAAATCTGTAAACTTCAAGTAAATGTTTTTAATTCTTGCTGGAAAAGCTCACCACTTTCAAAAAGTAAGAAAATTATTTTAAAATCCTTTGTATTGTATTTAATGGGTTATCGGTAGATGGAGTCGATAATTCATTAGGTATACTATGGGATCATGTTATGCCTTACAGAGGGATAATGTGTGATATTAAGTACATACATCCACAAAGATATAAGTAAACCATATCCATTAAAGTCCAATTTCACCTTTTAGCCACCTCATTTTATGGAGTACTTGGCATAGTATACTGTATATGTCACGATTTTCTAAGAACTTTATAAATGGACTAGGACATATTGTCCTAATTCATTATGTTTCTTGTAGTATTTACCACCTCTATCTAAACTTACTATTTTTGCCTTTCTATCTAATTACCTTTCAACCTCATTTATTTACATTTCAAGTGCATCTATTGAATGAGATTTTTCATTAAATATATCCATAATATGAAAAATCATCAATTACTTTTCTCCATCAAAAGATGGAGCATCAAAAGGCCCATATATATTAATGTATATTATTTTAAGAAGATAATTACTTCTTATGGCTCCTTTCTTATTGTGTTTAGTTTGTTTTCCCTTAATGCAATCCACACACACATTAAGATTAGTAAAATCTAAACTCAATAGAACCCATTCTTTATCGATCTCTCTAATCTTTCTTTGGATGTGTGATCCAAATGCTTATGCCACAATAAAAGCAGAATTCTCATTCAATCTACTATACTTAATTCCAACATTACTATAATTGACAAGCAAGGATTCAACAAATTTATCATCAAGTTTTAGTATATATAGATCATCGATAGGCATTCTAGAAATAATAATGGAATTATCATTATTATTAAATAAACTGAAACATCCATGCCCAAACTTAACATTAAACCCAAATTCATCAAGTTTTGAAACAAAAAATGATATTCCTAGAAATTGAAGGCACATAAAGGGTTTGTAATAGGTCTAGTTGATGGCCATTATCTCAGACAAAGTGGTAAGTCTCTATGCCTTGAATTGGAGCCTTCATACGGTTTCCATAAATTGAAAGTCTTAGTTGGATTTACGGTTTGGATCATAAGGAATCCTTTCATCATATTCGACAAGTAAATAGTAGCACCAAAATCAAGCCACCAAGTATTATTAGGAACTTTAAATAAGTTTGATTTGAAACATACATAAGCATAAAGATTACTTTTCTTTTCATAAAGATTAATGTTTTAAGCAGTTTTTCTGATAGTGTCTTACTTTCATATAGAAACGACACTTATTTGCCATTTCTTCCTTTAATTTCCCTTAGCTTAAGTAGCACATGAAGATCATTTCTTTTTCTTTTTAAACTTGCAGGCTTTAACTTTAAGTCTTTAATCAAATTCTTAAACCATAATGTTGAAAGAATGAGTCTGTTTATCTTTTAGTCTTGTTTCCTCCTAAACTAGGTAACTGGCCAATTCATTACCATTCCACTTATCCTTAATGTGTTGTAATTAATTTGAAATGTCCCATATTCAGGAGATAATGAGTTCAGAATGAACTACAATAAGAAGGAATCATTAACCATCATCCTCAAAGTTTCTAGTTTTGTTGCAATATCACTCGTTCAAATAATGTGCCCTTGCATACTCCTCAATTCATTATACTTCATGGTCATGAGTTATGCCATTAAAGTACCAGTGAGTGACTTAACTTCAGAATGGAACATATCTTTAATAAGTTTAAGGTTCACAAGTTTAAGGTATTCTTTTGCATTTTTAATTTGTGGAATTGTAGTCCTAAGGTTGTTGGCAATAGTCATTCGTAAAAATATAAGGTAAATTTGTTTAACCATTCCCATTGCTTATGGCATAACTTCTCTTCCTCACTGCTTGTATCCATAATAGCAATGAATTTATCTTCCAATAATGCCAACTCAAGGTCCAAGATACCTAAATAGAACTTGACTTGCTCACACCATTCAAAAAGTTTAACCCATTAAAACAATAACGAATTACGAATGAAGAGAAAGAGCTGCAATATGATATTTATATGCTCAAAATAACTTCATATTACTTAAACAGTTAAAGTATACTATAGTTCTCCTTTGAATAGATACTACAATATATTATCCTAAATTAAATATCATTAAACTTGATTAGACAATAATTAACTTACATCAAATATACATATTGTCTTTGGACATCTAATATATATTTGATAAAATATTATTGTCCTCATAATTCTCACTATTCATAGAATAATTAGTTTACCTTTAGATAAAATCCTTAAGTTTTGATGATTAGTAGGTATCAATTAATCTATTTTTTATCATAGACATCTATTAGTATGGATAATTGATAATTTTTATATGCATATAAACATCATTCATAGTTCGGCCACTTTGGTGACTAACAAACTACTAATTTTATTTTCTTTTAGTTTGGCTACTTTGGTGACTAACAAACCAACATAAATAACATAAATAATGCATATAAATTTTATATCTTAATAAACCTATTATTTGTTCAATCGTTAGGTTTAATTATAAATCTTAATTAGATTGGTTAGAAAACTTTTTTTTTTTTTTCGCTTTCCTTGCTTTCAGGAAAACATATTCCCAAAAGAATCATTCTTTCTAACATATTTTCTTAATCATGTTCAACTTTTATGGCCTAATTAAAGCAACTGCAATATGATATTTATATACTCAAAATAGATTCATAAAACTTAAACAGTTAGAGTATACTATAGTTCTTCTTTGGGTGGATACTATAATATATTATCCTAAACTAAATGCCTTTTAACCTTGATTGGATAATAATTAACTTACATCAAATGTACATGTTATCTTTGGACATCCAATATATATTTGATAGAATGTTATTGTACTCGTAATTCTCATTATTCATAGAATAATTAATTTACCTTCGAGTAAAATCCTTAAGTTCTAGTGACTAATGGGTATCAATTAATCCATTTTTTTATCATAGACATGTATTAGTATGGATAATTAATAATTTTTATATACATATAACCATCATTCATAGTTCGGCCACTTTGATGACTAACAAACTATTAATTTTATTTAATTTTAGTTTGGCCACTTTAGTGACTAACAAACCAAAATAAATAAGTCATCCAGATAAATTTTGTATCTTAACAAATCTAATATTTGTTCAATCATTAGTTTTAATTACAAATCCTAATTAGATTGGGTAGAAAACATAATTTGTTTTTGCTTTCCTTACTTTCGGGAAAACATGTTTCCAAAAGAATAATTCTTTCCAACACGTTTTCTTCATCATGTTAAACTTTCATGGGCCTAATTAAATTTGGGCCAACACTTTAATTTATTAATTGATATATTATTTTTTAAAGCATCTTCCATCACAAACACATTTTCATTTGTTTTGAAATTTATGGCTAAAACAATTAGGCCACTTTGATATTTTTTTTTTATTTTGTTTCTTTTAATTTCTTTATTTTGAGAGAACTTAATGCCAAACTTAAGTCTGTATATAACACGATTTTTCGCCGTGTTAATAATCCTCATGTCTAGAACTAAATTGGGCCAAAATTTAATATTATTATTATTATTTTAATCATCAACCTTAATCATTAAACTTTCACGATCTATACTTTAAGTCTACTCAATATAACAAAAGCAAGAACATCAATATCATATTCATCATTATGAATTTAATAGAGAAATTTAATTATTCAAAACCTGGGAATCTTATACCACATGTATAATAATTTTTAATGGATCATAACAATTATAAACATAATGTGAATCATAAACATAAGATTCAACTATTAACCTAACAATAAATTTTGAACAAATAAATTCTCACAAATTTAGGAAACATATCTAATGTGGAATTTAATTGAGCCATGGTAGTAATTAAGAGAGACTCTTTGATTCAATAAACTAATTTCTCCCTCTTGGCCCTTATTGATTCACACACAAAACTTTAGTGATGAAAGACTTTCTTGAGATGACCATAATATCTCTAATTTTATTAAAAAGAATGTATGTGATCTTATGGGTAAAGAGAGAACCAGCTTATATATATATATTGTTATAATAAGCATGCAAATCTAAGGCACACACACAAATCGCACAATCACACAATATTGAAAAGAGAAGAAGAATAATAGAGGATTTAACATGGTTCGACTGTAAGGTTTACGTCCACGGGCAAGACAAGAGAAAAAAAGTTGCACTATGATGAAAAGAGCAAGATACAATCAATTAGAACTCTCAAACCCTAACCCCAATATGTTTCCCGAATATCTCACAACTCTACCACAAAGGGTAAATATTACAATATTTATACTGGTCCATACTGCGGGGGCGTTGCCCTCACACCCCTAAGGAGATCAATGGTGGGCTTCAAGCCTGGGCCTATCAGCCCGTGCCCTCCGCTATCACCACAGATCTCACTTTTTATCCCAATCGGGTTGCAGCGCGAAACTTTCAGGTTGGGTCACAATTCGGATCCATGAAAAAGTATATCCAAAATTCAAGCCACAAAAATAACATATATATATATATATATATATATATATATATATATATATATATATATATATATAATTTATTAATAGCATACTTTATCAAACAGGTGAGTCGGGCATCCAATTGCTTCGATTTGAATTATCCGGAAGATGCCTTATATATTATATCAAATTATGCTTATATATTACATAAAAAAAATGGACAATCAAACCCATTTCTCAATTCAATACACACACACACACACACACACACACACACACACAAACACTAAATTTGGTACATCCATCAAGTAATCCTTATACAATTAGAATTAAGAGTATTTTAATTAAAGTAAATATCAATTAATATCTGGTCATATTAAAGGAAATGATTTTGGTCCATTTAATTTTTTTTTTAAGTCATGGGCAAAATCTTACATCTCATTAATAGAGAATAACCACCTTTGTTTATATACAAGAGAAGAAGAAGAAAAAAGTAAGGAAATAATATAGTTTGGACAACCAGACACACTTAATAGAAATGCTAACTACTTTACTAGCTAACTAATATTAAGTTATAATAAAAAAAAACTAAATGCTTAAGCTAACTAACGGCTTTGCTATGACTTTGATAGTTTCAATGTCAATAATCTAAACTCTGCTTCTGCCATGTTAAATAGTTCTTTGATAATTTCATTATTGCTCTAAAGGAAGCATAAAACATTTCTGATTAATACAATACACAATAAAATGTGGTTCTTGACAATGTGCTACAACTGATTGTATGGCAGTGTGATTGATACACTTGAATTGTATAGATGTTTTTAAGCACATTTGTATACTATCTCATGGCATTTAGGTAAGTAATCTCATGCATAGTAGTTGATTTCATTAGTTTTTGTAATTTCTATTGTCAAGCCCTTAATTCCATATTTTCTGCATCATTTCAAGTGTTTTGGTGAAGTCACAGAGTATAGGAGTGCAAAGGAAAGCTTAGAGAGGTCAAAAGACTCAGAATTGTTGCTGATATAAAGTACATGGGTCATGTAAGCAAAGCCACAGATCCATGTAACTTTCTACCAGAAGAAAGCCAAAGAGCCAATAGAGAAATAAAAGTACACGAGTCGTGTAATTGGACCCGTGTAATCTGCAGGGATCCGTGTAAGTCTCTACCAGGCACAAGCTTGAAGAATTTTCTGAAAATAAAAGTACACGGCTCGTGTAACCAGGCTAGTGTAGCCAACACAGACCCGTGTAAGTCTCTGTGCCAATGCAAGATTCCGCAATTTCGCTCCAGTAAGTTACATGGCCTGGGGTCATGTAGAGACACACGGGTTATGTACCATGCAGCAGCCAGTTTTCTAACCTGAATTCCTGCTCTTGTTTACTGATTCAAATCAGACTCCTAAGGCTTTTTGGACTCAAAATGACCTAACCCTAGAACAACCATTATAAATAGAAGAAAAAACATCCAAGAGGGGAGATCAATCCTTTTACAGCACTTTTTAGGAGTTTTCACCTCTGCACTCTCACCAGCCATCTTGAGGAGAAGAATATCAGTATCAAGAGGAGTTTTCCAGTCGAAGTTCCACAAGATCAAAGCAAACCCTCTTCAGTTCTTTCATTCCAGTTCCTTAAACGGATTTTTATTGTTTTATTTCTTCTAGACGATTTCTTTTTACTGTCTTTACCTTTTTATCATGATGTTTACTGAACTCACCATGAGTGAGTAGTTTTCATATTCTGGAATTGGGAAAGTAATGCTTGTAATCATTGTTATGGATAAACATTAAGTTTTATTTTTGTGATCTTAAAGCATGCTATGTGTTGGTACCCACTTAGTATTGATTATAGATATTAATTGAAGGAATGAAAGGTGAAGATTAATATTAGAAAATCAAGATTTTGAACCTAGGAATTCTGACCCAAACATAGGCTGATACCTTTGTGAAATTTCAAAATTAGTCAAAGACCTTAAAGGATTTTAATTAATTTAATCGCCATGAAAGTCGGGTTTAAGTTAATTAAAATACACCCTAGGTGCCTTGAGAGAGGACTTAGGATACCTTTGGATTAATTTCCATCAAGGCAAATGATTCTCAAGCTAGTAAATAAACAAGGTAACATCCATAGTAAGATTCAAGTGTGAAATCTTAATTACGGAATTGTTTCAAAATAGATTATTTCGTTTTAAGTTTATCATTCTAGTGTTTAAAATAGACAACCTTCATTCCCTCAGTATTCGATAGCCTAAACAGTTAAAATTACTGTGTAGATTGGTACTTATTAATCAAATTTCTCGTGGGAACGATACTTTACTCATTACTTTATTACTTGTTAGCGATCCATGCACTTGGGGGGTTGTAAAACCAGTGAAACAAGTTTTTGGTGCCGTTGCCAGGGATTTTGGCTTTAGTAATATCGAGTGATAGGCAATTTAGCTGATTTAGGCAATTATATTTATTATCTAATTTTATTCGATTTGTTTTATTTCTTTTCTTTTCTCTTAGGTGCCTGACCTAGTATATGACCAGAATAAGGCTAGAAGAAGAAATCTTGGACTGTGATCCAGAGATAGATAGAACTCTAAGAGCCATCAAGAGGGAAAGGAAACACCAAGAGCACGATCTAGAAGATCCTGAAATTCCAACCATGGCTGATAATAATGACAGGCCAAGACTCTTGAGAGACTACGGAGCTCCATCTGTCCAAGGATTTCAGCCCAGTGTCACAAGACCCATAGTGGAAGCTAACAACTTTGAGTTAAAACTAGCATGGCCCCAAATGATTCAACAAACCTAGTTCAAAGGTTCACCAACAGAAGATCCACACTATCACCTCCAGTGCTTTCTTGCCCTATGTCACACATTCAAGATGAATGGAGTTTCTGATTAAGCCATAAGACTCAGAGCATTCCCATTCTTCCTTCGAGACAGAGCAAGGAAGTGGTTACTTTCTCAACTAGCTAGAACGTTCACCACTTGGGAAAACCTCTCACAAGCTTTTTTAGCAAGGTACTTCCCACCTGCAAAGACTGTAAGACTGAGGGTTGAGCTCAACACCTTCAGACAAAAGGAAGGTGAATCACTCTATGACGCATGGGAAAGATATAAGGACCTGCAGAGGGAATGTCCACACTATGGCATAGAGGATTGGCTACTAGTACAAAATTTCTATAATGGGTTACTACCCTCTACAAGGAGCACAGTTGATTCAGCTGCAGAAGGTGACCTAATGGAGAAAACAGTGACACAAACACTTGAACTTCTAGAGAGGGTGGCATACCATAATTATGAGTGGTCAAATGAAAGAGGAAATGCAAGGAAAATAGCAAGGGTCCTGGAAGTGGACGCTCTAAGCATGATAAATGCTCAATTTGATCAGCTCATAAGGAGGCTTGATAAAATGCAAGCCAATGCAGTAGGGATGAATAGTCAACATGAGGATAGCTATGGAGGAGGATACATGAGTTCAGAATATAACAGCTTCAATGAACCCTCAACAGAACAGATGAACTATGTGAATAATGGAGGAAACTTCAACCAGAGGCAGCTCAATAATCCATATTCAAACACTTATAACCCTGGATGGAGGAAACACCCAAATTTCTCATGGTCCAATCAGCAGAATCAGCCAATAAACAAATAACAGGGGTATAAACCACCAGCACCCCCTGGATTTCAGAATAGAGGCCAAAACTTTGCACAGCCACCACCGCCTCCTCAACCTCAGCAACCTGAACTGAAGATGACCATGGAATCCATGATGGAAGGTTTCCTAGCAGCTCAACAACAACAGAATGAATTGATTAAATAGCTGACTTCCAGAATGGACCAACTTGCTACCCATAACAAGATGCTCGAAAACCAAATTGCTCAGCAAGCAAGTACTTCAAGTAAAGCTGCTGGTAAACTGCCTAGTCAACTAGAGATGAACCCAAGGGAGCATTGTAAGGTAGTTACATTGAGGAGAGGGAGAACTCTAGTACAACCAGAGAAAGAACCAACAGAGGAGACCTCAGAAAAATCTGAAAGCCAAGCAAAGGAAAAGGAGGAAGAAGCCAAGAAAGATCAGAAAGAGGAAGCAGGGAAGAAAAATAAGTTACCAGGGCCATACCAGCCTCCACTACCTTTTCCTTAGAGATTTCAGAAAGCCAAATTAGACAAGCAGTTTGGGAAGTTTTTAGAAGTTTTATAGAAACTTTACATCAACATTCCCTTCACTGAAGCACTCTCTCAGATGCCATCCTATGCCAAATTTCTTAAGGAAATTCTGTCAAAGAAAAGAAAACTGGAAGATTATGAGATAGTTGCTCCAACAGAGGAATGCAGTGCCATACTACAAAACAAACTGCCTCCAAAGTTGAAAAATCCAGGAAGCTTCTCCATACCCTGCCTCATTGGCAACAAGAAAATAGACACAGCCCTTTGCGATCTTAGGGCAAGTGTGAGTTTAATGCCTTTATCAATATGCAAAAAGCTAGAGATTGGAGAACTGAAGCCCACAACAATTTCACTGTAATTAGCTGATCGATCAGTAAAATATCCTGTGGGCATACTTGAGAACATCCCCATCAAAGTGGGAAAATTCTTCATTCCAGTAGACTTTGTTATCCTTGAGATGGAAGAAGATGTTCAGATCCCTATCATCTTGGGAAGACCATTCTTGGCAATCGCCGGAGCAATCATAGATGTCAAAAATGGGCAACTAACCCTCAAGGTAGGAGAAGAAGAAGTGGAATTCAACCTGTTCGACACAATGAAACACAAATTTGAACCTAGCGAATGCTTCAAGGTTGACATAATTGACAAACAAGTTAAAGAGGAATTTCATAAGGTACATTCTAAAGATCCTCTTGAAGCATGCATTGTGCACAGCCACACAGCGAATAATGAAAACACAAAAATAGCAGCCTGTGCACAACAGTTAGTAGCTCATCCACCCCTACCCTTAGCTCAAGCTTCCGAGATGGAGAAGTTGAAGGAGGAACAACCCAAGGGCAAGCTCTAGGAAAACACCAAACATGTAGACCTTAAACCTCTCCCCCTCCTCACATATACTCAAACTCTTGAAACTATTAGATGCAGGTATCATATACCCAATTTCTGATAGTAAATGGGTTAGTCCAATACATGTAGTTCCTAAGAAGGGTGGGACAACTGTTATCCAAAATATAAACAATGAACTGATCCCTACTAGGGTAGTCACTGGTTGGCGAATGTGAATAGAATATAGAAAATTAAACAGTGCCACTAGAAAAGACCATTTTCCCCTCCCTTTCATTAACCAAATGTCAGAGAGGTTAGCAAAACACTCTTATTTCTGTTATTTAGATGGATATTCGAGATTTTTTCAAATTCCTATTCACCCAGAAGACCAAGAAAATATCACATTCACTTGCCCTTATAGAACATTTGCATATAGGAGAATGCCTTTTGGTCTTTGTAATGCCCCTACTACCTTTCAAAGATGCATGATGGCTATTTTTTCTAATTATATGGAAGTTTTTATGTTTGATTTTTCTGTCTATGGAACTACTTTTGATGATTGCCTAGCTAATTTATCTAAGGTGTTGCAAAGATGTGAAGAATCAAACCTGGTTCTAAACTGGAAAAAATGCCACTTCATGGTAAGGGAAGGTATAGTTCTGGGACATTTGATATCAGAAAGAGGAATTGAGGTTGATAAGGCAAAAATTGAGATCACTGAAAACATGCCACCACTAACATCAGTCAAGGGAGTGCAAAGTTTTTTGGGACATGCAGGGTTCTACAAAAGTTTCATTAAAGATTTCTCCAAAATAGTTAAGCTACTTACCAACCTATTAAGTCAAGATGTTCCCTTTGATTTTGATGAAAATTACTTTGTCTCTTTTAACAGGACCAAAGAAGCCTTGATCTCAGCACCAATAATACAACCACTAGATTGGGAGCTACCATTTGAGGTGATGTGCGATACGAGTGACTTTGTAGTTGGAGCAGTGTTCGGGCAAAGAAAAGATAAAAAGCTCCATGCCATTTATTATTCTAGCAAGACACTCGATGATGCACAAATAAATTATGCTACCATAGAGAAGGAATTCCTAGCAGTGGTGTTTGTAATGGACAAATTCAGATCTTACATAATTAGGTCAAAAGTCATTGTATTCACAAATCATGCTGCAATCTGGTACCTTTTGAATAAGAAGGAAGCAAAACCAAGGCTGATTTGATAGATTTTACTCCTGCAAGAATTTGACCTTGAAATCAAGGAAAAAAAGAGGTCCAAAAATGTAGTGGCTGACCATCTTTTCAGACTAAAATTAAAGTATATAGGGGACTTCGAGGATTTGCTAATTGATGACTCATTTCCTGATGAGCAATTACTAGCATTCTCCCAAGCTCCATGGTATGCTGACTTTGTTAAATTTCTTGTATGCAGGGTATTGCCTCCAAACATTACTTATTAGCCAAGGAAGAAATTCCTACATGATGTGAGATACTACACATGGGAGGAACCTCTGCTATATAAGAGATGCAATGATGGACTGATAAGAAGATGCATACCGGAGGAGGATATGGAGAGCATCCTCCAGCACTGCCATTCATCACTATATGGAGGACACTTTGGCACCACAAAAACAACAGCTAAAATTTTGCAAGCTGGATTCTACTGGCGACATTTGTTTAAGGATGTAAGATCCTTTGTGTTAGCTTGTGATTGTCGACACCATATTTTGGCCGATCCCCAGAATTAATAAACTTTGAAACCGATCCCCAGTACTAAGTCTCCCTTTGACAGCTAACCACATTTCCGATCTCTCTTTGCTAGATAACTACATTTCCGATCTCTCCTCACAAGGAATTGAATCAATACTAAGTCCTCACATCAGTCAAAGCCTTACCGGTCTATTAAATCACTCACCAATCTCTCAAACCCATTGTCGAATCTGTAACACCCCAAAGTTCGGTAGTGCGTTCTACTGCTCCGGTGACCAGTGTTGTCCGGACAGCTAGGATGCCTAGAACTACACTTTGACATGAGGGAGGAGACATAAAATAATGAAATACAAGAAAAGAAAATACAAGAAAAACAAAGGAAAAATAATAGCAAAGAAAGGTAATCAAGTTAAACGAGCCGGGAAACCTAACGATGGGTGACCGCACTGGGAAGTCACGGCGTGGACCGTTGACTAGCCCTGGACTGCGGGGAACCCTGGAAAACATTTTTAGGACTTAAATAGACCCTTGTTGAAGAATAAATATCATTAGAAAGATCAAAGAAAAATTAAATAATTAGTACAAAGAAAAGTGAGAAATCGAAAAACAGACAAAATACGGTGTTACCGAAAAATCGGGAACGTAACCCGAACAGGGGCATTATGGTCATTTGACATCCCGAAGTTTCTTTTGACCTAAATGTCCATTAAAAATAATTAATATTACACTTGGAAAATAAAATGAAAAATTAGTTTAGTGGTACCTAATACAAATAACTAAAATCAAGGGCTTAATGTGGGATTAAGTGAAAGTTTACCTTAAAATATGATTTAATTTGTTTAGTGGTCCACTAAGAACATTAAAATGGTTAAATATATTCATTAGTGGGCAGATTCTTCCCACTCAAAAGGGTCATCTTCTTCATTCCATAACCCATGCCGTGAATGAAGATGAAAAAAATCCACCATTGATGTTTTGCATGAGCTTGATTTCCTCTCTCCATTTCAACTCCAACCTCTTAGGTTTCTTCATTAAACTTTGTCTACACATCACAAGGAAGATATTGATACCAATTTTGAGAAGTTTGGTGAAGGTTTAGCAAGTTACAATTAAAGGTAAGTTTGCATTTTTGAGAATTTTCTTGTTAAACTTTATGTTTATGTTATGGGTGTTAGTTTTGTGAAGGAAATTTTGAAGTTTAAATAGTTATTGAGATAGCCATTTTTGGACAGCCATGGGTCACACATTTGATGATTTATTATGCATATAATTGATGAGAAATAATGTTGATCATGGTAAATTAATATCCTAATGAATTGTTTCACATATACATGGTGATTTTGGCACTTGGATGAGAATTGATGGATTGTAGGGCAATGTGATGTTGAAGGACAAATTTTGGCAGCCTTGGGGACACTTGAATAAATGTGTATATTCATGGGAGTGTTGGCAGAATTGTGGCATTAAGGAATGAAGGATATGTGTATGAAATTATTGTGTAAAGTGTATGTGAGAATTAGTGGTGTTTAGGTGTGTATGTAATGGTATTGAGATATTGTAAATGTGAATTATATTTGGTGTGTTGAGGGTAATGGTAATATGCCCAAAATAATGTCAATGTAAAGTAGATTATACTGTGGTTAATGTACCAAAACAGATTGGTAGGGAAGTAAACAAATTGCAAAGTAAATGTGTGTAGTTGATGTGTGTTAAGCAAAGTAACCAAGGGCAGTGTACATTTTAGCCAATAAGTTTAAATGTGTAACCTCAATTGGTATGAGACCAATTTGAGGTGAAACTAGGCACAAAATGTGCCAACTTTCATTGACAAACCATACCAAAATTCTGCTTGCAAGGTGACCTAAGAAAATGACCAATTCGGATTAGGTACACTTGAGACCTAAAAACTGACCATTTGGGCAGCAGTGAGTATTTAGGCCATAACTCACTCAAAACAGGTCTAATTGACCTGAAATGTTAACCATGGATAGTTAAGACCCATACCTACAAGTCTTATGAAGACACCAAAACCCAGAAATTACCAGAAGCAAGTCAAAAAGCTTGCACAAGTTCGGGTCCAAAAACTGGCCGAACCAGAATTGACCAATTTGACCTAAAATTGACCTAAAATGGTACCATTTGACCAGCAAGAGTGTAATGACCATAACTTGGTCTACTTAACTCGGATTGACCTGAAATTTTGCCCCGCGTGCAATAAGACCTAGGTCTACAAGTTTGTAGTTTCGACTGAGACCCGAAAACCGAGGGAACTAGATCGTCCGGTTAGGTCAAACCAAAGATCCCTAATCCAAAGAATTTGCACTAAAATGCACTAAACAAGGAAATGACTTTGGTAAAACATACCAAACCTAAAACCCTACCGAATGTGACATATTAATGACACTAAGACCTAATTTACCTAAAACGCAATGAGGGTTGGTATATTAGGTGATTAAGTGAATAATTGAGTTCAGTGCATTATTTACCAAACACCATCGATAGAGACAGTTTAATTTAGCACTGAAACACTTCAAATTGTGTTTCTCAGTTAACAAGGACTCAGCAAAAGGGAAGGAAACACTGAGTCCAGATCAGGGAGACAGTCATCAGAGGTTTGTGCACAACTAGTTTTTAACTGATTTTACTTTGAATATTTCATATGATTAAATGACATATTTTTCTTATGTATTATGTTTAACAAGCATTGGATTTAATTCAATGATTATTGAAAATTGTTATAGTATGTATGAATTCAGCTTTGTAAAATGGTATTTCCACAAGTATTAAGCATTGTTATGGATTGAACAAATTATGTTTTGGAAAATTGTGATAGAACATGTTTTGAATTGTGAAGGTAATTTTCATGGAAAAATGCAAATTTATGATTTGAATTGTGATGAGCATAAAAATTATTGGATATTAGAATTGACTTTGAATCGAATTATATTGTGATTTATGCTCATTAAATGGATTGTAATATTGTTTTATATCTCACTATAGATGCTTGACTAGGTTATTACCCGTCTCTCTCATTTGTTGAGAAGACAATGGAGTTAGTTGTGTTTTGATTACCATGGTACGTGCACAGGCTTAGATTTTCCTCTGATTTGAGGTTAGATCTAAGTTTATTTTATCGTTATGGCCCTTGCGGAAGATTCATTATTGTGATGGTACTGTGCACGATGATTCGACCTCCCCGACCATAGGGAGTTAGAATCTGATTCGACCTCCCCGACCATAGGGAGTTAGAATCACATCGAATATGGCCCTTTCGGATTAGTCTTGCATATTAGTGAGATAAAGATTGATTTTTGAGATACAAAATGGCTTTGGAATGGTAAGAAATTGTGATTTCAATTTTGGTTTATGTATAATTGATTTTGTTGGAATTACTTAAATGGTTAGTCATGATTTGATAAATTGAATTTTGTGATCAAAGTCATTTATACAAATGAATTACATTATTGGCAACGAATATTTTGAGTTTTGAAATTTGATGAGTATTCAGATTCCCAATTTATTTACTGTAAATTTTGTCAATGTATATTATACTATGCTTTAAATTATAGTTGTGCACCACTGAGTTCACCACTCAGCGATAGCTTTGTATGCTGTCGCAGGTAAGAAGAGCATAGAGCAGTAAGTAAATTTCGTTGAAGATATATTCGGATAAGCTCCAGGTATATCATAGATATACCCATGTACATAGGTTTTGATGTAAGCATGTAATAATATGTATGTAAATTATTTGAGCAGTTGTATATAAAACTCTTGTAAAATATTTTGGTATGTAATCAAATGTAAATTATTGTAAATGTAAATTTGGGATTTCAATTATCTGAATAGTTTGTAATATAAATTTTGAGTCTTGAAATGAATGAGATATTTCTTTATGATGGGATTAGTTTGAAAAGGAATTGATTGTGTATTGAGAATTGAATTGTGAATTGAAATGAAGTTACTGAAGTTGTATTTGAGAAAACATATTGGGAGCATTTTTCTTTTGCAGGATTGAAGAACTGTTTTCTCAAAATACAGCCGGCACTTTGCCGAAATTTTGGAAAAAATTTTATAACACCAGATTTTAATCGATGATTTAAATTGCACGAAATTGTTTTAAAATCCCTTGTAGTATATCTAATGGGTTATCGGTAGGCGAAGTATGGTAATTCATTAGGTGTACTACGGGATCATGTTACATCTTACAGAGGAGTAGGGTGTGACATGTTTTGTGGTATCAGAGCCAGGTTTTAAAGTGAATTTTGAACTGTGAATTTGAAATCTTTTTGTCGGTAACTACAACTGCTCAAATGTTTGATACATATAGTACATTTACATCATAAATATGAACTAATGGAGAGGAATCTCCTTATGTTGGTTGTACAGGAATAGACAATATTGTGAAAAGATATGAAAGAGAAGAATGAGACAATAGAACAGTCTGTGATGGCAGAAGAACAAGTTGAGGCCCCAGCTCCACAAAGTGTCGAAGGTCTGACTGTACCAGTTTTACCGGTACAAATTACTGCACAAATGGCCCAACAAATGGCCACTTTCTTTCAACAAATGGCTGATAATCTGTCAGCCCAAGCCCAAGTATGCACTCCAACCCCACAAGGGCAGTGTGAAATGGAAAAGAGGGAGAAACCTATGGGTCAGAGTTCGAACAGTAATTTGGGGAAGAGAAAAGAATTTGAGGAACCCCGAACTCAGAAATATGATAGAGGCGGATCATCAGGGCAGAGACCACTAAGATCTAGTCATCGAACAACTAGAAGTTCCTACCCTTCTCGCGAATGTGAAACTTGTAGAAGATATCATGGAGGTATTTGTCGTAAGGCCTCTGGAGCCTGTTACAATTGTGGAAAACTTGGACACTTTGCTAAAGATTGTACTAAACCACCTCGATCTGCTCTCCGGAGTTCACAGACCGTCAGTCAGAGTCAAGATAGAAATAGAGTTGGTACTCCTCACCACTATAACACAGTGAATCAACCCGAATATAGTAGCGCACTAATCGGAGAGTCCACTATGCGCCAAGTAAAAGGAGCAGAAACTTCAGATGTAGCTGCTGGTAAGTTCTTAATTTTTGAAAGAAACAATTAGTTATTATTTGATCCCAGCACTACTTAGTTGTGTGTTAGTGTCAGAACTATATGTTCTGTTGTTATTCCTTTATATGGAAATGAATTTTGATGTATTAGTGACTAGTCCTTTAGGATAATAACTACAATAACAAGTATGATTGACATTAATTTAGAAGAATTGTTAACTAAAAGTATTTTCTAACATGCCATAAATTATAAAGCTAATTGGCAAGCCTACTTAATGTAAGGCAAGAGGACCTAAAAGTAAGTTACAGTAATAGAATTGCTCTAGATGAGGGCAAAGATGTTACTGTTAGAAATTATTAATGGATATTGTAATCGGAATCGATTTAGGATATTAGTGGATTCGAGAAAGATAAGATGTTAGAAAACCTAGCCCATGAGGTTATAACGTAGTGACTATATAATGTTCTCAATGTTTGTATTGTAAGTCGCAGACATGATCGACATGGGATTATTGTGTAGAGCTACGTGTTTCCTCGTGGTACAATAAGTAAGAATATTTGTAAGTAATCTATAAATTGATACAGTTGCACCCGAATAGGGTACTATTATTGGAAATAAATGTGAAAATTTTAGTCAGAAATTTAAGACTTCAGAACTAGCCTATCAAACGACTACACTTGTAAGGTAGCTAGAGTCAGTGACTCGGTTACATTAATGTGAACTACCTGTACCACAGTAATTGCTATAAGCTTAGAGATATCAGTACAACGTATCATCCTCAGACAGATGGACAATTGAAACAAGTAATTCAGGAAAATTTGGAAACTCATTGAGTTCCTATAAATAATGAAATGAAATGATAATAATAACATGTAAAATGTGATGAGCCCTCAAGAATATATCGAGAACTTGTGTCATTGAATCCGAGAGGAGATGGGACAGATACATCCCACTAACAGAATTTGTATACATTAATAAGTGTCAAGCTAGCATACAAGTGGCACCCTATGAAACATTGTAAGGGAACAGATAACTATGGATTTTGTGATGAGATTTCTGAGGACACAGAATAATCATGATACAGTATAGGTTATAGTTAATAGACTAACCAAGTCTGCTCACTTTTTGCCAGTCCGGATGGACTATAGCCTGGAAAAGATTGGCCAGATTGTACATATATGAAATTGTAAAATTGCATGGAGTGCCAGTATCGATTGTGTCTGACAGAGATCCTAGGTTCACTTTTAGATTCTGGGGTAGTCTTCAGAGAACCCTAGGAACTAGATTGAACTTCAGCACAGCATTCCACCCATAGACAGATGGCCAGTCTGAGAGGGTTATTCAGACATTGGAGGATATGCTACGGGCTTGTGTGATTGAATTTGAAGGTAGTTGGGATACACACTTGCCTTTGATTGAGTTTGCTTATAACAACAGCTACCAATCAAGCATTGGGATGCCTCCATATGAAGCTTTGTATGGCAGAAAGTGTAGAACTCCCTTATATTGGGATGAAGTAGGTGAAAGGAAGATGATTGGGCCAGAAATTGTTCAGCAGACATAGGAAAAGATCAAATTGATCAGAGATAGACTCAAGGTCGCTGACCGTCGTAAGTCCTATGTTGATCTCAAGAGAAGAGATATTGAGTATGCAATGGGTGATAAGGTAGTCCTCAAAGTTTCTCCTTGGAAGAGGATTATGAGATTTGGAAAGGGGGAAACTGAGTCCTCGTTTCATCGGATCATATGAGGTTTTGGAAAGAGTGGGTCCTTTGGCATATCGGTTGGCATTACCTCCAGAGTTAGCAAGGATACACAATGTCTTCCATGTGTCCATATTAAGGAGGTATAGATCAGACCCATCTCATGTACTATCAGTTGAAGAGATTGAAGTAAATCCGCACTCTCATATGAGGAAGAACCCATAAAAATTCGCTTATGAGGTGAAGCGGTGAGGAACAAATGATACACTGGTTAAAGTCTTTGTGGAACCATCATTCGTGCCAGAAGCTACTTGGGAACATGAAGAGGATATGAGGAAACAGCACCCACACTGTTCGTAGACTAATGCCGTGTGAAATTTCGAGACGAAATTTATTTTAAGGGGAGAGAATTGTAACACCCCAAAGTTCGGTGAGTGCTCTATCATCCGGTGACCAGTGTTGTCCGGACAGCTAGGATGCCTAGAACTACACTTTGACATGAGGGAGGAGACATAAAATAATGAAATACAAGAAAAGAAAATACAAGAAAAACAAAGGAAAAATAATAGCAAAGAAAGGTAATCAAGTTAAACGAGCCGGGAAACCTAACGATGGGTGACCGCACTGGGAAGTCACGGCGTGGACCGTTGACTAGCCCTGGACTGCGGGGAACCCTGGAAAACATTTTTAGGACTTAAATAGACCCTTTTTGAAGAATAAATATCATTAGAAAGATCAAAGAAAAATTAAATAATTAGTACAAAGAAAAGTGAGAAATCGAAAAACAGACAAAATACGGTGTTACCGAAAAATTGGGAACGTAACCCGAACAGGGGCATTATGGTCATTTGACATCCCGAAGTTTCTTTTGACCTAAATGTCCATTAAAAATAATTAATATTACACTTGGAAAATAAAATGAAAAATTAGTTTAGTGGTACCTAATACAAATAACTAAAATCAAGGGCTTAATGTGGGATTAAGTGAAAGTTTACCTTAAAATATGATTTAATTTGTTTAGTGGTCCACTAAGAACATTAAAATGGTTAAATATATTCATTAGTGGGCAGATTCTTCCCACTCAAAAGGGTCATCTTCTTCATTCCATAACCCATGCCGTGAATGAAGATGAAAAAAATCCACCATTGATGTTTTGCATGAGCTTGATTTCCTCTCTCCATTTCAACTCCAACCTCTTAGGTTTCTTCATTAAACTTTGTCTACACATCACAAGGAAGATATTGATACCAATTTTGAGAAGTTTGGTGAAGGTTTAGCAAGTTACAATTAAAGGTAAGTTTGCATTTTTGAGAATTTTCTTGTTAAACTTTATGTTTATGTTATGGGTGTTAGTTTTGTGAAGGAAATTTTGAAGTTTAAATAGTTATTGAGATAGCCATTTTTGGACAGCCATGGGTCACACATTTGATGATTTATTATGCATATAATTGATGAGAAATAATGTTGATCATGGTAAATTAATATCCTAATGAATTGTTTCACATATACATGGTGATTTTGGCACTTAGATGAGAATTGATGGATTGTAGGGCAATGTGATGTTGAAGGACAAATTTTGGCAGCCTTGGGGACACTTGAATAAATGTGTATATTCATGGGAGTGTTGGCAGAATTGTGGCATTAAGGAATGAAGGATATGTGTATGAAATTATTGTGTAAAGTGTATGTGAGAATTAGTGGTGTTTAGGTGTGTATGTAATGGTATTGAGATATTGTAAATGTGAATTATATTTGGTGTGTTGAGGGTAATGGTAATCTGCCCAAAATAATGTCAATGTAAAGTAGATTATACTGTGGTTAATGTACCAAAACAGATTGGTAGGGAAGTAAACAAATTGCAAAGTAAATGTGTGTAGTTGATGTGTGTTAAGCAAAGTAACCAAGGGCAGTGTACATTTTAGCCAATAAGTTTAAATGTGTAACCTCAATTGGTATGAGACCAATTTGAGGTGAAACTAGGCACAAAATGTGCCAACTTTCATTGAGAAACCATACCAAAATTCTGCTTGCAAGGTGACCTAAGAAAATGACCAATTCGGATTAGGTACACTTGAGACCTAAAAACTGACCATTTGGGCAGCAGTGAGTATTTAGGCCATAACTCACTCAAAACAGGTCTAATTGACCTGAAATTTTAACCATGGATAGTTAAGACCCATACCTACAAGTCTTATGAAGACACCAAAACCCAGAAATTACCAGAAGCAAGTCAAAAAGCTTGCACAAGTTCGGGTCCAAAAACTGGCCGAACCAGAATTGACCAATTTGACCTAAAATTGACCTAAAATTGTACCATTTGACCAGCAAGAGTGTAATGACCATAACTTGGTCTACTTAACTCGGATTGACCTGAAATTTTGCCCCGCGTGCAATAAGACCTAGATCTACAAGTTTGTAGTTTCGACTGAGACCCGAAAACCGAGGGAACTAGATCGTCCGGTTAGGTCAAACCAGTATCCCGGAATCCAGCAATTTGCACTAAAATGCACTAAACAAGGAAATGACTTTGGTAAAACATACCAAACCTAAAACCCTACCGAATGTGACATATTAATGACACTAAGACCTAATTTACCTAAAACGCAATGAGGGTTGGTATATTAGGTGATTAAGTGAATAATTGAGTTCAGTGCATTATTTACCAAACACCATCGATAGAGACAGTTTAATTTAGCATCAAACACTTCAAATTGTGTTTCGATTAATAAGGACTCAGCAAAAGGGAAGGAAACACTGAGTCCAGATCAGGGAGACAGTCATCAGAGGTTTGTGCACAACTAGTTTTTAACTGATTTTACTTTGAATATTTCATATGATTAAATGACATATTTTTCTTATGTATTATGTTTAACAAGCATTGGATTTAATTCAATGATTATTGAAAATTGTTATAGTATGTATGAATTCAGCTTTGTAAAATGGTATTTCCACAAGTATTAAGCATTGTTATGGATTGAACAAATTATGTTTTGGAAAATTGTGATAGAACATGTTTTGAATTGTGAAGGTAATTTTCATGGAAAAATGCAAATTTATGATTTGAATTGTGATGAGCATAAAAATTATTGGATATTAGAATTGACTTTGAATCGAATTATATTGTGATTTATGCTCATTAAATGGATAGTAATATTGTTTTATATCTCACTATAGATGCTTGACTAGGTTATTACCCGTCTCTCTCATTTGTTGAGAAGACAATGGAGTTAGTTGTGTTTTGATTACCATGGTACGTGCACAGGCTTAGATTTTCCTCTGATTTGAGGTTAGATCTAAGTTTATTTTATCGTTATGGCCCTTGCGGAAGATTCATTATTGTGATGGTACTGTGCACGATGATTCGACCTCCCCGACCATAGGGAGTTAGAATCTGATTCGACCTCCCTGACCATAGGGAGTTAGAATCACATCGAATATGGCCCTTTCGGATTAGTCTTGCATATTAGTGAGATAAAGATTGATTTTTGAGATACAAAATGGCTTTGGAATGGTAAGAAATTGTGATTTCAATTTTGGTTTATGTATAATTGATTTTGTTGGAATTACTTAAATGGTTAGTCATGATTTGATAAATTGAATTTTGTGATCAAAGTCATTTATACAAATGAATTACATTATTGGCAACGAATATTTTGAGTTTTGAAATTTGATGAGTATTGATTCCCAATTTATTTATCAGAATTTTGTCAATGTTTATTATACTATGCTTTAAATTATAGTTGTGCACCACTGAGTTCACCACTCAGCGATAGCTTTGTATGCTGTCGCAGGTAAGAAGAGCATAGAGCAGTAAGTAAATTTCGTTGAAGATATATTCGGATAAGCTCCAGGTATATCATAGATATACCCATGTACATAGGTTTTGATGTAAGCATGTAATAATATGTATGTAAATTATTTGAGCAGTTGTATATAAAACTCTTGTAAAATATTTTGGTATGTAATCAAATGTAAATTATTGTAAATGTAAATTTGGGATTTCAATTATCTGAATAGTTTGTAATATAAATTTTGAGTCTTGAAATGAATGAGATATTTCTTTATGATGGGATTAGTTTGAAAATGAATTGATTGTGTATTGAGAATTGAATTGTGAATTGAAATGAAGTTACTGAAGTTGTATTTGAGAAAACATATTGGGAGCATTTTTCTTTTGCAGGATTGAAGAACTGTTTTCTCAAAATACAATGCACTTTGCCGAAATTTTGGAAAAAATTTTATAACACCAGATTTTAATCGATGATTTAAATTGCACGAAATTGTTTTAAAATCCCTTGTAGTATATCTAATGGGTTATCGGTAGGCGAAGTATGGTAATTCATTAGGTGTACTACGGGATCATGTTACATCTTACAGAGGAGTAGGGTGTGACAGAATCTCCTGACTAGTCAAGTATATTCCTGATCTCTGTTGACAAACGAAATTGAACTGACACTAGATCTTTGTTACCATTTTTGTTGCCGATCTCCCTTTCAAAAGTTTAAGAATAATCAAAGGTTCCGTTCCGGTTTAAGGATGATCCCGATCTTAAATGTTCAAGCCAAATTTCTAATTTTAATCAAGTCCCGTTTAGCGTTGGTTCCCTACCGATCTCATGCTCATTGTGTTTTCCGATCTCTCACACTTAGGTTAATAATGACTTTCAGTTATTTCAACATACTCAGACAATCAAGTGTTTAAATAATTTAGAAATTTTCCGATCACAACCATTCATCGAATAAAAGAGGTATTCCATTTCATTTCATTTCAAAAATTTATACAAGTTATTCAGCTGGGGGATCACCCCTAGCCTGATTTACATTTTGTCCGTCTCCCCCCTCACCCTCAGCCTCCTCACTCTCCTCGCCTTCATCCTCGAGAGCCAGGTTGGCCATCCAGGAGAAGTCCTCCTCAGGGTAACGCTTCTTGAGCTCAGCCAGGAGATCTCTGTGGGCATTTACATAAGCGCCGGCCACTCCAGTCACCATCTCTTCCTCTTTCGCCTTGAGCTCCTCAGCAAGGTAAGCAAGTTGAGCAGCTTCATCGGCCCGGAGCGCTTGCACTTCCTCAAGAGCATGATCTCGCTCAGCCAGAACATGAGCTTGCTCGGCCAGCTTGTCCTCATAATACTTCGATCGCCCCTCAAGTTGAGATATGTAGTCCCGAGCGGATGATAGTTGGGATTGGAGGGAAGCTGCTTCATGACCTATCCTCTCGACCTCTTTACCCAGCCGATGCGCCTTCTCCCGGATCATGTGCTGATTCACCAAACACTCAACGTTCAAGCTCATAGATCTGGTCAAGATATCATCAAGGCTATCCGGAGACAGCCTATCCCGATCTTCTCGAAGGCAGATAGAGGACGCCAGCACCTTGGCGAAACTAGGATTCTCCCGAACCGTGTGATTTTTCTCCAGTGAATGGACCAAGACCTGGGCACCGCGAGAAAGGGGCCTCACCTGTTGTTGGGAAGGACCCCCTTCGGCGCCCGGAACTACTGGAGGAGGCGGAGGCGGCTCTTCCCTCCGAGGAGGAGATCGGATCACTTCCACCTCGGAGATTGGCGGTCCCGAAGGTTGAGACGAGCCTTCTCGTATTTCCCCGGGCTCGTGATGAGGTGTCTACATCTCCTCGGCCCGCTTCATCTCCCGTACCTTCTGGGAGATCTCCCTCTTTCGCTTCCGGCTCTCCTTGGAGGCTTCACCGCTTGCCATACCTACACAAAGAAGAGGTCAGTGAGATCGCTAAGGTCCTGAGATCTGAGATGTAGAAAATACCGATGCCGAGGTCAGAGAGCGGAAGCCCGCGATCTTTGCCGGTGATCAATTCCATAGTCCAATGGTGCAGCTTGGCAGTCACTGCATCTAGGCAAGAGAACTTCTCTCTGCTCGCCTGCTCTTTCAAATCCATCACCATTGCGCCCTCTTCCCTATTCAGGGTAAGGTGCCTCGGAATTAATGGATCCTGGTGCAGCCAACTGCGTGGGAAACCCTCAAAACCATTTGGGATTTTGCTTCTCAGGATAAAAAAGCGATTCTTCCAATTCTTAAGGGAGGACAGCAGATCGGTAAATGCTCGCAATGGGGTTTCGCTGAAAACCAATACTCGTCGTCCTTTCGACGAGTTAACCTATGAAGGTCGGCGAACACCTTGGCAGTAGGACTAATTCCCTTAGCTCGGCACAGGCCACGGAAGGCCACAAGGATCCGCCACGAGTTCGGGTGAACCTGGGCGATGCATACTTGGTGAAATTTCAAAACTTCTTTGAAGAAGTCGTCTAAAGGGAACTGCAGCCCGGCTTTTAACTGCTCTTCGTACACCATGATCATGTCATTCCCCTTAAAGAAGTGATAGGCTCGAAGATCGCCGTGACACTTAATGAGTTCGAATAAGTCAGGGTGAATGTTGTATTCTTGGCTGAACGACTGTAGGTTGGTTTCTTTCAGAATGGATGGTAGCTTGTCCATGGGGAGGTTTTCTCTCCCTGAAGAATGTGTTCATTTCGAAGATGTCGCCTGCCCCTGAATTGGGGCAGAGGCCCTAACAGGTTCAGTCCGAACGCTCGGTCCGACCACCTCTACCTCATCAGATGACCACGAGACCTGAACGGAAGGGGGGCTTGCCACTCTCTGACCCTCAGCACCACTCATTTTCAAAGGAAATAAAGAATTTAAACTAAAAAAAAGATCAAAGCCCTTATCGGAGTCTGATAAGCGTCGGAAGAACTTGAGAAAATGAGAGAATTTTGAAGTTGTGAGCGAGAGACTGAAAATGACATACGGGAGCAATTGGCTAACCCCACCCCTATTTATACTCGTCTGAGCATTTAATGCTCACGATGTTCCAGGCACTGCATCGGTTAGCAGGACTCGCCAGCTGTTCTGACACATCTCACGAATATTCCAAAATTCCATAAGGAGGGACCGGATAGTTAGGGATCGGCTAATTAAAAACGATGTTTGGAAGTATGGATCGGATAAAGACTGTTCAGTTGGGAACCAGATCGGACAAACACTTCAGAGATCGGAAGCAACAATAATAAAATGATAACTGTTAAAATAAAATTTTATTTTCAAAAGCCGGATTACATCATTTGGGCGATCCCAAGAGATCGGATTATAATTCCAAAAGTCAGATTACATCATTTGGGCGATTTCAAGAGATTGGATTACATTTAAGGACCTGACTACATCAAAAGCCGATCTCTAGCGATCAGCGGAACATCCCATCTAAAGGGCCTATGTCAAAGCCCAGGCTGTGACTGATCCAAAGGATGTGTTCGACCAGAAGACCGGCCGACGACATCGGATAGATGTACAGCTTAGATGGCGGTGACAACGACTCTCATGAGAATGAGAGAGATCATCACCGGTATTATCGCTCGGAACTGAGCCGCTGTCGGAACACCCAGTGTGGAGGAAAGTCGCTGTCGGAACACCCAACGCAGTGAGAAGCCAAATAAACTTGGAAGGGCAACTGCCAATGGTCGGCGGAACATTAGCAGTTTTCTCGGCCAAAATCAGTTCGCCGGTTATACCGATCGAACAGCTCGAGATCGGCACGATCAAGGTCCTCGACCCGGATCGGTTAGTTAGTCCAGTTCTCTCACCATCATCAGATAAGGTCATTATAATTCCTCGATCACCGGGATCGTAAATTTTCAGTCGGGGAATAAAGAGGTCCATCGGAAAAGGATCAAAAGCCACAATCGTGGCCGAAACTTCTGCCGGAGCAGCTAGAACTGGAAAGTAAAAAGGAAGAGAGGAAAATCGAATGAGGAAAGTCTCTTCCGTTAGGGGTATATATAGGGGAAAATCAGGCATTTATTGCTAAGCAGAAAACGAAGCGGACGCTTCGGGAATCAAGGGGAATTAATGCTTTGACCGGACCGGGCCTGATTAAAGGAAATATTGGAATAATAGAGATCGGAAGAGGGGAGACCGGTATGAAAGATCGGAGAAGGATCATGTTAAGAAGATCGAAAAGGAAGAGAGAGCAGAAAACAAGAAGAATAAGGCGCCTACCACCGTCGCCATGATCAGAGCCGAGGTAGTTAAAGCGTTGCAGGTAAAATCTCAACCGCACGCCCCAGAATCGCCGTGACATCGACAAAGTGCGAATATGTCATGACAAATACTGCATTCTCCCAATCTCTACCGTTGATCCAACTTGTAAGGACGAGCCCAAGGCCCTTGGATCAAAGAAGAAGACGACAAAACCAGCGCCTTTCACTCCTAGCCCTTGGATCTCCCCGGACAAGAGAATTTGGGACCGTCAGATTAGAGGAGGAAAAAGACAAATATTCTGAAGTGGATCTCGGCCGTCTATTCTGATTCTCTTTAATTCTTGAACTTAGGATTATGTCCTTTGAAATCTTGACCCTCCATCTCCCTCAAGATGGATCCTGACCCTTCAAGGGGAACACCCGGTCCCTATAAATACCTGCATGAAAAACTGTTTAAAGGACGGACAAAAAAAGGAGGAAGTTACTATAGCGGAAGAACTCTGAAATTTAATTCAGATCGTTACTCTGCTTTCATAAGAAGAACTTTTGGAACCAGTTTTCTGAAGTGTTTTCTTAAAAGATTTTGAACACTGAAACTCTCCATTTTCAGCTCGTTCATTATCCCATAGCGTTCACATTTTTTCAGTTCCTTGTTATCTTTACTTTCACTTCCATCGCCCATGCTCAATCTCATTTAAACTCGGGTATAATTCTGACTCGATTGCATTTAGTGAAGCACTCTTTGTTCAAAGGCGAACCTTAGTCTCCCGGCTATCAACTTGCAATCTTATTGCGTTTTGTGATTCTCGGTTAGTTCACTAGAATCGACTCCTTACAGGTCAGTATTCATGTTGCCATTTTATTAAGTTTAGTTCTTGTTTTACGCATTTCCATTTTTCTTTCTTTACGTATGTTATTTTCTTTAAGTTCATATCACGCTAGAAAGATACAGAGAAAGGTTGTGCTCTAGTTTATTTCCGTGTCGATACCTTTGTTAATCTTTATTATTTCTGAGCGTAAGTCATCTAGTTCCAAGCGATACATAAGTGGTTGGATGAGATGTGGGTAACGGCAACTTAAGAGTCCTTTTGAAATAATGAAAGGTCTGAATAATAAGCCTGGAAAATGGTAAAGCTGAGTCACTAGAATGACTCAGTAGGTCATAGGGCAAGACGTCATAAGACAGAGTAAAACCAAACCCTGGATAACTAAATGGAATAGATCGGCTACCAAAAATGCTGGTGAGGCGACCATATAGGAAGGTCAAAGGATTCGGTTTGGCATCCCCTGCCCAGTCCTAAGGTACCAATAAGTTAAAGAAGTCTTGCAGCACTTCGACACCTTTGAACGTCAGAACCCTTAGCCTTAGGCCCTCTCGATAGGTAAAATTTAGAGAGATCGAAAAAATCCTTATCCGACTACCATTTAATTAAAGGAGATCGGAGGAGAGTTCTTATCCGATTCTCAATCTAAAATTTTAACAAATATTTTAAAGGAGATCGGAGGAGAGTTCTTATCCGGTTCTCAAGCTTAAAAATTTTAATAAATATTAAAAGAGATCGGAGGAGAGTTCTTATCCGATTCTCAATCCAAAAATTTTAATAAATATTAAAAGAGATCGGAGGAGAGTTCTTATCCGGTTCTTAACCAAAAATTTTAATAAATATTAAAAGAGATCGAAGGAGAGTTCTTATTCGGTTCTCAATCTAAAATTTAAATAAATATTTAAAAGAGATCGGAGGAGAGTTCTCATCCAATTTCAAAAATTGGATTCTAATAAAATAGCCCTTCAAACAAAACTAGCATACAATAGTAACTCACTAAGGTTGTCTCATTTACTTATGTATCTAGGTAATCCGAATTAGTGAAAAATCAAATATTCCTTTTGTCAAAAGGATTAACATTTCCATTCAAGTCCTCCTAACTAATTTATAAAGAGTGCGAAGTTAAATCTACTTACCCTAATTAAGGGACGAGGTGGGGTGCCTAACACCTTCCCCACCCGTTTACGGACCCCGAACTTAGAATCTCTGTTTTGAAGTGGTTTTATTTCAATTTATCTTCACAAATGGTTTTCTTTAGTTTCCCTCAAAACTAAAGTGGCGACTCCTCATTCTTTTCCACTTCGGTGAGGGTTTGTTCAGGTGACCGCAAAATACCTTGCGACAGCTTGGCGACTCCACTGGGGACATTGTTTCAACTCAACCCCGGTCTAGAGGTCCAAAAGTAGATTTAATTTTTCAATCAAATTATAGTTAGGTGGGCTCACCCGGTAATATTTTATGTGTTAATTTTTGTTTATTCCTACTAACTGTTCCGCTTGTTTTGCTTGTTTTACTCCTTACAGTGCTCTTCGTTTGAAAAAAAAAGAAAAAAAGAAAAATGGGAAAAATAAAATCCCCCTGAATTGGGAAGAGGTAAAGATGTCCCTTCACACACTGAACACTCACACGATGTCCTCACACACTTCAGCCCTATACCCGGGCTTTCTTACCCTTTTAGGAAAGTAGGAGGGGGTCATGTAGCGGTACCCGTGGGTTCTACCCCGTTAGTATCCGTGAAGGCTTCTGCTCAAATTGAAACTCGTTCTATTCACTGTGATATCCGTGGAATTTTCCCGACAATATCATGGGGATAGAATGAGGCTCTACTGTTTACAGTAGGGGCAATTTGGGAACCTGTGGCTCTTAGAAAACTAGATCCTGAGCTAAACTATCACGATAGCTGAAAGCCGTAGTAAGCTACCTTATAAGATAGAACTATCCAATTAGGTAGCACTCATCCGGTATCAGGAGTCTCCCTATCCTAGGACAAAAGGGGCATACTTACTCTTACCCTATTCTGTTTATTTTATTTTGTTCTTATTTTTAAGGATAATCTTGAATCATATTATTAAGAAAACCTACACATTTTCCTACTTTGATAAATGTGTAGGTACCACTCTGCCAACAATATAATACAAGATTACCTGAATTTATCCTGCTAACGAGTTTTTCCGCAGGCATCACCAAACCAAAAGTCTGTAAAAAGGATAGGCATCATTTTTATCATGGCATCCTCGAGTCAGTCGGCAGAAGAAGTTCAGAATGCTAAACTTTGGTCCAAATCAGCTCATACTCCAGTACCCCCGCAAAATGATGTTTCCAAGGCACATGCTAGCTTGCTACCTTCATTGGATCTGAATAAAATTGAGGTTAGAATGAATAGCCTTGAGGGTCTGTCTAATGGTTGGAGGTCGCTTCCCGATTAGGTCAAGGCACGATTTGAGAAGAAGTACGGGAGGATTGCAACCCTAATGCGAGTCAAGGTCCAAATCCCGGCATTAAAGGCCATGCTGTCAGTTTGGAGTCCTAAGTACGGAGTATTCTCTTTCAATGATATTGATACAGTTCCCACTATGGAAGAATATCAGACATTACTAGAGATTCCTTACCTGACGCAAAATCAGATCTACCTTCATCTCGAGCATAGGCAGGCTTGGAAACGATTGGCACATATGATGGGTACTTCCCCAGAAGAAGTAAAGTCAAAAGAAACTGTCAAAGGAAACACGCATGGTTGGTATTGGACACATCTCAAGAAGTGGTTAGATCAATACATCCAAGAGAAATAGTGGGATCGAGCTTGGTGACACTCGCCTTGGGAATCTATGGCACGATTTTGTTCCGGGACCATCGGAATCATAACTGCAGACGGTGGAAGTATTCAGGCGTAGAAAAGCAGGAGGTCAATCCGATACCGGCAATTCTTGTGAAGACCTTATTAACCTTTACCTACTGTAGACAACAGGGCAAAGGGTCCATTAAGTGTTGTTCTCAATTGTTGTACCTCTGGATTATTAGTCACATGTGTCCTGTGGAGACAAAAGGATTGACTTGGTACCTTGACCAGCCTCCCATCGAGAAGATGACCCGGTTGGTAATCGATCAAGAATGAATGAGCGATGGCGGGAACAGATTTTGAGTTTCAATAGCCATGATTACTGTTGGAGGAAACTGTGGGCGTCAGGCCAATCCGTTTTGATCAGCACGGGAGGTAATCAGTCGGTATCCCTAATCGGAGTGACCGGATACACAAGTTACACTCCGGCATTGGTAATGAGGTAGTTTGGCTCAACACAGTCCAGAATTAACATTGGAAAATACCACCAAGGTCATTTCTACCATGAGCTCAAAGAAGAGGAAGGGTTGAAAATGGCTCGCAGATCTTGGGAAAACATCTCTCTGATGGAAAGGTCGCCTAAAGGTCCAAGTGCCACACTAGATTATCTTAAATGGAGGGCTGATAGGGACCGAGAACACTCAACTGCAGAATTCGAAGACAGCGACCCTCACCGAAACGTCCTATTAGAAGAAGCTGATAATCGTCTGGCTGACTCACTACAAAAGGCAAATACCGAGAACTCACAATTGCAAGAACAAATAAAACAGTTGGAGGACCAATAGCAGAACCTTAAAAGAAAGGTGAGAAGACTCAGGGAAGAGGCAAGGGCCGAAAAGATAGGGTTCGAAGAGCAAGAGGAACGATGGGAAAAGGAAAAAGACTCTCTCCAAGCTGTGGTAAAAGAAGTAGAAATACAAAATAGTAAGCTTCAGGAAAAAATGAAATACCAAGAAATACTCGTTGAAGAGTATGAACAAGAAAACAAAAAGAAGAAGCTTGAATTGAAAGAACAGGCACTACTCATCAACGATATCTTGAAAGAATGTGCTAAGGAAAGGAAGGAGAAAGAAAGACAAGCTGCTCTTTATCAAGAGCTGCAAGAGAATGTTGACCAGCTGGAGAGAACGATAGCACAGGGAAAACAAGAACTATTACCTGAATCCGAGTATGCTCTGAAATCATTCGACCCTGCCAAACAAGAAGAAAGGTTATATGAGTATCTCAGAAAATGTCATCTCATTATAAAGAACCTCCCAGAGCCTAGGCTAATGTAAAGAATCTGGTGTACAAATTATTCAGTTAATAAAATGATTTTTGGACCATTGTTTAGCAAAATTGTGAATGAATAGTATGACTCTCGTAGGAACTCCCTTGCTAGGGTTATGTGAAAAAATTAAATGCGCTATATGGACAGGTATCATAAATGCGCATTCAATCCAGTCATTCACAGTCAGACTATCGAACGATGCCATGATAAAGTTGATGTAATCATCCTTTCGCAGATTTCATTCTGGCTCACAAATGCAACTGTATCCTTCGTCCGGACCAGGACTTTTAGTTTTTTTTTCAAAATTCGAAATTCATTAAAAACCTTTTTTGACTCCTTACAGAAAATCAACATTGCTTCAAACAAGGTAAGTCTGACCAAGCACACGGTTCAACCCAAGCGAGTGTACTTAACAAGATCTCGAACAAAGAAGATAATGGAAGATCAGGAACAAGTACAGAACCTACAAGGGCAGGTTTCTGAATTGAAGGATCAGGTCTCAGAACTTATGAGACTAATGAGGGAAATGTCCCAGAATAAACCTACTTCAGAACCTAACTTACCAGTACCTCCTCCACCTCCTACAACAATGGATCCTCACCAAGCTTCAACTTCTTTTACCTTTCAGTTGCTTATTCCGGACCCGACAATCACTGTCAATCCGGCTACCATGAATAATGACCTACCTTACTCTCATTACCCAACCGTTTCAAACACCGAACCATACCCTTCAATTCTAATCCCTCCAGTTCACTCCACCCCTCATCTCCCAACTGGGGGAGCATTTCATGCAGTGGGAGAAGAAAATAAGACGAGAAAAAATGAGAAACTATTTGCTCTAGAAGAGAGATTGAGAGCGATCGAAGGACTGAATATGTATGGTTCAGTCGATGTGGCATCACTCATATTGGTTCCTGATGTGGTGGTGCTGCCCAAGTTCAAAGTCCCTAATTTCGACAAGTACACTGGGAATTCAGACCCTCGCATTCACTTGGCCACCTATATCGCCAAGATGTCCGCTCTGACAGATGATGACAGACTGCTAGTCCACTTCTTTCATGAGAGCCTCTCCGGGGCAGCCCTGAGGTGGTGCATTCAGTTGGACAGGAGCAAACTGCGCTCCTAGAAGGATTTAGCTGATGCCTTCTTAAGACAGTACAAATTTAATTGTGATGTGGCCCCTACAAGGAGGGACCTCCAGAACCTGGTGCAGAAAAACAGGGAAAGCTTCAAGGAGTATGCCTAGAGATGGAGAGAAAAGGCGACAGAAGTACACCTCCCGGTGACCGACAATGAGCTATGCTCTCTGTTCATCGAGACTTTGAAAGCTCCTTACTTCAACTTGATGATTGGAAACACTTCCAACAGCTTCTTCGACATCATCCAGGCCGGTGAAAGAATAGAGGCCAACTTAAGAATGGGATGACTGCAGGAGTTGGCTGAGAACCCTGCAAAGAAGACTGTCAATTTTGGCAAGAAAAAGGAGGGTGATGTGCATTCCATCACCCGGCAGAATAATTACTCCCCAATTCCCCAAAATAACTACCGGCCATATCCTTCCCCTCATGGCCAAACCATCGCAAACATTCCGCCTCCTTTCCCGAATTATCCACACCTGTGCCCACAATATGCCCCACCTACAAATTACCAACCTAGGCCACCTCCTCCTCCTGCTCAACCGAGACCACCACAAAACAACCCAAGACCCCCAAGAAACCCTAATCCACCTCTTCCCCTCTCACTCAGTGAAATATACCGATACCTTGTCGGTATAAACCAGATTGTACCAGTTCCCCTAGACCCAATTCAGCCTCCATATCCCAGGTGGTATGATGCCACTGCCCGTTGGAGGGGCACAAGGGCATTCAACTGATAACTGCGGAGCACTCAGGGGGAGAGTACACGCTCTAATCCGGAACAGGTGGCTGAAAATTGAGGGAAATGGTTCCCTCCCCAATGTTACATCAAACCCTTTGCCCAACCATAATGCGGGCAATGGTGTAAATATGATAGAGCCTGATGGAGAAAGGTCGACACCGGAGGTAGACGAACTGATTCCTCACTTTGAGGAAATTTTTGCCGTAGCAATGAAGGAAGGCTACCTTTGCCCTCAGGTATCAGGGTCAGTTAAGGATACGGGATGTCCTTACCATGGAGGGGCAGCTGATCATGAGCTGCAGAGCTGTGAGGGATTCAAGCAAAAGGTCCAGAACTTGCTATCCCTCAAAGTTCTGAGATGCCAGACAAGGTCGAAGATGGAAGGGGGAGTGAACACAACTAGATACAGCCGGAATGCTTCTACCCCTAAACCCAGAATCACCTTCTCACCCCCAGTAGCCTCACCGCCAGTAACCGTTATCCGAACTCCGCCTCAGCTCCCTGTCACCAATACTCACGCTGTGCCTTGGAACTATAATTTCCAAGTTTTCACTCAAGGAGCGTCAAGCAGTACATCAGCTCCTAATCTTGCCTTGCCTCCGGCACCACCAAAACCATGTTTTACTCCTCATGAGCATTTTAAAATGACTTATGCCGGACCTACCACCAGTACTACTCCCCAGGTTAATCTTCAGCCCGTCGCTGCCACAAAATCCTCCTCACTTGAGAAAGAGGTCGAGTTCATAACTCGAAGTGGGAGGTGTTACGGGAACGAAGAGAAAGAAAAGAGAAAAGGGAAAGTAAAAATGGGAGAGTCACTGAAGAATACAGAAGAGGAGGTTGAGAAAACGGAGGAAGTAGAACCTGCCGGACATAAAGAAGAGGAAGAGCTGCTGCTCCAAATAATGAAACAGAGTGAATATGATGTGGACACTTGCCCGAATTTCACTGTTATCGCTGATCCTGAGCTCAGAAGTGCACCGACAAGCCTTGCAGAGAATCCTGGATCATCCAGTTTTGTTACTTTCTCGGAAGACGAGATAGACCCAGC
The DNA here is from genome assembly GCF_030052815.1 of Hevea brasiliensis. NCBI lineage: Eukaryota > Viridiplantae > Streptophyta > Magnoliopsida > Malpighiales > Euphorbiaceae > Hevea > Hevea brasiliensis. The sequence goes on from NC_079510.1 coordinate 13,947,090, forward strand.
GGGTTTAAGGCACACTAAAGCTCTGCATGTAACAGTGAAATGTAAGGGTTGTATAGTAGCCAAGGTACTTATTGATAACGGATCAGCTCTCAATGTACTGCCCAGTGCTACCTTGGCTAGATTGCCAGTTGACCAATCAGATATACGTCAAAGTGCTATGGTGGTAAGAGCCTTTGACGGTACCAGAAGAGAAGTGTTGGGAGATATTGATTTACCACTCCAAATTGGCGCATGTACCTTCAACGTCACATTCCAGGTGATGAATATTGAACCGGCCTACACTATGTTGCTGGGGAGGCCGTGGATCCATTCTGCGAACGCCGTTCCCTCAACTCTGCACCAGAAGATAAAATACATTATGGACGGCAAAATCATCACTGTAAGAGGAGAAGAAGCCATTTTGGTCACCAAGCCACAATCACTCCCTTATGTGGAAGCGGCTGAGGAGTCGTTGGAAAGCTCCTTCCAGGCCCTTGAGTTACAAGAAACCAGAAATGAAGGGGCTATGGCTATGGTAGCCAAGATAATGTCGAGGAGTGGGTACGAAGAAGGCAAAGGCCTAGGCGCCACATTACAGGGAATCGTGGAACCCATACCGGCTATCCAGAAGGTAGGCCATTGTGGTTTGGGATATGAGGAAGATGCCCTTATGGATGGGCGATTCTGGATGAGGAAAATGCTTCGGGATCAAAGATTTGACCAGAAAATGGGAAAAAGGAAGGTAGTCCCGAGAATCGCAGAGATCTTCACTAAACCGGTCATTAAAAATCCGGCAGATGTGGAAGAATCACCTGATAAACCATCCATTGATATCGTCCACTTGGATTCCTTGTATGAGGCTCTGGTCTCGCTAATAGCTGAGGGGCAAGAGCTAGACAACTGGACAGCAGAGGACATCCCTGTACTCAATCTCGAGTAAAGTACCTTTGGTTATCTACACTTGATCATTTTGTCCATGGTGGCAAGTGTAACTCTGTAAATGGACCTTTTTCTTATGGCATAAATATTAATGAATTAATAGCGCATTTTAAATCCAATTCTCTCTTTCTTTCCTTTTGAATTCCATCCTTATAATATGTTTTATTTTCATTCATTCAGGACCATTCATCAATTAACACCTAATAATTCAATAGACTCAGAAATTCCTCTGGTTAATTTTGAAATCCCCATGACTGCCATTACTTCAAGTGAATCTGAGGAAGATCTTACAGAAGAAAGAGGTGAAAAGGATGAACCTTCCCTAGTGCCTTGTGGAGACAAAACACGCACCATAAACTTAGGCACTGAAGAAGTAAAAAGGGAGCTTAAGATAGTGGAGAGTGAAGAATCGGGAGACATGATCAGTTTGCTTAGAGAATTCCTGGACGTATTTTCCTAGAGCTATGATGATATGGTTGGTTTAGACCCCCAGATAGTGACGCACAAAATTCCCCTTATTCCGGGGACAATCCCTGTGAAGCAGAAACTAAGAAGAATGAATCCTGACACACTGCTCAAAGTTCGGGATGAAGTCAAGAAACAGTATGATGCTGGATTCCTGGAAGGAGTCAAATATCCCCAATGGATAGCTAACGTTGTCCCGGTAATGAAGAAGGATGGGAGAGTTAGGGTGTGCGTTGATTACAAGGATCTTAATAGAGCAAGCTTGAAGGATGATTTCCCTCTCCCCCATATTGATGTGTTAGTAGACAATGCTGCGGGATTGGGCAGGTGTTCATGCATTGATGGGGCATCTGGGTACAATCAAATCCCAATGGATGAGGAAGACAAAGAGAAAACTATTTTTATCACTCAATGGGGAGTATTTTGCTATCGGGTCATGCCTTTCGGGTTGAAGAATGCCAGTGCTACCTATCAACGCGCTATGTAACACCCCTAAGTTCGGTAGTGCATTCTACTGTTCCGGTGACCAGTGTTGTCCGGACAGTTAGGATGCCAAGAACTACACTTTGATATGAGTGAGAAGACATAAAATAATGAAATACAAGAAAAGAAAATATAAGAAAAACAAAAGAAAAATAATAGCAAAGAAATGTAACCAAGTTAAGTGAGCCGAGAACCCTAGCGATGGGGGACCGCACCGGGAAGTCACGGCGTGGACCATTGACTAGCCCTGGACTGCGGGGAACCCTGGAAAATATTTTTAGGACTTAAAGAGACATCAATTGAAGTAGGAATATCATTAGAAAGATGAAAGAAAAATTAAATAATTAGTACAAAGAAAAGTGAGAAATCAAGAAACAGACAAAACCCGGTGTTACCGAAAAATCGGGAATGCAACCCGAACAGGGGCATTATGGTCATTTAACATCCCGAATTGTCTTTTGACCTAAATGTCCATTAAAAATAAATAATATTACACTTAGAAAATAAAATGAAAAATTTATTTGGTGGTACCTAAAGTAAATAGTAAGAATTAAGGGTTTAATGTGGAATAAGTGAGAATTAAGCTTATTATATGATTTAAAATTTGTGAGTGGACCACTAGGGATTTAATTAAACACTAGATGGCAGCTGTAATTCCATTATCCAAGATGAATACTTCATCTTCTTCATTTCACTAAACCTAGCCGAATTGAAGAACCAAGAAAACCTCCATTGCCGTTTTCATTCAAGCTTCATCTAACCCCTCACTTCACTTCTAAACACTTAGGTTCCTTCATAAAAGATTGTCTACACATCATAAGGAAGAGCTTGATACCAAAATCAAGAAGTTTAATCAAGGTTTGGCAAGTTCCAACCATAAGGTAAGTTTGTATTTTGGAAGATTGCTTTGTTAAACTTTGTGTTCATGTTATGGGTGTTGGTTTTGTGAAGAAAATTTTCAAGTTTGAAGAGTTATTGAGATGTCCATTTTGGACAGCCATGGAGTTATGTATTTGATGAAATATTTGTGCATATATTTGATGAGAAATTATGTTGGTTATGGTGATTTAATGTCCTAGTAAATTATTCCATATGTATATGGTGAATTTTGCACTTGGGATGGAAATTGATGAATTGTATGATACTTTGGTATTGAGGAACATTTTCGGCAGCCTTGGGACTCTTGGATAAATGTATGTGTTCATGAAGGTATTGGCAGAATATTGACATTGAGGATTGATGGATATGTATATAGAGTGATTGTGTAAAGTGTATGTAAGAATTTGTAATGTTAGGTGTATATGTGATTGTACTTAGACTTTGTAAATGTGAGTTTTAATTGGTGTATTAAGGATGTTTGTAATCTGCCCAAAGTAATGTTAATGTAAAGTGGAATATGGTTTTGGTAATGTACCAAAACAGAATTGGTAAGGAAAGTGAACATATAGTAAGGTAAGGGTGTAATTGATGTATGTTTAAGCAATGTGATTAAGGCAGTATGCATTTTAGCCTATAACTTTAAATGTGTAACCTCAATTGGTATGAGACCAATTGGAGGTGAAACTAGGCACAAAATGTGCCAACTTTCATTGAGAAAGCATACCAAAATTCTGCTTGCAAGGTGACATGAAAAATGACCAATTCGGATTAAGTGCAATTGAAACCTGAAAACTGACCATTTGGGCAGCAGTTAGTGTTTAGGCCATAACTCACTCAAAACAGGTCTAATTGACCTGAAATTTTAACCATGAATAGTTAAGACCCATACCTACAAGTCTTATGAAGACACCAAAACCCAGAAATGACCATAAGCAAGTCAAACAGCTTGCACAAGTTCGGGTCCAAAAACTGGCCGAACCAAAGTTGACCAAATTTGACCTAAAATGACCTAATTTGATGCCATTTGACCAGCAATAGTAAAATGACCATAACTTGGTCTACATAACTCGGATTGACCTGAAATTTTGCCCCGCGTGCAATAAGACATAGATCTATAAGTTTTTAGTTTTGATCGAAACCCGAAAACTGAGGAAACTAGGTCGTCTGGCTAGGTCAAACTAGTATCCCGGAATCCAGCAAGTTGCATTAAAATGCACTAAACAAGGAAATGAGTTTGGTAAAACGTGCCAACCCTAAAACCCTATCGAATATGACATATTAATGACACAAAAACCTAATTTACCTAAAACGCATCGAGGGTCGGTATATTAGGTGATTGAGCAAATAGTAGCCTTCAGTGAATTACTTATCGAACATTATCGTTAGAGACAATTTAATTTAGTACTGAAACACTTCAAATTGTGTTTCATGAGAGGTTTGTGCACAACTAGTTTTCAACTGATTTTACTCTGAATAAGATTTCATATGATTAATTGTATGTTATTGATTTAAATTGTGTTTGTGCACAACAGTTATTTCTTTTGAATTTCTCAATTGAAATAAATTATGACTATTTATAAATTATTGTTTTCAATTATGGAAATGTGTTTGAATGGATACTTAGTGCTTGAAAAGCATTGTAAATGGTTTGAAACTGTGGAAAAATTGGTTTAGTGTGATTTGTGAAAATTGAAGTTAATTATGAATTGTGTTGCCATTTTGTGAATGAATTTATGACTTTAGAAATTTATTGGATTCTCACGAATCATTTGAATAAAATGTTTGGAATTGATTTTGTGTTCACACTTAGCATGACAGTATCATATCATTCCTTCTCCATTTATGGGGTTGTGATCGTTTATTTTCCTTCTCCATTTATGGAGTCGTGATCGTTTATTTTCTCCCTCTCTGGTTTACCAGTTGAGGTGATCGAATGAGTACTCATTATATAGCTAGCTCCCTTCCTCATTGATTTCGATTAGTGGGGTTGTGATTGCTTTGTCGTGGTGTACAACGCGGCATTGATCGGAAATTTGTGTTGTGGCTTAAGTTGTGAATGAATTGGCAACACTGTATTCTTAAATTATTCGACTAAATTGTGTTGTTATGCGATTTGATAATTTGTGAAATGAAGTTTAAATTCTTATTGACATTTACGGTCTTTCGAATTTAACTATGTTTTGATTATTGAGATTTATTGTGATATTGTGTTAAATTCCTTATGACAGTATTGTCTTCAATTTAACTATGGTTTTTAAGTATCCAGTATTTATTTGAATTATGAATTGTGATTTAAATTTGTATTTAGTTAATGTTGTGCACCACTGAGACATTGTCTCAAATGATAGCTTTATTCTTTGTCGCAGGTAGACAGACAGACAGGGCAGCAGACTAGGCTGCTAGTACCTCCAGCGAGAGACTACCGGGTATAATGAGTATACCAATATTTTGTACTTTGTAATGTAATGTATGTTCACTGTATGTACATATTGTTGTTGGTTTTGAGCAGTTGTAAATAAAAAAATTGTACATTGAAGTTGTAAAATAATTATGAGTTATTTTGGCTTGCAAAAATTGTATTATATTTCTTTTATCTCAGTTTTTGAAAAATAACTATGGATTTGAGTTGAGAAATGTGTTGTGTTGAGAAAAATGTTGGAGTTGAGATTTGAAAATCTATTGAAGTGCTTTTTACAGGTTTTCTGAAGAACTGTTTTATCCAAAATACAGATGACATTCTGCCAAAATTTTTACAGAAACTCCGAATAATTCAAATGTGTTAGTTCTATCACTTCAGTTCAAAAAGGTTTTTAACACCTGTAAATAGTGCTCACCACTGTAAAAGAAGTAAGAAAAGTTTTTAAAATCCCTTGTAGTGTATTTAATGGATTATCAGTAGACGGAGTTGGTAATTCATTAGGTATACTACGGGATCATGTTATGCCTTACAGAGGGGTAGGGTGTGACACGCTATGGTCACATTATTCCACGATATGATGCATAAAGAAGTAGAGGTGTACGTGGATGATATGATCACAAATCTAGGGGAGAAGAGAGCCACGTGCAGGTGATGAGGAAAGTATTTGAGAGACTCAGGAAATATCAGTTGAAACTGAACCCTGCCAAATGCATATTCGGAGCTAGGTCAGGGAAATTGTTGGGATTCATAGTGAGCGAGAAGGGAATAGAGGTAGATCCAGACAAGGTTCAAGCTATTCAAGAAATGCCATCCCCAAGAACAGAAAGGGAGGTGCGCAGTTTCCTGGGAAAATTGAACTACATATCAAGGTTTATTTCCAATCTCACTGCTAAGGCCGAGCCTATTTTTAGACTGCTCTGAAAGAACAACACCACTCAATGGGATTCAGTTTGTCAAGAGGCTTTTGAGACAATCAAGCAGTATCTGTCAAGCCCACCCGTATTGGTTCCACCTGTGGCGGGGAGGCCTCTGATCCTGTATATGGCAGTCCAACGGAACTCGATGGGATGTGTTTTGGGACAACATGATGATACTAGCCGAAAAGAGAGGGCTATTTATTATCTGAGCAAAAAGTTCAATGATTGCGAGTCGAGGTACTCTTTCCTAGAGAAAACTTGCTGCGCGTTAGCCTGGACGGCAAATCGCCTCAAACACTACATGTTGAATCACAAGACATGGCTCATCTCCAGGATGGATCCTATCAAATATGTATTCGAAAGCTCATTTGTGCCAAGCAGGATAGCCAAGTGGCAGGTCATACTCTCCCAATATGACATAGTCTATATGACCCGAAAAGCGGTGAAGGGTAGTGTGATCGCCGACCTCCTAGCAGAAAATCCTATCCAGGATTATGAAGCTCTGGATTTTGAGTTCCCTGATGAGCATATTAATGAAGTAGACTGCGAAGAAGAGGGGCCAGCCGATGTATGGGAAATGTATTTCGACGGAGCTGTCAATTTGTCCGGCAATAGAGTCGGAGCCGTATTGATATCCTCGGATGGAAAACACTTTCCGATAGCCGTCAAGTTGAGATTTGACTGCACCAACAACGTCGCGGAATACGAAGCTTGTGTGATGGGTCTACAGGCTGCCATTAAAATGAAAATCAGGAAGTTGGAAGTATACGGAGACTCAGCCCTGATTATTTATCAGGTCAAGGGAGAATGGCAAACTAAGGATCCGAAGCTGATCCCTTATCAGAAATACTTCATCGGGTGATTAAGAAATTCGAAGAAATCTCTTTCACTCATCTTAGCAGAGACAAGAATCAATTTGCTGATGCCTTAGCTACTCTAGCTGTTATGGCTCAAATCGAAGAAGGTCAGATGACTCAGATATTAAAGATTAAGACAAGGAATGAGCCAGCTTATTGCTTCATGATTGAAGAAGAACCTGATGGTAAACCTTGGTATCATGACATCCTGTTTCTTTGCAAAACTGCAGGATTCCCTTCGGGGGCGAACAAAAACGAAAGGAGGATGATTCAGAGATTAGCATTGGAATGCTTCCCCAGTGGAGAAACCCTATACAAGAGGAGCCCCAACGGCGAATTGTTGAGATGTGTGGATGCAAAAGAGGCGAAGAAGATCCTTTTTGAGACTCATGAGGGAAATTGTGCAACCCATGCCAATGGGCACATGATGGCTAAGCAAATCATGCGACGTGGGTATTTTTGGACTACAATGGAAAAGGATTGCATCGAGTATTTCCTGAAGTGCCATAAGTGTCAGATTTATGCAGATCTGATAAATGTGCCACCTCACAAGTTGTTCAACCATGTCTCACCATGGCCCTTCGCAATGTGGGGCATCGATGTGATTGGTCCCATCAACCCTAAGGCATCCAATGGGCACAGATTTATCCTGGTAGCAATCGACTATTTTTCTAAATGGGTCGAAGCCACGTCATACGCCCATATTACACAGAACACGTTTCTCAAATTCCTCAGAAACAATATCATCTGCCGGCATGGTCTCCCCAATGAAATCGTCACTGACAACGCCAAGAATCTCAATGGTCCAAAGATTCAGAGATTGTGTGATCAATACAAAATCCGACATCTCAATTCCTCCCCATACCGTCCCCAGATGAATGGAGCGGTGGAAGCCGCAAACAAAAATCTCAAGAGGATAATCCGGAAAATGACGGTCACATATAGGGATTGGCATGATATGCTTCCCTACGCTCTTCACGCATACCGGACTTCTATAAGAACCTCAACCGGGGCAACTCCATACTCACTGGTTTATGGGATGGAAGCAATATTACCTATTAAAGTTGAAATTCCTTCCCTAAAGATTCTGAAGGAATCAGGGATTGATGAGTCAGAATGGATCCAGTTAAGGTTGGATCAGTTAAACTTGCTGGATGAGAAAAGGTTAACAGCAGCATGTCATGGGCAATTATACCAGAGGAGAATGGCTAAGGCATTTGACAAAAGCGTTCGCCCACGCGAATTCCAACCCGGGGACCTGATTCTGAAGAAAGCGCTATCGAATCAAAACGATCCCTGGGGCAAATGGTCACCAACCTACGAGGGACCCTATGTGATTAAAAAGGCATTTTCTGGAGGAGCCTTGATCTTGACCCACATGGATGGTGAAGAATTGCCAAGACCTATGAATGCTGACACCGTCAAGAGATACTATGCCTAAAAAAAAAAAAAAAAAGGGTGGGAGTGAAAACCCGAAAGGGCGCTCCCAGCAAAATGTGTGAAAGAAGGCAAAAAGCAGAAGGCGCTTTACGAAATGAGTGAAGGATGAAAACCCGAAAGGGCGTCCTGAAAGAGCGAGCCTAAAAAAAAAATAAATAAAAAAAAAGGGGGCTAGGGGTGAAAACCCGAAAGGGAGTCCCAAGAACCAAAATGGAGAAATAAGGAATGGGGCATGAAACCGAGGATGGAGAAGAAACCGTCACGACATGAGGCTTCAGAGAACTTGAAATAATGGCAGTTAAGGGATTTCAAAGCCAGCCACAAGGAATATGTGAGATCTATCCTTGTACCCTTTTCCTTTGAAACTCTATCTTTGTTTTTATTAAAGCTATAATAAAGTCATACTTCGTTCCCTATGCTTTTATCTTCCCTTTATACTCACTCTTTAACATTATCTTTCTGCAATCTCGTTATTTAATGTGCTATTAATCTGTTAAAATTTTTTGCCATAAGATTAAGATTTGACAATTGATAACCTCACGTACTTTACTATGAGATTTGCAGGAAATGACCTGGAAGAAAAAGGGGGGGTAGGAGTGAAAACCCGAAAGGGCGCTCCTAGCAAAATGTGTGAAAGAAGGCGAAAACCCCAAAGGGGCGCTTTCTGTAAAATGAGTGAAGGATGAAAACTCGAAAGGGCATCTTGAAAGAGCGAGCAAAAAAAAAAAAAAAAAGGAGAAAACTAGAGGTGAAAACCCGGAAGGGCGCTTCTAGTCATATAGACGAAGGGGAGTGAAAACCCGAAAGGGCGCTCCCAGCAAAATGTGTGAAAGAAGGCGAAAACCCCAAAGGGGTGCTTTCTGTAAAATGAGTGAAGGATGAAAACCCGAAAGGGCGTCTTGAAAGAGCAAAAAAAAAAAAAAAAAAAAAAAAAGGAGAAAACTAGAGGTGAAAAGCCAGAAGGGCGCTTCTAGTCATATAGACGAAGGGGAAGTGAAAACCCGCAAGGGCACTTTTCGGGAGAAAGTAAAAAAAACAGAAATGGGGCATTTGAAGAAATGAGGCCATAAGTCAAGTCTTACAACTCGTCCTCCATTCATCATCGGCCTTCGGGATTCTGTTAAGTACACTTCATTGGGCAAGAACTTCTTGTGTTCGGATTAGGCTTGCTTTGTAAGTGCAATTTACATTTCCTGTTATCAACCTCTGGTTCCTTGATATAAGTTGATTTTAATTTCCTGCAATTTACATTTCTTGTTATCAACCTCTGGTTCCTTGATCTAAGTTGATTTTAATTTCCTGCCATTTATATTTCCTGTTATCAACCTCTGGTTCCTTGATCTAAGTTGATTTTAATTTCCTGCAATTTAAATTTTCTGTTATCAACCTCTGGTTCCTTGATCTAAGTTGATTTTAATTTCCTACAATTTACATTTCCCGTTATCAACCTCTGGTTCCTTGATCTAAGTTGATTTTAATTTCATGCATTTACATTTCCTGTTATCAACCTCTGGTTCCTTGATCTAAGTTGATTTTAATTTCCTGCATTTACATTTTCTGTTATCAACCTCTGGTTCCTTGATCTAAGTTGATTTTAATTTCCTGCAATTTACATTTCCTGTTATCAACCTCTGGTTCCTTGATCTAAGTTGATTTTAATTTCCTGCAATTTACATTTCTTGTTATCAACCTCTGGTTCCTTGATCTAAGTTGATTTTAATTTCTTGCAATTTACATTTCCTGTTATCAACCTCTGGTTTCTTGATCTAAGTTGATTTTAATTTCCTGCAATTTACATTTCTTGTTATCAACCTCTGGTTCCTTGATCTAAGTTGATTTTAATTTCCTGCAATTTACATTTCCTGTTATCAACCTCTGGTTCCTTGATCTAAGTTGATTTTAATTTCCTGCAATTTAAATTTTCTGTTATCAACCTCTGGTTCCTTGATCTAAGTTGATTTTAATTTCCTACAATTTACATTTCCTGTTATCAACCTCTGGTTCCTTGATCTAAGTTGATTTTAATTTCATGCATTTACATTTCCTGTTATCAACCTCTGGTTCCTTGATCTAAGTTGATTTTAATTTCCTGCAATTTACATTTCTTGTTATCAACCTCTGGTTCCTTGATCTAAGTTGATTTTAATTTCCTGCAATTTACATTTCTTGTTATCAACCTCTGGTTCCTTGATCTAAGTTGATTTTAATTTCCTGCAATTTACATTTCTTGTTATCAACCTCTGGTTCCTTGATCTAAGTTGATTTTAATTTCCTGCCATTTACATTTTCTGTTATCAACCTCTGGTTCCTTGATCTAAGTTGATTTTAATTTCCTGCAATTTACATTTCCTGTTATCAACCTCTGGTTCCTTGATCTAAGTTGATTTTAATTTCCTGCATTTACATTTCCTGTTATCAACCTCTGGTTCCTTGATCTAAGTTGATTTTAATTTCCTGCAATTTACATTTCTTGTTATCAACCTCTGGTTCCTTGATCTAAGTTGATTTTAATTTCCTGCAATTTACATTTCCTGTTATCAACCTCTGGTTCCTTGATTTAAGTTGATTTTAATTTCCTGCCATTTACATTTCCTGTTATCAACCTCTGGTTCCTTGATCTAAGTTGATTTTAATTTCATGCATTTACATTTCCCATTATCAACCTCTGGTTCCTTGATCCAAGTTGATTTTAATTTAACTTATGTTGCCAATCTCTAGGTCACTAACTTAGCTATGCTTTAGTTCCCTAACTTCGAACACCTAATTGTCCAAAATATGGGTCTAAATCTTTACATAATTCCTACACGGGAAAATTTTTTCCTTTAATAGAAATTATGTAAAGAGGGGCAGCTGTCGACACCATATTTTGGCCGATCCCTAGAATTAATAAACTTTGAAACCGATCCCCAGTACTAAGTCTCCCTTTGACAGCTAACCACATTTCCGATCTCTCTTTGCTAGATAACCACATTTCCGATCTCTCCTCACAAGGAATTGAATCAATATTAAGTCCTCACATCAGTCAAAGCCTTATCGGTCTATTAAATCACTCACCGATCTCTCAAACCCATTGTCGAATCTCCTGACTAGTCAAGTATATTCCTGATCTCTGTTGACAAACGAAATTGAACTGACACTAGATCTTTGTTACCATTTTTGTTGTCGATCTCCCTTTCAAAAGTTTAAGAATAATCAAAGGTTCCGTTCCGGTTTAATGATGATCCCAATCTTAAATGTTCAAGCCGAATTTCTAATTTTAATCAAGTCCGGTTTAGCATTGGTTCCCTACCGATCTCATGCTCATTGTGTTTTCCGATCTCTCACGCTTAGATTAATAATCACTTTCAGTTATTTCAACATACTCAGACAATCAAGTGTTTAAATAATTTAGAAATTTTCCGATCACAACCTTTCATCGAATAAAAGAGGTATTCCATTTCATTTCATTTCAAAAATTTGTACAAGTTATTCAGCTAGGGGATCACCCCCAGCCTGATCTACATTTTGTCTGTCTCCCCCCTCACCCTCAGCCTCCTCACTCTCCTCGCCTTCATCCTCGGGAGCCAGGTTGGCCATCCAGGAGAAGTCCTCCTCAGGGTAATGCTTCTTGAGCTCAGCCAGGAGATCTCTGTGGGCATTTACATAAGCGCCGACCACTCCAGTCACCATCTCTTCCTCTTTTGCCTTGAGCTCCTCAGCAAGGTGAGCAAGTTGAGCAGCTTTATTGGCCCGGAGCGCTTGCACTTCCTCAAGAGCATGATCCCGCTCAGCCAGAACATGAGCTTGCTCGGCCAGCTTGTCCTCATAATACTTCGATCGCCCCTCAAGTTGAGATATGTAGTCCCGAGCGGATGATAGTTGGGATTGGAGGGAAGCTGCTTCATGACCTATCCTCTCGACCTCTTTACCCAGCCGATGCGCCTTCTCCCGGATCATGTGCTGATTCACCAAACACTCAATGTTCAAGCTCATAGATCTGGTTAAGATATCATCAAGGCTATCCGGAGACAGCCTATCCCGATCTTCTCGAAGGCAGATAGAGGACGCCAGCACCTTGGCGAAACTAGGATTCTCCCAAACCGTGCGATTTTTCTCCAGTGAATGGACCAAGACCTGGGCACCGCGAGAAAGGGGCCTCACCTGTTGTTGGGAAGGACCCCCTTCCGCGCCCGGAACTACTGGAGGAGGCGCAGGCGGCTTTTCCCTTCGAGGAGGAGATCGGATCACTTCCACCTCGAACATCGGCGGTCCCGAAGGTTGAGACGAGCCTTCTCGTATTTCCTCGGGCTCGTGACGAGGTGTCTACATCTCCTCGGCCCGCTTCATCTCCGGTACCTTCCGGGAGATCTCCCTCTTTCGCTTCCGGCTCTCCTTGGAGGCTTCGCCACTTGCCATACCTGCACAAAGAAGAGGTCAGTGAGATCACTAAGGTCCTGAGATCAGGGATGTAGAAAATACCGATGCTGAGGTGAGAGAGCAAAAGCCCGCGATCTTTGCCGGTGATCAATTCCATAGTCCAATGGTGTAGCTCGACAGTCACCGCATCCAGGCAAGAGAACTTCTCTCTGTTCGCCTGCTCTTTCAAATCCATCACCATTGCGCCCTCTTCCCTATTCAGGGCAAGGTGCCTTGAAATCAATGGACCCTGGTGCAGCCAACTGTGTGGGAAACCCTCAAAACCATTTGGGATTTTGCTTCTCAGGATAAAAAAGCGGTTCTTCCAATTCTTAAGGGAGGATGGCAGATCGGTAAAAAGCCCGCAGTGGGGTTTCGCCTGGAAAAATCAATACTCATCATCCTTTCGACGAGTTAACCTATGAAGGTCGGCGAACACCTTGGCAATAGGACTAATTCCCTTAGCTCGGCACAGGCCACGGAAGGCCACAAGGATCTGCCACGAGTTCAGGTGAACTTGGGCGATGCATACTTGGTGAAATTTCAGAACTTTTTTGAAGAAGTCGTCTAAAGGGAACCGCAGCCCGGCTTTTAACTGCTCTTCGTACACCATGATCATGTCATTCCCCTCAAAGAAGTGATCGGCTCGAAGATCGCCATGACACTTAATGAGTTCGAATAAGTCAGGGTGAATGTTGTATTCTTGGCTGAACGACTGTAGGTCGGTTTCTTTAAGAATGGACGATAGCTCGTCCATGGGTCTCCTTGAAGAATGTGTTCGTTTCGAAGATGTCGCCTGCCCCTGAATTGGGGCGGAGGCCCTAACAGGTTCAATCCAAACGCTCGGTCCGACCACCTCTACCTCATCGGATGACCACGAGACCTGAACAAAAGGGGGGCTTGCCGCTCTCTGACCCTCGGCACCTCTCATTTTCAAAGGAAATAAAGAATTTAAACTAAAAGAAAGATCAAAGCCCTTACCGAAGTCTGATAGGCGTCGGAAGAACTTGAGAAAATGAGAAAATTTTGAAGTTGTGAGCGAGAGACTGAAAATGACATACGAGAGCAATTGGCTAACCCCACCCCTATTTATACTCGTCCGAGCATTTAATGCTCACGATGTTCCAGGCACTGCATCGGTTAGCGGGACTCCCCAGCTGTTCTGACACATCTCACGAATATTCCAAAATTCCATAAGGAGGGACTGGATAGTTAGGGATCGGCTAATTAAAAACGATGTTTGGAAGTATGGATCGGATAAAGACTGTTCAGTTGGGAACCAGATCGGACAAACACTTCAGAGATCGGAAGCAACAATAATAAAATGATAACTGTTAAAATAAAATTTTATTTTCAAAAGCCAGATTACATCATTTGGGCGATCCCAAGAGATCGGATTACATTTCCAAAAGTCAGATTACATCATTTGGGCGATTTCAAGAGATCGGATTACATTTAAGGACCTAATTACATCAAAAGCCGATCTCTAGCGATCAGCAGAACATCCCATCTAAAGGGCCTATGTCAAAGCCCAGGCTGTGACTGATCCAAAGGATGTGTTTGACCAGAAGACCGGCCGACGACATCGGATAGATGTACAGCTTAGATGGCGGTGACAACGACTCTCATGAGAATGAGAGAGATCGTCACCGGTATTATCGCTCGGAACCAAGCAGCTGTCGGAACACCCAGTGTGGAGGAACGTCGCTGTCGGAACACCCAATGCGGTGAGAAGCCGAATAAACTTGGAAGGGCAACCGCCAAGGGTCGGCGGAACATTAGCAGTTTTCTCGGCCAAAATCGGTTCGCTGGTTATACCGATCGAACAGCTCGAGATCGGCACGATCAAGGTCCTCGACCCGGATCGGTTACTTAGTCCAGTTCTCTCACCATCATCAGATAAGGTCATCATAATTCCTCGATCATCGGGATCGTAAATTTTCAGTCTGGGAATAAAGAGGTCTATTGGAAAAGGATCAAAAGCCACAATCGTGGCTGGAACTTCTGCCGGAGCAGCTAGAACTGGAAAGTAAGAAGGAAGAGAGGAAAATCGAATGAGGAAAGTCTCTTCCGTCAGGGGTATATATAGGGGAAAATCGGGCATTTATTGCTAAGCAGAAAACAAAGCTGACGCTTCGGGAATCGAGGGGAATTAATGCTTTGACCGGACCGGGCCTGATTAAGGGAAATATTGGAATAATAGAGATCGGAAGAGGGGAGACCGGTATGAAAGATCAGAGAAGGATCATGTTAAGAAGATCAGAAAGGAATAGAGAGTAGAAAACAAAAAGAATAAGTCGCCTACCACCGTCGCCATGATCAGAGCCGAGGTAGTTAAAGCGTTGCAGGTAAAATCTCAACCGCACACCCTAATCGCCCGTGACATCGACAGTGCGAGAATATGTCATGACAGCGCTGTACCTCCCAATCTCCACCGTTGATCCAACTTGTAATGACGAGCCCAAGGCCCTTGGATCAAAGAAGAAGACGATAAAACTAGCGCCTTTCACTCCTAGCCCTTGGATCGCCCCAGACAAGAGATTTTGGGACCGTCAGATTAGAGGAGGAAAAAGACAAATATTCTGAAGTGGATCTCGGCCATCTATTCTGATTCTCTTTAATTCTTGAACTTAGGATTATGTCCTTTGAAATCTTGACCCTCCATCTCCCTCAAGATGGATCCTGACCCTTCAAGGGGAACACCCGGTCCCTATAAATACCTGCATGAAAAACTGTTTAAAGGACGGACAAAAAAAGGAGGAAGTTACTATAGCGGAAGAACTCTGAAATTTAATTCAGATCGTTACTCTGCTTTCATAAGAAGAACTTTTGGAACCAATTTTCTGAAGTGTTTTCTTAAAAGATTTTGAACACTGAAACTCTCCATTTTCAGCTCGTTCATTATCCCGTAGCGTTCACATTTTTTCAGTTCCTTGTTATCTTTATTTTCACTTCCATTGCCCATGCTCAATCTCATTTAAACTCGGGTATAATTCTGGCTCGATTGCATTTAGTGAAGCACTCTTTGTTCAAAGGTGAACCTTAGTCTCCTGGCTATCAATTTGCAATCTTATTGCGTTTTGTGATTCTTGGTTAGTTCACTAGAATCGACTCCTTACAGGTCAGTATTCATGTTGCCATTTTATTAAGTTTAGTTCTTGTTTTATGCATTTCCATTTTTCTTTCTTTACATATGTTATTTTCTTTAAGTTCATATCACGCTAGAAAGATACAGAGAAAGGTTGTGCTCTAATTTATTTCTGTGTCGATACTTTTGTTAATCTTTATTATTTCTGAGCGTAAGTCATCTAGTTCCAAGCGATACATAAGTGGTTGGATGAGATGTGGGTAACGGCAACTTAAGAGTCCTTTTGAAATAATGAAAGGTCTGAATAATAAGCCTAGAAAATGGTAAAGCTGAGTCACTAGAATGACTCAGTAGGTCATAGGGCAAGACGTCATAAGACAGAGTAAAACCAAACCCTGGATAACTAAATGGAATAGATCAGCTACCAAAAATGCTGGTGAGGCGACCATATAGGAAGGTCGGAGGATTCGGTTTGGCATCCCCTGTCCAGTCCTAAGGTACCAATAAGTTAAAGAAGTCTTGTGCAGACCCCCTGACACCTTTGAACGTCAGAACCCTTAGCCTTAGACCCTCTCGATAGGTAAAATTTAGAGAGATCGAAAAAATCCTTATCCGACTACCATTTAATTAAAAGAGATCGGAGGAGAGTTCTTATCTGATTCTCAATCTAAAATTTTAACAAATATTTTAAAGGAGATCGGAGGAGAGTTCTTATCCGATTCTCAATCTAAAATTTTAACAAATATTTTAAAGGAGATCAGAGGAGAGTTCTTATCCGGTTCTCAAGCTTAAAAATTTTAATAAATATTAAAAGAGATCGGAGGAGAGTTCTTATCCGATTCTCAATCCAAAAATTTTAATAAATATTAAAAGAGATCGGAGGAGAGTTCTTATCCGGTTCTCAACAAAAAAATTTAATAAATATTAAAAGAGATCGGAGGAGAGTTCTTATCCGGTTCTCAATCTAAAATTTAAATAAATATTTAAAAGAGATCGGAGGAGAGTTCTCATCCAATTTCAAAAATTGGATTCTAATAAAATAGCCCTTCAAACAAAACTAACATACAACAGTAACTCACTAAGGTTGTCTCATTTACTTATGTATCTGGGTAATCCGAATTAGTGAAAAATCAAATATTCCTTTTGTCAAAAGGATTAACATTTCCATTCAAGTCCTCCTAACTAATTTATAAAGAGTGCGAAGTTAAATCTACTTACCCTAATTAAGGGACGAGGTGGGGTGCCTAACACCTTCCCCACCCGTTTACGGACCCCGAACTTAGAATCTCTGCTTTGAAGTGGTTTTATTTCAATTTATCTTCACAAATGGTTTTCTTTAATTTCCCTCAAAACTAAAGTGGCGACTCCTCATGCTTTTCCACTTCGGTGAGGGTTCGTTCAGGCGACCGCAAAACACCTTGCGACAGTGATCAATGCCAAAGAACAGGTAACACTTCAAGAAGGAATGAAATGCCACTACATTGTATACTTGAGGTAGAATTGTTTGATGTATGGGGGATAGACTTCATGGGCCCATTCCTCTCTTTCTGTCACACCCTACTCCTCATAAGATGTAATATGTTCCCGTAGTACACCTAATGAATTACCGTACTTCACCTACCGGTAACCCATTAAATATAATACAAGGGATTTTAAAAACAATTTTCGTTCATTTTGAAATTGATGGGTAAAAATTTTTTCAAATTTTAAAAACCTTTATTTAAAGTCCAAACATAAATTAAATTCTTAGATATTTAAAATCTCCGCAATTTTTATAAAAATTTCGGCAGAGTGTCTCCTATATTTTGAGAAAATAGTTCTTCAAAACCTGAATTTAGAAACACTCCCAATATATTTCTCAATCACAACTCCATTTGCAACCACCAACTTCAAATCAACAGCAATAGCAACACTTCAATTCAAAATCCAAATTTCAAATCAAGAAGTAATATCTCAAAACATTTCATAACACATGTACATTGCATTTTAAATCATTAATTTACAATCATAAGTTAATTTACAGATACAAAATCTTAAAAATAATATTATTACAATTTTATCTGTACAATTGCTCAAATTACAGAGATACATATGCATACTATCATATTTACATCAAACTAAACTACCAGGGTATAGACAAATACCCGTACAAAAATTCTTCAATTGTGCTTCTCTCTAACTGCAGCAGCTTGCTCTGCTGCTATGCTCTTTTCTCTATCTGCGACAGCAAGTTAAAGCTATCACTGAGTATATAAATACTCAGTGGTGCACAATAAAGCATAAAATACATGATATAAAACATTTATGAACAAATCATTATTCAAAAATCTCATAATCGCCTTTCACAAATTTTTTTCTCAAATCACATTTGTAACAAATCATAATTTTCAAAGTTTAATATAGTACAACTTGATCAAACAATTTAATAAACATAGTGTTGCCAAACAATAACACAACTTAGGTCATGACACAAAATTTCTGAACATGCCGTGTGTACATCACGACAAGGCATACTCACCCCACTAATCAAAATCAATGAGGGAGGTGGCTAGCTAGCTAATGAGTACTCATCCGAACTCGCCCCTCAGACTGGAAAGCTAGAGAGGGAGAAAAGTGATCAAATATCAAACTCACCCCACAAGTGGAGGAGGAACATATTAATATTGCCATGCCAAGTATGAATTAAAAACAATTTAAATCAAGTTATTCAAATATTTTATGCAATTCACAAATCATATTTCATTCTAAACTTTTCATTTATAAAGTAGGCAACACACTATTTTTCAAATAATATTTTCAAAGCCATAACAATCAAAATTATTCACAACATTTATTTCAAGAATTGTCAAGTAGAAACAAAGAATTTTAAGCTTGTTGTACATAAACCTAACGTGAGTCGCCTCTAGGCCTTGACTCAGTCCCTTATACCTTTCGGGTCTTTTTCAGCTGAAGCACAAAATTTATAGTGTTTCAGTATCTTATTTCACCATAAATCCAATAATTAATTCATAATACTTAATTCTAGCCCAAATATTCTTAAACTAATATTCTTGGAAATTTTTATTTTGGAGTTACTATTCATGGTACTATTCAAGTTAATTTGTTGACTTTCTAAGGCTTAATAGGTATGGAAATTCCAACTTCACCCACATACCACATTTTGGTCACTAAATTTGTTGGTTTTGGTTGTTTACTCAAATTCTAAGTCTTTTAGGCAAATTTGCAAATTTTCAGTTTTGGTGTCTTGAGTTGCACTGTTCCATTGATCACTTTTCTGTTGGAATTTGGCAAAACTTCCTTCATAGAAAATGTTCCCTATTGTCTTAAGTTTATTCTCCTTTTTGAATCACTCCAATTGGAGTTTTATAGCTCAAGTTATAGCCATTTGAACCATGGCTACCGGATTGGACTTAACCCAGATTTTCTGGGCAATTTTTGGTTTTGGCAGTTTTAGGTCACCAACTTTGGGTGGCCAAATAACTTGGTTAATGGCATAATTTGGGTTTGTGTTCTTCATGAAAGTTTTAGGTCTATACCTCAACTAGCCACTGGTAAAATTTCAGGTCATTTAGACCACCCTAGCTCAAGTTATGGCCAAATGAACAAACACTGTTCATTTGGTCAGTTTGTACAGGGCAGACTGAGATTTTCCAAGTTTGGTCAATTTGTTCACTAGGTTTTGGTCACTTTTTGGGCATGGTTCCTAAATGAAAATTGTGTCATTTAGTGTCTATTTTCATTCCCAATTGGTTTCATACCAATTGGACTTGTAAATTTCCATTTTTGGTCCCTCAAAGGGACCTTGGTCATGCTGCTAGCAGCATGACCACACTCAATCCGAATTTGGCCTTAACTACAACTATTCCAACACACTTCATTTGGTCACAAATGACCATTTCTCACTTCAAACTAGGTCAAAGACATCATTGACAAATTTCTTACATTTTTGTCTCTAAACCCTAATGTCTAGAACCCTAATTCACACTAATTGTTGCATTTAACCAATTCAATGCTTTTAACTATAATTACTCAACTAATTGAGGTTCATATACTCATTCAAATTCATCAAACCATGCAAATCACACTCCCTACCACGCTGGCCAAAATTTTAGTTTGGTCCTCCACAATGTTTTTATTTCATTTTAAGCATATTTATGAGTTCTTTATACTTTAAATACATTGATTAAACTAAAAATTTGAAGTGAATTTACTAACCTTGAGTGCAGAATTTTCTTTCCCTTCAAACCTCTTCCTTTCTTCTTTCTTTATTCTTCAATCACCTCTTCTAGTTGCCAAAACAAGCTTTAACCATGGTAGAATAATTTTCTATGGAGAGATTTTTGGTTTTTCAAGCTCAAAGATGAGCTTTCATGGAAGATGAAGTGAGGGAGAGATGAAGGAGAGAGTTGGACGGCAATGAAGAAGATAATCTCTTTTTTTTTTTTTTTATCTTATGGAAGACCAAAATATCTAATTAATTAAATATATTAATTATTATATTTATGGCATCATGCATGATGTCATGCATGATGTCATCTCCCTTCACTTTTTCATTTTTTTTTTCTATTAGTTCTTTAATTCAATTCTTGACTCCAAAATTTTCTTTTCTCTGATTTTATTTGACATTTAGGTCAGGAGTCAGCTCTCGGGGTCAATTGACCAAATTGCCCCTCGCCAGTTTAACCCAGTTTGCAAATAATTCAATATTTCTTTCGGCTCCCTGACCTAATTATTTGACTAGCTTAAAAATTCTTTTTCATGATTTTCTCTTTTCGACTGTGTTCGTAATGGTCCTAAGGACCGCGGTGTCACATTTTACGGTTTGAAATTTGAGTTTAAATCGACTTCGCAGTCGTTCCCGAGAAGGTCACCCATCACGGTGACTCTCGGTTCGTTTAACTTCTTGTGTTCTGTTCTTCTTATTTATACTTAACTAATTGGCAATTACTAATTATTTGTGTTTATAGCTTATCTAGTGTCTTAAGTGTGGTTCTAATCCCCTTAATTGTCCGGACCAACTCCGGTCACTAGAACAGTATAATTTACCAGACTATGCAAATAGGGATGTTACACTTTCCATGGAAACAAGTATATTCTGGTTGGTGTTGATTATGTGTCAAAATAGGTAGAAGTAATAGCCACACCAATCAATGATGCTAGAGTGGTCACAAGGTTCCTTAAGAAGAATATATTCACAAGATTTGGCATACCACGAGTAATAATCAGCGATGGAGGAAGTCACTTCTGCAACCAATAATTCGAAACTCTATTGAAAAAGTATGGAGTGACTCACAAGGTGGCCACACCTTATCATCCTCAAACCAACGGCCAAGTAGAAATCTCAAATAGGGAACTGAAGCGAATTCTAGAGAAAACTGTAAATCGATCCAGGAAGGACTGGTGCATGAAGTTAGATGATGCACTGTGGGCATACTGCACTGAAGGAGCGGAAGCATGAAAATTATTAGATTAGAACATTGAATTCAAAAATTTTTTCTAGGGTTTCATGCATCATGCCACATTCATTATGTGCCTAATTGATTTCAATGTTCAATTGCATATTAAAACACTTTTAATATGTATTAGGATCTACATTTGCCATTTAAGATTTTTGAATTAACAAATTAATTCATTTGAACCCTAGATTGATACAAGAATATGAGCACTAACCTTTTGATGCACTATAGATGTGATTGGTACCTTTGGGAAGCACCTAGGACCCCAAGAGTTATCCCTCTAGCTTGTCCACACGAAGATCACCAATGGCAACCAGCTTCTCAAGCCTTGCCAACTAATTAGAAATTAGGGATTTGCTTTCAGAGAGGTTATAGATGTATATAGGACACTAGAAACAATTTCTAATAATTTTAATTCAAAAGAATATGGACAATTCTCTTTGAATTGATGAGAGAAGATGAAGAGAGGAGAAGAGCATAGAGGCGGCGGCACCTTTAGAGAAAATCAAAATAGTGTGTTTATTCTTCTTTCTTTTCCCTTTTATAATTAGGTCATCACTTAAAATCCTTGCCACATGCCATCACCTGATTACATGTCACACCTTACTCCTCTGTAAGGCATAACATGATCCCGTAGAATACCTAATGAACTACCGAACTTCACCTACCGATTACTCATTAAGTACCCTACAAGGGATTTTAAAACAATTTTCTTATTTTTGATAAGTGGTGAGCATTTTCGAATAGGTATTTAAAACATTTAATTAAATTTAAAACTAGTTAATATTTTTGGTCCATTTTATTTTTCCGTAAATTTTATAAAAATTTTGGCAGAGTTCCATTTTATTTTGAGAAAACAGTTCTTCAAATACCTGAAATAAAGCACTTCCAATAATTTTCTCAACAACTTCTTTAATTCACAATCAATTTCAACCAATTTCACAAGTTCAAAATTCACCAATCCTCAAGATACTGTCAATTAATTTCATACATTCATATTTCTTTGAAGATAAACAATTTATATATACATCATACTAAAATTTACATTCAGAAAATCCAAACTAAAATTTATTACAAATTTTATACAAACTTTGTACAAGCTGCTCAAGACTGAATATACATGTCCATACATTTATGTGTAATACATACATCAAAAGAAATATTTACAGTCAGGGTATAAATTATACCCGATAACTTCAAGCTGATAGATCCTCAATCCTCAGCAGCTCAGTCTACTGCTCCTCTAGTCTCTAAATCTGTGACAGCAATAAAAGCTATCGCTGAGTACTAGGACTCAGTGGTGCACAACATACTAAAATAATCTTTATGCAGAACTTAAATCACGTTTATTCAAAAATTTGACTGAACATGAGAATTAAATACAAATCACGCATTATGAGATTTTAATCCCAAACAATTTCATTTTGAAGTATCAAATCACATTTCATAAAACCCACAGTGAGATCATGCCATTCGAAACAAATAGAATCTCAATAGCCAGAGGCTAAAGAGAAATCACATCACAAGGCTAGCTAGCTCAAGTATATGGATATCCATTCACATCCTCTTCTACTGGCACACCTCAACACTTCTCTAGAAAAGGAATCAAAATTCGAAACTAATTACCCCCACTAGTCATGCTAGTGAGGTGTTCAAATATATGGTCATGACACTGTAGTTTCAAAACTTATCTTAACAATTTGCTAAACATTGTCATTTTAAATATACACAATAACTTTGATCAATTTAAATTAAAACTTCATAAATAATATTACAAATAAACTTTCACAATTCAAAGCAAAAGTAAAATACATATTTCATTCACTTTATCAATGAATTTTAAAGCATAGTGATGTTGTGCACAAACCTCAAGCGAGTCGCCTCTTGGCCTTGACTCGGCTCTTCGGGTTCTTTCCCGGTATTCTTTTCAACTGAAACACACAATTTTATAGTATTTCAATACCATAACTTAGCATAAATCCAAAAATAAATTTAACTTCACTTTTACCTAGCTCTAACGTGCTAAACTCGACGTTCCTTAAATTTTTATGTTTTGGGTTACTATTCATTACACTATTCAAGTCAAATTATTGACTTTCTAAGGCTTAATAGGTATGGCAATTCCAACTTCACCCACATACCACATTTTGGTCACTAAATTTGTTGGTTTTGGTTGTTTATTCAAATTCTAAGTCTTTTAGGCAAATTTGATAAATTTTCAGTTTTGGTGTCTAAGGTTGCACTATTCCATTGGTCACTTTTCTGTTGGAATTTGGCAAAACTTCGTTCATAGAAAATGTTCCTTATTGTCTTAAGTGTATTCTCCTTTTTGAATCACTCCAATTGGAGTTTTGTAGCTCAAGTTATAGCCATTTGAACCATGGCTGCCGGATTGGACACAACCCAGATTTTCTAGGCAATTTTTGGTTCAGGCAGATTTAGGTCACCAACTTGGGGTGGCCAAATGACTTGGTTAATGGCCTAATTTGGGTTTGTTTTCTTCATGAAAGTTTTAGGTCTATATCTCATCTAACCATTAGTAAAATTTCAAGTCATTTAGACCTTCCTAGCTCGAGTTATGGCCAAATGAACAATCACTATTTATTTGGTCAGTTTGTACAGGGCAGACTCTGATTTTCCAAGTTTGGTCAATTTGTTCACTAGGTTTTGGTCACTTTTTGGGCATGCTTCCTAAATAAAAATTGTGTCATTTAGTGTCTATTTTCATTCCCAATTGGTCTCATACCAATTGGACTTGTAAAATTTCATTTTTGGTCCCTCAAAGGTAACTTGGTCATGCCGCCAGCAGCATGACGACACTCAATCCGAATTTGGCCTTAACTCCAACCATTCCAACACACTTCATTTGGTCACAAATGACCATTTCTCACTTCAAACTAGGTCAAAGACATCATTTACAAGTTTTTCACTTTTTTGGTCTCTAAACCCTAATGTCCAAAACCCTAATTCACAAACTCTTGCATTTTACCCTTTCAATGCTTTTAACTATCATCACTTAATTCATTAAGGTTCATATACTCATTCAAATCCATCAAACCATGCAAATAGCATCATACAAATGCTGGCCAAAATTTAGCTTGGTCCCTCAATAATTTGTTTCATTTCATTTTAAGTTTATTTCTAAGTAAATCAAGCTATAAACACAACTACTAAATCTCAAACTTTCAAATTGGTGTGCTTACCTCACTTGAATTTGAATTCTCTAATTTCCCTCTTCTTTTCTTCTTTTTTGATGATAAATCTTTTTCTCAAGTGACTAAAACAAGTCTTAATGGGAGAATTTGGGGTAAGATAGAATCAAATGGGTGTTTAAAAGCTTGTATTCAAGCTTTCATGGAGTTTCATTCATGGTGAGATGAGGGAGAGGGTTTCGGCTAGCTTGAGGAATATGAGGGAAATGATTTTTTTTTCTTTATTTTGGATATTTAACCTTTAATTGACTTAGTCAAAATATCAAGCAAATAAAAATTAATTATGACCTCATAGGTGATGTCACCATGATGATGTCACTACCTTTTTAACTTTTCTTTTTCTTTTTTTTTTCTTTTTATTTAATTTTCTATTAGTTATTTAATTTAATTCTCAACTCTAAATTTTCTTTTCTCTGATTTTATTTGACAGTTAGGTCAGGAGTCAGCTCTCGGGGTTAATTGACTAAATTGCCCCTCGCTGGTTTAACCCGGTTTGCAAATAATTCAATATTTATTTCGGCTCCCTGACCTAATTATTTGACTGACTAAACAATTATTTTTCGTGATTTTCTCTTTTCCACTGTGTTCGTAATGGTCCTAAGGACCGCGGCGTCACATTTTACGGTTCGAAATTCGAGTTTAAATCAACTTCGCAGTCGTTCCCAAGAAGGTCACCCAACGTTGTGACTCTCGGCTAGTTTAACTTCTTATGTTCTGTTTTTCTTATTTATACTTAACTAATTGGACATTACTAATTATTTGTGTTTATAGCTTATCTAGTTGTCTTAAGTGTGGTTCTAATCCTGTTAATTGTCCGGACCGACACTGGTCACCGGAATAGTGAAATATACCGGGCTATCCAAATAGGTTATCCGAATGATGGTTCCACAACACTTTTACTAACGGTATCTGCATGTTCCGTAGCTACTTCACCTTATAAGCCAGAATCACCATGGGTTCTTCTTTATATGTGAGGTCTGGATTCACTTCAATTTCTTCCACTGGTAGTACATGAGATGGGTCTGATCGATACCTCCTCAACATAGACACATGGAAGACATTATGTACCTTCTCAAACTCTGGAGGTAGTGCCAAATGATATGCCAAAGGACCAACTTTTTCTAGAACCTCATATGGCCCAATGGAATGAGGACGCAGTTTCCCCTTTCTGCCGAATCTCATAATTCTCTTCCAAGGAGAAACTTTGAGGAATGCTTTCTCACCCACTGCATACTCAATATCCCTTCTTTTCAAATCAATTTAGGACTTCTGACGATCTGATGCAGTCTTAAGTCGATCTCTGATCACCCTGATTTTCTCTTCAGTTTGCTGAATAATTTCGGGTCCAATCATCTTTCTTTTACCTATGTCATCCCAACACAACGGGGTTCTACATTTTCTGCCATACAAAGCTTCATATGGAGGCATCCCAATGCTTGATTGGTAGCTGTTGTTGTAAGCAAACTCAATCAAAGGCAAGTGTGCATCCCAACTGCCCCCAAATTCAATCACACAAGCCTGTAGCATGTCCTCTAAGATCTAAATTACCCTCTCAGACTGGCCATCTGTCTATGGGTGGAATGCAGTATTGAAGTTCAATCTAGTTCCTAGGGCTCTCTGGAGACTACCCCAGAATCTAGAAGTGAACCTAGGATCTCTGTCTGATACGATGGATACTGGCACTCTATGCAGTCTCACAATCTCATCAATGTACAAACTTGTGAATCTTTCTAAACTGTAGTCCATCCGGCCAGGCAGAAAATGAGCAGACTTGGTTAGTCTGTCAATAATGACCCATATTGCATCATGACTCTTCTGTGTCCTCTGAAGTCCCATCACAAAATCCATTGTTATTCTCTCCCATTTCCATTCTAGTACTGGTAGTGGATGTAACAACCCAGCGGGTACTTGATGCTCTGCCTTCACTTGCTGACAAGTTAGGCATTTGGATACAAACTCTGCCACATCTCTTTTCATACCCATCCACCAGTAATGCTCCTTTAGCCCTCTATACATTTTTGTGCCACCAGGGTGCATGGCAAAAGGAGACTTATGTGCTTCCTTCAAAATGATCTGCCTCAAATCAACATTATTAGGAACACATATTCTGTCCTGGTGTAGCAGTAGACCATAATCTCTAATTGAGAATTCTGGTTTCTTGCCCTGTCTGACTTCTTCCAACAGCTTCTGATATTTCTGATCATTATGAGCAGCCATTCTGATCTGATCAATTAACACTGACTGTACATGCCATGCAACTGCTGTCTGCCCATCATCATTAATCTCTAAGCTGGCATGTAATGATCTCAACTCATGTACCAAAGACAAAGGAGTAACCCTTAGACTTGCCATAGTCTTGCGACTTAAGGCATTAGCCACAACATTAGCTTTCCCTGGCTGATAGTCTATTAGACAATCATAGTCTTTTATCAACTCTAACCATCTCCTCTGTCTCAAATTCAACTCCTTCTGAGTGCCCAAATACTTCAAACTCTTATGATCAGTGTAGATATAACACTTTTCCCCATACAAATAGTGTCTCCAGATCTTAAGAGCAAACACTATAGCTACAAGCTCCAAATCATGTGTCGGATAATTCCTCTCATGCGGTTTTAGCTAGCGCGATGCATAGGCAATGACATTTCGATCTTGCATCAATACACAGCCTAACCCATTGTGAGAAGCATCACTATAAACTGTGTATTCTTTACTTGGAGTAGGTAAAGTTAGGACTAGAGATTCAGTCAAACATTTCTTCAATTCATCAAAACTCTGTTGGCATTTATTCGTCCACTGGAATTTCACATCTTTCCTAAGCAGCTTGGTCAATGGAGATGCCAACATGGAGAATCCCTTCACAAACCGACGGTAGTATCTAGCTAAACCCAGAAAACTGCAAATCTCTGTGACATTTCTGGGTGGCCTCCAATTAAGGACAGCTTTAATCTTACTTAGATCTACCTTGATGCCCTCTTCTGATACTACATGCCCCAAAAAAGATATTTCCTTCAGCCAAAATTCACACTTTGACAATTTGGCATATAGCTGTTTCTCCCTCAAAGTTTGTAGTACAATCCACAGATGTCTATCATGCTCTTCTGCATTCCTCGAATAGACCAATATATCATCAATAAATACCACAACAAACTGGTCGAGGTATGGTCTGAAGATAGTGTTCATCAGATCCATAAAAAGGAGCCGGAGCATTAGTTAACCCGAATGGCATAACCAAGAACTCATAATGGCCATAGCGGGTTCTGAAGGCAGTTTTAGAAATACTCTGCTCTTGTACTTTCAGTTGATAATAACATGATCTCAGGTCAATTTTGGAGAACACAGCTGCGCCCCTTAACTGATCAAATAAGTCATCAATGCTGGGCAATGGATATCTATTATTTCTTGTCACCTTATTCAACTCTCGATAGTCAATGCATAACCGGAGAGTGCCATCTTTCTTCTTTACAAACAACACTGGCGCTTCCCAAGGTGATAGACTTGGGAGGATAAAGCCTTTGTCAAGCAACTCTTGTAACTGCACTTTCAATTCTTTTAGTTCTGCTAGTGCCATTCTGTATGGCGTTATGGAGATTGGGTCCACACCAGGCATAACATCAATTTCAAACTGCACTTCTCTTTCTGGAGGTAATCCTGGCAATTCATAAGGAAATACATCCGAAAAGTCACATACAGTAGGGATGTCCCTCAGTGCTGGACTCCCTACTTGGGTGTCTATCACATGTGCCAAGTATGCTTCACACACCTTTTTGATCATTCTTCTGGCTAGTGTAGCCGAAATGATGTTTGATAGCAGTAAATGCCTCTCCCCGTGTATTACCACATCACAGTACAGAGGGAGACCAAAAGTGACTATCTTCAGTCTACAGTCAATCATGGCATAATGCCTAAAATAAAGCACTTCCAATAATTTTCTCAACAACTTCTTCAATTCACAATCAATTTCAACCAATTTCACAAGTTCAAAATTCACCAATCCTCAAGATACTGTCAATTAATTTCATACATTCATATTTCATTGAAGATAAACAATTTATATATACATCATACTAAAATTTACATTCAGAAAATCCAAACTAAAATTTATTACAAATTTTATACAAACTTTGTACAAGCTGCTCAAGACCGAATATACATGTCAATACATTTATGTGCAATACATACATCAAAAGAAATGTTTACAGTCAGGGTATAAATTATATCCGATAACTTCAAGCTGATAGATCCCCAATCCTCAGCAGCTCAGTCTGTTGCTCCTCTAGTCTCTAAATCTGCGACAGCAATAAAAGCTATCGTTGAGTACTAAGACTCAGTGGTGCGTTTACTAAAATAATCTTTATGCAGAACTTAAATCACATTTATTCGAAAATTTGACTGAACATGAGAATTAAATACAAATCATGCATTATTAGATTTTAATCCCAAACAATTTCATTTTGAAGTATCAAATCACATTTCATAAAACCCACAGTTAGATCATGCCATTCGAAATAAATAGAATCTCAATAGCCAGAGGCTAAAGAGAAATCACATCACAAGGCTAGCTAGCTCAAATATATGGATATCCATTCACATCCTCTTCTACTGGCACACCTCAACACTTCTCCAGATAAGGAATCAAAATTAAAAACTAATTACCCCCACTAGTCATGCTAGTGAGGTGTTCAAATATATGGTCATGACACTATGGTTTCAAAACTTATCTTAACAATTTGCTAAACATTGTCATTTCAAATATACATAATAACTTTCAACAATTTAAATTAAAACTTCATAAATAATATCACAAATAAACTTTCACAATTCAAAGCAAAAGTAAAATACATATTTCATTCACTTTATCAATGAATTTTAAAGCATAGTAATGTTGTGCACAAACCTCAAGCGAGTAGCCTCTTGGCCTTGACTCAGTTCCTTGGGTTCTTTCTTGGTATTCTTTTCAACTGAAACACATAATTTTACAGTGTTTCAATACTATAACTTAGCATAAATCCAAAAATAAATTTAACTTCACTTTTACCTAGCTCTAACGTGCTAAACTCGATGTTCCTTAAATTTTTGTGTTTTGGGTTACTATTCATTGCACTATTCAAGTCAAATTGTTGACTTTCTAAGGCTTAATAGGTATGGGAATTTCAACTTCACCCACATACCACATTTTGGTCACTAAATTTGTTGGTTTTGGTTGTTTATTCAAATTCTAAGTCTTTTAGGCAAATTTGATAAATTTTCAGTTTTGGTGTCTAAGGTTACACTATTCCATTGGTCACTTTTCTGTTGGAATTCGGCAAAACTTCCTTCATAGAAAATGTTCCCTATTTTCATAAGTTTATTCTCATTTTTGAATCACTCCAATTGGAGTTTTGTAGCTCAAGTTATAGCCATTTGAACCATGGCTGCCGGATTGGACACAACCCAGATTTTCTTGGAAATTTTTGGTTCAGGCAGATTTAGGTCACCAATTTGGGGTGGCCAAATGACTTGGTTAATGGCATAATTTGGGTTTATGTTCTTCATGAAAGTTTTAGGTCTATATCTCATCTAACCATTGGTAAAATTTCAGGTCATTTAGACCTTCCTAGCTCGAGTTATGGCCAAATGAACAGTCACTGTTCATTTGGTCAGTTTGTAACGGGCAGACTGTGATTTTCCAAGGTTGGTCAATTTGTTCACTAGGTTTTGGTCACTTTTTGAGCATGCTTCCTAAATAAAAATTGTTTCATTTAGTGTCTATTTTCATTCCCAATTTGTCTCATACCAATTGAACTTGTAAAATTTCATTTTTGGTCCCTCAAAGGTAACACTCAATCCGAATTTGGCCTTAACTCCAACCATTCCAACACACTTCATTTGGTCACAAATGACCATTTCTCACTTCAAACTAGGTCAAAGACATCATTTACAAGTTTTTCACTTTTTTGGTCTCTAAACCCTAATGTCCAAAACCCTAATTCACAAACTCTTGCATTTAACCATTTCAATGCCTTTAACTATCATCACTTAACTCATTAAGTTTCATATACCCATTCAAATCCATCAAACCATGCAAATAGCCTCATACACATGTTGGCCAAAATTCAGCTTGGTCCCTCAATAATTTGTTTCATTTCATTTTAAGTTTATTTCTAAGTAAATCAAGCTATAAACACAACTACTAAATCTCAAACTTTCAAATTGGTGTGCTTACCTCACTTGAATTTGAATTCTCTAATTTCCCTCTTCTTTTCTTCTTTCTTTGATGATAAATCTTCTTCCCAAGTGACTAAAACAAGTTTTAATGGGAGAATTTGGGGTAAGGTAGGATCAAATGGGTGTTTAAAAGCTTGTATTCAAGCTTTCATGGAGTTTCATTCATGGTGAGATGAGGGAGAGGGTTTCGGCTAGCTTGAGGAATATGAGGGAAATGATTTTTTTTTCTTTATTTTGGATATTTAACCTTTAATTGACTTAGTCAAAATATCAAGTAAATAAAAATTAATTATGACCTCATAGGTGATGTCACCATGATGATGTCACTACCTTTTTAACTATTCTTTTTCTTTTTTTTTTCTTTTTATTTATTTTTCTATTAGTTATTTAATTTAATTTCCGACTCTAAATTTTCTTTTCTCAAATTTTATTTGACAGTTAGGTCAGGAGTCAGCTCTCGGGGTCAATTGACCAAATTGCCCCTCGACGATTTAACCCAGTTTGCAAATAATTCAATATTTCTTCTGGCTCCCTGACCTAAGTTGTAATGATCGGGAACCAACCACTAGAGGAATTGTCCGCTTTGGCTATAAGCGTCACGGTTTTGTCCCATAGGTGGAGTGGAGAACTTCCCAGGAGGTCACCCATCCTAGGATTTCTCTCAAGCGAGCACGCTTAACCTTGGAGTTCTTCCAACTCTCCAGGCCATTCCACCAAAAGGCGCATCTAGTGATTAGTTCCCCTATTTTATATATCATTACTTTTGAACCCAAGACTAACTCCGTGCTTTGCCGATGTGGGATTTGCCTAAGGGACCTTTCTCCCCCCCTTTCGGGACTCAGTGTCCTCGCTGAGGTTTGCCTCACCATCGCCCAAGAGGACACGCGAGCGGCTCTGATACCAATTGTAATGATCGGGAACTAACCACTAGAGGAATTGTCCGCTTTGGCTATAAGCCTCACGGTTTTGTCCCATAGGTGGAGTGGAGAACTTCCCAGGAGGTCACCCATCCTAGGATTTCTCTCAAGCGAGCACGCTTAACCCTGGAGTTCTTCCAACTCTCCAGGCCATTCCACCAAAAGGCGCCTCTAGTGATTAGTTCTCCTATTTTATATATCATTACTTTTGAACCCAAGACCAACTCCGTGCTTTGCCGATGTGGGACTCTTCCCCTCTAATTTAAATTTCGTCCTCGAAATTTACTGGGTGTTTTAGGTTCTGAGATAATTCTTTTACCTTTCTATTACTGCATCTGTCTACTTCTTTTGTATATATGGTACTATTTAGTTTTTTTTTTTGAATCTATTATTATACACTTAGGCATATCATAAAGGAAATACTTTACCTCAAATTCACATCTGGGGTTTCTTGTTCCTCTCCGACTTGGGTAACATTTGGAAGTGGTGTTACTGTTATACTTGGTCCTTCCACGACCTCTGTCTGGGTCCGTGGTAAATTCTTCTTAGGACAATTTTTCAGACGATGGTCTATGGCCCCACATCTACAACAGGCTCCAGTCAATCTCCTACATTCACCTTTATGCCACTTGTTACAATGGCCACATTTTCTTGCTTGTCCTGGTGCACTCACTACTAGTGTTTCTGGTTGATTTCTTCTAGGTATAGGCCTGGGTTTGGATCTCTTACTTTGATCAAATGTCTGGCTTAACTGTTCTCTCGGTCTCTTATTACTAGACTGTCCAAATTTCCTCTTTTGCTGATCACCACTCCTCTTCTGTTCCTTTTCATGAACACAGCTAATATATTTCTTTCTGAACTCTATCAGAAAGAATTCCCAAGTTACGTTGGCTGGTAGCACTACCTTGGTTACGACATCCCACCATCAATATGCAGCTTCTTGTAACAATGAAACTGCACACTCCAAACTCTGTTCTGGTGTGCAATGGAGCTGCTGCAAGACTCTTTCAGTCCTTTCTAACCAATACTCAGCCGTTGCAGAATCGTCTTCCTTTCTACCATTGAAATCTACAGCTCCATATTTCCTAATTTTTCCTAGAGGTGATTTCCGCTAAAGCAGTGGTGGAATAACCCCAGTCATCTATCCGAAGAATTCAGTCATCTGCTCAAACAAGGCCTGTTGGGGTTATACGGGCACCTCTTGCACTGGTGGAGCAGGATCTCCCTGATTTCCAATATCACTCCCAGTCGGTATACGACTTACGACTTCTTCTTCTGCTGCCCTCTGTGATTCTAAGTCCATACCTTAACCTAAAATAACCAAGAAAACATATCTGCATTAGTGTCACCTCAACTCATGTAAATGCAATGCATGTTATTCACACAATCTTATTCTATCTATCTATGCCTAGGAATGCCTAAACCGCGCTCTGATACCAATTGTAATGATCGAGAACCAAACACTAGAGGAATTGTCCGCTTTGGCTATAAGCCTCACGGTTTTGTACCAATAAATGTAACACCCCTCACCTGACTACAGTGTAGCCGAGCAAAGTGTGCTACATTCGGTGCCGGAGCACCCTATCTTATCTTACTTTATTCCTTTCATATTTTGATCTCGTTATATTTTAATATTAATTATTTTTTGACGGAGAAACCAGCGGAGTTTCCCCTATTTTATTACCAGTTGACGTATTTTACTATTTACCTGTTTGAAAGTTTCAATAATATTTTACAATTAAAATCTCATCAATTATTTTCATAACCATCTCATAATTCACATCTCACTCATATATCTCAATTTCATATTCATTTCCATGCATTATCTATATATTTCAAATCTGTCTTCGAATCCATACAATCTCATTCATGCTCAAATCACATAAGTAAAATTTTCAAATTTCTTTAATTTACATAATTTCATAATTTACATGATATATAAATTAATTACATATGAAAAAGCTAATTTATTAAATTACATTACATTTCTATTAATTACCTGCTCATGATCTACATTATAATACAATATCTAGTATTTTATACTAAATACAAAATATGATCTATATGGGCCCTATCTACATGCATTACTGAGGAGGTGACAACTTTGAATACTTCAGGCACTTCTGCAGATCTGGACTCCAAAAATCTTAGTCAAAGTACCTGCGCGAGGAAACAAATCCATCGCGCTAAGCATTGCTGCTTAGTGGTGCAATAATAGAACAAGAAAATAAAATATACAAATAAAGAAAGAACGAAGCATAATTTGAATATTTAAGAATCAATTTAATTTAATATAATGTGTCTAATATTAATTATCTTTTGTTCTCATTTGTTTCGCTTTGAAAGCATTTAATTCCGAAATTCACAGGGATAATGTACAACATACAGAATTAATAAAAATACTCAGTTTATATTTATATGGCAATAGAAGGTACATTTAAAATATTTAGTTAAGTTATACCTATTTTTGCAACTCTTTTATCATTTTACTTAACAATTTTTATGTGGTTTGGATCATTTCATAATTGTAACTAATTCTTTTGAAGTCTTATTAACTCATTTATTTGATTTCGAATATTTTTAATTACTAATAGTCTTAATTTATTTTAATAAATTACACTGCCCAAGTAACCTACGACAGGCTGAATAAACTGGATAACGGGTCGTTGGCTCTGGACACCGCGATGCCTCGGGCCGTCATACCATGGGACGCAGAACGTCAACCACGTATGCAGTCAGTATGGCTAAAAAGCCATGATATCACATAATCGGGCATAAAAGCCATGAATACGGGCATAAGAGCCATGAATACGGGCATAGAGCTATGAATATAGGCATAAAGCCTTTTGCAGTACTGCTAAAACAATACCCTATTGGCATGCCAAACTATCCAATCTGATACACATGTCTAGGCAATACAAGGGCACATAATATCATTAAATATTAATATATTGTATTTTATGACTTCATTATTTCATGATAAATTTCGATTATAAT
This sequence comes from Hevea brasiliensis, assembly GCF_030052815.1. Lineage (NCBI taxonomy): Eukaryota > Viridiplantae > Streptophyta > Magnoliopsida > Malpighiales > Euphorbiaceae > Hevea > Hevea brasiliensis. Next base: position 13,981,737 of record NC_079510.1, read on the forward strand.
TCATACATTCATTTGATCATTTATATGATCACAATTCACATCAATTATCCTTTTATACCATTGTACTCAAAACATTTTTCTTTTCTCATTTATACATTCAAGAATCTACTCATGTAATTACAATTTTTATATTTCAAGTTGAGTTATTAATATGTTATGAATTCCATTTGTGATGGGCATATAAGCCCTAACTAATTATTCACATCAATTTGGTGACTTATTTTTCATGTTTCAAGTAATCCATAAATATTTCATGGATTTCAAATTTATGGCCTTAATTTCTTTTTAACAATTTTGACTAGGATGCATAGTCCACATTTGTCATACAATTCTAAGCATTTAAGCTTAGAATTGGTTCTATGTCTTCATCTTAATTTACTAATCATTTTGATTACTATTCACCTTACTAGTCAACCCAAAATGTTGACCTTTTTATACTTAATGGATATATTAATTCTAATTACACCAAGATCCCACATTTTTAGTTTTACATTTGCTAGTATTAATTGCCAATTGCAATTTAAAGTCCCCTAGATGCATTTCTAATTTCAAATTTTGAATTTTCAAGTTTTGGTGTCACTATTCACCTTATTGGTTAACAAAAATGTTGACTTTTGGATAGAAAATAGGTACATTGGTTTTAACACACCCAACATACCACATTTTGCATTGAAAACTTGTTGGCATTAAGCATTAATACCATTTCTAAACTTAAACCAAGGGAAGCAGAATTTTCAGTTTTTGAAGCCTAACTTTACTGTTCCATTAAGCACTATTGCAGTGGGAATTTGAGGAAATGGTAAACATGAAAGTTGTTCCTTATTTTGTCTAGTTGAATTTCATTTTTTAAATCACTCCATTTGGAGTTTTGTAGCTCTAGTTATGGTCCAAAAACCACAGCTGGCCGGATTGGAAAAACTGCAGAATTACCAAATCTACAATACCATGAACAGTGATTGTGACTGCCATTTTGGTTAGGTTCTGGTCATAATTTGGGGTAGGTTTCTTCATGAAAGTTGTTTGTCTATGTCTTAACTTATTTCTGTAAAAATTTCAGGTCAATTGACCATATCTACAGTGAGTTATGGCTAAATGAACAGTTACTGTTCATTTGGTCATTTCTGCAGGTGCTGTTGCAGGGTATCCAGATTGGGGCCAACTTTTGGTCCACTTGATTTGGTCTTTTGGGCATGGTTTCTTCAGAAACATTGTGAAATTATAAGTCTAGTTTCATTTTCAATTGGCCAAACACAAATTGGACCTACACAGCCAAAGTTATGGCTGTCTAAATGGGCTAGAATCACAGCCTCATTGCTGCTATCTCTAGGCAGCCTTCCCATTTCAATTTGCCATATATTAGCTCACTTCAAATTATGATTAACTTGCCTCAAATGGTGACTAATTGACCATTAAAATGTCCATTAATCATTTCATAAGCCAAGTCCAATTTTTCACTCCCAAAACCCTAATTTTCCCTTTCAATTCACCCATACACCTAGTTAAGCACTTTCATTCATTCTATATGTGTATATACACCTTAAACATAATCTCTAATTCATTTTAAGTCCATTAAAACCATAAAAAACACTCCATCATTGTTCCTTCCTTAGGGCTGCCGAAATTCATGGTGAACCTACACATATATTTGGTTCATTTAATTCACAAATTCTTACTCAATTCAAGTCACTAACATGGAAATAAAGAGCTTAAGGTGTATAAGTGCACTAACCTCTTGTAGGGCAAAATTTTCCAAGCTCAAACTTCACTTTCCTTCCTTTTCTAGGCTGCCAAACACTTCCCCAAGAGGTATGGACAAGTTTTAATGAAAGGTATCTAGGGTTTTATAGTGGAAATTCATGGGAAAATGGAAGTGATGCAAGAAATTTTTATGGAGGGCTATGGAAGAGAGGTCACATTTTGAGGAAGAAGAAGAAGAAGATGACCAGAATTTTTGGTCCATTTTGTATCTTTTAAATGTTTTAAGAATGCTTGTTAACTTGTGATTGGTTGGGAGTAAGATAATGACATCATGTGATGTCATTATCCCTAATTTTCTTTATTTTTCTTTTCTTTTCTTTTCTACTAACTTTAAATTAATTTTTCATCAACCTTAATTCATATTTTATGCCATAATAATTATTTACTCAACTGGACAAGTCGGCCAAAAATCGTCTCTGAAGGCGAAATGACCAAAATGCCCTCCGTTTGGCTTAACAGGTCAAAATTGTCTGTACCGATTGAAAATTTTTTCTAAATATTTTCTTGGCATTCTAATGCCATAGGAACCTCAATGACCCTTCTCTGGAGTCCCAAAAATTATTTTATGAATTTTTCCCCGGGTCTAGGGCTCCTCGTTATAGAACCGCAACTTCACTCTGGTTACCCATCGCTTGGGCACCGGCTCGTTTAACTTGGTTGTATTTTATTTCAAAAATTTTTCCTAAATTTTTCTTATTAATATTTGAGTTAATTATGGTTCCTAACTTTAGTTTAAATATTTTTCTGAACGTTTTAGCTATCCGGACCGACACCGGCCACCGGAACAGTAGAATGTACGGAGTTGCTACCGGGAGGGTGTTACATAAGTATTTGACTGGCTTAACAATTCTTTTTCGTGATTTTCTCTTTTCCACTATGTTCGTAATGGTCCTAAGGACCGCGGCGTCACATTTTACTGTTCGAATTCAAGTTTAAATCGACTTCGCAGTCGTTCCCGAGAAGGTCACCCATCGCTGTGACTCTCGGCTCGTTTAACTTCTTATGTTCTGTTTTTCTTATTTATACTTGACTAATTGGACATTACTAATTATTTGTGTTTATAGCTTATCTAGTTGTCTTAAGTGTGGTTCTAATCCCCTTAATTTTCCGGACTGACACTGGTCACTAGAACAGTGAAATATACCAGGCTATCCCAATAGGGGTGTTACAATTCTCTCCCCCTTAAAATAAATTTCGTCTCGAAATTTTACCTTGTATCAATCTCTGAACAGCTGTGGGTGATGTGTCCTCATGTCCGCCTCTCGTTCCCAAGTAACCTCCTGGCCCAAATGATGGTTCCACAACACTTTTACTAACGGTATCTGCATGTTCCGTAGCTGCTTCACCTTATAAGCCAGAATCACTATGGGTTCTTCTTTATATGTGAGGTCTGGATTCACTTCAATTTCTTCCACTGGTAGTACATGAGATGGGTCTGATCGATACCTCCGCAACATAGACACATGGAAGACATTATGTACCTTCTCCAACTCTGGAGGTAGTTCCAAATGATATGCCAAAGGACCAACTTTTTCCAGAACCTCATATGGCCCAATGAAACGAGGATGCAGTTTCCCCTTTCTGCCGAATCTCATAATTCTCTTCCAGGGAGAAACTTTGAAGAATGCTTTCTCACCCACTGCATACTCAATATCCCTTCTTTTCAAATCAATGTAGGACTTCTGACGGTCTAATGCAGTCTTAAGTTGATCTCTAATCACCCTGATTTTCTCTTCAGTTTGCTGAATAATTTTGGGTCCAATCATCTTTCTTTTACCCACGTCATCCCAACACAACAGGGTTCTACATTTTCTGCCATACAAAGCTTCATATGGAGGCATCCCAATGCTTGATTGGTAGCTGTTGTTGTAAGCAAACTCAATCAAAGGCAAGTGTGTATCCCAACTGCCCTCAAATTCAATAACACAAGCCTGTAGCATGTCCTCTAAGATCTAAATTACCCTCTCAGACTGGCCATCTGTCTGTGGGTGGAATGCAGTACTGAAGTTCAATCTAGTTCCTAGGGCTCTCTGGAGACTACCCTAGAATCTAGAAGTGAACCTAGGATCTCTGTCTGATATGATGGATACTGGCACTCCATGCAGTCTCACAATCTCATCAATGTACAAACTGGCCAATCTTTCTAAACTGTAGTCCATCCGGCCAGGCAGAAAATGAGCAGACTTGGTTAGTCTGTCAACAATGACCCATACTGCATCATGACTCTTCTGTGTCCTCGGAAGTCCCATCACAAAATCCATTGTTATTCTCTCCCATTTGCATTCTGGTACCGGTAGTGGATGTAACAACCCAGCGGGTACTTGATGCTCTGCCTTCACTTGCTGACAAGTTAGGCATTTGGATACAAACTCTGCCACATCTCTTTTCATACCCATCCACCAGTAATGCTCCTTTAGCCCTCTATACATTTTCATGCCACCAGGGTGCATGGCAAAAGGAGACTTATGTGCTTCCTTCAAAATGATCTGCCTCAAATCAACATTATTAGGAACACATATTCTGCCCTGGTGTAGCAGTAGACCATAATCTCTAATTGAGAATTCTGGTTTCTTGCCCTGCCTAACTTCTTCCAACAGCTTCTGATATTTCTGATCATTATGAGTAGCCATTCTGATCTGATCAATCAACACTGACTGTACATGCCATGCAACTGCTGTCTGCCCATCATCATTAATCTCTAAGTTGGCATGTAATGATCTCAACTCATGTACCAAAGACAAAGGAGTAACCCTTAAACTTGCCATAGTCTTGCGACTTAAGGCATTAGCCATAACATTAGCTTTCCCTGGCTGATAGTCTATCAGACAATCATAGTCTTTTATCAACTCTAACCATCTCCTCTGTCTCAAATTCAACTCCTTCTGAGTGCCCAAATACTTCAAACTCTTATGATCAGTGTAGATATAACACTTTTTCCCATACAAATAGTGTCTCCAGATCTTAAGAGCAAACACTATAGCTGCAAGCTCCAAATCATGTGTCGGATAATTCCTCTCATGCGGTTTTAGCTGGCGCGATGCATAGGCAATGACATTTCGATCTTGCATCAATACACAGCCTAACCCATTGTGAGAAGCATCACTATAAACTGTGTATTCTTTACTTGGAGTAGGTAAAGTCAGGACTGGAGCTTCAGTCAAACATTTCTTCAATTCATCAAAACTCTGTTAGCATTTATTCGTCCACTGGAATTTCACATCTTTCCTAAGCAGCTTGGTCAATGGAGATGCCAACATGGAAAATCCCTACACAAACCAACGGTAGTATCCAGCTAAACCCAGAAAACTGCAAATCTCTGTGACATTTCTGGGTGGCCTCCAATTAAGGACAGCTTCAATCTTACTTGGATCTATCTTGATGCCCTCTTCTGATACTACATGCCCCAAAAAAGATATTTCCTTCAGCCAAAATTCACACTTTGACAATTTGACATATAGCTGTTTCTCCCTCAAAGTTTGTAGTACAATCTGCAGATGTCTATCATGCTCTTCTGCATTCCTCGAATAGACCAATATATCATCAATAAATACCACAACAAACTGGTCGAGGTATGGTCTGAAGATAGTGTTCATCAGATCCATAAAAAGCAGCCGGAGCATTAGTTAACCCGAATGGCATAACCAAGAACTCATAATGGCCATAGCGGGTTCTGAAGGCAGTTTTAGAAATACTCTGCTCTTGTACTTTCAGTTGATAATAACATGATCTCAGGTCAATTTTGGAGAACACAGCTGCGCCCCTTAACTGATCAAATAAGTCATCAATGCTGGGCAATGGATATCTATTATTTCTTGTCACCTTATTCAACTGTCGATAGTCAATGCATAACCGGAGAGTGCCATCTTTCTTCTTTACAAACAATACTGGCGCTCCCCAAGGTGACAAACTAGGGAGGATAAAGCCTTTGTCAAGAAACTCTTGTAACTGCACTTTCAATTCTTTTAGTTCTGCTGGTGCCATTCTGTATGGCGTTATGGAGATTGGGTCCACACCAGGCATAATATCAATTTCAAACTGCACTTCTCTTTCTGGAGGTAATCCTGGCAATTCATCAGGAAATACATCCAAAAAGTCACATACGAGGGATGTCCTCGCTTTGGACTCCCCTCTTGGGTGTCTATCACATGTGCCAAGTATGCTTCACACCCCTTTTTGATCATTCTTCTGGCTAGTGCAGCCGAAATGATGTTTGATGGCAGTAAATGCCTCTCCCCGTGTATTACCACATCACAGTACAGAGGGAGACCAAAAGTGACTATCTTCAGTCTACAGTCAATCATGGCATAATGCCTAGCTAACCAATCCATGCCCAAGATGATATCATACTCTCTAAAGCGCATTTCAATCAAATCTGATAGGAAAACATGTATTTGGATCACCAAAGGATAGTCTCTATAGATTCTGTTGACCCGGACCTCTTGTCCTAACGGACTAGTTACTAACACTTCAAAACCCATTTGGACACATGGAACAGCAAGTGAACTGACTATGCTAGCACTAACATATGAATGGGTTGAACCTGGATCAAATAACACAAATACATCTTGATCAGAGATAGAAAATGTACCAGTTACCACATCGGAAGTCTCAGCCTCTTCTCGCTGTCTCATCGTGTAGACTCTGGCTGAAGCACTTCCTTGTGCCGACTGACCAACCGTGCCCTGACTGCCTGAAGCAGTGCCTCTACCTCTGCCTCTTCCTCTGCCAACTGATTGTAAACCTCTGGGAGCAGGACTCTGAATAGATCCCTCGGTAGTAGTAGGAGCTGGACCATATCTCGAAGCACTAGTACAGTCTTTAGCTATATGGCCCTTGCTCCACAGTTCAACCAGGCTCCAGTGGCCTAATAGCATTCCTTTATATGCAACTTGCCACAAGTCTCACAGGGGCAGGCAGAATATGAACCCCTGCTTGACTGCTGACCAGACCTAGGGGTCTCTGTCAAGAAAATCTGCCCCTACCAAATCTTTCACCTCGACCCCTGCTGGGTCCACTAAATTTCTTCTTCTTTCTAGAAGTAGCACCAGAACTCTGTTCAACTGATTTGTCCCCCTTGTCTTTCTCTGATTTTTCAACTTTTTCTGATTTTTCTTTTGTTGGGGTCGCTTCTGATTCTATTCTCTCCAGCTCAAGTGCTTGAGACAGAAGTTCTGAAAATTTGGTGTGTCTGAATCCCACTACTTGCATTCTCAAACTGGGCTTCAAACCAGTCTCAAATCTCTTGCATCTTACCTTGCTGGTAGAAAGGAGACTCCCAGCATAATGACTTAAGTGGGAGAACTTCCTCTCATACTCTGCCACTGATCAGTTCCCTTGTTTCAAACTTAAAAATTCTTGTAATTTCTGATCAACATATGCGTCTGGGATGTATTTCTGTCTGAATTCCCTAATAAAATCATCCCAGGTCAATACTGGTGGTTCATCTAAGCTGTGGGGGATGGTCTTCCACCAATCATATGCATCCCCTTGCAGTAGAGACACAGAATACTCAAACTTCAATTCATCTTGGCAGTGTAACTTTTTAAACACTCTGTCCATTCTTTCAAGCCATTGTTCTGCCTCTAAAGGGTCCACTGTACCCTTAAATTCTGTAGCCCCATACTTCAGTAATTTATCATACTGTCTAGCTGGAGGCAGTGGTTGTGCCACAGATATTTAGGGTGGAGCTTAAGCAGGCATAACCCCAGCCATTTGTTGAAACATCGCAGCCATCTGCTGTGCGAACTGTGCAGGAAACTACGGCATTTGCAAGGCTGGTGCTACTGATCCACTAACATTCTGTAGAGCTGGGGCTTCCCCTTGTGCCTCAGCTTCAACAAATTGCTCGACTGAGCGATCCCCTTCTTCCATTTCAATCTGAAGTTAGGGTATCTCTTGAACAGATAACACAAGGAGATTTCCCTCCGTTAGTTTATATTTATGATGTAATGCACTGTATGTAACAAATATGGACATTGAGCAGTTGTACTTAACAAGGAAAAGACAAATTCTCAAGTTAAAACATACTTAAAAAATTTGCTCTGATACCACTAAAACATGTCACACCTTACCCCTCTATAAGGCATAACATGATCCCGTAGAATACCTAATGAACTACCGAACTTCACCTACCGATAACTCATTAAGTACCCTACAAGGGATTTTAAAACAATTTTCTCATTTTTGATAAGTGGTAAGCATTTTCTAATAGGTATTTAAAACATTTAATTAAATTTAAAACTAGTTAATATTTTTGGTCCATTTTATTTTTTCGCAAATTTTATAAAAAATTTGGCAGAGTTCCGTTTGTATTTTGAGAAAACAATTCTTCAAATACCTAAAATAAAGCACTTCCAATAATTTTCTCAACAACTTCTTCAATTCACAATCAATTTCAACCAATTTTACAAGTTCAAAATTCACCAATCCCCAAGATACTGTCAATTAATTTCATACATTCATATTTTTCTGAAGATAAACAATTTATATATACATCATACTAAAATTTACATTCAGAAAATCCAAACTAAAATTTATTACAAATTTTATCAAACTTTGTACAAGCTGCTCAAGACCGAATATACATGTCCATACATTTATGTGCAATACATACATCAAAAGAAATGTTTACAGTCAGTGTATAAATTATATCCGATAACTTCAAGCTGATAGATCCTCAATCCTCAACAGCTCAGTCTGCTGCTCCTCTAGTCTCTAAATCTGTGATAGCAATAAAAGCTATCGCTGAGTACTAAGACTCAGTGGTGCGTTTACTAAAATAATCTTTATGCAGAACTTAAATCACATTTATTCGAAAATTTGACTGAACATGAGAATTAAATACAAATCATGCATTATGAGATTTTAATCCCAAACAATTTCATTTTGAAGTATCAAATCACATTTCATAAAACCCACAGTTAGATCATGCCATTCGAAATAAATATAATCTCAATAGCCAGAGGCTAAAGAGAAATCACATCACAAGGCTAGCTAGCTCAAATATATGGATATCCATTCACATCCTCTTCTACTAGCACACCTCAACACTTCTCCAGAGAAGGAATCAAAATTCGAAACTAATTACCCCCACTAGTCATGCTAGTGAGGTGTTCAAATATATGGTCATGACACTGTAGTTTCAAAACTTTTCTTAACAATTTGCTAAACATCGTCATTTCAAATATACACAATAACTTTCAACAATTTAAATTAAAACTTCATAAATAATATCACAAATAAACTTTCACAATTCAAAGCAAAAGTAAAACACATATTTCATTCACTTTATCAATGATTTTAAAGCATAGTGATGTTGTGCACAAACCTCAAGCGAGTCGCCTCTTGGCCTTGACTCGATTCCTCGGGTTCTTTCCCGGTATTCTTTTCAACCGAAACACACAATTTTACAGTGTTTCAATACCATAACTTAGCATAAATCCAAAAATAAATTTAACTTCACTTTTTCCTAGCTCTAACGTGCTAAACTCGACGTTCCTTATATTTTTGTGTTTCGGGTTACTATTCATTACACTATTCAAGTCAAATTGTTGACTTTCTAAGATTTAATAGGTATGAGAATTTCAACTTCACCCACATACCACATTTTGGTCACTAAATTTGTTGGTTTTGGTTGTTTATTCAAATTCTACGTCTTTTAGGCAAATTTGATAAATTTTTAGTTTTGGTGTCTAAGGTTGCACTGTTCCATTAGTCACTTTTCTGTTGGAATTTGGCAAAACTTCCTTCATAGAAAATGTTCCTTATTGTCTTAAGTTTATTCTTCTTTTTGAATCACTCCAATTGGAGTTTTGTAGCTCAAGTTATAGCCATTTGAACCATGGCTGCCGGATTGGACACAACCCAGATTTTCTGGGCAATTTTTGGTTCAGGCAGATTTAGGTCACCAACTTGGGGTGCCCAAATGACTTGGTTAATGGCATAATTTGAGTTTGTGTTCTTCATGAAAGTTTTAGGTCTATATCTCATCTAACCATTGGTAAAATTTCATGCCATTTAGACTTTCCTAGCTCGAGTTATGGCCAAATGAACAATTTGTTCATTTGGTCAGTTTGTACCGGGCAGACTGTGATTTTCCAAGTTTGGTCAATTTCTTCACTAGGTTTTGGTCACTTTTTGAGCATGCTTCCTCAATAAAAATTGTGTCATTTAGTGTCTATTTTCATTCCCAATTGGTCTCATACCAATTGGACTTGTAAAATTTCATTTTTGGTCCCTCAAAGGTAACTTGGTCATACTGCCAGCAGCATGACCACACTCAATCCGAATTTGGCCTTAACTCCAACCATTCCAACACACTTCATTTGGTCACAAATGACCATTTCTCACTTCAAACTAGGTCAAAGACATCATTTACAAGTTTTCCAATTTTTTGGTCTCTAAACCCTAATGTCCAAAACCCTAATTCACAAACTCTTGCATTTAACTATTTCAATGCCTTTAACTATCATCACTTAACTCATTAAGGTTCATATACTCATTCAAATCCATCAAACCATGCAAATAGCCTCATACACATGCTGGCCGAAATTCAGCTTGGTCCCTCAATAATTTGTTTCATTTCATTTTAAGTTTATTTCTAAGTAAATCAAGCTATAAACACAACTACTAAATCTCAAACTTTCAAATTGGTGTGCTTACCTCACTTGAATTTGAATTCTCTAATTTCCCTATTCTTTTCTTCTTTCTTTGATGATAAATCTTCTTCTCAAGTGACTAAAACAAGTTTTAATGGGAGAATTTGGGGTAAGGTAGGATCAAATGGGTGTTTAAAAGCTTGTATTCAAGCTTTCATGGAGTTTCATTCATGGTGAGATGAGGGAGAGGGTTTCGGCTAGCTTGAGGAATATGAGGGAAATTATTTTTTTTTCTTTATTTTGGATATTTAACCTTTAATTGACTTAGTCAAAATATCAAGTAAATAAAAATTAATTATGACCTCATAGGTGATGTCACCATGATGATGTCACTACCTTTTTAACTTTTCTTTTTCTTTTTTTTTTTCTTTTTATTTATTTTTCTATTAGTTTTTTAATTTAATTCCCTACTCTAAAATTTTCTTTTCTCTGATTTTATTTGACAGTTAGGTCAGGAGTCAGCTCTCGAGGTCAATTGACCAAATTGCCCCTCGCCGGTTCAACCCGGTTTGCAAATAATTCAATATTTCTTCCGACTCCCTGACCTAATTATTTGACTGACTTAACAATTCTTTTCGTGATTTTCTCTTTTCCACTGTGTTCGTAATGGTCCTAAGGACCGCGACGTCACATTTTACAGTTCGAAATTCGAGTTTAAATTGACTTCGCAGTCATTCCCGAGAAGGTCACCCATCGCTGTGACTTTCGGCTCGTTTAACTTCTTATGTTCTGTTTTTCTTATTTATACTTAACTAATTGGACATTACTATTTATTTGTCTTTATAGCTTATCTAGTTGTCTTAAGTGTGGTTCTAATCCCCTTAATTGTCCGGACCGACACCGATCACCGGTCACCGAAACAGTGAAATATACCAGGCTATCCAAATAGGAGTGTTACATTACATCTTAATTTTAATTGACTTAATCACATTAAGCCAATTGTCAAAGCTAGATTTAATCTTTATTTTGATCACCTTACATGATAGGAAGACAAATGACAAACTTATATGGTGCCATGTGTCACTATCTTATGGTACCACATGTCACCTTATGAAATGACCAAATTACCCTTATGTTGTAATTTTGAGTTCTCAACCCAAAATCATTATTTCTCCTATTCTAATAAATTTATATCAAATATAAATTAATTAATTAGTCTCTATTAATTAATTTCTCATAATTAAATTCATATTTAAACACTTTAAATATAAATTTAACTTATATTATACATCCAATAACCTAGATTTGGTTTCAAGCCATGATAAGGACTTTGCGATCTTTTTGCAAATCAAACCTATTTAATTAATCAATTAAACTCTTTAATTAATCAATTAAATCACATTTAACTTGGTGATTATCTTGTGTATGTGTGTGACTTACTAGGCTCATCACTAATTGGCAATGAGATATGATATTAACTCTTAATATCATAAGAACTCTTTCTTATCATAAATGATTTCTCTAAATCATTTTAGGCATCTCATAGACCATGGTTAACACCTAGCATAGCATGCCATGGCCACCCAATCAATAACAAGGAATACCTTTAAATGAACCTAAAATCATATGTTACCATGCACTAGAATCTCTCTATTACAAAATCCCAATTCGAGCTGGAGTCATGGTTTATGTCAAACCCCATCTGCTACGAATATTATGTTCTCTTTTAATTTCAGTTCTTGATTAAAAAGATTTTCTCATTAGAAACTCTTTTCTGATTAAATCTATCTGTCCTGGCTAGGAACTTGAAACATCAAGAATAATTAAATGAATATAGGATTTTATCCTTATTTACTTAGGATAACAGATTCCATCTTGATCAACACCTATCTCCATATATAACTGGTAGGAGCCAACACATGCCCATATACCCATACACAGTACAAGTATGAAACCAGTATCAAACTCAAACCACCTATATACAAGATAACTGTGCTATCTCAGATCTAAAGATTATATGCACTGATATGATTTATGACAATGCATTGGCAAGAGTAAACTCCACGTACTTGTCATAAGTGTCACTGGTTCGGCCTTCTTATCATGTATAAGTGCCTATCATGTTTGTTATATGGCATGAGACTCACCATTCCATCTTATTTACATCTCATATAAAAAACTTGGGAACAAACATGATTACAATCTTTCTGGATAAGTCATATCCTTATTGTGAAGTATCCTCGATTGTGAACCAATTTATGATACTTTATGCTAGAAATACTGTTACTCATATTCTTAACAACTTAAGAATAGAATTTCTAACAAAATATCAATGGACTTTTTCTATTACACATAAATATATTATATAAATGGAAAAGTGAAATTGCCATTTATTAATTAAAATGTTTACAAGATACATACTAAATGATATGCTCTAGGGCATACTACTAACAATCTCCCACTAGCATTAGAGCCATTCATTACAATATCTTAGACCCATCTTCTCAAGATGTCGATTTAGCTGAGTTTATGACATAGGCTTAGTGAATGGATCAGCTGGATTTTCAGCTGATGCTATTTTCTGCATGGCTACATCGCCTCACCCAACTATCTCTCTGATAATGTGGTAGCGCCTTTCTACATGTTTGGATTTCTGGTGAGACTGGGGTTCCTTAGCATGTATGACTGCTCCATTGTTGTCACAGTGGAGTGGAACTGCTGACTCAATGGAAGGAACTACTGCAAGTTCTGTCATGAACTTCTTTATCCAAACAGCCTCTTTTACAGCATCTGATGCAGCAATATACTCAGACTCTGTAGTAGAATCTGTAGTCGTACTTTGTTTGGAACTCTTCCAACTGACTGCACCTCCATTACAAATGAACACAAACCCAGAGGTAGACTTTCTATCATCGATATCTGATTGGAAATCAGAATCAGTATAACCATCCAATTACAAGTCACCACCTCCATAAATCAAGAATAAATCCTTAGTTCTTCTCTAGTACTTAAGGATATTCTTGACAGCTATCCAGTGTTCCAAACCTGGATTGGATTGAAACCTGCTAGTCAAACTAATAGGATATGCGATATCAGGCCTAGTACACAACATTGCATACATCAAACTTCCAATAGCCGAAGCATATGGAATCCTGGCCATTTTATCTCTTTCTTCAAGTGTTTTTGGAGACATCTTTTTAGAAAGGTGGATACCATGTCTCACTGGTAACAATCCTCTCTTAGAATCAAGCATGTTAAACCTCTTTAACACTTTTTCCAAGTATAGACTTTGGGATAAACTAATTATTCTTTTCGTTCTATCTCTATAAATACGAATTCCAAGAATATAGGTTTCCTCCCTTAAGTCTTTCATGGAGAATGTATTTGACAACCATACCTTTACAGTTGTCAACATACCTATGTCATTACCCATCAACAAAATGTCATCCACTTATAAGACAAGGAAAGTGACAGCACTATCACTAACCTTTTTTATATACACATGGCTCATCCTCATTTTTTATAAAACCAAATGACTTAATGGCTTCATCAAAATGGGTGTTCCAACTCCTCGAAGCTTGTTTCAACCCATAAATGGATCGCTTTAGCTTACACACCTTAGAACTATCTTGGGATTCAAAACCCCTAAGTTGTTCCATGAAAATGTTTTCTTCAATGTATCCATTGAGAAAAGTTGTTTTGACATCCGTTTGCCTAATCTCATAATCATAGTATGCAGCTATTGCTTATAAAATTCTAATTGATTTAAGCATGGCAACAGGTGAGAAAGTCTTCTCATAGTCCATTCCTTGCCTTTGGCGAAACCCTTTCACTACTAGCCTTACTTTATAGGTCTCTACCTTTTCATCAGAACTAATTTTCTTCTTGAAAACCCATTTATTCCCTATAAGTACAATACCTTCAGGTGGGTCAACAAGATCCTAAACTTGATTCTTATACATGGAATCAATTTCAGATTTCATAGCATCAATCCATTTTAAAGAGTCTATATCTGATATAGCTTCTTCTTAGGTAAATAGATCATTTCCATAATCTACTTCTTCATGAGTAAATAACTCTTGTTCTTTTTCATGAAAAAAACCATATCTCACTAGTGGGTGAGATACCCTGAAGGAGCGGAAGCATGAAAAACATAAGTTTATATCATTGAATTCAAAAGTTTTTCACCTAGGGTCACATGCATCATGCAAGATTTATTTTTATCTATTTGATTTCAATGATAAACAGCATATTAAAACTCTTTTAATATGTTTTTTGGATCTACATTTGCCATTTAAGATTTTAGAATTAATCAAATTAATTTTAAGAATCCTATATTAGATCAACAACAAGTGCACTAACCTCTTGATGCACTGTAGTGTGTTTGGCACCTTTGGGATGCGTCTTTAGGACACCAGATGTTGTCCCTCTAGCTTGTCCACACCAAGATCACCTATGGCAGCCCTTGAACAGCTTCTAAAGTTTTTTCTATTGTAGAAAATCAAGTTTTGCCTTTTGAGAGATTACAGATGTAAACAGGACACTAGAAACAATTTCTAGTATTTTTAATTCAAGAGATTGATGGCTAATCTCTTTGAATTGATGAGAGATGAAGAAGAAGAGAGGGGAGATGTTCTTTGGGTGGCGGCACCAAAGAAGAACAGCAGCCCACACATTTTACTCTTTCATAACAACACTTATATAGCTAGTTCATCACTTAAAACTCTTACCACATGTCACCTTTTAATTAGCTTTAGATTAATTGACCCAATCACATTGTGCCAAGTGTCAAACATATATTTAATCTTGACTTTGATCATCTTACATGATTAAAAGACATATGGCAAGCTTATGTATAGTGCCATGTGTCACCATCTCATGGTGCTACATGTCACCCTGTGAAATGACCAAAATACCCCTATGTCTTAATTTTTAGTTCTCAACTCAAAATAATTATTTCTCTTCTTCTAATCAATTTAGATCAAATATAAATTAATTAATTAATCTCTATTATTTAATTTCTTATTAATTAAATTCATATTTAAACACTTTAAATATAAATTTAACTTATACTATACATATAATAACCTAGATTTGGTTTCAAGCCATGCTAGAGACTTTGCAATTTAATTGTAAACCAAACCTATTTAATTAATCAATTAAACTCTTTAATTAATTAATTAAATCATATTTAATTTGGTGATTACTTGTGTATGTGTGTGACTTATTAGGCTCATCACTAATTGGCAATGAGACATGATATCAACTCTTAATATCATCAGAACTCTTTCTTACCATAAATGATTTCTCTAAATCATTTTATGCACCTCATAGACCATGGTTAACACCTAGCATAGCATGCCATGGCCACCCAATTAGTAATATGGTTTACCTTAAATGAACCTATAATCATATGTTACCATGCATTAGAATCTCTCTGTTACAAAATCCCAATTCGAGCTAGAGTCATGGTTTATGTCAAACCCCATTTGCTATGAATATTATGTTCTCTTTTAATTCCAGTTCTTGATTAAAAAGATTTTCTCATCAGAAACTCTTTTCTGATTAAATCTATCTGTCCTGGCTAAGAACTTGAAACATCAAGAATAATTAAATGAACATAGGATTTTATCCCTATTTACTTAGAGGAACAGATTCCATCTTGATCAACACCTACCTCCATATATAACTAGTAGGAGCCAACACACGCCCATATACCCATACACAGTACAAGTATAAAAGCAGTATCAAACTCAAACCACCTATATACAAGATAACTGTGTTATCTTAGGTCTAAAGATTATATTCACTGATATGATTTATGACAATGCATTGACAAGAGTAAACTCCATGTGCTTATCATAAATGTCACTGGTTCGGCCTACTTATCATGTATAAGTGCCTATCATGTTTGTTAAATGGCATGAGACTCACTATTCTATCTTATTTACATCTCATATAAATAACTTGGGAACAAACATGATTATAATCATTCTGGATAAGTCATGTCCTTATTGTGAAGTATCCTCGATTGTGAACCTATTTATGATACTTTGTGTTAGAAATACTGTCACTCATATTCTTAACAACTTAAGAATAGAATTTCTGATAAAATATCAATGGACCTTTTCTATTACACATAAATATATTATATAAATGGAAAAGTGAAGATGCCTTTTATTAATAAAAGATGTAGAAGATACATACTAAATGATATGCTCTAGGGCATACTACTAACAATCTGCCACTAGCACTAAAGCCATTCATTACAATATCTTAGACCCATCTTCTCAAGATGTCGGTCTAACTGAGCTTGTGACAAAGGCTTAGTGAACGAATCAGCTGGATTTTTCAGCTGATGCTATTTTCTGCATGGCTGTATCGCCTTGCCCAACTATCTCTCTGATAATGTGGTAGCGCCTTTCTATGTGTTTGGATTTCTAGTGGGACCAGGGTTTCTTTTATCCAAATAGCTTCTCTTGCAGCATCTGATGCAGCAATATACTCGGCCTCTGTAGTCGAACCAGCAGTCATACTCTCTTTGGAACTCTTTCAACTAACTGCACTTCCTTTACAAATGAACACAAACCTAGAGGTAGACTTTCTATCATCGATATCTGATTAGAAGTCAGAATCAGTATAACCATCCAATTGCAAGTCACCACCTCCATATATCAAGAATAAATCCTCAGTTCTTTTCAAGTACTTAAGGATATTCTTGACAGCTATCCAGTGTTCCAAATCTGGATTGGATTGATACCTGCTAGTCAAACTAACAGCATATGCGATATCTCGCCTAGTACACAACATTGCATACATTAAACTTCCAGTAGCAAAAGCATATGGAATCCTGGCCATTTTATCTCTTTTTTCAGGTGTTTTTGGAGACATCTCTTTAGAAAGGTGGATACCATGTCTTACTAGTAACAATCCTCTCTTAGAATAAAGCATATTAAACCTCTTTAATACCTTTTCCAAGTATAGACTTTAAGATAAACTAATTATACTTTTCGCTCTATCTCTATAGATGCGAATCCCAAGAATATAGGTTGCCTCCCCTAAGTCTTTCATGGAGAATGTATTTGACAATCATATCTTCATAGTTGTCAACATACCTGTGTCATTACCTATCAATAGAATATTATCCACATATAAGACAAGGAAAGTGATAACACTATCACTAACCTTCTTATATACACATGGCTCATCCTCATTTTTGATAAAACCAAATGACTTAATAGCTTCATCAAAACGAATAGTCCAACTCCTCGAAGCTTGTTTTAACCCATAAATGGACAGCTTTAGCTTGCGCACTTTGAAACCATCTTAGGATTCAAAACCCCTTAGGTTGTTCCATGAAAATGTTTTCTTTAGTGTATCCATTGAGAAAAGCTGTTTTGACATCCATCTGCCAAATCTCATAATCATAGTATGCAACTATTGCTAATAGAATCCTAATTGATTTAAGCATGGTAACAGGCGAGAAAGTCTCCTCATTGTCAATTCCTTGTCTTTGGTGAAACCCTTTCGCTACTAGCCTTGCCTTATAGGTCTCTACCTTTCCATCAAAACCAAATTTCTTCTTGAAAACCCATTTATTTCCAATAGGTACAATACCTTTAGGTGGGTCAACAAGATCCCAAACTTGATTCTTATACATGGAATCAATTTCGGATTTCATAGCATCAATCCATTTTGAATAGTCTATATCTGATATAGCTTCTTCATAGGTAAGTGGATCATCTCCATGATCTACTTCTTCATGAGTAGACAACTCTTGTTCTTCTTCGTGAAGGAAACCATATCTCACTGGTGGGTGAGATACCCTGGTTGTTCTATGAGGAACAGCTATAGATGTTTCATTAATAGGTGTAGGTTGACTAGATGGATTTATATCCATCTGATCTGTTGGTTGGTCAGAATTCTCCAATTCCAACTCTATTTGCCTTCCTTTGCCTCCTTCTTGAACAAACTGTTGTTCAAGAAATATAGCATTTCTACTTATCACAACCTTTTGTGATGTAGGCAAATAAAAATAATATCCTTGGATATACAACAAATCGACCCTTTTCTGATCTGGTTTCCAATTTATCAGTGTTCAGCTTTTTTGATATAAGCTTGACAACCCCAAATCTTAACATGCTTAAGACTTGGTTTTCTTCCATGCCATATCTCATAAGGTGTGGAAGATACTGATTTTGATGGAATACTATTCAGAATATACAAAGTTGATTCTAATGCAAATCCCCAAAAGGAGATTGGCATATCAGTATAGCTCATAATACTATGTACCATATCCAATAGGGTACGATTTCTCCTTTCAGATACACCATTCAGCTGTGGTGTTCCTGGAGGAGTCAATTGAGAAACAATGCCGTGCTCTCTCATGTATTCATCAAATTCAGTACTCAAGTATTCACCTCCACGATCTGATCGAAGAGCTTTAATACTTTTTCCTATTTGATTTTCTACTTCAGATTTAAATTCTTTGAACTTTTCAAAGGATTCATGTTTGTTTTTCATCAAATAAAAATACCCAAACCTTGATTTATCATCAGTAAAGGTAATAAAATAATGAAAACTGCCTCTAGCCATTTCTTTAAATGAACCACATACATCACTATGTATTAGCTTCAAAATATTTTCAGCTCTTAGACCTTGTCCAATAAAGAGTGATCTAGTCATTTTGCCCTGAAGGTAGGATTAACAAGTTGGAGTAGGCTCAGAGCTCAATGAGAATAAAATCCCCATTTTCTCCAATTTTGCAATCCTATCTTCTGCAACATGACCTAATCTTAAATGCTAAATATATTTTGAACTTGAGTTGATTTTCATCATGGCATTGCATTCTTTTAGATTGCTATACTCTGGGCAGTGGAAACACTTTCTTGTTGGCAGTGGAAACACTTTCCTTTGCCTTTGTTAGCTTTGATCTTTGTTTTTCTATTTGGCTATCTTCTTGGAAGATCCTGGAACTTGAGGTTTCTTTTTCTTATTGCCCTTCTTCTTATTGGACTTTCCAGCAAAAGAAGATGTAATTAAAGCTACCTTTTTTTTTTTCTTTATTACCCAGCTTATTCTTTTGGGTAATAACCAGCATGTTGAGTAAACCAACCAAGGTGCATTCCTGTTTAGTCATACGCAAATTTGTTATAAAATTCCCCAAAGACTCAGGAAGGGACTGAAGGATCAAATTTGTCTGCAATTGGAAATCGATGTTAAAGTCAAGATGTTACAGCTGCTCAATCAACCGAATCATCTTGTGGACATGATCCCCAACATTCTGTCCCTTAAACATCCTCATGCGGAACAGCTGTCTAGATATCTCATACCTAGCATTCCTGCTGTGCTCACCATACAACTCTTGTAGGTGAAGGAGGATCTCACTCGCTCTCTGCATGTTCTCATGCTGCTTCTATAACTCATTAGTCATAGAAGCAAGCATGTAACACTTGGCTCTCATATCATGCTCCTTCCACTTGTCCAAAGTTTCATGTTCCTCTTATGTGGCCTCTAGAGGTAAGGGATTAGGAACATTTGAGTCTAGAACATATCCTATATGTTCAAGGTTCAGGACAAGTTTAAAATTTCTTAGCCAATCAGATAGATTAGGTCCTGTCAACCTATTGCGATCAAGTATGCTTGCAAGGATATTGGATGGTGGCGGTTGTTGTGTGCTCATTATTATCAGAAAATTAACTACAAAAAATAACCAGATTAATTAGTAAATGTATCATGTAAATAACCAAAATGATTATGGTCTTTTAATCAAATTGGTCCTCCCACTAACTTAGCGAATCCTACACTTCCAAAGTAGAAAATGGAAATCCTAGTTGGATGGATTTCTAGTGGGTGATTGAATTCTTATAATTCTATTGATCATCCTTAGGTACATCCATTATTGGAATTACAATAAACTATAAGTGAGCAACTCCTTGCCCATCACATCTCATGTGAGATTCAATCCTTTACCTAGCCTCTAATGCTCAAAATCTCAGGTACATCTATTATTGACTTATCTTGCATTAGTTAAGTTGATCCTATTGAGCCAATAATTATGCAAATAATTTTAATGTCCTCAAGTACATCCAATATTGGCCACCAAACCATTTATATATTTACAACATCTCATGCTTAATAACTATTCTTAAGAAAATCTCTTAAATTAATTGCATCTTATGCAAGTATTTAAAATTTCTTAAAATAATTGCCTCAATGGAGAGCCCATGTCATAATTACTTTAATTATAGCATTTCCAACTTAATCATTTGTTTGGAAGATTTTGTGGTCGTCCTAATTACTATTAAGGTCTCACTTTGCACATTATCCAATTAGCATGCATATATCATATACTAGCATACATTCCCATACATCTCATACATTCATGGATAATAAATATGGTATGATCATGGACTTTCTAAGGGATTCAATTCTGAGCCACCAAGAATTGAATCAGGGCATTCCTAGGTGCATTTCGTTCATTCATTTTACAAGAGTTGCTGAAGGAGAACATATTCAACACTTGATCTTGAATTCCTCCCACTGGTCCCACCAATGCTCTTGACCTCCTTGATCTTTTTGCAATCCAATTACATAGTAATCCTTGGCATACCAAGGCGAATTTACAAGAACTAAATAAATGAAATTACAACCCAAAAATTATTACAACCTTAATAATACATGCCCAAAAATAAATTAATTTAAATTACAACCCAAAGAAACATAAAAGAAATAAATTCAATCACATTGGTCTTTTATAGTCCATAATCATCCATCATGCACATCACTATTTAACAATTAAATAAAACATACATACATAAATTAAATTGAATATCACATATTCAACTTAAAAATCCAGATTTGAATATGATTCAAACAAATTTAAAAATTTAGATTTGAATCACATTCAAACAAATTTAAAAATTTCAGATTTGAATCACATTCAAATAACTTTAAAAATTTAGATTTGAATCACATTCAAATAACGTTAAAAATTCAGATTTGAATCAAAATTTAATTGTGTGATTTAAAACTCTAATTAAACAATTGAATTAGACATAAAATGGACATAATTATGAGCATTAGATCATACAACAATTGCACAAATATTGCTTAAAACCATGCACACCATAAGGGATGAACAAACCTTGCACACACAATGGTGTTCATCACCAAGCTGCCACCTTTCTTTGCAACCAGCAATGGATTTATCATCTCATGATTAAACCACAAAATTAAATCATATAATCAACAATCTAAATGGAAAATATAGTGGCTCTGATACCAATTGAAGGAGCGGAAGCATGAAAAACATAAGTTTATATCATTGAATTTAAAAATTTTTCACCTAGGGTCACATGCATTATGCAAGATTTATTTTTATCTATTTGATTTCAATGATAAATAGCATATTAAAACTCTTTTAATATGTTTTTTGGATCTACATTTGCCATTTAAGATTTTAGAATTAATCAGATTAATTTTAAGAACCCTATATTAGTTCAAGAACAAGTGCACTAACCTCTTGATGCACTGCAGTGTGTTTGGCACCTTTGGGATGCGTCTTTAGGACACCAGATGTTGTCCTTCTAGCTTGTCCACACCAAGATCACCTATGGCAGCCCTTGAACAGCCTCTAAAGCTTTTTCTATGAATTAGAAAATCAAGTTTTACCTTTTGAGAGATTACAGATGTAAACAGGACACTAGAAACAATTTCTAGTATTTTTAATTCAAGAGATTGATGACTAATCTCTTTGAATTGATGAGAGATGAAGAAGAAGAGAGGGGAGATGTTCTTTGGGTGGCGGTACCAAAGAAGAACAGCAGCCCACATGTTTTACTCTTTCATAACAACACTTATATAGCTAGGTCATCATTTAAAACCCTTGCCACATGTTACCTTTTGATTAGCTCTAGGTTTAATTGACCCAATCACATTGTACCAAGTGTCAAACCTATATTTAATCTTGACTTTGATTATCTTATAAGATTAAAAGAAATATGGCAAGCTTATGTGTAGTGCCATGTGTCACCATCTCATGGTGCCACATGTCATCCTGTGAAATGACCAAAATACCCCTGTGTCTAAATTTTGAGTTCTCAACCCAAAATAATTATTTCTCTTCTTCTAATCAATTTATATCAAATATAAATTAATTAATTAATCTCTATTAATTAATTTCTCATTAATTAAATTCATATTTAAACACTTTAAATATAAATTTAACTTATACTATACATCTAATAACCTAGATTTGGTTTCAAGCCATGCTAGGGACTTTGCAATCTAATTGCAAACCAAACCTATTTAATTAATCAATTAAACTCTTTAATTAATTAATTAAATCATATTTAATTTGGTGATTACTTGTGTATGTGTGTGACTTACTAGGCTCATCACTAATTGGCAATGAGACATGATATCAACTCTTAATTTCATCAGAACTCTTTCTTACCATAAATGATTTCTCTAAATCATTTTATGCACCTCATAGACCATGGTTAACACCTAGCATAGCATGCCATTGCCACCCAATTAGTAATAAGGTTTACCTTAAATGAACCTATAATCATATGTTACCATGCACTAGAATCTCTCTATTACAAAATCCCAATCCGAGCTGGAGTCATGGTTTATGTCAAGCCCTATTTGCTATAAATATTTTGTTCTCATTTAATTCTAGTTCTTGATTAAAAAGATTTTCTAATCATAAACTCTTTTCTGATTAAATCTATCTGTCCTGGCCAGGAATTTGAAACATCAAGAACAATTAAACATAGGATTTTATCCCTATTTACTTAGAGGAACAGATTCCATCTTGATCAACATCTACCTCCATATATAACTAGTAGGAGCTAACACATGCCCATATACCCATACACAGTACAAGTATGAAAGCAGAATCAAACTCAAAGCACCTATATACAAGATAACTGTGCTACCTCAGGTCTAAAGATTATATGCATTGATATGATTTATGACAATGCATTGACAAGAGTAAACTCCATGTGCTTGTCATAAATGTCACTGGTTCGGCCTACTTATCATGTATAAGTGCCTATCATGCTTGTTATATAGCATGAGACTCACCATTCCATCTTATTTACAATCTTTCTGGATAAGTCATGTCCTTATTGTAAAGTATCCTCGATTGTGAACCTATTTATGATACTTTGTGCTAGAAATACTGTCACTCAGATTTTTAACAACTTAAGAATAGAATTTCTAACAAAATATCAATGGACCTTTTCTATTACCCAAAAATATATTATGTAAATGGAAAAGTGAAGATGCCTTTTATTAATAAAAGATGTACAAGATACATACTAAATGATATGCTCTAGGGCATACTACTAACATACCCTTGTTGATCTGCGAGGAATTACTGTAGATGTCTCATCAATAGGTGTAGGTTGACTAGACGGATTTATATCCATTTGATCTATTGGTTGGTCAGAATTCTGCAATTCTAACTCTATTTGCCTTTCTTTGCCTCTTTCTTGAACAAATTATTGTTCAAGAAATGTGGCATCTCTACTTACCACAACCTTTTGTGATATAGGTAAATAAAAATAATATCCAAAACTCTCTTTTGGATATCCAACAAATCGACCTTTTTCTGATCTGGTTTCCAATTTATCAGTGTTCAGCTTTTTGATATAAGCTGAACAACCCCAAATCTTAACATGCTTAAGACTTGATTTTCTTCCATGCCATATCTCATAAGGTGTGGAAGAAACTGATTTTGATGGAATCCTATTCAGAATATGCAAAGTTGATTCTAATGCAAATCCTCAAAAAGAGATTGGCATATCAGTATAGCTCATCATACTGCGTACCATATCTAATAGGGTACGATTTCTCCTTTCAGAAACACCATTCAGCTGTGGCGTTCCTGGAGGAGTCAGTTGGGAAGTAATTCCATGCTCTTTCAAGTATTCATCAAATTTAGTACTCCAGTATTCACCTCCCCGATCTGATCAAAAAGTTTTAATACTTTTTTGTGTTTGATTTTCTACTTCAAATTTAAATTTCTTAAACTTTTCAAAGGATTCATGTTTGTATTTCATCAAATACAAACACCCAAACCTTGATTTGTCACCAGTAAAGGTAATAAAGCAATGAAAACCACCTCTAGCTATTTCCTTAAATGGACCATATACATCACTATGTATTAGCTCCAAAATATTTTCAGCTCTTTGTCCTTGTCCAACAAAGGGTGATCTAGTCATTTTGCCCTGAAGGTAGGATTCACAAGTTGGAGTAGGTGCAGAACCCAATGAGGATAAAATCCCCATTTTTTCCAGCCTTGCAATCCTATGTTCTGCAACATGACCTAATCTTAAGTGCCAAATATATTTTGAACTTGAGTTGATTTTCATCATGGCATTGCATTCATTTAGATCACTTGCATTCAATTTGTGTTTATCATTATTATCCAAATAATAAAAAGCATCATGCATATAACCTGAGCTAACATATATATTTTCAAAATAAATATTGCAAACACCATTTGTGAACTGAAATTCATAACCATCTCTAGTCAAACTAGATATCGAAATGATGTTCTTAAAAGCATCAGGTACATACAAAATATTATTTAAACACAAAACATGTCCACACATGTAAAAAGATTTAGATCCTATGGCTAAAGCTTCAACAGTTGAGCCATCGCTAATCCGGAGTCTAACATCTCGAGAACGCAAGCTTCTACTGTTTGCTAGTTCCTGCATATCATAAGAAATGTGAGAACTGACACCAGTATCTAAAACCCAAGCTGTAGATGAACTATGAGTATCATCAAAATCTAAATAACAAGATATGGACATACCTTCCGAAGGTGTATCCTTCTTGTCCTTTAGAGGAGCAAGATATCCTGGGCAGTTCCTTTTCCATTGCCCATCATGCTGGCAGTGGAAACACTTTTCTTTGCCTACATCAGCTTTGGTTTTCCCCTTCTGTTTGGTTATTTTCTTGGAAGGTTCAAGAATTTTAGGTTTCTTAGTCTTATTGCCCTTCTTCTTGTTGGACTTTCCAGCAGAAGAAGATGTAATCAAAGCTACCTATTTTCCTTTATTGCTCGACATATTCTTTTGGGCAATAACCAGCATGTTAAGTAAACCAGCCAAGGTGTATTCCTATTTAGTCATATGGAAATTTGTCACAAAATTCCCAAATGACTCAGGTAAGGACTGAAGAATCAAATCCGTCTGTAGTTGGAAATCTATGTGAAAGTCAAGATGTTCCAGCTGCTCAATAAGCCGAATCATCTTGTGGACATGATCCCTAACATTTTGTCCCTCAGAGATCCTCATGCAGAATAGCTGTCTAGATATCTCATACCTAGCATTCCTGCTATGCTCACCATACAACTCTTGCAGGTGAAGGAGGATCTCACTTGCATATTGCATGTTTTCATGCTGCTTCTATAACTCATTACTCATTGAAGCAAATATGTAACACTTATCATGCTCCTTCCACTTGTCCAAAGTTTCATGTTCCTCTTGAGTGGCCTCTGGAGGTAAGGGACCAGGAACCTTTGAGTCTATAACATATCCTATATGTTCAAGGTTCAGGATAAGTTTCAAATTTCTGAGCCAATCAGAAAGATTAGGTTCTGTCAACCTATTATGATCAAGTATGCTTGTAAGGATATTGGATTATTGTGGTTGTGGTGTGCTCATTATTATCAGAAAATTAACTGTAGAAAATAATTAGATTAATTAGTAAATGTATCATGTATTTAACCAAAATGATTATGGTCTTTTAATCAAATTGGTCCTCCCACTAAGTTAGCAAATCCTACACTTCCAAAGTAGGAAACGGAAATCCTAGTTGGATGGATTTCTAGTGGGTGATTGAATTCTTATAGTCTTATTGATCATCCTCAGGCACATCCATTATTGGAATTACAATAAACTGTAAGTGAGCAACTCCTTACCCATCACATCTCATGTGAGGTTCATCTAGCCCTTAATGCTCAAAATCTCAGGCACATCCATTATTGACTTATTTTGTATTAGTTAAGTTGATCCCATTGAGCTAGTAAACATGCAAATAATTTTAATGTCCTCAGGCACATCCATTATTGGCCACCAAACCATTTACATATTTACAACATCTCATGCTTAATAATTATTCTTAAGAAAATCTCTTAAATTAATTGCATCATATGCAAGTATTTAAAATTTCTTAAAATAATTGCCTCAACGGAGGGCCCACGATATAATTACCTTAATTATACTATTTCCAACTTAATCATTTGTTTGGAAGATTTAGTGGTCGGCTTAATTACTATTATGGTCTCACTTTGCACATTATCCATTTGGCATGCATATATCAAATACTTGCACACATTCACATACATCTCATGCATTCATGGATAAACAATAAATATGGTATGATCATGGACTTTCTAAGGGATTCAATTCTGAGCCACCAAGAATTGAATCAGGGAATGCCTAGGTGCATTTCATTCATTCATTTTACAAGAGTTGCTAAAGGAGTACATAACCAACACTTGATCTTGAATTCCTCCCACTGGTCCCACCAATGCTCTTGACCTCCTTGATCTTCTTGCAATCTAATTACATTGTAATCCTTGGCATACTAAGGCGAATTTACAAGAACATAGACTTTAAAGTCCTTAAATAAATGAAATTACAACCCAAATTATTACAACACTTATAATACATGCCACAAAAATAAAATTAATTATTTTACAACCCAAAGAAAAATAAAAGAAATAAATCCAATCACATTGGTCTTTTATTGTCCATGATCATCCATCATGCATATTACCATTTAATAATTAAATAAAACATACATACTAAAATTAAATTGAATATCTCATATTCAACTAAAAAGTTCAGATTTGAATCCCATTCAAACAAATTTAAAAATTCATATTTGAATCTCTTTCAAACAAATTTAAAAATTTCATATTTGAATCTCATTCAAACAAATTTAAAAATTCAGATTTGAATCTCATTCAAACAATTGAATCAAAATTTAATTAAGTGATTAAAATTCTTAATTAAACAATTTAATTAAATGTGGGCTTAATCATGAGCCTAATTATGGGCCTTAAGTTATACAACAATTGCATCATGAAGCCCAAACCATGCGCACACTTTGAATGGCCCAAAACCTTGCACACCTATGGTGCATACACACATGCCGCCACCTTTGTTGGTCCAACCAGCAATTAATTAATCAACTTTTGATCAAATCACACAATTAAATCTCATATTAAATAATCTAAATGGCAAATATAGTGGCTTCGATACCAATTGAAGGAGCGGAAGCATGAAAATTGTTAGATTAGAACATTGAATTCAAAAATTTCTTTTAGGGTTTCATGCATCATGCCACTTTCATTATGTGCCTAGTTGATTTCAATGTTCAATTGCATATTAAAACACTTTTAATATGTATTAGGATCTACATTTGCCATTTAAGATTTTTGAATTAACAAATTAATTCATTTGAACCCTAGATTGATACAAGAATATGTGTACTAACCTTTTGATGCACTGTAGATGTGATTAGTACCTTTGGGAAGCACCGACGACCCCAAGAGTTGTCCCTCTAGCTTGTCCATACCAAGATCACCAATGGCAGCCCCTAAACCAGCTTCTCAAGCCTTGCCAACCAATTAGAAATTAGGGATTTGCCTTCAAAGAGGTAGTAGATGTATATAGGACACTAGAAATAATTTCTAGCAAATTTAATTCAAAAGAATATGGGCAATTCTCTTTGAATTGATGAGAGAAGATGAAGAGAGGAGAAGAGCATAGAGGTAACGGCACCTTTGGAGAAAATCAGAATAGTGGGTTTATTCTTCTTTCTTTTACCTTTTATAATTAGGTCATCACTTAAAACCCTTGCCATATGTCATCACCTGATTGCATCTTAATTTTAATTGACCTAATCACATTAAGCTAAGTGTCAAAGCTAGATTTAATCTTGACTTTGATTACCTTGCATGATAGGAAGACAAATGGCAAACTTATATGGTGCCATATGTCACCATCTCATGGTGCTACATGTCACCCTATGAAATGACCAAATTTCCTTTATGTTGTAATTTTGAGTTCTCAACCCAAAATCATTATTTCTCCTCTTCTAATCAATTTATATCAAATATAAATTAATTAATTAATATCTATTAATTAATTTCTCATAATTAAATTTATATTTAAACACTTTAAATATAAATTTAACTTATATTATACATCCAATAACTTAGATTTGGTTTAAAGCTATGCTAGGGACTTTGCAATCTTATTGCAAACAAACCTATTTAATTAATCAGTTAAATCATATTTAACTTGGTGATTATCTTGTGTATGTGTGTGACTTACTAGGCTCATCACTAATTGGCAATGAGATATGATATTAACTCTTAATATCATCAGAAATCTTTCTTACCATAAATGATTTCTCTAAATCATTTTAGGCATCTCATAGACCATGGTTGACACCTAGCATGGCATGCCATGGCCAACCAATCAGTAACAAGGAATACCTTTAAATGAACCTAAAATCATATGTTACCATGCACTAGAATCTCTGATAAGTGCATAATTTATTAATTTTACTCCCATCATATTTAGTGTTTTTAGTGTTTTTTTATGTTTAATTCAGTTGGTTAAAATATATTTATCATCTAGGCATATTTTTAGATTGTTGTGGAATAATTGTGTTAAATGGAGAAATTTTTAGCATTTTACCTTTACTGTATTTTTTAGGTGTTTCTAAAGTTGTGGGTCTCCAATTTGAGTGCTCTTTAATCCATTGAAAAGCTAAGATAGAGCACTTCAAATGATAAAGATGGACCAAAGCCCAAATCAAACTCCAAGGTTGACAAAATGAGTTATGGATCTATTGCAAAAGCCCAAACTCGATGTGTCATGATCAGTTTCAGTATTTATTTTGTATCTGGAGTTTCAGACGTCCAAATGAAGCAAGGCTAAGCCCAATTGAACCTTAAGAGCCACCTCTACAACTTCCATGAAGGGCTGGACAATAGATGAGGCCATTTTAATTGTTAAAAACAGCAATGAAGTCGTCACTATGGGTTGGACAGTCTATCTGAACCAGTCTCGGTTTTTAGGCCATAACTTGGGCTGTAGACCTTAGATTTGGGAAAATGAGTACCCATTGGAAAGCTAAGAAATAAGGCTATAACTTTCCTGAAAAGGGCAGAGGCAGATTCGGAAAGAAAGTCGCTGAAAATCGGCCTTGATTCCAAAAACGTGAATGCAGGCTGAAAATCTACCTTTTTGAATTTCAAAACTTTTCCTAGTTTGGTTCCTATCTTTGGGATTAGGTTTTTGACTATAAATACATCTTTGGGCAGTAGCTAAAAGCATCCCAATTTAGACCTTCGTTCTCTATTGAAGGCTTTCGTTCTCCATTCTCTTTTTAAATTTCTTCTTTATTTTTCTTTATTTTTCTGTAAGCCATGAACATGAGTGGCTAAGTTCTTAATTCAGTTCAAGGGATTCAAGTTCTTTTGTTTGATTTGTGAGATCAGGTTCTTAATTTAATTTATGTCTTTTTGAATATCTATTGTTTTCTGATTTAATTATTTTTGATCTATTGAATGATTTGCTAAAAAGGCCTATTAGTTAATTATTTGATTTGATAAATTGCTAGTTCATCTTCATAATTCGTAATTATTGTGTAAGATTGAACATGAGTAGCAATTAGGTTTTATTGATTATGATCCAAGTTTTCAATAATAACCTAAGGAAATAATAGGGTGGATTAAATGATTTATGCTTCATAAATTATTGTTCAGCTTAACTACTTCCTTTTCTTAAAGTAGTTATTAATTTGTTGAGGATTGCTTAATACCAACTCAGTTAATAATTAGAGTCAATAAGAGTGATGGGCTCGAATTGATGAGTATAGGGAAGTCAGGGGTTTACCTCGTTGTTTGGTAAATCTACATTAAGTATTCAATAAGAGATAATTGTATTTGTTTTGTCTATGATCAAATCAATGCATTGGAATGAGAATTACCTTAGACTGAAGTTTGTTTAATTCGAGAGTTTCATATTTAATTTTAGTTCTTAATTTCTGATTTTTTATTTCTTCTTTGGATTGCGAATTACCCCCCCCCCCCTCCCTCCAACCTTTGTTTCTTTTTCCATTACACAAGTACACGAAATTTAATAATTCAGTCTCTAAGGTTCGACCTGAATTTACCACTTACTGCAGAAAATATTTCATAATTAGTGATTTCAGTTAATTTAATTTCTGGTGGATTCGACACCCATCAATCTCTCTATTACAAAATCCCAATTCGAGCTGAAGTCATGGTTTATGTCAAACCCCATCTGCTATGAATATTATGTTCTCTTTTAATTTCAGTTCTTGATTAAAAAGATTTTCTCATCAGAAACTCTTTTTTGATTAAATTTGTCTGTCCTGGCCAGGAACTTGAAACATCAAGAATAATTAAATGAACATAGAATTTTATCCCTATTTACTTAGGGTAACAGATTCCATCTTGATCAACACCTATCTCCATATATAACTGGTAGGAGCCAACACATGCCCATATACCCATACACAGTACAAGTATGAAAGCAGTATCAAACTCAAACCACCTATATACAAGATAACTGTGCTATCTCAGGTCTAAAGATTATATGCATTGATATGATTTATGACAATGCATTGATAAGAGTAAACTCCACGTGCTTGTCATAAGTGTCACTGGTTCAGCTTACTTATCATGTATAAGTGCCTATCATGTTTGTTATATGGCATGAGACTCACCATTCCATCTTATTTATATCTCATATAAATAACTTGGGAACAAACATAATTTCAATCTTTCTGGATAAGTCATGTCCTTATTGTGAAGTATCCTCGATTGTGAACCAATTTATGATACTTTGTGCTAGAAATACTGTCACTCATATTCCTAAAAACTTAAGAATAGAATTTCTAACAAAATATCAATAGACCTTTTCTATTACACATAAATATATTATGTAAACGGAAAAGTGAAATTGCTATTTGTTAATTAAAATGTTTACAAGTTACATACTAAATGATATGCTCTAGGGCATACTACTAACATGAACTGCATATAAAACCCCATTTGGCACAACACCCTTTTGATTGCTTTATGGAAAATCATGCCATCTGCCTGTCGAACTGGAACACAAAGCTTACTCGGTAATTCAGATCCTAAACTTTGACCTCAATGCTGCTAGTGAAAATTGGCTCCTACAACTGAATGAGTTGGAAGAAATCTGACAAGATGTGTACGAAAATGCCAAAATCTTCAAAGACAAAAGCAAAAGGTGGCATGACAGGCGCATAGCAAGGAAAGAAGTAAAAGAAGGAGACCTTGTCCTGTTATTAAACTCTAGATTGAAACTTTTTCTAGGGAAGCTGAAATCAAGATGGTCTTGACCTTTTAAGTTCACTCAAGTCTTCCCACATGGAGCAGTAGAAGTGTGGAGCGAAACCTCAGGAGCATTTAAAGTCAATGGGCAGAGGCCAAAGCCGTACTTTCGAGGAGAACCCACAGAAAAGGGAGTCAATTGCACCCTTGACCATCCTCTTGACAAACCATGAAAGATGAAAGCAAAGTCGAGCTAATGACTATAAATAAGCGCTTTTTGGGAGGCAACCCAACATTTTTAAGTTTTCTTTCTTTCTTTCTTATTTTAATTTTGTTAATATTTGTTCACATTTTCTTTTGTAGGAATCCCAAAAGATCTCAAATCCGGAAAAGCAAGGGGGAGTAGAGAATGAGAGAGGAGAGGAATCATCAAGTCAAAACCACAAAAAAGAAAATTGAACAAAACTGGCGAAGTAGCTCTATTGCTAACCTTTACATCCATTTAATGTGTTGTGGTGATAAAAATTTTCATAAGGGAAAAATTTGGAAAAATAGAAAATTACAAGGGTTGTGTATTGGTTTCACATGCCCTGTGTAACTTTCTGGAAGTCCGTAAAACTTTTGAAAATTTTAACTCTGAGGGAGATAGAGAGTTACACAGGTCCATAGCCCAATTTACACAGGCCGTGTAATGTTGCTAGCGGAATAACTTAAGGACAGAAAGTTACACGGGTCCCCTTTGTAATTTACATGGGCTGTGTAACATGTTCAGTAAAGCAACTCGAGAGGCAGTAAGTTACACGGGTCTCAGAGCTCATTTACATAGGCTGTGTACTATGACAGAATTTGAAATTTTCAGGCAGAAATTTACATGGTCCTACATGTCGGGACCCGTGTAGTGATACATGACTCGTGTATCTCGTCGCAGACGTGACTCTAGGGGCACGAAATGCTCGAAACCAAGAGTCCTAACGGCTCTTTAAATGCGCCCCTCGCCTTAAACCTATTCATAAAGACAAAACCTTTCATCTCTACCCCTCCTAGTCTATAAAAACCCCTCAAATCTCTTCTCCCTTCACCAAACCCTACTCTTCTCCTTCCCAAAAATTGATCAATGGCTCCTGCAAAGCGATATGCGTGAAGAATGGGCTCTTCCTCGAGGCAAGGAGGAGAACCCTCACCTTCTCCCCCTCAGCCGACACCCCAACGCCCAAGAACAAGGGCAGCCTCTCCTCAACCAGCCCCTCCTCAACCGCAACCCCAGCCACAAGCCACTCCACAACCTGAAATCTCCATTCCTTGGGGATTCCGTGATGATGCCCATAAGGCAATGTGCACTCGACTTCACACCCAAAAAATTAGCTCCATAAAATATATGGATTTCACACTACTAGAGCAAATCAGGCTACAGGATGAGATCAACGGACTACTCGATAGCATCAGGTGGATAAGGTTCACCCAATTCCAATTCCCGGCATGCCTAGACACCACACTGGAGTTTTTGGGCAGTTTTAAGGTCACCTTATAGCCTACCGACAGAGAAGATAGAGGCAGAATTGAATTTTGCCTCCTTGGTGTCGATCGGACGATGAATATAGATGAGTTCAATGCCATCTTCGGCTTTGACAGCACTGGCCACCAAGAAATCCCTCGGAATTGCATGCTCTACAACATCATCAACTTCTGGAGTTCCATAGCCTCGAACACAGAGCCGTATAACTCCAGCAAGTCAAAATCCATGGGTATCATAAGTCTAGCCCTGCGTTACATGTATCGGTTAGCCGCCCAAACTATCATGGGCCATGGTGATAGCCTTGGCATGGTAAATGCCAGTGAGCTATTTTTCTTATGGTGTATGGTCACCGGGCAGTGCTATAGCACTACCTTCTTTTTGTGCAACCACCTTCGTCGCCTCTGTCATCAGCCTACCTGGCACATCATGCTTGGTGGCCTCATCACAATCATTGCCCTCCACTTCGGAATCATCCCAGGACATCACAGGCTGTGCTCCGTCAGTGGAACATCAAGAATCGACAAAACCATCTGCATATCCATGGGGATATGTAAGAAGGTAGGAACACCTGCTACCTGCTTGATGCCGAAGGGAATGCCATCCCTCGGAGAGACGAAGCACAAGAAGGGCCTAGCGAGACTTTGCAGCCATAGGCAAAAGCCCAAGAGCCACTGTTTCATGAGTCCCCCACTCGAGTGCCTCCATACACACCACCACCCACAGACCAGGTCCTCGCATACCTACAGCGCATGGAGACCACTATCAACAACAAGATACAAGCAATCGAGGATAGTCTCTAGGAAGCCCACAACAAGCTAGACATGCTAATGGAGAGGCTCAATGAAGAGGAGCTAGCATCGCCATCATCACCATCAGAGACATTTTAGAGCTAGGATTATAGGATAGGTTCTTTATTGTAAAATCTTGCATACCTTAGTCCTAAACAGCAATCATAGGTCTCTTTTATTTGCTTTTTGTCTAAACCTTTCCATGCTTAATAAATAATATGCTTTCTTATAATTTTTGTACGATTTTCTCTAATTTTGCATATTATGTTAACATTGAGGACAATGTCCAATTTGAGTTTGGGGGGTACAAGTGCATTTCATGTCTTGCATATCATTACATCGCTTAATTTTAGCTATATTATTCTTGTGTATCAAAATTACAGAAAAAAATATTGAAAATTTTTAAAAATTTTAAACTTTGAATTGTGAAACTTAGAACTATAACCAATTTCTAGTAAGCTAATAATTAGACTCCACGGGATAGAGGAATGAACGTATCTGGATAGGCAAAAAGGGACTCTAACATGTTGTCTATGAAAAACCTAATCTCTTTAGTAGAACTAGACTAGTTAAACCCCTTCATAACTATTAATTTGTAACATCAAACTTGTGAAGTTAGGAGAAATTTCTTGAAATATAAACAAACTTGAAAATGCCTCACCAGCTCTAGAACATATCTCTTGGACCTATCAAGGTGAAATCCTAGCATATGCTTGATCAAGAAATGATTAAGGCATTCTTTGATATAGCCTAATTAAGCCTTAGCCACCCTTAGTCACAATATGTCCCTTGCACCCAACTTGAGCCTATATTTTTACTTATATGATTTTCCTTGTTTACCCATAATTATTGACCTAGCCTTTAGCCTAAACACATACCTACCCTTTTAAGGAAGCTAAATGCATAAGTAAAAAAGTATATTAAGTACAAAAAGAAAATGGAGAAAGGATGATGAACTCGAGAAAGAGTGCAATTGAAACCACAGAAAAATCTGCCTTCCTAACCCAACAAAAGCAATGAGTTTGGGGGAGAAGACAAAAGGGACATAAATAAATAAATAAATAAATAAAAAGAGAAGTCCCAAGATAAGTATCATGGAAGCATGCTTGGCACATAAAAAACCAAAAGCCACTCCTCTCCATACAAAATCAATATAATAAACTTAGTATACTTGGTATTTTATGCATAAATGTTATTCTCATATTTGCATTCCCTATAAACCTTTCATTGGCAATCAAATTATTATCCCTTTAGCCCCAATACAACCCTTTTAAAGACCTTTTGATCTTTTGAAAAGTATATGCTATATTAGTAGAGATAGAAAATTAAGATATGCCTATGGAGTTGGAATTGAGTTACTTCATCACAATCATCCACAATAGAGGCAAATTTGGGAGAGTAAGTGTTTCTCAAGTTTATCCTAATAAAACGGGTTATTTGTGACTTATTAATGGCCTTGTATAGAGGAATAATTAGTTGAAACACCATGAAAGGAGGTGAAGTTCCAAACAGGCAGCTATTAGAACCCTTATGTCTTGAAAGAGGGTAAATGGTATAAAGGATTAGAGGAGTTCAATTATGTGCTTATTAAATTATTGGTTATATTCCTATGTTATCCCCTGGAATGCGTTTTAAAACAGAGTTTTGTTTTGCTTGAGGACAAGCAAAAGTTTGAGTTTGGGGGTATTTGATACACTTGAATGTATAGATGTTTTTAAGCACATTTGTATACTATCTCATGGCATTTAGGTAAGTAATCTCATGCATAGTAGTTGATTTCATTAGTTTTTATAATTTCTATTGGTAAGCCCTTAATTCTATATTTTCTGCATCATTTCAGGTGTTTTGGTGAAGTCACAGAGCATAGGAGTGCAAAGGGAAGCTTGGAGAGGTCAAAAGACTTAGAATTGCTGCTGATACAAAGTACACGGGTCGTGTAAACAAAGCTACAGGCCCATATAACTTTCTGCCAGAAGAAAGCTAGAGAGCAATTGAGAAACAAAAGTACATGGGTCGTGTAATTGGACCCGTGTAATCTGCAGGGACCCGTGTAAGTCTCTGGCTGGCATAAGCTTGAAGAATTTTCTGAGAACAAAAGTACACGGCCCGTGTAACTAGGCCCTTATAGCCAACGCAGACCTATGTAAGTCTCTGTGCTAATGCAAGACTCCGTAATTCTTCTCCAGTAAGTTACACGGCCCGGGGCCGTGTAGTGACACACGGGCCGTGTACCATGTGGCAGCCAGTTTTCTAACCAGAATTCCCGCTCTTGTTTACTGATTCAAATCAGACTCCTAGGAATTTTTGGACTCAAAATGACCTAACCCTAGAACAGCCATTATAAATAGAAGAAAAAACATCCAAAAGGGGAGATCAATCCTTTTATAGCACTTTTTAGGAGTTTTCACCTCTGCACTCTCACAAGCCGTCTTGAGGAGAAGAATATCAGTATCAAGGGGACTTTTCTAACCGAAGTTCCACAAGATCAAAGCTGCAAACCCTCTTCGGTTCTTTCATTCCATTTCCTTAAACGGATTTTTACTGTTTTATTTCTTCTAGACGATTTCTTTTTATTGTCTTTACCTTTTTATCATGATGTTTGCTCAACTCACCATGAGTGAGTAGTTTTCATATTCTATAATTGGGAAAGTAATGCTTCTAATCATTATTATGGATAAACATTAAGTTTTATTTATTGGATTTGAGATTTGTTCCTTGATTTAATTTCTTGTGATCTTAATTCATGCTATGTGTCGGTACCCACTTAGTATTGATTATAGATATTAATTGAAGGACTGAAAGGTGAAGATTAATATTAGAAAATCAAGATTTTGAACCTAGGAATTTTGACCTAGACATAGGCTGATACCTTTGTGGAATTTCAAAATTGGTCAAAGACCTTAAAGGATCTTAATTAATTTGGTAGCCACGAAAGTCGGGTTTAAGTTAATTAAAATACACCCTAGGTGCCTTGAGAGAGGACTTAGGATAGTTTAGGATTAATTTCCATCAAGGCAAACAATTCTCAAGCCAGTAAATAAACAAGGTAACATCCATAGTAAGATTTCAAAATTGATTATTTCGTTTTAAGTTTATCATTCTAGTGTTTAAAATAAACAACCTTCATTCCCTCAGTATTCGATAGCCTAAACAGTCAAAATTACTATGTAGATTGATACTTACTAATCAAATTTCTCATGGAAATGATACTTTACTCATCACTTTATTACTTATTAGCGATCCGTGCACTTGCGAGGTTATAAAACCAGCGAAACAGTGATTTCTTCTTCGTTGTATAGCAGCTACGTTACACAATTTTCTTGCCAATTTAGGAAGTTTCTTACTACTGACCATCTTGGTATTGGAGTAGCAAATGTCTAAATGGTAAAGTTAAGTTGGATAGAAGGCAAGCAATTGGCTTTGCTATACATTCACAATGCCATATAATGGAAAGTTGTGAGAGGCTACTTTGAGAGGTGGGTATATTTGCTTATAGGAAATTATTGCTCATACTTAGTTCATTAAAATTCAAAACACAATATGTAACACCCTCACTGTAGCAATTCCATACATTCTACTATTCTGGTGATCGGTGTCGGTCCGGACAGCTAGAACGTCTAGAAAAATATTTAGACTAGAGTGAGGAGTCATAAATAACTCAAATAAGTGTAAAAAAAATTGAGGAAAAATTTTAGAAATAAAATACAACCAAGTTAAATGAGCCGGTGCCCGAGCGATGGGTGACCATACGAGGAAGTATCGGTAAAGACAGTTACCGGCCCCAGACCCGGGAGAAAATTCGTGAAATAATTTTTGAAACTCCAGAGAAGAGTCATTGAAGTTTCTATAGCATTAGAATGCCAAGAAAATGCTTAGAAAAATTTTTCAATCTGTACAGACAATTTTAGTCTGTTAAGCCAAATGGAGGGCATTTTGGTCATTTCTTCTTCAGAGATGATTTTTGACCGACTTTTCCAGTTAATTAAATAATTATTATGACATAAAATATAAATAAATATTTCTAAAAATTAAATTGAAATTGAGTATAAAAGAAAAAGAAAAGAAAATGAATTAAAATTGCAATTATGACCTCATGCTTATGTCATTACAATGCCTCCACCCAATCACCACTTGACAAAATAAATTAAAGGGATAAATATGACATAAAATGGGATAAAAATAAAACACATTCCAGCAGCTTCTTCCCTATCCAGCCGAATTAGAACTAGCTTGAGGCAGCACAAGGGAAGGGAAACCAAGGAGTTTATCAAGCTTGGGGTTAGCTCTCAACGAGGTTAGTGCTAGAGTTTTTCTTTCTCACTTTTAATTCTTGATTAGAACTAGGAATTGAACTAAGTATCACACCTTACCACTCTGTAAGGCATAACATGATCCCGTAGAATACCTAATGAACTACCGAACTTTACCTACTGATAACTCATTAAGTACCCTACAAGGGATTTTAAAACAATTTTATTACTTTTATAAGTGGTGAACATTTTCTAATAGGTATTAAAATAATTTAATTAAAGTTGAAAACTAGTTAAAATTTTTGGCCCATTTTATTTTTTCACAAATTTTATAAAAATTTCGACAGAGTGCCGTTTGTATTTTGAGAAAATAGTTCTTCAAATACCTTGTAAAAAGCACTTCTAATAATTTATCTCAACAATTTCAACAACTCCATAATAATCCTAACCAATTTCTCAAGTTTCAAAATTCAACAATCCTCATTTCCCAATTTCTAAAAATTCAATAATCATCAAGATACTGTC
Organism: Hevea brasiliensis; assembly: GCF_030052815.1. Lineage (NCBI taxonomy): Eukaryota > Viridiplantae > Streptophyta > Magnoliopsida > Malpighiales > Euphorbiaceae > Hevea > Hevea brasiliensis. The sequence goes on from NC_079510.1 coordinate 14,020,541, forward strand.
AATCAATTTCATTCATTCATATTTCATTAAAGATAAACAATTTATATATACATCATACTAAAATTTACATTAGGAAAATCCAAACTAAAATTTATTATAAACTTTATACAAACTTTGTACAAGCTGCTCAAGACCGCTTTTACATGTCCACACAATTACGTACATTACATACATCAAAATGAATTTTTACAGTCAGGGTTGAAAATATACCGAATAACTTCAAAGCAGGTAGCTCCTCTGTCCTCAGCAGCTCAATCTGCAGCTCCTCTAGTCTCTATATCTGCGATAGCAATAACAGCTATCGCTGAGTACTAGGACTCAGTGGTGCACAACATTCTAAAATAATCTTTATGCAGAATTTAAATCACATTTATTCAAAAATTGGACTGAACATGAGAACTAAATACAAAACATGAATTATAAGATTTTAATCCAAACAATTTCATTTCGAAGTATCAAAACCAATTTCATAAAACCCACAGTTATATCATGCCATTTGAAACAAATATAATCTCAATAGCCAAAGGCTAAGGAGAAGTCACATCACAAGGCTAGCTAGCTCAAATATATGGATATCCATTCAATTTCTTCTTCTACTGGCACACACCTCATCACTTCAGCCGGAGAATGAATCAAAATTCGAAACTGATTACCCCCACTAGTCATGCAAGTGAGGTGTTCAAATATATGGTCATGACACTGTGGTTTCAAAACTTATATTAACAATTTACTAAACATTTATGCCATCTCAAATATACACAAATAACTTCCAATAATTTAAATCAAAAGCATCATAAATACTTCATCATAATAATGTCACAATTCAATATTTCAAATTATTCAAAACAATATGCAGAAGATAATTTACAGAAATTATACGTTGTGCACAAACCTTATATGAGTCATCTTTTGGCCTTGACTCGACACCTCGGGTTCCTTCCTGGTATTCTTTTCCACTGAAACACACAGTTTCACAGTGTTTTAGTATCATAACTTAGCATAAATCCAAAAATAAATTTAATTTCACTTTTACCTAGCTCTAATGTGCTAAACTTGACGTTCTTTAAAATTTGTGCTTCGGGGTTACTATTCACTACACTATTTAAGTCAATTTATTGACTTTCTAAGGCTTAATAGGTATGGGAATTTCAATATCACCCACATACCACATTTTGGTAACTAAATTTGTTGGTTTTGGTTGTTTACTCAAATTCTAAGTCCTTTAGGCAAATTTCCAAATTTTCAGTTTTGGTGTCTTATGTTTCACTGTTCCATTGGTCATTTTTCTGTTAGAATTTGCAAAACTTTCTTCATAGAAAATGTTCCCTATTGTCTTAACTTTATTCTCCTTTTTGAATCACTCCATTTGGAGTTTTTTAGCTCAATTTATAGCCATTTGAATCATGGCTGCCGGATTGAACTTAACCCAGATTTTCTGGGCAAATTCTAGTTCTGGCAGTTTTAGGTTACCAAATTTGGGTGGCCAAATGACTTGGTTAATGGCATAATTTGGGTTTGTGTTCTTCATGAAAGTTTTAGGTCTATATCTCAACTATCCACTGGTAAACTTTCAGGTCATTTAGACCTGCCTAGCTCAAGTTATGGCCAAATGAATAAACACTGTTCATTTAGTCATTTTTGTACAGGCCAGACTAAGAAAATCCGGATTTGGTCAATTTGTTTACTAGGTTTTGGTCACTTTTTGGGCATGATTCCTAAATGAAAAATGTGTCATTTTGTGTCTATTTTCATTCCCAATTGGTCTTATAACAATTGGACTTGAAAATTTTCATTTTTGGTCCCTCAAAGGGACCTTGGTCCTACTGCCTGCAGCATGACTACATTCAATCCGAATTTAAACTCAATTCCAATACTTCCAACATACTTCATTTGGTCACAAATGACCATTTCTCACCTCAAACTTGGTCAAACACATCATTTCACAATTTCTCACATTTTTGACTCCTAAACCCTAAGTGTTAAACCCTAACTACACTAGTAATTACATTTAATCAAATCTAAGCATCTCAACATCACCTCCACATTCATATAAGCTTGCCTACACTTTTAATCCAATCAAATTCATGCACTACCATAGCAAACCCTGGCTGACCAAAATCCATGATTAGTCCTCCAACAATTTATTTCATTTCACTTTAAGTTTATTTCTAAGTTAGTTAAGCTATAAACACAACTAATAAACCAAATTTTGCAACTTAAATCACTAACCTCAACTTGGATGCTAAATCTTCAATTTCCTTCTTCTTTTCTTCTTTATTTTGTGGTCAATCTTCTTTTCAAGTGAGGTTAACAAGTTTTTATGAAAGAATTTGGGGCAAGGTAGGGTTAAATGGGTGTTTACAAGCTTGAACTCAAGCTTTCATGGAGGAAAACAATGGTGAAGCTTAGAGAGCTATGGCTGCCGAAACTTTGAGGTAAGAGAAGGGTTATTTTCTTTTTTAGTTTTTATGTCTTTTATGGTTACTTTTATGTAATTGAATTAGTCAAATATGGTGGGAAATTAAAAATCAATTTTGACATCATTTTGATGTCATAAAAGTGATGTAGTTAACTTTTTTTTTTCTTCTTCTTTTTTTAAATTTTTTTTTCATTTATTTTTCCTTAGTTCTTTAATTTAATTTTTGATCTCAAAATTTTCTTTTCTCTGATTTTATTTGACAGTTAGGTCAGGAGTCAGCTCTCGGGGTCAATTAACCAAATTGCCCCTCGTCGGTTCAACCCAGTTTGCAAATAATTCAATATTTCTTCCGGATCCCTGACCTAATTATTTGACTGGCTTAACAGTTCTTTTTCGTGATTTTCTCTTTTCCATTGTGTTTTTAATAGTCTTAAGGACCGCGGCGTCATATTTTACGGTTCAAAATTTGAGTTTAAATAGACTTCGCAGTCCTTCCTGAAAAGGTTACCCATTGCTATGACTCTCGGCTCGTTTAACTTTTTATGTTCTGTTTTTCTTATTTATACTTAACTAATTGACAATTATTAATTATTTGTGTTTATAGCTTATCTAGTTGTCTTAGATGTGGTTCTAATCCCCTTACTTGTCCGGACCGACTCCGGTCACCGGAACAGTGAAATTTACCAGGCTATGCAAATAGGGGTGTTACAATTCTCTCCTCCTTAAAATAAATTTCGTCTCGAAATTTTACCTGGTATCAATCTCTGAACTGCTGTGGGTGCTATATCCTTATGTCCTCCTCTCGTTCCCAAGTAGCCTCCTAGCCCGAATGATGGTTCCACAGCACTTTTTCTAACGAGATCTTCTTGTTCCGTAGCTGCTTCACCTCATAAGCCATAATCTTTATGGGTTCTTAACCCGAACCTCTTGTCCTAACGGACTAGTTACTAGCACTTCAAAATCCATTTGGACACATAGAACAGCAAGTGAACTGACTATGCTAGCACTAACATATGAGTGGGTTGAACCCGGATCAAACAACACAAATACTTCTTGATTAGAGATAGAAAATGTACCGGCTACCACATCGAAAGTCTCAGCCTCTTTTCGCTGTCTCATCGTGTAAACCCTGGCTGAAGCACTTCCTTATGCTGACTGACCAACGGTGCCTTGACTGCCAAACGCATTGCCTCTACCTCTGCCTCTTCCTCTGCCAACTGATTGTGAACCTCTTGAGCAGGACTCTGAATAGATCCTTCTGCAGTCGTAGGAGCTGGACCGTATCTAGGAGTACTAGTGTAGTCTTTTGCTAAATGGCCCTTGCCTCCACAGTTAAAGCAGGCTCCCGTAGCCCAATAGCATTCTCCCCCATGAATCTTGTTACAAGTCTCACAGGGGCGGGCAGGATATGAACCCCTACTCGACTGCTGACCAGACCTAGGGGGTCTCTTTCCAGAGAATCGGCCCCTTCCAAATCTTCCACCTCGACCTCTGCTAGGTCCACAAAATTTCTTCCTCTTCCCAGAAGTACCACCAGAACTTTGTTCAACTGATTTTTCCCCCTTATCTCTCTGATTTTTCAACTTTTTCTGATTTTTCTTTTGTTGGGGTCGCTTCCGATTCAATTCTCTCTAACTCAAGTGCTTGAGACATGAGTTCTGAAAAATTGTTGTGCCTAAATCCCACTACTTGCATTCTCAAACTGGGCTTCAAACCTGTCTCAAATCTCTTGCACCTTGCCTTACTGGTGGAGAGGAGACTCCCAGCATAGTGGCTTAAACGGGAGAACTCCCTCTCATATTCTGCCACTGTTCTATTGCCTTACTTCAGACTTAAAAATTCTTACAATTTCTGATCACCATATGCATCTGGGACGTATTTCTGTCTAAACTCTTTGATGAAGTCATCCTGTGTCAAGATCGTGGTTCAAATGCCGTGGGGATGGTCTTCCACCAATCATACGCATCCCCTTGCAGTAGTGACACAGAGCATTCAAACTTCAATTCATCTTGGCAGTGTAGCTTTTTAAATACTCTATCCATCCTTTCAAGCCATTGCTCTGCCTCTAAAGGGTCCATCACTTTAAATTCTCAGAGCCCCATACTTCAATAACTTGTTATACTGTCTGACTGGAGGCAATGGTTGTGCCACAGGTGTCTGGGGTGGAGCTTGAGCAGGCATACCCCCAAGCCATTTGTTGAAATATCGTAGCCATCTGCTGTGCAAACTGTGCAAGAAACTGTGGCATTTGTGGGCCTGGTGCTACTGACCCACTGACATTCTGTAGAGCTGGGGCTTCCCCTTGTGCCTCAGCTTCAACAGATTGCTCGACTGAGCGATCCCCTTCTTCCATTTTAGTCTGAAGTTATGGTATCTCCTGAACAAATAACACAAGAAGATTTCCCTCCATTAGTTCATATTTATGATGTAATGCACTATATGTAACAAATAAGGACATTGAGCAGTTGTACTTAACAAAGAAAAGACATAAATTCATAAGTTAAAATGTACTTCAAAAATTTTGCTCTGATACCACTAAAACATGTCACACATTACCCCTCTGTAAGGCATAACATGATCCCGTAGAATACCTAATGAAATACCGAACTTCACCTACCGATAACTCATTAAGTACCCTACAATGGATTTTAAAACAATTTTCTTACTTTTATAAGTGGTGAGCATTTTCTAATAGGTATTAAAATCATTTAATTAAAGTTGAAAACTACTTAAAATTTTTGGCCCATTAGATTTTTCCGCAAATTTTATAAAAATTTCGGCAAAGTGCCGTCTGTATTTTGAGAAAACAGTTCTTCAAATACTTGTAAAAAGCACTTCTAATAATTTATCTCAACAATTTGAACAACTCCACAACAATCCTAACCAATTTCTCAAGTTTCAAAATTCAACAATCCTCATTTCCCAATTTCCGAAAATTCAGTAATCATCAAGATACTGTCAATCAATTTCATTCATTCATATTTCATTAAAGATAAACAATTTATATATACATCATACTAAAATTTACATTAGAAAATCCAAACTAAAATTTATTACAAACTTTGTACAAGCTGCTCAAGACCGCTTTTACTCGTCCATACAATTACGTACATTACATACATCAAAATGAATTTTTACAGTTAGGGCATAAAATATACCCGATAACCTCAAAGTAGGTAGCTCCTCTATCCTCAACAGCTCAATCTGCTGCTCCTCTAGTCTCTATATCTGCAACAGCAATAACAGCTATCACTGAGTACTAGGACTCAGTGGTGCACAACATACTAAAATAATTTTTATGCAGAATTTAAATCACATTTATTCAAAAATTGGACTGAACATGAGAACTAAATACAAAACATGAATTATGAGATTTTAATCCAAACAATTTCATTTCGAAGTATCAAAACCAATTTCATAAAACCCACAGTTATATCATGCCATTCGAAACAAATATAATCTCAATAGCCAAAGGCTAAGGAGAAGTCACATCACAAGGCTAGCTAGTTCAAATATATGGATATCCATTCAATTTCTTCTTCTACTGGCACACACCTCAACACTTCAGCCAGAGAAGGAATCAAAATTTGAAACTGATTACCCCCACTAGTCATGATAGTGAGGTGTTCAAATATATGGTCATGACACTGTGGTTTCAAAACTTATCTTAACAGTTTACTAAACATTTATGCCATCTCAAATATACACAAATAACTTCCAAAAATTTAAATCAAAAACATCATAAATGCTTCATCATAATAATGTCAGAATTCAATATTTCAAATTATTCAAAACAATATGCAGAAGATAATTTACAGAAATTATACGTTGTGCACAAACCTTATATGAGTAGTCTTTTGGCCTTGACTCGACACCTCGGGTTCCTTCCCGGTATTCTTTTCCACTGAAACACACAGTTTCACAGTGTTTCAGTATCATGAATTAGCATAAATCCAAAAATAAATTTAATTTCACTTTTACCTAGCTCTAATGTGCTAAACTTGACGTTCTTTAAAATTTGTTCTTTAAGTAGTTTGCGCTTAGCCGGTCCCAAGCCCGGATAAAGGAGGAGGGTTGCGGTAGGTGACAACCAGCGTAAAAATTTCGTCACACCCTATGATATGGATTCAAATGATATAAACGTTGGGGCATCCTCTACTAACGACGCGCTACATCGGAGCCCGGGTGTAGTGATAAATATGCAAGGGTGTAGGGCGTTCACCGAAAGCGACGCGCCATGCCGGCGCCCGGGTGTGGTGTTAAGTGAGCAAGGGTTCCCACATCATGGACGGGTGTGGGTAAAGAAGTTAGTCCATAGGACAGATAATAGAACAAATAGTGGAACAAAACACAAGATAGACATAGAAAATAATAGAAGATATCATAGAAGGAGACCAATTAGGAAGGAGCAGGATAGGAGGAGGATCAGGGTTGGTACTTGGAATGTTGGATCACTTACAGGAAAATTAATGGAGCTTGTGGATACCTTGGAAAGGAGAAGGGTGAATATTGCTTGCATTCAGGAGACTAAATGGGTAGGAGAGAAAAGTAAGGAAGTGGGTAATTCAGTTACAAATTGTGGTTTACGGAAAGGAGAGAAACAAGAACGGAGTGGGTATAATCATAGACAGGACATTGAAAGACGCAGAGAGTAGCCGTGTGAAAAGAGTAGGAGATAGAATTATACTAGTAAAGCTAGTACTAGACGGAGAAACAATAAATATAGTTAGTGCTTATGCCCCACAAATAGGACTAGACAGTGAGAGTAAACAAAGGTTTTGGGAAGATATGGATGATTTAATGCAAAGCATACCGAATGAAGAGAATGTTTTCATTGGTGGAGATTTGAATGGACATGTAGGAAGTGATAGGCAAGGTTATGAGAATGTTCATGGAGGTTTTGGTTTTGGCAGTTGAAATGAGGAGGGAAAAAGCATCCTGGATTTTGCTATGGCATACGACCTAATACTAGCAAATACCTACTTTATAAAAAGAGAGTCACATTTAGTGACTTTCAAAAGTGGGCAACATAGAAGCCAAATCGACTTCCTCTTAACCAGAAGACAAATAGAGCTCTATGCAAGGATTGCAAGGTCATTCCAGGAGAGGCTTTAACAAGTCAACATAGGTTGGTGGTCTTGGATGTCAAGTTTAGGAACAATTCAAGTAAGGTCAGAAGAAATAGTGTAGCTCGAACAAAGTGGTGGGAGTTCAAAGGAGTAAAGCAAGTGAAGTTCAAAATGAGCTTCTTGAGTCCAAGTATGGAAGCTAGATATGGAGGCCAATGATATGTGGATACAGATGGCATCAAAGATTAGAGAAGTAGCTAGAAAAGTACTTGGGGAGTCTAAAGGACATGGACCACCTTCAAAAGAGAGATGGTGGTGGAATGAGGAAGTACAAAAGGCAGTGAAGAGAAAAAGGGAATGGTATAAGAAATTACCTAAATGTGATAATAATGAGGCATATGAACAGACAAGATAGCAAAGAAAGAGGCAAAAAGGCGATTAGCCAAGCAAGAGCACATGCCTTTGAAAAGTTATATGAGAAACTTGGAACTAAAGAAGGGGAGAAAGATATTTATAGATTAGCAAGGAGTAGAGAAAGGAAATGTCAAGATCTCAATCAAGTTAGGTGCATTAAGGATAAAGAAGGAAAAGTGTTGGTGAAAGATGAGGACATTAAAGAAAGATAGAGAAATTATTTTAATGATCTCTTTAATAATAGTCAAAATGGAAATAGCGTGAATATAGATTATAGAACAATAGAAAAGAATGTAAATTATACTAGAAGGATTAGATCTTTAGAAGTAAAGGAAGCACTTAAGAGAATGAAAGTAGGTAAAGCCTGTGGACCCGATGAAATACCAATTGAAGTGTGGAAGTATTTGGGAGATATGGGAGTGGCATGGTTAACTAAATTATTTAATAAGATTCTAAACTCAAAGAAAATGCCTGATGAATGGAGGAAGAGTATTTTAGTACCTATTTTTAAAAATAAGGAGACATACAGAGTTGCTCAAACTATAGGAAAATTAAACTCATGAGTCATACTATGAAGTTGTGGGAGAGAGTTGGAGCATCGACTACGTCATGATACTTCTATCTCTCTCAATCAATTTGGTTTCATGCCCGGTCGTTCAACTATGGAAGCGATCTTTCTCATTAGAAGCTTGATGGAGAAATATAGAGATGGGAAGAAAGATCTACACATGGTTTTTATTGATTTGGAGAAGGCTTATGATAGTGTTCCAAGAGAGGTCTTATGGAATGCGTTAGAACAAAAGAGGGTATCTATTAGGTACATACAAGTATTGAAAGATATGTATGAAGGAGCAACTACTATTGTGCGCATGGGAGGGGACACAAGAGATTTTCCGATCTCAATTGGATTACACCAAGGATCACCATAAGCCCTTACCTTTTACATTAGTTTTAGATGAACTGAAACATATACAAGAGAGTATTCCTTGGTGCATGATGTTTGCGGATGATATTGTTCGATAGATGAGACACGAGAAGGAGTCAATAGGAAGCTAGAACTTTGGAGAAGTACTCTAGAGTCAAAGGGTTTTAAGTTAAGTAGAACGAAGATGCAATACATGCATTGCAAGTTCGGTGAAGGCCAAACGGTGATAGGGAAGGAGTTAGTTTGAATGGAGTGGCACTGTCCCAAAGTAATCACTTTAAATATCTAGGCTCGACCTTCAAGTAGATGGGGATGTGAGGAGGATGTTAGTCATAGGATTAAAGCCGGATGGTTGAAGTGGAGACGTGCCACGGAGTTTTATGTGATCGTAAGATTCCCAATAAATTAAAAGGAAAATTTTACCGCATACCATACGACCGGCTATGCTATATGGTAGTGAGTGTTGGGCCTTTGAAAGAGTCGTATGCATCTAAGATAAGAGTTGCAGAGATGAGAATGTTAAGGTGGATGAGTGGTCATACTAGACTAGATAAAGTCCGTAATGAAAGTATTAGAGAAAAGGTAGGAGTGGTGCCAATTGAAGATAAGTTGAGAGAAGGGAGATTGAGGTGGTTTGGTCATGTGAAGCGTAGACATACGGAGGCTCCAGTTAGACAAGTAGAGCACATTAGGCTAGAGGATAGAAAGAAAAAAAGGGGTAGACCTAAATTGACTTGGAGGAGAGTAGTACAGCATGACTTAGAAGCATTACACATTTCTGAGGATTTAACCCAAAATCGTTCAGAGTGGAAAAAGCGAATCCATATAGCCGACCCCAAATTTTTGGGATAAAGGCTTAGTTGAGTTGAGTTGAGTTGAGTTGGGGTTACTATTCACTACACTATTCAAGTCAATTTGTTGACTTTCTAAGGCTTAATAGGTATGGGAATTCCAACTTCACCCACATACCATATTTTGGTAACTAAATTTGTTGGTTTTTATTGTTTACTCAAATTCTAAGTCTTTTAGGCAAATTTGCAAATTTTCAATTTTGGTGTCTTATGTTGCACTGTTCCATTGGTCATCTTTTTGTAAGAATTTGGAAAAACTTTCTTCATAGAAAATGTTTCCTATTGTCTTAACTTTATTCTCCTTTTTGAATCACTCCATTTGGAGTTTTTTAGCTCAAGTTATAGCCATTTGAATCATGGCTGCCGGATTGAACTTAACCTAGATTTTCTAGGCAAATTCTAGTTCTGGTAGTTTTAGGTTACCAACTTTGGGTGGCCAAATGACTTGGTTAATGGCATAATTTGGGTTTGTGTTCTTCATGAAAGTTTTAGGTCTATATCTCAACTGGCCATTGGTAAATTTCAGGTCATTTAGACCTGCCTAGCTCAAGTTATGGCCAAATGAATAAACACTGTTCATTTGGTCATTTTTGTACAGGTCGGACTGAGAAAATCCAGATTTGGTCAATTTGTTCACTAGGTTTTGGTCACTTTTTGGGCATGATTCCTAAATGAAAAATGTGTCATTTTGTGTCTATTTTCATTCCCAATTGGTCTCATCCTAATTGTACTTGTAAATTTTTATTTTTGATCCCTCAAAGGGACCTTGGTCCTGCTGCCTGCAGCATGACTACATTCAATCCGAATTTAAACTCAATTCCAACACTTCCAACACACTTCATTTGGTCACAAATGACCATTTCTCACCATAAACTAGGTCAAACACATCATTTCACAATTTCTCACATTTTTTACTCCTAAACCCTAAGTGCCAAACCCTAACTACACTAGTAATTACATTTAACCAAATCTAAGCATCTCAACATCACCTCCACATTCATATAAGCTTGCCTACACTTTTAATCCAATCAAATTCATGCACTACCATAGCAAGCCCTAGCTGACCAAAATCCATGATTAGTACTCCAACAATTTATTTCATTTCATTTTAAGTTTATTTCTAAGTTAGTTAAGCTATAAACACAACTAATAAACTAAATTTTGCAACTTAAATCACTAACCTCAACTTGGATGCTAAATCTTCAATTTCCTTCTTCTTTTCTTCTTTCTTTTGTGGTCAATCGTCTTTTCAAGTGAGGTTAACAAGTTTTTATGGAAGAATTTGGGTCAAGGTAGGGTTAAATGGGTGTTTACAAGCTTGAACTCAAGCTTTCGTAGAGCAAAACAATGGTGAAGCTTAGAGAGGTATGGCTGCCAAAACTTTGAGGTAAGAGAAGGGTTATTGTAACACCCTCCCGATAACCACTCCGTACATCCTACTGTTCCGGTGACCGGTGTCGGTCCGGACAGCTAGAATGTCCGGAAAAATATTCAAACTAAAGTCAGGAACCATAATTAACTCAAATATTAACAAGAAAAATTTAGTAAAAATTTTAGAAATAAAATACAATCAAGTTAAACGAGCCGGTGCCCTAGCGATGGGTAACCGGAGGGAAGTTGCGGTTCTCGCAACGAGGAGCCCTAGACCCGGGGGAAAAATTATAAAATAATTTTTGGGACTCCAGAGAAGGGTAATTGAGGTTCCCATGGCATTAGAATGCCAAGAAAATACCTAGAAAAATTTTTCAATCTGATGCATAATTTTGACCTGTTAAGCCAAACGGAGGGCATTTTGGTCATTTTGCCTTCCGAGGTGATTTTTGGCCGACTTGTCCAGTTGAGTAAATAATTAATATGACATAAAATATGAAGAAATATTACTATAAATGAAATTTGAAATGAGTAGTGAAAGAAAAGAAAAGAAAATGCAAAATAATGTAAAAAATGACATCATTTAAAAATTTTGACCAATCATAATTAAGCACCCATTTGACTAACAAATAAAAAGACAAAATGAAGACTAAATAGCCACAAAAACCAGCAGCCAAAAACGTAGAGAGAGGAAGGAGAGGGTTTCCACCATAGCCACCTCCATGAAAGCTCTTTCAAGCTTTAAATTCCATGCTTCCTCACCTTAAAACCCTAGAAGCTCTTCACTAAAATTTGCCCTAGCACCTTGCTAAAGCTTTTGGCAGCCAAGAAGGACAAAGAAAGTGAGGTTTAGAGGCTTGGAAAATTTTGCCACTTGAGGTTAGTGCATATAAATACTCAAATCACCTTTATTCCATGTTAAAGCCTTTAAGTGAGCAAGAATTGGTAACTTAAGTGAATGGAATTTATACTTATGCATGCCTTCAATTTCGGTAGCCCTAAGGGAGGAAGAATAAGGGAGTGTTTTGATGGTTTTAATGGACTTAACATGAATTGGAGATTATGTTTAAGCTATACATTTACATAGATATTGAACTAGTGTGTTAAATTGAGGTTTATGGATAAATTGAGTTGAACCATAGGGTTTGGAAAGGTGAAAGTGTGAATTGGCTTAGGAAATTGTTAGGGCACATTGTAATGGTCAATTAGTGACCATTTTAGATGTGTTGACCATAAATGGGACTGAAAAACACTATGGCAAGGTGAGGTTGCAGGCTGCCCTATGGACAGCAGCATAGGGACTAAAATTTCAGTCCCTTTGCACTGCCATAACTTTGGCAGTGGTAGTCCAATTGAAGTTTGGACAATTGAACATGAAACTAGGCTTATAATGGCACATTTTTGCTGAAGAAACCATGCCCAAAAGACCAAAGCAAGAGGACCAAAACTTGGCCCCAATCCGGAACCCTGAAACTGCCTCTGCAGAATTGACCAAATGAACAGTAACTGTTCATTTGGCCATAACTCACTGTAGATTTGGTCAATTGGCCTGAAATTTTTACAGCAATAAGTTAAGACATAGACAAACAACTTTCATGAAGGAACCTACCCCAAATTATTGCCAGAACCCATTCAACCAAGTGACTCAAGTTACTGTTCATGCACTGTAGATATGGTAAATTTCTGCAAAATACATATCCGGACAGCTTGGGTTTTTAAGCCATATCTGGAGCTAAAAAAACTCCAAATGGAGTGATTCAAAAAAGGAAATTCAACTAGACAAAATAAGGAACAACTTTCATGTTTTACATTTCTTCAAATTCCAACAGTAACAGTGTCCAATGGAACAGTGAAGTTGACTCACCAAAACTGAAAAATCTGTTTGTGTTGAGTTACACTTTGGAATGGCAAAAACACTTAATGCCAACAAGTTTTAAACACCAAATGTGGTATGTTGGGAGTGCCAAAGTTGATGTACACATTTTTATTCTAAAAGTCAACATTTTTGTTGATCAATGATGAATAGTGACACCAAAAAAGTTAAAATTCACAAATTGACAAATTTAAGAGTTTCAAATGCCCTAGTATACCTAACAAGATTGGTTTGGATAGTTTGGCATGCCAATAGGGTTCAGTTAGCGATCGCACATGGCAAAAATGCCATTCTGTGATTTCATGGCTTTTAGCCATTCGACTTTGCATTGAGACTTGGCCTTGTGCTCGATATTATTTACGCCTTGTTAGTCGCTCCTGCACACCGGGAGATGCATATGTGACCGATGGTGTGACGGCCTGAGGTACTAGGTACCCAGTGCCAGTTTACCCGTTATCCAGTCCAGTCGTCTAGTGTAGGTTACTTGGGCACCCAAATGAATGAAAGTGAACAAGTTACTGAATTAATGTATACATAACCATGCTAAACAAATGAATCATACACATTCACTATATATTCGTTTCTTGCTATTTTCTTTTATTATATTATTGCACCACTAAGCATTATTGCTTAGCGCGTTGCTTTTGCCACGCGTAGGTACTGGAGATCCCGATCGCGAGCCCAAGAGACCACGATCGGGTGAGTCCATCCGCAGCTTCGCTGTCCGTGTCACCTCGTCACCTGCAGTGCATTGGTAGGACACTAGATGCCATTTTGTCATTTTGTAATTAACTTTTTATTTTCTCATATGTATTTGGGATTTATGTAATGTATTTTGAGGTTCATGTAAATAATAGAGATTTATGGTTATGTATGGTATTAATTTGAGTATTTAATGGTTGTATATATATGAGAACCCTGAGAAAGGGATGTTTTGAAAAATGAAAAGGTTGTTGAGACCTGAAATTGACAAATTATTGAGATATTGATATTGAGTTTTATTGATGATATTGGAGTTGAGAATGAATGAAATTGAATATTGGAAGTGTTTTAACAGGTTCCGAAGAACTGTTTTCCCCACTTTTAGCCTGCAGACTCACGATTTTCTTTAAAAATCTTCGAAACCTCAAATGAATAATAATTTTGATAAATGGCTTAAATAAATCATATTTCATAAATTGGCTTCAAAGGCATGACACAAATTAAGTAAGGTATATTAGAGTGTGCCAGTACACCGTGTGGCATTACTTACTCGGGTATACTGTACACGGGTAAGGGGTGTCTCATTTAGTGGTATCAGAGCACGGTTTAGGCGTTTCTGGTCCTAGATTGAGTCCATACCATGCATTGCATTTGTAAGAGTCGAGGTGACACTAACGCAGATCTGTTTATCTTTCTTATTTTGAATAGGATATGGATCCTTCATCTCAGAGAGCCGTTGAGGAGGAAGTGGAGAGTCATGCTCCACCTGTAGCAGCTGAGACTGGGGGCATGAGAGAATCTGCTCCGCCAGCTCAAGCAGAGCCTGCTCAGCCTCCACAGGCCATGTTCCAACAAATGGCCGACTTCTTTAGACAGATGGCTAGGGTAATGCCAGCACCACCACCACCACCACCACCAGCTCCACAGCAGAAATCACACCTGGAAAGGTTAAGAAAGTTTGGAGCTGTGGACTTCTATGACAAGAGAGAAGATGACTCTGTTGCAGCCGAGAATTGGTTGAACAGAACAGGCAGAGTCCTAAAACAACTTCACTGCACCCCAGAGCAGAACTTAGAAGCTGTTATATCCTTGTTACAAGACGATGCCTACGGATGGTGGGACATGGTATCCAGTGAAGTGCAGCCAGAAGCTGTAACTTGAGACTTCTTTCTTTCAGAATTTAAGAAGAAATATGTGGGTACTCAGATATCCGAAGAGAGAAGAAGAGAGTTCATTAACTGAGGCAGGCGGTTGTCGGGCCGAGTATGAGAAGGAGTTTGTTCGATTAAGCCGCTATGGAAGGGAAATAGTCCTCAGCGGTGAAAGGTGCAAGAGATTTGAAGAGGGACTGAATGACAATATCAAGATACAGCTCACTGCCTTGGGAATCACAGAATTTAGCAAGCTAGTGGAAGCTGCAATAAGGGTTGAAAAAGTAAGAATTAGTGAGTGGACTAGAAGAGAGAGACAGCAGAAGAGGGGACCCGATCAGTCTAGTTCAGCTCCTGCATCAGGGAAGAAGTTCAAGGGTCCTCCTGCACAAAGTTCAACTCAGCCACAGGGTCGTGGTCACCTCGGGGCCCAGACCACGCTCACCCCTAGGAGAGGTCACCCACACCATCGTGGGCGCCTCCAGGATGGGGTTCAGAGGACCAGCCCCAAAGATCTTCTCGCATGTCCACACCGCCGAAATGGCATAAGGAGTGTTGAGAGTGATCGGTGCTTGCTTGAGATGTGGGTCGGCAACATCACCGAGAAACCGCCCACGCAGAACTACTACACCGCTCCAACACAAGCGCATGCACCGCCTCCCGCACCACCAAGGGGTAGAAGGTCCGTAAATCCGACGCCGGGGACCATCTCGAGGCTCAGATCCGAGCGAGCAGAGAGACCAGATAATGCACCACCCGCCGTAAATTATGCCTTGAGAGCTCAGAGGAGCAAGATGCCCTGACGTCATCAAGGGTAATTCTCCTCTACAATACTCCTGTGCATGCATTGGTGGATCCAGGATCCACTCATTCCTACATTTGCATCAACCTACCCGTAGAAAGGGGGATACTAGTAGGGGAGAGTGACCAAGACATTCTAGTCACTAATCCATTGGGCCACAGTGTAGTGGTGAACAAGGTATACAAGGGTTGCCCGTTAAGGATTCAGGGGTATGAATTCTTAGCAGACCTAATTGAGTTGCCCTTCCATGAGTTTGACGTGATTTTGGGAATGGACTGGTTGTCACGTCATCAGGCAATAGTTGATTGCAAATTGAAGAGAATTTCTCTAAAAACTTCAGAGGGTAATGAGATCACAGTTGTGGGGGAAAGGACAGATTTCTTGTCCAATGTCATCTCAGCCACAGTTGCAAGAAGAATGATGAGAAAAGGCTGTGAAGCCTACCTAGCACATGTGGTGGATACTAGGCAGGCTAAGCCAAACCTGAGTAATATACCCACAGTGAGAGACTTCCCAGAGGTATTTCCAGAAGAGTTGCCTGGTTTGCCACCAGAAAGGGAAGTCGAGTTTGCTATTGAGACACTGCCGGGTACAGCACCCATTTCCATTGCTCCTTATAGGATGGCACTCACTGAATTGTGGGAGTTGAAAACTCAGTTGCAAGAGTTGCTTGATAAGGGGTTCATACGCCCCAGTGTGTCACCATGGGGCGCTCCAGTGCTGTTTGTGAAAAAGAAGGATGGGACTTTGAGGCTTTGTATTGATTACCAGCAGTTGAATAAAGTGACTGTGAAGAACAAATATCCGTTGCCCAGGATTGATGATCTGTTTGATCAGTTGAAGGGAGCAGGAGTATTTTCTAAGATTGATCTCAGATCAGGGTATCATCAGCTGAGGGTGAAAGATGTAGATGTGCCCAAGACTGCATTCAGGACCTGGTATGGGCATTATGAGTTCCTAGTGATGCCCTTTAGCTTAACAAATGCACCAACGGTATTCATGGACCTTATGAACCGTATCTTCCACCCACACCTAGATCGGTTCGTAGTGGTCTTTATTGATGATATTTTGGTGTATTCCAAGACCAGGGAAGAACATGACGAGCATTTGAGGATTGTTCTGCAAACCCTGAGAGAAAAGAAGCTGTATGCTAAGTTGTCCAAGTGTGACTTTTGGCTGAATGAGATTGCATTCCTTGGACACATAGTGTCAGCTGATGGGATTAGGGTGGATCCCAAGAAAATAGAAGCAGTGATGGAATGGAAGCCTCCGTAAATACAACCGAGGTCAAGTTTCTTGGGGCTAGCTGGGTATTACAGAGATTTGTGAAGGGATTTTCCTAATAGCCGCTCCAATGACCAAGTTGTTACACAAGAATGTCGATTTGACCGGAATGACAAGTGTCGCACTGGGCTTTGAGAAATTGAAGGCTATGTTGACAGAGGCACCAGCAGCACACAGGTCCTAAAGGACTTTGTAGTCTATAGTGATGCCTCACATAATGGGTTAGGGTGTGTATTGATGCAAGAGGGGAAAGTGATCGCCTATGCTTCCAGACAGCTAAGGCCACATGAACAGAACTACCCTACCCATGATCTAGAGCTTGCAGCAATTATCTTCACACTGAAGATATGGAGGCATTATTTGTATGGTGAAAAGTGCTACGTTTACATAGACCACAAGAGCCTGAAATATTTACCAAGCCAGAAGGAGCTCAACCTTAGATAGAGGCGATGGATTGAGTTCCTGAAGGACTATGACTGTGTAATTGATTACCATCCTGGGAAGGCAAATGTAGTTGCTGATGCTTTGAGCAGAAAATCCATGACAGCCTTGAGATCATTGAATGCCCGTCTATCTTAGGTTCGTGATGGAGCTATCTTGGCTGAGTTACAAGTGAGGCCAAACCTCCTACAGTAGATTTTAGATGGGCAGAAGGTAGATGAGAAGCTAATGGCTATTATGAGCAAAATCCCAGAGGGAAAAGCAACTGACTATGGGGTGAAAGCTGATGGGTGTCTGTACTACAAAGGAAGACTGTGTGTACCAGATAATGGGGAAATGAAGACCAGTATTTTAAAAGAGGCACACACCAGTGTATATGCTATGCACCCAGGAAGTACAAAGATGTATCATGATCTGAAACTCCAGTATTGGTGGCCTGGTATGAAGAGAGATATCGGTGACTATGTGACTAAATGCTTGACATGTCAGCAAGTCAAGGCAGAACATCAAGTTCCATCAGTTTGCTCGACATACGCATACCGAATGGAAATGGGATCGGTCACCATGGATTTTGTAAGTGGTCTACCTCTCACCCGGAAGAAACATGATGCAAGATGGGTGATAGTTGATAGATTGACGAAGTCAAGACACTTTCTCGCCGATTAGACCGACTACTCACCGGAGAAGTTAGCGATTGTATATCGCTGAGATAGTTAGACTGCATGGAATTCCACTTTCCATCATATCTGACCGAGACCCAAGGTTTACCTCGAGATTTTGGAAGAAGTTGCATGAATCCTTGGGTACACAACTCCATTTCAAAGATGACTTTCCATCCTCGACGGATGGGCAATCGTAAAGAGTAATCCTGTAAACAATTGAAACCCATGAAATTGATACAAATATTGAATGAAATGATAACAATAACGTGAAATACTTGTCGTGTCCTTGAGGATATCTTTGAGGAGTTGTGTCATTGAGTTTGAGGGAAGTCGATAGATACCTCCCATCGCGTAATTTGCATACAACAATAGCTACCAAGCTAGTATTCAAATGGCCCCGTATGAAGCAATCGTATGGGAGAAAATGTAGAACTCCAGCAGGCCGGACTGAATTGGGCGAAGACAAATCGGTAGGGCTGCACTGTGAAACAGCCGAGGAGAAGGTGAAATCAATCAAAGCCAACTTAAAGGTTGCCTCGCATGCATGTAAATCTTATGCCGACCAAGAGGAAAGAAATAGAATATGTGGTTGGCGACAAAGTGTTCCTCAAGGTGTCACCATGGAAGAAAGTGTTGAGGTTTGGAAGAAAAGGTAAGTTGAGCCCTAGGTTTATTGGCCCATATGAAGTCATTGAACGTGTGGGTCCAGTAGCCTATAGGCTAGCTTTACCTCTAGAGCTGGACAAGATCCACAATGTGTTCCATGTATCCATGCTCAGAAGATACCGCTCAGACCCTTCACATGTCATCTCCAGAGAAGAAATTGAAATACAACCGGATTTGACATATGAAGAAGAACCTCTACGGATCCTAGCTCGGGAAGTGAAAGAGTTGAGGAACAAACAGATTCCATTGGTGAAAGTGCTTTGGAGGCACCACAACACCGAGGAGGCAACATGGGAAAGTGAAGAGACGATGAGACAACAGCCTCAACTGTTTAGCATCGTAAATTTCGAGGACGAAATTTAAATTAGAGGAAGAGTTGTAACACCCTCCCGATAACCACTCCAGTACATCCTACTGCTTGATCCGGTGTCGGTCCGCATACCTAGAATGTCCTAAAAATATTCAAACTAAAGTCAGGAACCATAATTAACTCAAATATTAATAAGAAAAATTTAGTAAAAATTTTAGAAATAAAATACAATCAAGTTAAACGAGCCGGTGCCCTAGCGATGGGTAACCGGAGGGAAGTTGCGGTTCTCGAAACGAGGAGCCCTAGACCCGGGGGAAAAATTATAAAATAATTTTTGGGACTCCAGAGAAGGGTAATTGAGGTTCCCATGGCATTAGAATGCCAAGAAAATACCTAGAAAAAATTTTCAATCAGTACAGACAATTTTGACCCGTTAAGCCAAACGGAGGGCATTTTGGTCATTTCGCCTTCCGAGGTGATTTTTGGCCGACTTGTCCAGTTGAGTAAATAATTAATATGACATAAAATATGAAGAAATATTACTAGAAATGAAATTTGAAATGAGTAGTGAAAGAAAAGAAAAGAAAATGCAAAATAATGTAAAAAATGACATCATTTAAAAATTTTGACCAATCATAATTAAGCACCCATTTGACTAACAAATAAAAAGACAAAATGAAGACTAAATAGCCACAAAAACCAGCAGCCAAAAACGTAGAGAGAGGAAGGAGAGGGTTTCCACCATATCCACCTCCATGAAAGCTCTTTCAAGCTTTAAATTCCATGCTTCCTCACCCTAAAACCCTAGAAGCTCTTCACTAAAATTTGCCCTAGCACCTTGCTAAAGCTTTTGGCAGCCAAGAAGGACAAAGAAAGTGAGGTTTAGAGGCTTGGAAAATTCTGCCACTTGAGGTTAGTGCATATAAATACTCAAATCACCTTTATTCCATGTTAAAGCCTTTAAGTGAGCAAGAATTGGTAACTTAAGTGAATGGAATTTATACTTATGCATGCCTTCAATTTCGGCAGCCCTAAGGGAGGAAGAATAAGGGAGTGTTTTGATGGTTTTAATGGACTTAACATGAATTGGAGATTATGTTTAAGCTATATATTTACATAGATGTTGAACTAGTGTGTTAAATTGAGGTTTATGGATAAATTGATTTGAACCTTAGGGTTTGGAAAGGTGAAAGTGTGAATTGGCTTAGGAAATTGTTAGGGCACATTGTAATGGTCAATTAGTGACCATTTTAGATGTGTTGACCATAAATGGGACTGAAAAACACTATGGCAAGGTGAGGTTGCAGGCTGCCCTATGGACAGCAGCATAGGGACTGAAATTTCAGTCCCTATGCACTGCCATAACTTGGGCAGTGGTAGTCCAATTGAAGTTTGGCCAATTGGACATGAAACTACGCTTATAATGGCACATTTTTGCTGAAGAAACCATGCCCAAAAGACCAAAGCAAGAGGACCAAAACTTGGCCCCAATCCGGAACCCTGAAACTGCCTCTGCAGAATTGACCAAATGAACAGTAACTGTTCATTTGGCCATAACTCACTGTAGATTTGGTCAATTGGCCTGAAATTTTTACAGCAATAAGTTAAGACATAGAAAAAAAACTTTCATGAAGGAACCTACCCCAAATTATGGCCAGAACCCATTCAACCAAGTGACTCAAGTTACTGTTCATGCACTGTAGATATGGTAAATTTCTGCAGAATGCATATCCGGACAGCTTGGGTTTTTGAGCCATATCTAGAGCTAAAAAACTCCAAATGGAGTGATTCAAAAAAGGAAATTCAACTAGACAAAATAAGGAATAACTTTCATGTTTTACATTTCTTCAAATTCCAACAGTAACAGTGTCCAATGGAACAGTGAAGTTGACTCACCAAAACTGAAAAATCTATTTGTGTTGAGTTACACTTTGGAATGGCAAAAACACTTAATGCCAACAAGTTTTAAACACCAAATGTGGTATGTTGGGAGTGCCAAAGTTGATGTACACATTTTTATTCTAAAAGTCAACATTTTTGTTGACCAATGATGAATAGTGACACCAAAAAGTTGAAATTCACAAATTGACAAATTTAAGAGTTTCAAATGCCCTAGTATACCTAACAAGATTGGTTTGGATAGTTTGGCATGCCAATAGGGTTCAGTTAGCGATCGCACATGGCAAAAATGCCATTCTGGATTTCATGGCTTTTAGCCATTCGACTTTGCATTGAGACTTGGCCTTGTGCTCGATATTATTTACACTTGTTAGCCGCTCATGCACACCGGAGATGCATATGTGACCGATGGTGTGACGCCCGAGGTACTAGGTACCTGTGCGCTTACCGTTATCCACCCACTGCCTAGTGTAGGTTACTTGGGCACCCAAATGAATGAAAGTGAACAAGTTACTGAATTAATGTATACATAACCATGCTAAACAAATGAATCATACACATTCACTATATATTCGTTTCTTGCTATTTTCTTTTATTATATTATTGCACCACTAAGCATTATTGCTTAGCGCGTTGCTTTTGCCACACGTAGGTACTGGAGATCCCGATCGCGAGCCCGTGAGACCACGATCGGGTGAGTCCATCCGCGCTTCGATGTCCGTGTCACCTCGTCACCTGCAGTGCATTGGTAGGACACTAGATGCCATTTTGTCATTTTGTAATTAACTTTTTATTTTCTTATATGTATTTGGGATTTATGTAATGTATTTTGAGGTTCATGTAAATAATAAAGATTTATGGTTATGTATGGTATTAATTTGAGTATTTAATGGTTGTATATATATGAGAACCCTGAGAAAGGGATGTTTTGAAAAATGAAAAGGTTGTTGAGACCTGAAATTGACAAATTATTGAGATATTGATATTGAGTTTTATTGATGATATTGGAGTTGAGAATGAATGAAATTGAATATTGGAAGTGTTTTAACAGGTTCCGAAGAACTGTTTTCCCCACTTTTAGCCGGTACTCCGCCGGATTTTCTTTAAAAATCTTCGGAACCTCAAATGAATAATAATTTTGATAAATGGCTTAAATAAATCATATTTCATAAATTGGCTTCAAAGGCATGACACAAATTAAGTAAGGTATATTAGAGTGTGCCAGTACACCGTGTGGCATTACTTACTCGAGTATACTGTACACGGGTAAGGGGTGTCTCAGTTATTTTCTTTTTTAGTTTTTATGTCTTTTATGATTACTTTTATGTAATTGAATTAGTCAAATATGGTGGGAAATTAAAAAATTTTGACATCATTTTGATGTTCATAAAAGTGATGTAGTTAACTTCTTTTTTTCTTCTTCTTTTTTTTATTTTTTTTTCATTTATTTTTTCTTAGTTCTTTAATTTAATTTTTGATCCCGAAATTTTCTTTTCTCTGATTTTATTTGACAATTAGGTCAGGAGTCAGCTCTCGGGGTCAATTGACCAAATTGCCCCTCACCGGTTCAACCTGGTTTGCAAATAATTCAATATTTCTTCCGGATCCTTGACCTAATTATTTGACTGGCTTAACAGTTCTTTTTAATGATTTTCTCTTTTCCACTGTGTTTTTAATAGTCTTAAGGACCGCGACGTCACATTTTATGGTTAGAAATTTGAGTTTAAATCGACTTTGCAGTCCTTCCCGAGAAGGTCACCCATCGCTGTGACTCTCGGCTCATTTAACTTGTTATATTCTGTCCTTCTTATTTATACTTAACTAATTGAAAATTGCTAATTATTTGTGTTTATGGCTTATCTAGTTGTCTTAGATGTGGTTCTAATCCCCTTACTTGTTCGGACCGACTCCGGTCACCGGAACAGTGAAATTTACCAGGCTATGCAAATAGGAGTGTTACACTAAGGATTGAAGAAATCGTGTAAAAATATGCATGTAGGGACACTATCCAATTTTCAGTAGCCTTAAATCTTCTTGAGTTTGATAGCTTTTAATGGATTTAAAATGGTGTAGGGCTGTCCCTTGGCATGTACAAGTGAATTGAAAACTTTAATTGTGAGTATAATGTAAGATTTAAGAATTGAGATTGTTGGAGTTAGGGTTTGGGCACCAAAAATCAGGATTTTGTTTATGTATTGATGAAAAGAAGTTGTAATGGTCAATTAGTGACCATCTGAATGTGTGTGAGGAGCAATTGAAGTGAGTAAGGATGTTGGAGTTGAGCTTAGGCATGCTGCCTTTGAGTGCCCTGCAGGTCTGGATACGAGTCCAGCATGTTTGGGCAGCTATAAATGCAGTTGTATAGGTTCAATTGGTACAAGGCCAATTGGACATGAAACTAAACACATAATGGCACAACTTTGGTGTAGAAACCCTGCCCAGAAAACAAAAGCAAGTTGACCTAAAAATTACCCTAATCCGAGTGACCTGCATTCTGCCTGGGCAAAATGACCAAATGAATAGTGTTTATTCATTTAGTCATAACTCAGTTTAGAAAGGTCCAATTGACCTGAAATTTTACTAGAAGAAATCTAAGATATAGACCTACAACTTTCATGAAGAATAGAAATCCAAATTCTAATCATAACCTAGTCAAATTGCCAACCAAACTTAGGTTACCAAATCTGGCAGAACCAGTTTTGCCCAGAATTTTGGATTCTGTCTAATCCGGCTAGTTATGGTGTTTAGACCATAACTTGAGCTACAAAACTCCAAATGGAGTGATTCAAAAAGGGAATTAAAGAAGACAAAATAAAGAACAACTTTGACGTAGAAAAGTTAGCCCAGTTTCCACTGTAAAATTGTCCAATGGAACAATAAACTTAGGTAATCAAAACTGAAAATTTAGAAATGCATCTAGGGGACTTTAAATTGTAATTGGCAATTAATACTAGCAAATGTAAAACTCAAAATGTGAGATCTTGGTGTAATTAGAATTAACATATCTATTAAGTATGAAAAACTCAACATTTTTGTTGACTAGTAAGGTGAATAGTAATCAAAATGATTAGCAAACTAAGATGAAGACCTAGAACCAATTCTAAGCTTAAATGCTTAGAATTATATGACAAATGTGGACTATGCATCTTAGTGAAAATTGTTAAAGGGAAATTAAAGCCATAAATTTGAAATCCATGAAATGTTCATGGATTGCTTGAAACACGAAAAATAAGTCACCTAATTGATGTGAATAGATAGTTAGGGCTTATATGCCCATCACAAATAGAATTTATAAAATATTAGTAATTCAACTTGAAATATAAAATTTATAATTACATAAGTAGATTTTTGAATGCATAAATGAGAAATGAATGATGTTTTGAATACAATAGTACATGTGAACCATTATTTTGAATTGTGATCGATATGAATGACATAATGAATAAATAAATGAATCATATTAATGTATGAATAAGACATTAGCTCTCATTATTGTAGAAAGGAAAAGTACTTTGAGTACAATGGTACAAAATGATAATTGATGTGAATTGTGATCATATAAATGATCAAATGAATTATAAATTATAATTGAAATTTATTATGAAATAATAAAATCATAAAACACAATGTATTAATATTTAATGATATTATGTGTCATTGTATTGCCTAGACACGTATGTCAGAGTGGATAGATTGGCATGCCAATAGGGTATTGTTTTAGCAGTACTGCGAAAGGCTTTATGCCTGTATTCATGGCTTTATGCCCGTATTCATAGCTTTATGCCCGCACTCTATATCTTAACTAATTCATTATCCACATATATATATTCTTTAATCATGATATCTAGTCCACTATAAGTCCATCAAAAACAATCAATCCTATCCCTTCCTTAGGGCTGCCGAAATTCTTGGTGTACATACACATAAATTTTATTCATTTAATTCACAAATCCTTACTCATTTTAAGTCTCTAACATGGAATAAGAGAGATTTATGTATAAATAGGCACTAACCTCTTGTAGAGCAGAATTTTCTCAAGCTTAAACTTCACTTTCTTTCCTTTTCTAGGCTGCCAAACACTTCCCCAAGAGGTATAGACAAGTTTTAATGAAAGATGTCTAGGGTTTTGTAGTGAAAATTCATGGGAAAATGGAAGTGATGAAAGAAATTTTAATGGAGGGAGATGGAAGAGAGGGTCACGGCTTGAAGAGGAAGAAGAAACCAGAAATTGGTTTCTTAATTTGTCATTTTTCCCTTTTTAAAGAATTTTTGTTGTGTTGTTGAATGTTGATTAGTGGAGGGCATTTAAATGACATCATAGTGATGTCATAATTAAGGATTTAAGTCATTTTCTTTTTCTTTCTTTTCTATTCATTTCCAATTCAATTTTCAACAATATTTATTCATATTTTAGATCATGATAATTATTTACTTAACTGGATAAGTTGGCCAAAAATCGTCTCTGAAGGCGAAATGACCAAAATGCCCTCCGTTTGGCTTAACGGGTCAAAATTGTTTGTACCGATTGAAAAATTTTTCTAAATATTTTCTTGGCATTCCAATGCCATAGGAACCTCAATGACCTTTCTCTGGAGTCCCAAAAATTATTTTATGAATTTTTCCCCGGGTCTAGGGCTCTTAGTTGCGAGAACCGCAACTTCCCTCTGGGTTACCCATTGCTTGGGCACCGGCTCATTTGACTTAGTTGTATTTTATTTCTAAAATTTTTACTAAATTTTTCTTATTAATATTTGAGTTAATTATGGTCCCTCACTTTAGTTTAAATATTTTTCCGATCGTTCTAGCTGTCCGGACCAACACTGGTCACCGGAACAGTAGAATGTACGGAGTTGCTACAGGGAGGTTGTTACAAGAAGAACATAGCAGGATAGAAGACAGTTAATATTAGAAACTAAATTAATTATAAATTTAAATTATTCGAACTATGGTTTATTTCTACCTTCATTTGTATATTATTTTCTTGCTATATTACTGCACCACTAAGCAACAATGCTTAGCGCGATAGATTTGTTTTCTCGCGCAGGTACTGAAGTTAAAGCCAGCGAATACTAAACAAAGATTTTGGAGTTCTGATCTGCGGAGTATTCAGGGTTGTCGCCTCCTCAACAATGCATGTAGATAGGGCTCATATAGATCATATTATGTATTTTGTACATTATAATTAGTTATTATTTGTAATGTAAACTATGAATTGTATGTTGAAATATAGATTATGAAACTGTAACTAATTTGTAGATCATGTGAATTATGAAATTATGTAATTATTGTAACACCCCTCACCCGACTACAGTGTAGCCGAGCAAGGCGTGCTACAATCGGTGCCGAAGCACCCTAACTTATCTTACTTTATTTTTTTAATAATTTTGAACTCGTTTAATTTAATATTAATTATTTTTCGACGGAGAAACCAGTGGAGTTTCCCCTATTTTATTATCGTTTGGCGTATTTCAATATTCACCTGTTTGAAATTCAATAATATTTTAAAATAAAAAATCTCATCCATGCTAATCATAATTATCTCATCAATCATTCTCATAGTTTTCTCATATTTCAAATCTCATCCATACATTTTAATTTCATAATCATTTCCATACTCATATCATCATTTGAAAAATCATTATGTAATTCAAATCTATACTCATTTGTACAAATTCATTCATGCTCCATTCTTATAGCAAAATTCTCAAATTTGCATTAATTTACATCATTTGCAATAATTAAATAAATCCTTAATTTACATGATATACAAATTAATTACAATTTGCTAATTTATATTACAATATAAGAAATAAATAACATACACAAAATACATGATATGCTTAATGTGAGCCCTATCTACATGCATTGCTGAGGAGATGACAACCTTGAACGCTCTGCATCGAACTCCAAATCCAAAATCTGTTTAGTATTCACTGGCTTTAACTTGACTACACGAGGAAACAATTCCATCGCGCTAAGCATTGCTGCTTAGTGGTGCAATAATATAACAAGGAAATAATATACAAATAAAGATAGAAATAAAATATAATTTAAATAATTAAGATTTATTTATACTTCACATGCGATTCTAAAATTTAATATGTTTTATCGTAATTTAGTCTTCTTTGGAAGTGTTTATTTCGCCAATGTACAGTAATAATGTACAAAGAAAAATGATTTAAAAATAATAAATATATGCTTATATTATCATGTAAGTCACATTTGCAATATTTATGTGTGTTATAATTTTCTTTGCTAATCTTTTAGCATTTTCTCAATACTTTCTAGGTTGTCTCAGATTATTTCATAATAAGTAAATTTTGATATCGGTCCAGTTCATTTCGATTCTTTCTAATAAATAATTATTCTAATTTATTTTAGGTCATCTTACTCATTTATTTAATTTCTAATTTTTTTTATTACTAATATTCTTAACTTATTTCAATAAATTTCACTGCCCAAGTAACCTATGACAGGCTGACTAAACTGGATAATGGGTCGTTGGCACTGGACACCGTGGTGCCTCGGGCTGTCATACCATGGGACGCAGAACGTCAACCATCGAGCATAAAAGCCATGAATACGGGCATAAAAGCCATGAATATGGGCATAAAAGTCATGAATACGGGCATAAAGCCATGAATACAGGCATAAAGCCTTTCGCAGTACTGCTAAAACAATACCCTATTGGCATGCCAAACTATCCAATCTGACACATATGTCTAGGCAATAAAAGGGCACATAATGTCATTAAATATTAATATATTGTGTTTTATGACTTTATTATTTCATGATAAATTTCATAATTTATACATTCATCATAATATTCATACATTCCTTACATCATTCATATCGATCACAATTCACAACAATGGTGTTCATATACCATTGTACTCAAAACATTTTTCCTTTCTCTTATAAAGAAAACTAATGTTCCATTCATATTTTCATGTGATTCATTTATTTATTACAATATTTATATGAATTCATAACTCATACAAGGTGTTATTATCTTATTTGTAATGGAAACATAAATCCTAATGTGAACCTCATCCCATTTATACTCAACAATCCATCTAGGTTAATGTCATTTCATATTCAAGTGGTATTACTTATGTTTTATTAGACCTACTAGTAATGGGAATAAATCTTAACTATATACTCACATAACTTAAATGTTCATTAAGTCATTTAGGTGAATTACTATTTCTATTTTAAGTAATCCATGAATGTTTCATGGATTCCAAATTTCATACCTTAATTTCCTCTACCAATTTAGTTATTATACTTTGTGTCTATGTATTACTATTCACATTACTATTCACTCAAATTGTTGACTTTTTAATACATAATAAATTTATTGAACCTAAGTTCTCAAAGATACCACATTTTGCATTCAAAATTTGTTGGTATTGGTTGCCAATACCATTTCCAAGCTTAATGTTAATTGGTCAGAATTTTCAATTTTCATGCCTTGTGTTTGCTTTTCTACTGGTTAATTTTTCAGTGGGAATTTGGCAAAATGATCAACATGAAAGTTGTTCCTTACTTTTTCTAGTTGAATTTCGTTTTTTGAATCACTCCATTTGGAGTTTTATAGCTCAAGTTATGGTCATTTTACCATAACTGGTCGGATTGAAATTTTTCTGGACTGACCATATCTACAGTGCAGTGAACAGTGACTTCAACTCACTTGTTGGATAGGTTCTGGTCATAATTTGGGTTAGGTTTCTTCATGAAAGTTGTTGGCCTATATCTCAGCTTGTTGTGGGAAAAAGTTCAGGTCAATTGGACCATTCTACACTGAGTTATGGCCAAATGACCAAACACTATTCATTTGGTCATTCTGCAGAAACAGACTGCAGGTCACCCGGATTGGGGCAAGCTTTTGGTCTACTTGGTTTGGTCTTATGGGCATGGTTTCTTCACTAAAGTTGTGCCATTATGTGTCTAATTTCATGTGAAATTGGCCAAATACCAATTGAACCTCTACAATTCAAGTTATGGCTGCCCAAACCTGCTGGACTCATGTCCAATTCTGTAGGTCACCTAGGGCAGCCACACTAAACCTAAATCCCATCACTAAACACACTTCATTTCTTGTTTACCAATAACCAAATGGTCACTAATTGACCATTAAAACTCAATTTCATCATTACATGATCAAAGTCTCAATTTCATACTCAAACCCTAACTCAAATTTCCAATTCATGGCACACACACCAAACTCATACCAAATCACTTTATCCATCATCTATACTCATCAATAACATAATTAAGCCACTTAATTTCATCAAAAACCAACAATCCTTAAACTTTATCATGGCTGCCAAATTTATAGATTTCATTTACTCAAGTTTTTCTTTTTTTTTTTCACACAATTTCTACTTGATTTAGCATGCTTACAAGATTAAAGAAAGAAAAGAAATTGTTTAGGGCACTAACCTCTTGTAGCTCAAATCCAAGCCAACCAAGACTTTAATTTTTCTTTACTTTCTTACTCTTTCTTGGCTGCCAAATACTTCTCCTTGGTGTGGGTATAATTTTTAGTGAAGGGAGGATAAGGTTTTAAGGTGAATTGAAGTGGGAAATGAAGCTTAAGGGAGCTTTAATGGTGGAACCTCTTCTCTCTCTCTCTCTCTCTCTCAACGTTTTTTGGCTGCCCAAAGGTTGAAGATGCAGATTGGTTTTTCAATTTTTTGGTCTCTTTTATCTCTTTTAATGAGTTTAACAAATTGTGATTGGTGGAGGAAATTTAAATGATATCATGTGATGTCATAATTCTCAATTTCTTTTATTTTTCTTTTCTTTTCTTTTCTTTTCTACTTATTTCTAATTCAATTTTTAGCAATATTTATTCATATTTTAGATCATAATAATTATTTACTTAACTGGACAAGTTGGCCAAAAATCATCTCTGAAGACGAAATGACCAAAATGCCCTCTGTTTGGCTTAACAGGGTAAAATTGTCTGTACCGATTGAAAAATTTTTATAAACCTTTTCTTGGCATTCTAATGCGATTGAAACCTCAATGACTCTTCTCTGGAGTCCCAAAAATTATTTTATGAATTTTTCCTCAGGTCTAGGGCTTCTAGTTGCGAGAACCGCAACTTCCAACTAGGTTACCCATCGCTTGGGCACCGGCTCATTTAATTTAGTTGTATTTTATTTCTAAAATTTTTCCTAAATTTTTCTTATTAATATTTGAGTTATTTATGAATCCTCACTCTAGTCTAATTATTTTTCCAGACATTCTAGCTGTCCGGACCGACACCGGTCATCAGAACAGTAAAATGTATGGAATTGCTACAGTGATGGTGTTACAATTATTTTGTAAATTATGTAAATTAAGGAAATTTTAAAATTTTATTTATGTAATTTGAGAATGTTTACATATGAATTGAGTATGAATAGATTTGTACAAATGAGTATGTGAATTACAAGAATTGAATGTGAGATGAATATGATGAGCATGAATGACATTTTTATTGTAAAATATTATTGAAAATTTCAAGCAGGTGAATAGTGAAATACGTCAACTAGTAATAAAATAGGAGAAACTCTGCTGGTTTCTCTGTAGAAAATTAATTGATATTAAAATATAATGAGATCAAATTATTAAAGAAATAAAGTAAGATAAGATAGGGTGCTCCGGCACTGAGTGTGACATGCCTCGCTCGGCTACACTATAGATGGGTGAGGGATGTTACACAATATGTATAATGTGATATAAAACACAATATATATAGAATGATCCACATATGAAGTAGGAATATCCACATATTTTGATATTTTGATATATAGCATATATATACATGCTACATCTTGTCATGTTGATTGCACCACCACCACCACCACCACCACCACCAACAACAACAAGAATAATAATAATAATAATAATAATAATAATAATAATAATAATAATAATAATAATAATAATAATAATAATAATAATAATAATAATAAAAGAAATGCCTATTTATTGTAAACTTATGATATAAATATGTGATTTTTAATATATATGCTAAATGGCATATTTTTGTCTTCAAGTACTCTATAATATACTAAACAACCCCATACTCTTAGATAGTTCAAGTTAGGTTTTCTATTTTTCCATAATTCATATGGAGAAACCTTGAATTTTCTAGAGGGACTTCTATTATATAAGTGATAAGTAGTAAGTAAAGCTTTTCCCCACAAATTTGTTGGCAAATTAGAATTCACGAGCATAGAATTAAGCATATCCATTAAGGTTCTATTCTTTCTTTCTGCCAAACCATTTTGTTGTGGTGTGTATATGGTGCACTGATTTGATGTATAATTCCATTTTCTTCACAAAATGAAAAAAATTCAATGGGAAAATACTCACCACCTCTATCACTTCTCAAAGTTTTTATCATTTTTTTTTTTATTTTCACCTTCAGATTTATAAATTTGAAACATTTGGAATGCTTGATCTTTATTTTTCATTAAATAAACATAAGTATATTTGAGTAATCATCTATGAAATTTATAAAATACCTATTTCCTCCTTTAGTCAATATTCCATTTCATTCACAAACATCAAAATGCACAAGTTCTAATAACTTAGAAGATCTTTCAACTTTTGAAAAAGATTTCTTAATTATTTTTGCTTGTACACAGATTTCACAAGATTTTTTATTGTCATCTATATATGAAATTAAATCGTGTTTAGCTATAGATTTTAAATATCTAAAACTAATATGTGCTAAATGATCATGCCAAAAAGATAAATATAACTCAATAATATAAACATAAATATTCATGTTATTATTAATACTGAGTTTAAACATTCCATCACATGAGTAACCTTTTACCACAAATAGTCAATTTATGGACGCAATTATGTTGTCAGACTCCAAAACAGCTTTATAACCTTTCTTACATAATAGACTAGCAAAAACAAGATTTTTCCTTATTTCTGGCACATATAGTACATTTACTAATAATAGCTTCTTTCCAAAAGTGAAGTTTAATTCAACACTTCTTTTTCCCACCACTTTAGCAGAATCATGATTGCCCATTAGAACTTTCTGCCCATCTACAACTTCTTCATAATTTTTAAATTGAGTTTTGTCATTGTAAACATGACAGTAGCCCCAAAATACCACTAGTCATTGGATTTGGTTGTTGTAGCCATATTGAGCTCTGTTACCATTCTAATATGCGAATCTGATATCATTGCAATCAATTCAGTAGTTTGTTCAACTACATTTGCTTTATTAGAATTCTGAGCACTATTATTCATATCTTTTTTCTTATGTTTCTTTAGAAACCTGCATTCACATTTGTAATGCCCTTTCTTGCCACAATTGCAACAAGTTCTTCCTTTCTATGATTTGTTGTTGCTGCCATAACTAGTACTATTGCTTGCTACTTCAGAAAACTTTCTTTTATTTCCAAAAATTTTCTTCTGAAAATTCTGACTTCCTTGCACAAAATTAACTTTGTGGTAGATTTAGATATAAATTTCTTATCACAATTTCTTATTTCTTCTTCAATGCACAAGTGTTTCTGAATCTGTTCAAGAGAAAAATCTTCTGTGGTATGCAATAATTTCTTCCTATAATCATTTCAATTAGGAGGAAGTTTTGCTATTATTCCTCCTACTTGTAATGATTCAAGAACTATCACTTTCAAATCTTTAAGCTTTGAAACAAGAATATGTAGTTCATGGACTTGATCCATAACAGACATATTATTAACCATTTGGAATTCAAAATATTTCATGATGAGAAATTTATCCACACCTTATTTTTTGGAGTTATATTTGAACTCCAGTGATTTCCAAATTTCCATTGGAGACTTGACAAAAGTAAATAGATTATATAGCCTATCTGACAAGTTATTGAGAATATAACCTCTGCATAATAATTCATCTTCTTCACGTTTTTCCCAATCTACTTTGACTTGTTCAGAATCTTCTTGTGTTGGTGGCAAAATGGCAAGTAGACTTAGATCAAGTATATAAGAAATCTTCAATGTAGAAAGTAAGAATAGCATATTGTCTTTTTAGCGAACATAGTTTGTCCCATCAAAATGATCAAGTTTCACAAACTCTTGATTCATTACGGAATCAGCCTTGGACACCATTACGATTAATACCATAAAATTGTTGATGCAGTGGCTATAGAATAGGCTTTGATGCATGATGAATCACTATTTTAAGTTATTAATTGCCCCCACTGATTGCTGTAAGGTTATGACAATATACCTCCAAGATACAATAAAGCCTAAAATCTGCAGATAGCAACTTCTAAAGATTTCCCTTAAGAACTCTTTATACGAATCGAATTTAGAGATATTAGAAGAGAAGAAGAAGAAATAGAAGTAGTATATATCTAA
Organism: Hevea brasiliensis; assembly: GCF_030052815.1. Lineage (NCBI taxonomy): Eukaryota > Viridiplantae > Streptophyta > Magnoliopsida > Malpighiales > Euphorbiaceae > Hevea > Hevea brasiliensis. The sequence continues at coordinate 14,053,748 of NC_079510.1, forward strand.
ATTGAAAACTCATCTATATTTATAGATGATGAAAAGTCATGGCACCTATTCTAGACAAACATATTGGTCTATTTCCAACAAACATAACTATTTATCTAAATCGGTATATCTTCTAACAGATGTGATTATATTAATTTATTAAAAGACTCATCTTCTAGCAGTCATAACTGTTTATGTGTAATAGACATGTCCATTTATTAACAGACACATCTACTTGTTAATAAACAGATCTGTTCGTAATTTATTTACAGAAATTAAAATAAAATAATTATTTTATTTCACACACATACGTGCCAAGTGCTATAATATATATATATATATATATATATATATATATATATATATATATGATTTTATATATCTTTTTACTTCTTCCTTTTCATATAGTTCAATAATCTGAGAATTTTTTTCTCTCTCTATTATCTAACATACAAGCTATTTATAACAGTAACATATATTATAGAGTATATTATATGTGTAGTTAGTGCTCCACTAAGCTTAGATTATGATTTATTAATTTCCAAATTCCATAATTTGCAAATTTACCACCAACTTCCACTATTTACATTACGTATCAAATTCTTATTTTTCTTTGACATTTTTAAAGTTTAATATCACTTATTTTTAATGGACATTTAGGTCAAAAGTCAACTCGGGTGTCAATTGACCAAAATGCTCCTATTCGATTTGTATTCCCGATTTTTCGGTAACACCGATTTTTATCGGTTTCTTGATTTTTTATTTTTCTTTGTACTAATTAATTAATTTTTCTTTGACATTTCTAATGTCATTTATACTTCAATAGATTTTTATTTAAGTCTTAAAAATATTTCCCAAGGTTCCCCGAGGTCTAGGGCTAGTCAATAGTCCTCGCCGCAACTTCCCGGTGCAGTCACCCATCACTACTGTTTTTAACTCGTTTAACTTAATTACATTTCATTGCTCTTATTTTTTCTTTGTTTTTCTTGTATTTTCCTCTATTGTATTTCATTATTTCATGTCTCCTCACTAACATTTAAGTGTAGTTCCAGGCATTCTAGCTATCCAAACAAACACTGGTCACTAGAACAGTAGAACGCACTACCGAATATAGGGGTGTTACAATTCTCCCCCCCTTAAAATAAATTTCGTCTCAAAATTTTACTTGATCTTAGTCTCTGAACAACTGTGGGTGCTGCCTCCTCATATCCTCCTCTCGTTCCTAAGTAACTTCCTAGCCTGAATGATGGTCCATAACACCTTTTTAGAGGTAAGCAAATTTTGTGTGCTAATGAATCCACTCTTTCTAGGACCTTGTGTGATCTTATGGAGTGAGAACTTAGTTTTTCTCCTTTTTATAGAATCGTATAATCTTCTTTCCTTTAAGTTTGTGTAAGACTTTTAACAATCTAATATGACATTTAATTTGTTTATATAGCACTAATCTTTTCTTACTATCGTTCTGTCTAATATTTCGATTCATGTTCTCTTATTGAATGACCATTGAGGTCATGTTAAAATTATTTATCTAATCATTGGTCTTCTGACCATTCTAGTCAACAATCTTACTCATATTCGTAACATTTCTTTGTTACATCTGAACCAACTGTTTAAATTTTTACTTCCACAACTCTTTTATCTATCGATTTTCAAATATTTATCGTATTCTAGGAAATGTCTTTCGCTAGCAAACTCTTCCAAAACTAATTCCAAAAAGACTAGTCACTAACATATCAAAATTTATTTTTATACGAGGGACAGCAGGAAGGCAAATAATGCTGGCACTAACATAAAAGTATGCAGACCCTGGGTCAAACAATACATATACATATATATATATATATATATATATATATATATATATATATATATATATATATATATATATATATATATATATATCTTAAAAATTGAGAAAGTACCAACAACAATATTATAAGTCTCAGCCTCTTCCCTCTGCCGCATAGTGTATACTCTAGCTAGAGCATCACCTTGTTCTGGCTGATTTACAGTACTCTGACTTCCAGGTGTACTACCCCTACCTCTACCTCTGCCTCTACTAACTAATGGTGAACTCTTTGGGGTAAAAACTTGGGCTAATCCCTCTGGTGTAGTAAATGATTCAGAACGGCGTGGATTTATACAATCCTTAGCAAAATGACTAATCTCTCCACAATTAAAACATGCTCCTATGGCTCTATAACATACCCCACTATGTGGTTTACCACAAGTTTAACAAAGTCAATCCGACAACGCATTTCTAGGTTTCTGCTGAGTTTGCTGATTCGATCGGGGTGGTTTCTGTCCAAAAGATCTATCTCTACCCTATTCGCGTGAGCTAGATCCTCCAAAGTGCTTTCTCTTTCTTGATCCACTATCAGGAACTTGATCAGTAGTCTTTCTAATTTTCTATTTTTCTTCTGTACCCTTTTTAACTATTTCTTCATTCTCAATTCTTTCCAGTTCCAGGGCTTTCGATGTAACATCCTCACTTTTGTAGTCCATACGTCCTACTGTTCCAACAGCTAATGTTTGCCCTTGAAAGTCGAAATGTCTGGAACTACACTGTATTGACAGTGAGGAAGTATAAAATAATGAAATATATGATAAGAAAAATTAAGGAAAAATAAAAGAGATAAAATGTGACTAAGTTAAACGAGCCGAACCCGTAGCGATGGGTGACCGCACCGGGAAGTTACAGCGAGGACCATGGACTTGCCTTGGACTGCGGGGAACTCGGGGAAATATTTTTGGGACATAATTAAAGGTCTACTGAGGTGTAATTGACATTGGAAATGTCAAAGAAAATTTAATAAGTTAATATAAACAAAAAATGAAAATTAAAGAAATCGGCGGTACAAGGAGTAAATCGGTGTTACCGAAAAAGTCCGAATTTAACCCGAAGAAGGGCATGGTCAATTGACACCTAGAGTGGACTTTTGACCTAAATGTCCATGAAAAATAAGTAGTATTAAATTTTGAAAATCCCATGAAAAATAAAATTCTATGTATAATGTAATTAAGAGAAATTATGGGATAAAATGTGAGATAATTAAAAGTTTAATTATAATAATAATTAAACTTAAGTTAGTGGACCTTAGTGGGTTATATAAGGCTACATGAAGACAAAAGAATCAGCCATTTCACTCATCTTCTTCTTCATTTCTTCTACTTGCCGAATTAAAATTTTCTCCCAAAACTCCCATGGCTGCCCCACATGCAACACATCCAAGCTCTTTATCCTCTCCATGAAATCAAAGGCTTCCTTCATTAAACTTAGTCTATACATCATGGGCAGTATATTGGAAGCAAAAAGAAAAGGATTTGATGAGGTTTTGGTCAAGCTCAAAAAAGGTTAGTGCTAATTTTCCTTACCTCACTTAATTAAACTTTGTACTAAGGTTGAGATGAGTTGAATTATTGAAAAATTGGAAGAATTGGACGAGTATTTAATGGTGATTGAATTTGGCAGCCATGGAACCTAAAGTGGTTTGAATTATCTTTACATGTATTTGATGGGAAATGATATTGATTAAGGTAATTAGAGGTCCTAGCAAATTAACTTTATGTGTATGTTGAGATTGAGTAATTAAATTAGGAGTTTGAAAGAATTGTTGAAGACCTTGGATAATTGTTGAATTGGAGCAGCCCTGAGAAGCATGAAAATGGTTAATTTATGCATATAATTGTTGATTTATGATGCTCAATTTTTGTGATTATAAGTAGAAGAATTTAATTGTAAGAGTACATGTGAGGTTGACAATGTGATTTGGGTTTTGAACAATTTTTGAAGACTTGGACAATTGAGCTTGAAATTGGCAGCCTATAATGTTATGAAATTGTATGTGATTTTATGTAATATATTAATGAAATATGATGGTGTTGAATGATGGGCAGTTTGTGTAATTGCCATGGAAGTGTATGTGTAATATAAGTGTTGATGTACATTGAATTTGGGTTGAAGTAAATGTTAAACATTAATGGTGTATTGTGTGCATTGAACACTTGAGTGTTCTACCCAAAATGCTTGCTGGAATTGTGTACAATATATATAGTAGTGCCATGATTAAATGTTGAAGTATTGGGAGGAGAAGGAATGTCAAATTGGAAGTGTAATTGTCCTGTGCAGGTTGTGTATTGTTGGCAGTAGCTAAATTAGGTTATAAGTGCAAAACTGTGAACCGAATTGGTATGAGGCCAATGGAGGGTGAAACTAGACACCAAATAGGCCAACTTTCATGTAGAAATGTTGCCAAAATTCTGCCCAGAAAGTGACTTGAGAAATGACCAAATCCAGATTAGTGACTTGAAAGCCTGAAAATTGACCATTTGGGCAGTAGTTAGTGTTTTGGCCATAACTCACTCAAAACAGGTCCAATTGACCTAAACTTTTTACCATGGATAGCTTAGACCTAGAGATACAATTCTTATGAAGACACCAAAGCCCAGAAATGGCCAGAACCAAGTCAAATAGCTTGCACAAGTTCGGATACCAAAACTACCAGAACTAAAAGTGACCTAAAATTGACAAAATTTTGCACTAAAGGTGCGATCTGTCCAGCTTTAGTAAATTGACCATATCTTGGTCTATGCAACTCAGAATGACCTACAATTTTGCCCCGAGTGCAATAAGACATAGAGCTACAATTTTGCTTCTTTGACCAGAAGATTAAAACCAAGAGAAATAGGACTTTAAGCTAGATCAATCTAGCACCCAAAAATTGAGAACTTGATATTTACATACAATGAGGCTTGAAATAATTTGGCAATGAATGCCAACTTGTAAAAATGGTAAATTGTACTATATTGGTAGCATATTGAAATGAAAAATGTGACATATTGGTAACATTAAAATTTATTCACTTAGAGTGCATCAAAGGTCAATATTATAAGTTGATTAATGAAATGAATTGAAGGGAATAGTACTAAGAAAATTTAGATATTGGTTTTTATTGTTAGAAACAATTTAACTGAGTACTGAAACACTTTAAATTGTGTGTTTCAGTTGAAAATGATATTGAAAGCATAAGGAACATTGAGTCAAGGCCTAGAGGCGACTCAAACTAGGTCTGTGCACAATACTTTTTATATTCACTGCTTTTACTAGAAACTTTATTTAGAGAAATGAGTTATGAATAATTTTTTATTGTTTTGGCTTTGGGAATTTTATTTGAGAATTATTGTGTTGCCTACTTTGTAAATGGAAATTTTGAGATAAAATGTGTTTAGTGGTATTAGAGCAAAGTAAGGATGGCAATACGCAACGCCTACGATTCCTGGGAACTCTCACGCGTGAACTATGGCAAAGCGTGACTCTCCGCCCAGGAGCTTGCAGGGACGGTGATACGTAACGCCTGCAAGTGATCTGATAGGTACACTATATTCCTCCTCCATTTATGGGGTGAGTATGACTATATTCCTCCCTCTCTGACTTGCCAGTCTGAGGTGAGTATGGATGAGTTCTCATTAGCTAGCTAGCCACCTCCCTCATTGATTTCGATTAGTGGGGTGAGTTTGCCTTGTCGTGGTGTATAACACGGCATGTTCAGAAAGGTTTGTGTCATGACCTAAGTTGTATTATTGATTGGCAGCACTGTGTTATTAAATTGTTTGATTAAATTTATGTTATATGAGCTTTGAAAATTGTGACATGAAATTGTGTATCATTTGAATTGTTAATTGTCGATAAATATTATACCGCATTTTAAATGGTTATTGTGCACCACTGAGTAAATTTTACTCAGCGATAGCTTTTTCATTGCTGTTGCAGGTAGACAAACAGATAGAGCAGCAGAGTAGGCTGCTTGTGCTACACTTTGGGATTTTACCGGGTATGTCGACACCATATTTTGGCCGATCCCTGGTACTAAGTCTCCTCTGAATAGCTAATCACGTTTCCGATCCCTCTTTGATAGGCGGTCACATTTCCGATCTCTCCTCACGAGGAATTGAATCAATAGCTAAGTTCTCGTATCAGTCAAAGCCTCGCCGGTCTCTCAAATTATTTACCGATCTCTCAAACTCATTGTCGAATCTCCGGACCCGTCGGGTATATCCCTGATCTCTGTTGATAAATGAAGTGAACTAGCATTAGATCTTTTCTTACCAGTTTTATTGGCGATCTCCTTTTCGGAAGATTAAGAGCTAAAGTTTTGGTTCGACTTAACGAGGGTTCCGATCTTAAGTGTTCAAGTTAAATTTTCAATTTTAATCAAGTCCCGTTCAGCATCTCTCCCCCACCGATCTCATGCTTATTGTGCTTTCCGATCTTTTATACTTAGATTAATAATTGCATTTAGTTCATGTTTCGCTATGCTCATACAATCAATTCAAAGATTTTCTAATCACATCCATTCATTGAACAAAAGAGATATTCCATTTCATTTCATAATTTGTACAAGTTATTCGGCTGGGGGATCACCCCCAGCCTGATTTACATTCTGCTCACTCTCTCTCTCTTCCTCGCCCTCCTCCTCACTATCTCCACCATCGCCCCCGGGAGCCAGGTCGTCCATCCAAGAGAAGTCCTCTTCAGATAGCGCTTTGGAGTTCGGCCAAGAGATCCTTATGAGCATTCACATAGGCTATTCCCGACACCATCTCTTCATCCTTTTCCTTAAGCTCTTTGTCTTTCTTGAAAGCTCCTTATCCTTCGCGTTAAGCTCCTCTACAAGTTGAGCGACTGAGGCTTCGTTGGCTGAAGTGCCCGGACTTCTCCGAGAGCCCGTTCACTTTCACCAAGTCACGAGACCTTTCGCCACCGGTCTTCATGGTACTTCGCCTGTCCCTCGACTTGAGATATATAATCCCGAGCGGATGAGAGTTGGGATCGGAGGAAGCCAATTCTGATTTTTCTTCCCGACCTCCTTACCCAGCGCCGAATCTTTTCCCGAATCATGGTCCAGTTCACGGACACTCCACGCTTAGGCTCATTGTTCGACTCAAGATGTCATCGAGACCAATCCGGTATAGCCTGTCCGATCCTCCTGAAAGAAGATGGTAGATCCCGTGACTTTGGCAAAATCGGGTTCTCCCTAATCGTCCGGTTATTCTTCAAGCAATGATCAAGATTTGAGCGCCACGAGAAGAGGTCCTCCTGAAGCTTGAGGCTCCTTTCCGTGCTTGGAATAATCGAGAGAGGCAGGGGCTGCTCTTCCGATCTAGGAGGAGATCTGACAGCTTCAGTGGTCGGCGGACCCGAAGGTTGAGGTGGGTCTCTTTGTATCTCCCCAGGTTCGTGACCGGGTGTTTGAAGACGTTCCGAACGCTTCATCTCCTTTATCTTCCGGGAGATCTCTCTTTCCTTCTTCCGCTTCCTAGAACCCTCACCACCCGCCATACCTGCACAAAGAAAAGGTTAGTGAGATCTCTAAGGTCCTGAGAACTGAGATATAGAAAATACCAATGCCGAGGTCAGAGAGCGGAAGTTCGCGAGCTTGGCCGGTGATCAGTTGCATGGTCCAATGGTGCAGTTCGGCAGTCACCGCATTTGGACAGGAATATTTTAGAGTGGCGGCCTGACTTTTCAGCTCCATCACTATTGAGCTTTCCTCTTGACTCAAGGTAATGTGCTTCGGAAGCAGGGGCCCCTGGTACCACCAGCTACGAGGAAAGTCCTCAAAGCAGCTCGGATCTTTACTCCTCAGAATGAAGAACCGGTTCTTCCAATTCTTAAGGGATGAGGGCAGATCGGAAAAGAGTCCGCAATGAGGCTTCGCCTGAAAGAACCAGTGTTCGTCATCCTTTCGGCGAGTTAGTCTGTGTAGCTCGGCGAACACCTTAGCCGTAGGTCTGATTCCCTTAGCTCGGCATAGACCTCGGAAAGCAACCAAGATCCGCCACGAGTTGGGGTGGATTTGAACAATGGATGTTCGGTGAAATTTTAGGACCGCCTTATAGAAATCGTCTAGAGGGAACCTCAGACCGGCCTTTAACTGTTCCTCATACACCATAACCATGTCATCCTCTTCAAAAGAGTGATCGACACGAAGATCGCCATGGCACTTGATCAGCTCATATGAATCAGGACAAATGTTGTATTCTTGAACAAACGATTGCAGATCGGATTCACGAAGAACCGACTAAGCTCGTCTATAGGAAGGGTCTCTCCTTGAAGGTGGTGCAAGCCTTGATGGTATGACCCGACCCCGACCTGGAGCAGAGACCCTAGGGGGTTTAGGTTGCACGCTGGGCCCGACTGCCTCTTCTTCATCAGACGATGACCATGAGAACTGAATGGAAGGAGGGCTCGCCGCTCTCTGACCTTCGGCACCGCTCATTTTCAAAAGAAACAAAGAACTTAAACTTAAAAGAGGATTAAAGCCCTTACCGGAGTCTGATCGGCGTCGGAAGAACTGGAGAAAAGGAGAGAACTTCGAAGTTGCGAACAAGAGGCTGAGAAAGGAATGAGAGAACAACTGGCTAACCCTCCCACCCCTATTTATACTAGTCCAAGCATTTAATGCTCGCGAAGTTCTAGGCAGCGCATCGATTGGTGGGACTCGACAGCTGTTCTCAAATAACCGAATGTTCTGAGATCGGTTAATTAGAGATCGGCATAATGAGTTAAACATTTTGAATAAAGGATCAGTTAAGGGTCATTCAGGTAAAGAATCAGATTGGATAATCACATCAGAGATCGGAAAATAATCAATGCAAAATAATAAGATGATAACCGACAAAGTAAAGTCTTTATTTTCAAGAGATCGGATTACATCATTTGGGCGATCTCTAGGGATCGGATTACAATAAAGGTCTAACTACATCATTTGGGAGATCTCTAGAGATCTGATTACATTGAAGAATTACATCATTTGGGCAATCTCTAGAGACCGACGAAAATCCTATCTGAAGGGGCCGATCTAAGGATCAGTTTATAACTGATCCCAAGGATACCACCAGCCGATCTAAGGATCAGTTTATAACTGATCCCAAGGATATTGCCGACCGGATGCTTCATCATTTCGCCGAACACCCAATGTGGATCAGAATCGCTGTCGGAACACTCAATGTGATGAGAAGCCGAATGAACTCAGTTGAGCAACTCGAGATCGGTACAACCGAGGCCCGCAATACGGATCGGTCAAATCCAGTTCTCTCACCATCGTCAATTAGGATCATCCAATCACCGGGATCGTAAATTTTCAGTCGGTGAGAAAGGAAATCCATCGGAAAAAGATCAAAGCCTCGCTTATAGCCGAACTTCTACCGAGCAATAGAACAAGGTAAGTAAGAAATGAAGAGAGGAAAGTCGATGAAGAAAATGTCTCCGCCGATGGGTATATATAGGGAAAATGAGCATTTATTGTCGAGGAAAACGGCGCACGCCGGGAATCGAGATGCAATTAATGCTTGGATCGAATCCAGACTGATCAAGGGATAAAAGAGATCGGAGATAGGAGATCAGCATGAGAGATCGGAATAGGAGCTAGGGAGGATCGGAAGACAAAAAGAATAAGACAAATCCCAATAACCGTCGCCGAATCGAGCCGAGGTAGTTAAAGAGTGGCGCACGAGATCTCCACCGCACGCCTAAGAATCGCCCGCAATCTTGACAGTGCCGTGGTATGTCATGACAAATCCTGACATCCCAATCTCCACCGTTGATCTCACTTGTAAGGATGAATCCGAACCCTTGGATCAAAAGAGAAGACGACAATACAGCGTTTTCACTCTTAGCCCTCGGATCGTTCCGACAAGAGGATTCAAGACCGCGATTAAAAGAGGAAAAGGACAAATATTCGAGAAGCGATCTCACCATTCGTTTTGATTCTCTTTAATTCCTGAACATCCGATCATGTACTTCAAAATCTTGACCCTCCATCTCCTCAAAATAAATCCCGACCCTTCATGGGCAGCACCGATTCCTATAAATACCGCATGAAAACTGCTCAAGGACGGACAAAAATATAGACAAGAGGTCGCTATTATCGTGGAGGAACTCGAACTTCATTCGATTTGTTACTCTGCTTTTTGTAGTGATTAAAAGACTTTTGAAACTAGTTTTCGGAGTGTTTTCTTGAAAAGATTTTGAATACGGAACTCTACATTTCCAGTTTGTTCATTATCTGGTCATACTCTCATCATCTCGCTTTCTTTTCCTCTGTTCAAGCTCAACTTCCTTCCACCGGTTCTTACCGTTACCTTTTAGCTAAAGCATCTCTCGGTTTCACGATGCACATCAACTCTCAGCCGATCAATCCGCCATCTTCATCACTATTTACCACCTCATAGTTATTTCAATACATTTGGCTCCTCACAGACATCAACTCTCAGCCGATCAATCCGCCATCTTCATCACTATTTACCACCTCACGCTTATTTCAATATATTTGGCTCCTCACAGGTAAGAGTTCATATTACTGTTTTATTAAGTATTTGCGTTTACTTTTCGCACTTTCTTTGTTCTCTTTACGTATGCGATTTTCTCTAAGTTTATTCTAAGCAAAAAAAATCTCAAAGAACGTTACTCTCGAATTATCTCTTTAGTGATCGGTCCATCATTTCACCAATTTTCGTCATTTCTGAATACGAGCTTTTAGCTCCTAGTAGCATGTAAGTGGTCAGGCAAAATATAGGTATCTGCAACTTAAGGGTCTCTTTTAAAAGAGAAAGCTTGAATAACACGTCAGGAAAATAGCCAAACTATTAGGCTGACGTGAACGGAATTCGCAAGATACCATGAAGAGGAATAAAACCAAAATAAACTAGACAGAACAGATCGGACATTAATAGGTATGCGTGAAATGACTACATGGAAGGTCGGTAAATCAAGTTTAGTATTACCCATTTAGTCATAGGGTATCAAGAAACCTTATCTCCAGCATTTTTGAATGCCAGAAACCTTAGTTTTAGATTCTTGTGACATGTAGCTGAAATTGAAATTCGGGAGATCGGCAAAGCCCCTTCCAGGCTCCTGCTAATCCGAAAGAGATCGGAGGAGAGTTCTTATCCGGTCTCAGCTTAAAATTTTAATAAATACTTAAGAGATTGGAGGAGAGTTCTTATCCGACCTCAATTCAAAATTTTTAATAAATATTTAAAAGAGATCGGAGGAGAGTTCTTATCCGGTCTCAGCTTAAAATTTTAATAAGTGCTTAATAGAGATTGGAGGAGAGTTCTTATCTGGTCTCAGCTTAAAATTTTAATAAATACTTAAAAGAGGTCGGAGGAGAGTTCTTATCCGATCTCAAATTAAAATCTCTAATAAATATTTATTAGGGATCGGAAGAGAGTTCTTATCCGATCCCCAACCAAAATTTTAATGAATATCTAAAAGAGGTTCGGAAGAGAGTTCTTATCCGATCTTCTAAATTAAATTTTAAATAAAACATTCCTTTTCAAGTAAAATTAACATACAAAAGTAATTCACTAAGGTTGTCTCATTTACTTATGTATCTGGGTGATCCTAATCAGTGAAAAATCAAACATTCCTTTTACCAAAAGGACTAACATTCCCATCCGAGCCCTTCTAACTAATTTATAAAGGACGCAAAATTAAATCTACTTACCCTTATTAAGGGACGAGGTGGGGTGCCTAACACCTTCTCCACCCGTTTACGGACCCCGAACCTAGAATCTCTGTCTTGATGTGGTTTCATTCTTTATTTATCTTCTCAAATGGTTTTCTTTAGTTCCCCTCAAAACTAAGGTGGCGACTCCTCACTCTTTCCCACTTCGGTGAGAGATCGTCCGGGCGATCGCAAAATCCCATTGCGACAGCTTGGCGACTCCGCTGGGGACATATTGACCCAACCCCAGTCTAGAGGTCCAGAAGTAGGCTTAATTTTTGTCCAATCAAATTATATTTAGAGGGGCTCACTCGGCGATGTCTTATATGCTAATTATTATTGCTACTAACTATTTTGTTTTGCCTGTTCTATCTCCTACAGTGCTCTTCATTTCAAAGAAAAAGGAAAAAAGAAAAAATGGAAAAATAAAATCCCCCTGAATTGGGAAGAGGTAAAAGTGTCCCTTCACACACTGAACACTTACACAATGTCCTCACACACTATGGTCCTAACCCGGGCTTTCTTACCCTTTTAGGAAAGTAGGAGGGGGTCATGTAGCGGTACCCGTGGGTTTTACCCCGTTAGTATCCGTGAAGGCTTCTGCTCAAATTGAAACTCGTTCTATTTACCGTGATATCCGTGGAATTTTCCCGATAATATCATGGGGGTAGGATGGGGCTCTACTGTTTACAGTAGGGGCAATTTGGGAACCTGTGGCTATTAGAAAATTAGATCCTGAGCTAAACCGTCATGATAGCTGAAAGCCGTAGTAAACTGCCTCATAAGATAGAACTATCCAGATAGGTAGCGCTACTCCTGTTAGAGTCTCCTACTATAGGACAAAAGGGGCATACTTACTCTTACCCTATTCTGCTTTAATTTCCTTTTGTTCATTTCTTTTGAGGGTAATCTTGAATCCTACTAAAACGCCTACACATTTTCCTACTTTGATAAATGTGTACGTGTCACCCTGTCAACAGTATGATTCAAAATTACCCTAATTTGTCTTACTAACAAATTTTCCCGCAGGCGTTACCAAACCAAGAGTCTCAGATAAGGATAGGCATCATTTTTATCATGGCATCCTTGAGTCGGCGGGAGAGGCTCAAGATGCTAAACTTTGGTCCAAATCACTCATTGGTGGTACTCGCAAAATGATGTTTCCGAGGCACACATTAGCTCAATACCTTCACCGGATCTCGACAAAATAGAGGTCAAAATGAACAACCTCGAGGGTCCTGTCTAATAGATGGAGGTTGCTTCCGATCAGTCAAGGTACGCTTTGAAGAGAAGTACTAAGGATTTCAACCTTAATGCAAGTAAAGTTACAAATCCCTGCATTAATTGCCATGTTGACGGTTTGGAATCCTAATTACGGAGTGTTCTATTTCATTGACATTGATACGGCCCCCACTATGGAAGAATATCGTGCATTGTGGGATCCCATACTCATTGCGTAACCGAATCTACTTACACCTCGAGCATAGGCGCACTGAAACGGTTGGCACATATGTTGGGTTCTCCCCGTAAGAAGTAAAGTCCAGAGAAACAGTCAAAGGGAACACGCATGGATGGCATTGGACGTACCTTGAGAAGCGGTTAGATCATCACCTCCAAGAGAAACAGTGGGATCAAGCTTCCGTGGCACTCGCCTTGGGAATCTATGGTCTGATCCTGTTCCCGGGGCCATTGGGGATCATCACTTGCAAGCAAAGGAGGTATTTTGGACAAGAGAAAGGCGAGGATCATCCGATACGGCAATTCTTGCCAAACCTTGTTAACCCTAACTTACTGCATAACAGGAAAGGGTCGATTAAGTGTTGCTCTCGCTATTATACCTCTGGACTATCAGTCACATGTGTCCTGTGGAGACAAAAGGATTGACTTGGTACCTTGACCAGCCTCCCATTGAGAAGATGATCCGGTTAGTGATCAGCTCGAAGAATGAAAAACAGTGGCGGGAACGGATTTTGAGTTTCAATAGCCATGATTACTGTTGGAGGAAGCTGTGGACGTCAAGCCAACCCGTCTTGATTGGTACAGGAGGTATTCAATGGTGTCCCCGATTGGAATAACTGTATACAAGTTACACTCCAAAGACCGGTAACGAGGCAGTTTGGCTCAACACAGTCCATGATCAACATTAAAGAATACCACCAAGGTCACTTCTACCATGAGCTCAAGGAAGAAGAAGGGTTGAAAATGGCTCGCAAGTCCTGGGAAAACATCACTCTAATGGAGAGATCACCCAAAGGCCCGAGTGCCTCGGGCGATTACCTTAAATGGAGAGCTGATAGGGACCAAGAACACTCTACCGTAGAATTCAAGGACGACAACCCTCGCCAAGACGCCCTATTAGAGGAAGCTGATAATCGCCTGGTTGACTCGCTACAAAAGGCAAATACCGAGAACTCACAGCTGCAAGAACGAATGAAACAATTGGAGGACCAACAGAAACTTAAGAGAAGGGTAAGAAAGCTCAAGGAAGAGGCAAGGGCCGAAAGGATAGGGTTCGAAGAGCAAGAGGTACAGTGGGAAAAAGAAAGAAACTCTCTCCAAGCTGAGGTCAAAGAGATGAAAGGGCAGAATAGTAAGCTTCAGGAAAGGATGAAGTACCAAGAGGTACTCGTTGAAGAGTATAAACAGGAAAACAAGAAGAAGAAGCTTGAATTAAAAGAACAGGCACTCCTCATCAACGACATCTTGAAAGAGTGTGCTAAAGAAAGGAAAGAGAAAGAGAAACAAGCTGCCCTCTATCAAGGACTGAAAGAAAATGTGGACCAGTTGGAGAAAATGATAGCACAGGGAAAAAAAGAACTATTACCTGAATCCGAGTATGCTCTGAAAGCGTTCGATCCTGCCAAACAAGAGGAAAGGTTATATGAGTATCTCAGAAAATGTCATCTCATTATAAAGAACCTCCCAGAACCTAGGCCGATGTAAAGAATATGCTGTACAAATTATTCAGTTAATGAAATGATTTTTGGACCATTGTTTAAGCAGATTTGTGAATGAATAATATGACTCCCGTAGGAACTCCCTCGCTAGGGTTATGTGAAAAATTGAGTGCGCTATATGAACAGGTATCATAAATGCACATTCAATCCCGTCATTCACAGTCAGACTATCAAACGATGCCATGATAAAGTTGATGCGAGATTCCAACCTGGCTCTCAAATGCCACTGTATCCTTCGTCCAGACCAGGACTTTTAGTTTCTTTGCAAAACTCAAATTCATTTAAATTTTTTTTTTTATCCTCACAGGAAATCAATATTGATTCAAACAAGGCAAGTCTGACCAAGCACACGATCCAACCCAAGCGAGTGTACTTAACAAGATCTCGAACGAGGAAGATAATGGAAAATCAGGAGCAAGTACAGAACCTACAGGGACAGGTCTCCGAGTTGAAAGATCAGCTTTCTGAAATTATGAGACTAATGAGGGAAATGTCCCAGAACAAACCTGCTTCAGAACCTAGCCCACCATTACCTCCTCCGCCCCCTACAACAAATGATCCTCAGCAAGCTTCAACCTCTTTTACCTTTCAGTCTCCCATTCCGGACCCGACAATCACTGTCAATCCGGTGACCATAAATAATGACCCACCTTTTTCCTATTACCCGGCCGTCTCAAATGCCGAGCCTCACCATTCAATCCCGATCCCTCCAGTTTACTCCACCCCTCAGCTCCCGGTTGGAGGAGCGTATCATACGGTGGAAGGAGAACATAGGGTGAGAGAAAACGAGAAACTATCTGCCCTAGAAGAAAGATTGAGAGCAATAGAAGGGTTGAACATGTATGGCTCAGTCGATGTGTCGTCACTGAGATTGGTGCCAGATGTGGTGGTACCACCCAAATTCAAGGTTCCGGATTTCGACAAATACAGCGGAAACTCAGATCCTCAGATCCACCGGCAACCTACATTGCCAAAATGTCTGCCTTAACAGAAGACGATAGACTTCTCATTCACTTCTTTCACGAGAGCCTCTCCGGAGCAGCTCTGAGATGGTGCATACAATTGGACAGGAGCAAGCTGCACTCCTGGAAGGACTTAGCCGATACCTTTCTAAAGCAGTACAAATTCAATTGTGATGCGGCACCCACGAGGAGGGACCTCCAGAACCTGGTACAGAAAGACCGGGAAGGTTTCAAGCAGTATGCCCAACGATGGAGGGAGAAGGCCGCAGAAGTATATCCTCCAGTGACCGATAATGAACTCTGCTCCCTATTCATCGAAACATTGAAGGCTCCCTACTTCAACCTGATGATCGGAAATACCTCCAACAGCTTCTCAGATATCATCCAAGCCGGTGAGAGAATTGAAGCTAATCTGAGAATAGGAAGACTACAGGAGTTGGCTGAGAACCCTGTGAAAAAGACTGCCAATTTTGGCAAGAAAAAGGAGAGTGATGTGCATTCCATCACTCGACAGAATAATTTTCCCCAATTCCCCCAAAATAACTACCGGCCATATCCTCCCTCTCATGGCCAAACTATCGCAAACATCCCACCCCCTTTCCCTAATTATTCACAACCACAGCCACCTCCACCTCCACAACCACAACCACCACAAAATAACCCAAGACCTCCAAGGAATCCTGATCCGCCCCTTCCCCTCCCTCTCAGTGAAATATACCGATACCTTGTCGGTATAAACCAAATCGTACCAGTCCCTTTAGACCCAATCCAGCCGCCATATCCTGTGGTATGATGCCACCGCCTGCTGTGAGTATCATGGAGGAGCACAAGGGCATTCAATCGACAATCGCGGGCACTCGGAGGGAGAGTGCACGCCTAATCCGAACGGGTGGTTGAAGATCGAGGAAATGGTTCCTCCCCAATGTCACCTCAAACCCACTACCTAACCATAATGCGGGTAGTGGTGTGAATATGATTGAGTCCGAGGGAGAAGGATCAACACCTAAGTGGACAAGTTGGTCCCTTATTTCAAAGAAATTTTTGCCATATCGAAGAGAAGGTCACCTTTGCCTCGTGCAGCAGGATTTGAAGAGAGTACGGTGTCCTTACCATGGAGGGGCAACACCATAAGCTGCAAGATTGTGAGGGGTTGTGCAAGAAGTCCAAATTTGCTATCTCTTAAAGTTCGAGATGCCGCATAAAGGCGGAAGGGGAAGTGAACACCGCTAGACTCACCAAACCGCTTCTACCTCCAAGCCTAATCACTTTCTCACCCCAAGAGCCTCACCGCCAAGAATAGCTTATCCGAACTACGCCTACCTTCCGTCACCAATACTCACGCAGCCCCTTGGAACTATAATTTCCAAGTTTTTACTCGTGGAGCGCTGGCAACAGATCCGCCCTAGCCTTGCCTCACCTCCGACACCACCAAAACCATGTTTCGCTCCTCACGAGCATTTCAGATGACTTATGCTGGACTGCTAGCAACATTACTCCCCAAACCAGCCTCGGCCCGTTATTGCAACAAAACCTTCTCCACTGAGTAAGAAGTCGAGTTTATAACTCAAGTGGGAGGTGTTACATGAACGAAGAAAGAGAGAAGAAAAAGGGAAAGTAAAAATGGGAGAGTCATCAAGAAACACTAAGAGGAGGTTGAGAAAGCAGAGGAAGCAGAGCCTATTGAGAGCAAGGAAGATGAAGAACCGCTGCTCCAAATAATGAAGCAGAGCGAGTATGACGTGGTGGAGCAATTGAGAAAACCCCGCCCGAATTTCATCAAGTATCACCGATCCCGAGCTCTAAGTCCACCGACAAGCCCTACAAAGAATCTCGGATCAAGCCTTTGTGAACCCCGACATTACTCCGGGCGCTTTGAGAAAATAGTAGGACAAATCCTGCATCCACTCGTAGCCTTTTCTCAAGAGGAGGTAGACTCGGGCTTAGGGCACAATAAAGCTCTACATGTAATCGTGAAGTGTACGGGTTGTATAGTGGCCAAGGTTCTCATCGATAACGGATCGGCCTCAATGTACCGCTTAGCGCGACCTTAGCCAGCTACGGTTGACCAATCGCATATACGCCGAGTGCAATGGTGGTAAGAGCCTTTGACAGCATCGTAAGAGAGGTACTGGGAGACATTGACTTGCCAATCCAAGTCGGGCATGTACTTTCAACGCCACGCTTCAAGTGATGAACATTGAGCCGCTTACACTATGTTATTAGGAGGCCGTGGATCCACTCTGCGAACGCCGTTCCTTCAACCTTACACCGTAAGATCAAATACATTAAGGACGGCAAAATCATCACGGTAAGGGGCGAAGAGGCCATATCGTCACCAAGCCGCAATCACTTCCTTATGTGGAAGCGCCGAGGAATCATTGGAGAGTTCTTTCCGTGCCCTTGAATTGCAAGATACTGGGAAGGAAGGGGCTATGGCTATGGTGGCCAAAGTAATGTCAAGAAACGGTATCAAGAGGGGAAAGGCTTGGGCACCGCTTGCAAGGAATCGTCGAGCCTATACCGCTATTCGTAAGATAGGCCGTTGTGGTTTGGGGTATGAGGAGGATGCCCTCGTGGATGGGCGATTCGATGAGGAGAATGCTTCGGATCGAGGTTCGACCAGAGACGGAAAATGAAAATAGTCCCGAGAATTACGGAGATCTTCACCAAACCGGTCATCCAACATCCGCAAGTACGTAAGAATCACCAGATGATCCATCCATAGATGTCATCCAACCGATTCCTTGTATGAGGCCCTAGTTTCACCCATGGTCGAGGAGCAGGAGCTTGACAACCGGACAACGGAGGATATCCTCGTACTCAATTTCGAGTAAAGTACCTCCGGTTATCTACACTTGATCATTTTGTCCATGGTGACAAGTGTAATCAGTAAATGGACCTTTTCTTATGGCATTAATATTAATGAATTGATAGCGCATTTTAAATCCAATACTCTCTTTCCTTTTTAATTCCATCCTTATAACATGTTCGTTTCTTTATTCATTCAGACCATTCATCAATTAACACCTAATAATCCAATAGACTCGTAAATTCCTCCGTTAATTTTGAAATCCCCATAATCGCCATTACTTCAAGTGATTCGAGGAAGACCTTACGTAAGAAAGCAATGAAAAGATGAACCCTCCTCGTGCCTTGTGAAGATGAAACGCGCACAATAAACTTAGGCTCTAAGAAGTAAAAACGTAACTGAAGGTAGAGGAGAGAGAGGAATAGGGAGATATGATCGGTCCGCTAAGGAATTTCTCGACGTATTTTCATGGAGCTATTAAGATATGGTCGGTTAGGACAACAATATAGTCACGCACAAGATTCCCTTAATACCAGGAACGATCCCGCAGCGTAAATCGAGGAGAATGAATCCCACACACCGCTCAAGGTTCGGATGAAGTCAAGAAACAAGATGACGCGGGTTCTTGGAAGTAGTCAAATATCCCCAATGGGTGGCTAATGTCGTCCCAAAGAATGAAGAAAGACGGAGAGTCGTGGTGTGTGTTGACTACAGGGACCTTAATAAAGCAAGTTTGAAAGATGATTTCCCTCTCCCTCACATTGATGTGTTAGTTGACAATTCTGCGGGATTGGGTAGGTGTTCGTGTATTGATGGGGCATCAGGGTACAATCAGATTCCGATGGACAAGGAAGACAAGGATAAAACTGCTTTCATCACCCAATGGGGGGTATTTTGCTATCGGGTCATGCCCTTCGGGTTGAAGAATGCCGGGGCTACTTACCAGCGCGCAATGGTCACATTATTCCACGATATGATGCATAAAGAAGTGGAGGTATATGTGGATGATATGATCATTAAATCCAGGGGAGAAGAGAGCCACGTTCAGGTGATGAGGAGGGTGCTCGAAAGGCTCAGGAAATACAAGTTGAAGCTGAACCCTGCTAAATGCATCTTCGGAGCTAGATCGGGAAAACTGTTGGGATTCATAGTAAGCGAG
This sequence comes from Hevea brasiliensis, assembly GCF_030052815.1. Taxonomy (NCBI): domain Eukaryota; kingdom Viridiplantae; phylum Streptophyta; class Magnoliopsida; order Malpighiales; family Euphorbiaceae; genus Hevea; species Hevea brasiliensis. The sequence continues at coordinate 14,073,124 of NC_079510.1, forward strand.
AAAGGGATAGAAGTGGATCCAGACAAAGTTTGAGCTATTCAAGAAATGCCATCCCCGAAAACAGAAAGGGAGGTGCGCAGTTTTCTAGGAAAGTTGAACTACATTTCAAGATTTATTTCTAATCTCACTGCCAAAGCTGAGCCTATTTTCAGACTACTCCGGAAGAACAATCCTACCCAATGGGATTCGGATTGTCAAAAGGCTTTCGAGACAATCAAACAGTATTTGTCAAACCCACCAGTATTGGTCCCGCCAGGCGTGTGCCTCGATCCTGTACATGGCAGTCCAACAGAGCTCTATGGGATGTGTTTTGTGACAGCATGATGATACCGGCCGAAAAGAGAGGGCCATTTACTACCTGAGCAAGAAGTTCAATGATTGTGAGTCAAGGTACTCTTTCTTAGAAAAGACTTGCTGCGCGTTAGCCTGGACAGTAAATCGCCTCAAGCACTACATGTTGAATCACAAGACATGGCTTATCTCCCGGATGGATCCTATCAGATACGTATTCGAAAGCCCATTCGTGCCGGGAAGGATAGCCAAGTGGCAGGTTATACTCTCCCAATATGATATAGTCTACATGACCCGGAAAGCGGTGAAAGGTAGCGTAATTGCTGACCTCCTAGCGGAAAACCCTATCCCGGATTATGAAGCTCTGGATTTTGAGTTCCCTGACGAACATATTAATGAAGTAGACTGCGAAGAAGAGGGGTCAGTCGATGTGTGGGAAATGTATTTTGACGGAGCAGTCAATTTATCCGGTAATGGAATTGGAGCAGTATTGATATCCCCTGATGGGAAGCACTTCCCAATAGCTGTCAAGCTGAGGTTTGACTGTACCAACAATGTCGCCGAATATGAAGCTTGTGTAATGGGTCTACATGCTGCTATAGAGATGAAAATCAAAAAGTTGGAGGTGTATGGAGACTCGGCTCTGATAATTTATCAGGTCAAGGGAGAATGGCAAACCAAGGATCCCAAGCTAATCCCCTACCAGAAATACTTCATCGAGATGATCGGGAATTCAAGAAATCTCTTTCACTAATTTTAGTATAGACAAGAATCAATTTGTCGACGCCTTAGCTACTCTAGCCGTTATGGCTCAAATCGAAGAAGGGCGACGCTTCAGACGTTGAAGATTAAAGTTAGGGATGAGCCAGACTATTGATTCATGATTGAATTAGAGCTCGTTGAAAAGCCTTGGTATAACGACATCCTGGTCTACTGTAGAACCGGAGAATTCCCTTCAGGGGCAAGCAAAAATGAAAAGAAGATGATTCGGAGGTTAGCATTGGGGTACTTTCCCAGTGGGGAAACCCTATACAAAAGAAGCTCCAACGGTGAATTATTGAGATGTGTGGATGCAAAGGAGGCAAAGAGAATCCTTTTTGAAACTCATGAGGGAAATTGTGCAACTCACGCCAATGGACACATGATGGCCAAGCAAATCATGCGACGTGGGTATTTTTGGACCACAATGGAAAAGGATTGCATCGAGTATTCCCTAAGTGCCACAAGTGTCGATTTACGCAGATCCGATAAATGTGCCACCTCACAAGCTGTTCAATCTCGTCTCACCGTGGCCTTTTGCAATGTGGGGCATAGATGTGATTGGTCCCATCAATCCCAAGGCATCCAATGGGCACAGATTCATCCTTGTAGCCATCGACTATTTCTCCAAATGGGTCGAGGCGACATCCTATGCTCACATCACGCAGAACACGCTTTCTCAAATTCTTCGTAAACAATATCATATGCCGCATGGTCTCCGAATGAAATTGTCACCGATAACGCCAAGAACCCGAACGGTCCAAGATTCGTAAGCCGTGATCAATACAGAATCCTACATCTCAATTCCTCCCCATACCGTCCTCAGATGAATTGAGCGGTGGAAGCCTCGAACAAAAATCTAAAGAGGATAATGAGGAAATTGACTGTCACATTTAGGGATTGGCATGACATGCTCCTCACGCTCTTCATGCATACCGACTTCCATAAGAACCTCAATGGGCAACTCCATACTCACCGGTCTACGGGATGGAAGCAGATACCGTTGAGGTTGAAATTCCTTCCTAAGGATTCTCAAGGAATCGAGGATTGGTGAGTCGAATGGATCCATCAAGGTTGGATCGCTTAAACTTGCCGGATGAGAAAAGGTTAACAGCAGATGTCACGCAATTATATCGGAGGAGAATGGCGAGCATTTGATAAAAACGCACGCCACGGAATTCCTACCCGGGACTTAGTTCTAAAGAAAGTACTACCAAACCAAAACGATCCCCGGCAAATGGTCACCAACCTACGAGGGACCCTATGTGGTTAAAAAGGCGCATCGAGGAGCCTTGATCTTGACCCACATGGACGGTGAAGAATTCCCGAGACTCGTGGAATGCCGACATCACAAGAGATACTATGCATAAAAAGGAGAAGGGATGAAAACCCAAAGGGCGCCCTAAAATAAAAAAAAAAAAAAATAAAAAAAAAAAAAACTTCTTGGGGTGAAAACCAAAAAGGGCGTCCCAAGAACCAAACTGGAGGAATAAGGAAGGAGGCATGAAACCGCGGATAGAGAGGCAACCGTCACGGCAAGGGACTTCAGAGAACTTGGAATATGGCAGTTAAAAGACTTCAAAACCAACTAAAAGGAATATATGAGATCTATCCTTGTACCTTTCCTTTCCTTCGAAAGTCTATTTTTCCTAAAGCCATGATAAAGTTATACTCCATTCCTTCTCGCTTTTGTTTTCTCGCTTACTCACTTTTAATACTATCCTTTCTCTTTGACTAATGCGCTATTGATTAGTTAAATTTCGCCATAAGATTTGAATTTAAAAATTGATAACCTCGCGTACTTTACTATGAGATTTGCAGGAATAGCCGCCAAAAAAAAAAAAAAAAAAAAAAACTAGAGGTGAAAACCCGAAAGGGCGCTCAGTCGAATGGACGAAAAGAAAGTGAAAACCCACAAGGGCGCTTTCCGAAGAATAAGGAGAAAGTCGGGAACGGAAAAGGGACATCCGAAAGAACGAGGTCATAGGTCAGGCCTTACAACCCCTCCTCCATTAATCGTCCGCCTTCATTATCTTGTTAAGTACACTTTGTCAGGGAATAACTTCATGTGCCAAAGTCAGACTTGTTTTGTAAGTTGATTTTAATTTTCTGCAATTTACATTTCCTGCTATCAACCTCTGGTTCCTTGATCTAAGTTGATTTTAATTTTCTGCAATTTACATTTCATGCTATCAACCTCTGTTTCCTTGATCTAAGTTGATTTTAATTTCCTGCAATTTACATTTCCTGCTATCAACCTCTGGTTCCTTGATCTAAGTTGATTTTAATTTCATGCAATTTACATTTCTGTTATCAACCTCTGGTTCCTTGATCTAAGTTGATTTTAATTTTCTGCAATTTACATTTCTTGCTATCAACCTCTGGTTCCTTGATCTAAGTTGATTTTAATTTTCTGCAATTTACATTTCATGCTATCAACCTCTGGTTCCTTGATCTAAGTTGATTTTAATTTCCAGCAATTTAAATTCCTGTTATCAACCTCTGGTTCCTTGATCTAAGTTGATTTTAATTTCATGCAATTTACATTTCTGTTATCAACCTCTGGTTCCTTGATCTAAGTTGATTTTAATTTCCTGCAATTCCACCATCAACCTCTGGTTCCTTGATCTAAGTTGATTTTAATTTCCAGCAATTTAAATTCCTGTTATCAACCTCTGGTTCCTTGATCTAAGTTGATTTTAATTTTCTGCAATTTACATTTCTGTTATCAACCTCTGGTTCCTTGATCTAAGTTGATTTTAATTTCCTGCAATTCCACCATCAACCTCTGGTTCCTTGATCTAAGTTGATTTTAATTTCATGCAATTTACATTTCTGTTATCAACCTCTGGTTCCTTGATCTAAGTTGATTTTAATTTCATGCAATTTACATTCCTGTTATCAACCTCTGGTTTCTAGATCCAAGTTGATTTTAATTTTCTAGGTCATTAACTTAGGTGTGCTTTAGTTCCCTAATTTCGAACACCTAATCGTCCAAAATATGAGTCTGAATCTTTACATAATTCCTATACGGAAATTTTTCCTTTAATAGAAATTATGTAAAGAGGGGCAGCTGTCGACACCATATTTTGGCCGATCCCTGGTACTAAGTCTCCTCTGAACAGCTAATCACGTTTCCGATCCCTCTTTGATAGGCGGTCACATTTCCGATCTCTCCTCACGAGGAATTGAATCAATAGCTAAGTTCTCGTATCAGTCAAAGCCTCGCCGGTCTCTCAAATTATTTACCGATCTCTCAAACTCATTGTCGAATCTCCGGACCCGTCGGGTATATCCCTGATCTCTGTTGATAAATGAAGTGAACTAGCATTAGATCTTTTCTTACCAGTTTTATTGGCGATCTCCTTTTCGGAAGATTAAGAGCTAAAGTTTTGGTTCGACTTAACGAGGGTTCCGATCTTAAGTGTTCAAGTTAAATTTTCAATTTTAATCAAGTCCCGTTCAGCATCTCTCCCCCACCGATCTCATGCTTATTGTGCTTTCCGATCTTTTATACTTAGATTAATAATTGCATTTAGTTCATGTTTCGCTATGCTCATACAATCAATTCAAAGATTTTCTAATCACATCCATTCATTGAACAAAAGAGATATTCCATTTCATTTCATAATTTGTACAAGTTATTCGGCTGGGGGATCACCCCCAGCCTGATTTACATTCTGCTCACTCTCTCTCTCTTCCTCGCCCTCCTCCTCACTATCTCCACCATCGCCCCCGGGAGCCAGGTCGTCCATCCAAGAGAAGTCCTCTTCAGGATAGCGCTTTTGGAGTTCGGCCAAGAGATCCTTATGAGCATTCACATAGGCTCCGGCTATTCCCGACACCATCTCTTCATCCTTTTCCTTAAGCTCTTTGTCTTTCTCCGAAAGCTCCTTATCCTTCGCGTTAAGCTCCTCTACAAGTTGAGCGACCTGAGCGGCTTCGTTGGCCTGAAGTGCCTGGACTTCTCTGAGAGCCCGTTCACTTTCAGCCAAGTCACGAGACCTTTCGGCCAGCTGGTCTTCATGGTACTTCGCCCGTCCCTCGACTTGAGATATATAATCCCGAGCGGATGAGAGTTGGGATCGGAGGGAAGCCAATTCCTGATTTTTCTTCCCGACCTCCTTACCCAGACGCTGAATCTTTTCCCGAATCATGGTCTGGTTCACCAGACACTCCACGTTTAGGCTCATGGTTCGAGTCAAGATATCATCGAGACCACTCCGGGATAGCCTGTCCCGATCCTCCTGAAAGAAGATGGTAGATCCCAGGACTTTGGCAAAATCGGGGTTCTCCCTAACAGTCCGGTTATTCTTCAAGCAGTCGATCAGTATTTGAGCGCCACGAGAAGAGGTCCTCCCAGAAGCTTCAGTAGGCTCCCTTTCCGTGCTTGGAATAACTGAGAGAGGCGGGGTCGCTTCTTCCGATCTAGGAAGAGATCTGACACCTTCAGTGGTCGGCGGAACCCTAGGTTGAGGTGGGTCTCTTTGTATCTCCTGTGTTCGTGATCGGTGTTTGAAGACGTTCCGAACGCTTCATCTCCTTTATCTTCCGGGAGATCTCTCTTTCCTTCTTCCGCTTCCTAGAACCCTCACCACCCGCCATACCTGCACAAAGAAAAGGTTAGTGAGATCTCTAAGGTCCTGAGAACTGAGATATAGAAAATACCAATGCCGAGGTCAGAGAGCGGAAGTTCGCGAGCTTGGCCGGTGATCAGTTGCATGGTCCAATGGTGCGATTCAGCCACCGCATTTGGACAGAATATTTTAGAGTGGCGGCGACTTTTCACTCCATCACTATTGAGCTTTCCTCTTGACTCAAGGTAATGTGCTTCGGCGAGGGCCCTGGTACCACCAAATACGAGGAAAGTCCTCAAAGCGGCTGGATCTTTACTCCTCGTAATGAAGAACCTGTTCTTCCAATTATTAAGGGATGAGGGCAGTTCGGAAAAGAGTCCGCAATGAGGCTTCACTGAAAGAACCAAATGTTCGTCATCCTTTCGGCGAGTTAGTCCGTGTAGCTCGCGAACACCTTAGCCGTAGGTCCGATTCCCTTAGCTCGGCATAAACCTCGGAAAGCAACCAAGATCCGCCACGAGTTGGGGTGGATTTGAACAATGGATGTTCGTGAAATTTTAGGACCGCTTTATAGAAATCGTCTAGAGGGAACCTCGACGCCTTTAATTGTTCCTCATACACCATAACCATGTCATCCTCTTCAAAAGAGTGATCGACCAAGATCGCCATTGCACTTGATCACCATATGAATCAGACAAATGTTGTATTCTTGAACAAACGATTGCAGATCGGATTCCCGAAGAATCGACGAAGCTCGTCTATAGGAAGGGTCTCTCTCCTTGAAGGTGGTGCAAGCCTTGATGGTGTGACTCGACTCGACTGAGCAGACCCTAGGGGTTTAGGTTGCACGCGGGCCCGATCGCTTCTTCTTCATCGACGATGACCATGAGAACTGAATGGAAGGAGGGCTCGCCGCTTCTCTCGACCTTCTGCACCGCTCATTTTCAAAAGAAACAAAGAACTTAAACTTAAAAGAGGATTAAAGCCCTTACCGAGTCCGATCGCGCTAAGAACTGGAGAAAAGGAGAGAACTTGAAGTTGCGAACAAGAGGTCGAGAAAGGAATGAGAGAACAACAAGCTAACCCTCCCACCCCTATTTATACTAGTCCGAGCATTTAATGCTCGCAAGTTCTAAGCGGCATCGATTGGTGGGACTCGATAATGTTCTCAAATAACCGAATGTTCTCGAGATCGGTTAATTAGAGATCGGCATAATGAGTTAAACATTTTGAATAAAGGATCAGTTAAGGGTCATTCAGGTAAAGAATCAGATTGGATAATCACATCAGAGATCGGAAAATAATCAATGCAAAATAATAAGATGATAACCGACAAAGTAAAGTCTTTATTTTCAAGAGATCGGATTACATCATTTGGGCGATCTCTAGGGATCGGATTACAATAAAGGTCTAACTACATCATTTGGGAGATCTCTAGAGATCTGATTACATTGAAGAATTACATCATTTGGGCGATCTCTAGAGACCGACGAAATCCTATCCAAGGGGCGATCTAAGGATCAGTTTATAACTGATCCCAAGGATACCACCAGCCGATCTAAGGATCAGTTTATAACTGATCCCAAGGATATTGCCGATCGGATGCTTCATCCGCTGTCGGAACACCCAATGTGGATCAAAATCGCTGTCGGAACACTCAATGTGATGAGAAGCCGAATGAACTCAATTGAGCAACTCGAGATCGGTACAACCGAGGCCCGCAATACGGATCTGTCAAATCGGTTCTCTCACCATCGTCAATTAGGATCATCCAATCACCGGATCGTAAATTTTCATCGGTGAAAGAAATCCATCGGAAAAAGATCAAAGCCTCAGTTATAGCCAGAACTTCTACCGGAGCAGCTAGAACAAGGTAAGTAAGAAATGAAGAGAGGAAAGTCAGATGAAGAAAATGTCTCCGTCGACAGGGGTATATATAGGGGAAAATGAGCATTTATTGTCGAAGCGGAAAAGCGGCGGGCACGCCGAGAATCGAGATGCAATTAATGCTTGGACCGAATCCAGACTGATCAAGGGATAAAAGAGATCGGGAGATAGGAGATCAGCATGAGAGATCGGAATAGGAGCTAGGGGAGGGATCGGAAGACAAAAAGAATAAGACAAATCCCAATAACCGCCGCCGAATCGAGCCGAGGTAGTTAAAGCGTGGCGAGACGAGATCTCCACCGCACGCCTAAGAATCGCCCGCAATGCTTGACAGTGCGTGGTATGTCATGTGATCCTGCATCCCGGTCTCCACCGTTGATCTCACTTGTAAGGATGAATCCGAACCCTTGGATCAAAAGAGAAGACGACAATACCAGCATTTTCACTCTCAGCCCTCAGATCGTTCGGACAAGAGGATTCAAGACCGTCAGATTAAAAGAGGAAAAGGACAAATATTATGAGAAGCGATCTCACCATTCATTTTGATTCTCTTTAATTCTGAACATCCGATCATGTACTTCAAAATCTTGACCCTCCATCTCCTCAAAATAAATCCCGACCCTTCATGGGGAGCACCGATTCCTATAAATACCTGCATGAAAAACTGTTCACGGACGGACAAAAATATAGACAAGAGGCTGCTATTATCGTGGAGGAACTCTGAAACTTCATTCAGTTTGTTACTCTGCTGTTTTGTAGTGATTAAAAAGACTTTTGAAACTAGTTTTCAGGAGTGTTTTCTTGGAAAAGATTTTGAATACTGGAACTCTACATTTCCAGTTTGTTCATTATCTGGTCATACTCTCATCATCTCTGCTTTCTTTTCCTCTATTCAAGCTCAACTTCCTTCCACCTGGTTCTTACCTGGTTACCTTTTAGCTAAAGCATCTCTCGGTTTCACGAGACATCAACTCTCGGTGATCAATCCGCCATCTTCATCACTATTTACCACCTCATAGTTATTTCAATACATTTGGCTCCTCACAGACATCAACTCTCGGGCTGATCAATCCGCCATCTTCATCACTATTTACCACCTCACAGTTATTTCAATATATTTGGCTCCTCACAGGTAAGAGTTCATATTACTGTTTTATTAAGTATTTGCGTTTACTTTTCGCACTTTCTTTGTTCTCTTTACGTATGCGGTTTTCTCTAAGTTTATTCTAAGCAAAAAAAATCTCAAAGAACGTTACTCTCGAATTATCTCTTTAGTGATCGGTCCATCATTTCACCAATTTTCGTCATTTCTGAATACGAGCTTTTAGCTCCTAGTAGCATGTAAGTGGTCAGGCAAAATATAGGTATCTGCAACTTAAGGGTCTCTTTTAAAAGAGAAAGCTTGAATAACACGTCAGGAAAATAGCCAAACTATTAGGCTGACGTGAACGGGAATTCGGCAAGATACCATGAAGAGGAATAAAACCAAAATAAACTAGACAGAACAGATCGGACATTAATAGGTATGCGTGAAATGACTACATGGAAGGTCGGTAAATCAAGTTTAGTATTACCCATTTAGTCATAAGGTATCAAGAAACCTTATCTCCAGCATTTTTGAATGCCAGAAACCTTAGTTTTAGATTCTTGTGACATGTAGCTGAAATTGAAATTCGGGAGATCGGCAAAGCCCCTTCCAGGCTCCTGCTAATCCGAAAGAGATCGGAGGAGAGTTCTTATCCGGTCTCAGCTTAAAATTTTAATAAATACTTAAGAGATTGGAGGAGAGTTCTTATCCGACCTCAATTCAAAATTTTTAATAAATATTTAAAAGAGATCAGAGGAGAGTTCTTATCCGGTCTCAGCTTAAAATTTTAATAAGTGCTTAATAGAGATTGGAGGAGAGTTCTTATCTGGTCTCAGCTTAAAATTTTAATAAATACTTAAAAGAGGTCGGAGGAGAGTTCTTATCCGATCTCAAATTAAAATCTCTAATAAATATTTATTAGGGATCGGAAGAGAGTTCTTATCCGATCCCCAACCAAAATTTTAATGAATATCTAAAAGAGGTTCGGAAGAGAGTTCTTATCCGATCTTCTAAATTAAATTTTAAATAAAACATTCCTTTTCAAGTAAAATTAACATACAAAAGTAATTCACTAAGGTTGACTCATTTACTTATGTATCTGGGTGATCCTAATCAGTGAAAAATCAAACATTCCTTTTACCAAAAGGACTAACATTCCCATCCGAGCCCTTCTAACTAATTTATAAAGGACGCAAAATTAAATCTACTTACCCTTATTAAGGGACGAGGTGGGGTGCCTAACACCTTCCCCACCCGTTTACGGACCCCGAACCTAGAATCTCTGTCTTGAAGTGGTTTCATTCTTTATTTATCTTCTCAAATGGTTTTCTTTAGTTCCCCTCAAAACTAAGGTGGCGACTCCTCACTCTTTCCCACTTCGGTGAGAGATCGTCCGGGCGACCGCAAAATCCCATTGCGACAGGGTATATTGCGTATACCACTTCCTTGTAAATATTATTGTAATATATGTGCACTGTATGTATATATTGTACTTGGTCTTGAGCAGTTGTAAACTAAAGTTATAAATTATTTTGGCCTGTAAAAATGTTGTACTATAATTTTCTTATCTCAGCTTTGAAATACTTAGTCATTTTGCATTCTATTTTTGAAACTACTAAAAGTGATGTTGAATTGAGTTTGACTTATGTTTGAGAAAATTGATTTGTGTTGAGCCATATTGGAGTTTGAGACTGAAACAAATATATTGGAAGTGTTTTCTACAGGTTTTTGAAGAACTGTTTTGCTCCAAATACAGACGGCACTCTGTCAAAATTTTTATAAAATTTATGGCTATTTTAGACCTAATATGTGATTTAACTTTGATTAAAAATTTTTTTAACACCTGTCAAAAGTGCTCACCACTGTAAAAAGAAATAAGAAAAGGTTTAAAATCCCTTGTAATGTATTTAATGGGTTATCAGTAGACGAAGTTTGGTAATTCATTAGGTATACTACTAGATCATGTTACATCTTATTGAGGCATAGGGTGTGACATGCGATATTAGCTCTGAGAAATTCTGGTGTTGGAACCCCATAACTTGTATTCTTAGAATAGGCCTTGACCCGGCCTCAAAACGTTTACATCTGTCTCTAGGAGTGGTAAGAAGGCTTCCTGCATAATGACTCAATCGAGAGAAGTTTCTCTCATATTCTGCCACTGTTCTATCCCATTGCTTCAGGCTTAAGAACTCCTGTAGCTTCTGGTCCACATAGGCATCTGGGACATATTTTTGTCTGAACTCTCTGAGAAAGTCGTCCCATGTAAACACTGGGGGTTCCACCAAACTGTGGGGAATGGTTTTCCACCAGTCATATGCACCCCCCTATAGAAATGAGACTAAGTATTCAAACTTCAGTTCATCGGTGCAGTGCAGCTTCCTAAAAACTCTTTTCATCCTTTCCAACCATTGTTCTGCCTCTAGCGGGTCCACTGTCCCCTTAAACTCAGTAGCCTCATACTTAATCAGCTTGTCGTACTGCTTAGCTGAAGGCTGTGGTTGTACTACTGGTGTTTGCAGTGGGGCTTGAGTGGGCATGTTACCAGCCATCTATTGAGCAAATTGAGCAGGGAACTGCGGTATTGAGGGGGTTAGTGCAGCTGATCCACTCACATTTTGAAGGGCTGGGACTTCCCCTTGTACCTCAGCTTCTATTGATTGATCGACTGAACTGTCCCCTTCTTCCATAGTCAATTAGAGGATATTATACCCCCTGAACAAATAACACAAGCAGATTTCCTCTCGTTAGTGCATATTTATAATGTAATGTACTGTATGTATCAAACCATGACATTGAGCAGTTATACTATGAAGGAAAACTATTCAAATTACAGGTCAAAACAGAATTTAAAAACTTGCTCTGATACCACTAAAACATATTACACCTTACCCCTCCGTAAGGCATAACATGATCTCGTAGTATACCTAATAAATTACCAAACTTCGTTTACTGATAACCCATTAAATATACCACAAGGGATTTTAAACCTTTTTTTTTTATTATTTCTTTTTACAGTGGTGAGCACTTTTGACAGATGTTAAAATTTTTTTTTTTAACTGAATTGAAATCAAATAACAAATCTAAAGTATCAATAATTTCTATAAAAATTTCAGCAGAGTGCCATCTGTATTTGGAACAAAATAGTTCTTCAAAAACCTGTAAAAAGCACTTCCAATATATTTGTTGTGACACCCTTGACCCGTTTACAGTGTAGCCGAGCAAGATATGCCACACAGTGTACCGGAACACTATATTTTATTTCAATCATTTTTATGCTTCCTTAATTTATTTCTTCATGGATATGAAGTGCAATTTGCGAAATTTAACTCATTTAATTCACTTATTGAAATTATAAATTCATTTGGGGTTTTGAAAATTTTATAGAAAATCCGGCGGAGTACCTTCTAAAAATGGATAAAACAGTTCTTTGGAACCTGTGAAAAACACTTCCAATAATTTCAAATGATTCTCAAACTCCATTATGTCAACAAAATCTCAATATTTGTCAACAATTCTTCTATTTCTCATTCATTCATTTCACATCATCATCATGCTCAAATCACAAATAAATTCTCATATGTTATTTATAAACACAAAGTTACAAATACTTACATTAATACAAAATTATATTACATTTGTTTCAAATATACATGATAAAATAAGAGTTTAATTAAAAAACTTATAAAATCACAAAATACAAAATGGAACCTAGTCTCCTAACAATGCACTGTAGTCTGTGAGGTGACACGGACACTATGCAAAACTATGAACAGCCTTATCCAGTTTGTGGTCTACTGGGCTCTCTGTCCAAATCTTCAGTACCTACGCATTGCAAAAGTGACACGCTAAGCATAAAGCTTAGTGGTGCCAATAATGCAATAAAATATAATATGCAAATAAAAGTAAAAATTTCCTAGTTATTGTGTTCATAAGAAATGAATGTTTACTAACTTATTGTTTAGTCGAAGGCTAATTACACTTTATGATATTAACTCCTTCATGCATTTTGTTAATAGTTTTTTTATGATTTTGAGCTTCTTTACTTTATTTTAATCATTCTTGATCTTTATCTTGATATTTAATTTCCTTATTTTCTTTAATAATCAATTCAATTACAATTATACTTTTCAATGCCCAAGTAACCTCTATAAATTGACCGGACTGAATAAACGGGTAAACTAGCACTGGGTACCAGGTACCTCGGGCCGTCACACCACCAGTCACAATGTGTCTTCCGATGTGCAAACAGAATGGCTAATAAGCCATAAAAGTAATAAGGCATAAAAACCAAGTATAGCATCACAATCAGTATAGCCATAGGCTATCATCACAGAATGGCAATGAAGCCATACATCATACACAATACTGCTATCAGAACCCTATTGGCATGCCAACCTATCCAAACCAATCACATTAGGCCTACTAGGGCATATTACAAAATCATTTCTTGAATATTTGTACTTTATATGTAAGGTTACTATTCATTTCATTAGTCAACTAAAATATTGACTTTTTCATAGATAATAGGTACATTGGTTCAAATATCATCAACATACTACATTTTGTATTCTAAAGTTGTTGGCATTGGTTGCCAATTCCATTTCAAAGCTTAGTATTAGTTATTCACAATTTTCAGATTTCAAGCACTAAGTTTACTGTTCCATTGGTCATTTGTACAGTAGGAATTTGGCAAAATTGTCTTCATAAAAGTTATTCCTTATTGTGTCTAGTTGCATTTATTTTTTTGAATCACTCCATATGGAGTTTTGTAGCTCAAGTTATGGCCTAAATACCATAACTGGCCGGATTGCAAATTTTCTAGATTTTCTGGGCAGAACCAATTCTGCCCTTTTTGGTACACTGACTGCAGGTCAGTTTTTGAACGTGTTATGATCAAAATTTAGGTTTTTTTTCTTCATAAAAGTTGTAGGTCTATGTCACAGCTTTCTGCCGTAAAATTTCAGGTAAATTGGACCTTTCTACACTGAGTTATGACCAAATAAATAAATACTGTTCATTTAGTCATTTTGCCCAGGCAGAATGCAAGTCACCTGGATTAGGGCAATTTTTAGGTCAACTTGGTTTGGTTTTCTGGGCAGGCTTTCTTTACCAAAGTTGTGCCATTATGTGTCTAGTTTTATGTCCAATTAGCCTTGCACCAATTGAATCTCTACAACTCCATTTATAGCTACCCAAACCTGCTGGACTCACAATCAGTCCTGCAGGTCACCAAGGGCAGCATGCCCAAACTCAATTCCATTATCCTTACTCACTTCAATTCCTCCTCACACACATTCAAATGGTCACTAATTGACCATTACAATGTTAACATACCATTACATGAGCAAACCCTAATATTGTTCAAGTGTCCACATTTTCAAGGTTCATTGATGCATCACACTTGCATTTCACTTACTCTTACATGTTCAATCATTCATCTCATGCTATGGGTAGCTCATAAACACTTTAATTCAAGTAAATCCATCAAACCCTAACCACCCCTAAGCTACCAAAATTGTAGGGGTGAATGTACATGAGTTTTATTTTGTTTTTCTTACAATTTCCATTTATCTCATTTTAATAAACATGAATTAAACAAGAATGGAAGGAGATTGGTCACTAACCTTGTTGGAGCTATTCCCAAGCTTGCCAAAACCTTTCCTTTTCCTCTTCAAATTACTTTCCAAGGCTTTCTCTAGTGGTAGGAACAATTTTTCATGAAGAGAAGCTAGGGTTTAGAGGTGATTTGGTGGGTTGTCTCAAGCTTGCCTTAAGCTTTCATGGAGGAATGGGTTAGGGAGAGGGAAGATAAGAGAGTCACCGCTAGAAATGGGAAAGGGAAGAAACCGATTGGTTTTTTCAAATTTTCTGCCCATTTTATGCTTTTTAAGTGGTTTATGGACATGTGTCACAATGTGATTGGGTGGGAGTGCTTTAGTGACATCATGTGATGTCATAATTCCAAATTTGCTTCATTTTCTTTCCTTTTCTTTTCTACTCATTTTCAATTAAATTTTTAGCAATATTTATTCACATTTTATGTCATAATAATTATTTGCTTAACTGGACAAGTCGGCAAAAAATCACCTCTGAAGGCGAAATGACCAAAATGCCCTTCATTTGGCTTAACAGACTAAAATTGTCTGTACAGATTAAAAAATTTTCCTAAGCATTTTCTTGGCATTCTAATGCCATAGAAACCTCAATGACACTTCTCTGGAGTCCCAAAAATTATTTATGAATTTTCTCTCTGGTCTAGGGCTCCTAGTTGCGAGAATCGCAACTACCCACTAGATTACCCATCACTAGGGCACTGGCTCATTTAACTTGATTGTATTTTATTTCTAAAATTTTTCCTAAATTTTTCTTATTAATATTTGAGTTAATTATGGTTCCTCACTTTAGTTTAAATATTTTCCAGACGTTCTAGCTGTCCGGACCGATACCGGTCACTGGAACAGTATAATGTACGGAATGGTTACAGTGAAGGTGTTACATTTGTTCAATTCCAAATTCCAATATGGCTCAACTCAAATCAGTGTATTCAACACAGTTTAAACTCAATTCAATATCATTTTCAGCAATTCCAAAGATAAAGTGCAAAATAACTGAGTATTCAAAGCTAAAATAAGAGAATTGTAATACAACATTTTGACAGGACAAAATAATTTACAACTTTAGTTTACAACTGCTCAAGACCAAGTACAATATATACATACAGTTCACATACATTGCAACAAAAATTACAAGGAGGTGGTATACTCAAAATACCAGGCAAAATCCCAAAAGTATAGCACA
This sequence comes from Hevea brasiliensis, assembly GCF_030052815.1. NCBI lineage: Eukaryota > Viridiplantae > Streptophyta > Magnoliopsida > Malpighiales > Euphorbiaceae > Hevea > Hevea brasiliensis. The sequence continues at coordinate 14,088,523 of NC_079510.1, forward strand.
AGCAGCCTACTCTACTACTTTATCTGTCTGTCTACATGCGACAACAATCAAAAGCTATCGCTGAGTAAAATTTACTCAGTGGTGCACAATAACAATTTAAAATGCGGTATATAAAACTTTTATTGACAATTTACAATTCAAATAATTCATAATTTCATGTCACAATTTTCAAAGCTCATATAACACAAAATTGATCAAACAATTGAATAACACAGTGTTGCCAATCAATAACACAACATAGGTTATGACACAAATTTTTTGAACATGCCGTGTTGTACACCACGATAAGGCATACTCACCCCACTAATCAAAATCAATGAGGGAGGTGGCTAGCTAGATAATGAGTACTCATCCATACTCACCTCAGACTGGCAAGCCAAAGAGGGAGGAATATAGTCATACTCACCTCATAAATGGAGGAGAAACATACTAATATCGCCATGCCAAGTGTGAATCAAAACAATTTCAAATCACAATATTTAAATATTTCATACAAACCATAAATCACAGTTTATCTCAAAATTTTCATTTGCAAAATAGGCAACACAATAATTTCCAAAGCCAAAACAATAAAAACTTATTCATAACTCATTTCTCCAAATAAATTTTCTAGTAAAAGCAGTGAATATAAAAAGTATTGTGCACAAACCTCGGATGAGTTACCTCTTGGCCTTGACTCAATGTTCCTTATGCTCTTCAATATCCTTTTCAACTAAAACACATAATTTAAAGTGTTTCATTACTCAGTTAAATTGTTTCTAATCATAAGGTTCCATAATTAAATTTTATTGATACTATTCCTTTCATTAGTCAACCTGTAATGTTAACATTTAATGCACACTAGGTGAATTAATTTTAATGTTACTAATATGTCACATTTTATAGTCCTCAAGTATTGGTATATGTTACCAATTTCATTTCTAAGTGTATTGCATTTTATTGCAATTTATTGGATTTGGTATGCTGTTTTGACCTAGCTAGATGACCTAGTTCCCTCAATTTTTGGGTTCTGATCAGAATTATAAACTTGTAGGTCTATGTCTTATTAAACTTTTGCCATAAATTTTAGGTCATTTGGAGTTTATTAGACCAAGTTATGGTCATTTTACCAATGTTGGACAGGTTGCACTAAAATGGCAAACTTAGGTCATTTTTAGGTCACTTCTAATTCTAGCAGGTTTTATACCCGAACTTCTGCAAGCATTTTGACTTACTTATGGTCATTTCTGGGTTTTGTGGTCTCTACAAAAGATGTAGCCCTATGTCTAAGCTTTCCAACGGTATAAATTTTAGGTCATTTGGACCTGTTTTGAGTGAGTTATGGCCAAAAGACTGACTACTGTTCAAATGGTCAATTTCTGGGTTACCAAGTTTGCAATTCCGGATTAGGTCAGTTTTAGTGTCACTTTCCGAGTAGAATTTTGGTATGCTTCTGGCATGAAAGTTGGCACATTTTGTGCCTAGTTTCACCTCCAATTTACTTCATACCAATTAGAGTCACACATTTAGGGTTATAGGCTCATTTGCATACTGTCCTTAAATACATTGCTTAAACATCTATAAATTGCACATTTACCTTGCTATAAGTCCACTTCTCTACCCAATTCTGATTTGGTACATTACTACATTCATCAATTAATTTACATTATAGTCACTTTGGGCAGAATATAACCAATTGACAATGCACCAATTACACTTCCAATTCACAATATCCAATTCTAAACAATATATACACATAACACTCCCAATTATTACATATAACTTCCATCATCAATTATACATACTGCCCCTAAATCATCACCACCAGAATTCATCAATAAGTTTCATGATATCATACATAAATTCATGAGTTTAAAGGCTACCAAAAAATGGCAGTTTACTAAGGTATTGAATTTCCCTTTCAAACCTTAATTTCAATTGCTCAATTCATACATACACATAAAATACATTGGCTAAAACATCTTATGACCTAATCAACATAATTTCCCATCAATTACATGTAAAAGCAAGCTAAACACTTTGAACTTCCATGGCTGCCGAAAATGGAACACCTCCCTAACTCATAAATTCTTCCAATTTCTTCCATAAATCAACTCACCACAACACTAACATAAACTTTAACAAAGAAATGAAGAAAAATGGGACATGTACCTCAAATTGAACTTGTCAAACCTCTTCAAATCTCTCCCTTTTACTCCCAAAATGCTGCCCAAGATGTGTACTCCAACTTTAATGAAGAAGACTTGATGATTCCATGGCTTGATCTTGAGTGGATGAAGCTCCACACTTGGGATGGCAATGGAGTTTTTTTTTTTCTTTGGAATGAAAATGGTTTCGCCAACTTTAAGATGAAATAAGGAAGAAGATGCTGAATGGCATATTTTTGTCTTCAAGTAGATTTATTTATGTCCCATAATGTGTACTTAGTGCTCCACTAAGCTTAGTTTATGATTTATTAATTTCCAAATTCCATAATTTGCAAATTTACCACCAACTTCCACTATTTACATTATGTATCAAATTCTTATTTTTCTTTGATATTTTTAAAGTTTAATATTACTTATTTTTAATGGAAATTTAGGTCAAAAGTCAACTCAGGTGTCAATTGACCAAAATGCCCCTATTCGGTTTATATTCCTGATTTTTCGGTAACACCGATTTTTATCAGTTTCTTGATTTTTCATTTTTCTTTGTACTAATTAATTAATTTTTCTTTGATATTTCTAATGTTATTTATACTTCAATAGATGTTTATTTAAGTCTTAAAAATATTTCCCAAGGTTCCCTGCGGTCCAGGGCTAGTCAACGGTCCTCGCCGCAACTTCCCGGTGCAGTCACCCGTCGCTACAGTTTTTGGCTCGTATAACTTAATCACATTTCATTGCTCTTATTTTTCCTTTGTTTTCCTTGTATTTTCCTCTATTGTATTTCATTATTTCATGTCTCTCACAAACATTTAAGTGTAGTTCCAGGCATTCTAGTTGTCCAGACAGACACTGGTCACCAGAACAGTAGAACGCACTACCGAATATAGGGGTGTTACATGCATTCTATACTACAACAAATTTAAAAAGTAGCTACTAATATTAACAAAAAAAAAACTTTGTAGGTAAATACCAACTATTCACTGACTAAAAAAAGGTTAAATCAAATTACCAAATACAAATTATTTATACCGACTACATTACCGACTATTTACCTATCATATTTTACCGATTAAAATATTTAGTAGTTACTTATGGCGTGCAAAGTATAGCTACTAATGTTAGTACGTTACCGATCAAATTTTAGTCGGTACATTATTAGGAGGAAAATAAATGTTATATAAATAATTTTTTAGCGACTATAAAACGTTTAGTCAGTAATATGGAAAATTTTAGTTGGTAATTTACCAACCACTTAGCGTTTAGTAGGTATTTTTACATTGTAAATACTACTTTACTGACTATTTATATGCATAGTAGGTAATTTACCGACTATAAAAGTTGTAGTAGGTAATGTTTAAAAAAAATTGAGTTTTAGTAAAAGTAAATATAAATAGAACAAGTATTCGCGACTATTTCCATGCTTAGTAGGTAATTTACCAACTGATCCCAGGTTAGTAGGTAAATTGATAAAGAACTTTATATTTTAATAAACATAAACATAATTTCAAGAAAAAAATTTAGCAACTATTTTCTTTATTAGTAGCTATTTTACCGACTAAATGGTTTTAGTAGGTAAGATATGGAAGAATTAAGTATTTTAGCAAAAGAAAATATAAATTTATCAAAATAATTAGCTACTATAGCAAGGCGTAGTAGGTAATTTACCGACTAATATAGAATTAGTAGCTATTGTAATCAATATTACTATATTTTAGCAAAAGAAAATATAATTTGATCAAAATAATTAGCTACTATTACAAGGTGTAGTAGGTAATTTACCGACTAAAATGTGTTAGTAGCTATTTTAATAAATATTATTATATTTTAGGAAAAGAAAATATAAATTGATCAAAATAATTAGCTACTATGGTGGGTCATAGTAGGTAATTTACCGACTAAAATGATGTTAGTAGCTATTTTAATAAATATTACTATATTTTAGCGAAAGAAAATATAAATTGATCAAAATAAGCAGCTACTATTGCAAGGCATAGTAGGTAATTTATGGACTAAAATGTGTTAGTAGCTATTTTAATAAATATTATTATATTTTAGCAAAAGAAAATATAAATTGATCAAAATAATTAGCTACTATGGTGGGTCATAGTAGGTAATTTACTGATTAAAATGATGTTAGTAGCTATTTTAATAAATATTATTATATTTTAGCATAAGAAAATATAAATTGATCAAAATAATTAGCTACTATGATGGGTCGTAGTATGTAATTTACCGACTAAAATGATGTTAATAGCTATTTTAATAAATATTATTATATTTTAGCATAAGAAAATATAAATATTATTATAGTTTTTCCACGTACAATTTTTTATTTTTCTTTTTTAAATTATGTGACTGATTTTTGATAAAAAGGATTTTCACTACGACAAAAACAAAGTTTCAACTATTTTTTAAGAAACAAAATGAAGTTAGAGACGAAAGTAAAATTTGGGACAAAGTTTAGGCACGACTTGTAAAAATTGCTGGTAGTTTTGAGGTTACTGAACTTATAAAACCTAACATTGCTAAGACACTAGTCTTTTCCACTGCCGCAGCGGCACTGCCTCCCCCTTCCTTCGACAGGATCCCTTCCCTTTGTTTCAGCCGCTCACCATTTGGCTTGAGTTTTATTCCTCCAAGGTTTGTCAGTCATTTTTCTCTCTCTTGCCTCTCGAATTTGGACTTAATTAGGCAAAAACCATTACCTCAGGTTTGTTCCTTGTCTGTTGTTTCCCTTTTTAATCACTAAATTTGGTGAAATTGGGCAATTGCGGTTTTCAATCTTCATTTTCCTTGTTCATGGAATGGAAAAACATTTTGTAACACCCCTATTTGCATAGCCTGGTATATATCACTGTTCTGGTGATCGATGTCAGTCCAGACAATTAAGAGAATTAGAACCACATCTAAAACACCTAGTTAAGCCCTGAACACAAATAATTAATAATTGCCAAATAGTTAAGTATAAAGAAGAAAAATAGAACACAAAAATTAAATGAGCCGGGAGTCACAATGATGGGTGACCTTCTAGGGAATGACTGCGATATCAGCCTAAACTCAAGTTTTGAACCGTAAAATGTGACGCCGCAGTCCTTAGGACCATTGTGAACACAGTGGAAAAGAGAAAATCATTAAAAAGAATTGTTAAGTAGGTCAAATAATTAGGTCAGGGATCCGAAAGAAATATCGAATAACTAGCAAACCGGATCGAACCGGCGAGGGGCAATTTGGTCAATTCACTCCTAGAGCTGACTCCTGACCTAACTGTCCAATAAAATCGGAGAAAAGAAAATTTTGGGATCAAGAATTAAATTAAAGAACTAATGAAAAAATAAAAATAAAAAAAAAAAGAGAAAAGAAAAAGTTTTGTTACCTCATGTTGATGACATCAATTATGATGTCAAAATTTATTTTTAATTTCCAACATTTTTTGACCAATTTAATTACACTAAATAAGACCTAAAATGACATAAAAAAAAAGAAAAACATTCTCATCTTCCTCCCAAACCAGCCGGCTCCCTCTCTCCTTCACTTCACCATTAAAATAACTTCCATGGAAGCTTGATCAAAGCTTTTCAAAACCTCACTTTGTCCCCAAAATTCTCATTAGACCTTGTTAACTTCACTTGAGAAGAAGCTTGAGCAAGAAAAGAAAAGAGAAAAAGGAAAGAATTGAGGAAGTGGAACTCCAAAGTTGAGGTAAGAATTTAAATTGGAATTTTTAGTTCAAAACACATGTTTTGAGTTAATTTAACTTAGATTTCAACTTAAAAATCAAAACAAAAAAATTGTTGGGGGAGTAAATAGGAAATTCATCCAGCTAGGGTTAGGGTTTGTTATGAATGGGATTGAGCTTTGTGTGTAGCTAGGGTTTTGAGCACTTGAAAAATTAAAGAAAAATTTGAGAATTGGCCAAATGATGTTAATTGACCTTATTTGAGATGAAAAATGGTCAATTGTGACCATTTGTGGTGTGTATGAATTGTTGGAAACAAGTTTAAATTCAGATTGGAGAGGGTCAATCTGCAGGCAGCATGACCTAGGTCCCTTTCAGGGACTAAAACTGAAAATTTACCAACCCAATTGATGTGAGGCCAATTGGGAATGAAACTAGACACAAAATGTCACATTTTTCATTTAGGAATCATGCTTAGAAAGTGAACATAACCTAGTGAACAATTTGGCCAAATCCGGATTGGGCAAACTAACCTGTACAAAAATGACCAAATAAATAGTAGTTACGTAAATGACCATAACTTGGTGTAGGAAGATCCAATTGACCTGAAATTTTATCAGTAGAAATATGAGACATAGCCCTACAACTTTCATGAAGAAAACAAACCCAAATTTTGACCATAACCTATTTGAAAATCTACCTACAGTCAACCACAAAAATTGCCAAAATCCAGAATTTGCCTAGAATTCTAGGTAACCCCAAATCCGGCCAGCCATGTTTAAATGGCTATAACTTAGGCTACTAAACTCCAAATGGAGTGATTCAAAAGGGAAAATAAATTTAAGACAATAAGGAACAACTTCTATGAAGAAAACTTAGCCAAATTATCACAGCAACATGACCAATGGAATAGTGCAAAATTGAACACCAAAATTGAAATTTTAAAATTTGTGCCTAAGGGACTTGAAGTTTGAGAAAACAACCAAAACCAACAAATTAGGTATCCAAAATGTGGTATGTGGGTAAACTTAGAATTCCCATACCTATTAAGCATTAGAAAGTCAAAAAATAAACTTGAACAGTGTGGTGAATAGTAACTCCGAAATACAAATTTTAAGGAACGTCAAGTTTAGCATATTAAAACTTGGTATAAGTAGATTTGAATTCATTTTTGGACTTATGATAAATTGTGATACTGAAACACTGTGAAACTGTGTGTTTCAGTTGAAAAGAATATCGGAAAAGAACCCGAAGTATCGAGTCAAGGACAAGAGGCAACTCGCTTAAGGTTTGTGCACAGCATCAATATTCTTTAAAATTCATTTACAAAGTGCATGAAATGAATTACTTATATTGCAAAATGTGTATTATGCTTTTGTCTTAAATTGTTGAAATTTTACTTGTGTGTGGTTGAAATGGTAATAAATGCTTAGTAAATTGTTAAGATAGTTTTGAAACCACAGTGTCATGACCATATATTTGAATACCTCACTAGCATGACTAGTGGGAAGAAATAGTTTTGAATTTTGATTCCCTCCTGGCTAAAGTGTTGAGGTGTGTGCCAGTAGAGGAAGAAATTGAATGGGTACCCATATATTTGAGCTAGCTAGCCTTGTGATTTCTCATAAGCCTCCGGCTATTGAGATGAATATGTTTCGAATGGCATGATATAACTGTGTGTTTTTATGAAATTCATTTTGAGACTTCCAAAATGAAATTGTTTGGACTAAAAGTTCATAAATCATGTTTTGTATCTGTCTTTCATTTTCGGTATCGTATTTGAATAAGTGTGATTTAAATTATGCATAAATGTTATTTAAGTATGTTGTGCACCACTGAGTCATAGTAGTCAGTGATGGCTGTTATTGCTGTCGCAGATATAGAGACTAGAGGAGCAGCAGAGTGACCTGCTGAGGATCTTAGAGCTACCTCCCTGAAGTTCTGTCGGGTATATTTTATACCCTGATTGTAATATTTATTTTGATGTATGTAAATGTATGTACATGTATAAACTAGTCATGAGCAATTGTATAGAGTTTGTAATAATATTATTTTGGATTTGCTAATGTAAAGTTTGATTGATGAATGTAAATTGTTTTTACTTTAATGAAAAATAAATGAAATTATTGTGTATTATTTTGATGATAATTGAATTGAGAAATGATATTGAATTGTGTTGAGGTAGTAATGAGTTTGATGAAAAAGAATTATTGGAAGTGTTTTTACAAGTTTTTGAAGAACTGTTTTCTTAAAATACAGATGGCACCCTGCTAAAATTTTTCCAAAATTTGGGTAAAAATAAAAATGGACAAAAATTTTAACTAATTTTCAAAGTCTAATTAAATGTTTTTATTACCTATTAGAAAATGCTCACCATTTCCAAAAAGTAAGAAAATTGTTTTAAAATCCCTTGTAGGGTACTTAATGTGTTATCGGTAGGTGAAGTTCAGTAGTTCATTAGGTATTCTTCGAGATCATGTTATGCCTTACAGAGGGGTAAGGTGTGACATGTTTTAGGGGTATCAGAGCGAAATTTTTAAAGTATGTTTTAACTTGTGAATTTGTGTTTTTTCTTTGATAAGTACAACTACTCAATGTCCTTATTTGTTACATACAGTGCATTACATCATAAATATGAACTAACGGAGGGAATCTCCTTGTATTATTTGTTCAGGAGATATCTCAACTCCAATTGGAAATGGAAGAAGGGAATCGCTCTATTGATCAGTCTGTAGAGGCTGAGGCCCAAGGGGAAGCCCCAGCTCTCCAAAATATCAGTGCATCGGTGGCACTAACCCCACAAATGCCGCAGTTTCCTGCACAATTCGCCTAGCAGATGGCTACAATGTTTCAACAAATGGCTGGGGGTATGCCTACTCAAGCTCCACCTATCTACCAGCAAAGAAAGGTGCAAGAGATTTGAGACAAGTTTGAAGCCCAGCCTACGGATGCAAGTAGTGGGATTCAGACACAGTAACTTCTCAGAGCTCATCTCTCAAGCACTTGAGTTAGAAAGAATTGAATTAGAAGTGACCCCAGCAAAAGAAAATTTTGAGAAGACTGAAAAATCAGAGAAAGATAAAGGGGAAAAGTCAGTAGAACAAAGTCCCAGTGGTACATCTGGAAAAAAGAAGAAATTTAGGGGACCTAGTAGAGGTAGAGGTGGAAGGTTTGGAAGGGGCAGATTCTCTGGACAGAGACCCCCTAGATCTGGTCAGCAGTCGACCAGGGGTTCACATCCTCCCTGCCCTTGTGAGACTTGTGGCAAGATTCATTGGGGAAAATGCTATTGGGCAACAGGAGCTTGCTTTAACTGTGGAGGCAAGGGCCATCTTGCTAAGGACTGCACCAGTGCCCCTAGATTTGGTCTAGCTCCTACTACTGTAGAAGGATCCATTCAGAGTCCTACTACCAGAGGTTCACAACCCGTTAGCAGAGGAAGAGGCAGAGGTAGAGGCAATGCTTCTGGCAGTCAGGGTACTGTTAGCTAGTCAGCACAAGGGAGTGCTCCAGCCAGAGTTTACACTATGAGACAGCGGGAAGAAGCTGAAACTTCTGACATTGTGGCCGGTACATTCTCTATCTCTGATCAAGAAGTATTTGTGTTGTTTGATCCGGGTTCAAGCCACTCATATGTTAGTGCTAGCATAGTCAGTTCACTTGCTGTTCTATGTGTCAAAATGGGTTTTTAAGTGCTAGTAACTAGTCCGTTAGGACAAGAGGTCTGGGTCAACAGAATCTATAGAGACTGTCTTTTGGTGATCCAAGGACATGTTTTTCTATCAGATTTGATTGAAATGCCCTTCAGAGATTATGATATTATCTTGGGCATGGATTGGTTAGCCAAGCATTAGGCCATGATTGACTATAGACTGAAGACAGTCACTTTTAGTCTCCCTCTGTATGGTGATGTGGTAATACATGGGGAGAGGCAGTTACTACCATCAAACATCATTTCGGCTGCACTAGCCAGAAGGATGATCAGAAAGGGGTGTGAAGCATACTTGGCACATGTGATAGACACGCAAGTGGGGAGTCCAGCACTGATAGACATCCCTACTGTGTGTGACTTTCCGAATATGTTTCCTGATGAATTGCCAAGATTACCTCCAGAAAGAGAAGTGCAGTTTGATATTGATGTTATGCCTAGTGTGGACCCAATCTCTATAACACCATATAGAATGGCACTAGCAGAGTTGAAAGAGTTAAAAGTGTAGTTGCAAGAGCTGCTTGACATGGGCTTTATCCGCCCCAGTGTGCCACCTTAGGGAGTGCCAGTGTTATTTGTTAAGAAGAAGGATGACACTCTCCGCTTATGTATCAACTATCGGGAGTTGAATAAGGTAACAATAAAGAATAGAAACCCATTGCCCCACATTAATGACTTGTTTGATCAGCTAAGGGGTGCAGCTGTGTTCTCCAAGATTGACCTGAGATAGGGTTATTATCAGTTGAAAGTACAAGAGCAGAGTATTCCTAAAACTACCTTTAGAACCCGCTATGGCCATTATGAGTTCTTGGTCATGCCATTCGGGTTAACTAATGCTCCGGCTGCTTTTATGGATCTAATCAACACTATCTTCAGACCATACCTCGACCAGTTTATTGTGGTATTCATAGATGATATATTGGTCTACTCGAGGAGTGCAGAAGAGCATGATAGACATCTACAGATTGTACTGCAGACTTTGAGGGAGAAACAACTATACTCCAAATTGTCAAAGTGTGAATTTTGGCTAAAGGAAATATCCTTTTTGGGGCATGTAGTTATCGGTAGAGGGCATCAAGGTAGATCCAAGTAAGATAGAAACTGTCCTTAATTGGAGGCCACCCAGAAATATCATGGAGATTCGTAGTTTTCTGGGTTTAGTTGGATACTTCTGCCGATTTGTGAAAGGGTTCTCCATGTTAGCATCTCCATTGACTAAGCTACTTCGAAAAGATGTGAAATTTCAGTGGACGGATAAATGCCAACAGAGTTTTGATGAGTTGAAGAGACGTTTAACTGAGGCTCCAGTCCTTACTTTACCCACCCCGGGTAATGAGTATATTATTTATAGCGATGCTTCTCACAATGGGTTAGGCTATGTATTGATGCAAGAGAGGAATGTCATTGCCTACGCATCACGCCAGCTGAAACCGCATGAGAGGAACTATCCGACACATGGCTTGGAGCTTACAGCTATTGTATTTGCTCTTAAGATCTAGAGACACTATTTGTATGGGGAGAAGTGTTACATCTATATAGATCATAAGAGTTTGAAGTATCTGGGCATTTAGAAGGAGTTGAATTTGAGACAGAGGAGATGATTAGAGTTAATAAAAGACTATGATTGTCTGATAGGCTATCAGCCAGGGAAAGCTAATGTGGTGGCTGACGCCTTAAGTCACAAGACTATGGCAAGTCTATGGGTTTCTCCTTTGTCTATAGTACATGAGTTGAGAGAATTACATGCCAGCTTAGAAATTAATAATGAGGGGCAGACAGCAGTTACATGGCATGTACAGCCAGTGTTGATTGATCAGATCAGAATGGCTGTTCAAAATGATCAGAAGTATCAGAAGTTGTTAGAAGAAGTCAGACAAGGTAAGAAAACTGAATTCTCAGTGAGAGATGATGGCCTACTGCTTCACCAGGGCAGAATGTGTGTTCCTAATGACATTGACTTGAGGCAGATCATTATGAAGGAAGCACATGAGTCTCCTTTTGCTATGCACCCTGGCGGCATAAAAATGTATAGAGGGCTAAAGGAGCATTACTAGTGGATGGGTATGAAAAGAGATGTAGCAAAATTTGTTTCCAAATGCCTAACTTCTCAGCAAGTGAAGACAGAGCATCAAGTACCAGCTGGTTTGTTACATCCACTACCAGTACCGAAATGGAAATGGGAGAAAATAATGATGGATTTTGTGATGACACTTTCGAGGACACAGAAGAGTCATGATGCAGCATGGGTTATAGTTGACAAACTAACTAAGTTTGCTCATTTTCTGCCTGTCCGGATGGACTACAGTTTAGAAAGATTGGCCAAGTTGTATATAGATGAGATTGTGAGACTGCATGGAGTGCCAGTATCTATCGTATCAGACGGAGATCCTAGGTTCACTTCTAGATTCTGGGGTAGTCTTAACAAAGCCCTAGGAACTAGATTGAACTTTAGCACGGCATTCCACCCACAGACAGATGGCCAATCTGAGAGAGTAATTCAGATCTTGGAGGACATGCTATGGGTTTGTGTGATTGAGTTTGAAGGCAGTTGGGATACACACTTGCCTTTGATTGAATTTGCTTACAACAACAGCTACCAATCAAGCAATCGGATGCCTCCATATGAAGCTTGTATGGCAGAAAATGTAGAACCCCATTGTGTTGGGATGAGGTAGGCGAAAGAAAGATGATTGGGCTAGAAATTATTCAGCAAATAGAGGAAAAAATTAGACTGATCAAAGATTGACTCAAGGCTGTATCAGACCGTCAGAAGTCCTACATTGAAATGAAGAGAAGGGAAATTGAGTATGCAGTGGGTGACAAAGTATTCCTCAAGGTTTCCCCTTGGAAGAAAAATATGAGATTCGGTAAGAAGGGGAAACTGAGTCCTCGTTTCATTGGGCCATGTGAGGTTCTGGAGAGAGTGGGTCCTTTGGCATATCGTTTGGCACTACCTCTAGAGTTGGAGAAGATACATAACGTCTTCCATGTGTCTATGTTGAGGAGGTATAAATCTGACCCATCTCATGTACTACCAGCGGAAGAAATTGAAGTGAATCCAGATCTCACATATGAGGAAGAACCCATAGAGATTCTGGCTTATGAGGTGAAACAGCTACAGAATAAGCAAATACCGTTAGTAAAAGTGCTGTGGAACCATCATTCGGGTCAGGAGGCTACTTGGGAACGAGAGGAGGACATGAGGAGACAGCACCCACAGCTGTTCAGAGATTGATACCAAGTAAAATTTCAAGACGAAATTTATTTTAAGGGGGAGAAAATTGTAACACCCCTATTTGCATAGCCTGGTATATATCACTGTTCCGATGATCGATATCGGTCCAGACAATTAAGAGAATTAGAACCACGTCTAAGACACCTAGTTAAGCCCTGAACACAAATAATTAGTAATTGCCAAATAGTTAAGTATAAAGAAGAAAAACAGAACACAAAAGTTAAATGAGCCGGGAGTCACAGCGATGGGTGACCTTCTCGGGAATGACTGCGAGGTCAGTCTAAACTCAAATTTCGAACCGTAAAATGTGACGTCGTGGTCTTTAGGACCATTGCGAACACAGTGGAAAAGAGAAAATCATGAAAAAGAATTGTTAAGCAGGTCAAATAATTAGGTCAGGGATCCAGAAGAAATATCAAATAACTAGCAAATCAGATCGAACCGGCGAGGGACAATTTGGTTAATTCACCCCTGGAATTAACTCCTGACCTAACTATCCAATAAAATCGGGGAAAAGAAAATTTTGAGATCAAGAATTAAATTAAAGAACTAATGAAAAAAAAAGAGAAAATAAAAAGTTTTATTACCTCATGTTGATGACATCAATTATGATGTCAAAATTCATTTTTAATTTTCCACATTTTTTGACCAATTCAAATACACTAAATACGACCTAAAATGACATAAAAAAAAAAGAGAAAAACATTCTCATATGCCTCCCAAACCAGCCGGCTCCCTCTCTCCTTCACTTTACCATTAAAATAACTTCCATGGTAGCTTGATCAAAGCTTTTCAAAACCTCACTTTGTCCCCAAAATTCTCATTAGACTTTGTTAACTTCACTTGAGAAGAAGCTTGAGCAAGAAAAGAAAAGAGAAAAAGGAAAGAATTGAGGAAGTGGAACTCCAAAGTTGAGGTAAGAATTTAAATTGGAATTTTTAGATTAAAACACATGTTTTGAGTTAATTTAACTTATATTTCAACTTAAAAATCAAAACAAAACAATTGTTGGGGGAGTAAATAGAAAATTCATCTAACTAGGGCTAGGGTTTGTTGTGAATGACTTTGATGGTTTTGAATGGCTATTTGAGGTGAATTAGGTGTGTAGAACATGAACACACACTTTAAATTGCATTAGATTGAGCTTTGTGTGTAGCTAGGGTTTTGAGCATGTCAAAATTTGAAGAAAAATTTGAGAATTGGCCAAATGATGTTATTGAACTTATTTGAGATGAGAAATGGTCAATTGTGACCATTTGTGATGTGTATGAATTGTTGGAAACAAGTTTAAATTCGGATTGGAGAGGGTCAATCTGCAGGTAGCATGACCTAAGTCCCTTTCAGGGACCAAAACTAAAAATTTACAAACCCAATTGGTGTGAGACCAATTGGGAATGAAACTAGACACAAAATGTCACTTTTTTCGTTTAGGAATCATTCCCAAAAAGTGACCATAACCTAGTGAATAATTTGGCCAAATCCAGATTGGGCAAACTGACCTGTACAAAAATGACCAAATGAATAATAGTTATGTAAATGACCATAACTTGGACTATGAAGATCCAAATGACCTGAAATTTTACCGGTAGAAAGTTGAGACATAGCCCTACAACTTTCATGAGGAAAACAAACCCAAATTTTGATCATAACCTGTTTGAAAATCTACCTGCAATCAACCACAAAAATTGCCAAAATCCAGAATTTGCCCAGAATTCTAGGTAACCCCAAATCTGGCCAGCCATGTTCAAATGGCTATAACTTAGGCTACAAAACTCCAAATGGAGTGATTCAAAAAGGGAAATAAAGTTAAGACAATAAGGAACAACTTCTAGGAAGAAAACTTAGCCAAATTATCATATCAACATGACCAATGGAACAGTGTAAAATTGAACACCAAAACTGAAAATTTAAAATTTGTGCCTAAGGGACTTGAAGTTTGAGAAAACAACCAAACCAACAAATTAGGTAACCAAAATGTGGTATGTAGGTAAAATTAGAATTGCCATACCTATTAAGCATTAGAAAGTCAACAAATTGACTTGAACAGTATGGTGAATAGTAACCTCGAAATACAAATTTTAAAGAACGTCAAGTTTAGCATATTAAAACTTGGTATAAGTAGATTTGAATTCATTTTTGGACTTATGATAAATTGTGATACTAAAACACTCTGAAACTGTGTGTTTCAATAGAAAAGAATATCGGGAAAGAACCCGAAGCATTGAGTCAAGGCCAAGAAGCGACTCGCTTAAGGTTTGTGCACAACATCAATATTCTTTAAAATTCATTTACAAAGTGCATGAAATGAATTTCTTGTATTGTAAAATGTGTTTTATGCTTTTGTCTTAAATTGTTAAAAGTTTACTTGTATGTGGTTGAAATGGCAATAAATGTTTAGTAAATTTTTAAGATAGTTTTGAAACCACAGTGTCATAACCATATATTTGAATACCTCACTAGCATGACTAGTAGGAAGAAATAGTTTCAAATTTTGATTCCCTCTCTGGCTGAAGTGTTGAGGTGTGTGCCAGTAGAGGAAGAAATTGAATGGGTACCCATATATTTGAGCTAGCTAGCCTTGTGATTTCTCATAGGCCTCCGACTATTGAGATGAATATGTTTCGAATGGCATGATATAACTGTGTGTTTTTATGAAATTCGTTTTGAGACTTCCAAAATAAAATTTCTTGGACTAAAAGTTCATAAATCATGTTTTGTATCTGTCTTTCATTTTCAGTACCGTATTTGAATAAGTGTGATTTAAATTATGCATAAATGTTATTTAAGTATGCTGTGCACCACTGAGTCATAGTACTCAGCGATGGTTGTTATTGCTGTCGCAGATATAGAGACTAAAGGAGCAGCAAAGTGAGAGGACAGACTAAAAATCAGTTTTTATGTGGTGAAGCGGTAGAGGACATAATAGAAAACTTGAGAATAACCTGAACCTTGAAACAAATTTGCTTTTACTAATATCTAATTTTAATTTTAAGTTGTTTTATATATATGGCAAGCTTCTTTCCTTCAGGTATAGATGCATAAAGAAACTATGATGTCGAGATCCATGATTAGTCATTGGGAGAAATGCTAAAAGTGATCGGTTAAATGTTTACTGTTCTAATTGAAGTAATGATAAGTGCATAATTTTTTAATTTTACTTCCACCACATTTAATGTTTCTAGGGTATCTTTATGCCTAATTCAGTTGTTAAAGTATAATTATCTATTAGGTATATGTTTAGAGAGCTGTTGAAATAATTGTGCTAAATGGAGAAATTTTTAGCATGTGCATTAATTTGACTCTTGCTATATTTTTCAGGGTTTTGGTGAAGTTCCAGAGCATAGAAGTGTGGAAGGAAGCTTGGAAAGGTAAAAGGATTGGGAAGTGTTGCTGATACAAAGTACACAGGTCGTGTAAGCATAACCACGGACTCGTGTAACATTTTGCCAGAAGAAATCCAAAGAGCCGAGGAAGAAACAAAGTACACAGGCCATGTAACTTGACCCGTGTAAATCCTGAAGACCCGTGTAACCTTTTGCGCCAATGCAAGACATACCCATTCAGCTCTAGTAAGTTACACGACCTTGGGCTGTGTAGTGATACACGGGCCGTGTATCCGTCGACAATCAGTTTTTTGATTTTGCTCCAGTTGCAGTTTTTGATAGAGATAAAGACTCTTAACACCTCAGGGTCTCTGAAAACCTAATCCTAGGCCATTTATTATAAATAGAAGAGGCATTCAGACCCTCAAAGGAGGTCTCCAACACCTTCATTTGATATACATTCTAGATTTCTTCAATTTTTTACTTTATTTTTCTGTAAGCCATAAACATGAGTGGCTAAGTTCTTAATTCAGTTCAAGGGATTCAAGTTCTTTTGCGTGATTTGTAAGATCAGGTTCTTAATTTAATTTATGTCTTTTGAATATCTATTGTTTTCTAATTTCATTGTCTTTGATCTATTGAATGATTTGCTAAAAAGGCCTATTAGTTAATTGTTTGATGTGATCAATTGCTAGTTCATCTTCATAATCTATAATTGTTGTGTAAGATTGAACATGAGTAGCAATTAGGTTTTATTGATTATGATCCCAGTTTTTGATAATAACCTAAGGAAACAATAGGGTGAATTAAATGATTTATGCTTCATAAATTATTGTTCAGCTTAACTACTTCCTATTCTTAAAGCAGTTATTAATTTGATGAGGATTGCTTAATACCAATTTAGTTAATAATTAAAGTCAACAAGAGTGTTGGGCTTGAATTGATGAGTATAGGGAAGTTAGGGATTTTACTTTGCTATTTGGTAAATCTACATTAAGTATTCAATAAGAGATAATTGTATTTCTTTTGTCTATAATCGAATCAATGCATTGGAATGCGAATTACCTTGGACTGAAATTTGTTTAATTTGAGAGTTTCTTTTTTAATTTTACATCTTAATTTTTGATTTTTGATTTCTTCTTTAGATTGCGAATTACACCCCCCCCCAACCTTTGTTTCTTTTTCCATTACATAAGTACACGAAATTTAATAATTCAGTCTCTAGGGTTCGACCTGGATTTACCACTTACTACAGAAAATATTTCCTAACTGGTAAATTCAGTTAATTTAATTTCTGGTGGATTCGACAGCCATCAACAATTTTGGCGCCATTGTCGGGGACTAAAATTTATTGGATTTCGTGTTTTTAGTGTTAGGATATTCTGTTATTAATTTTTTTTGTGAAGTGTTGCTATTTTCAGGTTTTCAAAAAAAATTATGGTGTAACAGCCTCTAACAACTCCGTACATTCTAATGTTCCGGTGACCAGTGTCAGTCCGGACAGATAGAACGTCCGAAAAAATATTTAAACTAAAGTGAGGAACTATAATTAACTCAAATATTAATAAAAAAAATTTAGAAATAAAATACAACCAAGTTAAATGAGCCGGTGCCCAAGCGATGGGTAACCCAGTAAGAAGTAGTGGTTCTCGAAAGTAGGAGCCCTAGACCAGAGGAAAAATTCATAAAATAATTTTTAGGACTCTAGAGAATGGTCATTGAGGTTCCTATGGCATTAGAATGCCAAGAAAATGCTTAGAAAAATTTTTCAATCGGTACAGACAATTTTAGTCTGTTAAGCCAAACGGAGGGTATTTTGGTCATTTCGTCTGCAGAGATGATTTTTTATCGACTTGTCTAGTTAAGTAAATAATTATTACGAATAAATATTGTTAAAAGCTGAATTGAAAATGAGTAGCAAAGAAAAGAAAAGAAAATGAATTAAAATTGCAATTTTGACCTCATACTTATGTCACTAAGCACTCTCACCCAATCACATTGTGACACATGTCCATAAATCACTTAAAATGAGTCAAATAGGCAGAAAATTGAAATGAAAAAACTGCACTCTTCTTCCTCATTTCCCATCCACCATAGCCAAGAAGCTCTCTCTCCATTTTCTCTTTTAAAGCTTGATTTTCCTAAGCTTCCTCCCCACAAAACCCTAAACTCACTTCACTAAAAATCATTCCCACACCTTGGAGAAGCTAGTTGTAGCAAAAAGAAGAGAAAGGATTGAAGTTTTGTTACCTAGAAATTCGGCTCAAAGAGGTTAGTGTCCAATTTGAAGGAACGGAAGCGTGAAAAACACAAGTTTATACCATTGAATCCAAAAATTTTCACCTAGGGTCACATGCATCAATCAAGATTTATTTTTATCTATTTGATTTCAATGATAAATAACATATTAAAACTCTTTTAATATGTTTTTGGATCTGTATTTGCCATTTAAGATTTTAAAATTAATCAGATTAATTTTATAACCCTAGATTAAATCAAGAACGATTACACTAACCTCTTGATGCACTGTAGCGTATCTGCGCCTTTGAGATTTGTCTTGAGGACACCAAATTTTGTCCTTCTAGGTTGTCCCAATAACACCTATGGCAGCCCTTGAACAGCTTCTAAAGCTTTTTCTATTAATTAGAAATTCAAGTTCTACCTTTTAAGAGATTAAAGATGTAAACAGGACACTAGAAACAGTTTCTAGTGTTCTTAATTCAAGAGATTGATGGCTAATCTCTTTGAATTGATGAGAGATGAAGAAGAATAGATGGAGAACCTCAAAATAGCGTGACAAAGGAGGAGTGGCTGCTAGTTGCTTTTCTTTTTTCATAACAACACTTATATAGCTAGGTTAACACATTAAACCCTTGCCACATGTCACCCTTTGATTAGCTTTAGGTTCAAGTGACCCAATCACATTGTGCCAAGTGTCAAATCTATATTTAATCTTAATATTAATCATCTTACATGATTAAAAACATTTGGCAAGCTTATGTGTAATCCTATGTGTCACCATCTCATGGTGCCATGTGTCACACTGTGAAATAACCAAAATGCCCCTGTGTCTTAATTTTGAATTCTCAACCCAAAATAATTATTTCTCTTCTTCTAATCAATTTATATCAAATATAAATTAATTAATTTATCTTTATTAATTAATTTCTCATTAATTAAATTTATAATCTAGATTTGGTTTCAAGTCATGCTAGGGACTTTGCAATCTAATTACAAACCAAACCTATTTAATTAATCAATTAAACTCTTTAATTAATTAATTAAATCATATTTAATTAGGTGATAACTTGTGTATGTGTGTGACTTACTAGGCTCATCACTAATTGGCAATGAGACATGATATCAACTCTGAATATCATCAGAACTCTTTCTTACCATAAATGATTTCTCTAAATCATTTTATGAATCTCATAGACCATGGTTAACACCTAGCATAGCATGCCATGGCCACCCAATTATTGATAAGGTTTACCTTAAATGAACCAATAATCATATGTTACCATGTACTAGAATCTCTCTGTTACAAAATCCCAACTCAAGCTGGAGTCATGGTTTATGTCAGACTCCATTTGCTATGAATATTATGTTCTCTTTTAATTCCAGTTCTTCATTTAAAAGATTTTCTCATCAGAAACTCTTTTCTGAATAAATCTATCTGTCCTGGCCAGGAACTTGAAACATCAAGAACAATTAAATGAACATAGGATTTTATATGTATTTACTTAGACGAACAGATTCCATCTTGATCAACACCTACCTCTATATATAACTAGTAGGAGCCAACACATGCCCATATACCCATACATAGTACAAGTATGAAAGCAGTATCAAACTCAAACTACCTATATATAAGATAACTGTGCTATCTCAGGTCTAAAGATTATATGCACTGATATGATTTATGACAAAACATTGACAAGAGTAAACTCCATGTGCTTGTCATAAGTGTCAACTGTTCGGACCTACTTATCATTTATAAGTGCCTATCATGTTTGTCATATGGCATGAGACTCACCATTCCATCTTATTTATATCTCATATAAATAACTTGGTAACAAACATGAATACAATCTTTCTAGATAAGTCATGTCCTTATTAGGAAGTATCCTCGATTGTGAACCTATTTATGATACTTTATGCTAGAAATACTGTCACTCATATTCTTAACAACTTAAGAATAATATTTCTAACAAAATATCAATGGACCTTTTCTATTACACATAAATATATTATGTAAACGGAAAAGTGGAAATGCCTTTTACTAATAAAAATATGTACAAGATACATACTAAATGATATGCTCTAGGGCATACTACTAACAATCTCCCACTAGCACTAGAGCCATTCATTACAATATCTTAGACCTATCTTCTCAAGATGTCGGTCTAGCTGAGCTTGTGACAAAGGCTTAGTGAATGAATCAGCTGGATTTTCAGCTGATGCTATTTTTTGCATGGCTATATCGCCTTGCCCAACTATATCTCTGATAATGTGGTAGTGTCTTTCTATGTGTTTGGATTTTGGGTGAGACCTTAGTTCCTTAGCCTGTATGACTGCTCCATTATTGTCACAGTGTAGTGGAACTGCTGACTCAATGGAAGGAACTACTGTAAGTTCTGTCACGAACTTTTTTATCCAAATAGCTTCCTTTGCAGCATCTGATGCAAAGAATATACTCACCTCGTAGTGGAATCTGCAGTCTTGCTCTGTTTGGAACTCTTCCAACTGACTGCACCTCCATTACAAATGAACACATCCAGAGGTAGACTTTCTAACATCGATATCTGATTGGAAATCAGAATCAGTATAACCATCCAATTGCAAGTCTTCACATCCATAAATCAAGAATAAATCCTTAGTTCTTCTCAAGTACTTAAGGATATTCTTGACAGCTATCCAGTGTTCCAAACCTGGATTGGATTGATACCTGCTAGTCAAACTAACAGAATATGCGATTTCCGGCCTAGTACACAACATTGCCTACATTAAACTTCCAATAGCCGAAGCATATGGAATCTTGGCCATCTTATCTCTTTTTTCAGGTGTCTTTGGAGACATCACTTTAGAAAGATGGATACCATGTCTCACTGGTAACAATCCTCTCTTGGAATCAAGCATGTTAAACCTCTTTAACACCTTTTCCAAGTATAGACTTTGGAATAAACCAATTATTCTTTTCGCTCTATCTCTATAGATGCAAATCCCAAGAATATAGGTTGCCTCCCCTAAGTCTTTCATGGAGAATGTATTTGACAACCATACCTTTATAGTTGTCAGCATACCTGTGTCATTACCCATCAACAGTATGCCATCCTCATATAAGACAAGGAAAGTGATAGCACTGTCACTAACCTTCTTATATACACATGGCTCATCCTCATTTTTGATAAAACCAAAGGATTTAATGGCTTCATCAAAACGGATGTTCCAACTCCTCGAAGCTTGTTTCAACCCATAAATGGATTGCTTTAGCTTGCATACCTTGGAACCATCTTGGGATTCAAAACCCCTAGGTTGTTCCATGAAAATGTTTTCTTCAATGTATCCATTGAAAAATCATAGTATGCAGCTATTGCTAATAAAATCCTAATTGATTTAAGCATGGCAACAGGCAAGAAAGTCTCCTCATAATCGACTCTTTGCCTTTAGTGAAACCCTTTCGCTACTAGCCTTGCCTTATAGGTCTCTACCTTTCCATCAGAACCAATTTTCTTCTTGAAAACCCATTTGTTCCCTATAGGTACAATACCTTCAGGTGGGTCAACAAGATCCCAAACTTGATTCTTATACATGGAATCAATCTCGGATTTGATAGCATCAATCCATTTTGAAGAGTCTATATCTGATATAGCTTCTTCATAGGTAAGTGGATCATCTCCATGCTCTACTTCTTCATGAGTAGACAACTCTTGTTCTTCTTCATGAAGGAAACCATATCTCACTGGTGGGTGAGATACCCTGGTTGTTCTACGAGGAACAGCTGTAGATGTTTCATCAATGGGTATAGGTTGACTAGATGGATCTATATCCATCTGATCTGTTGATTGGTCAGAATTCTCTAATTCCAACTCTATTTGCCTTCCTTTGCCTCCTTCTTGGACAAACTGTTGTTTAAGAAATGTGGCATCTCTACTCACCACAACCTTTTGTGATGTAGGCAAATAAAAATAATATGCAAAACTATCTTTTGGATATCCAACAAATCGACCTTTTTCTGATCTGGTCTCCAATTTATCAGTGTTCAGTTTTTTGATATAAGCTGGACAACCCCAAATCTTAACATGCTTAAGACTTGGTTTTCTTCTATGCCATATCTCATAAGGTGTGGAAGAAACTGATTTTGATGGAATCCTATTCAGAATATACAAAGCTGATTCTAATGCAAATCCCCAAAAGGAGATTGGCATATCAGTATAGCTCATCATACTACGTACCATATCCAATAGGGTATGATTTCTCCTTTCAAATACACCATTCAACTATGGTGTTCTTGGAGTTAGTTGGGAAACAATGCGATGCTCTCTTAAGTATTCATCAAATTCAGTACTCAAATATTCACCTCCACGATCTGATCGAAGAGCTTTAATACTCTTTCTTGTTTGATTTTCTACTTCAGATTTAAATTCTTTGAACTTTTCAAAGGATTCATGTTTATATTTCATCAAATACAAATGCCCAAACCTTAATTTATCATCAGTAAAGGTAATAAAATAATGAAAACTGACTCTAGCCATTTCCTTAAATGGTCCACATACATCACTATGTATTAACTCTAAAATATTTTCAGCCCTTAGCCCTTGTCCAACAAAGAGTGATCTAGTCATTTTGCCCTGAAGGCAAGATTCACAAGTTAGAGTAGGCTCAGAGTCCAATGAGGATAGAATCCCCATTTTATCCAATTTTGTAATCCTATCTTCTACAACATGACATAACCTTAAGTGCCAAATATATTTTGAACTTGAGTTGGTTTTCACCATGGTATTGCATTCATTTAGATTGCTATACTCTGGCCAGTGGAAATACTTTCTTACTGGCAATGGAAACACTTTCCTGTTGGCAATGAAAACACTTTCCTGTTGGCAGTGGAAACACTTTCCTTTGCCTTTGTCAGCTTTGGTCTTCCCTTTCTATTTAGCTATTTTCTTGGAAGGACCAGGAATCTAAAGTTTCTTTTTCTTATTGACCTTCTTCTTATTGGACTTTCCAGTAAAAGAAGATGCAATTAAAGCTACCTCTTTTCCTTTATTGCCCAGCATATTCTTTTGAGCAATAACCAGTATGTTGAGTAAACCAGCTAAGGTGCATTCCTGTTTAGTCATATGGAAATTTGTCACAAAATTCCCAAAAGACTCAGGAAGGGACTGAAGGATTAAATCCGTCTGTAGTTGGAAATCCATGTTGAAGTCAAGATGTTCCAACTGCTCAATTAGCCGAATCATCTTGTGGACTTGATCCCCAACATTCTGTCCCTCAGACATCCTCATGCGGAACAGCTGCCTAGATATCTCATACCTAGCATTCCTACTGTGCTCACCATATAACTCTTGTAGGTGAAGGAGGATCTCACTTGCACTCTGCATGTTTTCATGCTGCTTCTGTAACTCATTACTCATGGAAGCAAGCATGTAACACTTAGCTCTCAAATCATGCTCCTTCCACTTGTCCAAACTTTCATGTTCCTCTTGATGGCCTCTAGAGGTCAGGGACTAGGAACATTTGAATCTAGAACATATCCTATATGCTCAAGGTTCAGGACAAGTTTCAAATTTCTTAGCCAATCAGAGAGATTAGGTCCTGTCAACCTATTGCGATCAAGTATGCTTGCAAGGATATTGGATGGTGGTGGTTGTTCTGTGCTCATTTTTATCAAAAAATTAACTGCAGAAAATAACCAGATTAATTAGTAAATGTATCATGTAATTAACCAAAATGATTATGGTCTTTTAATCAAATTGGTCCTCCCACTAACTTAGCGAATCCTACACTTCCAAAGTAGAAAACGGAAATCCTAGTTGGATGGATTTCTAGTGGGTGATTGAATTCTTATAATTTTATTGATCATCCTCAGGTACATCCGTTATTGGAATTACAATAAACTATAAGTGAGCAACTCCTTGCCCATCACATCTCATGTGAGGTTCAATCCTTTACCTAGCCCCTAATGCTCAAAATCTCAGGTACATCCATTATTGACTTATCTTGCATTAGTTAAGTTGATCCCATTGAGCCAGTAATTATGCAAATAATTTTAATGTCCTCAGGTACATCCAATATTGGCCACCAAACCATTTACATATTTACAACATCTCATGCTTAACAATTATTCTTAAGAAAATCTCTTAAATTAATTGCATCTTATGCAACTATTTAAAATTTCTTAAAATAATTGCCCCAATGGAGGGCCTATGTTATAATTACTTTAATTATAGCATTTCCAACTTAATCATTTGTTTGGAAGATTTTATAGTCATCCTAATTACTATTAAGGTCTCACTTTGCACATTATCCATTTAGCATGCATATATCATATAATTGCATACATTCCCATACATCTCATGCATTCATGGATAAGCAGTAAATATGGTATGATCATGGACTTTCTAAGGGATTCAATTCTGAGCCACCAAGAATTGAATCAGGGCATTCCTAGGTGCATTTCATTCATTCATTTTACAAGAGTTGCTGAAGAAGTACATAATCAACAGTTGATCTTGAATTCCTCCCACTGGTCCTACCAATGCTCTTGACTTCCTTGAACTTCTTACAATCCAATTACATAGTAATCCTTGGCATACCAAGGCGAATTTACAAGAACTTAAATAAATGAAATTAGAACCCAAAAATTATTACAAACTTAATAATACTTGCCCAAAATAAATTAATTAATTTACAATCCCAAAGAAACATAAAAGAAATAAATCCAATCACATTGGTCTTTTATAGTCCATGATCATCCATCATGCATATCACTATTTAACAATTAAATAAAACATACATACTTAAATTAAATTGAATATCTCATATTCAACTTAAAAATCCAGATTTGAATATGATTTAAATAAATTTAAAAATTTAGATTTGAATCTCATTCAAACAAATTTAAAAATTCAGATTTGAATCACATTCAAACAACCTCAAAAATTCAGATTTGAATCACATTCAAACATTTTATAAAAAATCAGATTTGAATCACATTCAAACATTTTTTAAAAAATCAGATCTGAATATTATTCAATCAACTTTAAAAAATCAGATTTGAATCATAATTTAATTGTGTGATTAAAACTACTAATTAAACACTTTAATTAGTCAAAGAATAGGCCTTAGATCATATAACAATTGCAGAATTAAAAGCCAAACCTTGAACCACCCATGGAAGCCAAACCATGCGCACCATTGATGGTGTTTTTCAAGCATGCCACCACACCTCCATTGCAACCAGCAATGGATAAATCATCTCATGATCAAAACACACAATTAATTATATAATCAACAATCTAAATGGCAAATATAGTGGCTCTGATACCAATTGAAGGAACGAAAGCGTGAAAAACACAAGTTTATACCATTGAATTCAAAAATTTTTCACCTAGGGTCTCATGCATCATGTAAGATTTATTTTTATCTATTTGATTTCAATGATAAACAACATATTAAAACTCTTTTAATATGTTTTTGGATCTGTATTTTCCATTTAAGATTTTAAAATTAATCAGATTAATTTTAGAACCCTAGATTAAATCAAGAATGATTACACTAATCTCTTGATGCACTGCAGCGTGTCTGCGCCTTTGAGATTTGTCTTCAGAACACCAAATGTTGTCCCTCTAGCTTGTCCACACCAAGAAAACCTATGGCAGCCCTTGAATAGCTTCTAAAGCTTTTTCTATTAATTAGAAACTCAAGTTCTGCCTTTTAAGAGATTAAAGATGTAAACAGGACACTAGAAACAATTTCTAGTGTTCTTAATTCAAGAGACTAATGGCTAATCTCTTTGAATTGATGAGAGATGAAGAAAAATAGATGGAGAACCTCAAAATGGCGTGACAAAGAAGGAGTGGCTGCTGGTTGCTTTTCTTTTTTCATAACAACACTTATATAGCTAGGTTAACACATTAAACCCTTGCCACATGTCCCTTTGATTAGCTCTAGGTTTAAGTGACCCAATCACATTGTGCCAAGTGTCAAACCTATATTTAATCTTAATATTAATCATCTTACATGATTAAAAACATTTAGCAAGCTTATGTGTAATCCCATGTGTCACCATCTCCTGGTGCCACGTGTCACACTGTGAAATGACCAAAATGCCCCTGTGTCTTAATTTTGAGTTCTCAGCCCAAAATAATTATTTCTCTTCTTCTAAACAATTTATATCAAATATAAATTAATTAATTTCTCATTAATTAAATTCATATTTAAACACTTTAAATATAAATTTAACTTATACTACACATCCAATAATCTAGATTTGGTTTCAAGTCATGCTAGGGACTTTGCAATCTAATTGTAAACCAAACCTATTTAATTAATCAATTAAACTCTTTAATTAATTAATTAAATCATATTTAATTAGGTGATAACTTGTGTATGTGTGTGACTTACTAGGCTCATCACTAATTGGTAATGAGACATGATATCAACTCTTAATATCATCATAACTCTTTCTTACCATAAATGATTTCTCTAAATCATTTTATAAACCTCATAGACCATGGTTAACACCTAGCATAGCATGCCATGGCGACCCAATTAGTAATAAGGTTTACCTTAAATGAACCTATAATCATATGTTATCATGTACTAGAATCTCTCTGTTATAAAATCCCAACTCGAGCTGGAGTCATGGTTTATGTCAAACTCTATTTGCTATGAATATTATGTTCTCTTTTAATTCCAGTACTTGATTAAAAAGATTTTCTCATCAGAAACTCTTTTCTGAATAAATCTATCTATCCTGGCCAGGAACTTGAAATATCAAGAACAATTAAATGAACATAGGATTTTATCTCTATTTACTTAGAGGAACATATTCCATCTTGATCAACACCTACCTCCATATATAACTTGTAGGAGCCAACACATGCCCATATACCCATACATAGTACAAGTATGGAAGCAATATCAAACTCAAACTACCTATATACAAGATAACTATGCTATCTCAGGTTTAAAGATTATGTGCACTGATATGATTTATGACAAAACATTGACAAGAGTAAACTCCATGTGCTTGTCATAAGTGTCACTGGTTCGGCCTACTTATCATTTATAAGTGCCTATCATGTTTGTCATATGGCATGAGACTCACCATTCCATCTTATTTATATCTCATATAAATAACTTGGTAACAAACATGAATACAATCTTTCTGGCTAAGTCATGTCCTTATTATGAAGTATCCTCGATTGTGAACCTATTTATGATACTTTGTGCTAGAAATACTGTCACTCATATTCTTAACAACTTAAGAATAATATTTCTAACAAAATATCAATGGACCTTTTCTATTACACATAAATATATTATGTAAACGGAAAAGTGGAAATGCCTTTTATTAATAAAAATATGTACAAGATACATACTAAATGATATGCTCTAGGGCATACTACTAACACAATCTCCTATCTCTTTTACTTAATTCATGTTTATTGGCATGAGATAAGTGGAAAAGTGTAAGAAAAACAAAATAAAATTTATGTATATTCATCCCTACAATTTGGGCAGCCTAGGGATGGTTAGGGTTTGATGAATTTACTTGAAGTAAAGTGTTTATGAGCTGCCCATAGCATGAGATAAGTGATTGAACATGTAAGAGTAAGTGAAATGCAAGTGTCATGCATGAATGAACCTTGAAAATGTGGACACTTGAACAACATTAGGGGTTGCTCATGTGATGGTTCATTAACCTTGTAATGGTCAATTAGTGACCATTTGAATGTGTATGATGAGGAAATGAAGTGAGTTGAGGCTTGGCATTTGAGTGTGGGTGAGCTGCCTTGGCTGACCTGCAGGACTGAGCATGAGTCCAGCAGGTTTGGATCGTTATAAATGGAGTTGTAGAGGTTCAATTGGTGCAAGGCCAATTGGACATGAAACTAGACACATAATGGCACCACTTTGGTGAAGAAACCCTGCCCAGAAAAACAAACCAAGTTGGCCTAAAAATTTCCTTAATCCGGGTGACCAGCATTCTGCTTGGGCAAAATGACCAAATGAATAATATTTATTCATTTGGTCATAACTCAATGTAGAAAGGTCCAATTGACCTGAAATTTACTAGCAGAAAGCTGAGATATAGACCTATAACTTTCATGAAGAAACCTAACCCAAAATTTGACCATAACATGTTCAAAAAGTGACCTGCAGTCACTGCACAAACACTATAGATTTGGTCAGTCCAGAAAATCTGGAAAGTTTACAGTCCGGCCAGTTATTGTTTTTAGGCCATAACTTGAGCTACAAAACTTCAAATGGAGTGATTCAAAAAAAGAAATGTAACTAGACACAATAAGGAACAACTTTCATGTTGACAACTTTCATATTCCTACTGTAAAAATGACCAATGAAACAGTAAACACAAAGCTTGAAATCTAAAAATTTTGAACAACTAGCACTAAGCTTAGAAATGGTAACCAATACCAATAACTTTAGAATTCAAAATGTGGTATGTTGGGAGTATTAGAACCAATGTACCTATTGCCTATGCAAAAGTCAACATTTTAGTTGACTAATGAAATAAATAGTAACACCTAAACTTAAATTTCAAGAATTGTACAATTTAAAAGCGTAACATGCCCTAGTACACCTAACAAGATTAGTTTGGATAGGTTGGCATGCCAATAGGGTTCAATTAGCAGTACTGCACATGGCATTATGCCATTCTGTGATTTTATGGCTTTTAGCCATTCTGACATTGTGATGATACTTGGCCTTGTGCCTCATATTTATTATAGCTTATTAGCTGTTCTGTTGCACACCGGGAGATACATATGTGACCGATGGTGTGGCGGCCCGAGGTACTTGATACCCAATGCTAGTTTACCCGTTTATCCAGTCCAGTCATCCAGTATAGGTTACTTGGGCAACTAAAAATGGAAGTGGATAAATTTAATGAAATTATGAATATAACAAGTACAAAATAAATAAGATTACCAATAATGATTGAAAAATTGTCTGCATAAGACATCAGAACATGCACTGCATATTTATTTTATGTTATTTTTTTTATTATATTATTGGCACCACTAAGCATTATTGCTTAGCGCATTGCTTTTTGCCACACATAGGTTCTGGAGAGACTGATAGAGAGCCCAGTAGACCACAGACTGGGTGAGACCATTTGCAGCTCTGCATAGTGTCTGTGTCAGCTCACCGGCATCAGTGCATTGGTAGGACACTAGGTTTCATTTTGAGTATTATGTAATTAACTTTTATTTTCTCATGTGTAATTAAGACTTATGTAATGTATTTTGGTATTAATGTAAATAGTGAAAATTGTGCTTCTGAATGAAAAAGTGAATATTTATTGATGACTTTTACATAAATATCATATGAAATGAATGATTGAGAAATGAAAATGTTGTTGAAAAATATTGAGATTTTGTTGATGAAATGGAGTTTGGGATTGACTGATTGAAAATTTTAGAAGTGGTTTCACAGGTTCCGAAAACTGTTTTCTCCATTTTTAGCTGGTACTCTGCCGGATTTTCTATAAAATTTGCAGAACCTCAAATAAATTGATGTTTTCCATAAATGACTTAAATAAATTATACTTCACCAATTGTACATCATAGCTATGATAAAAATAAATAAGGAAGGATAAAAAGGATTAAAATAAAATAGGGTATTCTGGTATACTGTGTGACATATCTTACTCAGCTATATATAGACGGGTAAGGGGTGTCACATTTAGTGGTATCAGAGCACGGTTTAGGTGCTTCTGGGTCTAGATCGAGTCCATACCATGCATTGAATTTGTAAGAGTCGAGGTGACACTAATGCAGATCTGTTTGTCTTTGTTATTTTGATTAGGATATGGACTCTACATCTCAGAGGGCAGTTTAGGAGGAAGTGGAGAGTCATGCTCCACCTGCAGTAGCTGAGACTGGGGGTAGGGGAGAACCTGCTCCACCAGCTCCAACAGAGCCTGCTCAGCCTCCGCAGGCCATGTTTCTGCTTATGGCCGAGTTCTTCAGACAAATGGCCAGGGTAATGCCACCACCACCACCACCTCTACAGCATAAATCACATTTAGAAAGATTGAGAAAATTTGAAGCAGTGGATTTCTTTGGCAAGAGAGAAGATGATTCTGTTGCAGCCAAAAATTGGTTGAACAGAACAGGGAGAGTTTTAAAACAACTCCACTACACTCCAGAGCAAAACTTAGAAGCTGCTGTATCTCTGTTGCAAGATGATGCCCACCAATGGTGGGATACAGTATCTAGTGAAGTGCAGCCAGAAGTAATAATTTAGGACTTCTTCCTCTCAGAATTCAAGAAGAAATATATGGGTAGTGTATACCTGGAAGAGAGAAGAAGAGAGTTCATTAACCTGAGGCAGAGACAGCTGACAGTGGCAGAGTATGAAAAGGAATTTGTCAGACTGAGCTGTTACAGAAGGGAGATAGTCCCTAATGAAGCCGAGAGATGTAAGAGATTTGAATAGGGATTAAATGATAACATAAAGATCATGATCACTGCTTTGGGAATCACAGACTTCACCAAGTTAGTGGAAGCTGCAATAAAAGTTGAAAAAGTTAGAATAAGTGAGCAGACTAGAAGAGAGAGACAGCAGAAGAGGGGCCCAGGTCATTCTAGCTCATCTCCTGCACCAGGAAAGAAGTTCAAAGGTCTACCTGCACAGAGTTCAGGTCAACCTCAAGGTCGGGGTCAGTCCTAGGGACCCAGGCCATAGTTCATCCCTAGGAGAGGTCAGTCCACACCATCAGTGGGCAACTCTTCAGGGACGGGGTTCAGGGGACCAGCCCCAGCATCTTCTGCATGTCCGCATTGCCTGAAATGGCATAAGGGGGAGTGTTGGAGAGTGACTGGTGCCTGCTTAAGGTGTGGGTCAACAGAGCATCAGTTGAGGAATTGTCCACGTAAATCGCATACCGCTCCAACACAAGCGCATGCACTGCCGAGCACCACAAAGGGGTAGGAAATCTGGCAAATCTGAGGTAGTGGGACCATCACAGAGACCTGCATATGAGCCAGCAGAGAGGCCTGAGGTCAGAGCACCTGCCAGAGCCTATGCCATAAGAGCTCAGGAGGAGCAAGATGCCCCGAACATCATCAGGGGTACATTCTCCCTCTACAATACATTTGTGCATGCATTGGTGGATCCAAGATCCACTCATTTATACATCTGCATCAACCTACCCATAGAGAGGGGGATATTAGTAGGGGAGAGTGACCAAGACATCCTAGTTACTAATCCATTGGGCCACAGTGTAGTGGTGAACAAAGTGTACAAGGGTTGCCTGTTAAGGATTCAGGGGTATGAATTCTTGGCAGACCTGATTGAGTTGCCTTTCCATGAGTTTGACATGATTTTGGGAATGAACTGGTTATCACGTCATCAGGCAATGGTTGATTGTAAGTTGAAGAGGATTTCTTTGAAAACTTCTAAGGGTAATGAGATCACAGTTGTGGGGGAAAAGACAGATTTCTTATCCAATGTTATCTCAACCACAGTTGCAAGAAAGTTGATGAGAAAAGGCTGTGAAATCTACCTAGCACATGTGGTGGATACTAGGCAGGCTAAGCCAGATCTGTGTGACATACCCACAGTGAGAGACTTCCCAAATGTGTTCCCTGAAGAATTGCCTGGCTTGCAACCAGCAAGGGAAGTCGAATTTGCTATTGAGATACTGCCGGGTACAGTACCAATCTCTATTGCTCCTTATAGGATGGCACCCACAGAATTGAAGGAACTGAAAATCCAGTTACAGGAGTTACTGAATAAGGGGTTCATACGCCCCAGTGTGTCACCATGGGGAGCTCCAATGCTGTTTTTGAAAAAAAAGGATAGGACTTTGAGGTTATGTATTTATTATCGGCAGTTGAATAAAGTAACAGTGAA
Source organism: Hevea brasiliensis (assembly GCF_030052815.1). Taxonomy (NCBI): domain Eukaryota; kingdom Viridiplantae; phylum Streptophyta; class Magnoliopsida; order Malpighiales; family Euphorbiaceae; genus Hevea; species Hevea brasiliensis. The sequence goes on from NC_079510.1 coordinate 14,120,720, forward strand.
GAACAAATATTCGTTGCCTAGAATTAACGATCTGTTTGATCAGTTGAAGGGAGCAGGAGTATTTTCCAAAATTGATCTCAGATCAGGGTATCATCAGTTGAGGGTGAGAAATGCAGATGTGCCAAAGACTGCATTTAGGACCTGATATGGGCATTATGAATTCCTAGTGATGCCCTTTGGCCTAACAAATGCACCAGTGGCATTCATAGACCTTATGAACCGTATCTTTCATCCATACCTAGATCAGTTCGTAGTGGTCTTTATTGATGATATTTTGGTGTATTCCAAGACCAGGGAAGAACATGATGAGCATTTGAAGATTGTTCTGCAAACCCTAAGAGAAAAGAAGCTATATGCTAAGTTGTCCAAGTGTGACTTCTGGTTAAATGAGATTGCATTCCTTGGACACATAGCATCAGCTAATGGGGTTAGGGTGGATCCCAAGAAGATAGAAGCAGTGATGGAATGGAAGCCTTCCAGAAATACAACTGAGGTCAGAAGCTTCTTGGGGCTAGTTGGGTATTACAAAAGATTTGTGAAGGGATTTTCTTTAATAGCTGCTCCACTGACCAAGTTGTTATACAAGAATGTCATATTTGACTGGAATGACAAGTGTCAGACCAGTTTTGAGAAGTTGAAGACTATACTGACAGAGGCACTAGTGTTAACACAACCAGTGTCAGAAAAGGACTTTGTGGTCTACAGTGATGCCTCGCATAATAGGGTAGGGTGTGTATTAATGCAAAAGGGGAAGGTGGTCACTTATGCTTCTAGGTAGCTAAGGCCACATGAACAGAATTACCCTACCCATGACTAGAACTTGCAGTAATTATCTTCGAACTAAAGATATGGAGGCACTACTTGTATGGTGGAAAGTGCTTTGGAGGCACCATAACACCTAGGAGGCCACTTGGGAAAGTGAAGAGACGATAAGGCAACAGTTCCCTCAACTGTTTGCATCAGGTAAATTTCGAGGACGAAATTTTTATTAGAGGGGAAGAGTTATAACAGCCTCATTGTAGCAACTCCGTACATTCTACTCTTCCGGTGACTAATGTCGGTCTGGACAGCTAGAACGTCCGGAAAAATATTTAAACTAAAGTGAGAAACCATAATTAACTCAAATATTAATAAAAAAATTTAGAAATAAAATACAACTAAGTTAAATGAGCCGATGCCCAAGCGATGGGTAACCTAGTAGGAAGTTGCGGTTCTCGCAACTAGGAGCCGTAGACTAGGGGAAAAATTCATAAAATAATTTTTGGGACTCCAGAGAAGGATCATTGAGGTTCCTATGGCATTAGAATGCCAAGAAAATGCTTAGAAAAATTTTTCAATTAGTACAGATAATTTTGGTCTATTAAGCCAAACGAAGGGCATTTTGGTCATTTCGTCTTCAGAGATAATTTTTTATCAACTTGTCCAGTTAAGTAAATAATTATTATAATCTAAAATATGAATAAATATTGTTAAAAATTGAATTGAAAATGAGTAGCAAAGAAAAGAAAAGAAAATGAATTAAAATTGCAATTTTGACCTCATGCTTATGTCACTAAGCACCTCACCCAATCACATTGTGACACATGTCTATAAATCACTTAAAATGAGTCAAATAGGCAGAAAATTGAAATGAAAAACTGCACTCTTCTTCTTCATTTCCTATCCACCATAGCCAAGAAGCTCTCTCTCCATTTTCTCTTTTAAAGCTTGATTTTCCTAAGCTTCCTCCCCACAAAACCCTAAACTCACTTCACTAAAAATCATTCCCACATCTTGGAGAAGCTAGTTGTAGCAAAAAGAAGAGAAAGGATTGAAGTTTTGTTACCTAGAAATTCTGCTCAAAGAGGTTAGTGTCCAACCTCCTATCTCTTTTACTTAATTCATGTTTATTGGCATGAGATAAGTGGAAAAGTGTAAGAAAAACAAAATAAAACTTATGTATATTCATCCCTACAATTTGGGCAGCCTAGTTATGGTTAGGGTTTGATGAATTTACTTGAAGTAAAGTGTTTATGAGCTGCCCATAGCATGAGATGAGTGATTGAACATGTAAGAGTAAGTGAAATGCAAGTGTGATGCATGAATGAACCTTGAAAATGTGGACACTTGAACAACATTAGGGTTTGTGCATGTGATGGTTCATTAACCTTGTAATGGTCAATTAGTAACCATTTGACTGTGTATGATGAGGAAATGAAGTGAGTTGAGGCTTGGCATTTGAGTGTGGGTGAGCTGCCTTGGCTGACCTGCAAGACTGAGCATGAGTCCAGCAGGTTTGGGCAGTTATAAATGGAGTTATAGAGGTTCAATTGGTGCAAAGCCAATTAGACATGAAACTAGACACATAATGTCACCACTTTGGTGAAGAAACCCTGCCCAGAAAACCAAACCAAGTTGGCCTAAAAATTGCCCTAATCCAGGTGATGTGCATTCTGCCTGGGCAAAATGACCAAATGAACAGTATTTATTCATTTAGTCATAACTCAGTGTAGAAAGGTCCAATTGACCTGAAATTTACCAGCAGAAAGCTGAGATATAGACCTACAACTTTCATGAAAAAACCTAACCCAAATTTTGGCCATAACATGTTCAAAAAGTGACCTACAATCACTGCACAAAACATTGTAGATTTGGTCAGTCCAGAAAATCTGGAAAGTTTACAATCCGGCCAATTATGGTGTTTAGGCCATAACTTGAGCTACAAAACTCCAAATGGAGTGATTCAAAAAACAAAATGTAACTAGACATAATAAGAAACAACTTTCATGTTGACAACTTTGCCAAATTCCTACTGTAAAAATGACCAATGGAATAGTAAACACAAGGCTTGAAATCTGAAAATTTTGAACAACTAGCAATAAGCTTAGAAATGATATTGGCAACCAATACCAACAACTTTAGAATGCAAAATGTGGTATGTTGGGAGTATTAGAACCAATGTACCTATTGCCTATGAAAAAGTCAACATTTTAGTTGACTAATAAAATAAATAGTAACACCTAAACTTAAATTTCAATAATTGTACAATTTAAAAGTGTAACATGCCCTAGTACACCTAACAAGATTAGTTTGGATAGGTTAGCATGCCAATAGGGTTCAGTTAGCAGTACTGCACATGGCATTATGCCATTCTGTGATTTTATGGCTTTTAGCCATTCTGACATTGTGATGATACTTGGCCTTGTGCCTAATATTTATTACAGCTTATTAGCTGCTCTGTTGCACACCGGGAGATACATATGTGATCGATGGTGTGGCGGCCCGAGGTACTTGATACCCAGTACCAGTTTACCCATTTATCCAGTCCAGTTATCTAGTATAGGTTACTTGGGCAACTAAAAATGGAAGTGGATAAATTTAATGAAATTATGAATATAACAAGTACAAAATAAATAAGATTACCAATAATGATCAAAAAATTATCTGCATAAGACATCAGAACATGCACTGCATATTTACTTTCTGTTTTTTTTTATTATATTATTGGCACCACTAAGCATTATTGCTTAGCGTGTTGCTTTTTGCCACGCGTAGGTTCTGAAGAGACTGATAGAGAACCCAGTAGACCACAGACTGGGTGAGACCATCTGCAGCTCTGCATAGTGTCCGTGTCACCTCACCGACATCAATGCATTGGTAGGACACTAGGTTTCATTTTGGGTATTTTGTAATTAACTTTTATTTTCTCATGTGTAATTAAGACTTATGCAATGTATTTTGGTATTGATGTAAGTAGTGAAAATTGTGCTTCTGAATGAAAATGTGAATATTTATTGATGACTTTTACATAAATATCATATGAAATGAATGATTGAGAAATGGAAATGTTGTTGAAAAATATTGAGATTTTGTTGATGAAATGGAGTTTGGGATTGATTGATTGAAAATTTTGGAAGTGTTTTCATAGGTTCCGAAAAACTGTTTTCTCCATTTTTAGCCGGTACTCTGCCGGATTTTCTATAAAATTTGTGGAACCTCAAATAAATTGATGTTTTCCATAAATGACTTAAATAAATTATACTTCACCAATTGTACTTCATAGCTATGATAAAAATAAATAAGGAAGGATAAAAAGGATTAAAATAAAATAGAGTATTTCGGTACACTGTGTGACATATCTTACTCGGCTATACTATAGACGGGTAAGGGGTGTCACATATGGGGTTAGTATTCATCAACAGATTTTTGGTTGAATTAGGAGGCGGCCCATACCTATTTTAAAGGAAATGACGTTCTGATCAAAACCAATCAATCTATAGGATTCCTTAGCCCCACCCTCTTGAGGCCAAATTCCATTGTTTTCTAGGGTTTTGAGGCATTTTTCTGTTTTTACTTTGATTTTTTTTTTTGTTTATGACAAGAACTTCTCAATCTGGTGAGTTGATCTTTGATCCAGAAGTAGAAAAAATAGCTAAACAGATGAGAAAATTGACTAAACAGTCTAAGCAGATTCCAAGTACATCTGAAGGAGTCCAATCTTTAAGGGAGTTAAGTTCGGATTCAGATTTGGTTTCAAATTCCGAAAACGAAACCATGGCTACTAGAACCTTGAAAGAGTTGGCTGCTCTTGATCTAAACCAACAGCCTTTGTGTATTCAATACCCTGCTTTAAATGTTGCTTTTGAGTTGAAATCTGGACTAATCCATTTGTTACCTAAGTTTCATGGTCTTGCAGGTGAGGATCCACATAAGCATTTAAAAGAATTTCATGTTGTGTGTTCCAGCATGAAACCTCAAGGAGTTTCAGAGGATCAAATCAAGCTTCGAGCTTTCCCTTTCTCACTGTGTAACACCCTTATTTGCATAGCCTGGTAAATTACACTGTTCCGGAGACTGGTGTCGGTCCAGACAATTAAGAGGATAAGAACTATGTCTAAGACACCTAGAGAAGCCTTGAACACAAATAATTAGTAATTGTCAATTAGTTAAGTATAAATAAGAAAAACAGAACACAAGAAGTTAAATGAGCCGAGAGTCACAGCTATGGGTGACCTTCTTGGGAAGGATTGCGAGGTCTATTTAAACTCAAATTTCGAACAGTAAAATGTGATGCCGCGGTCCTTAGGACTATTATGAACATAGTGGAAAAGAGAAAATCAAGAAAAAGAATTGTTAAGTCAGTCAAATAATTAGGTCAGGGATCCGGAAGAAATATTGAATTATTTGCAAACCAGATCGAACCAGCGAGGGGCAATTTGGACAATTGACCCCTAGAGCTAACTCCTGACCTAACTATCAAACAAAATCGGAGAAAAGAAAATTTTGGAGTCAGGAATTAAATTAAAGAACTAATGGAAAAATAAATATAAAAGAAAAAGAAAAAAAAAGTTTATTGCATCACCTTACATCACCCTTATGACATCATCATGATGTCAAAAATCATTTTAAATTTCCTACCTAAATTGACTAAGTCAAAAGCATTTTTAAAGACATAAAAATGCATAAAAAGGAAAAGAAAATCAGCTTTCCTTCTTCCTCACCCAAATGTGTTGTCCACTTCTCTCCTCTCTCATCTCTTTCTTGTTTCCTCCATTGAAGCTTAATTTAAAGCTTCACAAACCCTAAAATTCTCCATTAAATCCCCAAAAATTCTTGATAAACCTTACTTTGGAAACTTGAAAAGTAGATTGAAGAAGAAAAGGAAGGAAGAAAAATAGAGATTTGAAGATTGGAAATTCAAGAAAAGGTTAGTAATCTAAACTTGAAATATTTTAGTTAAATATTTATGTTCTTAGTTCAATTAACCTAGAAATATACTTAAAATGAAAAGAAAACACTTTAGATGACCAAAGGAAAATTCAGCCAACCTATGTAGGGGTGTGATTTGCATGAGTTTGATTGAATTAAACATGTTAGAAAGCTTGAATGAGTTGAGAAATGGTGTTTGTATGTTTGGAATTAATTAAATGTAACAAATCAAGTGAGTTAGGGTTTTGGCACCTAGGGTTTGGGAGATAAAATTTTGAGAATTGGTCAAATGGTGTATTTGACCTAGTTTGAGCTGAAAAATGGTCATATGTGACCAATTGTGGTGTGTTGGAAGTGTTGGAACCAAATGGAAATTCGGATTGGATATGGTCATTCTATAGGTAGCATGACCAAGGTCCATTTCAGGGATCAAAACTAAAAATTTACCAACCCATTTGGTGTGAGGCCAATTGGGAATGAAACTAGACACAAAATGACACATTTTTCATTCAGGAATCATGCCCAAAAAGTGACCATAGCATAGTGAACAAATTGACCAAATCCGGAAATGGGTGTTCTGACCTATACAAAAATGACCAAATGAACAGTGTGTCTGTTCATTTGGCCATATCTTGGGTTAGGCAGGCCCAAATGACCTGAAATTTTACCAGTGGAAATCTGAGATATAGACCTAAAACTTTCATGAAGAAACAAACCCAAATTATGCCCTTAACCAAGTTATTTAGCCACCCAAATTTGGTAACCTAAAACTGCCAGAACCCAGAATTTGCCCAGAAAATCTGGGTTAGGCCAATCCAGCAGCCATGATTCAAATGGCTATAACTTGAGCTACAAAACTCCAAATGGAGTGATTCAAAAAGGGAAATAAAGTTAAGACAATAAGAAACAATTTCTATGAAGAAAAGTTGGCCAAATTCTAACAGCAACATGACCAATAGAACAATACAAAATATGACATCAAAACTGAAAATTTGCAATTTTGCCTAAAAGACTTAAGTTTTGAGAAAATGACCAAAACCAATAAGTTAGGTGACCAAAATGTGGTATGTGGGTATAATTGGATTTTTCATATCTATTAAGCATAAGAAAGTCAATATTTTGACTTGAATAATATCGTGAATAGTAACTTTGAAATGAAAATTTCTAAAAATGTTAGTATAAGCATATTTAGGCTAGAATTAAGTATTTATGAATTAATTATTGGATTTATTGTGAGATAAGATACTGAAACACTATAAATTGCATGTTTCAGCTGAAAGAGACCTAGAAAAGGATAAAGCAAACTGAGTCAAGGCCTAGAGGCGATTCACATCAGGTTTGTGCACAATAAACTTTAATTTATCGTTTTCTCATAGAAAATTTGTTTAGTTATGCATTGTGAAATTATTGTGTTAATTATGAGTTTTGAAAACTGTTGTGTTGCCAGTTTGGGAATGGAAATTTGACTTTGGAAATCGATTGTGTTTTGCATAAAATATTTGAATAACTTGATTTAAATTGTTTTTAATTCACACTTGGCATGGCAATATTAATATGTTCCTCCTCCACTTGTGGGGTGAGTTTGATATTTGATCACTTTCCTCCCTCTCTGGCTTCCCAGTCTGAGGCGTGAGTTTGGATGAGTACTCATTAGCTAGCTAGCCACCTCCCTTATTGATTTCGATTAGTGGGGTGAGTTTGCCTTATCGTGGTGTACTGCATGTTTGGAAATTTTGTGTCATAGCCTAAGTTATGTTATTGATTGGCAACACTATGTTTATTAAATTGTTTGATCAATGTTGTGTTATATTAAGCTTTGAAAATTATGATTTGTTATAAATGTGATTTGAAAATTTGGGAAATGCGATTATGAGATTTTTGAAATATAAATTGTTCATAAATATTTTATATTATGCATTTTATACTTTATTGTGCACCACTGAGTATTTTTATACTCAGCAATAGCTTTCTTTGTTGTCGTAGATAAGGGCAAGGACAAAGCAGTAGAGTGAGCTGCTGAATTGGCAAGGACTTCGCTGATATTTTTGTACGGGTATTTAATTATACCTTGTAGTTATTTGATGTAAATATTGTAATGTCTTATGTATCAATGTAAAGTTGAGCAGTTGTATAATAAATTGTAATAATGATATTTTAAATTTTCTTTTTGTAAATTAAGATCTGTATTTGTAAATTAACTACTATATGCAATGTGTATGAATTTATGAAGTATTTTGAGATGACAAATTTTTGGTTGAGTTGTGGAATTAAATTGAACTGTATTGACTTGAGTTGATTTGGGTTGGGAGTTGTGAAAACATTTATTGGAAGTGTTTTTTACAGGTTTTTGAAGAACTGTTTTCTTAAAATACAGACGGCACTCTGCCGAAATTTTTATAAAATTTGCGAAAAAATAAATATGGACAAAAATCTTAATTAGTTTTCAAACTTCAATTAAATGTTTTTAATTTTTACCAAACGCTCACCACTTCCAAAAAATAAGAAAATGGTTTTAAAATCCCTTGTAGGGTACTTAATGAGTTATCGGTAAGTTCGGTAGTTCATTAGGTATTCTACGGGATCATGTTATGCCTTATAGAGGGGTAAGGTGTGACACACTGGAAGGAATAGCTAAGGATTAATTGCATTACTTTCCTTCTAGATCCGTTAACTCATGGAATGGGATGAAACATATATTTTTGGAGAAGTATTTTCCTACTTCCCGTGCTACCAACATAAGAAAAGAAATTTGTGGCATCCGACAGTACAATGGAGAGAGTTTGTATGAGGGACTGTGTGCAAGCTGTCCCCACCATCAAATAAGTGAGCAGCTCTTGATTCAGTATTTCTATGAGGGACTTCTACCAATGGACCTCAGTATGATAGATGCTGCTAGTGGAGGAGCTTTGGTTGATAAGACACCAGAAGAGGCAAGGAGGCTGATTGCTAACATGGCAGCAAACTCTCAGTAGTTTGGAATGAGAATGGATCACACACCTAAGAACGTTAATGAGCTAAGTACATCTAACCTTGAGAAACAGATTTTTGATTTAACTTTTTTGGTGAGGCAGTTAGCTGTAGGGAACATGCAAATAGTTAAGGCATGTGGAATTTGTTCTGGTTCGGGTCATGCTATTGACATGTGTCCTACATTACAAGAGGATGAATCAATGCAACATGCTAACGCAGTAGGAAATTATGGATAGCCACAATGCAAGTATGATCCCTTTTCTAATACTTATAATCCAGGATGGCGAGATCATCCTAATCTGAGTTATGGGAATCAACCGATGCAAAATCGATACCAACAATAAAGACCATAAGTGAATCAACAACCTCCACCTCCACCTCCCTCAAATCAAGGTATGTCACTTGATGAAATTGTTAAGGCTTTGGCTAACAATAAACAACAGTTTCAACAGGAGACCAAAAATAGCATTCAAAACATATAGAGGCAGATTGGTCAGTTAGCCTTATCTGTGAGTAAGCTTGAAGCTCAAGGTTCTAGAAAGCTTCCATCACAAATAGTTATGAATCCCTGAGAAAATGCGAGTGCTATAGTGTTGCGAAGTGGGAAAGAAGTTGATAATCAGACTCCACATGAGTCAATGAAAAAGAAGAAGCAAGGAGCAAATGAGTCTGAAGTTCCTGAAGTTGAGGTAAATACTGAACCTAAACTTAATAAGGTTAATAATTCTGTTCTTCCTCCATTCCCTTGCAGGTTGGCTAAGACGAAGAAAGAAGAACAAGAGAAAGAAATTTTGGAGACTTTCAGAAAGGTGGGGGTGAATATACCTTTACTTGATGCAATCAAACAAGTTCCTAGGTATGCTAAAATTCCTTAAGAAATTATGCATTACAAAACGCAAGTTGAGGAATAATGAGAAGATCAGTGTGGGGGAAAATGTGACGGTATTAATTCAGCAAAAATTACCCCCTAAGTGTAAGGATCCAGGTTCATTTTTTATTCCCTGCAGAATAGGTGATTCTAAATTTGAACATGCAATGGCAGATTTAGGAGCATCTATTAATGTAATGTCATATTCAGTTTTCCAGACTTTGAATTTGGGTCCTTTGAAAGAAACCAGTGTCATTATTCAGTTAGCTGATCATTCTAATGCTTACCCATTGGGAGTAGTTGAGGATGTGTCGGTGCAGGTTGGAGAATTGATTTTTCCTGCAGATTTTTACATTCTGGATATGGAGGATAGTGTTCCCACATCAAAGTCAGCTTTGATTTTGTTTGGAAGACCTTTCCTAAAAACTGCCAAAACAAAAATTGATGTGGATGATGGTACCTTAACTATGGAGTTTGATGGAGAGGCTGTTAAATTTAATATCTTTGATGCCATGAAGTATCCTGCTGATAACCATTCTGTTTTTTCTATTGATGTTGTTGATACATTTGTGTAGGATGTTTTTGAGTTAAGCATGGAGGATGAGTAAGAAGTGGTGATTAGTCAAGGAATTTAAGAAATTAGTACCAATCAGCCATTAAGTGTAAAGGTTCAAGATGCAGTAATGGCAATGCAGTCATTACCTCCTGTTCCAAAAAGGTGTGGAGTATCAAAGATTGACTTACATATATCTCACACAAAATTGTTACCTTCTGTTGTGCAAGCACCAGTTCTTGAACTCAAGCCTTTACCTAAGCATTTGAAGTATGTTCACTTGGGAGACAATGAGACACTTCCAATTATCATCTCAAGCAATTTGACAAAGATTTAAGAAGACAGATTAATTAGAGTTCTGAGAATACACAAGGAAGTAATTGGATGGACAATAGCTTACATCAAAGATATAAGTCCATCAATGTGCATGCACAGGATTTTACGGGAAGATGATGCTAAACTAAGTTGAGAAGCTCAAAGGAGGTTGAACCCACAGATGATGGAGGTTGTGAAGAAGGAGATTTTAAAGCTATTGGATGCAGGAGTTATTTACCCAACTTCAGACAACAAATGGGTAAGTCCAGTCCAAGTAGTGCCAAAAAAATCAGGAGTCACTGTGCTAGCAAATCAAGATAATGAACTTGTTCCAACAAGGATTCAGAGTGGATGGCGAATGTGCATAGACTACCGCAAGCTGAATTCAACAACAAGGAAGGACCACTTCCCACTGCCATTCATTGATCAGATGCTTGAGTGGTTAGCAGGCAAGTTAGAACTTTTGCTTTTAGAAGGATGCCCTTCGGGCTTTGTAATGCACCTGCCACATTTCAGAGATGCATGATAAGCATATTTTCATATTACATTGATAATTGCATTGAGGTGTTCATGGATGATTTTACTGTGTATGGTGATTCATTTGATGGATGTTTACATCATTTGACTTCTGTTCTTGAGAGATGCAATGAGAAAAATCTTGTTTTAAATTATGAGAAGTGTCATTTTATGGTGGAACAGGGGATTGTTTTGGGTCATGTTGTCTCTAATAGGGGTATTGAGGTGGATAAATCTAAAATTGATTTAATTGTGAACTTACCCTACCCCACAACTATGAGGGAAGTAAGCTTTTTTCTTGGTCATGCAGGTTTTTATCACAGGTTCATTAAGGATTTCTCTAAGATAGCATTGCCTTTGTCTAGACTCTTGCAAAAAGATGTTTCTTTTAAGTTGAGTGAAGAGTGCAAGGAGGTTTTTGACAAATTGAAATCTGCATTGAGATCACCCCCTATTATCCAGGCTCTTGATTGGACAATACCATTTGAAATTATGTGTGATGCGAGTAATTATGCAGTGGGTGCAATTTTAGGGCAGCGTGTTGGGAAGCTCTTTCATGTGATTTATTATGCATCCAAAACACTCAATTCAGCTCAGCGCAATTATTCTATGATCGAAAAAGAGTTTTTGGCTATAGTTTTTACTTTAGATAAATTTTGGTCATATTTACTTAGTTCTAAAATAATTATCTTCTCTGATCATGCAGCGTTGAAGTATCTCTTGGCAAAGATGGAAGAAAAACCAAGGTTGATTAGATGGATCCTTCTGCTGCAAGAATTTGATCTTCAAATCAAGGATAAGAAAGGAGCTGAGAACCTGGTAGCAGATCATTTGAGCAGGTTAGTGACACAAGAAGAGCAAATTCCTTTGTAGGAATTTTTTCCTGATGAGCAGTTATTTAAATTGCAAGGCATGATCCCTTGGTATGCTGATTTGGTGAATTATTTGGTTACTAAGGTTGTGCCTTTTGATTTGAGTAGAGCCAAGAAAGAGAAATTGAAAAGTGAGGCTAAGTATTATGTGTGGGATGACTCGTATTTGTGAAAATTTTATTCAAATCAAATTATTAGGAGACGTGTTTCTGATAATGAGATTCAATGTATTCTTGCTTTTTGTCATGCCTATGCATGTGGAGGTCATTTTGGACCCAAGAGAATAGGTAGAAAAATATTAGACTATAGTTTTTACTAGCCCACTATATTTCATGATTCATATTTGATTTGCAAAAATTGTGAACAATGTCAAAAAATAGAAAGTTTAACCTGTAGGAATGAGATGATTCATAATCCAATACTTGTTTGTGAGATTTTTAATGTGTGGAGTATTGATTTTATGGGTCCATTTCCTTCTTCTTTTGACTTTGTTTATATATTAATTGCTGTTGATTATGTTTCGAAATGGGTGGAAGCCAAAGCCACCAGGACTAATGATTCTAAAGCTGTTATAGGTTTTATCTGTTAGTAATATGCCCTAGAGCATATCATTTAGTATGTATCTTGTATATATTTTATTATTAAAAGGCATTTTCACTTTTCCGTTTATATAATATATTTATGTGTAATAAACATGATATGTGACACCCCTTACTCGTCTACAGTGTAGCCGAGCAAGATATGCCACTCAGTGTGCCAGAGCACCAATTCATGTTTCAATTACAATTTATCCCTTTTAATTCATTTATTTACAATTTTTGATAAATCTGAATTTTTCCACAATTTTTATAGAAAATCCGGCAGAGTGCCAACTATAAATTGGAAAAACAGTTCTTCTGAACCTGTTTAAAAACACTTCCAATATAATTTCCAAATCCAGACTCCCTTATACACACATATCTCAACTCAATCTCAAAATCTCAATACTATTTTCAGAAATTTTTCTTTTCTATTCACATCATTACTAGAAGCACATTCATAAATATTTCTCAACATTTCATTTTTCAACATAATATATAGAAAATTTCAATAACATGAAATTTCATATATTTACATTATTACATAATTTCAAGAGTTTATAGTTACAATCCAAACTAATATAAAATGCTACCCAAAATCCTAATGTCCTACCATATACACTGCAGATGTGAGGTGACTCCGCACTCCGGATGCAGGTCTAAAAGTTCACCCGGTCTGATGTCTGCTAGGCTCCCTAGCTAGGTCTCCAGTACCTGCGCGTGGCAAAAGTGACGCGCTAAGCAATTCTACTTAGTGGTGACAATATAAAATAAAATAAAATAAGTATGCAGAATGTATGATTACATTTTTGGGTAGACTTAATTCCTGATATTTTTTGCAGTATTATTCAATTAAAGTTTGATAAGATTTATTATCATTGCCCGAGTAACCCATACTAGTCGACTGGACTAGATAAACGGGTAAACTGGCACTGGGTACTAAGTACCTCGGACCATCACACCATCGGTCACATTGTGTCTCCTGGTGTGCAACAGAACAGCTAATAAGCTGTAATAATCATCAGGGATAAAACCCGAGTGTAACAACTCAAATAACATAGCCAAAGGCTATTATGTCACAGAATGGCATGGGAAGCCATGAAACACAGAATGGCATGAAGCCATATGCAGTATTGCTAACAAAACCCTATTGGCATGCTAACCTATCCAAACCAATCTTGCTAGGTATACTAGGGAATATTACACTTTTAAATTTCACAATTCTTGAAATTCAAGTTTTGGTGTTACTATTCAATTCATCAGTCAACCAAAATGTTGACTTTTACATGGACAATAGGTACATTGGTTTTAATACTCCCAACATACCACATTTTGCATTCTAAAATTGTTGGTATTGATTGCCAATACCATTTCTAAACTTAATGTTAATTGGACAAAATTTTCAGTTTTCATACTTTGTCTTTACTATTCCATAAGTCATTTTTTCAGTGGGAATTTGGCAAAATGACCAACATGAAAGTTGTTCCTTATTTTGTCTAGTTGCATTTCCTTTTTTGAATCACTCCATTTGGAGTTTTGTAACTCAAGTTATAGCCCAAAAACCACAACTGTCCGGATTATGATTTTTTCAGAATTTCTGGACTGACCAAATCTACAGTGTTAGGAGCAGTGACTTCAAGTCACTTTTTGAATATGTTATGGTCATAATTTGGGTTAGGTTTCTTCATGAAATTTTTTGTCTATATCTCAGCTTATTGCTGGTAAATTTCAGGTCAATTGGACCTTTCTACACTGAGTTATGGCCAAATGACTAAACACTGTTCATTTGGTCATTTTGCCCAGGCAGAATGCAGGTCACCCGGATTAGGGCAATCTTTTGGTCAACTTGGTTTGGTTTTATGGGCATGGTTTCTTCACCAAATTTGTGCCATTATGTGTCTAGTTTCATGCCCAATTGGTCTTGCACCAATTGAACCTCTACAATTCTAGTTATTGCTGCCTAAACCTATTAGACTCATGCCCAGTGCTGCAGCTCACCAAGGGCAGCCACACCAAACTCAAATCTCACTACACAATTCACTTCATTTTTTATTCAAATAAAACCAAATGGTCACTAATTGACCATTAAAACCTACTTTCATTATCACATGATCAAAGTCTCATTTTCCAACCCAAACCCTAACTCAAACATTACACACCATGCATTATCATTGCATTTCATCAATCCACTTAAGAGATACATATTGTGGGCAGCCATACTACCATTTTAACTCTATAAAAATCATCACAATCTCAACTCAACCAAGGCTGTCGAAATTAGGGTATGGCATACAAATGGTATTTCATCAATTTCTTTGTCATTTGCACTCATTCATAGTCCTTATACTTGAATTTAAAGTGAAATTCAAGGTTAGGTCACAAACCTCTAATGGAGTGAGATTTCCCAATTGCTAGGGTTCCTCTTTTCCTTTTCTTTGCTCCTAAAAGACTTTCCAAGATGTAAGAACACTTTTTTGTGTTGGAAATATAGGGTTTAGTTGGGTAGAAGCTAGGGAAATCAAGCTTTGAAAAGCTTGCTCAAGGTTGGCAATGGTGGGAGGGCTGACGGCAAGAAGAAGAATGGAGAAGGAGTTCTGATTTTTTTTTTTTCATTTTTCAGCCCATTTAGTCTCTTTTAAATAAACTTATGCCATGTGTCAACATTGGATTGGTTGGGAGAATTTTAATGACATCATTATGATGTCATAATTCAATTTTCTTTCATTTTCTCTCTTTTTCTTGTCTATTTAATTTCAATTAAATTTTTTATTTATTCATATTTTATGTCATAGAAATTATTTATTTAACTAGACAAGTTGGCCAAAAATCATCTCTGAAGACGAACCAAAATGCCCTCCATTTGGCTTAATGAGCCAAAATTGTGTATACCGATAGAAAAATTTTTCTAAGCATTTTCTTAGCATTCTAATGCCATAAGAACCTCAATGACCCTTCTTTGGAGTCCCAAAAATTATTTTATAATTTTTCCCCTGGGTCTAAGGTTGCTAACGGCGTTCATCGTCACTTTCCCTTCGGGTTACTCATCCCTGGTGTTTCGGCTCGTTTAACCTTGGTGTATTTCGTTTCTAAAAATTTTCCTTGATTGTTATGAGCATTATTTAGTTTCTTTATAACTCCTCACTCTAGTCTATTTAAAATTTCAAACATTCTAGCTGCCCGGACTGACATTGGTCACCGGAACAGTAGACTGTACGGACTAGCTAAAGTGAGGATGTTACAACTCTTCCCCTCTAATAAAGATTTCGTCCTCGAAATTTACCTGATGCAAACAGTTGAGGGAACTGTTGCCTCATCATCTTTTCACTTTACCAAGTTGCTTCTTCAGTGTTGTGGTGTCTCCAAAGCACTTTCACCAGTGGAATTTGTTTATTTCTTAGTTCCTTCACTTCCCGAGCTAGGATTTGTATAGGTTCTTCTGTATATGTCAAGTCCGATTGGATTTCAATCTCTTCCATGGAAATGACATGTGAAGGGTCTGAGCGACATCTTCGCAGCATAGAAACATGGAATAAATTATAAATTTTATCCAGTTCTGGTGGTAAAGCTAGCCGATAGGCCACTAGTCCCACACGTTCAATGACTTCGTATGGGCCAATGAACCTAGGGCTTAACTTACCCTTTCTCCCAAACCTTAGTACTTTCTTCCACGGTGAGACTTTGAGAAACACTTTATCACCAACTGCATACTTTATCTTTTTTCTCTTCAAGTCGGCATAAGATTTCTGTCTATTTGAGGCAACCTTTAAATTTGCTTTGATTATTTTCACTTTCTCCTCAGTCTATTTCACCAGGTCTAGTCCTACTAGCTTATCTTCACCCAATTCAGTCCAACACACTGGGTTTCTACATTTCCTCCCATATAGTGCTTCACGGAGCCATTTGAATGCTAGCTTGGTAGCTATTGTTATATGCGAATTCTACCAGTGGGAGATATCTATCCCAACTCCCCTCAAACTCAATGACACAACTCCTTAGCATATCCTCCAGGATCTATCACATAATTCACATTGTTACTATCATTTCAATTTATTAATTGCAAAAATTCAATTAGTTCTTAGGTTTACTTGGATTACTCATTCTGACTGTCCATCCGTCTGAGGATGAAAAGCCGTGCTAAAACGGAGTTGTGTGCCCAAGGCTTCTTACAACTTTTTCCAAAATCTCGAGGTAAACCTTGGGTCTCGATCAGATATGATGGAAAGTGGGATTCCATGCAGTTTAACTATCTCACTGATATACAATTCTGCTAGCTTCTCCAGTAAGTAGTCAGTCCTAACTGACAGAAAATGTGCTGACTTTGTCAATCTAACCACTATCACCCATACTGCATCATGCTTCTTCTGGGTGAGAGATAGACCACTAACAAAATCCATAGTAACCCGGTCCCATTTCCATTCAGGTATACTTGTAGGCTGTAGCAATCCTGATGGAACTTGATATTCTACTTTAACTTGCTGACATGTTAAACACTTAGTCACATAGTTAGCTATATCCTTCTTCATACTAGGCCACTAATAATGAGGCTTCAAATCATTATACATTTTTGTGCTTCTTGGGTGCATAAAATAAACACTAGTGTGTGCTTCTTTCAGAATACTAGTCTTCAGTTCCCCATCATCTGGTACACACACTCTTCCTCTGTAGTATAGACACCCATCTGCTTTCACCTTGTATTTAGTTTCCTTTCCCTCTGGAATTTTACCCACAATGGCCATTAATTTTTCATCTGCCCTCTGCCCATCTTGTATCTGCTGTAGCAGGTTTGGCCTCACTTGTAACTCAGCCAAAATAGCTCCATCTTGAGCTAAGGACAGACAGGTATTTAGTGATCTCAAAGCTGTGATGGACTTTCTGCTTAAGGCATCAGCAACTATATTTGCCTTCCCAGGATGATAATCTATCACACAATCATAGTCATTTAGGAACTCAATCCATCGCCTCTGTCTAAGATTGAGCTCCTTCTAGGTTGGCAAATATTTTAAACTCTTGTGGTCTGTATAGATGTAGCATTTTTCACCATATAAATAATGCCTCCATATCTTTAGTGCGAAGATAATTGCTACTAAATCTAAATCATGAGTAGGGTAGTTCTGTTCATGTGGCCTTAACTGCCTGGAAGCATAGGCGACCACTTTCCCCTCATGCATCAACACACACCCTAGCCCATTATGCGAGGCATCACTGTATACCACAAAGTCTTTTCAAGACATTGGCTGAGTTAACACTGGTGCTTCTATCAACATAGCCTTCAGCCTCTCAAAACTGGCTTGGCACTTGTCGTTCCAGCCAAATTTCACATTCTTGTGCAATAACTTGGTCATTGGAGCAGCTATAAGAGAGAACCCCTTCACAAATCTTCGGTAATACCCAGCTAGCCCCAAGAAACTTCTGACCTCAGTTGTATTTCTGGGAAGCTTCCATTCCATCACTGCTTCTATCATTTTGGGATCCACTCTAATCCCCTCAGCTGATACTATGTGTCCAAGGAAGGAGATTTCACTCATCCAGAAATCACACTTGGACAACTTAGCATGCAGCTTCTTTTCTCGCAGGGTTTGTAGAACAATCCTTAAATGTTCATCATATTCTTCCCTGGTCTTGGAATACACAAGAATATCATTAATAAAGACCACTACAAACTATCTAAATATGGATGAAAGATATAGTTCATAAGGTCCATAAATGCTGCTGGTGCATTTGTTAACCCAAATGGCATCACTAAAAATTTATAATGCCCATACCGGGTTCTGAATGCATTTTTTGACACATCTGCATCCTTTACCCTCAACTGATGATACCCTGATCTGAGATCAATTTTTGAAAATACACCGGCTCCCTTCAACTGATCAAACAGATCGTTAATTCTGGGCAAGGGATATTTATTCTTTACAGTTACTTTGTTCAACTGTTGGTAATTAATACACAATCTCAAAGTTCCATCCTTCTTCTTCACAAACAGCATCGAAGCTCCCCATGGTGACACACTGGGGTGTATGAACCAATTATCGAGTAACTCCTGTAACTGAATTTTCAACTCCTTCAATTTAGTGGGTGCCATCCTATAAGGAGCAATAGAAATTGGTGTTGTACCCGGCATTACCTTAATAGCAAACTCGACTTCCCTTTCTGGTGGTAAACCAGGCAACTCTTCAGGAAATACATTTGGGAAGTCTCTTGCTGTGGGTATATCACCCAAGTTTGGCTTAGCCTGCTTAGTATCAACCACGTGTGCTAGGTAAGCTTCACAGCCTTTTCTCATCAATCTTCTTGCAACTGTGGCTGAGATAACATTGGACAGAAAATCTGTCCTTTCACCCACAACAGTGATCTCATTACCCTCAGAAGTTTTCAGAGAAATCCTCTTGAATTTGCAATCAACTATTGTCTGATGACGTGACAACCAGTCCATTCCCAAAATCACGTTAAACTCGTGGAAGGGCAATTCAATTAGGTCTGCCGAGAATTCATACCCCTGAATCCTCAACGGGCAACCTTTATACACCTTATTCACTACCACACTGTGGCCTAGTGGATTTGTGACTAGAATGTCTTGATCACACTCTTCTACTGGAACTCCCCTCTCTACAGGTAGTTTGATGCAAATGTAGGAATGAGTGGATCCTGGATCCACCAATACATGTACAGAAGTGTTGTAGAGGGAAAACGTACCCCTGATGACATCCGAGGCATCTTGCTCCTCCTAAGCTCTGATGGCGTAGGCCCTGGCAAGTATTCTAGTCTTTGGCCTCTCAACTAACTTGGATGTAGGCCTCAGTGATGGACCAGCTGCCTCAGATTTACCGGGCTTCCTACCCCTTTGTGGTGCAGGAGTAGGTCTATCAACTTGTGTTGGAGCAACTGTAATAGTCCTCTTCGAACAATTCTTAATCTGATGTTCTGTAGATCCACACCGTAAGCATGCACTGGTCACTCGCCAACAATCCCCCTTATGCCACTTCTGGCAGTACGGACAGGCACAAGATGCTGGGGCTGGTCCCCTAAACACCGTCCCTGGAGAGCTACACACTGATGGTGTGGACTGGCCTCTCCTAGGTGTGAACTGTGGTCTGGGCCCCTAAGACTGACCCTGACCCTGTGGTGGTCCTGAACTCTGAGCAGGAGGACCCTTACTCTTCTTACTGGGAGCAGAAAATGTACTGGACTGACCTGAACCCCTCTTCTGCTGTCTTTCCCTTCTAGTTTGCTCATTTATTCGGACTCTTTCTACCTTTGTTGCAGCATCAACTAGTTTAGCAAAATCCGTAATCTCTAATGCTATGATTATGACTTTGATATTGTCATTGAGTCCTTCTTTGAACCTTCGGCACCTTTCTGCCTCTGTAGGGACTATCTCTCTCCCACATCGGCTCAGTCTAACAAACTCACGCTCATACTCTATTACTGACAATCGCCTCTGTCTCAGACTGATAAATTCTCTTCTTCGCTCTTCTAAATACACTTTGCTAACATATTTCTTCCTGAACTCTGTAAGGAAGAATTCCCAGGTAATCCGTTCTGGTTGCACCTCACTGGTTACTGTGTCCCACCACTGATATGCATCATCCTGAAGTAGGGACACAGTACCCTCTAGGTTCTGCTCGGGGGTGCAGTTAAGTTGTTTCAGCACTCTGATGGTTCTATCCAACCAGTTCTCTGCTGTCATGGGATCATCCTCCCTCTTCCCAAAGAAATCCACAGCCCCATGCTTTCACAGTTTCTCCAGATGGTACTTCTGTGGTGCTGGTGGAGGTTGTGACTATGGTTATGGTGGTGGAATTAGCCCCATCATTTATCGGTAGAATTCGGTCATTTGCTAAAATAGCGTAAACTGAGGTTGGGCAAGTGCCTCAGCTGCTGGTGGAGCAGATTCTCCCCTGCCCCCAGATTCAGCCCTTGGTCGAGCACGACTCTCCTCCTCTTCATCAACTTCTCTTTGAGAAGCAGGATCCATATCCTATTCAAAATAAGAAAACAAACAGATCTGCATCAGTGTCACCTCAATACTTACAAATGCAATGCAATGGTATGCACTCTATCTAGGCCCAGAAACGCCTAAACCAATGCTCTGATACCACTAAATGTGACACCCCTTACCCATCTACAGTGTAGCCGAGCAAGATATGCCACTCAATGTGCCAGAGCACCAATTCATGTTTCAATTACAATTTATCCCTTTTAATTCATTTATTTACAATTTTTGATAAATCTAAATTTTTCTGTAATTTTTATAGAAAATCCGGCAGAGTGTCGGCTATAGATTGGAAAAACAATTCTTCTGAACCTGTTTAAAAACACTTCCAATATAATTTCCAAATCCAGACTCCATTATACACACATATCTCAACTCAATCTCAAAATCTCAATACTATTTTCAGAAATTTTTCTTTTTTGTTCACATCATTACTGGAAGCACATTCATAAATATTTCTCAACATTTCATTTTTCAACATAATATACAGAAAATTTCAATAACATGAAATTTCATATATTTACATTATTACATAATTTCAAGAGTTTATAATTACAATCCAAACTAATACAAAATGCAAAATACAAAATGCTACCAAAAATCCTAATGTCCTACCATATGCACTGCAGATGTGAGGTGACTCTGGACTCCGGATGTAGGTCTGAAAGTTCACCCGGTCTGATGTCTGTTGGGCTCCCCAGCTAGGTCTCCAGTACCTGCGCATGGCAAAAGTGACGAGCTGAGCAATTCTACTTAGTGGTGACAATATAAAATGAAATAAAATAAAATAAAATAAGTATGCCGAATGTATGATTACATTTTTGGGTAGACTTAATTCCTGATATTTATTGCAGTATTATTCGATTAAAGATTGGTAAGATTTATTATCATTGCCCGAGTAATCCATACTAGTCGACTGGACTGGATAAACGGGTAAACTGGCACTGGGTACTAAGTACCTCGGACCATCACACCATCAGTCACATTATGTCTCCCAGTGTGCAACAGAACAGCTAATAAGCTGTAATAATCATCAGGGATAAAACCCGAGTGTAACAACTCAAATAACATAGCCAAAGGCTATTATGTCACATAATGGCATGGGAAGCCATGAAACACAGAATGGCATGAAGCCATATGCAGTACTGCTAACAAAACCCTATTGGCATGCTAACCTATCCAAACCAATCTTGCTAGTTATACTAGGGCATATTACACTTTTAAATTTCACAATTCTTGAAATTCAAGTTTTGGTGTTACTATTCAATTCATTAGTCAACCAAAATGTTGACTTTTACATGGACAATTGGTACATTGGTTTTAATACTCCCAACATACCACATTTTGCATTCTAAAATTGTTGGTATTGATTGCCAATACCATTTCTAAACTTAATGTTAATTGGACAAAATTTTCAGTTTTCATGCTTTGTCTTTACTATTCCATTAGTTATTTTTACAGTGGGAATTTGGCAGAATGATCAACATGAAAGTTGTTCCTTATTTTGTCTAGTTGCATTTCCTTTTTTGAATCACTCCATTTGGAGTTTTGTAACTCAAGTTATGGCCTAAAAACCACAACTGGCCGGATTATGATTTTTTCAGAATTTCTGGACTGACCAAATCTACAGTGTTAGGAGTAGTGACTTCAGGTCACTTTTTGAATATGTTATGGTCATAATTTGGGTTAGGTTTCTTCATGAAAGTTGTTGGTCTATATCTCAGATTGTTTTTGGTAAAATTTCAAGTCAATTGGACCTTTCTACATTGAGTTATGGCCAAATGACTAAACATTGTTCATTTGGTCATTTTGCCCAGGCAGAATGCAAGTCACCCAGATTAGGGCAATATTTTGGTTAACTTGGTTTGGTTTTATGGGCATACTTTCTTCACCAAAGTTGTGCCATTATGTGTCTAGTTTCATTTCCAATTGGCCTTACACAAATTGAACCTCTACAATTCTAGTTATTGCTGCCCAAACCTGCTGGACTCATGCCTAGTCCTGCAGGTCACCAAGCGCAGCCACACCAAACTCAAATCCCACTACACAATTCACTTCATTTTTTATTCAAACAAAACCAAATGGTCACTAATTGACCATTAAAACCTACTTTCATCATCACATGATCAAAGTCTCATTTTCTAACCTAAACCCTAACTCAAACATTACACACCATGCATTATCATTGCATTTCATTAATCCACTTAAGAGATACATATTGTGGCAGCCATACTAGCATTTTAACTCCATAAAAATCATCACAATCTCACCCCAACCAAGGCTGATGAAATTAGGGTATGGCATAAAAATGGTATTTCATCAATTTCTTTGTCATTTGCACTCATTCATAGTCCTTATACTTGAATTTAAAGTGAAATTCAAGGTTAGGTCACAAACCTCTAATGGAGTGAGATTTCCCAATTGCTAGGGTTCCTCTTTTCCTTTTCTTTTTGCTCCCAAAAGACTTGCCAAGATGTAAGAACACTTTTTTGTGTTGGGAATATAGGGTTTAGTTGGGTAGAAGCTAGGGAAATCAAGCTTTGAAAAGCTTGCTCAAGGTTGGCAATGGTGGGAGGGCTGACGGTAAGAAGAAGAATGGAGAAGGAGTTCTGATTTTTTTTTTTTTCAGCCCATTTAGTCTCTTTTAAATAAACTTATGCCATGTGTCAACATTGGATTGGTTGGGAGAATTTTAATGACATCATTATGATGTCATAATTCCATTTTCTTTCATTTTCTCTCCTTTTCTTGTCTATTTAATTTCAATTAAATTTTTAACAATATTTATTCTTATTTTATGTCATAGAAATTATTTATTTAACTGGAAAAGTTGGCCAAAATTCATCTCTGAAGATAAAATGACTAAAATGCCCTCCGTTTGGCTTAATGAGCCAAAATTGTGTGTACCGATAGAAAAATTTTTCTAAGCATTTTCTTGGCATTCTAATGCCATAAGAACCTCAATGACCCTTCTCTAGAGTCCCAAAAATTATTTTATAATTTTTTTCCCGGGTCTAAGGTTGCTAACGGCGTTCACCGTCACTTCCCTTTTGGGTTACTCATCCCTGGTGTTTCGGCTCGTTTAACCTTAGTGTATTTCGTTTCTAAAAATTTTCCTTGATTGTTATGAGCATTATTTAGTTTCTTTATAACTCCTCACTCTAGTCTATTTAAAATTTCAAACATTCTAGCTGCCCGGACCTACATTGGTCACCGGAACAGTAGACTGTACGGACTAGCTAAAGTGAGGATGTTACATGATAGGCACTTATACATAATAAGTAGGTCGAACCAGTGACATTTATGATAAGCACATGGAGTTTACTCTTGTCAATGTATTGTCATAAATCATATCAGTGCATATAATCTTTAGACTTGAGATAGCACAGTTATCTTGTATGTAGATGGTTTGAGTTTGATACTGCTTTCATACTTGTACTGTGTATGGGTATATGGGCATGTATTAGCTCCTACTAGTTATATATGGAGGGAGGTGTTGATCAAGATGGAATCTGTTCCTCTAAGTAAATAGGGATAAAATCCTATGTTCATTTAATTGTTCTTGATGTTTCAAGTTCCTGACTGGGATAGATAGATTTAATCATAAAAGAGTTTCTGATGAGAAAATCTTTTAATCAAGATTTGGAATTAAAAGAGAACATAATATTCATAGCAAATGGGTTTGACATAAACCATGACTCCAGCTTGAGTTGGGATTTTGTAACAGAGAGATTCTAGTGTATGGTAATATATGATTATAGGTTCATTTAAGGTAAACCTTATTACTGATTGGGTGGCCATGGCATGCTATGCTAGGTGTTAACCATGGTCTATGAGGTGTATAAAATGATTTAGAGAAATCATTTATGGCAAGAAAGAGTTCTGATGATATTAAGAGTTGATATCATGTCTCATTGCCAATTAGTGATGAGCTTAGTAAGTCACACACATACACAAGTAATCACTAAATTAAATATGATTTAATTAATTAATTAAAGAGTTTAATTGATTAATTAAATAGGTTTGGTTTTGCAATTAGATTGCAAAGTCCCTGCATGACTTGAAACCAAATCAAGGTTATTGGATGTATAATATAATTTAAATTTATATTTAAAGTGTTTAAATATAAATTTAATTAATGAGAAATTAATTAATAAAGATTAATTAGTTAATTTATATTTGATACAAATTAATTAGAAGAAGAGAAATAATTATTTTGGGTTGAGAACTCAAAATTAAAATACAAGGGCATTTTGGTCATTTCACAGGGTGACATGTGGTACCATGAGATGGTGACACATGGCACTACACATAAGCTTGCCATATGTTTTTTAATCATGTAAGGTGGTTAGAATTAAGATTAAATATAGGTTTGACACTTGGCACAATGTGATTGGGTCAATTAAACCTAGAGCCAATCAGAAGGTGACATATGGCAAGGGTTTTAAGTGGTGACCTAGCTATATAAGTATTGTTATGAAAAAAAAAAATTACAACCAGTTGCTACCTCCCTTTGTGCCGCCACCCTTGAGGCTCCCATTCTCTCTTCTTCATCATCTCTCATCAATTCCAAGAGATTAGCAAACAATCTTTTGAATTAAAAATACTAGAAATTGTTTCTAGTGTCCTGTTTACATCTTTAATCTCTTAAAAGGTAAAACTGGATTTTCTAATTAAAAGAAAAAGCTTCAGAAGCTATTCAAGGGCTACCATAGGTGATCTTGGTGTGGACAAGCTAGAGGACAACATCTGGTGTCCTAAAGATGCATCCCGAAGGTGCCAAACGTATTGCAGTGCATCAAGAGGTTAGTGCAATTGTTCTTGATCTAATCTAGGGTTCTAAAATTAATCTGATTAATTCTAAAATCTTAAATGGCAAATACAGATCCAAAAACATATTAAAAGAGTATTAATATGTTGTTTATCATTGAAATCAAATAGATAAAAATAAATCTTGCATGATGCATGTGACCCTAGGTGATTATTTTTGAATTCAATAATATAATCTTGTGTTTTTCATGCTTCCGCTCCTTCAATTGGTATTAGAGCCACTATACTTGCCATTTAGATTATTCAATATGAGATTTGATTGTGTGATTTGATCAAAAGTTGATCAATTCATTGATGGTTAGAATGAACAAGGTGGCAGCATGATGGAGTGCACCATGGGTGCGCATGGTTTGGCTCCTTCCATGGTGTGTGCTAGGTTTGGCTTTTTAATTTACAATTGTTGTATGATCTAAAAGCTCATCCTATGTCTAATTAAATTTTTTAATTAAAGTTTTAATGACACAATTGAATTTTGATTCAAATCAAAATTTTAAAATTTGTTTAAATGTGATTCAAATCTGAATTTTAAAAGTTGTTTAAATGTGATTCAAATCTGAATTTTTAAAGTTGTTTGAATCATATTCAAATATGAATTTTTAAAAATTGTTTGAATATGATTCAAATCTGATTTTTTAAAAATTGTTTCAATGTGATTCAAATATGAATTTTTAAATTTGTTTGAATGTGATTCAAATCTGAATTTTTAAATTTGTTTGAATCATATTCAAATCTAGATTTTTAAGTTGAATATGAGATATTCAATTTAATTTAAGTATGTATGTTTTATTTAGTTGTTAAATAGTGATATGCATGATGGATGATCATGGACTATAAAAGACCAATGTGATTGGATTTATTTCTCTTATGTTTCTTTGGGATTGTAAATTAATTAATTCATTTTAATTTATTTTGGGCATGTATTATTAAGGTTGTAATAATTTTTGGGTTGTAATTTCATTTATTTAGTTCTTGTAAATTTGCCTTGGTATGCCAAGGATTACTATGTAATATTGGATTGCAAGAAGATCAAGGAGGTCAAGAGCATTGGTGGGACTAGTGGGAGGAATTCAATATCAAGTGTTGATTATGTACTCCTTCAGCAACTCTTGTAATATGAATGAATGAAATGCACTTAGGAATGCCCTGATTCAATTCTTGGTGGCTCAGAATTGAATCCCTTAGAAAGTCCATGATCATACCATATTTACTGTTTATCCATAAATGCATGAGATGTATGGGAATGTATGCAACTATATGATATATGCATGCTAAATGGATAATGTGCAAACTGAGACCTTAATAGTAATTAGGATGACCACAAAATCTTCCAAACAAATAATTAAGTTGGATATGTTATAATTAAAATAATTATTACATGGGCCCTCCATTGAGGAAATTATTTTAAGAAATTTTAAATACTTGCATATGATGCAATTAATTGAAGAGATTTTCTTAAGAATAATTGTTAAGCATGAGATGTTGTAAATATGTAAATGGTTTGGTGGGCAATATTGGATGTACCTAAGGACATTAAAATTATTTGCATAATTACTGGCTCAATGGGATCAACTTAACTAATGCAAGATAAGTTAATAATGGATGTACCTGAGATTTTGAGCATTAGGGGCTAGGTAAAGGATTGAACCTCACATGAGATGTGATGGGCAAGGAGTTGCTCACTTATAGTTTATTGTAATTCCAATAATGGATGTACCTGAGGATTATCAATAGAATTATAAGAATTCAATCACCCACTAGAAATCCTTCCAACTAGGATTTCCGTTTTCTACTTTGGAAGTATAGGATTCGCTAAGTTAGTGGGAGGACCAATTTGATTAAAAAACCATAATCATTTTCGTTAAATACATGATACATTTACTAATTAATCTGGTTATTTTCTGTAGTTAATTTTCTGATAATAATGAGCACAGAACAACCACTACCATCCAATATCCTTACAAGCATACTTGATCGCAATAGATTGACAGGACCTAATCTCTCTGATTGGCTAAAAAATTTGAAACTTGTCCTGAACCTTGAACATATAGGATATGTTTTAGACTCAAATGTTCCTAGTCCCTTACCTCCAGAGGCCACCCAAGAGGAACATGAAACTTTGGACAAGTGGAAGGAGCATGATATGAGAGCTAAGTGTTACATGCTTGCTTCCATGAGCAATGAGTTACAGAAGCAGCATGAGAACATGCAGAGTGCGAGTAAGATCCTCCTTCACCTACAAGAGTTGTATGGTGAGCACAGCAAGAATGCTAGGTATGAGATATCTAGACAGCTGTTCCGCATGAGGATGTCTGAGGGACAGAATATTGGGGATCATGTCCACAAGATGATTCGGCTAATTGTGCAGCTGGAACATCTTGACTTTAACATGGATTTCCAACTGCAGACGGATTTGATCCTTCAGTCCCTTCCTGAGTCTTTTGGGAATTTTGTGACAAATTTCCATATGACTAAACAGGAATGCACCTTGTCTGGTTTACTCAACATGCTAGTGATTGCCCAAAAGAATATGCCGGTCTATAAAGGAAAAGAGGTAGCTTTGATTGCATCTTCTTCTACTGGAAAGTCCAACAAGAAGAAGGGCAATAAGAAAAAGAAACCTCAGATCCCTGGTCCTTCCAAGAAAATAGCTAAACAGAAAGGGAAGACTAAAGCTGATAGAGGCAAAGGAAAGTGTTTCCATTGGTAGAAGGATGGGCACTAGAAAAGGAACTGCCCAGTGTATCTTGCTTCTCTGAAGGACAAGAATGATAGAACTTTAGAAGGTATGTCCATATCTTATTATTTAGATTCTGATGATACTCATAGTTCATCTACAGCTTGGGTTTTAGATACTGGTGCCAGTTCTCACATTTCTTATGATATGCAGGAACTAGCAAATAGTAGCAGCTTGCGTTCTCAAGATGTTAGAGTCCGGATTGGCAATGGCTCAACTGTTGAAGCTTTAGCCATAGGATCTAAATCTTTTTACATGTCTGGACATGTTTTGTGTTTGGATAATATTTTATATATACCTGATGCTTTTAAGAACATCATTTCTATATCTAGTTTGACTAGAAATGGCTATGAATTTCAGTTCACAGATGATGTTTGCAATATTTATTTTGGAAATAAATATGTTGGTTCGGGTTATATGAGTGATGGTCTTTATTATTTAGATAATAATGACTAACACAAAATGAATGCAAGTGATCTAAATGAATTCAATGCCATGGTGAAAATCAACTCAAGTTCAAAATATATTTAGCACTTAAGGTTATGTCATGTTGCAGAAGATAAGATTGCAAAACTAGAGAAAATGGGGATTCTATTCTCATTGGGCTCTAAGCATACTCCCACTTGTGAATCTTGCCTTCAGGGAAAAATGACTAGATCACCCTTTGTTGGACAAGGGCTAAGGGCTAAAAATATTTTGGAGCTAATACATAGTGATGTATGTAGTCCATTTAAGGAAATGGCTAGAGGCGGTTTTCATTATTTTATTACCTTTATTGATGATAAATCAAGATTTGGGTATTTGTATTTGATGAAATACAAACATGAATCCTTTGAAAAGTTCAAAGAATTTAAATTTGAAGCAGAAAATCAAACAGGAAAGAGTATTAAAACTCTTCGATCAGATCATGGAGGTGAATATTTGAGTACTGAATTTGATGAATACTTGAGAGAGCATGGCATTGTTTCCCAGCTGACTCCTCCAGGAACACCACAGCTGAATGGTGTATCTGAAAGGAGAAATTGTACCCTATTGGATATGGTACGTAGTATGTTGAACTATACTGATATGCCAATCTCCTTTTGGGGATTTGCATTAGAATCAATTTTGTATATTCTGAATAGGATTCCATCAAAATCAGTTTCTTCCACACATTATGAGATATGGCATGAAAGAAAACCAAGTCTTAAGCATGTTAAGATTTGGGGTTGTCCAGTTTATATCAAAAAGCTGAACATTGATAAATTAGAAACCAGGTCAGAAAAGGGTCTATTTGTTGGATATCCAAAAGATAGTTTTGGATATTATTTTTATTTGCCTACTTCACAAAAGGTTGTGGTAAGTAGAGATGCCACATTTCTTGAACAACAGTTTGTTCAAGAAGGAGGCAAAGGAAGGCAAATAGAGTTAGAATTGGAGAATTCTAACCAACTAACAGATCAGATGGATATAGATCCATCTAGTCAACCTACACTCGTTAATGAAACATCTACAGCTGTTCCTCGTAGAACAACTAGGGTATCTCACCCATCAGTGAGATTTGGTTTCCTTCATGAAGAAGAACAAGAGTTGTCTACTCATGAAGAAGTAGATCATGGAGATGATCCACTTACCTATGAAAAAGCTATATCAGATATAGACTCTTCAAAATGGATTGATGCTATGAAATCCGATATTGATTCCATGTATAAGAATCAAGTTTGGGATATTGTTGACCCACTTAAAGGTATTGTACCTATAGGGAACAAATGGGTTTTTAAGAAGAAAATTGGTTCTAATGGAAAGGTAGAGACCTATAAGGCAAGGCTAGTAGTGAAAGGGTTTCGCCAAAGGCAAGGAATCGATTATAAGGAGACTTTCTTGCCTGTTGCCATGCTTAAATCAATTAGGATTCTATTAGCAATAGCTACATACTATGATTATGAGATTTGGCAGATGGATGTCAAAACAGCTTTTCTCAATGGATACATTGAAGAAAACATTTTCATGGAACAACCTAGGGGTTTTCAATCCCAAGATGGTTCCAAGGTATGCAAGCTAAAGCGATCCATTAATGGGTTGAAATAAGCTTCGAGGAGTTGGAACATCCGTTTTGATGAAGCCATTAAGTCATTTAGTTTTATAAAAAATGAGGATAAGCCATGTGTATATAAGAAGGTTAGTGACAGTGCTATCACTTTCTTGTCTTATATGTGGATGACATACTGTTGATGGGTAATGACATAGGTATGTTGACAACTGTAAAGGTATGGTTGTCAAATACATTTTCCATGAAAGACTTAGGGGAGGCAACCTATATTCTTGGGATTCACATCTATAGAGATAAAGCGAAAAGAATAATTGGTTTATCCCAAAGTCTATACTTGGAAAAGGTGTTAAAGAGGTTTAACATGCTTGATTCCAAGAGAGGATTGTTGCCAATGAGACATGCTATCCACCTTTCTAAAAAGATGTCTCCAAAGACACCTAAAGAAAGAGATAAAATGGCCAGGATTCCATATACTTCGGCTATTGGAAGTTTAATGTATGCAATGTTGTGTACTAGGCCAGATATCGCATATGCTATTAGTTTAACTAGAAAGTATCAATCCAATCTAGGTTTAGAACACTGGATAGCTGTCAAGAATATCCTTAAATACTTGAGAAGAACTAAGGATTTATTCTTGATTTATGGAGGTGGAGAATTGCAATTAGAAGGTTATACTGATTCTGATTTCCAATCAAATATCGATGATAGAAAGTCTACCTCTAGGTATATGTTCATTTGTAATGGAGGTGCAATCAGTTGGAAGAGTTCCAAACAGAGCACGACTGCAAATTCCACTACCGAGGCTGAGTATATTACTGCATCAAATGCTGCAAAGGAAGCTGTTTGGATAAAGAAGTTCGTGACAGAACTTGCAGTAGTTCCTTCCATTGAGTCAGCAGTTCCACTTCACTGTGACAACAATGGAGTAGTCATACAGGCTAAGGAACCCGGGTCTCACTAGAAATCCAAACACATAGAAAGGTGCTATCACATTATCAGAGAAATAGTTGGACGAGGTGATGTAGCAATACAGAAAATAGCATCAGCTGAAAATCCAACTTATCCATTCACTAAGCCTATGTCACAGACTCAGCTAGACCGATATCTTGAGAAGATGGGTCTAAGATATTGTAATGAATGGCTCTAGTGCTAGTGGGAGATTTTTAGTAGTATGCCCTAGTGCATATCATTTAATATGTATCTTGTATATATTTTATTATTAAAAGGCATTTTCACTTTTTCGTTTACATAATATATTTATGTGTAATAGAAAAGGTCCATTGATATTTTGTTAGAAATTCTATTCTTAAGTTGTTAAGAATATGAGTGACAGTATTTCTGGTACAAAGTATCATAAATAGGTTCACAATCAAGGATATTTCACAATAAGGACATGACTTATCCAGAAAGATTGTATTCATGTTTGTTCCCAAATTATTTATATGAGATATAAATAAGATGGAATGGTGAGTCTCATGCCATATGATAAACATGATAGGCACTTATACATGATAAGCAGGTCGAACCAGTGACATTTACGATAAGCACATGGAGTTTACTCTTGTCAATGTATTGTCATAAATCATATCAATGCATATAATCTTTAAATCTGAGATAGCACAGTTATCTTGTATATAGGTGGTTTGAGTTTGATACTGCTTTCATACTTGTACTGTGTAGGGGTATATGGGCATGTGTTGGCTCCTACTAGTTATATATGGAGGTAGGTGTTGATCAAGATGGAATCTGTTCCTCTAAGTAAATAGGAATAAAATCCTATGTTCATGTAATTGTTCTTGATGTTTCAAGTTCCTGGCCAGGACAGATAGATTTAATCAGAAAAGAGTTTCTGATGAGAAAATCTTTTAATCAAGAACTGGAATTAAAAGAGAACATAATATTCATAGCAAATGGGGTTTGACATAAACCATGACTCCAGCTTGAGTTGGGATTTTGTAACAGAGAGATTCTAGTGCATGGTAACATATGATTATAGGTTCATTTAAGGTAAGCCTTATTACTGATTGGGTGGCCATGGCATGCTATGCTAGGTGTTAACCATGGTCTATGAGGTGCATAAAATGATTTAGAGAAATCATTTATGGTAAGAAAGAGTTCTGATAATATTAAGAGTTGATATCATGTCTCATTGCCAATTAGTGATGAGCCTAGTAAGTCACACACATACACAAGTAATCACCAAATTAAATATTATTTAATTAATTAATTAAATAGTTTAATTGATTAATTAAATAGGTTTGGTTTGTAATTAGAATACAAAGTCCCTAGCATGACTTGAAATCAAATCTAGGTTATTGGATGTATAGTATAAGTTAAATTTATATTTAAAGTGTTTAAATATGAATTTAATTAATGAGAAATTAATTAATAAAGATTAATTAATTTATTTATATTTGATATAAATTAATTAGAAGAAGAGAAATAATTATTTGGATTGAGAACTCAAAATTAAGACATAGGGGCATTTTGGTTATTTCCCAGGGTAACATGTGGCACCATGAGATGATGACACATGGCACTATACATAAGCTTGCCAAATGTTTTTTAATCATATAAGATGATTAAAATTAATATTAAATATAGGTTTGACACTTGGCACAATATGATTGGGTCAATTAAACCTAGAGCCTATCAGAATGGCAAGGGTTTTAAGTGGTGACCTAGCTATATAAGTGTTGTTATGAAAAAAAAAAAAATTTGCAACCAGCTGCTGCCTCCCTTTGTGCTGCCACCCTTGGGGCTCCCATTCTCTCTTTTTCTTCATCTCTCATCAATTCCAAGAGATTAGCAAACAATCTCTTGAATTAAAAATACTAGAAATTATTTCTAGTGTCCTGTTTACATTTTTAATCTCTTAAAAGGCAAAACTTAATTTTCTAATTAATAGAAAAAGCTTTAGAAGCTATTCAAGGGCTGCCATAGGTGATCTTGGTGTGGACAAACTAGAGGGACAACATCTGGTGTCCTAAAAACTCATCCCAAAGGTGCCAAACACACTGCAGTGCATCAAGAGGTTAATGCACTTGTTCTTGATCTAATCTAGAGTTCTAAAATTAATCTGATTAATTCTAAAATCTTAAATGGCAAATACAGATCCAAAAACATAATAAAAGAGTTTTAATATGTTGTTTATCATTGAAATCAAATAGGTAAAAATAAATCTTGCATGATGCATGTGACCCTAGGTGAAAATTTTTGAATTCAATGATATAATCTTGTGTTTTTTATGCTTCCGCTCCTTCATTATCAAGTCAAACATTTTTAGCAGGTTTGGAGTTCCTAGAGCTTTGATCAGTGACTGGGGCACACATTTTTGTAATAGAATTGTTGAGGCATTATTGAGGAGATATGATGTTTTCGATAGAGTATCTACAGCTTATCATCCTCAAACAAGTGGGCAAGCAGAGGTGTCTAATAGAGAGATCAAGTCTATTTTGGAAAAAACAGTGAAGCCAAATAGAAAAGATTGGAGCCTTAGACTTGATGATGCTTTGTGGGCTTACAGGACTGCTTATAAAACACCAATAGGTATGTCCCTGAAGGAACAAAAGCGTGAAAAATACAAGTTTATACCATTGAATTCGAAAATTTTCACCTAGGGCCACATGCATCATGCAAGATTTATTTTTATCTATTTGATTTCAATGATAAACAACATATTAAAACTCTTTTAATATGTTTTTGGATCTGTATTTGCCATTTAAGATTTTAGAATTAATCAGATTAATTTTAGAACCCTAGATTAGATCAAGAACAAGTGCACAAACCTCTTGATGTACTACAGTGTGTTTGGCACCTTCGGGATGCGTCTTTAGGACACCAGATGTTATCCCTCTAGCTTGTCCACA
The DNA here is from genome assembly GCF_030052815.1 of Hevea brasiliensis. NCBI lineage: Eukaryota > Viridiplantae > Streptophyta > Magnoliopsida > Malpighiales > Euphorbiaceae > Hevea > Hevea brasiliensis. The sequence continues at coordinate 14,154,532 of NC_079510.1, forward strand.
CTAAGATCACCTATGGTCGCCCTTGAATAGCTTCTAAAGCTTTTTCTATTAATTAGAAAATCAAGTTTTACCTTTTAAGAGATTAAAGATGCAAACAGGACACTAGAAACAATTTCTAGTATTTTTAATTCAAGAGATTGTTTGCTAATCTCTTGGAATATATGAAAGATGAAGAGAAAGAGAAGGGAGACTCTTGGGTGGCGGCACCAAGGAAGAGGAGCTGCTGGTTGTGTTATTTGTTTTTCATAATAACACTTATATAGCTAGGTCAATTCATTAAACCCTTGCCACATGTCACCCTCTGATTGGTTCTAGGTTTAATTGACCCAATCACATTGTGCCAAGTGTCAAACCTATATTTAATCTTAATTTTAATCATCTTACATGATTAAAAGACATTTGGCAAGCTTATGTGTAATGCCATGTGTCACTATCTCATGGTGCCACATGTCACCCTGTGAAATGACCAAAATGCCCCTGTGTCTTAATTTTGAGTTCTTAACCCAAAATAATTATTTCTCTTCTTCTAATCAATTTATATCAAATATAAATTAATTAATTAATCTCTATTAATTAATTTCTCATCAATTAAATTCATATTTAAACACTTTAAATATAAATTTAACTTATACTATACATCCAATAATCTAGATTTGGTTTCAAGTCATGCTAGGGACTTTGCAATCTAATTGCAAAACCAAACCTATTTAATTAATCAATTAAACCCTTTAATTAATTAATTAAATCATATTTAATTAGGTGATTACTTGTGTATGTGTGTGACTTACTAGGCTCATCATTAATTGGCAATGAGACATGATATCAACTCTTAATATCATCAGAACTCTTTCTTACCATAAATGATTTCTCTAAATTATTTTATGCACTTCATAGACCATGGTTAACACCTAGCATAGCATGCCATGGCCACCCAATCAGTAATAAGGTTTACCTTAAATGAACCTATAATCATATGTTACCATACACTAGAATCTCTCTGTTACAAAATCCCAACTCGAGCTGGAGTCATGGTTTATGTCAAACTCCATTTGCTATGAATATTATGTTCTCTTTTAATTCTAGTTCTTGATTAAAAAGATTTTCTCATCAGAAACTCTTTTCTGATTAAATCTATCTGTCCTGGCCAGGAACTTGAAACATCAAGAATAATTAAATGAACATAGGATTTCATCTCTATTTACTTAGAGGAACAGATTCCATCTTGATCAACACCTACCTCCATATATAACTAGTAGGAGCCAACACATGCCCATATACCCATACATAATACAAGTATGAAAGCAGTATCAAACTCAAACTACCTATATACAAGATAACTGTGTTATCTCAGGTCTAAAGATTATATGCACTGATATGATTTATGACAATGCATTGACAAGAGTAAACTCCATGTGCTTGTTATAAGTGTCACTGGTTCGGCCTACTTATTATGCATAAGTGCCTATCATATTTGTTATATGGCATGAGACTCACCATTCCATCTTATTTATATCTCATATAAATAACTTGGGAACAAACATGAATACAATCTTTCTGGATAAGTCATGTCCTTATTATGAAGTATCCTCGATTGTGAACCTATTTATGATACTTTGTGCTAGAAATACTGTCACTCATGTTCTTAACAACTTAAGAATAGAATTTCTAACAAAATATCAATGGACCTTTTCTATTACACATAAATATATTATGTAAACAGAAAAGTGGAAATGCTTTTTATTAATAAAAACATGTACAAGATACATACTAAATGATATGCTCTAAGGCATACTACTAACAGTCCCCATACAGATTGGTATTTGGTAAGTTATGTCACTTTCCTTTAGAGTTTGAACATAAGGCTTATTGGGCTATTAGACAGTGTAATTTGGATTTGGATACTGCTGGTGTGGAAAGAAAATTACAATTGCAGGAATTAGAGGAAATTCGACTTGAGGCTTATGAGAACTCTAAGATCTATAAAGAAAAGACCAAGGTATTCCATGACAAACTAATTCTGAGGAAGTAGTTTGTGGTTGGAAAAAAAGTTTTATTGTATAATTCCATATTGAAGCTAATGCCTGGTAAGTTGCGTTCTCGTTGGATTGGACCTTTTGTTGTTACTAATGTGTTTCCTTATGGTGCAATTGAAATTCAAAGTTTTGGAACTAATAAGGTGTTCAAGGTTAACGGTCATAGACTCAAGCCATTTTATGAGGGATTTTAGGAGCATATAATGGAGGAGCTCAAATTGAGTAACCCAATTTATGTGGATTAAGGAGCTTTGCCATGTCGAGCTAACGACGATAAATAAAAGCGCTTCTTGGAAGGTAACCCATGATTCTTTATTAACTCTCGGAGAGAAGTGCTTTGTCCTTGAAATGACTTTTCTATTTTAGGTTGAGTTTTTGAGATTTTAGGCAAGGTAATAGTAACTTTAATGATGGATTTTTCCTCTTTTCCATACCATAGAGCAATTTTTTTTTCCTGCATAAATTATTTAGGCTTAATTTACTGGTGAAATGATTAGTTATGTGTACTTTAAACTGGTGTCATGCATATTTCATAACTTTGTTTAATCTATCAAGGCACTTTATAATATGTAGATGCATAAATTAGGGGAAATAAAAGGCTGAACTTGAAAATTGCTCCGCTATTTAGTTAAGCAAAGTAATCGAGGGTCTTCATGAACCCTATGTCGATTCTCAGGCCAAAAGCTAGCTAGATATGAGCAAGGTACTTTTCTGAAGGTGACGGTTAAAAAAAAAAAAAGTAACTGTGATAAGAGAGAAGTGCCAATTTCAAATTAAAAAAAAAAAAGCCCATTTCTATCTCCCCTAAGATTTGCAAAGAGCTATAATTGTTATGCCTTGATAAATTAGCCTTGTGTTTTGGTATGTATTGATTTAAAATTTTATGGAACTTTAATTGTGTGAGCTTAATTGATTTCAAGCCTTTTGTTTTGTGTTGAAGAATTGTTGATATATTGGTACGGTGTTGATGAAATTTGTTATGATGGTTATTACTTTACTTGCCTCTTCTTTCAAACCTTTAATCTTTTGTTAGAGAATATTGTGATAGGGTGAAGTTAAGGAACTTCTAAGTGGAGATGATTGAGAATTTAAGTCATGCTTGAGGACCAGCATGGAATAAATGTGGGGGAATTTGATAAGTGCATAATTTATTAATTTTACTTCCATCACATTTAGTGTTTCTAGGGTATCTTTATGCCTAATTCAGTTCATTAAAGTATAATTATCTATTACGCATATGTTTAGAGAGTTATTGAAATAATTGTGTTAAATGGAGAAATTTTTAGCATGTGCATTAATTTGACTCTTGCTGTATTTTTTAGGGTTTTGGTGAAGTTCCAGAGCATAGAAATGTGGAAGGAAGCTTGGAAAGGTAAAAGGATGGAGCAGTGTTGCTGATACAAAGTACACGGGTCGTGTAAGCACAACCACAGACCCGTGTAACATTCTGCCAGAAGAAATCCAAAGAGCCGAGGAAGAAACAAAGTACACGGGCCATGTAACTTGACCCGTGTAAATCCTAGAGACCCGTGTAACCTTCTGTGCCAATGCAAGACATACCCATTTAGCTCCAGTAAGTTACATGGCCCTGGGTCGTGTAGTGATACACGGGCCGTGTATCCGTCGACAATCAGTTTCCTGATTTTGCTCTAGTTGTAGTTTTTGACAGAGAGAAAGACTCTTAACACTTCAGGGTCTCCGAAAACCTAACCCTAGGCCATTTATTATAAATAGAAGAGGCATTCAGACCCTCAAAGGAGGTCTCCAACACCTTCATTTGATAGACATTCTAGATTTCTTCAATTTTCTACTTTATTTTTCTATAAGCCATAAACATGAGTGGCTAAGTTCTTAATTCAGTTCAAGGGATTCAAGTTCTTTTGTGTGATTTGTGAGACCAAGTTCTTAATTTAATTTATGTCTTTTGAATTACTATTGTTTTCTAATTTCATTGTCTTTAATCTATTGAATGATTTGCTAAAAAGGCTTATTAGTTAATTGTTTGATGTGATCAATTGCTAGTTCATCTTCATAATCTGTAATTGTTGTGTAAGATTGAACATGAGTAGCAGTTAGGTTTTATTGATTATGATCCCAGTATTCGATAATAACCTAAGGAAACAATAGGGTGAATTAAATGATTTATGCTTCCTAAATTGTTGTTCAGCTTAACTACTTCCTATTCTTAAAGCAGTTATTAATTTGATGAGGATTGCTTAATACCAATTCAGTTAATAATTAGAGTCAACAAGAGTGCTAGGCTCGAATTGATGAGTACAGAGAAGTTAGGGATTTTACCTCGCTGTTTGGTAAATCTACGTTAAGTATTCAATAAGAGATAATTGTATTTCTTTTGTCTATGATCGAATCAATGCATTGGAATGGGAATTACCTTGGACTGAAGTTTGTTTAATTTAAGAGTTTCTTATTTAATTTTAAATCTTAATTTTTGATTTTTAATTTCTTCTTTGGATTGCCAATTAACCCCCCCCCCCCCCCCCGCCAACCTTTATTTCTTTTTCCATTACACAAGTTCATGAAATTTAATAATTCAGTCTCTAGGGTTCGATCTGGATTTACCACTTACTATAGAAACTATTTCATAACTGGTAAATTCAGTTAATTTAATTTCTGGTGGATTCAACGGCCATCAAGTAGTATTCAAAAGCTCTGGGTGCCGCTGGCTGCACTGCTCTTCTTGTTGAATTACAAAAATTAATTAGAACAAAATTTACTTTCATCAAAACACATTTCTAGGTCATGCTTGTTCTATTTTTATATCAGCATCATGGACAAGTGTCCAGGTCATGGTTTATTGCATACTCTACTCAAAGGAAACAACTTATTTACATGAATGTGGACTATGAGTTACTGACACCTGGCAGGAGTTATAATGAATGATGAAACAGTGCATCAATTGTGTAAACAAGCAGTTTCTCAGGTAATTTATCCATTAGAATTCACCATTTCAATTAATATCAAGTATTTCTTTTCGAGTTCTGAAGATATCAGTGGCTTCTCTTGAGGTTTTCTAATACATAATAGGTCAATTCAGATTACTGGAAAAAGTGCTCAAAATTCTACTTTATTTCTAAATTGAATACCAAATATAAGTTGGACTCCATGGTTGTTTGAGTACTTTAAATTGCCTATAGCTGATTAATCTTGGCTCCTTAGATCTGGTAGGTCATTAACATTAGAATCCTCATTGGAAGTTTCTTACATTCTTTATTTCATATCGGTTTCTTGCATACGCTATGAATTTGTTGCTTCTGTGACCTAAATTATTGATTGCACTGTTCATGCTGTTACTTCTATAAACAAGCCTGAGCTGGGGCAGATGAATTTAGATAGCTCTTAATGTAGAAGGCTTTCATCTTGTTTCAATCATGTCCTACACCGCAAAGTAGTTTGTTATAATAAGCACGCAAATCTAAGACACACACACAAATTACACAATCACACAGTATTGAAAAAGAATAATAATAACACAGGATTTAACGTGGTTTAACCGTAAGGTCTACGTCCACAGGCAAGACAAAAGAAAAAGTTCCACTATGATGAAAAGAGCAAGATACAATCAATCAGAACTCTCAAACCCTAACCCCAGTGTGTTTCCCGAATATCTCACAACTCTACCGCAAAGGATAGAATATTACAATATTTATACTAGTCCATACCGAATGCCCCCGCGGCCCATGCCCTCCGCTACCACCACAGATCTCACTTTTTATCCCAATTGGGTCATAGCGCAAAACTTTCGGGTCGGGTCACAATTTGGGTCCATGGAAAACATATCCAAAATTCAAAGCCATAAAAATAACAATTCTTCCCCTTGGCTTGAATTTCCTCTATCATCAACAAAATAACCACAAACACTCTATCTTGCCATATGCCCTCGCAAGGGCATTACTGAGCACTACAAACACCAACCAAGTTTGGGCAATGCCTAAACTTGCTGACTGGGACTCCCTTGGTCATCATCTGCTGGATTATCATGTGTAGAGACTTTCTGCATAACTACAGTCCCCTGAGATATAATGTCCCGGATAAAGTGATATCTAACATCAATGTGCTTAGTTCGCTCATGGTACATCTTATTCTTTGTGAGATGTATTGCACTCTGACAATCACAAAACATGTTGCCTTATTCTGTATCAACCCAAGATCACCCACCAAACCTTGTAACCATAAAACTTCCTTTACTGCCTCTGCTAAGGCCATATATTCAGCCTCTATGGTAGACAAAGCAACTGTAGCTTGTAATATATCCACATAGCTAACAACTGAATCACTCATCTTGGCCTTGTCAAATGTTAAACCCACATCTGTAGTACCCTTCAAATACCTTAAAATCCATTTCACTGCCTGCCAATGCTCTTTCCCAAGACACACCATGTATCTACTCACAACACTAACTGCATGTGAAATTTCAAGTCGGGAGCATACATAGCATTCATGATGCTACCAACAGCATTTGAATAGGGAACACTAGACATGTGCTCCATCTCCTCATCTGTTTTTGGTGACATGTCTGCAGATAACTTGAAATGGGCAGCAAACGGAACAATCACAAGCTTAGCATTATTCATGTTGAAACACTTAAGCACTTTCTCAACATAAGCTTGTTGAGACAAGAAAAGCTTCTCAACACTTCTATCCCTGGTAATTTCCATTCCTAATATCTTCTTTGCCGCACCCAAATCCTTCATCTCAAACTCATCACTCAATTGCTTTTTCAGAATGTTAATTTGTGACATGCTTTTAGCAGCAATAAGCATGTCATCCACATACAATAGCAAATAAACAAAGGAATCATCTGAAAGCTTCTTATGATACACACAACTGTCATATGAACTACGATTAAAGCCATTACGAACCATGAATGTATCAAATCTTTTATATCACTACCTAAGAGACTGTTTCAGACCATAGAAAGATTTTTTAAGCAAGCAAACATGGTTTTCCATACCTAGAATGACAAATCCCTCAGGCTGACTCATATAAATTTGCTCCTCTAACTCACCATGCAAAAATTTTTGTCTTCACATCTAGTTGCTCAAGCTCTAGATTATGAAGAGCAACCATAGTAAGTAAGACTCTGATAGAACTGTGCTTCACAACTAGAGAAAAGTCAATCCTCTCCCTCTGAGTAAAGCCTTTTGCTGCCAACCGTGCCTTATATCGAGGTGCTTCAACCCCTAGAGTGCCTTCCTTTTTCTTGAACACCCATTTACAACCTACCACTTTTTGTCCCTTAGGCAAGTTACAAGCTCCCAAGTCTGATTCTTGTGAAGAGATTCAATTTCTTCACTCATAGCACTGACCCACTAATCTGCATCTGAATAAGAAATAGCTTCTTTATAATTGCTGGGTTCATGCACATTAACTGTTTCAGCAACTGACAAGGCAAATGCAACTAGATATGCATATGTATATCTCTGCAGTGGTCTAATTTGTCTTCTCTCTACACCAGTTGCAATGCTATATGGTTCCTGTTGCTGTTGCTCAGGTGCATCCTGTTGTTGATCAGGATCTTGCACCTCATCCTTTGAATCACTGGACTAAACTGATGAAGTATCAATATCAAGCTCCACCTGTTCTCTGACACTGATTCTGCTATTGACTTCTCCCTCTAACTATCCAATGAATTAGACTCATTAAATGTCACATCCCTGCTGATAATTAATCTTGGAGACTTTGGATCATTGCACCACAACCTGTAGCCTTTCACTCCAGATGCATACCCTAGAAATATGCATTTTCTTGCCCTTGGCTCAAGATTACCATCTCTTACATAAGCATAAGTAGGGCAACCAAATACTCTCAGCTGAGAGTAATCAGCAGGTGAATCGGACTAGATCTCAAAAGGAGTTTTGCACTCAATAGCTGTAGATGGAGGTCTATTAACCAAGAAATTGGCTGTATTGATTGCTTCAGCCCAAAAATCCTTTCCCAATCCTGAATGTGAGAGCATGCTTCGTGCTTTGTCACAAAGCATTCTGTTCATGCGTTCTGCAATACCATTCTATTGTGGTATCCTTGTACAAGTGCAATGTCTCACTATACCTTCATTGCTGCAGAATGCATCGAACTCACGATTGCAAAATTCCAACCTGTTATTAGTTCTAAGATACTTGACCTTCTTTTCTGTCTGCTTCTCAATCATCGTCTTCCACTTTACACAAGTTGAAAATGCCTCATCTTTTGTTTTCAGAAAATAGACCCACACCATCCGAGAGTAATCATCAATCAAAGTCATGAAGTACCGGTCACCGCTCTTGGAAGTGATTCTGTTAGGACCCCATAGATCTGAGTGGATATAATCCACTATTCCTCTAGTCTTACGCACTGCCTTTTTATCAAACTTCACCCTGGTCTATTTGCCAAACACACAGTGTTCACAAAAGTCCATAGATTTTGTTTTTTGCCCGTCCAGCAAATCCCGCTTACTTAACATAGATAATCCTCTTTCACTCATATGTCCAAGACATATATGCCACAATTGAGTCTGATTATTGCTTCTGGATGCTACTGCAGCTTCCCCTAAAACTGTACTGTCCTGAAGAAAATACAATCTTGAAAACAAACTGCTCTTCATGAAAACCATAGAGCCCTTGCACACTTTGAGAACTCCATTCTCTGCATGGTATCTGAGTCCATGAGAGTCAAGTGTCCCAAGCGAAATCAGGTTCCTCTTTATTCCTAGAACATGCCAACACTTTATAGTTTTGAAAATGCCATCAAACATCCTCAATCTGATGTTACCAATTCCTTCAACAGATAATGCACAATCATTGCCCACAAATACCTTGCCACTCATTTGTTTGTAAGTGACAGACCAGTTTCTGTGTGGACACATGTTATAAGTAGCACTAGTATCAAGAATCCAGGTATTTTGTGTCACACCCTACTCCTCCATAAGGCATAACATGATCCCATAGCACACCTAATGAGTTACCGTACTTCGCCTTCGTAAGAATTTCAATTTATCAAATCATAACTGAACATTTAAAGTAATTCCAATAATTTGTGGAAACAAATCTTAATTTTAATAAAATCAATTATGCATAAATCCCATTTGAAATCACAATTCTTCCTATTCAAAACCCATTCTTTACTCACTAACAATGCAAGACTAATCTGTAAGGGCCATCTTCAGGGTGATTCTTACTCCCTATAGTCGGGGAGATCGAATCGGGGTTCTAACTCCCTATGGTCGAGGAGGTCGAATCATCGTGCACAGTACACACCACAATAATGAAACTTTCGAAAGGGTCGATGAAAAACATAGATCTAATCTCTAATAAGAGGAGAATCTAAGCCTGTGCACGTACCATGGTAATCAAAACAAAGCTAACTCCATTGTCTCTTCAACAAATGAGAGAGACGGGTAATAACCTAGTCAAGCATCTATAGTAAGATATAAAACAATATCATGAATTTCTTTATCCTTTTTGTGAGCATAAATCACAACACAATTCAATTCAAAGTTAATTCCAATATCCAATATTTTTTTTTATGCTCATCCCAATTCAAAACATAAATTTGTATTTTTCCATGCAAATCCCATTTCAATCACAACTTCCAAAACTGAATTCAATCAATCCATATCAAGAATAAAATCATAAGTTAATCATTTTTCCCACAATTAAACTCATTTATACCATAACACATTTTAATGATCGTTGAAATAAATTCAATAATTGGTAAACATAATACATAAAGAAACTAAAATCCTTTAACCAAATAAAATATGCAAAACTTTAACAATGTAAAACTAGTTGTGCACAAACCTCTTGGTTGACTAGTTTACTCCAAATTTTGGTTTTTCCTTGAAGATCCATTTCCAGTCTCTTTTTCAACTGAAACACACAGTTTACAGCGTTTCAGTACCATATGTCATAATAAATCCATTAATTTATTTCATGCCTACTTAGATGTAGCCTTAAATTTGCTTAAATTGGTATCCTTTAAATTTTGCATTTTGGAGTTACTATTCATTACACTATTCAAGTCAAAATATTGACTTTTTCCTATTAAATAGGTTTATTAATTCTAATTGCACCCATATACCACATTTTTGGATGTCAATTTTGTTGGCATTGATTGCCATTTCAATTTCTAATTTCCCTAGGTGCAAATCCAAAATTTTTAGTTTTGGTTCACTGTTTTCTACTGTTCCATTGGTCCAGTTACTATAGGCATTTGGCTAAGTGTCCTTCATCAAAGTTGCTCCTTATAGTCTTATCTTTAATTCCCTTTTTGAATTACTCTATTTGGAGTTTTGTAGCCCAAGATATGGTCATTTTTCTAAGGCTGGCTGGATTAGTTCTGTTATGGAAAGTCAATCACTATGTTATGGAAAGTCAATCACTATATTATTTTTCTGTATATTTTGTATTCTGTATTCCTATTTAGGATTTCTTCCTAATTAGTAGAACACAATTATAGGAATCAATTGTATATATATACCCATGTACAGATTAATTGAAATCAATAAGAATCATCTCTTTCGACATGGTATCAGAGCAGGTCATCAATCTAGGGTGACTATTTATTCTCACTACCCAGCTCAGGAGAGACCTTGGTCGCCGACCGGCCGTTTCAACCCCGATCAACATTGCAGCGCTGCCTCAACCCCTCATTCCACCACCGTGTCGTTGTTCGATCCAGTATAACCATTAAAGGACTTCTGAGGTTTGGCTCTCAGATCCTATTTCGGTATTTGCTTGATTTGTGATTTTGGGTTATTTTGCTGCTATAAGCACTTTGGATTAGCGTTTCGGTTAGTTTTCTTTGTCTCAACAAATGGCAGACAATAAGAATATTATTTCTGATGTGATTCCGGTGATGACTAAGATCACGGAACACAAACTTAATGGTTTGAATTACCTGGAGTGGAGTAAGATTGTTAGGGTCTATTTGCGTAGCATTGATAAGGATGATCACCTTACTAAAGATCCACCCATTGATGATACACGACAAACTTGGCTAAGGGAGGATGCTCGATTGTTTTTGCAGCTTCGGAACTCGATTTATAGTGAGGTAATTAGTTTAATTAATCACTGTGAGTTTGTTAAGGAATTGATGGATTACTTAGATTTTCTGTATTCTGGTAAAGGGAATATCTCCCGTATTTATGATGTTTGTAAGGCATTCTACCGTGCTGAGAAGGAGGATAAGTCTCTCACGGCTTATTTTATGGATTTTAAAAGGGTATATGAGGAACTTAATGTATTGTTGCCTTTTAGTCCTGATGTGAAAGTTCAGCATGCCCAACGGGAGCAACTGGCTGTTATGAGTTTTCTTGCAGGCCTTCCTTCAGAGTATGAGACTGCTAAATCTCAGATTCTCTCCAGTACTGAGATTTCCTCTTTGCATGAAACGTTCACACGGGTCCTTCGTACAGAGAGTACTCAATCTTCACAACCTGTAAGTAGTGCTCTTATTAGCCATAATCCAAATGGACAACAGGGTAATAGAAGAGGAAGTAGAGGAGGAATTACAGGCAACAGAAGTAATCAGCATAATGGAGAGGCTAGTTCTAATCAGGACTCAAGAGGAGTCATTTGTTATTATTGCCATGAGCCTGGCCATACAAAATATAATTGTCCGCAACTTCAAAGAAAAAATCAGCGATCACAGATGGCAAATATGGCAGCAGAGAATTCTACAGTATCTTCCTCTGAGAAAACTATTTTGGTATCTGCAGAGGATTTTGCACAATTTTCCCAGTATCAGGCATCTCTAAAGCCTACCAGTTCCCCTGTCACTGCGATCGCTGAGTCAGGTAAATCTACTACATGCCTTGTGTCTTCTTCATCCAAATGGGTTATAGATTCTGGTGCGATAGATCACATGACGGGTAATTCTAGTCTTCTATCTGCTTTTCAGTCTAATCTCAGTTCCTCTACTGTTACTTTAGCTGATGGTTCTACTTCTTGTGTCATGGGTTCTGAAACTGCGAACCCGACTTCGTCAATTTCTTTGTCTTCTGTTTTGTGTCTACCAAAATTCTCTTTTAATCTACTTTCTGTTAGTAAACTTACTCGTACCTTAAATTGTTCTCGCTTCCTTTTTCCCGACTGTTTGTTTCAGAATCTTACGACGAAGCAGATTATTGGTAGAGGACGCGAGTCAGGTGGTCTCTACATTCTGGAAAATCATGTACCGCGGTCGCTTGTTTGCTCCAGTACCTTAACACCTCTTGAAGCTCATTGTAGATTGGGTCATCCTTCTTTGTCTACCATGAAGAAGCTATGTCCTCAATTTCAGTCTTTATCAGTACTAGAATGTGAGTCGTGTCAGTTTGCAAAATATCATCGTTTGCCTTCTGTGTCTAGAGTCAATAAACGGGCTTCATCTCCTTTTGAGGTAGTTCATTCTGATGTTTGGGGTCCTTGTTCTGTTACATCTAAAACTGGATTTCGTTATTTTATTACTTTTGTTGATGATTACTCTCGTGTTACCTGGTTATATTTAATGAAAAATCGTTCTGAGTTGTTTTCTATCTTTTGTGCCTTTTGTAATGAAATCAAAACTCAATTTAATATTTCTGTGCGCATATTAAGAAGTGACAATGCCAAAGAATACTTTTCAGCACAATTTCAGCCTTATATGACACAAAATGGCATTCTTCATCAGTCTTCCTGTGTGGATACCCCATCCCAAAATGGCGTGGCCGAAAGAAAAAATTGTCATCTTCTTGAGGTAACTCATGCTCTTCTTTTTCAGATGAAAGTACCTAAACACTTTTGGGCGGATGCAGTTTCCACGGCATGTTTTTTGATCAATCGTATGCCATCTTCTGTCCTTAATGGGGATATTCCTTATACTACTTTGTTTCCTACAAAATCTTTGTTCCCTATTGAACCCCGTATTTTTGTTGTACTGCTTTGTGCGTGATGTTCATTCCACGTTACTAAATTGGATCCAAAATCTCTCAAATGTGTCTTCCTTGGGTACTCCTACCCAAAAAGGGTACCGTTGTTTCTCTCCTACTCTTAATCGTTATCTTGTTTCTCATATGTCACATTTTTTGAGTCCACCCATTTTTTCCTCCATCATCCGTGTATGAGAGTCGTGAGAGGAGGATGATCTCTTAATATATACCGCCCAACCAATGTCTAGTACTCTCCCACACTGCTCCTTCCGTCTCTAGACCTACTCGACCTCCCGTTGTTCATGTTTATTCCAGAGATTGGAGATTCCCGACTCGGATCCTCCACCACTACTTCGCTGGGAGATCCTGCACTCATACTAATCATGATTCTGATATAGACTTACCCATTGCTCTTCGTAAAGGTAAACGGTCATGTACTTACCCTATCTCTTCTTTTGTTTCTTATAATCAATTGTCTTCTTGTTCTCGGTGTTTTGTTACTTCTTTAGACTCTGTTACTATCCCTAATACTGTTAATGAGGCACTGTCTCATCCTGGCTGGTGTGATGCTATGAAAGAGGAAATGGAGGCTTTAGATGCTAATGGTACATGGGAACTATTGCCTTTACCCACTGGTAAGAAAGCTATTGGTTGTAAATGGGTATATACAGTAAAGGTAAATCCTGATGGTTCTGTGGCTAGGTTAAAAGCACGCCTTGTAGCAAAAGGATATGCTCAGACATATGGGGTTGATTACTCTGATACTTTTTCTCCTGTAGCTAAACTTACTTCTATTCGCTTGTTTATCTCTTTAGCAGCTACATATGATTGGCCCCTGCATCAATTGGATATCAAGAATGCTTTCCTTCATGGTGATCTTCAGGAGGAGGTGTATATGGAGCAACCACCTGGGTTTGTTGCTCAGGGGGAGTTGGGTAAAGTTTGTAGGCTTCGAAAGTCTCTTTATGGCTTAAAACAAAGTCCTAGGGCATGGTTTGGGAGATTCAAAGGAAGCAAGACAGAATTTGGTATGCAAAAGAGTAAGTGTGATCACTCGATTTTATAGGCAATCTGAGGTGGTCTAATTCTCTTGGTAGTCTATGTGGATGACATTGTCATCACCGGGAGTGACTCTGCAGTATTTCATCTCTTAAAACCTTCCTCCAAACTCGCCTGCACCAAAGACTTGGGATTGTTAAAGTATTTCTTGGGTATCGGGTTATGAGAAGTAAGAAGGGTATTTTCTTGTCTCAAAGAAAATATGTCCTCGATCTATTGACAGAGACAGAAAATTAGGTGCTAAGCCTTGTAGCGCACCAATGACTCCAACTTTACAAATCAAGTAGCGGGGATAGTGAGTTGTTTGAAGATCCAGAGAGATACAGAGATTGGTAGGAAAATTGAACTACCTTACGTCACTCATCCCGACATTGCTTATGCCGTTAGTGTGGTAAGTCGCTTTATGTCTTCCCCAACCGTTGCTCATTGGGAAGCCTTGGAACAAATCTTGTGTTATCCAAGGGCGCCAAGAAGAGGTTTGCTATATGGTAATCATGGGCATTTGAATGTTGAATGTTTTTCAGATGCCGACTGGGCTGGATCTAAGGTTGACAGGAGGTCAACTACTGGATATTGCGTTTTTATTGGAGGAAATTTGGTGTCTTGGAGAAGCAAGAAGCAGAGTGTAGTTTCTCGATCTAGTGCTGAATCCGAATACAGAGCCATGGCACAATCAGTATGTGAGGTAATGTGGATACTTCAATTACTAGATGAGACAGGTTTTAAGACCTCCCTTCCTGTGAAATTGTGGTGTGATAATCAAGCTGCTCTTCATATTGCTTCTAATCCGGTGTTTCATGAGCGAACCAAACATATTGAGATTAATTGTCACTTTATTCGTGAAAAGATTCAACAACAGATCATCTCAACAGGACACATCAAAACTGGAGAGCAGATAGGAGATATTTTCACAAAAGCTCTGAATGGAGCTAGGATTGACTACATTTGTAACAAGTTGGGCATGATTAACATCTATGCTCCAACTTGAGGGGGAGTGTTATGGAAAGTCAATCACTATGTTATGGAAAGTCAATCACTATATTATTTTTCTGTATATTTTGTATTCTGTATTCCTATTTAGGATTTCTTATTTAGGATTTCTTCCTAATTAGTAGAACACAATTATAGGAATCAATTGTATATATATACCCATGTACAGATTAATTGAAATCAATAAGAATCATCTCTTTCTACAAGTTCAAACTTAAAATTTTGGGCACTTTCTTGGTTCTGCCAGTTTTGGTGTGCTTATTGCAGCTCACTTTTTTGATGGGTTATGGTTAGAATTTGGATTTGTATTCTCCATAAAAGTTTTAGTACTATGTCTTAGCTTTCCATCGACATAAAATTCAGGTCATTTGGACCTTCCTACACCAAGTTATGGCCATTTGGTCATTTTGGTATAGTGGCAGTGCATATTACCCTAATTTGACCTAATTGTTCACTACCTTAATGTCATTTTCCGGGCATTGTTTCTGCATAAAAATTGTGGCATTATGTGTCTACTTTCATATCCAATTGGTCTCATACCAATTGGGGTGGCAGAATTGCAGTTTTGGTCCCTAAAAGGGACCTAGGTCATACTGCCTAAAATTGACCCTTCTCCAATCCGAATTGCATTGCACTTCTAATCACTCCAACACATCTCAATTGGTCACTATTGACCATTTCTAACCTCAATTAGGGTCAACTGCATCAATTGACCATTTCCTCTAATTTTTCCTTCAATTTCATGAACTCAAGAACCCTAATTTTTACAAATAGTTCAATTAATGCAATTAAAGTAGATATTCAACTCCTACACACTTAATTAAGCTCACATACCATTTTTATCTCATCAAAATCATGCAAAACCCTAGTTTTCCCATGTGGGCCGAAATCTTCAAAGAGTTTAACAAGTTTGATTTGTTTAAATTTTTCATAATTTCTAAATTAGTTTAACTACATAAACATAATTTAACTAAAAATTCACAAGTTTAAACACTAACCTTTTCTTTGAATTCCAATTCTCCAAATCTTTCCACCTTTCTTCAAAATTTCTTCTTCAATCTTCTTTTTCTAGTTGCCAAAATAAGGTTTAATCACTAATAATGGGGAATTTATGGGAAAATTTGGGGGTTTAAAAAGCTTGAAATCAAGCTTTAATGGAGGTTTGAGAGAGAGAGTTTGGGAAGGGAGAGAGGCCGGCCAAACCTGGGGTAGAAGATGAAGTTTTAATTTTTAATTTTTCTATTGTTTTTATGGCCTTTTTGACTTAGTCAAAAAATTAGTTTAATCAAAATTTATTTATGATGTCATAGGTGATGTAATTTGGATGATGTCATTATTCATTTTCTTTTCTTTTTCCTTTATTTTTCCATTCTCCTTTAATTTAATTCTATATTCTGAAATTTTAATTTCTCAAATTTTATTGGACAGTTAGGTCGTGAGTCACCTCTAGGGGTGAAGTGACCAATTTGCCCCTCGCCGGTCTGATTCGGTTTACCAATAATTCAGTGTTTCTTCTGGAACCCTGACCTAATTATTTGATCTGGTTCTCAACCTTTTTCTGTGATTTTCACACTTCCCCTAGCTTTGCAATTTTTTCTTAGGCCTGCGGTGTCACAATGCCCCATACGAAATTAGGGTTCTGACTGATCTCGTAGTCACTTCCCGGTGCGGTCACCTATCACTGTGACCCCCGGCTCATTTAACTTTTTATGCTTTGTTTTTCTTATTTATACTTGACCTTCTGGTAATCACTATTTATTTTTATTCAGGGCTTTTCTTAATGACTTAAATATGATTCTAATCCTTTTAATTGTCCGAACCGACACCGGTCACTAGAACAGTAATTTGCACAGGACTATGTACAGGTGTTACAATTCTTCCCCCCCCCCCCCCTTAAAAGAAATTTTGACCTCAAAATTTTGCCCACTGTCAATCCTTAATCATCCATACGTGTTGTTTTCCTATGTCTCTCTCATTTTTCAATATAGCCTCATAGTCTGAATGATGGTTCCGTAGCACTTTAGCCAATAATATCTACATATCGATTGCTCACCTCGTGTGCTAAGTTTCTCATGATCTTCTTGTTATAAGTTAAATTTGAATTCCTTTTTATTCTAAAGGTAAGCAAATTTGTGCGCTAATGGATCCACTTTTTCTAGGACCTCGTGTGATCCTAGGTATTGAGAACTTAGTTTTCCTTTTCTTATCGAATCTTATGATCTCCATATCGTCCACATTATATTCATATCTATTTATTTTAAGTTTACATAAAGCTCTTGACCATTTGATGCAATCTTCAATTTATCTTGGAATATATTAGTCATTTCTTACTGTTGTCCTAACAATTATTTTTCTTTGTAATTCCCTTTTAAAATGACCTTGTTGGTCATATATGAAATGCTTATCTCCATATTGGCCATAGGTCCATAACCATTACCTTACCATCTCCATTTATGACCCAGGCCTATGTTCCATATTACACTGTCTTGTTTGTCTTTTGTTTAACATATTTCGATGTTTACACTTTTATACCATAATAAATATTTTTTCTCCATATCATTCCTCATTTTTACTTTCTATTTACTTCTTTTTCCTTGACTCGACTGTCGAGTCAAAGTTTAGCACCTCTTATTATCCCTAATAAATCCGCTATACTTCAATTTCTTTATTACATTGAGCCAACTATTCAAATTTTCACTTCCACATTTCTTTAATCTATCAATATTTTATAACTTATTTTTCACTGATTTGCAATTAGTGTCTTCTTTTCTACTATCTATAAATTATCCTCCCATAACTTAAGAAGGGAGTCTATAAAACTCTCCTTTTTTTCTTGTCATGTACCACTCATAATCTAGTCACTATGGTTCGCATAATAGAATTGTGCTCTTTCTAAGAAATACCTAGCCAATTATTCTTATCTTATCCTTGTCTTAATTAAAACATCATTTCGCAATCATTTTGTAAGTTATAATTATCATCCATAGTATCCTGTCTCATTCAAGGGAACAAAATTTTTCTTTGTGCCTTGTTGTTATACTAATATGATACTGTCTTTCGCTAGACTTTAGTCGAAAGATCCATGACAATATCAAAATAACTATAAACCCCATACCACAGACCCGATGACCTTGCACTATCAATGTTATCATTAGTTATGACAATATCGAAATCTCCAGTCTTATAGTGACTCCTGACGTATCGTAGTTCGTACTAGATAACTGAGTCAGTGACTCTAGCTATCTCATAACTATAACCTTTAGATGTTCTAACTTTAGAGTTTTAACCCCTAAGTAGGATTTTCCAAATTCATTTACAATAATAAAATTCTATCCTGGAAGAACTCCATCAAAACAGGTGTTGTTTGCAACCATCCTTATCTTAGTGTATTATAGGGTAGTATGTAGCTCTACACAATAATCCTAAGTTAATACTGTAATCTGTAGCTTACAGTACAAACATCAAGAACGTTGCATAGTCATTACGATACATTCCAATAGATCAAACTTTCCTATATTTTGTCCTTTTCGAATTCACTAATATCCAGAAAATTACCGTATCCATTGGCAATTACTAGCAATAACATCTTTGCCCTCATCTAGAGTAATTCTATTACTGTAACTTACTTTTAGATCCTTTTGTCTTACATTAAATAGGCTAACTAATTAGCTTTATAAATTATTGTATGCTAGCAAATACTTTTCACTCATAAGCTCTTCCAAAATTAATGTCAATCACACTTGTTATTGTAGTTTTTTATCCTAAAGGACTAGTTACTAATGCATCAAAATTTATTCCCAAGTAAAGGAATAACAACAGAACATATAATTCTAACACTAACATACAAATAAGTAGTGATGGGATCAAATAATAACTAATTGTTTCTTCCAAAATTAAGAACTTACCAGTAACTACATTTGAAGTTTCTGCTCTTTCTCCTTACCGCATAGTGGATGCTTTGGTTGATGCGCTACTATGTTCAGGTTGATTTGCTATGCTATGATTGCGAGGAGTACCAACTCGATTTCTATCTCGACCTCTACTAACTGTCTGTGAACTCTAGAGAGCAGAGCGATGTGCTCTAGTACAATCTCTAGCAAAATGTCCAAGCTTTCCACAATTGTAGCAGGCTCCAGTGGCTTTACAACAAATACCCCCATGTAGTTTGCCACAAGAGTTACAGATACAAGGAGGATATGAACTTCTAATTGTTCGATGACTAGACCTTGGTGGCTTCTGTTCTGATGATCCGCCTCTGTCATATCCGTGAGCTCGGGATTCCTCAAATTCTTTTCTCTTCCCCAAATTACTATTTGAGCTCTGACCCATAGGTTTCTCCCTCTTCTTTATTTCATGTTGCCCTTGTGGGGGTTGGGTCTGTACTTAAGCTTGGGCTGACAGACTATCATCCATTTGTTGAAAGAAAGTGGCCATTTACTGGGCCGTTTGTGCAGTAATTTATACCAGTGGAACTGGTACAGTCGAGCCTTCAACACTCTGAGAAGCTGAGGCCTCCCCTTGTGCCTCAATAGTAACTGGTTGTTCTACTATTTTATCTCCCTCTTCCATTTCTATTCACAAAATCTTCTTTTTCTGGGACAACCTACACAAGGAGATTTCTCTCCGTCAGTTCATATTTATGATGCAAATGTACTATATGTATCAAACATTTGAGCAGTTGTATTTACCGATAAAATATTTCGAATTCACAGTTCAAAATTTATTTTAAAACCTGGCTCTAATACCACTAAACATGTCACACCCTACTCCTCCGTAAGGCATAAGATAATCCCGTAGTACACCTAATGAATTACCGTACTTCACCTACCGGTAACCCATTAAATATACTAAAAGAGATTTTAAAATAATTTTCGTTAATTTTTAAATTGGTGGGTAATTTTTATCAAGTAATAAAAACCTTTAATTGACACAAAGTTATAAATCAAATTCTCGATTAAAATCTGGTGTTATAAAAAAAATTTTAAATTTTAACAGAGTGCCAGCTGTATTTTGAGAAAACAATTCTTCAAAACCTGAAAAGAAAAACACTTCCAATATGTTTTCTCAATCACAACTCCAATAAAATCAATTTCATCTCTCCACACAATTCAATCCCAACAATGAATAAATCATTTGCAGCAATCAACTCAGCTCATTTTTAAACCAACACTGAACATTTCAATTCAGAAAAGGAAATAATTTATCATTCACAAAATGCAAAAATTTAATTATTTACATTGATTATAAAACTCAGAAATAAATTTGAATATTACAATAATTTGCATTTTAATTACATACCCAAAATAATATTACAAAAGTTCTTGTATAATTGCTCAAATAAATTACATATATATAATTACATGCATACATCAAAATCTATGTACAAGGGTATACCTCTAATATACCCGAAGCTAATCCCAATGAGTCTTTAAGGCGCAGCTACTAGAAATCTCACTCTGCTGCTCTATCTTTACTTTCACCTGCGACAATATACAAAGCTATCGCTAAGTGGTGAACTCAGTGGTGCACAACTATAATTTAAAATATAATATACAATACCTTGCCAAAATTTTAGCAAAAAATTTGAAAATCTTGAAATTCAATCAAAATTTCAAAATTAAAATATTCTATGCCAATAAAATAAATCATTTGTTAAAATGACTCTGCTTAAGAATTTCAATTTATCAAATCATAACTGAACATTTAAAGTAATTCCAGTAATTTATGGAAATAAATCTTAATTTCAATAAAATCAATTATGCATAAATCCCATTTGAAATCACAATTCTTACTATTCAAAACCCATTCTTTATCTCACTAACTATGCAAGACTAATCCACAAGGGCCATCTTTGGGGTGATTCTAACTCCCTATGGTCGGGGAGATCGAATCGAGATTCTAAGTCCCTATGGTCGGGGAAGTCGAATCATCGTGCACAGTACAAATCACAATAATGAAACTTCCGAAAGGGTCAATGAAAAACTTAGATCTAACCTCTAATAAGAGGAGAATCTAAGCCGGTGCACGTACCATGATAATCAAAACAAAGCTAACTCCATTGTCTCTTCAACAAATGAGAGAGATGGGTAATAACCTAGTCAAGCATCTATAGTGAGATATAAAACAATATCATGAATTTCTTTATCCTTTTTGTGAGCATAAATCACAACACAATTCAATTCAAAGTCAATTCCAATATCCAATAAATTTTTTTTTATGCTCATCCCAATTCAAAACATAAATTTGTATTTTTCCATGCAAATCCCATTTCAATCACAACTTCCAAAACTGAATTCATTCAATCCATATCAAGAATAAAATCATAAGTTAATCATTTTTCCCACAATTAAACTCATTTATACCATAACACATTTTAATGATCGTTGAAATAAATTCAATAATTGGTAAACATAATACATAAAGAAACTAAAATCCTTTAACCAAATAAAATATGCAAAACTTTAACAATGTAAAACTAGTTGTGCACAAACCTCTTGGTTGACTAGTTTACTCCAAATTTTGGTTTTTCCTTGAAGATCCCTTTTTAGTCTCTTTTTCAACTGAAACACACAGTTTACAGCATTTTAGTACCATATCTCATAATAAATCCATTAATTTATTTTATGCCTACTTAGTTGTAGCCTTAAATTTGCTTAAATTGGTATTCTTTGAATTTTGCATTTTGGAGTTACTATTCATTATACTATTTAAGTCAAAATGTTGACTTTTTCCTACTAAATAGGTTTATTAATTCTAATTGCACCCATATATCACATTTTGGGTGTCAATTTTGTTGGCATTGATTGCTAATTCAATTTCTAATTTCCCTAGGAGCAAATCCAAAATTTTCAGTTTTGGTTCACTATTTTCTACTGTTCCATTAGTCTGGTTACTGTAGGAATTTAGCTAGGTGTCCTTCATCAAAGTTGTTCCTTATTGTCTTATCTTTAATTCGCTTTTTGAATCAATCCATTTAGAGTTTTTTAGCTCAAGATATGGTCTTTTTTCTAAGGCTAGCCGTATTAGTTCAAACCTAGAATTCTAGGCACTTTCTTGGTTCTGGTAGTTTTGGTGTGCTGACTGCAGCTCACTTTATGGATGGGTTATGGTCAGAATTTGGGTTTTTATTCTTCATAAAAGTTGTAGTTCTATGTCTCAGCTTTCCATCGGTATAAAATTCAGGCCATTTGGACCTTCCTACGCCAAGTTATGGCCAAATGAACAGCACTGTTCATTTGGTCATTTTGGTATAGTGGCAGTGTACATTACTCGAATTTGACCTAATTGTTCACTACCTTAATGTCATTTTCTGGGCATGGTTTCTACATAAAAATTGTGGCATTATGTGTCTACTTTCATATCCAATTAGCCTCGCACCAATTGGGGTGGCAGAATTACAGTTTTGGTCCCTAAAATGGACCTAGGTCATACTGCCTAAAATTGACCCTTCTCCAATCCGAATTGCATTGCACTTCTAATCACTCCAACACATCTCAATTGGTCACAATTGACCATTTTTATCCTCAATTAGCGTCAATTGCATCAATTGACCTTTTTCTCCAATTTTTCCTCCAATTTCATGAACTCAAAAACTCTAATTTTTACAAATGGTTCAATTAATGCAATTAAAGTAGATATTCAACTCCTACACACTTAATTAAGCTCACATACCATTTTTATCTCATCAAAATCATGCAAAACCCTAGTTTTCCCATGTGGGCTGAAATCCTCAAAGAGTTTAACAAGTTTGATTTGTTTGAATTTTTCATAATTTCTAAGTTAGTTTAACTACATAAACATAATTTAACTAAAATTTACAAGTTTAAACACTAACCTTTTCTTTGAATTCCAATTCTCCAAATCTTTCTACCTTTCTTCTAAATTTCTTCTTCAATCTTCTTTTCTAGTTGCCAAAGTAAAGTTTAATCACTAATAATGGGGAATTTATGGGAAAATTTGGGGGTTGAAAAGGCTTGAAATCAAGCTTTAATAGAGGTTTGAGAGAGAGAGAGTTTGGGAAGGGAGAGAGGCCAGCCAAACTTGGGGTAGAAGATGAAGTTTTGATTTTTAATTTTTTTCATTGTTTTTATGGCCTTTTTGACTTAGTTTAAAAATTAGTTTAATCAAAATTTATTTATGATGTCATAGGTGATGTAATTTGGATGATGTCATTATTCATTTTCTTTTCTTTTTCCTTTATTTTTCCATTCTTCTTTAATTTAATTCTACATTCCAAAATTTTCATTTCTCAGATTTTATTGGACAGTTAGGTCGTGAGTCACCTCTAGGGGTGAATTGACTAATTTACCCATCGCTGATTTGATCCGGTTTGCCAATAATTCAGTGTTTCTTTCGGAACTCTAACCTAATTATTTGGTTTAGTTCTCAACCTTTTTCTGTGATTTTCACACTTCCCCTAACTTCGCAATTTTTCTTAGGCCTGCACTGTCACAATGCCCCATACAAAATTAGGGTTGTGACTGATCTCACAGTCACTTCCCGGCGTGGTCACCCATCGCTATGACCCCCGGCTCATTTAACTTTTTATGCTTTGTTTTTCTTATTTATACATGACCTTCTGGTAATCACTATTTATTTTCATTCAGGGCTTTTCTCGGTGACTTAAATATGATTCTAATCCTCTTAATTGTCCGGATTGACACCGATCACCGGAACAGTGATTTACACAGGACTATGCATGTAGGGGTGTTACATTTTGTCCATGATCAGAACTTACGGATAAAATTTCTCTAGCACTGTCATCACCATTAGAATCAATAAAACTATTAACCACATTCGCAGAACTTTCTGGTTGATTTCCCTTTTTATTTTTCAACTTGGGACAGTCTCTCCTGTAGTGACCTTGCTCCCCGCACTCAAAATAGTTGGCCTTTTTCATTCTCAACTTAGAGCTGGCCTTAGATTTCTTCCTGCTGGAAGAACCCTCCCTTGAATGTGTTCTTCCCCTGCTCACCAAACCTTCCCCCTTAAATCTTTCTCTATTATCTGGAAATTTCTTTTTCAACTCCTTTAATTTTAGAGAATTACTAATATCTGTAACACCCCTAAGTTCTAGAGTGCTGCTCATTGCTCGGTGACTGATCTTGTCCTGGACACTAGGATGCCTAGAACTACACTTCAATATGAGTGAGGAGACATAAAATAATGAAATACAAGAAAAGAAAATACAAGAAAAATAAAAGAAAAATAATAGCAAAGAAAGGTAATCAAGTTAAACGAGCCGGGAAACCTAACGATGGGTGATCAGATCGAAGTCACTACGTGGACCGTTGACTAGCCTCGGATCATGTGGGAACCCCGGAAAATATTTTTAGGACTTAAATAGACCCTTATTGAAGAATAAATATCATTAGAAAGATCAAAGAAAAATTAAATAATTAGTACAAAGAAAAGTGAGAAATCGAAAAACGGACAAAACCCGGTGATACCGAAAAATCGGGAATGCAACTCGAACAGGGGCATTATGGTCATTTGACATCCCGAATTGTCTTTTGACCTAAATGTCCATTAAAAATAAATAATATTACACTTAGAAAATAAAATGAAAAATTAGTTTGGTGGTACCTAATACAAATAGCCAAAATGGAGTGAAAAATGTGTAAATAACACATGTAAACATATTATATGATTTAGTCCAAGTAAGTGGACCACTAAAGGAATAAATTAAAGTTAAGTGGGACATGTGTACACCTAAAATGCATCTGAAACTTCATCTTCCCTAAGTCCTCCCAACATAGCCGAATTGAAGGAGAAAGAAACCTCCATTGGCGTGTTCATGCAAGCTTGGTCCACTCTCTCATTTCAAGTCCAATCCCTTAAGTAGCTTCATGAAAAATTGTCTACACATCACAAGGAAGAGTTTGATACCAATTTTAAGAAGTTTAATCAAGGTTTGGCAAGTTTCAACCATAAGGTAAGTTAGTATTTTTGAAGATAGCTTTGTTAAGTTTTGTGTGCATGTTATGGGTGTTGGATTTGTGAAGAAAATTTTTGAGTTTGAAGAGTTATTGTTGTGTTCATTTTGGACAGCCATGGAGTCATGTAATTGATGAAATAATTGTGTATATATTTGATGAGAAATGATGTTGATCATGATGATTTAATAACCTAGTGAATTACTTCACATGTATATGGTGAATTTTGCACTTGGAATGGGATTTAATGAATTGTAGGACACTTTGGTGTTGAAGGACAATTTCGGCAGCCTTGAAACTCTTGGATAAGTGTATGTGTTCATGAAGATATGGGCAGAATTGTGGCATTAAGGATTGAAGGATATGTGTATGAAATTGTTGTGTAAAGTGTATGTAAAAACTAGTGATGTTTATGTGTATGTGTAATGGTATTTGAACTTTGGGAATTAGAGTTATATTTGGTATGTTGAGGATAATTGGAATCTGCCCAAAGTGATGTTAATGTAAAGTAATATATAGTTTTGGTAATGTACCAAAACAGATTTGGTAGGGAAGTAAACATATTGCAAGGTAAATGTGTGTAATTGATGTGTGTTAAGCAAAGTAACCAAGGGCAGTGTACATTTTAGCCAATAAGTTTAAATGTGTAACCTCAATTGGTATGAGACCAATTGGAGGTGGAACTAGGCACAAAATGTGCCAACTTTCATTGAGAAAACATACCAAAATTCTGATTGCAAGGTGACCTAAGAAAATGACCAATTCGGATTAGGTACAATTAGGACCTGAAAAATGACCAATTGGGCAGCAGTGAGTGTTTAGGCCATAACTCACTCAAAACAGGTCCAATTGACCTGAAATTTTAACCATGAATAGTTAAGACCCATACCTACAAGTCTTATGAAGACACCAAAACCCAGAAATGACCGGAAGCAAGTCAAAAAGCTTGCACAAATTCGGGTCCAAAAACTGGCCGAACCAAAGTTGACCAAATTGACATAAAATTGACCTAATTTGATGCCATTTGACCAGCAATAGTATAATGACCATAACTTGGTCTACTTAACTCGGATTGACCTGAAATTTTTCCCCGCGTGCAATAAGACATAGATCTACAAGTTTGTAGTTTTGACCGAAACCCGAAAACCGAGGGAACTAGATCGTCCGGCTAGGTCAAACTAGTATCCCGAAATCCAGCAATTTGCAATGAAATGCAAGAAAACGCGATATACATAGAATTGAGTTTGGTAACACGTACCAACCCTAAAACCCTATCGAATGTGACATATAAAGGACACTAAAACCTAATTTACCTAGAAAACATCGAGGGTCGGTATATTAGGTGATTAAGCAAATAAAGGTATTCAGTGAATTGTTTATCGAACATTATCGTTAGAGGCAAATTAATTTAGCACTGAAACACTTCAAATTGTGTTTCTCAATTAACAAGGACTCAGCAAAAGGGAAAGAAATACTGAGTCAAAACCAGGAGACAAATATCAGAGGTTTGTGCACAACAACTATTTCTTTTGAATTATTTTCAATTGAAATAAATATTGACTATTTGTATATTATTGTTTTAAATTGTGGAAATGTATTTGAATGAATATTTATTGCTTGAAAAGCATTGTAAATGATTTGAAACTGTGAGAAATTGTTTGAATGACATTGATGAATAATTATTTATTTAAATGCATTGAAATGGTTTGAAACCACAATATCATGTATATTGATTGTATTCCTCATTAGCTTGTCTAGTGGGACGAATTGAATTCCCTCTCCGTCAAGTGTTGAGGTGTGTGCCTGTTGAGGACGAATTGGATGAGTACTCATATTTTTGCTAGCTAGCTATGTTATTCCTCATTAGTCATCGACTTTTGGGACAAATTGAATACCTCATTAGCCATTGGCTTTTGGGACGAATTGAACTATGGATCATGATTAAGCTGTGTGTGATTTATTGATGTGTATTGTGAGATTGTGAAATGGATTTAAACTCTCATTGACATATACTGTCTTTTGAATTCAAACATGATCTAACTTATGAAAATTATTGTGATATTGACAAATGGAGTTTAAATTCTTGTTGACAATTACTGTCTTGAATTTAACTATGATTTTAAGTATCCACTATTTACATGACTTATGAATTGTGAATTAAATTGTATTTGGTTAATGTTGTACCACCGAGACATTGTCTCGTTGATAGCTTTTATTGCCGCCGCAGTAGAGACAGACAGTATGCAGACTAGGCTGCATATACATCCAGCGAGGGATTACCTGGTATAATGAGTATACCAATATTTTGCATTTTGTACTGTAATGTATGACACTGTATGTACATTTTGTTTTTGGTTTTGAGCAGTTGTAAATTAAAATTGTACCTTGAAGTTGTAAATTAATTATGAGTTATTTGACTTATGAAAATTGTATTATATTTCCTTATCTCAGACTTTGAAAAATTTCTATGGAATTGAGTTGATAAATTGTTGTGTTGAGAAATGTATTGGAGTTGAGATTTGGAAAATTATTGAAGTGTCTTTTACAGGTTTTCTGAAGAACTGTTTTATCCAAAATACAGATGGCACTCTGCCAAAATTTTTACAGAAATTCCAAATAAATCAAATGAGTTAATTGTTTCACTTCAGTTCACCAAAGTTTTTAATACCTGTAAATAGTGCTCACCACTGTAAAATAAGTAAGAAAAGTTTTTAAAATCCCTTGTAGTGTATTTAATGGGTTATCAGTAGACGGAGTTGGTAATTCATTAGGTATACTACGGGATCATGTTATGCCTTACAGAGGGGTAGGGTGTGACAATATCATCTAGTGAAATACTATCTTTCCCATACAACAAAGTATCAACAAAAGGGTGGCAAAGAATATAACACGATAAGGGCCTGATCCTCACTATCAATCTCAATATCAATATTCTTCAGGTCCATAATGATTGAAATGAATTCATCCAAATGTTCTTTAATAGGTGTACCTTTGCTCATTCTCATATTGTAAAGCCTTTTCTTCAGATACAGGTGGTTGGTCAGCGATTTGGCAAAGTACAACTCCTCTAATTTCTTCCATGCCGCAGATGTTGAGCTTTCACTAGCAATCTCGCATATGACATTATCAGTTACGCTCATGAAAATCGCACTAAGGCTCTCTCCTTTAGATCAGCTTTCTCCGCCTCTTTTATACCTTCTGGAAAGTTATCCTCGATTTCCTTCTATAGACCTTGTAGGATCAAGGAAGATCTAATTTTAATCTTCCACAAGCTAAAACTCGATCCACCATCAAACTTCTCCATCTCATACTTCATTGAAGATGATGCCATCTATAAACCCTAGGTTTTGCGCACAAAGCTTTGATACCATATTGTTATAATAAGTACACAAATCTAAGGCACACACGCAAATCACACAATCACACAGTATTGAAAAGAGAAGAAAAATAATACAGGATTTAACGTGGTTCAACCGTAAGGTTTACGTCCACGGGCAAGACAAGAGAAAAAGTTCTACTATGATGAAAAGAGCAAGATACAATCAATCAAAACTCTCAAACCCTAACCCTAGTGTGCTTTGTAACAACCCTATTTGCATAGCCTGGTATATTTTACTGTTCCGGTGATAGGTATCGGTCCGGACAATTAAGAGGACTAGAACTATATTTAAGACAACTAGAAAAGCCCTAAATGAAAATAATAAGTAATTGCCAAGTAGTTAAGTATAAAGAAGAAAAACAAAGCATAAAAAGTTAAACAAGCCGGGTGTCACAGCGATGGGTGACCTTCCCAGAAAATGACTACGAGGTCGATCGTAACCCGAATTCTGAACCAAAAAATGTGACGCCGCGATCCATAGAACTATTGTGAACACAGTGGAAAAGAGAAAATCACATAAAGGAGTTGTTAAGCAGGTCAAATAATTAGGTCAGGGATCCAGAAGAAATATCGAATAACTTGCAAACCGGATTGAACCGGCGATGGGCGATTTGGTCAATTCACCCCTAGAGCTGACTCCTGACCTAACTGTCCAATAAAATCAGAGAAAAGAAAATTTTGGGATCAAGAATTAAATTAAATAACTAATAGAAAAATAAATGCAAAAGAAAAAGAAAATTAAAAAAGTTTATTACATCATGCTTACATCATGGGATGACATCATGAATGATGTCAAAATACAATTTTAATTTTCCTACCTAAATTGACCAAGTCAAAAGTATTTTTAAAGACATAAAATACCTAAAAAAAGAAAAGAAAAACTATTTTTAGTATTCTTCTTCGCTAGTTGCCGCCCCACATCCTCTCTCTTACCTAAACCACCATTGTTACACCATGAAGCTTGAGTTTAAGCTTTCTTCCAACCACTTAACACTACTTGACCCTAAATTAAACCATAAAAACTTGTTAGTTCAACATAAGAAAGCTTTAGAGGAAGGAAAGAAAAGAAGAAAAGGAAGAAATTGAAGAGTTGAACTTCAAAGTTAAGGTTAGTGGTTTGAATTGAAAATTTATTGTTTAATACTTATGTTTTTAGTGTAATTAACTTAGAAATTAACTTAAATTTAAAAGAAAACAATTGTTGGGGGACCAAAAAGTAAATTTTGGCCAGCTTGTGTTAGGGTTTGAAATGAGTGATTGTGAGGTGTTTGAATGGTTGTTTAGTTTGAGTTGTGTATGTGAAGTATGGATATATATTTTGAATGCATTAGATTTGAACTCTATGTAATTAGGGTTTTGAGCATTTTGAAAAATTAAAGAAAAAGTTGAGAATTGGTCAATTGATGCAGTTCACTTTATTTGAGTTGAGAAATGGTCAATTGTGACCATTTGTGGTGTGTGTGAATTGTTAGAAATAAATTTCAATTTGGATTGGTTAGGGTCAATATGCAGATAGCTTGACCTAGGTTCCTTTTAGGGACCAAAACTGAAAATTGACCAACCCAATTGGTGTGAGGCCAATTGAGAATGAAACTAGACACAAAATGGACCATTTTTCATTTAGGAATCATGCCCAGAAAATGGCCATAACTTAGTGAACAATTAGGCTAAATCCAGATTACGGCACATTGACCTGTATAAAAATGACCAAATAAATAGTAGTTACGTAAATGACCATAACTTAGTCTAGGAAGGTCAAAATAACTTGAATTTTATACCGATAGAAAGCTGATACATAGCCCTACAACTTTCATGAAGAAAATAAATCCAAATTTTGACTATAACTAGTCCAAAAAGTCACCTGCAATCAGTGTACAAAAATTGCCAAAATCCAAGAAATGCCCAAAATTTTGGGTAACACCAAATCCGGCCAGCCTTAGAAAAATAGGCAAAACTTGGGCTACAAAAATCCAAATGGAGTGATTCAAAAAGGCAATTAAAGCTAAGACAATAAGGAACAATTTTGATGATGGACGCTTAGCCAAATTCTTACAGTAACCAGACCAATGGAACAGTAGAATATAGGGGACCAAAACTGAAAAATTATAATTTCTCTTAGGAGACTTAGAAATTGAATTAGCAATCAATGCCAAAAAAATTAACACCTAAAATGTGGTATATGGGTGCAATTAGAACTAATAAACCTATTAAGTATAGAAAAATCAGCGCTTTGACATGAATAGTGCTACCATACACAAAAATGTGAAAGACCCGAAATTTATAAACCGTAATAGGAAGGATAAGTTTGTAAAGAAATTGTTGGAATTTAAGTATTAGAAATGGATACTGAAGCACTTTAAATTTATGTGTTTCAGTTGGAAAGGGATCTTCGAAGGAGAAACGAAAGTTTGAGTAAATTGAGTCTACAAAAGAGGTTTGTGCACAATAAACTTTAATTTACTGTTTTCTAATTGAAAACTTATTTAGCTATGCATTGTGAATTTGTTGTACTAATTATGGGTTTTCGAGAAATGCTGTGTTGCCATTTTATGAATGGAAATTTGAATTGGAAATTGATTTGTGTTTTGTGTGAAATATTTGAATAACTTGATTTAATATTGTTTTTTATTCACACTTGGCATGGCAATATCACTATGTTCCTCCTCCATTAATGGGGTGAGTATGACTATATTCCTCCCTTTTTGGCTTCCCAGTCTGAGGTGAGTTTGGATGAGTACTCATTAGCTAGCTAGCCACCTCCCTCATTGATTTCAATTAGTGGGGTGAGTATGCCTTGTCGTGATATACACACAGCATGTTCAGAAATTTTGTGTCATAGCTTAAGTTGTGTTAGTGATTGGCAACACTGTGTTTATTAAATTGTTTGATCAAATTGTATTATATTAAGCTTTGAAAATTGTGAAATATTCAAATTGTGATTTGTGATAAATGTGATTTGAAAATTGAAATGTGATTGTGAATTATTTGAACTGTGAATTAATAACAAATGTTTTATATTGTGTAGTTGATATTTTATTGTGCACCACTGAGTATTTTTATACTCAGCGATAGCTTTCTTTGCTGTCACAGATAGAAACAAGGAAAAAGACAGCAGAGTGAGCTGCTGATTGTTGGGACTACACTGAGGTTTTTGTACGGGTATTTAGTTATACCCTTGTGATTATGCTCGTAAATATATGTATGTAAATTATTTAAGCAGATGTATAAAACTTTTGAAATGTTATTTTGGATGTGTAAAGGGAGTGCAAATTATTGTAATGTTCAAACTTATTTTTGAGTTTTGTAATGAATGTAAATTAATTTTTCTTTAGTGGAATATGAATGAAGTTATTTAATATTATTTCTGAAGACAATTGAATTGAGAATTATTTTGAATTATGGAGTTGCGAGAAATGATGTTGATTTGTGTTGTGGTTGTAGTTGATTTTGATGAAATAAATTATTGGAAGTGTTTTTACAGGTGTTTGAAGAACTGTTTTTCTCAAATATAGACGGCACTCTGTCGAAAATTTTTCAAAATTGGCATAAAAATAAAAATGTTCAAAAATTTTAACTAGTCTTTAAACTTCAATTAAATGTTTTTGTATTCCTATCAAAAGTGCTCGCCACCTTCAAAAAGAAAGAAAATTATTTTAAAATCTCTTGTAGTATATTTAATGGGTTACCGGTAGGCGAAGTACGGTAATTCATTAGATATACTACGGGATCATGTTACATCTTACTGAGGGGTAGGGTGTGACATGCTTCCCGAATATCTCACAACTCTATCGCAAAGGGTAGAATATTACAATATTTATACCGGTCCATATTAGCCCGTGCCCTCCGCTACCACCACATATCTCACTTTTTATCTCAATCGGGTCACAAGCAAAACTTTCGGGTCGGGTTAGAATTTGGGTCCATGGAAAACATATCCAAAATTCAAAGCCACAAAAATAACATAATTTCATGATATGATGACCCATCATTATGCCTGGTTTTTTTAACACAAAACTTGGTGGTTAAAAAATAAATTTTAGAGAAGCAATGTTGATAGATTCCCTCTTAGTTCTTTCGAGCACATTACTGCAATCTTATGCAATTACTGTTTTTGAGATGTCAATCTTAGGTATGCAAGTTCATTTTATGGTCCATTCCGAGAAGCACTAGACTCAAATCCATGATTTGGAGACAAAAAGATGTATGTAGTTCACTAAAATAAAATGGATGGTTTATTTTGAGATTTTGAGATTTTTGTTGATTTTTGACACGGTAAGATCTCAAAATATAGGTGTAACACCCCTATGTTTGGTAGTGCGTTCTACTGTTCCGGTGACCAGTGTTATCCGGACAGCTAGGATGCCTAGAACTACACTTCGTTATGAATGAGGAGACATAAAATAATGAAATACAAGAAGAGAAAACACAAGAAAAACAAAGGAAAAATACTAGCAAAGAAATGTAACCAAGTTAAGCGGGCCGAGAACCCTAGCGATGGGTGACCGCACAGGGAAGTCACTGCGTGGACTGTTGACTAGCCCTGGACTGCGAGAAACCCTGAAAAATATTTATAGGACTTAAAGAGACATCAATTGAAGTATAAATATCATTAGAAATATTAAATAAAAATTAAATAATTAGTACAAAGAAAAGTGAGAAATCGAAAAACAGACAAAACTCGGTGTTACCGAAAAATCGGGAATGCAACCCGAACAGGGGCATTATGGTCATTTGACATCCCGAATTGTCTTTTGACCTAAATGTCCATTAAAAATAAATAATATTACACTTAGAAAATATAATGAAAAATTAATTTGGTGGTACCTAAAGTAAATAGCAAAAATTATGGGTTTAATGTGGAATAAAGGAAAATTTAACATATAAAATGAATTACTTTGTGAAAGTGGACCACTATAGAATAAATTAAACATTAAATGGCAGGTGTAAGTCCATTATACAATCTGAAATCTTCATCTTCTCCATTTCCCTCAACCATGCCGAAATGAAGAAAGTGAGAACCTCCATTGCCGTTTTGCTTAAACCTTCATTCACTCCTTCATTTCACCTCTAAACACCTAGGTTTCTTCATCAAAGTTTATCTCCACATCATAAGGAAGAGTTTGATAGCAAAATCAAGAAGTTTAGTGAAGGTTTAACAAGTCCTAACAATAGGTAAGTTTGTATTTTTGAATATTGCTTTGTTAAACTTTATATACATGTTATGGGTGTGTGCTTTGTGAAGGAATTTTTAAGTTTTGAGGAGTTCTTGATATATCCAATTTTGGACAGCCATGGAGTTGTATATTTGATGATTTATTTTTACATATATTTGGTGGGAATTCATGTTGAGTAGGGTGATTTAATGTCCTAGTAAGTTAATTCCACATGTATAGGGTGATTGTGCACTTGAAATGGAAGTTGACGAATTGTGGGAAACTTTGGCATTGTGGAGCATTTCGGCAGCCTTGGGACTCCTTAATGAATGTTTGAATTCATGAAGATGTTGGATGAATTGTGATATTGAGGGTTGATGAACATGTATGTAAATTGGTTGTGAAAATTGTATGTAATAATTAGGAGTTTTATGTGTATCTATTGTTGTATGTGGACTTTGTGAATTAGAGTTTCATTTGGTGTATTGAAGATAATTGTATTCTGCCTAAAGTGACTTTAAAGTGAAGTGATATATGGTTTTGGTAATGTACCAAATCAGAATTGGTAAGAGAGATGGACTTATAGCAAGGTAATGTGTAATTGCTAGATGTTTAAGTAATGTATTTAAGGACAGTGTGCATTTCAGCCTATAACTCTAAATATGTAACTCCAATTGGCATAAGACCAATTGGAG
Source organism: Hevea brasiliensis (assembly GCF_030052815.1). Taxonomy (NCBI): domain Eukaryota; kingdom Viridiplantae; phylum Streptophyta; class Magnoliopsida; order Malpighiales; family Euphorbiaceae; genus Hevea; species Hevea brasiliensis. The sequence continues at coordinate 14,188,661 of NC_079510.1, forward strand.
GTGAAACTAGGCACAAAATGTGCCAACTTTCATGAAGGAAACATACCAAAATTCTGCTTGCAAGGTAGCTTGAAAAATGACCAAATCCGGATTAAGTACAATTGAGACCTGAAAATTGACCAATTGGGCAGCAGTTAGTGTTTAGGCCATAACTCACTCAAAACAGGTCCAATTGACCTGAAATATTAACCATGAATATTAAAGACCCATACCTACATGTCTTATGAAGACACCAAAGCCTAGAAATGACCATAAGCAAGTCAAACAACTTGCACAAGTTTGGGTCCAAAAACTGGCCGAACCAAAGTTGACCAAAATTGACCTAAAATGACCAAATTTGATGCCATTTGACCAGCAATAGTAAAATGACCATAACTTGGTCTACATAACTCAGAATGACCTAAAATTTTGTCCCGCGTTCTATAAGACATAGATCTACAAGTTTGTAGTTTTGACCGAAACCCGAAAACCGAGGGAACTAGGTCGTCCGGCTAGGTCAAACTAGTATCCCGGAATCCAGCAAGTTGCAATAAAATGCACTAAACAAGGAAATGAAATCGGTAACATGTACCAACCCTAAAATACTATCGAATGTGACATATTAGTAATGTTAAAACCTAATTTACCTAGAACGCATCGAGGATCGATATATTAGGTTGATTAAGCAAATAATAGCTTTTAGTGAATTACTTATCGAACATTATCGTTAGAGACAATTTAATTTAGTACTGAAACACTTCAAATTGTGTTTATCAGTTACCAAAGACTCAGGAAAAGGGAAGGAAACACTAAGTCCAGACCAAGAGACAGTTATCAGAGGTTTGTGCACAACAACTATTTCTTTTGAATTTTTCAATTGAAATGAATTATGACTATTTATACATTATTGTTGTAAATTGTGGAAATGTGTTTGAATGGATATTTACCACTTGAAAAGCATTGTAAATGGTTTGAAATTGTGAGAAATTATTTGAATGATATTGATGGATACTTATTGATTGAAAAGCATTGGAAATGGTTTGAAACCACAGCTGTCATGTATATTGATTGTATTCCTCACTAGCTTGTCTAGTGGGACGAATTGAATTCCCTCTCTGGCTGAAGTGTTGAGGTGTGTGCCTGTTGAGGACGAATTGGATGAGTACTCATATTTTTGCTAGCTAGCTATGTTATTCCTCATTAGTCATTGACTTTTGGGACGAATTGAATACCTCATTAGCCATCGACTTTTGGGACGTATTGAACTTTGGAACATGATTAAGCTGTGTGTGATTTATTAATATGTATTGTGAGATTGTGAAATGAATTTAAACTCTTATTGACAAATACTATCTTTTGAATTCAGCCATAATCTGACTTATTGAAATTTATTGTGATATTGAGAAATGGAGTTTAAATTCTTGTTAACAATTACTGTCTTGAAATTAACTATGGTTTTAAGTATCCACTATTTATATGATTTATGAATTGTGATTTAAAGTTGTATTTGGTAAATGTTGTGCACCACTGAGACATTGTCTCAGCGATAGCTTTTTATTGCTGTCGCAGGTAGACAGACAGACAGACAGGGCAGCAGACTAGGCTGCTAGTACACCCGGCGAGAGATTTTTTGGATATAATGAGTATACCATATTTTGCATTATGACCACTGTATGTATATATTGTTTTTGGTTTTGAGCAGTTGTAAATTAAAATTGTACATTGAAGTTGTAAAATAATTATGAGTTATTTTGGCTTGTAAAAATTGTATTATATTTCTTTTATCTCAGTCTTTGAAAATCACTATGGATTTGAGTTGAGAAATATGTTGTGTTGAGAAATATGTTGGAGTTGAGAGTTGGAAAAATATTGAAGTGCTTTTTACAGGTTTTCTGAAGAACTGTTTTATCCAAAATACAGATGGCACTCTGCCAAAATTTTTACAGAAATTCCAAATAATTCAAATGTGTTAGTTCTATCACTTCAGTTCAAAAAGGTTTTTAACACCTGTAAATAGTGCTCACCACTGTAAAAGAAGTAAGAAAAGTTTTTAAAATCCCTTGTAGTGTATTTAATGGGTTATCAGTAGACGGAGTTGGTAATTCATTAGGTATACTACGGGATCATGTTATGCCTTACAGAAGGGTAGGGTGTGACATGTTTTAGTGGTATCAGAGCAAAGTTTTTAAATTTTGTTTTCACATGTTACTTGAATATTCTTTCTTCATAGTACAACTGCTCAATATCATTGTTTGATACATACAGTACATTACATTATAAATATGCACTAACGGGAGGAAATCTCCTTGTGTTATTTGTTCAGGAGATCTAAAATCCTCGCATTGACTATGGAAGAGGGTGATCGTTCAGTCGATCAATCTATTGAGGCTGAGGTGCAAGGGGATGCCCTGTGCCTACACAATGTCGGTGGTTCAAGAACACCACCCGCAGCACTACGCTTTCCTTCTCAGTTCGCTCAGCAGATGGCTGCAATGTTCCAACAAATGGCTGGTAATGTGCCTACTCAAGTCCCAATGCAGACACCAGTGGTACAACCACAATCTCCTACTAGGCAGTATGAAAAATTGATGAAGTATGGGGCTACAGAGTTTAAGGGGACAGTAGATCCTCTAGAAGCTGAACAATGGTTAGAGAGGATGGATAGGGTATTACAGGGGGATGCTTATGACTGGTGGAAAACCATTCCCCACAGTTTGGTAGAACTTGTAGTGCTAACATGGAATGACTTTCTCAGGGAATTCAGACAGAAATATGTCCCTGATGCTTATGTAGACCAGAAGCTACAAGAATTCCTAAGTCTGAAACAGGGGAACAGATCAGTGGCTGAGTATGAAAGAGAATTTTCCCGCCTGAGCCATTACGCAGTAAGTTTACTTTCTACCAGCAGGGAGAGATGCAAGAGGTTTGAAACCGGCTTGAAGCCCAGTATCAGATTACAAGTAGTCGGCTTCAAACACACTAGCTTCTCTGAACTTATTTCTCAAGCTCTAGAGTTAGAAAGAATTGAGTCTGAAGCTGCTCCTGAGAAAAAAAAATCAGAGAAAACAGAGAAAGAGGGAAAATCTGTAGAACAGAGTTCTAGTGGTCCTACTAGAAAGAGGAAGAACTATGGGGGACATGGCAGAGGTGGCAAGAAATCTGGTAGGGGAAGATATTCAGGACAGAAGCCTCCCCTATCTTGTCAGCAGAGTACCAGAGGTTCCTACCCTCCCCGCCAATGTGAGACATGTGGAAGAAATCATGGTGGGATCTGCTACAAGGCTATTGGAGCCTGTTATAACTGTGGAGGCACAGGACACTTTGCCAAGGACTGCACCAGTAGTCGCAGAGTTGGACCATCTCCTACTACTGCTGAAGGGTCAGTTCAGAGCCCTGTCACTAGAAGTTCACAACCACCCAGCAGGGGTAGAGGTAGCCCAGCAGGCAGCCAAGGCACAGTGAAACAATCAGAGCAAGACAGTGCTCCAGTTAGAATGTATGCAATGAGACAGAGGGAAGAGGCCGAGACATCTGATGTTGTGGCTGGTACCTTCTCAACTTTTAATCAAGATGTGTTTGTTTTATTTGATCCGGGTTCTACCCATTCTTATGTGAGTGCTAGCATCATTGATTGCATTGCTGTTCCATGTACAAAAATGGACTTTGAGGTGCTAGTAACAAGTCCACTAGGACAGAAAGTCAGGGTTAATAGAATATATAGAGATTATCCTTTTGTGATCCAAGGACACACTTTCCTGTCTGATTTCATTGAAATGCCCTTCAGAGATTATGATATCATTTTGGGCATGGATTGGTTAGCTAGGCATCACGCCATGATTGACTGTAGGCTGAAGACAGTCACTTTTGGTCTCCCTCAGTACAGCGATGTGGTAATACATGGGGAGAGGCAGTTATTGCCATCAAACATCATTTCGGCTGCACTAGCCAGAAAAATTATTAGAAAGGGGTGTGAAGCATACTTGGCACATGTGGTAGACACCCAAGTGGGGAGTCCAGCATTGAAGGACATCCCTACAGTACATGCCTTTCCAGATGTGTTTCCTGATGAATTGCCAGGACTACCTCCGGAAAGAGAAGTGCAGTTTGAAATTAATGTTATGCCTGGTGTGGATCCAATCTCCATAACGCCATACAGAATGGCACCAGCAGAATTGAAGGAGTTGAAGATACAACTGTAAGAATTACTTGAAAAGGGCTTCATCCGCCCTAGTGTGTCACCTTGGAGAGCACCAGTGTTGTTTGTTAAGAAGAAGGATAGTACTCTCCGCTTATGTATAGATTACTGACAGTTGAATAAGGTGACAATAAAGAACAGATATCCATTGCCTCGCATTGATGATCTGTTTGATCAGTTGAAGGGTGCAGCTGTATTCTCCAAAATTGATCTGCGATCTGGTTATTATCAGTTGAAGGTGCAAGAGCAGAGTATTCCAAAAACTGCTTTCAAAACTCGGTATGGCCACTATAAGTTTCTAGTAATGCCATTCGGGTTAACAAATACTCCAGCTGCTTTTATGGATCTGATGAACACTATCTTCAGACCATATCTTGATCAATTTGTGGTGGTGTTTATTGATGACATTTTGATACATTCAAGGAATGCAGAGGAGCATGACAGACATCTGCGGATTGTACTGCAGACTTTATGGGAGAAACAGCTATACGCCAAATTGTCGAAATGTGAATTTTGGCTGAAAGAAATCTCCTTTTTGGGACATGTTGTGTCAGCTGAAGGGATCAAGGTAGATTCCAGCAAGGTAGAAGCTATCCTTAATTGGAAGCGCCAGAACATCACGTAAATTCGCAGCTTTCTAGGTCTAAATGGATATTACCGCGATTTGTGAAGGGGTTTTCTATGTTATCTTCTCCACTGACCAAACTGCTTCGGAAAGATGTAAAATTTCAGTGGACTGATAAATGCCAGCAAAGTTTTGATGAGTTGAAGAGGTGTTTGACTGAAGCTCCAGTTCTCACTTTACCTACTTCGGGTAAAAAATACACAGTTTATAGTGATGCTTCTCACAATGGGTTAGGCTGTGTACTGATGCAAGATCGGAATGTCATTGCTTATGCATCACGCCAGCTGAAACCGCATGAGAAGAATTACCCAACACATGATCTGGAGTTAGCAGCTATTGTTTTTGCTCTGAAGATCTGGAGACACTATTTGTATGGGGAGAAATGCTACATTTACATAGATCACAAGAGCTTGAAGTACTTAGGCACCCAGAAGGAATTAAATTTGAGGCAGAGGAGATGGTTAGAACTCATCAAAGATTATGATTGCTTAATAGACTATCAGCCTGGGAAAGCAAATATAGTGGCTGACGCCTTAAGTTGCAAGACTATAGCAAGTCTCAGAGTTTCTCCTTTGTCCATGGTATATGAATTGAAAGCACAGCATGCCAGTTTAGAGATTGATGATGAGGGACAGACAGTAGTTGCATGGCATGTACAGTGTTGATTGATCGGTCGTAATGGCTACTCAGAGTGATGAAAAATATCAGAAGCTACTGAAAGAAGTCCAGCAGGGCAAGAAACCTGAATTCTCCGTGAGAGATAATGGTTTATTGCTACATCGAGTATGTATGTGCGTTCCTAATGATCTTGAATTGAAGCAGATCATTATGAAGGAAGCACATGAGTCTCCATTGCTATGCACCACTGGTGGAACTAAAATGTACAGAGGGTGAAAGAACATTCTTGGTGGATGGGCATGAAGAGGATATAGTGAGTTTGTTTCCAAATGCCTAACTTGTCGGCAAGTAAAGCGAACATCAAGTTCAGTGGTTTGTTACATCCTTTGTCGATGCAGTGGAAATGGGAACGAATAACTATGGATTTTGTTACAGGACTTCGAAGGACACAGAGTAGTCATGATGCAGTATGGGTTATAGTTGACAGATTGACCAAGTTTGCTCACTTTTTGCCAGTGCGGATGGACTATAGCCTGGAAAGATTGGCCAAATTGTACATATATGAGATTGTAAAATTGCATGGAGTGCCAGTATCAATTGTATCTGACAGAGATCCTAGGTTCACTTCTAGATTCTGAGGTAGTCTTCAGAGAGCCCTAGGAACTAGATTGAACTTCAAAGACCTGACATTCCACCCACGCAGACGGATGGCGATCGAGAGGGTTATTTAGATATTGGAGGATATGCTACGGGCTTGTGTGATTGAGTTTGAAGGTAGTTGGGATACACACTTGCCTTTGATTGAGTTTGCTTATAACAATAGCTACCAATCAAGCATTGGGATGCCTCCATATGAAGCTTTATATGGCAGAAAGTGCAGAACTCCCTTATGTTGGGATGAAGTAGGTGAAAGGAAGATGATTGGGCCAGAAATTGTTCAGCAGATAAAGGAAAAGATCAGATTGATTAGAGATAGACTCAAGGCTGCATCAGACCGTCAGAAGTCCTATGTTGATCTGAAAAGAAGAGATATTGAATATGCAGTGGCTGATAAGGTATTCCTCAAAGTTTCTCCTTGGAAGAGAATTATGAGATTTGGCAGAAAGGGGAAACTGAGTCCTCGTTTCATCGGACCATATGAGGTTCTGGAAAGAGTGGGTCCTTTGGCATACCGGTTGGCATTACCTCCAGAGCTAGCAAGGATACACAGTGTCTTCCATGTGTCCATGTTAAGGAGGTACAGATCTAACCCATCTCATGTACTATCAGTTGAAGAGATTGAGGTAAATCCAGACCTCTCATATGAGGAAGAACCCATAAAAATTCTGACTTATGAGGTGAAGCAGCTGAGGAACAAACAGATAAACCAGTTAAAGTCTTTGTGGAACCATCATTCAGGCCAGGAAGCTACTTGGGAACGTGAAGAGGATATGAGGAGACAGCACCCACAGCTGTTCAGAGACTAATGCCAGGTAAAATTTCGAGATGAAATTTATTTAAGGGGGGGAGAATTGTACCACCCCTATGTTCGGTAGTGCGTTCTACTGTTCCGGTGACTAGTGTTATCCGGACAGCTAGGATGCCTAGAACTACACTTCGTTATGAATAAGGAGACATAAAATAATGAAATGCAAGAAGAGAAAACACAAGAAAAACAAAGGAAAAATAATAGCAAAGAAATGTAACCAAGTTAAGCGAGCCGAGAACCCTAGCGATGGGTGACCGCACCGGGAAGTCACGGCGTGGACCGTTGACTAGCCCTGGACTGCGGGGAACCCTGAAAAATATTTATAGGACTTAAAGAGACATCAATTGAAGTATAAATATCATTAGAAATATTAAATAATTAGTACAAAGAAAAGTGAGAAATCGAAAAACAGACAAAACCCGTTGTTAACGAAAAATCGGGAATGCAACCCAAACAGGGGCATTATGGTCATTTGACATCCCGAATTGTCTTTTGACCTAAATGTCCATTAAAAATAAATAATATTACACTTAGAAAATATAATGAAAAATTAATTTGGTGGTACCTAAAGTAAATAGCAAAAATTATGGGTTTAATGTGGAATAAAGGAAAATTTAACATATAAAATGAATTACTTTGTGAAAGTGGACCACTATAGAATAAATTAAACATTAAATGGCAGGTGTGTAAGTCCATTATACAATCTGAAATCTTCATCTTCTCCATTTCCCTCAACCATGCCGAAATGAAGAAAGTGAGAACCTCTATTGCCGTTTTGCTTAAACCTTCATTCACTCCTTCATTTCACCTCTAAACACCTAGGTTTCTTCATCAAAGTTTATCTCGACATCATAAGGAAGAGTTTGATAGCAAAATCAAGAAGTTTAGTGAAGTTTTAACAAGTCCTAACAATAGGTAAGTTTGTATTTTTGAATATTGCTTTGTTAAACTTTGTATACATGTTATGGGTGTGTGCTTTGTGAAGGAATTTTTAAGTTTTGAGGAGTTCTTGATATATCCAATTTTGGACAGCCATGGAGTTGTATATTTGATGATTTATTTTTACATATATTTGGTGGGAATTCATATTGAGTAGGGTGATTTAATGTCCTAGTAAGTTAATTCCACATGTATATGGTGATTGTGCACTTGAAATGGAAGTTGACGAATTGTGGTAAACTTTGGCATTGTGGAGTATTTCGGCAGCCTTGGGACTCCTTAATGAATGTTTGAATTCATGAAGATGTTGGATGAATTGTGATATTGAGGATTGATGAACATGTATGTAAATTGGTTGTGAAAATTGTATGTAATAATTAGGAGTTTTATGTGTATCTATTGTTGCATGTGGACTTTGTGAATTAGAGTTTCATTTGGTGCATTGAAGATAATTGTATTCTGCCCAAAGTGACTTTAAAGTGAAGTTATATATGGTTTTGGTAATGTACCAAATCAGAATTGGTAAGAGAGATGGACTTATAGCAAGGTAATGTGTAATTGCTAGATGTTTAAGTAATGTATTTAAGGACAGTGTGCATTTCAGCCTATAACTCTAAATGTGTAACTCCAATTGGTATAAGACCAATTGGAGGTGAAACTAGGCACAAAATGTGCCAACTTTCATGAAGGAAACATACCAAAATTCTGCTTGCAAGGTAGCTTGAAAAATGACCAAATCCGGATTAAGTACAATTGATACCTGAAAATTGACCAATTGGGCAGTAGTTAGTGTTTAGGCCATAACTCACTCAAAACAGGTCCAATTGACCTGAAATTTTAACCATTAATAGTAAAGACCCATACCTACAAGTCTTATGAAGACAACAAAGCCCAGAAATGACCATAAGCAAGTGAAACAGCTTGCACAAGTTCGGGTCCAAAAACTGGCCGAACCTAAAGTTGACCAAAATTGACCTAAAATGACCAAATTTGATGCCATTTGACCAGCAATAGTAAAATGACCATAACTTGGTCTACATAACTTAGAATGACCTAAAACTTTGCCACGCGTTCCGTAAGACATAGATCTACAAGTTTGTAGTTTTGACTGAAACCCGAAAACTGAGGGAACTACGTCGTCCGGCTAGGTCAAACTAGTATCCCGGAATCCAGCAAGTTGCAATAAAATGCACTAAACAAGGAAATGAAATCGGTAACATGTACCAACCCTAAAATACTATCGAATGTGACATATTAGTAACGTTAAAACCTAATTTACCTAGAACGCATCGAGGATCGATATATTAGGTTGATTAAGCAAATAATAGCTTTCAGTGAATTACTTATCGAACATTATCATTAGAGACAATTTAATTTAGTACTGAAACACTTCAAATTGTGTTTCGCAGTTACCAAAGACTCAGGAAAAGGGAAGGAAACACTGAGTCCAGACCAAGAGACAGTTATCAGAGGTTTGTGCACAATAACTATTTCTTTTGAATTTTTCATTGAAAAGAATTATGACTATTTTTACATTATTGTTGTAAATTGTGGAAATGTGTTTGAATGGATATTTACCACTTGAAAAGCATTGTAAATGGTTTGAAATTGTGAGAAATTATTTGAATGATATTGATGGATACTTATTGATTGAAAAGCATTGGAAATGGTTTGAAACCACAGCTATCATATATATTGATTGTATTCCTCACTAGCTTGTCTAGTGGGACGAATTGAATTCCCTCTCTGGCTGAAGTGTTGAGGTGTGTGCCTGTTGAGGATGAATTGGATGAGTACTCATATTTTTGCTAGCTAGCTATGTTATTCCTCATTAGTCATTGACTTTTGGGACGAATTGAATACCTCATTAGCCATCAGCTTTTGGGACGAATTGAACTTTGGAACATGATTAAGCTGTGTGTGATTTATTGATATGTATTGTGAGATTGTGAAATGAATTTAAACTCTTATTGACATATACTGTCTTTTGAATTCAACCATGATCTGACTTATTGAAATTTATTGTGATATTGAGAAATGGAGTTTAAATTCTTGTTGACAATTACTGTCTTGAAATTAACTATGGTTTTAAGTATCCACTATTTATATGATTTATGAATTGTGATTTAAAGTTGTATTTGGTAAATGTTGTGCACCACTGAGACATTGTCTCAGCGATAGCTTTCTATTGTCATCACAGTAGACAGATGACAGGCAAAGCAGACTAGGCTGCTAGTACACCCAGCGAGAGATTTTTTGGGTATAACGAGTATACCATATTTTGCATTTTGTACTATAATGTATGACCACTGTATGTATATATTATTTTTGGTTTTGAGCAGTTGTAAATTAAAATTGTACATTGAAGTTGTAAAATAATTATGAGTTATTTTGGCTTGTAAAAATTGTATTATATTTTTTTTATCTCAGTCTTTGAAAATCACTGTGGATTTGAGTTGAGAAATATGTTGTGTTGAGAAATATGTTGGAGTTGAGATTTGGAAAAATATTGAAGTGTTTTTTACAGGTTTTCTGAAGAACTGTTTTATCCAAAATACAGATGGCACTCTGCCAAAATTTTTACAGAAATTCCAAATAATTCAAATGTGTTAGTTCTATCACTTCAGTTCAAAAAGGTTTTTAACACCTGTAAATAGTGCTCACCACTGTAAAAGAAGTAAGAAAAGTTTTTAAAATCCCTTGTAGTGTATTTAATGGGTTATCAGTAGACGGAGTTGGTAATTCATTAGGTATACTACGGGATCATGTTATGCCTTACAGAAGGGTAGGGTGTGACAATAGGGGACATTTGAATCTTTGTGAGATGTTTTATTTACATATATGGATTTTAAATTTAATTTGATGCATTTAGTAATTATTTTTATTGTTGAATATTATTATTATTATTATTATTATTATTATTATTATTATTATTATTATTATTATTATTATTATTATTATTATTATTAACTTTCAAATTAATCATAAAAAATTTTAAAATTTAAAAGTTTAAAAAATTATAAAAAAAAAATAATAGGTAATTAATATGCATAAAAACGATGTATAAAATTTAGCTACTGTCCCTTTTGTGGGTAAATAAATTTTAAATAATTAAAATATTACTGACTAAATTTAAGTTAGCAAATAGTAGGTAATTCCCATTCCTTATGGACTAAATTTTGCGTATTATCGACTATATAATTCGTAGGTAAAAGCCAACTAATATTTACATATTACTTACTATAATCTTAGTAGGTAATTACCAACTAAATTTTAGTTGGTAAATAGTAGCTAACTTTCATTCTACTGTGAAGTTTGGCAACAAAATTACCGACTACATCTCGCTGGTTACTGACTATAATTTCAGTTGGTAATTATTGACTAAATATCTGTAGGCAAAAAGTAGCTAACTCCCTTCCTATAGTAGGTTTGGCGACAAAATTATTGACTAAAATCTACATGTTATCGATTATATTTTTAGTAGGTAATTACCAACTAAATGTTAGTAAGTAAAAAGTAGCTAAATTCTTTCCGACCTTATGGCTTGGCAATAAAATTACTGACTAAATTTTTCATATTACCAACAATATGTTTAGTAGGTAATTACCGACAAAAATAATTAGTCGGTAATTGGTAGCGACAATCAATTACTGTTAATCTAAGAGTTAGTCGGTAATTAGTCGGTAATTGAAATTATCTACTAAATATAATGATATTTAATCGATAAATTTAATAGTTATTTTTTTAATTTCTTGTAGTGCTAGTTGATTTGCCACCTGGTTCCAAACCAATAGGATGTAAATGGGTTTTCAGAAGAAAATATAATACAGATGGATCGATTCAAACTTTTAAAGCTAGATTGGTTGCAAAGGGTTTTAAACAAAAAGAGGGAATTGACTACTTTGATACATATGCTCAAGTGGCTAGAATAACATCTATTAGAGTACTTTTATCTTTAGCATCAATATATAATTTATATGTACATCAAATGAATGTTAAGACAGCCTTTGTAAATGATGACTTAAAAGAGGAAGTATATATGGAGTAACCTGAAGGTTTTGTTCTACCAAGGAATGAAAGAAAAGTTTGTAAATTAATTAAATCTTTGTATGGTTTAAAACAAGCACCTAAGTAATGGCATGAGAAGTTTGATTATGCAATTTTGGAATGTGGCTTTAAACATAATAGTACTGATAAATATATTTATTCCAAGTTTATAGATGATTTTGGTGTGATAATTTGTCTTTATATTGATGACATGCTTATAATTGGAACAAATATGGAAGGTGTGAATGATACAAAAAAGTATCTAACCTCAAAATTTAAAATGAAATATTTAAAATACAATCTTAGGTATCAAAGTAAAGAAACAAAGTGGAGATTTTGCTCTTTGCCAATCTCATTATATTGAGAAAATATTAAATAAATTTAATCATTTAAAAGTCAAAAAAGTAAAAACTCCATATGACGTTTCTTCCAAATTAACTGAAAATTCTAGTAGGGCAATTGCTCAAATTGAGTATGCTAGCGCTATTGGTAGCTTAAAGTATGTTATGCATTGCACTAGACTTGATATTGCTTTTACAGTATGTAAATTATCAAGATACACTAGTAAGCCTAGTATTGAACATTGGAAAGCAATTTCAAGAGTTCTTGGTTATTTAAAAAGAACTATACACTTTGGTTTATTTTATAATAAATTTTCAGTTGTATTAGAAGGTTATACTGATGCTAGTTGGATAACTAGTATTAATGATAATCAATCAACTTTTGGTTGGGTCATCACCTTAAGAGGATGTGTTATTTCTTGGGCATTAAAGAAACAAACTTGTATAACCCATTTTACAATGGAATCAGAAATTATAGCATTAGACTTGATATTGCTTTTGCAGTATGTAAATTATCAAGATACACTAGTAAGCCTAGTATTGAACATTAGAAAGCAATTTCAAGAGTTCTTGGTTATTTAAAAAGAACTATACACTTTGGTTTATTTTATAATAAATTTTCAATTGCATTAGAAGGTTATACAGACGTTAGTTGGATAACTAGTATTAATGATAATCAATCAACTTTTGGTTGGGTTTTAACATTAAGAGGATGTGCTATTTCTTGGGCATTAAAGAAGCAAACTTGTATAACCCATTCTACAATGGAATCAGAATTTATAACTCTAGAAACAGCTGGTAAGGATGCAGAATGGTTGAGAAATTTTTTACTGGATATCAAGTTTTGGCCATAACCGATGCCTGTTGTTTCCTTACATTATGATAGTCAAGCAACAATGTCTAGAGCTTATAGTAAAATTTATAATGGAAAGTCAAGACATATTAGCTTAAGACATAAGTATGTGAGATAATTAATCTCTGATGGAATTATTACTGTTACTTATGTTAAGTCTTGTAATAATCTAGCAGATCCATTTTCAAAAGGGTTCTCGAGAGATATGATAAAAAATGCATGTGCTGGATTAGGATTAAAAATATTCCATTAAATTTACTAGTGATGGGAACCCTACTTTATAGTATTATTACTAAATAAAGTTTAAAGGGTAAAAACAAGTCATTAGTAAATGTTGTAATTAAGTACTTAGTGTACTAAGTTAATAGAATGAGAATGAGTATTTATACTCTTAATGAAGTTTAATATCATTACAAAGGAAACTTCACCTATATGAACATAGGAAGTGGTTCCGCTTCAACAAAAAGTGAGAATAACTTTTATAAATATTCATAAAAACAGGAGGTAGCACAAGGCCACATTCATGCTAAAATTTTGATGAACTTTTAATTCAAACTAATTGGTTCATGTGTATAGTATTTCTGGCTCTATTTAATAGGAATCTAGGTTTAAACTAAGGCCACCATAATTTTTTTAGAACTTTGAAATAATTACATTAAGGAAAAGTTTAAATCAAAAGATACTTTTCATTATACATGAAACAATGGGATCTAACCATACAAGCTAAGTGAGGGATTGTTATAAATAGCTTGTATGCTAGATAATAGAGAGAGAAAAAATTCTCACATTATTGAAATATATGAAAAGGAAGAAGTGAAAAGATATATAGAATCATATATATAAATATATATATATATATATATATATATATATATATATATATATATATATATATATATATATATATATATTATATTATGGTACTTGGCACGTATGTGTGTGAAATAAAATAATTATCTTATTTTAATATTCGTATATAAATTACGAACAGATCTGTTTATTAACAAGTAGATGTATCTATTAATAAACAGACATATCTATTACACACAAACAGTTATGACTGTTAGAAGATGTATCTGTTAATAAATGAATATAATCACATTTGTTGGAAGATATACCGATTTAAATAAATAGTCATGTCTGTTGGAAATAAACAGATATGTTTGTCTAGAATAGGAGCCATGACTTTTCATCATCTATAATATGGATAAGTTTTCAATTTAGATATATGTTACTTCTATTTCTTCTTCTTCTTCTTCTTTTCTAATCTCTCTAAATTCGATTCGTATAAGGAGTTCTTAAGGGAAATCTTCAGGCGTTGATGTCTGCAGATTTTAGGCTTTATTGTATCCTAGAGGTATATTGCCATAACCTTACAGCAATTTAGAGGGGGCAATTAACACCTTAAAAATAGTAATTCATCATGCCTCAAAGCCTATTTTACACCCACTACCTCAATAGCTGCGACCCAATTGGGATAAAAAGTGAGATCTGTGGTGGTAGTGGAAGGCACGGGCTGAATGGACTAATATAAATATTGTAATATTCTGCCCTTTCCAGTAGAGTTGCTAAATTTTTAAGAAACACATTGGGGTTAGGGTTTGCAAGTTCTAAGTGATTGTATCTTCCTTTTTTCATCATGGTAAAATTCTCTCTTATCTTGCCCGTGGAGGTAAATCTTATGGTCGAACCACATTAAATCCTATGTTATTCTTCTTCTCTTTTCTATACTGTGTGATTTTGCGATTTGTGTGTGTACCTTAGAATTGCGTGCTTATTATAACAGATTTTTATTGGGCTTTTACTGGGGTTTGAAACTTGCGCATGATTCTATTGAGGCAAAAATTTATTAGTAGTTGTCTTCAATATAAGGAGGCAACAAGGATTTTCTTGGGAAAATGATGCCAATGGTAACTCACCCTTTAATTTCAATTCATGATCTCTAGTTCTGCATGTTAAATTGATTCCCAGAAGTCAAAATGATATGTGTTTGTTAATGTACTAGACACCACATATAATTTATGGGGATTTTTTAAAATCATAGTAAGATAATTGAGTAGGAACAAAAAAATTTGTATTTTTTTCCAATAAAATGGATCAATGTACATTTGCATATGCATCTTTACGAATTTAATTGTGATTCTTCAAACGGTGCAAATTGGTAGTTGATGGCTTATTGCTTGATGCTGGAAATAGAATGATGATGAGTAGCAATTGCTAGCTATGGTCACCAACAATGCTCTCTCTACATCTCTAGTGGCATTCTATCGGATCAAACAGTTGCATATTCTATAAGATCTACGTCATAAGGCAGTATGAGTGGCACCTTGCTTTGCAATCCAAACTCTTCTTCTAGCATGTTGAATAGCTCTTTGATCATTTTATTGTTAAGATATTCCAAGGGAAAAAGGAAACTTTTTCTTGGCAAAATATACTAAAAAATGGCCTTTCTCAACCATTGTTGATGTGCTGAAACTACTTGTATCTATACTTCCAAAGGCTTGTCGCTTGATGATGGAATCCTAAAAGTAAATTTTAGAGGGTTAATCAATTTTTCCATGATCCCATATGCTGTGCAATATGTACAGGTATGCAATTTGTTGTGATTGTATATGTTGCAATATATATTTGCTACATTGAATAGATATGTTTTTTTGGTGTGATTGTTTGACTCCGTTGCTAGGCCAAAATTCTTAAGTTGTTTTACACAAGTAACTTCCTTTTGTTGATACCTTGACTTGCTCATTGATAGCGAGATAAATTTTTTACATTGAAAATTAGTAAATGGATAATTAAATATATGAAATTGACATTCGAAGCATCACACACACACACACACACACACACACACACACACACACATATATAATTTACCTAGAATCATAAAGAATATAAGTTGATTTTACTAAGCTCATGAGTTTCCCTCTTACTTTTAACAGCGTTCCCTAATGGAGCCCAAACATTGGCCTTATGACTTTCTTTTTTCCTTGGGTTGGGTGGGTTCTCACAAATCTATTTTAGCTAGTGAGACCTACAAAACATAGGAAAAATGGGATAAGGGAGCCCAATGTGTAGAAAGAATTGAGTATGAAGGGATGTTCATTATATTCTTATTACGTTGAAAGTTGATTTAGTGTGTTGAAGTAGATATCTTAATGCAGGATTTTCTAGAGATTTTAGGGAATTAAAAACATTGTGTCTAATTCATTGTTAGCACTAATTAGTGTAGTTTCAATACATATATACTTACATTCATAGCATTAACATTTTTAACCACAGAGGCACTAATTAATATAGTTTCATTACAAATATACTTGCATTCATAGCATTAACATTTTTAACCATAGAGACATTATGTATACACTAGTCGAGTAATGATTATTGAATAAACCTTTCTCTAACTCCTTACCTAAACCTTTCACGATGAGTGATACTATATACTTCAATGAGACAGAGTCACATGACTGTTTCATTGACTCAATATCATCTAGTTAACCATGATTATTGCCTCAAGGGTGGCATCAGAGTTGCTCTTTTCTGCCTAGCACACACAATGGCCTCTACAAGCACACATCTGAAACGTTGCATCAGTGTAAAGATTAAAGCGCAAAAGTATAGAAAGACTTAATAATATGCTTCCAAAGAATTAATGAGACAGAGCATTCAATTGTCCCATACAAGATTTTCTGGCACATTGTTAAAGAATTATCAAATACACATTAAATTGCCAAATGAATAAAACGTGAAATAAAGGTAAAAATTAATGGCCACAGATGAGTAATTGTTGACTATTTGAGTGTTCTAGACGAAAAGAAAAATATGAAAAGCAACAACTGATCCCTAAAGAGTTAAGCAAATCTTCTCTAGCTCCTTTGCTAGAGCTGCCTTGATGATTGAGACTATATATTCCATTATGATTGAATCACATGGCATTGTGATTGGACCTTCACTTTGTAGTCCATACTCTTCTTCTGACATTTTGAAAAGCCCTTGGAAAATATCACTATAAAGATATGTTGAGGGTATTGCAAAATGTTTCTGATCACTAGAGTAGACAACAAAATGGCCTTTACTTGGCACAGATGATGCCTTGGAACTGGATACACTCCCATCACCATTGATTCTTGGAAATGAAAGTCTTTTCCTCCCTTTGGTAGCTATGCTTTGCCACCTCCTTGCCACTTCGATGAATCTTTTGGTGTTGATCATGATTATTATGTTTAATCTACAGCAAGAAAAGGATTTTAGAGAAATGGCTAGTCGAGTACTGTAAAGTAATGGAAATAGGTTACTCTTATATATATATATATATATATATATATATATATACATATGCACATGTGTTGGATTTTTCTATGTAAAAGCAAGAGATTAGCTATTTGCTAAATATGCTTTAATAGCTCTTATCAATTTTGTTAGTAGGGTATAGATCCCAAATTTTTCTATGTAAAAGCAAGAGATTAGCTATTTGCTAAATATGCTTTAATAGCTCTTATCAATTTTGTTAGTAGGGTATAGATCCCAAAGTCACTATGCAGTGTCAATAACAAATTGGCATACAATTAGGTACAGGTATAGAGTTTATTGGTGTAATTATATATTGCAATAGATCTCATTTGAATAAAAAGATGCTATAGAAGAGACAGTTACAAAACAAACAGTATCACATTTTCCATGTCATTTATGAGGACAATGCTTTCGATGAAAACTACGTGGGAAAATTACCAAAGGGGTGATATTGAAAAATTAAATTACAAAAAGGAGGTGGGATATAAACTGTTTATCTAAAGGGGGTGAAAACTAATGAGTTGGCAGAGAGAGAGAGGGAAACTCAAGTATGACTAGTGTCTGAGGGTCAAAATAAAATAAAATTAATTTATGTGGACTGAAATGAAAACAATAATGTTGAAAATAGGAAAAAAAATAAATAAATGCATGTGGCAGTAAGGTGTTACCATAAGTAGCAACCAACTTGACATCTGATACATTCACTTTATCATCTGGCGTGAAGCTGATAAAGTAAAAATCAAAAAAAAAATTACTCGTCTAGCTTGAGCTGATAAAGTGAAAATAGAAAAAAATAATAATTAAAAAAGTTACATGGCAACTAGGCGCTACTATAGGTAGCGACCAAGCTCTTGACAACCTTGTCTCATGTAAAATTTCATGAATCAAAACAGGAAAAATAAAAAATAAAAAGCCTACACCAAGGCACTAGTAATGGTAGCGACCAAGGCTGACAGACAAACCTCGTCTGTCAGACAAACCTCGTCTGTCAGCCTTGGTCCTTACCATTAGTAGCGCCTTGCTGCAGGTTTTAAGTTTTTTTTTTTTTTCCACTCATGAAATTTAATGCAAAATGAGGCTATCAGGTGCTTGGTCGCTACCTATAGCAGCGCCTAGCTGCCAGGTAACTTTTTTAATTATTTTTTTTTTCTGTTTTCACCTTATTAGGTCATGCCAGATGAGTATTTTTTTTTTTTTTTACTTTATCAGCTTCACGCCAGACTATAAAGTGGAATGTGTCATATGTCAAGTCGATCGCTACTTATGGTAGCACCTTGCTGCCACTTTTATTTTTTTTCTTGTTTTCAATATTATTTTTTTCATTTTAGTCCACATAAATTAATTTCATTTCATTTTGACCCCCTATACGCTAGTCATAATTGAGTCTCTCTCTCTCTCTCTCTCTCTCTGCTAGCTCATTAATTTTCACCCTCTTTTGGTAAATAGTTTATATCTCACCCCCTTTAGATAATTTAATTTTTCAATGTCACCCCCTTGGTAATTTGCCCAAACTACATAAACAAAGCAACTACTAAAATAATAATAGTAAATTTGGAATCTAGCTAACTCAATGAAATGATTGTTGAAATAGTGCAGAAACTAATAAGAGCACATTGTAATGATAAGCATTACGAAATTTGCCCACTTTTCCCACAAATAGAGTTCACTATATCTGCATATTCACCATCATTTCTTGCCTGGATCCTGGAATTACACTGTTACATTCCCCTTTTCATGACACTCATTTGCAAATTTCTTATGTTCTTTTATCATTACCTACCATACGAAGAGGGTATGCAGTATATTTAGTTTCAAAGTGCGTCATGAAGCTTTCATTGTGTTGTTATTTTCAATGTAGAAGGATGTGAGTGTTAGTTTAGAGGAATTACTTAGGTTGTTGGCATAGTTATTTACTTTACTTGGCAGCTTCTATGCCGCTAAACCAATAAAGTGGCATTGCTATATCATTTTGAAAGACGAAGCTTTTGATGAAAACTAATTTGGCCAAAACAGAATGCATGAGATCTTTAAATATTTATATGTTCTAAGAAAAATAATATTAGAATTAGTGTTTATTATGTATACAATAAGTTTCCACGTCATTTCTTTGCTTGCTTGGCTCGATATTGGAATTAAACAATCTCATGCAACCCTTAACCCCATATTGTCAGTGTTAAGTTAAGTTGAAAAATTTAGGATATCGAAAAATTTTTAAATAAAATCGATGTATGTATAAACAATATTATGATATTTGACTACGGTAAATCTTATGTGAGCGGGTCTCATTATAATGAATGATCATATCGTATATCTGTTATACATATAATAATTACACCAAATAAATTATTATTAGGAAAAGATTAATAGTCAAAATGTCACTCACACACATAGGGGTGACCACGGTCCGGTTTTAAATCAGAACCGAACCGGAACAGGTTTGGTCAAAACCGATCAAAACCGAAACCAGTTTCGAACCGGACCGAAATCGTCATTCTGCGGTTTGGTTCAGGTTCATATTTTTTAAAAACCGTGAACCGGCGGTTCCGAACCAGATTGAA
Organism: Hevea brasiliensis; assembly: GCF_030052815.1. Taxonomy (NCBI): domain Eukaryota; kingdom Viridiplantae; phylum Streptophyta; class Magnoliopsida; order Malpighiales; family Euphorbiaceae; genus Hevea; species Hevea brasiliensis. The sequence goes on from NC_079510.1 coordinate 14,208,571, forward strand.
CCGACGATTTCAAACCGGATTAAATCGGCAATTTAAATATAAAAAAATTCAATAAATATATTACCTCACTCTTAATTCATTTATATTTAATTCTCTGCACAATTATTCTCTGTATTTTCTTCAATTCTTAATACTTTTTTGAATTTTTCTCAAATTCTCTAAATAATTATTTTCTACACTCATTTTAATTTCCAATACTCTCTCAATTTTCCTACTTTATTATTTTATATACTTACTGAAATTTTCAATACTATCTCAATTACTTTGTTAATACTTTAAATCCTCAATAAAATTTCCAATACCCCCTATTTTAATTTTTTTTCTCTTTTTTACTTTTAATTATCAATTATTATATAATTTTTTTAAAAAGGCAAGTAATAGAACTAGAAATTTTTTTTCCTTTAAATCCTAAAGGGATATTTAGGCAAAATTAAGTTCATACACTTTTTGCTAATTTCTTTAAAAAAGTTTAATTTCATCTCCAATTTTTTAATTAGGTTCAAATCTTTATTTATTAAATTTTTCTTAAAGATAAATTATTTTCTTTCTTTTTTTTTATTTTATTTTGATTGAAAGATTTCTAAGAAAAATTAAAATTTTTTACAAATATAACTTAAATTTTGAATCAATAAAATTTTTCTCTAATTTTTTTTGTCTAAGCTACCCTTAAACCATCCCTAAACCACTTCCAAACCGTCCTCCAAATTATCTTGAACCATTCTTTTTCGAACCGCCCTTCAAACCATTTTAAATCGGGACTCAAACCGGAACCGACGATTTAGGAATCGTCTTCCAAACCGTCCCCTGGCTATTTAGTTCAGGTTCATGATTTCATTCAACCTAAACCGGCGGTTCAGGAACCGTAACCAGCGGTTCCTGAACCGTGGCCACCCCCACACACATATATATATTCCATTAATAAATGTCATTTTAGCAACAATCATAACAAATCTCATATATAAATATGGTGGATCATGAGTTACTTCGTGTATAAATTTTATGAATAATTTAATTTTAAATAATAGATTTTTTGTATTTTTATTTAAAATAAATAACTTTATTCAATTTAAATAGTTTTAAAATGTGTATAAAAAATAATAACTTTTAATTTTGCATTGTATATTTCCAATATAATATTTAAAAATCAATATATAATTTATCATACAAATAATATTAAGAAAATGAAGATTAATAAGTATATTTTTTTATTTTTTAAAAATAAATATTTTAATTCTTTAAATAAAATTAAGAATGATTTTATTTCTCATTTGACTGATTATGGTTCTTGAATTTTGTATGGAGTCATTTAATAAATTAGTCAAATTCAAATGCAAATTAAAACCCATTTAATAAAAAACTCGGTGAGCTTAAACAAATTAAAGTACAACTCAACTCAGCTTATTTGTAGTGCTAAGCATATTCAATCATTTTAATTTTTGCTATTTTTGAAAATGAATCGATCATTGAATTAATTAATTTGTTGCTTAGTTTATTAATTAGATTGATCTAATTATTTTGATTAATAAAAAAAAATTTAATAATTTTTATGCTAAAAATTTTTAAAATTTAAAATAAAGTAAACTGAATTGAATCAATTTTTGGTTCCATCATAAATTTAATTAATTAGATTAATAAATTCAGTTTTGTCTAGTTTTATGCAATAAATCCAGTGACTAAAAGAAATTTAATTTTACTAGGCCTTTTTTTAATCAAAATTTTTTAATTTAATCAATTTGATTCTCTGTGAAAATATATAAATTCACTAACACTCCTCTAACCTTCCATGTCTACCACTTCTACCTCCGACAGTCTTTCTTTGATAACCGACTTGAGTTCCAATCCTCCACCTCCCCGGCCTCAATCAACCAAAACGCACCCCATGACCACCAGATCCCAAAATGGGAACCTCAAACCTAAGCTGTACAATGCTGCCCACTCCTCTAACCTCGTCCTGACTTGCTATAAAGAGTCCACAATGGCGAGCAGAGACAGAACAAGAGTTCAGTGCTCTCATGGCCACTAGAGCATGGGAACCTGTTCCACCTCAAGTAGCACAAAATACCATTAGCTGCAAGTGGGTATCTCGTGTGAAATACAGTCAAGACGGGTCTGTTGAACGATACAAAGCCCAACTTATGGCAAATGGCTACCACCAATGTAACACCCCTCACCCGACTACAGTGTAGCCGAGCAAGGCGTGCTACACGGCGTGCCGGAGCACCTGATCTTTTCTGATTTCATTACAGTTCTTAATTTACTTGTTCGAAAACTTTATTTAAGGTTTAGGCTATTTTTACTTTTATCAAAATCTAACTAATTTGGAAATTTCAAAAATTTTAACGATAATCCCAAGAACGCGTCGACTGTAATTTGGACTAACAGTTCTTCTGAACCTGCCAAAAACAATTTCAATATGTACTCAATTTCTCAAACTTAATAGTCTCAAAAATTTTCGAACATAATGTATCTCAATACAGTATCCAGATTTCTCAGAAATCTCATCAGATTTTCAACATCTCAATATTCACAAGTACAATCTCATTGTAACTCAAATTCAATTCACATATTAAAATACTTACTTTGAGTAGCTTCCATAATTCATAGGTTAATTACATGAGTTTATTTTGTACAAGATATACAAATAATTTACAATGTGCTAGGAATGAACAATATACATAACATGCATAAAATGAGCCCTATCTACATGCATTGCTGAGGAGGTGACAATCTTGAACTCTTCTGACACTTCTGCAGATCTGGACTCCAAAAATCTCAGTTGACAGTCTACTGGTTTTACCTTCAGTACCTGCGCGAGGAAGCAATTCCATCGCGTTAAGCATTTCTGCTTAGTGGTGCAATAGTATAACAAGAAATAATATATATACAAATAAAGAAAGAAATAAATCATAATTCGGATACTTGAGAATCAATTTAATTTGGTATGTTATTTCTAGTATCAACGATCTTATATACTAGTTTGTTCCTCTTTGGAAGTGCTTAGTTTATAACTTTTCAGTAATACTACCAGTATACAAATTATTCTAACTGTATTGTATTTCAAGTCTCTACGATTCTGCAATTTATATTTTTGTTATGTTGCTTTTGCTAATTTCTTTTACTCATTCATTCAATACTTAATTTAATTGTACTGAAATTTCATTATACTTAACTTAACTTAGCTTCCTGAATTGAATAATGTTTTAAATGATTGCCCATATAGCATATACACCGACTGATCGATAAACGGATATACTAGCACTGGGTATCTAATACCTCGGGCCGTCACACCATCGGTCACAAAGTATCTCCCGCTGTGCAAACAGTGTGGCTAAAAAGCCATATAATCAATCAGGCATTAAGCCGAGTATAATAATACAAACTGTATAGCCATAGGCTATTAAAATCATAGTATGGCATAATAAGCCATAAAACACAGTATGACGTAAAGTCATTTACAGAACAGCTGTTAGAATCCTATTGGCATGCCAACCTATCCAAACTAGTCAACTAGGCAAATTAGGGCATAGTACAAGATTAAATATTTATTTTTAGGGTTTACTGGTCATTATACAATTCACTGGTCAATGAAAATGTTGACCTTTTCATGCATCATGCATAAGTTGATTCTAGTATCAACATGTCACAATCCGTATTTCAATATGCTGCCAGTATAGTGCAATTTACCATTTTTACAAGTTGGCATTCATTGCCAAATTGCTTCAAGCATCATTGTATGTAATGTCAAATTCTCAATTTTAGTGTGCTAGATTGGTCTAGCTTAAAGTCCTATTTCTCTTGGTTTTTAGCTGCTGATCAAAGAAGCAAAATTGTAGCTCTATGTTTTATTGCACGCGGGGCAAAATTTTAAGTCATTATGAGTTGTATAGACCAAGATATGATCAATTTACTAAAGCTGGACATATTGCACCTTTGGTGCAAAATTTGGTCAATTTCTCAATTTTTGTGTGCTAGATTTGTCTAGCTTAAAGTCCTATTTCCCTTGGTACTGTTCCCTTCAATTCATTTCATTAGTCAACCTATAAAGTTGACCCTTGATGCACTCTACGTGAGTCAATTCTAATGTTACCAATATGTCACATTTTATAACCCTTTAGTGTTGGTATATGTTACCAATTTCATTTCCAAGTGTATTGCATTTTATTGCAATTTACTGGATTTCAGTGTACTATTTTGACCTAGCCGGACGACCTACTTCCCTCAGTTTTTGGATTTTGGTCCAAACTACAAACTTGTAGGTCTATGTCTTATTGCATGCGAGGCAAAATTTCAGGTCATTCTGAGTTGTGTAGACCAAGATATGGTCAATTTACTAAAGCTGGACAGAATGTATCAAAATTGGTCACTATAGGTCATTTTAGGTCATTTTAGGTTCGGCCAGTTTTTGGACCCGAACTTGTGCAAGCTTTTTGACTTGATTATGGTCTTTTCTTGGCTTGGGTGTCTTCATAAGACTTGTAGATATAGGTCTTAACTATTCATGGTCAAAATTTCAGGTCAATTGGACCTGTTTGGAGTGAGTTATGGCCTAAACACTAACTGCTGCCCAAATGGTCAGTTTTCAGGCCTTAAATGCACTAATCCGAATTTGGTCACTTTTTAAGGTCAGTTTCTAGGCAGAATTTTGGTAACATTTCTACATGAAAGTTGGCCTATTTGGTGTCTAGTTTCACCCCATATTGGCCTCATACCAATTGGGTTTATAGTTTGGCATTTATGGCCTCATTTAGGTGCTGCCTTCAATACACAACCTGCACAAAGCACGTACACTCCCAATTTGATGTTCCTTCTCCTCCTCATTACTACAATATTCAATCAGCAACACTTCCCTACATATATTGTACACCATTCCAGCAACAATTCTGGGCAGAATATTCGAGTGCTCAATGAACACAATTCATCATTAAGTTCAACATTCACTCCCACCAAAATTCAACATACTTCAATGTCGATATTACACATACACTTCAACATAATCATACTTCAATGTCACTTACACTTGCTGCCCACAATTTAACATTAGCATATATTATTAATAACTACATGTTCACACACAAATTCAAGCTATTAGGGGCTGTCAAATATGGCAGTTTGCTCAAGGCATCAAAGTTCCATTTCACACCCTTAATTCAAACACTACATGCATATACTTAGATACAAACTTACTACAACTTTCATTTGAATTAATCAACCTTTATTTCCATTCATTAGAAGTAAAAACAACTCAAGCTCAACAAAGGTTCATGGCTGCCCAAAAATGAAGCAACAACACAAATCTCCAATAATTGTTTCAAACCATAATTTAAATTTCTCAATTTCAAATAATTCAAGTCCTATCACTTCCCATACATATACCCATATCAAACATCATCTTTAAACTCATCTACATCATTTAAAAACATCAAAATCCCATGAATTTCTTGGCTGCCGAAATGAACTGCTCACAAAATATACATTAATTTATTCAATTTCTTCACAAATCAACTCACCCAAAGCTCAAAACAAGATCTAATGAAAGAAAATGGGGAGATTAAGCACTAACCTTAATTCAAGAACTTCCCAAGCTTGTGAAACTTCAAAAGTTTCCTTTCTTTTTGCTACCTATAGTTTTCCCATGATGTGAGGACCAATTTTAATGAAGGGAGTCTTGAGTTTTAAGTTGAAAATGATAAGTTTGGTGAGCTTGCATGGAACTCATCCATGGAGGAAAGGAAGAGCTCCATTTCGGCATTTTAGAGAATTGGAGAAGATGAAGTGAGTTAGTGGATTGTTCCTTGTCATCTTATGTGTTTTATATGCCCACTAACTTAGGTTTATTATTATTATAATTCAAAGTTTCAATCTTTGCAAATTCATCCCCCACTTTTCCTTTAATTGCATTTCATATTTAATTTCATTTTTCATTAAATTTTCAAAATATAATACCACTTATTTTTCATGGACATTTAAGTCAAAAGTCAACTCTAGGTGTCAATTGACCAAAATGCCCCTCTTCGGGTCAACTTCGGACTTTTTCGGTAACACCGATTTACTCCTTATACCGTCGATTTCTTTAATTTTTATTTTTCGTTTATACTAACTTTCTAATTTTTCTTTGACATTTTCAATGTCAATCACACCTCAGTAAACCTTTAATTATGTCCCGAAAATATTTCTCGGGGTTCCCTGCGTCCAGGGTTAGTCAACTATCCTCGCCGTAACTTCCCGGTGCGGTCACCCATCGCTACAGGTTTGGCTTGTTTAACTTAGTCACATTTTCTCTCTTTCATTTTTGTTTGATTTTTCTTGTATTTTTTTTTATTTATTTCATCATTATATGTCTGTTCACTATCACCGAAGTGTAGTTCCAGACATCCTGACTTGCCTAGACTGTTATTTGACTACTGGAGCAATTGAACGCACAGAACACGTATAGGGAGGATGTTACAACCAACGCCCTGGGAATGATATTATTGAAACATTCTCTGCAGTTGTGAAACCCGCCACCATTCGACTCATTCTCTCCATTGCATTGTTTACAGGGTGGCACATTAAGCAATTTGACGTTTCAAATGCTTTTGTACATGGTGATATTGACAATCCTGTTCACATGATGCAGCCCCAAGCTTCGTTGATCCGGAAAAATCAACATTTGTGCACAAGCTTCATCGTTCTTTGTATGGCTTATGCCAAGCACAATGACAGTGGTACAAGTGCCTTGCTTTAGCTCTCATTAAGAATGGTTTCAAACCTTCAAGTGCCGATTCTTCCCTATTCTCCTTCAACAATGGAACTTGTCAAGCTTTTTGCTTAGTTTACATAGATGATATTCTACTCATAGGTAGCTCATCTACTTATTTACATCTCATCTCATGCTTAAAGATCTTGGGAACTTGGATTATTTTCTTGGGATAGAGACCATCCATACACCATTGGGCTTACTCTTGACATAATCTATATGGGTGATTTTTTACAAAAAGCTAATATGGCCAACTGTACTGGTATTTCTTCACCAGCATCACCCTCAGAAAAACTAAATTTACATGTTGAATAGCCAGCTAAAGACCCATCCTTGTATAGAACTGTTGTTGGAGGTATGCAATACTTGGCATTTACCCGACCAGATATTTTGCAGTTTACAAAGTATCTTAATTTGTTCATCAACCTACTAAAGTTCACTGGTCCACTATCAAAAAAATTTATGCTATTTAAAGGCCACTCAAATGCATGGGTTACTACTTAAGTTAGTATTGTAAGCCTTACATTTTTATCTTGATGCTGATTGGGTGTCTAGTGTAGATGATCGAAAATCCACTACTGTTTTTGCAATTTATTTGGGTTCAAATCTAGTTTCTTGATCCTGCAAAAAGCAAACTACAAATGCTGGGTCTTCTACTGAGGCCGAATATGGGGCCTTAGGTGCTGCAACAATGGAAGTTACCTAGATCCAGTCTCTTTTACGTGACATCTCCTATCCTGTGTCCACAATTCCTACAATTTGGTGCGACAACATTGGAGCTGCCTACTTATCTGCCAATTCAGTCTTCCATGCTCGTATTTGAAGTCGATTACCATTTTGTTAGGGATAAAGTTGCTAAACAAAAAATTCAAGTAAAATTCATTTCATCGAAAGGCCAAGTTACTGGCATTCTAACCAAGCCACTGCACTGAGATAGGTATGCACTTCTTTGTGACAAACTCACAATTCAACCATCTCTTGGCTAGCATTTCGGGGGCATGATAAGGATTATCCATCCTTCCTTGTATTTATCCTTTTATGTATATCTACTCTTTGTATTGTATATCTACTGTAACCATCTTATATGATCATTATCTATACAACACTATATATTTTAGTAATGATAATCTCTCAAGTATGTTAGCTTGGTTTATCACAATCAATAACTATCAAGAGAACTTACACTATTTAAGGGTCACTCAAATGCATGAGTTACTACTTAAGAAGTCAGTATCGTTAGCCTTACATGTTTATGTTGATGCTGATTGGGCGTCTAATGTAGATGATCGAAAATCCACTACTGGTTTTGCAATTTATTTGGGTTCAAATCTAGTGTCTTGGTCCTCGAAGAAGCATATTATAGTTGCTTGGTCTTCTACTGAGGCCGAATATAGGGCCTTAGGTGCTGCAACAATGGAACTTACCAAGATCCAATCTCTATCACGTGACATCTCCGACCCCATATCCACAATTCCTACAATTTGGTGCGACAACATTGGAGATACCTACTTATCTGCCAATTTGGTCTTCCATGCTCGTATTTGAAGTGGACTACCATTTTGTTTGGGATAAAGTTGCTAAACGACAAATTCAAGTAAAATTGATTTCATCGAAAGATCAAGTTGCTGACATCCTAACCAAGTCACTAAACCGAGATAGACATGCACTTCTTCGTGACAAACAATTCAACCATCTCCTGGCTAGAGTTCCGGGGGCGTGATAAGGATTAAGTATTCTTCCTTGTCTTTATCTTTTTGTGTATACCTACTCTTTGTATTGTATATCTAGTGTAACCATCTTATATTATCATTATCTGTACAACACTATACATTTTAGTAATGATAATCTCTCAAGAATGTTAGCTTGGTTTATCACAATCAATAAAGTTAATTGATTTACGAAATAAAACTATTTTCTCTTATGCTATATATGATCTTATTATTAGAATCTTAATTAATTATTACATGAAAAATAAATTTATTTGTTAATAAAATTATTAATTTTAAATTAATGAAGAAGATAAAAATAAAGATTATTATATCTCTAATATGTCGATGATAGAATATTTACATTGCGGTATAAATAGTAGAAATTTTAAATGTTTTATTTATTTACATTTATTTTTTAATTATATATATATATATATATAGACCCACACACACCACTTTTTTGATGTCCTTACTGACTGGACATTCAATTGATATTTTAGCTTTATCAAATATGATAGTATAAATTATATTATCTCCGGCAACGATATTATAATTAAGCATGTACCTGTATTGAAAAATTAAATTTAAAATACATTAAATAAAATTATTAAGATAAAAAAAAATTAATAAATGAGTATAATAGCATATAATATAAGCTAATTTAATAACTAAAAAGGGGGAAAAACCAATGATTTTATTTTCTTTAGCATAATTGTTTATATCACCAAAAGTCTTGAAATTGTATCTTAATATTTTCTTGAGGTATTTGTACAATATACTATTTAACAACACTAAATTAAGTGAAAGACAATTCAAACTTTTCATGAATGTTGAAATAAGTAGGATTAATAGTTGCTTGTCAATTACAGCAAAACGGCACACCAGAAATAACAATTAAGAATAATGGGAGAACTAATAAAAGGTAAAATGTGCGGCTAAAATAACCATGCAAGTATGCAACTTATCAAAAGCAATTAAGTCATAACGTTCAATAAAGCTACGTAAAAGTGAATTATAATATAACTAATGAAGAATTATATCATATGAATGAATGGAAAATGGAAAAAAAAAACTAAAAAAATTTCATGCAAAACTTAGAATACATGCTAACAAGGTCATAGAGATGTTAGGATGCATAATTTGATTAGAGAAGAAACAAGACCTAATGATAAAAATGAGAGGATTTGGGACATTGGCCACCACTATTGCCAAATTTAAAGTAATGTTAAAAATTGCAATGTGAATATTTCTACATAAATAGTCATGTGATAACCATCGACTATGAGAAACCACAAACTCCAAGCTTGAAATTACAATATATGTATATATATAAAAAAGAGGAAAAAGGATTCACCTTTTCACAAATACTCTTTATGCTAGTTTAATTTCACTACGTAACATACTTATATAAGATACCTATCTCATTATCCCATGTCAATTTTATTTTATCTAAAAAAAATCCCAAATAATTGATATAATAATTTAAATAAAATAAAATTAATTTCAAGTAATTTAAATTTTTTATTTCACTAAATCTAATCCGTATACATATGAATATTATGTGAAATAAAAATCAAGATCATATAAGACTATGAAAAATTACTATTACATAAATTATTATTAATTCATAATTTCAATTGTTGGTCGAAATTTTGAGTTAGACGATTTTTTAGCCCATATAAGACTTGAAAAATTACTATTAAGTGAAACAAAAATTAAGTCTATATATCAAAGTTTAATATTAATATTTTAAATAAGCAATATATAAATTAAAAAAATATATATTTATGATGCCATGTCAATAAAATTGACAGGATTAAAACTTCGAACTAAATAATAAATGGATTAATATATATATATATATATACTTATAAAATTGAATTAGAAATTTAGTAAAAAAAAGAATTCTTTTTTCTTGTTTCTAGGATTTTATAGCTTTTTTTTTTGACATCATAAATAAATACTATAAAGAGAATCCTATCCATTTTAGAATTAATTTTAATTTTTAATAGTCAATTAAATTTAGTCCTTTATTGATATAACACTAAATTACTATAGGTATTCTTAGAAATCCAAATGTCTCCCTCTTTCATGTGTGTGTATGTGTGCGTATACATACACTATTGATTAATTGACGTATTACTTTGAATAGAAAAGCATCTACATATTAATTAATTGATCTCTCTTGTAATTATATTTTTTATATTTAATTTATTAAATAAAATTTCACCCAATTTAGGATTTGTACGTTGTCTAATCCAGTTATATACCTTTTTTTTTTGTAACTTTCATTTTAGCGGAGCTATTTTTTTGTTAATTGTTAGTCCAATCTAATCATATTTAGATTATAATTTATTAATATATAATTTTATTATGTATAATATAAAATTAATTATGTGGTTTTTAGTGTTTTAGTTAACTCTAAATTGAATTAATAATTAAGTCTAAATTAAAATAGAATTCTAAAATAGTGTTCTCCTAGAATACTTAGTAGACTTTATTTTGAATTTTTAAACTAAATATTAGTATAGATATCTTGTATGAATAAAAAATCGTGAATGTAGCTAAAATGTAGATCACTATTGTTGTGCAATTTCCAAAATTTATATGGTATTTTTAATAATTAATATTATGTGTACGTATTTTTGAAATAGGATGCATAATAAATTTTAATTTATATCAATTAATATTTTGTTATGAATAATATAAAGGTATTTTAATTGGATTATAAGTTTGCTCCTCATTCATACTTTTATATACATTATAGATATAGATAGATCATAGATAAATAGATTGTAAATTATTATAGATGTAGATTATATACTAGTTGTATTTTTTTATTTTTTTTCTTATTAATTTTTTATTTTAGTTATTTACTTTTTATAAAATTTTATATTTAATTGAAATTAAGTATAAGTAATACTAAGCATTTCAAATTTCTATAAACTCTAAAATTAAAAATTTTTATTCCATACAAACAATAAAACTAATTTAAATAATAAAAATATAATTATAATTAATTTGAAAAATGAAAGGCATATTTGGCAAAACTAATATAGCCTGCCCACCCTTCCCACATTTATATATAGTATGAAGAGTTTCTACTTGTCTTCTTTTAGAGAATTTTGAGTTTTTTTTTTATGAATTTTTAGAGATTATTATGAATAATTTATATTAAAATTTTTTTGATATAATAATATTACAATATATATTTAAGTGCAAGAAATGAATTGCAATACAACATGGAAGAGGAGAAGGGACACGATTTTAGTTTATATCAAAGCAGGTGTATTACAAGAATAAAAAAAAATAATAATAATAAAATAGAATATGAAACTTAAAATATGCGATAAAAATACAAAATAAGAAGAATGTATTTTTTGAACATTTCAAAATAAAGAGAAGACATAGTAAAATATCTTATAAATGTATTATATTTTTAATTTAACAAAATTGTCCATATCTTTTATGTCTAATATAAGTATATGATCAATTATAATAATATATAATTATTAAAATACAAGATAAATTTAATTTTATATTAAAATAAATTAATTTATAAGTATATATTCAATTATAATAATATATAATTATTAAAATATAAGATAAATTTAATTTTATATTAAAATAAATTAATTTATAAGTATATATTCAATTATAATAATATATAATTATTAAAATATAAGATAAATTTATTTTTATATTAAAATAAATTAATTTATAAGTATATATTCAATTATAATAATATATAATTATTAAAATATAAGATAAATTTAATTTTATATTAAAATAAATTAATTTTATATTAAAATATAAACTAAATAATTTAACAATTGTAATTATTCGGGTGTAACGCGGAATTCGACTGGTTATATATACACACCAGTGGGGTAATAATTATTGAGTACAACTTTCTCTAACTCCTTACCTAAAACTTTCAGGATGAGTGATACTGTCTAGTAAAACAGAATCAAATGACTGTTTCAACTTCAGGGACAAATTTTCTACGAAAACTATAAGCATCAAATAATAATATAACCAAATCAAAATGTATGAGATTTGGAAAACATTTTGCATCCTATTCAGAGTAAGTTTCCTGTAATGTCTTACCTCTTCTTGCCTTTGAAATGGAATTGAAATAGTCTCAGTCTCATACTAAATTTTGAGGATGTTGTCCCCACAACTCATCAGCTTATGTAATCTGCATATCTATTTCACTAAAATGACTCAATATCATCTAGATCTAGTTAACCACGACCATTGCCTCAAGGGTAGCATCAGAGTTACTCTTTTCTGCCTAGCACACACTATGGCCTCTACTAGCATACATCTGAAACGTTGCATCGGTGCAAAGATTGAAGTGCAAAGTATAGAAAGACTTAATATGCTTCCAAAGAAATGACGAGACAGAGCATTCAATGTCCAATACAAGATTTTCTGGCACATTGTTAAAGAATTATCAAATACACATTATATTGCCAAATGAATAATTTATGAAATAAAGATAAAAATTAATGGCCACAGATGAGTAATTGTTGACTATTTGAGTGTCCTTGATGAAAAGAAAAATATGATGAGCGCCAACTGATCACTAAAGAGTTAAGCAAAGCTTTCTCTAGCTCTTTTGCTAGACCTATCTTGATGATTGAGACTATATATTCCATTATGATTGAATCGCATGGCATTGTGATAGGATCTTCACTTTGTAGTCCAAAATATCACTGTAAAGATATGTTAAAGTTATTGCAAAACGCTTCTGATCGCTAGAGTAGACAACAAAATGGCCTTTACTGGATACAATTCTATCACCATTGGTTCTTGGAAAGTCTTTTCCTCCCTTGGCAGCTATGCTTTGCCACCTCCTTGCCATTTTGATGAATCTTTTGGCGCTGATCATGATTATTAGGTTTAATCTACAACAAGAAAAGGATTTCAGAGAAGTGGTTAGTTAAGTACTGCAAAGTAACACTTATATATCCACATGTGCTGGAATTTTCTATGTAAGATCAAGAGATTAGCTATTTGATAAAGATGCTTTTATAGTTCTTATCAATATTGTTAGCAGGGCATAGATCCCAAAGTCACTATGAATGTCAATAACAAACTAGCATACAGTTAGGCTAACGTATAAAGTTTGTTGGTGTAATTATATATATTGCAATAGATCTTCACTTGAATAAAAAGATGCCGTGGAAGAAACAATTACATAACCAACAGTATCACATTTCCATGTCATTTATGAGGATAATGCTTTCGATGAAAACTATGTAAACAAAGCAACTACAATGCTTTCAATGAAAATGACTGCTGAAATAGTACAGAAACTAATAAGAGCACATTGTAATGATGAGCATTGCGAAATTTGCCCACTTTTCCCACAAATAGAGTTCACTATATCTGCATGTTCACTATCATTTCTTGCTTGGATCCTGGAGTTACACTGTTACATTCCCCTTTTCATGACACTCATGCGCAAATTTCTTATGTTCTTTTATCATTACCTACTATATGAAGAGGATATCCAGCATATTTAGTTTCAGAGTGTGTCATGTAGCTTTCCTTGTGTTGTTATTTTCAATATAGAAGGATGTGAGTGTTAGTTTAGAGGAGTTACTTAGGTTGTTCGCATAGTTATTTATGTTATTTGGCAGTTTCTGTGTTGCTAAACCAACAAAATGGCATTGCTATATCATTTTGGAAGACAAAGCTTTTGATGAAAGCTAGTATGGCCAAAACAAAATGCATGAGATCTTGAAATATGTATGTTCTATGAAGAATAATATTAGAATAAGTGTTCATTATGTATACAATAAGTTTCCACGTCATTTCTTTGCTTTGCTTGGCTTGATATTGGAATTAGGAAAATTCTTGCCTAGACCAGATCTATCATAGACCCAAGATGCAAACATGTGAGACCCATTTATTTAATAGATGAATCTCACTATACATCTTGTATCCTGGGTCTATGGTAGACCGAGTCTAGGTAAAAAAAAAATCCATTGAAAGGAAAAATTCTTACTAGACCAGGTCCATCATGGACCAAGACACAAACATGTGGGACTCATTTATTTAATAGGTGGGTCTCACCATACATCTTATGTCTTGAGTTCATGATGGACCAAATATAGGTAACAAAAATCCATTGGAAGGAAAATTCTTGCCTAGACTGGGTCCATGGTGGACCCAAGACACAAACTTGTGGGATCCACTCATTTAATAAGTGAGTCCTACCATACATCTTGTGTCTTGAGTTCATGATGGACCAAACCTAAGTAAGAGAAATACATTAGAAGGAAAATTATTGCTTATACCAGGTCTATCATGGACTCAAGACACACACATGTAAGACCCACTTATTTAATAAATTGATCCCACTATACATCTTGCGCCTTGGGTTCATATTGGACCAGATCTAGGTAAGAAAAATTCATCCTTAAGAAAATTTCACCCTTAACCACATATTGTCAGTGTTATATTAAGTTGAAAAATTTAGGATGTGGAAAAATTTTAAAAAACAATATTGTATGTATAAAGATTGCATTATGATCAATATTATGACCATTGATTATGGTAAATCTTATGTGAGTGAGTCCCATTATAATCAATGATCATATAGTATATCCGTTATACATACACTTTAGGAAGGGATTATTAGTCAAAATGTCACTTAGTATATATACACTCGTTCCATCAATAAATGTCATTTTAGCCAAAATCACAGCAAATCCCATGTATAAATATGGTGAATCGTGAATTACTTTGTGTATAAATTTTATAAATAATTTAATTTTGAATAATAGATTTTTTTAATATTTATTTAAAATCAATAACATTATCCAATTAAAATAGTTTTAAAATGTGTATAAAAATAATAACTATTAATTTTGCAATGTATACTTATAATATAATATCTAAAAATAACATATATAATATATCATACAAATAATATTAAGAAAATGAAGATTAATAAGTATATTTTTTATTTTTGAAAATTAATATTTTAATTCTTTAAATAAAAATAAGAATGATTTTATATCTAATTTAAATTTAGTAAGAATTTTGTATGGAGTCATTTAATAAATTAGTCAAACTCAAATGTAAATTAAAACTCACTTAATCTAAAAACTCTGTGAGCTTAAGCAAATTAAAGTACAACTCAACTCAGCTTATTTGTAGGGCTAAACATATTCAATAATTTTAATTTTTACTATTTTTGAAATTGAATCAATCATTGATTTGATTAATTTCTTGCTTAGTTTATTAATTAGATTGCTCTAATTATTTTTATTAATAAAAAATTTAAATAATTTTTATGCTAAAAATTTTTAAAATTTAAAATAAACTGAACCAAAATTGAATCAGTTGTTTCCATCCTAATTTTAATTAGTTAGATTAATAAATCAGTTCTGTCTAATTTAATGTAATAAATTTAGTGATTAAAAGAAATTAAATTTTATTATGCCTTTTTATTTTAATCTAAATTTTTTAATTTCATTAATTTGATTTTCTGTGAAAATATATAAAATCACTAACATGATGTGCGAATTATAATAAAAATTTATATTTTGTCAATGCATTTCATATTTATTGTTAAAAAATATTTTTATAAATTAAAAAAACTTTGTTTAACCAAAGAAATTTTAGTTAAAAATAACCTAATTATTAAAACCAAAATTAATATTAAAATTTAAAATTAAATTAATAAATTAAAAATGCATCACACCTAAACTTACCAATTAGACCGGCAATAAAACTTGAAATATGTATCCTAAAGGCAAAAAGATCCTTAAACTATGAGCCAATAGTTATATAATTTTTTAAAATGATTTAAGGTTTAAATAAGCTCTTCAATTTTTAAAAAAGAATAAATAAGTCTTTAAAATTTTAAAAATAGATCAAATAAGTTATTTTACTATTTTGGTGATAAATAAACCCTCTAACTTTTAAAAATATATAAAAAAATATTGAATTATAAATTATCTCTAATATAAATTCAGCCAAGACCGTGTACAAAAATTTTCTATTGAATGAGATCCTCATTAGCAATCCTGATTATAATCTAACTTGCAACATCCCAGTAAATATCTATTGCATCCTAAAGTAAATTAATAAGTTATTTTTTACTTAATGATTCAACAAGATTCTTCATGGATTCATCATTTTCATCATAGTTTTTGTATAGAAGTTTGTTGAACCATTCAGTAAAGAATAATTTATTAATCTGTTTTAGGATGAAGTAGATATCCACTGAAATGTTGTAAATTAGATACGTAGAATTACTAAGAAGGATATTAAGATCTTTGTACAAAGTTTTAGCTGAATTTATATTAGAAACAAATTATATTTTAATCTTTTTTTCATTTATTTTTAAAATTAAAGGGTTTAATTATCTCTAAAGGTTTATTTAATCTATTTTAATAATTTAAAAGATCTTATTTGATTTTTTTTTAAAAGTGAAGGGTTTAATTGGACCCCAAAACACTTCAAGGATTTATGTAACTATTTGGTATAACTTAAAGAGTCTACATAGATCTTTTGCCTATCCTAAAACGGAATTATTTAATAAATTAGTCAAATTGAAATGTAAATTAAAATTCATTTAATAAAAGCTTGGTGAGCTTAAACAAATTAAAGTACAACTCAGATTATTTGTAGTACTAAACATATTCAATAGTTTTAATTTACTATTTTTGAAAATGAATCGATCATTGAATTAATTAATTTGTTGCTTAGTTTATTAATTAGATTGGTCTAATTATTTTGATTAATAAAAAAATTTTAATAATTTTTATGCTAAAAATTTTTTAAATTAAAAAAAAAAAACAAATTGAATCTGTTGGTTCCATCCTAAATTTTAATTAGATTAATAAATTCAGTTTTGTCTAGTTTTATGTTATAAATCTAGTGATTAAAAGAAATTAAATTTCACTAGGCCGTTTTATTTTTAATTAAAATTTTTTTAACTGATGTGCGAATTATAATAAAAATTTATATTTTATCGATGCACTTCATATTTATTTTTTAAAAAATATTTTTATAAATTAAAAAACTTTTTTAACCGAAACAATTTTAGTTGAAAATAACCTAATTATTAAAACCAAAATTAATATTAAAATTTAAAATTAAATTAATAAACTAAAAATGCATCGCACCTAAACTTACCAATTAGA
Source organism: Hevea brasiliensis (assembly GCF_030052815.1). Lineage (NCBI taxonomy): Eukaryota > Viridiplantae > Streptophyta > Magnoliopsida > Malpighiales > Euphorbiaceae > Hevea > Hevea brasiliensis. Next base: position 14,226,186 of record NC_079510.1, read on the forward strand.
CTGACACTAAAATTTGAAATATATATCCTAAAGTCAAGAGGCTTGTTTTTGTCTTTAAAGTATGGGATAATAGTTATACAAGCCTTTAAAGTGATTTAGGGTCTAAACAAGCTCTTCAATATTTAAGAAAATATTAAATAATTCCTTCAAATTTTAAAAATAAATCAAATAAGCCCTTTTACTATTTTGGAGATAAATAAACATTTTAACTTTTAAAATATATAAAAAAAATACTGAATTATACTTTGCCTCTAATATAAATTTAGTCAAGGCTGTGCACGAAGATCTTCTAGTTAATAGGGTGCTCACCAGCAATCATGCATATGATCTAATTTGTAACATCCTAGTAAATATCTGCTGCATTCTGAAACAAATTAATAAATTATTTTTTGTCAAATAATTAAAGAAAGTTCTTTATGGGTTCATCATCTCCATCATATAGTTTCTGTATAAAAGTTTCTTAAACCATCCGGTGAAAAATAACTTCTCAATATATTCTATGATACAGCAGATATCCATTAGAATGTTACAAATAAAATACATAGAATTGTTAATAAAAGTCTCATACACTAGAAGATTTCTATGTATAGCCTTGGTTAGATTTATATTAAAGGTAAATTATATTTCAGTCTTTTTTCATCTAATTTAAAAAGTTAAAAGGTTTATTTATCTCTAAGAACTTATTTGATCTATTTTGAAAATTTTAAAATTTTAAAATTTGAAAGGCTTTATTTGATTTTTTTTTTTTTTAAATTGAAGGGCTTAATTGGATTCTAAAACACTTCAAGGACTTATGTCACTGTTTGACATAACTTAAAAGGCCTAAATAGGTCTTTTGCCTATCCTAAAAGAGAGTTAAACTGATCAATCTCAATATTTTATTTCATGCAAATCCTTCTTGCCTCTACTTTCATTACAAAATTAAGTTAACATTATCTAGATTAGGGTTGTGCAATTTTAGGGTCAAAACCGAAAAACCTAACCAAAACAAAGTAATTCTGTTTAATTGGTTTGATTTTTTGATTTAATCGATGTGATTCGGTTTGAAATTAGATATTTTCGATTTGGTTTGATTTTTTTTTATGAAAAATCGAAGAAAACTGAACTGACCAAAACCCTTATGCTACGTTTTTTAGCGTGCCCATATTTAACATGTACACAATATCACTATCCCTTTCTCTTCTTTCCTCAAATGAAAGCCATCTTCACTCCATGGTTCTTGTTCTTCTCAACATCTCCTTCTCATACTCTTCTTCTTCTTCTCTCTTCTTCTTCTTGAAATTTTCTTCACTCGCGTACCAAGTTAGATCCATAGATTCTTTTTGCATAGATTTGCCCAATACTCTGCTCCTCATCAACAAATCCATCATCCGCCAAGTTCTCAACGTGGCCACCCAAGTTTTCGCCTCCTGACTACTCTTGCTCCTGTTGAAAGAATGATTCAAAATGTTGATGGCTGATTTTTCGGAGCATGTGTTTTTTGATTTTTTTTTTTTGTATTTTGTTAGGGGGTCTTAGAATGATTTTTTATCTGTTAGTCAACAAGTTAGTGGTCAGATATAGTTGGCACTAAATTAGGTCATGGGTTTATGTTCCTATTTTTTAGTTTTTTCTGTTGCTCTCTTGAGATTATTTAAAGTCCTGTACTGTGTTTCTTTTTTAAAACAGAAAATAAAAAATCAGCACTACACAAGTCTTTTGCTCATCTTTCAATATTTTATTTTTATTTCTTTCTTTACCAACAGTTGTGGTATCAGAGCTAAACAAAGAAAGAAAGCCCCAAAAGTGACCAGGTTTCGGTCCTCTCTTTTTCTCAAGCACAGGAAAGAGAAAAGTAAAAAAAAAAGGGGGATTTGAGTGGTGAGAGACACGAACCAGCAGATAGGTGAAGAAAACCCAAAATTTAGAGGAAGCCATGGCAAGCAACGGAACCAACTCAGCAGCACAGCCCCTAATTCCAATCTTCAAAGGTGAAAAATATCATCTTTGGAGTCTCAAAATGAAGACATTGTTCAAGTCTCAAGAGTTATGGGACTTGGTGGAGAACGGGTATGAAGAACCGAATCTAGCACCTGTTGAACCTGACCAGCGATTGAGAGAAAATAGCAGCAAGGATGCAAAGGCCTTACTGCTCATCCAATTTGCATTGGAGGATGAAATATTTCCTCGAATTTCAGTAGCTTCTACCTCCAAACAGGCATGGGAGATTTTGAAACAAGAATATTTGGGTGACAAGAAGGTAATTACTGTAAAATTACAAACTCTTCGTCGTGATTTTGAGACTTTAATTATGAAAAAAAAAAAGAATCTGTGCAAGAATTCTTATCTAGGGTGTCTGGGATTGTCAATCAAATGAAGTCTTATGGTGAAAATTTAAGTAATGAAATTGTTGTGAGTAAGGTGTTAAAGAGTCTGAGCTCAAAATTTGATTTTATTGTTGCTGCAATTGAAGAGACTAAGGACCTGTCCACTTATACTTTTGATGAAATGATGAGTTCTTTGTTAGCACATGAAGCTAGACTTGGCAGGTCCCATGAAAAGTCTGAGGAAAAGGCCTTTCAGGTGAAGGGGGAGTCTTCTAAGGGAAAAATAGAAAACTCAGCAGTTCGTGGTAGAGGCAGAAATGGATTTCGTGGATGAGGTTGTGGTAGCAGCAGAGGTAGAGGCCAATTTAGAGAACCATGCCAATACAAAAACTCAATTCGATGCAGGTATTGCAACAAACCGGGCCACAAAGAAGCTAATTGTTGGACCAAACAGAGAGAAGAACAAAAGCAAGCAAATTTTACAGAGAAAATTGAAGAGGAGAGCAGGTTGTTCATGGCTCATTCACCAATTCATAATGATGCCAACAGTAAAGATGTATGGTTTTTAGACAGTGGATGCTCCAACCACATGTCTGGAACCAAATCATTGTTCAAAGAGCTTGATGAGTCACAAAAGGGTGAGGTTCGACTTGGAGATGACAAGCAGATGAAAGTTGAAGGAAAAGGTACAATTGCCATTAAATCTGTGCAAGGTGATGTTAAACTCCTCTGTGATGTACAATTTGTGCCTAGTTTAGCTCATAACTTATTGAGTGTTGGACAATTGATAACTAGTGAATATTCTATTGTATTTGATGGTGATTCATGTATTATTCATGACAAAAAATCTGGTCAGACCATAGCAACTGTCCATATGACACAAAATAGGATGTTTCCTCTTGATGTTTCAAATGTAATGGGTAATGCCTTAGTTGTTAAGAGAGATAATGAGGCTAATTTGTGGCATTTACGTTATGGGCATTTGCATTTGAATGTTTTGAAACTTCTGAGTCAGAAAGAAATGGTTGTTGGCTTGCCAAAAATTGGTGAACTTATTTTCTATGAAGGATGTGTTTATGGAAAGCAGAATAGGAGGTCATTTCCTATTGGAAAATCATGGAGGTCATCTGATTGTCTTGAACTTGTGCATGCTGATTTGTGTGGGCCTATGAAAACAGAGTCACTTGGTGGAAGTCGCTATTTTCTATTGTTTACAGATGATTACAGTCGAATGAGCTGGGTTTATTTCTTGAAATTCAAATCTAAAACTTTTGAGAATTTCAAGAAATTTAAGGCATTGGTGGAAAAGCAAAGTGGGAGAAGCATAAAAGCACTTCGAACTGATCGTGGCGGTGAATTCTTATCTAATGATTTCACTATTTTTTGTGATGAAAATGGCATTTGCAGGGAACTAACAGCACCATACACACCAGAACAGAATGGTGTCGCAGAGCGAAAAAATCGAACGGTGGTAGAATGGCCAAAAGCTTGTTGAAAGCAAAAGAACTTCCAGACCAGTTTTGGGGAGAAGCAGTTGCAATAGCAGTATATCTCCTAAACATCTCATCAACAAAGGCAGTTCTGAATCAAACACCTTGTGAAGCTTGGATGGGTAAGAAGCCTCAGGTAAGCCACTTAAAAGTCTTCGGTTGTGTAGCATATGCTTTCGTTAATTTTCGTTCTAAGCTTGATGAAAAATCTGAGAAATGCATTTTCATTGGCTATAATCCTCATTCCAAAGCATATCGTCTATATAATCCTATAAGTGGCAAAGTGATAATTAGTAGGGATGTAGTGTTTAATGAGGAAGTAGTTTTGAAGTGGAATTCTGACAAAGAAGGCATAAAAAATCAAAGTGCTAGGAGATTTTGAAGTAGAACAACCAGCAAGTTCAGCCCCTTCATCACCCACAAGTTTAGCTCCTTCCTCACCCGGTGATAACAACGCTACAAATTCTACTAGTTCAGATTCTCTAGCATCTAGTCCCTCCACCAACAGCAGTGAAACATCACCAAGAAAATTCAGATCTCTTAGAGAAATTTATGAGTCATGTGATTTTGCCTTTTTAGTCACTAACCCTACTTCTTTTGAAGAAGCTGCTGAACAACCTACCTGGCAGATTGCTATGACAGAGGAGATGCAAGCCATTGAAAAAAATTCAACATGGGAGCTGGTTGATATTCTAAAAGGAAAGAATGTTGTAGGGCTGAAGTAGGTTTTCCGAACAAAGTATAATGCTGACGGAAGCATCCAAAAGCACAAAGCTCGGCTTGTGGCGAAAGGATACTCACAACAACAAGGCATAGATTTTGAAGAAATTTTTTCTCCTGTTGCTCGTTTTGAAACTGTGAGAATTATTTTGGCATTGGCTGCTCAATTGCAATTACCAGTGTATCAATTTGATGTGAAGTCCGCTTTTTTGAATGGTGAGTTAGAAGAGGAAGTGTATGTTTCACAACCTCCAGGCTTTGTTATCAGTGGTAATGAAGACAAAGTTTACAGGTTAAGAAAAGCTCTCTACGGATTAAAACAAGCTCCTCGGGCCTGGTATAGCAAGATTAATTCATTTTTCCATGATAAGGGATTCATTAGAAGTGAAAATGAACCCACTCTTTACTTAAAGAAGCAAGGTAATGGAGATTTTTTGGTGGTTTGCCTTTATGTGGATGATATGATTTATATGGGGTCCTCAAAGTCCTTAATTGATGATTTTAAGTGTTGTATGTAGAGAAATTTTGAGATGACAGATTTGGGCATGTTGCAGTATTTTTTGGGACTAGAGGTCATGCAAAGTGATGATGGATGTTTTGTATGCCAAAAGAAATATGCTGCAGATCTTTTGAAGAAATTTAATATAGCAAATTGTGAAGTGGCAGCCACACCAATGAACATCAATGAAAAACTACAACGTGAAGATCGGACCGAGAAAGCAAATCAAACGCTGTTCTGAAGCTTAGTTGGTGGTTTAGACTACTTGACACACACTAGACCTGACATTGCTTTCTCAGTGAGTGTTGTGTCCAGATTTGTGCATAGCCCTACGAAACAACACTTTGGAGCAGCAAAAAGAATTCTTCGTTATGTTGCAGGAACTCTGAATTATGGTATTTGGTATTGTAAAGTGCCAAATTTCAGATTAATTGGTTTCACTGGCAGCGACTGGGCAGGATGTTTGGATGATCGGAAAAGCACTTCTGGCAACATTTTCAGCTTTGTTTCTGGAGCAGTAACATGGAGTTTAAAGAAGCAAGAAACAGTAGCTCTGTCATCATCTGAAGCAGAGTATGCAGCAGCAACTTCAGCAGCACGACAAGCTTTATGGCTCAGAAAACTTCTTGAAGATTTCAGTCTTGAGCAAAAGGAAGCTACTGAAATATTCTATGATAATCAGTCCACTATTGCAATGGCAAAGAATCCTGCTTTTCATGGCAGAACTAAGCATATTGATGTACATCATCACTTCATTCGAAAGCTGGTAACTGATGGTAAAATAGTGCTGAAATTTCGTAGTACTAATGAGCAAACAGCTGATGTTTTTACAAAATTACTTTCCCAAGCCAAGCATCAGTTCTTCAAATCACAGTTGGGAGTATGTGATTTCGAATCAAGGGGGAGTGTTGAAAGAATGATTTAAAATGTTGATGGCTGATTTTTCGGAGCATGTGTTTTTTTATTTATTTAATTTTTTTTTGTTAGGGAGTCTTAGAATGATTTTTTATCTGTTAGTCAACAAGTTAGTGGTCAGATATAGTTGGCACTAAATCAGGTCATGGGTTTATGTTCCTATTTTTTAGTTTTTTCTGTTGCTCTCTTGAAATTATTTAAAGTCCTGTACTGTGTTTCTTTTTTAAAACAGAAAATAAAAAATCAGCACTACAAGTCTTTTGCTCATCTTTCAATATTTTATTTTTATTTCTTTCTTTACCAACGGTTCCTGCATGTTTCCCTACTAGCTACTCTTTGTTGTTAAGTGCTCTTGTGTACACAGTCTAGTCAAGAGCTTTTGAGAAAACTACATAGCTCTAAAAATTTTAGTTTTATCTATTAAAAGTCTTTCGTTGATTGTGGATTTGTAGTTAAGATGCTACCATATCTCTTCATGGGTAATTTGTAATTGATTTTGATTGTGGATTTATTGTTCTAATTGAACTGATTTCTTCATGGGTAAATAGGCATTTTGACCATCCTAAAAGAGAGTTAAACTGATCAATCTCAATATTTTTTTTTTTTCATTCAAATCCCTCTTGCCTTTACTTTCTTTACAAAATTAAGTTAACATTATATAGATTTTATTCTTATTATTGACAAATAATCGTTTAACCTATATTTGCTTGTAATATTTTTCTGGTCATTTATATCTACTCTAGGAAAGTTCTCCATGTATTTTTCTATGATCAAGAAAAGTAAAATTAGATAACATTTTAAGTGTGATTATTATTATGGATATGTGGAGTTCCTGGAATGAAATCTTTGGATATATTGGTATTCTTGAAAATTACCCTATTCAAATATGAACCTGGTTAATGTTTTTAATACTAGAATCAGTCTCAAACTCAATCACCTTATTTGGAATGTAAAATTTTATAATAACTCAGTTCAATTAATTTCATTTTTGTCAATTTCATGTTTGAAAATGAAAGAATTCAATTCTTTTTAGCTTAAAAAACTATATTTAAAAAAAAAAGGATAAATCAAGTATGATTTGTGAGAATTCAATTGAATTATTTTCTTATAAATGATTTATTTATAGTTATTAAACCCAGACTGAACCGACCGGTTGAGCTACTGAACTGGTCCGGATTTGTAATTAAACTAGACAAAAAAGCGACCTGGTTAACCCGGCGATAGTAGATTTATGAGATATTCAAAAAACACATTAGAGTTAGAGTTTAAGAGTTTTGAGTTATTGTATCTTGCTTTTTTTCATCATAGTGAAACTTTTTTTGTCGTCGTGTCCGTTGACATAGACTTTACGGTCAAACCACTAAACTTCTTTATTATTTTTCTTCTCTTTTCTATACTGTATGATTGTGTGTATGCCTTATATTTGCATGAATGTTATAACAGATCAAAAACTAGATTTTAGCATAATATCAAGGCATCATATATATAAATGAAGGACAATGGCTAAAAGAGATATATAAACAAATCCATCCACAACTTAGAAGTGTTATCTGTAAAGCAGAAAACTACGCAAAAGAATAATGGCAGAGGGTGCAGTAACCTCTCTGCTTGAAAAATTAGTTCTCTTTTTTGAAAATGAAATGCAGCTCTTCAGTGGAGGGTCGACAAGAGGAAATTTCTTATCTACGTGTATAAACACCCAACCAATAGAAAATTATCTATATGTATTTTTAAGTGGGATCTACTATGATTTTAATCAAAATGATAACTGTTAATTGATTGGGTATATACACCAAGGTGTAGGTAAAATTTATTAAAAAAAAAAAAGATATCGTGTATATGAGAGCAAAGTTGGAGCAGATAAGAGCCTTCCTAAGGTTTGCAGATTCACTGGAAGAGAGTGATGAGGAAGTAAGAGTGTGAGTATTTGAATTTGGTTATTACTTAAATTTTTATAGTTTTTTTTTTTCTTTAATTGGTTTTTTGTATTGAGTCATTATTAATATTTTTTTTACTAATTTTGATATAATATTCCAACAACCTTAGTGCCTTATTTAAATAATCTATATGATTGACATTCACTTAAAAGGACAATCATTTAAATGATTGAAATTCACTTAAAAGGACTATAATTTAAATTAAATCATGGGTTTACATAAAAATCTAAATCAATTTTACTAAAAATTTATCAAACAGTATGTATATATCAAAATTATTATGTTATAAAATCTATTAAGTATATCTATTTTGAAAAAATTATTAGTTATAATTAAAAATTACAAAAAAAAATTATCATAATGGAGTGTTTTCTACAAAATATTAATTCTACTTTAACAGCTATTATAAAAAAAAAATAATAATAATTTTTATCTATTAAAAAAAATTTATTCTTCATATACATATCATTTTAAATTTTATTTATATTTTATTTTATTTTTACTAATGTTTAAAGGAAAGATTTTTTTTATTAAAAAACTTATATACCTACAACTAATTTATCATATATAAATATTTTAAATAATCGTAAATTTCATGAATGCTTATCACTTTACATATATAATATTAACAATAAAATATTAAAATTTTATCATGGAGTTTGCATTTGCAATTAAACCCTAAAGTTTACATAATTAGGGTGAGTATTATTCAGTTTGAATCGAATAAATTGAGCCGACCCGTCCTAATTCAATAATTCGATTTAATTTTTATAGTATTTCGGTTTGATTCGATTTTAAATTTTAAAAATTTTAATTATTTTGATTTAATTCGATTTTAGATTCAAAATGTTTCAGAAAACCAAACTGAACTGAACAGTGAAACACCATCGTTTTAAACGTTAACCATTCACCCCTAATGCTAATTCTAAATACCTAATCCTACTGCTACATAAGGAACACGCCGTTCTCTGCCTTTGTTTCCTCTTCCTACGAATCCCACTTCTCTTTGCGTTCGTAGGGCCTTGTTTCCGCTTTCCATTTTCCATTTCTCAGTCTTTCAATTGCTAACTCTATCACAATTCACAGAGCCTTAGATTTAACCATTTTTCTCCAATCTCCATTGCGCAGCCCCACAATTCACAAAGCCTCGAAGGTCATAGCCCTCACGTGGATCTTCCCCATTTATCTAATCTACATCGCGTATCTTTCATGCAAGGCAATCTCCGTCAGCCTTCTTAGTTCCCATGAATCCCTCGCTGCTCACTTAGCCACTGTTGCCATCTGTGGTGGTTGCGGTGGTGCCTATGTGCCGAAGTCTTTGATTCTCTCGATTGTGGGCTTTTCTACTCTTGGTTGAATAGTGTTCTCTACTCTTGGTTGATTAGTGTTCTGCTATTGTTGGGTTTGGGTGAGTATGTTCACAGTATATTCTACTTTTCAATTTAATTTTACAGTGTATATTCTAATATATTAAGTAAATGTTGAAATGTTGATTGGTTGAGATTGAGTATTTAAATTTGAGTGATGAATTAAACTCTCCTCTTTATAAGTTTAGATAGATACTGTGATTGTGTATGTTCAAACCGAAGAAAACTGAATCAAACTGAATTAGTAGGATTATTCAATTCCGTTCTCTTATTTATTCGGTTTGGTTTGATTTTTTAAATTAAAAAATTCAGTTAATTCGGTTTTATCAGTTCAGTTTGGTTCAATTCAGTTTAAATTGAATGTTTACCTCTTGTGCATAATTGCCAATTAAATTCTAATATTTTATTAATATCTTCAATTAACCCGACTATCAATTAACTATTAGTATACATTAACAAATCAGAAATTATAAGTCAAATTTTGCTTTGTAAATACAATTACCTTACCCATTCTAATCAACTTTTCAAGCTAACATTAACAAAACTTGTTCACTGTTACTATATATATATATATGCATAGTAACATAATACAACTTTAGAAACAAAGCAAAATAAAACAAAATCAAATTATTCCTCATCTGCATAGCCAACTCTTTTTTCAAATAAATTATTTTATCCTTTAATTTTTTTTTGTTTTTGTCAATACTTCAACTCTGTTATGTAAATTATTAATTAGTGTATTATTTTAATTATAAGTTTCATTGAGCTGCATCCATTTCTCAGTGATTTTATTATTAGTCTTCTTTAACTCAATAAATTTATCCTTATTAAGAGCATTTCTTTGCCAAAACAAATGTATAAGTAACTCATTCTCCTAGCCATTGCAAGGTGGATCAAACCACTAAAAGAAAGAATAGTAAGTCCCCTAAATCAATTGTTCATTAATATCAGCTATCAACAAATTTATAAAATATAGTTCCTAATCAAAATAGTCAAAATAAAATCCATTAAAATTATCTTCAAGTGCCATATTCTAACAGTTTATTAACGGTTGAGTCAATTTAAGACAGTAATTAAATGTAAGGGTTTAATTGACAAATTTAGGGTTTCTAATGCGGCTTCTCCAGTAATTTAAGCCAGCTGACATAAAATTCCTGTTAAGTATACTAATGGTTTATTGATGGTCGAGTCAATTTGAGATATCAATCAAATATGAGGGTTTAATTGATAATTATGCAATCTTCAGCATTTAATTGTAAAAATTGACAAATTTCATAGGTTTTTTTTAACAATTAACTTAATGTGTTAAGATGATAGGTCTATGCCCTCTTGTATGTTCCTAACATATGCATTGCAAGCACGCTTCATGTATGGTACATGGATTTCGATTTTTATTAAAAAATTTATCTAACCAATTTAATTCTTTTTTGTCTATTAAGGGTTTCGATTTTAATTTTTGAAAAATTTTAGTTTTTTGCTTTGATTCAATTAATTTAGTAAAAAAAAAAATTAACCAAACTGGTATATCATATTGCGTCATTTTATTATGGTACATAAATAAAAGTTATCCTTTAGTCATCTCATTTTTTCTTGAGAGGCAACATCCCTATCTTGCTTTCGTTATCGCCCTGGCATCCCCCTTTCGAACTTCTTCTTAGAGACTCCTTATGCTGACGACCCATCCAAGAAATTAATGAAATTGATGGCAACTCCTCAATGCTCAGTCGATGCCAATGACCCATTTAAGATTTAGCCCTTCATGACTTCACCTTCCCTTTTTAACCCTCATCCCTCGGTGGCGTAGTGGTTAAATTAATTATTTTCATTTTCTAGAAATAGACTAATGAGAACCCAAATGGATTTGCCAAGGAACCACCAAAATATTTGAATCAATTCTCTAGAATCCTCATAATCAAATTCTTCCACTTGAAATCACTTAACCTAAAATCGACTTTATGGTAGAGAACCAAATGAATAATTCAAATAAAAAAATTAAAGGATTCAAGACCCAATACCAACATGTGGTAGCTAACCATGAATATCAGGGTATTAATTCTTGTAAGTTAATTAGACTTATCAAGAAAAAAAGTTCAATGAAGAAGAAGAGAGGAGAAAACTCTCTCAATAATGAATTGATTAATATCTCAAAGTTGTATTTACAGCTCTAAAATAATCTATATATATGTGTCTCTTAATACAAAGCCAAAATGAACTAAAACCTTAGGAATGTTAAAAGTCACATACATAATAGCACAAAAAATTAACCAAACAGCAAGTCTCATGACCTTTGGTGAGCTTCCCATTGCTTGTGGTGCGCCTGATCACTTCTCATGGCCATGTGTGCATCCAACAGTATTCATCCCGCACCCTCTCATGCGCTTCATAGGTCTTCTTGGTGTATCTCATGGTTAGCCATGCACCTAATGGCAATCCCAAGGCTAGCCATGTGCCTCATGGCCCCCCAAACCTTCCCAAATGTAAGCCATGCACCCAAGATGAATCCCACAAGTGCTTATGCGCCTTCTAGACCTCTTCTCATGGCTGAATGTAAGCTTCTCATGGCTAGGTATGAGATATTATTTTCCCTTTATAAATGAAGATGTTTTGGCTCTAACTCATGGCTGGAGGTAAGATTCTCATAGCTAGATGTGAGATGTTCTATCCCCTTTAGCAAAAGAAGATATTTGGGCTCTTTATTACCATTTGTTGGAGAAATTATTAGCATTGAACACCACTAACTCCATTCATGCACATGTGCACTAAAATGACCCATTTAAGCTCATTGAGCATGCCAAACTTGTGAATTCTAACCTTGCACACTTGAACTAGGATAACCCATTTAAGCTTCTTGAGCATGCCAAGTTTGTCAATCTCGTGTCTCTTGTCAACATGTGCTTGAATGAACCCTTGAAGAAATTCTTTGAAACTTGGTGCTCTCATGATCACATCATAGACTGAGTTATTATGATTTTGGTAATTTTGTTGTTTGTTTGGTTGCTTGTGATTTTGTTGTTTAGCTAATGGAATTTGCGATTTTTTTTTGGAACAACATAGTTTTGTTTGTTGGGATATTCTGTTCAAAATTGATGAACTGAACCAAACCAAACAAAATAAATTCAACTCGATTTGATTCTTCTATTATTTCAGTTTGATTTGGTTTGCATTTTATAAGAGTTCAATATTTTAGTTTTTATGATTTAATTCAATTCAAAACCGAAGCAAATGATTGCACACCATGCCTTCATTTAATTATAAATTCCTCATTCTTTCTCTATATATACAATTTTAATTATTTTAGAATAGAATGAACACATTTTCGTTAATCCATGAACATGATCAATATAGACATGTAGACTCATAGAGCCATACATCTCGATTGGAAAAGAATCAATAGAAAAAGAAAGAATTGGAATTGATTACTATTTTTCTCGTGGATTTGTCAGTCTAAGCAGGAGATAATATACTCTGATATTATTGATTATTTTGTGATTTAAATAACCATTCCATCTTAATTGAAAACATAAATACCACTTTAGGAAGAAATCAAGTTCTACTCTACTGGTTAAATGTGTATCACTAACCTAATGCAGAGTCAAGTTTGAGTTCCCCCTCCCCAATCCCTACTTTAAAAAAAAAAAAAAAAAAAAAAAAAAAAAAAAAAAAAAAGAGTAGAATGAATTTTATCCTATATTTTAACCTTGTTGAATTGTAATTGCTTATATATATATATATATACATATATATATATAGATCATCAAGTTTGTAAAATATTATATACATGGCTATTGAAGCAACTGATAAATCAGTTGTAGTTGTTTCCAGGAAAAGGGTACGCAATATATATTACTTTTGGTTCATAGTGGGATGAGATTAAGACACAAATGATGTTTCAGTTAATTAGTGTGTACACAATATATATATATGGAAATTTCCAAAACTCCATCAAAAAGGACAACTTTACAAGTCTTTTTTTGGGCATTAAATCCTAACCTTGACTAAGTAACAAACAGCAGGATAGCTGATGCCATCATTTTTGAATTCCTTCTCATAACCTCTCTTTACTTATCAATCTAGCTTTGTTTTGTTGCCAGATATTAAATTAACCAAAGTAGAAGAAAAAAGTTCAGTCTATGCTGGAAATTCCAATTTCCTTCTAGCCCAAGTAAAGGATCAAAAACTAGATTTTGCAGAATATCAAGCTGCAAACATCAGCCATGACATTCTGGCATCATATTATAAATAAAGGACAATGGCTAAAAGACATATATAAACAAATCCATCCACAACTTAAAAGTGTTACCTGTAAGCAGAAAGCACTGCAAAATGTAATAATAAATTTGATTTAAAATGCAAAAAAACACTTTGAACTCTACAAACTGAAGCAAAATATTAAATTTGCATCGTGAAGATTGAAACTCACATACTTTTATTAATTTTTAATATTAGCATTAATATAGTTATTCTATGATTTAAAATAATTATAATTTTTAATGAAATTTTAATATAATAATAAATTTTAATTATTATTAAATTTTTTAATTATAATTATATTAATAAATAAAATAAGATAAAATAATTATATTTTAAAATTAAAATTTTTTAGAAAATTATTTATAAAACAATAAAAATACATATGCGTGCAACCAGATTAATTAATTTAATGATGATATGTTTTACTTTATTAAAAACAAATTAACTATAACCAACAATGTTGGGTGCCGTGCTTCTAAAAAAATTTTAGTTTAATTTTTAAAAGTGTATTGTTAGAACAAACTATTATAAACTCTAAAAAAATTAATTTTTTATAAACTATAAAACAGATATTAAAGATATCTTAATGTAAAAAAAAAAAAAATTATAGAATCTTTCATTTGAAAATTTAGTTAGTCTCTACTCATTGATTTTGCCAATGAATTAATCACTATTGTCTTTTTTTTTTTTTTTTTGGACAGTTCGGCTTTTCAATTATGCCAAGGAGCAATGGCTTTTCAATTTCTATATTTGTGTGTCTCACGCGCACAGGTCACTGAAATTCCACCTTGCTAATGTAAAAGGAAAATTTTCCCACTATTCTTTTTCTATAATTGACTTGAATTTGATATTCAAATTAACAACTCCAATATCACCAATTAGTGGTTCCAGAACCACTAATAAAGTAAAAAAAACTTGCAGAAAATCTTACTCCACAAACGGCAGATTTTTTCAAAGAAACTATTTTCTTATTCAATCTTTGGCATGTTGATTGGGTTTCTTCGGAGCATTTTCTTCAGTTTGGGTCTTTTGTATTTGAAACTTGTATGGTTTTTTTTTTTATTTTTTTTTTTTTATTGAATTTGCTGATTATTATCATCCAAATAATTTCTGAAGCTGTTCAATTTTATATATTTTAGTTAATAATTTACATAATATATATATTTTGTATAATTTATATTTTAAAATTTTAATAATTTTATTATATATATATTAATTTGTAAGCCAAATTAAACACCAATATACTTAATAGATATGTTTGACCAACTTATAAATCAAACTAATCTCTTTGACATTAAAATCTTGAGGGATAGTTAACAAAGCTTAATAAATGGAAATTGAGTAACATCATTTTACTTTATTTAAGTTTTTTACCAAACTCTTGTTACATTATTAATTATTTTTTACCCTTAATAATTATTCCTTTAAAATTTATGGAGTAACATTTAACTTTTATTTTTTTAATTTTTCGGTGGACAACTCTTAATTTTTTAATTTTGTACCAAACATTATCTTAGTAGGATCAGATTAAGACATGAATGATGTTTCAGTTAATTAGTTTGCTGGTGCTGGAATTTCCTAGTAGTTTTCTAGCCCAAGCAAAGGATCAAAAACTAAAGTTTAGCGGAATATCAACCTGCAACATCAACCATGACATATGGCACCTTATATATAAATGAGGGACAACGACTAAAGAGATGTATAAACAAATCCATCCCACAACTTAGAAGGGGTTACCTGTGAAGCAGAAAGCTCTGCAAAAGAACAATGGCAGAGGGCGCAGTAACTATTCTGCTTGAAAAATTTGTTCCCCTTTTCGAAAATGAAGTACAGCTCTTGAGCGGGGGTCGAGAAGATATAGTGTTCGTGAGAGCAGAGTTGGAGCGGATAAGAGCCTTCCTAAAGGTTGCAGATTCACTGGAAGAGAGTGATGAGGAAGTAAAAGTGTGGGTTAAACAAATCAGAGATGTTGCTCATGACACTGAAGACGTTTTAGATGAGTACAGAATTCTACAAACACATGATCATGGCAATGGGCTCTTTGGTTTTCTACATAAGATGTCTTGTTGCATTAAGAACATGAAGGCTCATTATCGAATAGCATCAGAAATACGAGAGATCAAATCAAGAATCAAAAATATTTCTGCTGGACATCGAATACTCCACCAGAAGTTCTGTGTAGCCGGACAAGGTGCAAACTCCACCTGTGCAGGCAACGAATGGCAAGACCAGAGAGGGGATGCCCTTCTTCTAGACAGAACTGATCTAGTGGGCATTGATAAGCCCACAAAGAAGCTGGTTGGTTGGCTGGTTAATGAAGGTACAGGGCGTGAAGTAGTTTCACTTGCAGGGATGGGAGGATTGGGGAAAACCACCTTGGCGAAACAAGTCTATGATGATTCAGAAGTAAAGAAACATTTCAGCATGCATGCCTGGATAACAGTGTCTAGATCTTACAAGATGGAAGAACTCCTTAAAGACATTGTTCAACAACTCTTCAGTGCAGATAGGAAGCCAGTTCCCAGAGAAGCAGACAACATGAACAGCAATCAGCTGAAAACAATAATTAAGGAGCTGCTTCAGAACAGAAGGTACCTAATTGTTTTGGATGATGTATGGCATATAAATGAGTGGGATGCCGTCAAATATGCCTTGCCCACCAACAACTGTGGCAGCCGAGTCATTCTCACTACACGCAATGCTGATCTTGCCTTCACCTCACGCATAGAATATGAAGGTAAGGTCTATTACTTGGAGCCATTGCCTCCAGAAGAGTCTTGGACTCTTTTCTGCAGGAAGACATTCCAAGGGAACTTATGTCCTCATCATTTGGAGGATATTTGCAAAAGCATACTCAGAAAATGTGAGGGACTTCCCCTTGCAATTGTGGCAGTTAGTGGAATTCTTGCTACCAAAGACATGCGAAGGATAGATGAATGGGAAATGGTTCGACATAGCCTTGGTGCTGAAATTGAAGGCAATGATAAACTTAAGAATTTAAAGAAGGTACTTTCACTCAGTTTCAATGATCTGCCATACTATCTCAAGTCTTGTTTCTTATACTTGAGCATCTTTCCTGAGGATCATCCAATTGAGCATATGAGACTCATTAGATTGTGGGTTGCAGAAGGATTTGTGGAAGCAAAATATGGAAAAGAATTAGAAGATGTTGCAGGGGACTATCTCAATGAACTCTTAAATAGAAGCCTGCTACAAGTAGCAGAAACAACCAGCGATGGACGGATCAAAACATGTCAAACTCATGATCTTCTACGAGAGATTGTCATCTCAAAGTCAAGAGAGCAAAATTTTGCAGTTATAGCCAAGGAACATAACGTTACATGGCCAGATAGACTTCGGCGTCTATCAATTCACAACACATTACAAAATGTGCAACAGAACAGGTGTGTTTCTCAGTTACGTTCATTATTCATGTTTGGCATAGCAGAGAAGTCACCCATAACTGGCCTGTTTCCCAGTGGCTTTAGGTTGCTTAATGTGTTAGATTTGCAAGGTTCAAATCTAAACAAGTTCCCAATTCAGGTTATCAACCTATACTACCTAAAGTATCTAAGCTTGAAAAGTACAAAGGTAGCTACAATTCCATCCTATATAGGGAAGCTTCAACACCTAGAGACCTTAGATCTGAAACACGCCCATGTCACTGAATTGCCTGTGGAGATCCTGAAGCTACGAAAACTTCGCCATCTTCTTGTGTATCGTTATGAGTACGAGTCTTATGCACATTTCCACTCCAAGCATGGATTCAAGGCTCTGGAAAAAATAGGTGTTTTGCGGTCACTGCAGAAGCTATGCTTAATAGAAGCAAACCTAGGAAATGGCAATATAATGAAGGAACTCAGGAAGCTAACCCAACTGAGAAGGTTAGGTGTAGTAAAGTTGAGAAAGGAAGACGGGAAGACTCTGTGCTCATCTATTGAAAATCTCAGCAACCTTCGTGCATTATCCCTACTTTCTGTGGAAGACGAGATACTTGATCTTCAGCACCTATTTTCTCCTCCACAATTACTTCAGCGGCTTTACTTGACAGGACGTTTAGAGACACTACCACACTGGATACCTAATCTTGCAAGCCTGGTTAGACTGCATTTGAAATGGAGCCGCTTGCAGGATGATCCACTTGAATCTCTTCAAATTCTTCCAAATCTTGTACATCTTGAATTACTCCAAATGTATGAAGGAGACACACTGTGTTTCAAGGCTGGTGGGTTTAAGAAGCTGAAGCTCTTAGGCATTGATAAATTCGATGAACTAAAATGCATACAAGTGGAGGCAGGATCAATGCCCATAGTGGAGAAGTTGTGCATTCAGCGCTGTAAGTTTTTGCATAAGGTACCCTTGGGCATTGAATATCTGACAAAGCTCAAAGTGCTTGAATTCTTTGATATGCCTCATGAATTAATCAAGACACTTCATTCTGATGAAAAAGAGGGAGATTATTGGAGAGTTGCACACATCCCAGAAGTGTATTCTACCTACTGGAGAGATGGGGGATGGGAAGTCTATTCTTTGGAAAGTTTCAATGATGCTTACAGGCCAAGTCCTGTCACAAGGAACCAGGAGCTTTATACTCGCTGGAAATAGCATTTTTCTTGCATGTTGGTTTCATTATCTGTGGATAAAATTTGTAAATAAGATTGGTAAATTTATATGATTGTAAATAGCTAGTGTTTTAATGCTAAGCTTCATTATAGATGATCAAGAAAATGATGTTTGGTGTTGTATAAATAGGACTATGGTAGCCCAAACAGTATGTCTAGTAGTCTCCAATGACAACATACTAAAGACATGAACTTCATCAAATATGACATGCAGTAGTAGAATACATTGTTATACGCAACTAAATTCAATCAAGCTAGAATGAATGACCCCTTTTTATTTTTTATTTCCCTCTAAAGAAGAAAAATCAAAGACATAACAAAAATCACAGCAACCAGAGCAAACTCCAATACAGCGGAAAACTTGTATTATATTTGGCAGCTGAGAGGAAAAGGGAAATTGGAAGAAAATACAGGAGAAGAAAACGGATGATTGAGAGAGAGGAAGAAAAGAGAACAACAAAGAGGAATTTAGTTCTATGATTGCTTAGTAATATTCAATGCAACTTGGATAACAGTAACTAACAACTCCTGCCTAAATTCTATTGAATGCTTCTGAGATTGATCGATGCACAAATAATCTGCATTAGTGAAGAATTGGCTCCATGCAACACATACAAAATGTGAATTTTGTCGTAGCCTATCAAAATTCCGAATTAATCCAGAGAGAAATGTTATAGCAATGGTCAGCACCACAGAACATCTATGTACAAACACCTGTGCATTTACGGCTGTTCTTATGCAGCTAATACCATGCACATACTAAAATCTAGAGTTCAAATGAACTTTCCTATAAGGGTATTTTATGGTTTCATATCTCCTAAATAAGTAAAAACCCTTTTCTTAAGTATTCTAGCTAAGTCAATAATTTCTGATTCCGCAAACCAAACCACGGAACATGCAATATTGCGTCGCTTTTCTATGTACAAATCTTAGCCTATCCCTGTGCTGTCCTCATCTAGTTATATTTTCTGTTCATCATCTTCAAATCCCTTACCTTCATCTTCAAATGGAATGCATGTTGATTCCTCATAGAGTTAGAGATCCATGGCCTGAGATCTTCAATGCATGACATTTTCAATCTTAGACTTAGTTTTCTAGTCACTATCACACTACCTTGAACCTCGTCTCCAATGTGTGCCTTACCGCCGTGTGAGGCAGTTTTCCAGCCAATCCCAACTTCTATGTTGATTGTGCCATCGTCATCAGTCCCTGCTGTGAGCCTCTCCACCGTAGCTTCAACCTTCAACCACGGGGTGCCTCACTACCGTAGCTTCAACCTTCAAGCCTTCAATCTCAGACTCTGTTCAAGGTCTCTCTCTGTTGGAATTTTGTTGAAATTTTGAGATTTTTTTTTTAATATTTTCCTAAAATCTGTAATTTATTGAATTTGTTGCCATGGGATATTTTGATTAAATTTATTAATTGAATGATGAGTCGATAAATGGGTGCTAGGAATTTGGGAGAATGGTAAACAGCATCTTTATTTTTTTATTATTATTATTGTTATTATTTTTTTGCAACTAGCAAGATATAAAATTCATTGAGATAAAGCAAATAATACAAGGTTGCTTTGCTCCAAAGTATGAAAGGCAAAACAATCATCATGGAGCATTTTTTGAGCAAGAATATTCACCGCTCTATTACAAGATTTAGGGACATAATTGAAATTAATAACATTAATTTGACTTGCAAATCTAGAAACATCAGAAAATATCCCAAAAAGATCTCTAGGGACCACTCCCTTGCACATCACCTTCAATGCATATGGATTGAAAGGCTCAATTTGCTACTATTAAAACAGCTTCCCGACAAGCTCATAATTTCAAAGCTAACGAATCAGATATGCCATGAATCCGTTTGCAATACCAACCAACCGGATAACCAGCAGAATTACGGGAAATAGTTGCAACTGCTCCCCTTTGCTGTTGAGTATGAACAGCAGCATCAAAATTGATTTTCAGCATAGATGAATGAGAAGGAATCCAAGCACTAGGTCTGATGAGGATATCATGTTGGATCTTGAAGTACCACAATTCAAAGGAGCCATAACAAGGTCAAGAGCCAAAGCTTTGTGTGCACTAATCATTGAGCAGGAAGCCCTAACACAATCGACCAACACTACGGGGAGTCAATTGGAGTGCTTCGCAATATTGCAACTACATATTCAAGGAGATCCTACCTTGACCAAATTGGGGGGAAGCTATTTGGAAGCTTGCTGACTTAGCATGCCACATGGCATGCCATGTGGATGGTGATGTGGCAACTTGGATTAGGTGGCAGCATATGTGGATAATGTATTGGCATGCTCACTTACCACTTTGGTTCAAGTTATTGTCCATTGTACAAGTGATGAGTGGGGAATGTCTTTGTCCAACTTTTTGCATTTTTAGTAAAAGCTAAAGCTCCAAATCTGGCTACAAGACAATGGCAGACTTTGGGAGAAG
Organism: Hevea brasiliensis; assembly: GCF_030052815.1. Lineage (NCBI taxonomy): Eukaryota > Viridiplantae > Streptophyta > Magnoliopsida > Malpighiales > Euphorbiaceae > Hevea > Hevea brasiliensis. The sequence goes on from NC_079510.1 coordinate 14,246,737, forward strand.
AAATGACAGACATTGGGGCAAGAAATCTGATTTTGGAGGCCTTCCTTTTATAATTAAGTCATTCAAACATTTAAGGAAAGATGTTATGTATTAACCAGCCAAGCATGGACCATTAGGCATTTGCCATGCTTGGCCAAACAGCTATATAAACACCATCTTCATTTTGTCATTTTTCAGATCAGATTTTGTCTTTTGGAACTCCATTAGAGAGAGTTTGTAAGAGCTTAAGCTCAAATACTCTTAAGTGAGATTATGTTATTTGCTAAGTTCCACCTAGAACTTAGATTTATTACAAGTTTGTCACTTGTAATATCTTAGGCTTATATTTGAGAAACTCCAGCACAAGTTGCTTTTGTGTTTCAAGTGTCATTGACATATTGTAACCTATCCTTTCTATTTTCTAATGTTAATGAAAGTTTTCTTCATTCAAAGGGTTGTCTATTTTATTGGAAGTTGAGTTGTTTGTGAATGATTTGTTATGCTTGAGCTTGGTTCAGTGGACGATCCATCCTCCATGGCCGAATCAGATTGTGTTCTCCTTGAAGGATTCAGCCAAGGCATGTATCAAGGTCAAGGAGAAGCCAAAGATGGAGGAAAACCTGTTTGCTTATTACAATCAAGAAATTCTTGAAAAGCATTGGTAGTCTTGGATATAACCTCTTGAAAAGGCCAATCCACATTTTCAAAAAACAAAGCATTGCGACTCTTCCAAATGTACCACAACAAATACACAAGTAGTTAAACTCGATAATTATGATACTCATGTTGCTGGATCGCATCATAAAGTTCCATCCACAAAGATGAGAGATTGGTATTATGCAACAAAAGAGAATGTACCCGCCAAGGAGAGTGTAACCAAACTGCCGCTGATTTAGGACATTGGAAGAATAGATGAGAAAGAGTTGCAATGGCTCCACAAGCTTTACACTCCTGACTGATCTCTAGAATCTTGCGATGTAATAAATCCCCACAAGGAAGTCTCCTTGGACTAACTTCCATAAAAAAAATAGAGAGATCGTTAGGAAGATTAATGTTCCACAATTTTCTTCAAAAGGAATCAGTAGTTAGGAGAGCTTGATTAGTTGGGTCTGATGTGGAACCTGTAGGCTGTAAAGAATGAGAAGTATGAGCAACTTGATATCCTGATTTGACATTGTAATTATGATTCCTATTGTAATGCCAAATTAATTGATCTTCCCCTTTAAATAAGGCAATAGGGATAGAGAGGATATTTGCCAATTCATTAGGTTGGAAATTCTTCTTCAGAGCTTGAACATTCCAAGAGCATTGTGTAGGGTGCATCAAATCCGAAACCCAATTGATTAAAGGGTTAATAGGGAATTTAATTTGTGTTTATGAAGGGAAAGATTTTGGAATCCAACACTCATGCTTACATAGCACAGATTTACCATCATCAATTCCCCATCTAGTGCCCCTTTTGAAGGATGTCTCTACCCCACATAATAGTTTGCCAGTCAAAGATCAATTAGCACCCAAAGTAGCATCCATGAAGGAAGTAAATTTAATTGAGAATTGCAGAGTGTGAGCATTATACAAAACCAACGGTTTTGAATTGATCCAGACAGAATTGATTTGATTCGGCTCCATTCTATTCGGTTCTTCTCTCAATTTAGTTTAGTTAGCATTTTACATGAATTTTATTTTTTAGCTTTTTGATTTCAATTCAGTTTAGAAATGAACCTACTGATTGCTCACCCCTATTAAAACAGAAGCCTACACACAAGGGAAATCAATGTGTCTAGAATACCGGCTTTTATATAATGTTGGAAAAAAGAATATGCAAGAAAATGAAAGTAAAAAAAAAGGAAGAGCAAAAGAGAAGCCACAAAAAAAACTTAACCTATTTAAATTTTAATTAAAATAAACTTATATTGTACCTTTTCTAGCATTCAGGAATTGACATATTATATAGTTTAATGCACCAAGTAGTAAATGTATTTATTATAGAAATAAATACAGATGAATACAAAACTACAAATGTTTACAGTCACAACATGGTTACAAATGATATATCAAATTGCTGCTTATCAGAAAATTGAACCAAAAACAGAAAATTTATGATTTAAGGGGCTGAATGGACTCTTAACAGAATTTATTGCTTAATGTCAATGTCAGAGCTGGTTGTAAATTTTAATGTCTACATTTGGTATGGCAATGGTCAGTTAGCAGACATGCATGGTAATGTGTGAATTAGCAAACCAGATTGAGTTAAACAGGGAAATTGAACCCGAGATATAAAAGAACGAAATACTAATGAAATTTAACAAATCAAACCTCATTCTCTTCAAGAAAAAAATCTGATGCCAACGATAGTTCAATTTCTCTCCACAACATTTCAATTTCAGAGTTTTCTTCATTAAAGAAAGCTATGGCCTTACATCTTAGAGAAGACGAAAGATTTTCTTCTCTGCCGCTTGCGCCCTTCACTAGCTTTATGGTTTTGAAACCAGTAAAATACGTTCTTGCTCTCCATCTTTCCAGAGGAACTAAGCTCAGAAGAGATCTTCTGGATCTTATCAGTGCTCGGCGTTCGGAGTCCGGACCTGACAAGTCAGTCAGAACACTGTCGATGAAGGTAGAGTTGATAAAAGGAGATGGCGAGGGGACTGAGAGAGGGCGAGGGGACTGAGAGGGAGAGAGAGAGAGAGAGAGACGGTGAGATGTAAGCTGTATTTGGGTTAGGTTCACAGTGAATGGAGGATAGGAATGAATGGCTTGTGCTAAACAGTGACGTTTTGGGCTATATGCGAGAAGTATGGACGAACAAGCTACAGGACGTGTGATGCTGCGTGACTTATTTTATTTTATTTTTATTATATATTAATATGATTAACAAATAAAAAAATATTTACAGTAAAAACAAATTCAATTATGTTATGCCTACAAATCATAAACGAAACTATAACATATTAATGATGATTAAAAACATTCAATCAATTCAATTAAATAGAATTTTAATCATTCATTACATTATATATAATATTTATTATTCAATATAATTTGGTAATAAAAATTATTTAAATACATAATCTAATTACAAAAGATTAACCACTCTAAATTGTATTATAAAAATATCTATAGATATTTTTTATATAATAATAACAATAATAATAATAATAATAATAATAATAATAATATTATTATTATTATTATTATTATTATTATTATTATAAAAGAATGAAAATATCAATTAAAATCTTATTATTTTTAAGTAGTTTTTATAAAAAAAAATAATAAAAAAATGTAAAAAATATTATTAAAATGGATCAATTATTTTTTTGTTATTATACTTCTCTTGTAATAGAATGAAAATATGATATTTCATTAATATAATGTTAGTGTATAAAGTAAAATTCGTTTTATCACAAAATAAAGGCAGCTTAAATTTTGTTTAATAGAGATAATAATAATTTATGTAAAATTAATAACTAAATAATTGAAAAATCCAAAAACAATTAAAATATAATTAACAACAAAAATAAATTAGTAAATAATAATTTGAATTCATATATAAACACCTAAATAGTTTAAAAAATTAAAATGAATAAATAGAAATTTAAAAATTCAATTAATAAAATAAAACTAAATAAAAAAATTGAAAAGGAATTAAGCATTCATTATAGTTCATAAGATTAAACTAATTGAAAAAAAAAAGGTAATATGGCACAAGATTTCAAGACATATCATTTAAAAATTAAAAAGAAAGTCTATATTTTTAGTAATAAAATAAAAAATAAAAAATAAATACACCGGAAATGAGAAACCCAAAGGCATAAGGTAATCACAACAATGTTATTGGGATAGTGAATTACGCTTTATTACAAATAAAGTTATTTCAATAAAAATAATAATAGTTAAATAGTTTTAAAGCAATTGAAATTAAATTAAAATTAAATATATTAAATTTAATTCAATTATTTTTATTTAATATATTTAAGATTATATATATATATATATATATATATATATATATATATATATATATATATATATATTTTATGAATGTTTAAATAATAATTTCAAATAAACTATATTATCTAATATTCTTTCATTATATGTATTGTAAAAATATGTGATAATTTCTCATGAGATGATGGATCTATTGAGTACAACCCACATTCATGGAGAAAATGCCTTAATGCTGGAAACTATAATGCTTGATCCCCACGCTGCATCTACTACTTCCTCAACTTCTTGAATATCTGAACAGTGACTATCATACCAAAAGAACTTCTTAGCTTTGTGGATAGATAGATTCAAAGTGATAAGCAGGGGACGATGGTCAGAGCCAATGTCCTAGAGGTGATGAACTATAATGGAAAAGTCATTGTGCATTGTTGAGACTTATATCCAGCCTTTCTTATATATTAAGTCCCCTATGGCATCTATTGTTCCCATTTCACTTGCTAGTTTAGGATGCCATAATGTGTATTCTTACTATTGTTCTCCCTAACCTTACTTCATGTATGGTATTCTATCTTTATTAGTAAGCCAATGGAAATTGACCCTATTGCCACCTTGGAATTAGGAAGTAGGCTTCTCCCAACCCAAATCTTATTCTTTGGGGTTCCAAACTCAACCATCATCCTTTGATAGTGTAATGCCCTCACTTTATGTAGTCCGTACATTCGACTATTCCAGTGATCTAATGTCGGTCCGGACAAGTCAGGATGTCTGGAACTACACTTCAGTGATAATAAACAGGCATAAAATGATGAAATAAATAAAAGAAAATACAAGAAAAAAATTAAGGAAAAATAAAAGAGAGGAAATGAAACTAGGTTAAATGAGCCGGCACCGAAGCGATGGGTGACCGCACCGGGAAGTTACGGCGCAGGCAATAGCCGATCCCAGGACTGCGGAGAACCCTCGGAATTAAAATTCGAGACATAATTAAAGGCCTATAGAGGTGTAATTGATATTAGAAATGTCAAAGAAAAATTAATGAATTAGCACAAAGAAAAATGAAAAACCAAGAAATCGACAAAAATCAGTGTTACCGAAAAATCGAAAATATAACCCGAAGAGGGGCATTTTGGTCAATTGACACCTAGAGTTGGCTTTTGACCTAAATGTCCATTAAAAATAAATGGTACTAAATTTTGAAAATGTCATGAAAATTAAAATTGTGGTACATAATATAAATGATGGAAGTTTGAGGCATAAAAATGAAAATTTAGAAAGTTAGAATAATTAAACGTTAAAAGCATGTAAGTGCTCCACTAAGGTAGATTTAGGACCACTATATAAGCTAAATGGACAGCTAAACTTCATCTTCAACCTTCAGAAATCACACCAGCTGAAACCCTCCCAAAGAAAGCTCCCATGGCCGCCCAAATGCATGTCACACTCCACCCATTTTCAAGCTGAATTTTTTTACTTGTCTTAATTAAAGTTGATCACTACATCACAAGGAAGAGATTGATGGTAATTTGAAGAGGAATAATTGAGGTTTGATCAAGCTCCATAACAAGGTAAGTGCTAGTTTCTTAAAATTTCTTAAGTAAAAGTTGTGTTAAGCTTAAGACAAGTTAAATGGTTAAGAAATTGTGAGGAAATGTTTGAGTTTTGCTACACCATGATTTCGGCAGCCATGAAACTTGGTTTACTTGAGTTTGTTTCTTACCTCAAATAGATGGGAATTAAGGTTGATTAACTCAAATTGAAGTGTAGCAAGTTAATGCCCATGTATATATATGTTAGTGCTTGAAATTAGGAGTTTAAAAAGGGAATTGAATACCTTAGTAAACTGCCATGGTTGGTAGCTTGTAAACCCTTGAATTTGTATTTGAATTGATGAAAATTATTCATGAAATATGTTAGAGTTGAATTGGGGGCAGTATGTGTGTATTTGTTATGGAAGTGTATGTGACAATTTGGTGAGTATGTATATTGAATTTGGGTTGGCTTACATGTTGAATATTAATGAAGTATTGTGTGCCTTGAAATCTTGAGTATTCTGACCAATTTACATTACTAGAACTGTGTTGAATAAATATAGAAGTGCCAAGAATGAATATTGAAGTATTGGAAGGAGGAGGATTGCCAAATTGGGAGTGTAAATTCTCTTATGCAGGTTGTGATTATTGGCAGTGTATAAATTAGGTTATAAGTGTAAAGTTGTGACTCCAATTGGTATGAGGCCAATTAGAGGTGAAACTAGACATAAAATAGGCCAACTTTCATGTAGAAGTATTGCTCAAATTCTGCCTAGAAGTGATCTAAAAGAATGACCTAACCCGGAATTGAAACTTTGAGAACCCAGAAATTGACCATATGAACAGTAGTTATTAAAATGATCATAACTCACTCAAAACTGGTCCAAATGACCTGAAATTTATACCGTTGGAAAGCTTAGACATAGGGCTACAACTTTGGTGAAGACCACCAAGCCCATAAATGCCAGTTACCAAGTCAAAATGATTGCCAAAATTGGGTTACAAAAACTGGCCGAATTGACTTTGACCTAAAAGTGACCCAGAATTGTCAAATAAGTGCAACTTGACCAGCATTAGTAAAATGACCATAACTTGGACCAAAAAACTCCAAATGACCTGAAATCAGTGCCAAAAATTCATATAAGACATACACCTACAAAATTGGTAATTGGACCAAAACCCAGAAACCAAGAGAAATAGGTCAATTAATTTGATCAAGTTGATGTATAAAATCTAGAATTGGTACAATTGACCATTAAGTCCAGAAAATTCAAATAGGCATATCTCCCACAAGAAATCTCCTAATGTAATGAGCCATACCAATCTGGAAAGCTAAGAAAGAGATCTAAAACTTTGTTTTAGATAACTTCCTCAAATTATAAATGTATAAGGTCAAAGTTTAAGGTCAAAGCCATTAATCCAATTAAGGACCATGCCAATATAAGACCTTTGAGTCCAAGTCAACAATTTGGCTATAAATAATTCTATAAGACTTGACAAATTATAAGTAAAATTTTTGATTGACCTTAAGACATAGGGCAACAATACTTATGAAGAATGCTAGACCTCAATGTGATTACAAATAGTCCAAATAAATTAGTAAAGTCAGAACCGAAAATTCCTAATAAGGAAGTCAAAATTTAACTTTGACCTAGTTATGGTTAAATAACCATAACTTAAGTTATACAACTCCAAATGGAGTGATTCAAAAATGAAATTAAAGAAGAAACAATTTAATAAAGAGAAATCTGTTAAATTTACACTGTAGCTTGGTCCAATAGACAGTAAACATTGGCCATGAAATCTGAATAATTACAATAAAATGCAATAAGCTTTGAAATGAAATTGGCAACATATGTCAACATGTGAGGAATGAAAAATGGAACATATTAGTGACATTAAAACTAATTCACCTAGTGTGCATTAAAAGTCAACATTATAGGTTGACTAATGAAAGGAATAGTATTAATAAAATTTAATTATTGAACCTTATTATTAGAAACAATTTAAATGAGTACTGAAACACTTTAAATTGTGTGTTTCAGTTAGGAAAGACACTGGAAAGGGAAAAGACCCACTGAGTCAAGGCCAAGAGTTGACTCATCAAAGGTTTGTGCACAACTAGTTTTTAATTGATTTTGTTCTGAATATTTCATATGATTAAATGACGTTATTTTCTTTATGTATTATATTTATCAAGTATTGGATTAATTCAATGATTATTAAAATTGTTATAGTATGTATGAATTTAGCTTTGTGAAATGGTATTTCAACAAATATTAAGCATTGTTGTGTATTGAATAAATTATGTTTTGGAAAATTGTGATAGAATATATTTTGAATTGTGATGGGCACTTTGCATGGAAAAATACAAATTTATGTTTTGAATTGTGATGAGCATAAAAATTATTGGATATTGGAATTGACTTTGAATCGAATTCTGTTGTGATTTATGCTCACAAAAAGGACAAAGAGATTTATGATATTGTTTTATATCTCACTATAGATGCTTGACTAGGTTATTACCCGTCTCTCTCATTTGTTGAGGAGACAATGGAGTTAGCTTTGTTTTGATTACCATGGTACGTGCACAGGCTTAGATTCTTCTCTTATTAGAGGTTAGATCTAAGTTTTTCATGGTCCTTTCGGAAGTTTCATTATTATGATATGTACTGTGCACGATGATTCGACCTCCCCGACCATAGGGAGTTAGAATCACCCTGAAGATGGCCCTTGCGGATTAGTCTTGTATAGTTAGTGAAATAAAGAATGGTTTTTGAATAGTAAAGAATTTCGATTTCAAATGAGATTTATGCATAATTGATTTTATTGGAATCAATCTTTACTTCCATAAATTGCTGGAATTACCTTAAATGTTTAGTTGTGATTTGATAAATTGAATTTCTCGCTCAAAGTCATTTTAACCAATGATTTATATTATTAGCAACGAAGATTTTGACTTTTGGAATTTTATTGAATTTCGAGACTTTTAAATTAACTGTTATAATTTTGTCAATGTATATTGTACTATGTTTTAAATTATAGTTGAGCACCACTGAATTCATCACTCAGCGATAGCTTTGCATGCTTTCGCAGGTGAAAAGAGCATAGAGCAGTTGAGTAAGCTTCCTTAAACACACATTCAGATCAGTTCCAGGCATATCATAGGTATACCCATGTACATAGGTTTGATGTATGCATATAATAATATGTATGTAAATTATTTAAGCAGTTGTATAAAAACTCTTGTAAAATATTTTGGTATGTAATTAAATGCAAATTATTGTAACGTAAATTTGAGATTTCATTTACCTGTATAGTTTTGTAATATTAATTTTTCAGTCTTGTAATCTGTCACACCTTACCCCTCTGTAAGGCATAACATGATCCCGTAGAATACTTAATGAACTACCGAACTTCACCTACCGATAAGTCATTAAGCACCCTACAAGGGATTTTAAAATAAATTTCTTACTTTTGGTAAGTGGTGAGTATTCCTAATAAGTATTTAAAACATGTACTTAAGTGGAAGGCTAGTTGGAAATTTTGGTCCATTTTATTTTTCCACAAATTTTATAAAAATTTTGACAGAGTTCTGTCTGTATTTTGAGAAACCAGTTCTTCAAATACCTGTAAAAAGCACTTCTAAAAATTTTTCTCAACAACTGCTTCAATTTCATACTCAATCCCAATCAATTTCTCAACACATTTATCAACTTTCAAATTTCAAATCCACTATCCAATGATCATCAAAATACTAGCAATCCATTTCATTCAAATTAAATAAAATAGATCCATTCATATTTCATTAGAAACAAAACAATTTAGATACATCATTACAAAATTTACATTAAGAGAATTTTAAACTACAATATATATTACAACTTTATACAACTTTTATACAAACTGCTCAAGACCCATTTTTACATATCCATACATTTATGTGCAATATATACATCAAAAGAAGTATTTACAGTTAGGGTATAAATTATACCCGAAGACTTCAAGCTGATAGCTCTTCACACCTCAGTAGCTCAGTCTGCTGCTCCTCTAGTCTCTGTATCAGCGACAGCAATAGAAACTGTCGCTGAGTACTAGGACTCAGTGGTGCACAACATACTAAAATAATCTTTATGCATAACATAATCACATTTATTCAAAAATTTGACTAAACATGAGCATTAAACAAAAAACATGAATTATGAGGTTTTAATGCAAATCAGGTTCATTTCGAAGTATCAAAACACATTTCATAAAACCCACAGTTAGATCACGCCATTCGAAACAAATAGAATCTCAATAGCCAGAGGCTAAAGAGAAATCACATCAAATATATGGATATCCATTCACATCCTCTTCTACTGGCACACCTCAACACTTCTCCAGAGAAGGAATCAAAATTCGAAACTAATTACCCCCACTAGTCGTGCTAGTGAGGTGTTCAAATATATGGTCATGATACTGTGGTTTCAAAACTTATCTTAACAATTTGCTAAACATTGTCATTTCAAATATACATAATAAATTTCAACAATTTAGATCAAACATCATAAGAATGCCATAATCCAATATTTCACATTATTCAAAACAGTATGCAAAAGATGATTATTAAAAAGTATACGTTGTGCACAAACCTCAAACGAGTCGCCTATTGGCCTTGACTCGACTCCTCGGGTTCTGTCCCGGTATTCTTTTCCACTGAAACACGTAATTTTACAATGTTTCAATACTAGAACTTAAAATAAATCTAAAATAAACTTAGCTTCACATTTACCTAGCTCTAACGTGTTAAATTCGACGTTCTCGAAATTTTGTATTTCGGGTTACTATTCACTACACTATTCAAGTCAAATTATTGACTTTCTAAGGCTTAATAGGTATGGGAACTCCAACTTCACCCACATACCACATTTTGGTCACCAAACTTGTTGGTTTTGGTCATTTTCTCAAAGCTTAGGTCTTTTAGGCAAAATTGCCAATTTTTGGTTTTGGAGTCCTAAGTTGCACTGTTTCATTGGTCCTTTTACTGTTGGAATTTGACAAACCTTCCTTCATAGAAAATGTTCCTTATTGTCTTAAGTGTATTCTCATTTTTGAATCACCCCAATTGGAGTTTTGTAGCTCAAGTTATAGCTAAAATACAATTACTGTTCACGTGCACTGTTCATGCTGAAATTTTGGTTATGGGAGATTTTTGATCCAACTTCATTCAGTAATTTGATCAAGTTAAGTCCATAATTTGATCTAATTTCCTTCATACGAAATGTTCTACTATGTCTTAGGTTTCCATCGGTTCAAGAATCGCCTAAATTGGAGTTTTCTAGAGAGAGTTATAGCCATTGGAACTTTACTGTTCAAATGGAAATCTGCAGTTTTGCAGGTTCAGTAACTCAACTTTGCTCAATAATTTGATTAGGTTAATGGCATAATTTGGGTTAGTGTTCTACATGAAAGTTTTAGATCTATATCTTATCTAATTACTGGTAAAATTTCAGGTCATTTTGACTTACCTAGCTCGAGTTATGACCAAATGAACACAACTTTGATCAATTTATTCACTAAGTTTTGGTCACTTTTTGGGCATGGTTCCTAAATGAAATTTGTGTCATTTTATGTCTATTTTCATCCCCAATTGGTGGCATATCATTTGGACTTATAAAATTTCCATTTTGGTCCTTCAAAGTTGGCTTGGTCATGCTGCCAGCAGCATGACCATTCAACCTACGAATTTGACTTCCATTCTAATAATTCCCACACATCTCCTTTGGTCATTATTGACCATTTTTCACTTCACAATAGGTCAAAGTCATCATTTATGCATTTCTCCAAAATTTGCCTTAAAACCCTAGGCCTCCAAACCCTAATCTCACTTAATTGTTACAATTAATCACATTTATGCATTTCCATCTTACTACCATACTCATGCAAGTTTACTAACACCTTTAATTCATTTAAAATACATCCACTCTCATACATCCATGGCTGGCCGAAAATTCAAAAATGGTCCTTCCCCCATTTTTTCATTTTACTTCATTAATTCTAAGCTCATTTCAACCATCACATATGCATTTAAAATGGAAAAATGACAAGTTAACATACTAACCTAAACTTAAACACCAAATCTTCAATTGTTCTCTTTCTTTCTTCTTTCTTTCTTGTTCTTAAGTTGAGATTGCAAGGTCTAGTGAGGTTTTTAGGGGAGTTATAGACTAAGTGGAGAAATTAAAGCTTGAGTGCAAGCTTTAATGGAGAAGTTCCCATGGAGGGTTCATGAAGAAGGTGGGGCGGCAACTAAGTGGAGAAATTTTTTTTCTTTTCTTTTCTTTAATCTTTATCCCTTTTAGAAGACCAAAAATCCTAATTACTAAATAAATTAATTAATTTCTTTATGACATCATGCATGAGGTAATGCATGATGTCATCACCTTTAACTTTTCCATCTTCTTCTTCTTTCTTTTTTTTTTATTTATTTTTCTATTAGTTCTTTAATTTAATTCTCAATTCCGAAATTTTCTTTTCTCCGATTTTATTTGTGATTAGGTCAGAGTCGCTCTCTGGTCAATTGACCAAATTGCCCTTCGCCGGTTCATCCCGGTTTGCAATTAATTCCATATTTCTTCCGGCTCCCTGACCTAATTATTTGACTGGCTTAACAGTTCTTTTTCATGATTTTCTCTTTTCCACTGTGTTTATAATGGTCCTAAGGACCGCAGCGTCATATTTTACGGTTCGAAATTTGAGTTTAAAACGACTTCGCAGTCGTTCCCGAGGAAATCACCCATCGCTGTGACTCTCGGCTAGTTTAACTTCTTCTATTCTGTTTTTCTTGTTTATACTTAACTAACTGGACCTTTACTAATTATTTGTGTTTATGGCTTCTCTAGTTGTCTTAAGTATGGTTCTAATCCCCTTAATTGTCCGGACCGACACCGGTCACCGGAACAGTGAAATCTACCAGGTTATGCAATGGGGGTGTTACAATTCTCCCCCCCTTAAATAAATTTCGTCTCGAAATTTTTACCTGGTATCAATCTCTGAACAGCTGTGGGTGTTGTCTCCTCATGTCCTCCTCTTGTTCCCAAGTAGCTTCTTGGCCCGAATGATGGTTATACAGCACTTTTACCAACGGTATCTGCTTGTTTCATAGCGGCTTCACCTCATAAGCCAGAATCTTTATGGGTTCTTCTTCATATGTGAGGTCTGGATTCACTTCTATTTCTTCTACTGGTAGTACATGAGATGGGTCTGATCGATACCTCCTCAACATAGACACATGGAAGACATTATTTATCTTCTCCAACTCTGGAGGTAGTGCCAACCGATATGCCAAAGGACCCACTCTCTCTAGAACCTCATATGGCCCAATGAAACGAGGACTCAGTTTCTCCTTTCTGCCGAATCTCATAATTCTCTTCCAAGGAGAAACTTTGAGGAAAACTTTCTCACCCACTGCATACTCAATATCCCTTCTCTTCAGATCAATGTAGGACTTCTGACGGTCTAATGCAGCTTTAAGTCGATCTCTGATCACCCTGATTTTCTCTTCAGTGTTGAACAATTTCGGGTTCGATCATCTTTCTTTCACCCACATCATCCCAACACAATGGGGTTCTACATTTCCTGCCATACAAAGCTTCATATGGAGGCATCCCAATGCTTGATTGGTAGCTGTTGTTGTAAGCAAACTCAATCAAAGGCAAGTGTGTATCCCAACTACCCTCAAACTCAATCACACAAGCCCGTAGCATGTCCTCCAAGATCTGAATTACCCTCTCGGGTCGCCATCCGTCTGCGTGGGTGGAATGCGATCGAAGTTCAATCTAGTTCCTAGGGCTCTCTGAAGACTACCCCAGAATCTAGAAGTGAACCTAGGATCTCTGTCTGACACGATGGATACTGGCACTCCATGCAGTCTCACAATCTCATCGATGTATAACTTGGCCAATCTTTCTAAACTGTAGTCCATCCGAACTGACAGAAAATGAGCAGATTTAATCAGTCTGTCAATAATGACCCAAACTGCATCATGACTCTTCTGTGTCCTCGGAAGTCCCATCACAAAATCCATCATTATTCTCTCCCATTTCCATTCTGGTACTGGTAGTGGATGTAACAACCCAGCGGGTACTTGATGCTCTGCCTTTACTTGCTGACAAGTTAGGCATTTAGAAATAAACTCTGCTACATCTCTTTTCATACCCATCCACCAGTAATGCTCCTTTAGCCCTCTATACATTTTTGTGCCACCAGAGTGCATGGCAAAAGGAGACTCGTGTGCTTCCTTCAAAATGATCTTCCTTAATTCAACATCATTAGGAATACATATTCTGCCCTGGTGTAGCAGTAGACCATCATCTCTAACTGAGAATTCTAGTTTCTTGCCCTGTCGGACTTCTTCCATCAACTTCTGATACTTCTGATCATTCTGAGTAGCCATTCTAATCTGATCAATCAACACTGGCTATACATGCCATGCAACTGCTATCTGCCCATCATCATTAATCTCTAAACTGGCATGTAATGATCTCAACTCATGTACCAAAGACAAAGGAGTAACCCGTAGACTTGCCATAGTCTTGCGACTTAAGGCATCAGCCACAACATTAACTTTCCCTGGCTGATAGTCTATCAGACAATCATAGTCTTTTATTAACTCTAACCATCTCCTCTGTCTCAAATTCAACTCTTTCTGGGTGCCCAAATACTTTAAACTCTTATGATCTGTTAGATGTAACACTTTTCCCCATACAAATAGTGCCTCCAGATCTTAAGAGCAAACACAATAGCTGCGGGCTCCAAATCATGTGTCGGATAATTCCTCTCATGCGGTTTCAGCTGGCGTGATGCATAGGCAATGACATTTCGATCTTGCATCAACACACAACCTAACCCATTATGAGAAGCATCGCTGTAAACTGTATATTCTTTACCCGAGGTAGGTAAAGTCAGGACTGGAGCTTCAGTCAAACATTTCTTCAATTCATCAAAACTCAGTTGGCATTTATCCGTCCACTGAAATTTGACATCTTTTCTAAGCAGCTTGGTCAATGGAGATGCCAACATGGAGAATCCCTTCACAAATCTACGGTAGTATCCAACTAAACCCAGAAAACTGCGAATTTCTGTGACATTCCTGGGTGGCCTCCAATTAAGGACAGCTTCAATCTTACTTGGATCAACCTTGATGCCCTCTTCTGATACTACATGCCCCAAGAAAGATATTTCTTTCAGCCAAAATTCACACTTTGACAATTTGGCATATAGTTGTTTCTCTCTCAAAGTCTGCAGTACAATCCGCAGATGTCTATCATGCTCTTCTGCATTCCTCGAATAGACCAATATATCATCTATGAATACCACAACAAACTGGTCGAGGTATGGTCTGAAGATAGTGTTCATCGATCCATAAAAGCAAATGAGCATTAGTTAACCCGAATGGCATGACCAAGAACTCATAATGGCCATAGCGGGTTCTAAAGGCGCTTTAGAATACTCGCTCTTGTACTTTCACCGATAATAACTCGATCTCGTGTCAATTTTGAGAACACACCGCACCCTCAACCGATCAAACAAGTCATCAATGCGGGCAATGGATATCTATTCTTTATTGTCACCTTATTCAATCGCCGATAATCAATGCATAACCGAGAGTGCCATCCTTCTTCTTTACAAACAATACCGGCGCTCCCAAGGTGACACACTAGGGCGGATGAAGCCCTTGTCAAGCTTCTGCAATCGCACTTTCAACTCTTTCAATTCTGCAGGTGCCATTCTATATGGCGTTATGGAGATTGGGTCCACACCAGGCATAACATTAATCTCAAACTGCACCTCTCTTTCTGGAGGTAATCCTGGCAATTCATCAGGAAACACATCCGGAAAGTCACATACAGTAGGGATGTCCCTTAGTGCTGGACTCCCCACTTGGGTGTCTTATCACATGTGCCAAGTATGCTTCACACCCCTTTTTAATCATCCTTCTAGCTAGTGCAGCTGAAATAATGTTTGATGTCAGTAAATGCCTCTCCCCATGTATTACCACATCACCGAACAAAGGGAGACCAAAAGTGACTGTCTTCAGTCTACAGTCAATCATGGCGTGATGCCTGGCTAACCAATCCATGCCCAAGATGATATCATACTCTCTGAAGGGCATTTCAATCAAGTCTGACAGGAAAACATGTCCTTGGATCACCAAAGGACAGTCTCTATAGATTCTGTTGACTCGGACCTCTTGTCCTAACGGACTAGTTACTAGCACTTCGAAACCCATTTGCACGCATGGAACAGCAAGTGAACTAACTATGCTAGCACTAACATATGAATGGGTTGAACCTGGATCAAACAACACAAATACATCTTGACCAGAGATAGAGAATGTACCGGCTACCACATCGGAAGTCTCAGCCTCTTCTCGCTGTCTCATTGTGTAGACTCGGGTCAAGCACTTCCTCAGCCTTGATTGACCAATCTGTGCTCGATCGCTCAAGCGGTGCCTCTACCTCTGCCTCTTCCTCCGCCAAATGATCTGAACCTCGGGAGCAGGACTGCAATAGATCCTCGGCGAGTAGGAGCTGGACCATATCTCGGAACACTAGTACAGTCTTTAGCTATATGGCCCTTGCCTCCACAGTTAAAGCAGGCTCCAGTGGCCCAATAACACTCCCCCCCATGAATCTTGCCACAAGTCTCACAGGGGCGGGCAGAATGTGAACCCTCGCTGATCGCCGACTGCACCTAGGGGGTCTCGCCCGAAAATCTGCCTCTACCAAATCTTCCACCTCGACCCCTGCTGGGTCCACTAAACTTCTTTCTCTTTCCAGAGGTAGCACCAGAACTTGGCTCTATTGACTTTTCCCCTTTATCTTTTTCTGATTTCTCAGCTCTCTCAGATTTTTCTTTTACTGGGGTTGCTTCTGATTCAATTCTCTCCAGTTCAAGTGCTTGAGACATAAGCTCTGAGAAGTTGTTGTGTCTGAATCCCACAACTTGCATCCTTATGCTGGGCTTCAAACCAGTCTCAATTCTCTTGCATCTTGCCTTGCTGGTAGAGAGGAGACTCCCTGCATAGTGACTTAAGCGGAAGAACTCCCTCTCATACTCTGCCACTGTTCTGTTGCCTTGTTTCAAACTCAAAAATTCTTGCAATTTCTGATCAACATATGCATCTGGGATGTATTGCCTCGAACTCTCTCGATGAAGTCATCCTGTGTCAAGACCGTGGTTCAACCAAGGCCGTGGGGATGGTCTTCCACCAGTCATACGCATCCCCTTGCAGTAGCGACACAGAGTATTCAAACTTTAGCTCATCTGGGCAGTGCAGTTTCTTAAACACTCTGTCCATTCTTTCAAGCCATTGCTCTGCCTCTAAAGGGTCCACTGTACCCTTAAATTCTGCAGCCCCATACTTTAGTAATTTATCATACTGTCTGGCTAGAGGCAGTGGTTGTGCCACAGGTGGTTGGGGTGGAGCTTGAACAGGCATACCCCTAGCCATGTGTTGAAACATTGCCGCCATCTGCTGTGCGAACTATGCAGGAAACTGCGGCATTTGTGGTGCTGGTGCTGCCGACCCACAGACATTCTGCAAAGCTGGGCCTTCCCCTTGTGCCTCAGCTTCAACAGACTGCTCAACTGAGCGATCCCCTTCTTCCATTTCAGTCTGACGTTAGGGTATCTCCTGAACAAGTAACACATGGAGATTTCCCTCCGTTAGTTCATATTCATGATGTAATGCACTGTATGTAACAATTATGGACATTGAGCAGTTGTACTTAACAAAGAAAATACACAAATTCTCAAGTTAAAACATACTTCAAAAATTTGCTCTGATACCACTAAAACATGTCACACCTTACCCCTCTGTAAGGCATAACATGATCCCGTAGAATACTTAATGAACTACCGAACTTCACCTACCGATAAGTCTTTAAGCACCCTACAAGGGATTTTAAAACAAATTTCTTACTTTTGGTAAGTGGTGAGTATTCCTAATAAGTATTTAAAACATGTACTTAAGTGGAAGGCTAGTTGGAAATTTTGGTCCATTTTATTTTTTCGCAAATTTTATAAAAATTTTGACAGAGTTCTGTCTGTATTTTGAGAAACCAGTTCTTCAAATACCTGTAAAAAGCACTTCTAAAAATTTTTCTCAACAGCTGCTTCAATTTCATACTCAATCCCAATCAATTTCTCAACACATTTATCAACTTTCAAATTTCAAATCCACTATCCAATGATCATCAAAATACTAGCAATCCATTTGATTCTAATTAAATAAAATAGTTCCATTCATATTTCATTAGAAACAAAACAATTTAGATACATCATTACAAAATTTACATTAAGAGAATTTTATACTACAATATATATTACAACTTTATATAACTTTTATACAAACTGCTCAAGACCCATTTTTACATGTCCATACATTTATGTGCAATATATACATCAAAAGAAGTATTTATAGTTAGGGTATAAATTATACCCGAAGACTTCAAGCTGATAGCTCTTCACACCTTAGCAGCTCAGTTTGCTGCTCCTCTAGTCTCTGTATCTGCGACAGCAATAGAAGCTATCGCTGAGTACTAGGACTCAGTGGTGCACAACATACTAAAATAATCTTTATGCAGAACATAATCACATTTATTCAAAAATTTGACTAAACATGAGCATTAAACACAAAACATGAATTATGAGGTTTTAATGCAAACCAAGTTCATTTCGAAGTATCAAAACACATTTCATAAAACCCACAGTTAGATCACGCCATTCGAAACAAATAGAATCTCAATAGCCAGAGGCTAAAGAGAAATCACATCACAAGGCTAGCTAGCTCAAATATATGGATATCCATTCACATCCTCTTCTACTGGCACACCTCAACACTTCTCCAGAGAAGGAATCAAAATTCGAAACTAATTACCCCCACTAGTCGTGCTAGTGAGGTGTTCAAATATATGGTCATGATACTGTGGTTTCAAAACTTATCTTAACAATTTGCTAAACATTGTCATTTCAAATATACATAATAAATTTCAACAATTTAGATCAAACATCATAAGAATGCCATAATCCAATATTTCACATTATTCAAAACAGTATGCAAAAGATGATTATTAAAAAGTATACGTTGTGCACAAACCTCAAACGAGTCGCCTATTGGCCTTGACTCGACTCCTCGGGTTCTGTCCCGGTATTCTTTTCCACTGAAACATGCAATTTTACAATGTTTCAGTACTAGAACTTAAAATAAATCCAAAATAAACTTAGCTTCACATTTACCTAGCTCTAACGTGTTAAATTTGACGTTCTCGAAATTTTGTGTTTCGGGTTACTATTCACTACACTATTCAAATCAAATTATTGACTTTCTAAGGATTAATAGGTATGGGAACTCCAACTTCACCCACATACCACATTTTGGTCACCAAACTTATTGGTTTTGGTCATTTTCTCAAAGCTTAGGTCTTTTAGGCAAAATTGCCAATTTTCGGTTTTGGAGTCCTAAGTTGCACTGTTTCATTGGTCCTTTTACTGTTGGAATTTGGCAAACCTTCCTTCATAGAAAATGTTCCTTATTGTCTTAAGTGTATTCTCATTTTTGAATCACCCCAATTGAAGTTTTGTAGCTCAAGTTATAGCCAAAATATAATTACTGTTCACGTGCACTGTTCATGCTGAGATTTTGGTTCTGGCAGATTTTTTATCCAACTTCGTTCAGTAATTTGATCAAGTTAAGTCCATAATTTGATCTAATTTCCTTCATACGAAATGTTCTACTATGTCTTAGGTTTCCATCGGTTCAAGAATCGCCTAAATCAGAGTTTTCTAGAGAGAGTTATAGCCATTGGAACTTTACTGTGCAAATGGAAATCTGCAGTTTTGCAGGTTCAGTAACTCAACTTTGCTCAATAATTTGATTAGGTTAATGGCATAATTTGGGTTAGCATTCTTCATGAAAGTTTTAGATTTATATCTTATCTAATTATTGGTAAAATTTCAGGTCATTTTGACTTACCTAGCTCGAGTTATGACCAAATGAACAGTTTGGTCAGTTTGTGCAGTGGCAGCCTGCACTTATCCAACTTTGGTTAATTTATTCACTAAGTTTTGGTCACTTTTTGGGCATGGTTCCTAAATGAAATTTGTGTCATTTTATGTCTATTTTCATCCCCAATTGGTGGCATATCATTTGGACTTGTAAAATTTCCGTTTTGGTCCTTCAAAGTTGGCTTGGTCATGCTGCCAGCAGCATGACCATTCAACCTACGAATTTGACTTCCATTCTAATAATTCCCACACATCTCCTTTGGTCATTATTGACCATTTTTCACTTCACAATAGGTCAAAGTCATCATTTATGCATTTCTCCAAAATTTGCCTCAAAACCCTAGGCCTCCAAACCCTAATCTCACTTAATTGTTACAATTAATCACATTTATGCATTTCCATCTTACTACCATACTCATGCAAGTTTACTAACACCTTTAATTCATTTAAAATACATCCACTCTCATACATCCATGGCTGGCCGAAAATTCAAAAATGGTCCTCCCCCCATATTTTCATTTTACTTCATTAATTCTAAGCTCATTTCAACCATCACATATGCATTTAAAATGGGAAAATGACAAGTTAACATACTAACCTCAACTTAAACACCAAATCTTCAATTGT
Organism: Hevea brasiliensis; assembly: GCF_030052815.1. Lineage (NCBI taxonomy): Eukaryota > Viridiplantae > Streptophyta > Magnoliopsida > Malpighiales > Euphorbiaceae > Hevea > Hevea brasiliensis. The sequence goes on from NC_079510.1 coordinate 14,266,875, forward strand.
TCTCTTTCTTTCTTCTTTCTTTCTTGTTCTTAAGTTGAGATTGCAAGGTCTAGTGAGGTTTTTAGGGGAGTTATAGACTAAGTGGAGAAATTAAAGCTTGAGTGAAAGCTTTAATGGAGAAGTTCCCATGGAGGGTTCATGGAGAAGGTGGGGCAGCAACTTGGGAAGAAGAAGGGCTTTCTAAATTTTTTTTTTCTTTTCTTTTCTTTAATCTTTATCCCTTTTAGAAGACCAAAAATACTAATTACTAAATAAATTAATTAATTTCTTTATGACATCATGCATGAGGTAATGCATGATGTCATCACCTTTGACTTTTCCATCTTCTTCTTCTTTCTTTTTTTTTTTATTTATTTTTCTATTAGTTCTTTAATTTAATTCTCGATTCCGAAATTTTCTTTTCTCCGATTTTATTTGACAGTTAGGTCAGGAGTCAGCTCTCGGGGTCAATTGACCAAATTGCCCTTCGCCGGTTCATCCCGGTTTGCAATTAATTCTATATTTCTTCCGGCTCCCTGACCTAATTATTTGACTGGGTTAACAGTTCTTTTTTGTGATTTTCTCTTTTCCACTGTGTTTATAATGGTCCTAAGGACCACAGCTCACATTTTACGGTTCAAAATTTGAGTTTAAAACGACTTCGCAGTCGTTCCCGAGGAAATCACCCATCGCTGTGACGCTCAGCTAGTTTAACTTCTTTTGTTCTATTTTTCTTGTTTATACTTAACTAACTGGACCTTACTAATTATTTGTGTTTATGGCTTCTCTAGTTGTCTTAAGTATGGTTCTAATCCCCTTAATTGTCCGGACTGACACCGGTCACCGGAACAGTGAAATCTACCAGGTTATGCAATGGGGGTGTTACATAATCAATGAAATGTTTCCTTTATGATGAGGTTGGTTTGAAAATGAATTGATTTGATTATTGAGATTTGAATTGTGAGATGAAATAAAGTTTATTGGAGTTATATTTGAGAAATCATATTGGGAGTGTTTTCCTTTTCAGGTTTGAAGAACTGTTTTCTCAAAATACAGTCGACACTCTGTCGAATTTTTAAAAAATTTTTATAACACCAGATTTTAATCAATGATTTGATTCATGATCAAAATTTCACTTAAAGGCTTTTTAAGAAATGTTCAATGTTCCCACCACTATTTAATTTCACAAAAATTGATTTAAAATCCCTTGTAGTATATTTAATAGGTTATCGGTAGGCGAAGTACGGTAATTCATTAGGTGTACTATGGGATCATGTTACATCTTACGAAGGAGTAGGGTGTGACAGATAGTACTGTAAGCACATTTTAAACTCTAAGGTGCAATTCTTAAGTATATCTCTCCTACTTACTAAGAGCTAATATCTTTACACCCTTAACACGTTTGTCCTACTAGTGTCCTTATTACATACCCTTTCTAGCTCTACCCTGTCATAAGCCTTTTAGGTCTATTCTCTCATTTCTCCTTGCTTCCTTGCCTAGAGTAAGGCTTTAGCCATGTCTCTCACTATCTCTGTACTTTTCTTTAACTTGATAATCACTCTAGGTGACTACACCCTTTCATTGTCCTTTTCAAATCATGTACATCACTCATTTATTCTTAGTATTGGTCCTTAGACCATTTTGTTTTGCACTACCTTTGGTGCACATACCCTTCACCTTACTAAACCTAAGTCTACTGCCCTAACCTTTATCTCTAGGTCATTCCTTCTGTCCTCTGGTGCCTATGGACTAGATATCATTATCTTATCACTATTATCCTTTTCCTTAGCTTAGTCAGTATACTCATTCTATACAATAGGAGGCTAAGGAAAATTTTAGTAGTATAATCTATAGCAATACTTTAATGTTGTGTATTATTAACATAATTCCCAACAAATAATTTTTAATGTTTCTTTTTAACTTAAAATGTTTAAGGTTAATTGAACAACTGTTTAGCTTTTTGTTGGAAGTTCTATTCTTAAAGAATTGAGAACATGAGTGATGGAACTGTCTGGTACAAATGCTATGAATATTAGTTCACAGTCAAAGATACTATGTCGGACATATTTTATCCAGTTAGACCGTCACCTCCATTTGTTTCCATAGGTTAGTATAAGAAGCTAATAAAAATAGAATAGTGAGTCTCATGCCATCTAACATTAGGATGTCAGGACAAATAGAGTCGGCACTTATAAGATAAGTTGGCCAAGCCAGTGATGCATAAATGACATATACATAGAGTTTATTCTTGTCAATATATTGTCATGTAGATGATAATAGTGCACATGATCCCTTGACCTAAGATGACACGATTGTCTCGTATATAGGTGGTTTGAGTTTGATACCGCTTACATACTTATACTATGTATAGGTATACGGGCATGTATTGGCTCCCACTAGTTGTATATGAAGACAAGTGTTCAGTCAAAAGGGAATTCATTACCTTGAGTAAATAAGGATAAAGTCTTACACTATCTAAATTGTTCTTGATAAAGAAAGTTCCTAACTAGGACATTTTGACTTAGTAAAAAAAGAGTTTTTAATGGTAAGTCTTATTAATCAAGAATTAGAATTTAGATGAGGACATATGATCCAAAGCAATTAGGGTTTGGCATATACCATGACCATAGTTAGGATCGAAACTTTGTAACCAAGGGACTTTAGTGCATGGTGTATATGATCAATGTTCAAAGGAATGGGATGAATTTCATTAATCACTGATTGAGTTGTCATGGTACGCTATGCTTGTTGTTAACCAAGATTTGTGAGAACTAAGAGTGGAAGGGGAATTTCACTATAGGCATGGAAAAGGCTTTAATGATATTCAAGAGTTAATATCATACTCTCATTAACAGTTAGTTATGAACCTAGAAAGTCACACACAATAGAACTTATGTGATCAAGATAATATTAATTTGATTAATACATAGTTTAATTGATTAGTTAAGTTAATGGATTAGTTTGCAATAAGATTGTAAAGTCCCTAGCATGACTTAAAACTAAATTCAAAGAATTGGATAATAAGAAGAAAAATAGTTTATATTTAATTGTTGAATATAAGCTTATAATTAAAGGAGTTTATTATGATATAATTTGTATTAGATATAAATTATAATGTAGGAAGAATTAATTTTGCTAATATAGCTTATGAAGCCCTAATAGAAATGTGGTTTAGTGGCTTGGTGGTGATGTGGCATAAGATGCCAAGTGGCACCATGTGATGGTGGCAACTCAACAATTTGATTAGATGAGGAGAAGACACATGTAAATGTTGTCTCCTTGAGTGGAAAACAACTAATCTCCATTAACTCTAGTTTAGGGATAAAAAATCTCTAAACTTGAGAGATACCACTAATTTTAGGGATATGGGAATCCCTAAAGTCTCACTTTAGGGATATGGAAATCCCTAAAGTATATAAGTTAACCCACATGGTAAATGGAGAGATAGAATTCATTTTCTTCTTATTCTTCTTCTTCTTCTTCTTCACGTTTTCTCTCAAGCCAAGTTCTTCTCCCCTTTTTTTCGTTCAATCTCAAGGGCATTAGAAGTTGTTACATTGAGATTTAAAGGTAGAGAAATTGTTTCTCTACTTACCCATACAAATACCTAAAGGTTAAACTTCTCTTCCTTATTGTTTTGGTGGCCAACCAAGAGAGACACACAAAGGGAGATCTTGAGTTCAAGAGTTAGGTAATCAAGATCACATGGTTCGTGTGGATGGACTAGAAGATCTAGAATTAGAGATCTATCTTCCCAGAGGAATAATTTGATTCTGTGCCCCATTAGGTAAGATATCTCTAAACCCATGGTTAGGTTTTTGGGTTGTTCTTAATCTTAAGCTTTCTAATGGCAAAATAGGCTTAAAGGCCAATTGGGTTTACAAGTGTTGTAACCATATGTTGGGCATGTTAATTATTAACATAAAAAGTGAAAAATTGATTACATGTGATGCACGAGACTTAGGTTGATTAAAATTAAAATTGCCTACCCCTCCCTTCTGCTCCTTCAGAGGAACCAAGGATCAATGATCATGTTTTCCTCACTTACTACTCCTTTCTCCCTACTTAAGTGGCAAACTACCCCTTATCATTTAAGGGAAGGGCACTGTTAGAGTTTCTCTATCTACTCTACCCCTTATATTCAAGGTTTAAATTACTAGGTGTCCAAGGTTCTCTCATAGAGCTTTAAGGCTCTATATCTATTAAGGCATCTACCTCTTTGTAGTATTTACCATAAGGTACCAAACCTTTCACCACATGCCAAGGCTGTACATTCATCAAGGCATTCAACCTATTGGAACATTTGTCCTAGGGTATTAAAGCCCTTTACTACTGAATAGTTCTACCCTTATCATAATCTTTCACTACTTTCTACACTTGCCCTAGAGTTCTCACCCTTACCTGGGTATCTAAAGCACTTACTCTCTAAACATTTGGGCACTCTACCAAGGAATATCATTTCTTAGGTTATGAAAATTGTTCATAACTACTATCTTACTTATGGAGAACAGAGCCACACTTTACAACTTTGTACTTACCCTGACCTTTTGTTACCTTTTATCCTCATCTTAGAACTTGTATCCTCATAGGGTATTTAAGGTGCTTACTTTCTAGTCATATTGTACCCTTACAGGGGACTTCACTTTATAGGTTATGAATCTTAGCCATAACCTCTTATCTCTCTAAAAGAACAGGATCATACTTTACATAACATCAATATTCAGTGGGTACTAAGGTCATCATACTTTTGTCTCATTTACAACCTCGCTTTATAAGTTATGAACTCTATTCATAACTTTCTACCATTTTCTTAAAGAGTAGAGCATACTCTACATAATATTAGCACATAGGGGAGCACTATTCTTTTATTAACCGTAGGCAAGATAATTGCCATTGTGTTAGATTTATCTAAGGTCCCATTTTTAAGACCAATTATCCCTTTTTATAGGGACTATACTGTACACTTTACTCTTTACCTTCCATTATTCTTAAGCTTTTGCCCCAAGGATTAGAACCCTCAATAGGAGTTTGACGTCTTTATAAGAGCATACTTTTGCTTCAAACATCACTATAATGTGATAGGGGCCAAATCATACATGCATCCTCTCTAGATGCTAGTTCATGGTACATAACTCTGCTCAACTATTTTATATTTGTACTGTAATCTGCAGCTTACAATACTAACACTTAGAGGAATGAGTAAGGTACTATGCTATCATCTACTCACTATAGAATTTAATTTTTAACTTTTCTTTACCTTTATTTAGAACATAAGCTCTAATAGGGCTCAGTCATCTCTAATAGGCAGTTATGCCTTACTCTGGGCACTTATACTATTTGTTGCTCATTCATTCCACTTGTGCCTATCATTGTGTAAGCATATCATTATACATTATTAATCTTACTAACACCTTAAACTTTTGTTTTATACCACATCATCTCCATTAGTGTTTAGCCTTGAACTTGGTTTCATATTCATTCTTATTTTCATTCACATTCACATTCATTTTCATTATAAAGGCTAGCCATAAACATCATTTCCATTTCATTGCATTGCATTTCATTTCATAATTGCCACTAAGCTCACTATATGTGGCTTTCATTACATTTCTAGACCTTTTTCCTTATTTCACATTTTGCTTTATCATTTTTCTTCATTCTTGTCTTGGAATTTAGATTTTAACACTAACATGGGATCTCCTCTAAGGTCATTCAGTCCTGATCCCATAGCTAAGGCTAAGTGAATTAATAGACTTTGACACGACTCAGGGCACACCTATTGATTAACTAGACCTTACACTTGCTAGAAGGGAACAAGTTATCAAAATTGTGGTTAAGCCAACAAAATGATACCAAAATTAGTAGATGTGTATACAAAATTACTGTGCTTTCCATTTTTGAAAAAATAAGTTTTATTTTCATACCTTTACCCTCTCTCACTCAACTCTTCTTTAGTAGTAGCTAGGTCAGATCATTTAATCTAAGGCTTTGATACCAAATTTGTAATAGCCCAATTTTCAACTATTATTGGCTTTAGGGTTCTAGAAAGCATAAGGCTATAAGAAAGAACTCGTAGAAAACCTTACTTATATCAAAATCTCATTTAAAACTCATATAATTTACATAATTATTTTATTAATTATGAAATACAATTACATTTTCTTTTTTATTACAAAATTTTAAGTGGCAAGCATATAGCACATTAACAAAATTACATCTCTTTACAAAAAGAAGTTCCATGAAATGACCTTTTACCTTTAAATAAAATTGAAGCAATAGCCTCTAGAACTCGGTTAATCAAAATCTACTGGTTGTGTTTTCATTACTTATCCCTGAAAGGGAAGAAAGAGAAAGGGAGTGGGGTAGGAGTTGAGTTAGTAGACGCATGTTTAGGGAATAAAACATAATGTAAAATAGTTAATTCAAGCATATGATTATGCAGCATACACATGATGTTTCCATAACATAGACAATTCATAATAAGGTAGTCACTCTAGCAATGGTCCCCCAACTAAAGGTATTCATTTCAGTAATGGTCCCCTAACTATCATATATTTCTAATGCGCCTGACCCATTAAAGAAAGTTGATGAGGAACCGATTGCACCATTGTCGCACCAAGGTCTAATTATAAGGTCCATGGAAAAGAAACTTCAAGGCATGGTGTCCAAAAAAATTAACAAGCTCAACATGATGGAAGAGTTTAGTTCAAAAGAGGCAGCACTCAAGGACACCAATTTCATTGTGGTTGGTATGCTAGCTGAACACTTGGTGCACCATGGAGAGGAATCGGTTCAACCACTTGAGTCTATGGTTTAGGCTGCTCATTCATACACCATTTCACACTTTACATGGTCTAAATATGTGTTTAATCTGCCCCAAAGATGTCCCATTGCCGCCCAATTGTTGGAGAAGAGTTTTTCCACCTATATGTCAAATAAGGAAAAAAGCATCAACTCTATTTTTTAGATACACCAGCCATCCAACCTGACACCTATTTTGCACATTTTTCAAGGCTGAATTATGTCAATCAAGGCCTTTTTAATCCAATTATATCTGACTATACCCATATATTATTTATGTTTGAACTTATTTTCCATTTTTGCTTAAGTAAAGTGTAACATCCAAGCATGGGAAGACAAATTGATCATTACCATGCTTGCTATTTGGATTGCCTTTATTAAAAGAAGATTTCTCCTTCATTTTGCAACAAATTTGAAGATTAGAATATAATTTTCTCTCATTGGAGAGCTTTGCAAATATTGTTGCAATCTTAGTTCTTCTTAGAGCTTAATCCAACTCTTAAAAAATTTAGCCTAGTTTATTAAGTTTCATTGCATGTTCAAGGTTGTTCTTCCATCTTGGAATTTTAGCCTTGTTCTTGGCTATTCCTTTTGCTTGCTTTCAGTTCTTCTTGGCCTTCAATGAAGGGTTAAAGCTGGTTAGGTTTGATGTGTCTCGGTCTATCCTAAAGGAATCACAATATTTGGTATCAGAGCTTTGGTGCTCTCCAAAATAGGTCTATTGTGTCTCTTTTAGTGTGTTTCTTATGTTAAAATTTTTGTTTTACTAGCTTTTTCTTTCAGCTTAAAGATCCTTCTTCAAAGCTTGTGTTTTTCCTTGTGTTATTATTGAATCTATTTTGTATTGCTTTTATGCTTCCATCTTGCATTTTCCTTCTTTCAAACATGTGTCTTTGCCTCTAGAAAACTTTTTTGTTGTGAAGTGTTATGGCTGTTGTGTGGTTCTTTCTTCTACATCTTATTATTACAAGTTAAAAATTCTATTTTGGTACAAATTATTATTCTTTTGAAAGAAGTTTATGAGAGAGAGAGAGAGAGAGAGAGAGAGAGAGAGAGAACATATTCAGAAGCAAAAGAAAAAGAATCAAAAAGGAAAGAAAAAGAAAGAAAAAAAAGTAAAGGAAATTGCTTGAACATTATTGAGTTAAAACTTCTTATTTTAGAGGCTGTGTGAAAACACCTAGTACCAAACCTGCCTAGAAAGTTCTCAAATTTTAGAGGAATATTTTACATACCAAATTAGGCCTAGATATCAACTTTGGTACCCAAATTTCACCGTTTGCTAGGTGAACCCAATTTTGCATCTATTAGTCTAATTTGGAGTCCAAAACTCCAAATTGATTTCTAGAACTTCTAGACCAATTTTTCCTTATTAAAATAGTGTCATTTGGTTGCCTTTAACATAGTTTGCATATACTTGCCTCTTATTTGGTGTCTTTCAATTTTTGGCCTCTAGAGTAACATACTCCTTTATTGATACTTATTTTTGGTCCTATTTTGTGCTTGAATACATACTAAAACTTGATTAAACTTGCTACCTTTGTGAAAAGTTAACCTAGTTCTAATAAGAACTTTGAGGGTAAGAATTGAGTGGAAAAGGCTAGATTGGTGAGCACATTAAGAGGGCAAAAGCCATTGATTGAGTGGAACACTTTGAGTGTTATTAAAATTAAGTGTCAAGTGAGAAAATTGGCGAGGAGAATTCTGTTTTATACTAACCTTTTGTGGAAATATTAAGTATGTCTCAAGAAGTGAAAGGTGAGAGGAGTGAAAAAGGGGTTAAGAATCCTTTCTACCAACAAACTTTGGGTTAACATTTGGAAAGGATTTCAATAACTTTAGCCTTATTAGCAGATAGAATTGAAAGGCTTGAATAGAATAGTGGGAATGGAAGAGTTAGAAGGGTGAATGGGAATAGGAGTCATAGGCTAAATGTGGCTAAATCTAGTAAGGGTCCTAAGGCAGCACCTACACCTCTTATGGAGGATTGGGATGATGATTATAAGGAAGACCAAGAGTTTGATGATAAGCAGCAATCCTATGCCTATGATGATACATATAGGCTAAGGGGTATGAGAGGTAGAGGAGGTAGAGGAGTTAAAGGAGTTAGGAGAAATATGATGAAGGATGCAAAAGGGAGAGCTAGGATAGATAACAATGTCAATGGCATCAAAGTGAATTCCTCCATTTCAAGAAAAGGCGAATTCGGATGCTTACATAGAGTAGGAGAGAAGAGCAAAGCTAGTGTTTGATTTCCATAATTATAATGAGGAGAATAAGGTGAAGTTAGCTATTGTGGAATTCACAGATTATGCCATTGCTTAGTGGAATCAATTAATAGCCAAGAGGAGAAGAAATGGCATGAGGGGAGTAGAAACTTAAGAGAAAATGAAACAAGTGATGAGGGACAGATTTGTACCTTAGCACTACTTTAGAGAATTGCTTTAAAGATTATAAGGGTTGATGCAAGGAAATAGGAGTGTGGAAGAGTACTTTGAAGAGATGGAAATGGCTATGTTGAGAGCCAATGTTGAGGAGGATAGGGAAGCCACTATGGCCCAGTTCTTGAAGGGATTGAATGTGGATATTACTAACATAGTGGATTTGAACACTATATTGAGTTGGATGACATGCTAAACATAGCTATAAAGATTGAGAAATAATTAAAGGAGAAGAAAGCAATGAAGTTTGGAGTGGGATGAATGCAGCAACCACTTCTCCATGGAAGCTAAATTGGAGTAAAGGAGTTACTAAGGATGAGAAAGTGGTTTCTAAGGAAAAGAAAGTGGAGACTAAGGTGAGTGAGAAGCCATAAATTATTAACAAGGGTAAGGGGCCTAGCACTTATAATGGGAGAACTAGAGACATCAAGTGTTTTATGTGTTTAGGAAATGACAATTATGCATCACAATGCCCTAACAAAAGGGTCATGATAATGAAGTAGAATAGGGACATTGAGTCTGAAGATGATGATGATGTGATTGAGAGTATGCCACACTTAATGGAGGATAGTGATGTAGAGCATGCTGTGAGTGGTAATATGCTTGTGATGAGGCATGCTTTGAATGCATAAGGGAAAGAGGATAGAGGTGATGAGCTTCAATGAGAGAACATCTTTTATACTAGGTGCTTGGTGAATGAAAAAGCATGTAGTGTGATCATAGATATTGGGAGTTATGTGAATGTGGCAAACACCTTAGTTATGAAGAAGCTCAGATTGCCTACTACAAGGCACCTTAGGCCATACAAACTTTAATGGCTGCATGAATGTGGTGAAATCAAAGTGAATTGCCAAGTTCTAATTTCTTTCTCTATTGGCAGGTACAAGGATAAGGTACTTTGTGATGTTATACCTATGCATGCAGGTCATATTTTGCTTGGAAAGCTATAACAATATGATAGGAAGATGGTATAAGATGGTTTCAAGAATAGGTACTCCTTTGAGCATGAAGGCTGAAAGGTGACACTTACACCTATAACACCAATGCAAGCTTTTGAAGACCAAATGAGGATCAAATAGTCTATGGATGAGAGAATTCAAAGTGAGGCCGAGCAAAAAGAGAGAGATAGAAAAGAAAGAGAGAAGGAGAGAAAAGAAAGAGAGGAAAAAGAAATAGGGAAGAATGAGAGGGAAAAGGAGAGGAGAGAAAACAGAAAAGGAGTGAAAGCAAAAGGAGAGTGCTCATGGTAAAAGGAGAATTATGAGAAGAGTGGAGAGAAGAAAATCAGTTTGCTAGCAAGAGAAAAAGATGTGAGGCATGTCTATTTCTCTAGTAAGCCGATTCTCATGCTAGTGTGCCAGGGAGCTATCATTAATTTTTCTAACATTGACTCTCCCATGCCTAGTTGTGCTATGTCTTTGTTGTAGGAATTTGAGGATGTTTTCCCTGAAGAGCTTCCTAGTGGGCTGCCTTCCATTAGAGGCATTGAACATCAAATTGATTTTGTGCCTGGAGTAGTGATTCGAAATCGACTAGCCCATAACAATAATCCTAAAGAATTAAAGGAGTTGTAAATGCAAGTTGAAGAGCTTCTTGCAAAGGGCTACATGAGGGAGAGCATGAGTCCATGTGTCATTCTAATGCTTTTGATGGCAAAGAAGGATAAGACTATGCGAATGTGTATAGATTGCAAAGCTGTCAATAAAATCACTGTAAAGTATAGACATCCCATACCTAGACTTGATGACATGTTTGATGAATTACATGGTGTATGCATATTTTCTAAGATTGACTTGAAAAGTGGTTACCATCAAATACGCTTGAAATTAAGTGATTAATGAAAAACTGCTTTTAAGACACAATATGGATTATATGAATGGTTAGTCATGCCTTTTGGCTTATTAAATGTACCTAGTACATTTATAAGGTTGATGAATCATGTCTTGCATCCTTTTCTTGGTAAATTTATTATTGTATATTTTGATGACATCCTTGTTTATAACAAAAAGTTGGATGAGCATTTGATTCATTTGAGGTTTGTTTTTTATGAGCTTAGAAAGGAACAATTGATTGCCAATCTTAAAAAATGCACATTTTGCATGGATGAGGTGATATTTCTAGGATTTGTGGTTAGTGGCAAGGGTATTAAAGTAGATGAGGATAAGGTGAAAGCCATTAGAGAGTGGCCTACTCTAAAATTTATGAGTGAGGTTAGGAGTTTCCATGGGTTAGTTAGCTTCTATAGGCAGTTTGTGAGAGACTTTAGTACCATTGTCGCACCATTGAATGAGGTAGTGAAAAAGAATGTAGGTTTTAAGTGGGAAAGGGAACAAGAGCATGCATTTAACTTGCTTAAAGAAGAATTGTGTTCTGCTCCTTTACTTGCTTTGCCTGATTTTTCTGAAACGTTTGAAATTGAATGTGATGCCTCCAATATAGGTATTGGTGTTGTTTTGATGCAAAAAAGACATCTTATAACCTACTTCAGTGAAAAGTTAAGTGGAGTCACTTTAAACTACTCCACCTATGACAAAGAGATGTATGCATTAGTGTGGCTTTAGAGACATGGCAACACTACCTATGGTTGAAAGAGTTTGTTATTCATAGTGATCATGAATCATTGAAGTACTTGAAGAGCCAAAACAAACTCAGTAAGAGGCATGCATGCTAAGTGGAATGAATTCATTGAGTCATTTCCATATGTGATTCAATACAAGCAAGGAAAAAACAATATGGTGGCCGATGCTCTTTCGAGGAGGTATACTCTTCTTTCCATACTTAATGCTAAGTTGTTGGATTTTGAATATGTGAAAAAATTTTATGTGGAAGATGCTAATTTTGCCAAGATATATGAATCATGTGAGCATGCTGCATTTGATAGATTTTATAAGCATGATGGTTTCTTATTTAGGAAAAACAAGTTGTGTGTACCACGTTGCTCCAAGAGAGAATTGCTTGTTAGAGAATCACATAGAGGTGGTTTAATGGGTCATTTTGGGGTAACTAAGACTTTAGACATCTTGAAAGAACATTTCTTTTGGCCACACATGAGAAGAGATGTATAAAGAATATATTCTAGATTCATAACTTGTAAGAAGGCTAAGTCTAAAGTTTTGCCCCAAGGATTATATATGCCTATGAATGTGCTTAGTGAAACTTGGGTAGATATATCTATGGATTTCATTTTAGGTTCACCCACATCTAAGAAAGGGCATGATTCTATTTTTGTTGTTATTGACCATTTCTCAAAAGTGGCACATTTCATACCATGTCACAAATCTGATAATGTTATGTACGTTGCAAATCTGCTCTTCAAATAAGTTGTTAGATTGCATGGTATTCCTAGAACTATTGTTAATGATAAGGATGTGAAATTTTTTAGTTCTTTTTGGAAGGTGTTGTGGGGCATCCTAGGTATAAAATTGTGTTTCTCTACTACTTGTCATGCCCTATCTAATGGGCAAACTGAGGTTGTTAATAGGACAGTAGGAACACTTTTGCGTGTCATGATTAAACAAAATTTGAACTCTTGGAAAGATTGCATACCATTCATTGAGTTTACATACAATAGGGTTGTGCATTCTTCTACTAGCTTTTCTTCTTTTGAGATTGTTTATGTCTTTAACCCACTAACTCCTTTAGACTTGCTTCCTTTGCCTACTAATGAGCTTGCTAGTTTAGATAGGAAAAAGAAAGCAGAATTGGTGAAGAAGATTCATGAGTAGGCACAGCAAAGACTTAAAAGAGTGAATGAGAAGAGAAAAGGTACATTCAACAAAGGGCGAAAACATGTGGTCTTCCAACCTGGGGACCTTGTTTTGGTGAACCTTAGGAAGGAAAGATTTCTTACTCAAAGGAAATCCAAGCTTTAGCCAAGGAGTGATGGACCCTTTAAAGTGCTTACAGGATCAATGACAATGCATGCCGAATTGATCTTCCAGGTGAGTATACTGTAAGTGCCACTTTTAATGTTATTGACATTTCTCCTTTCTATGCAGATGATGATAATTCAAGGATGAATTCTTTCAAAAAGGAAGAGGATAATGAGGAGCCAGTTGCACCATTGCCGCATGAAGGTCCAATTACAAGGTCCATTGCAAAAAAAGCTTCAAGGTATGGTGTCTAAACACATTAACAAGCTTAACATGATGGTAGAATTCAGTTCAGAAGAGGAAGCACTCAAGAACACCAATTTCATGGTGGTTAATATGCTAACTGAACCTTTGGTGCACCTTAGAGAGGAATCGGCTCAACCATTTGGGACCAAGGTTTAGGCTACCCATTCATACACCATTTCACACTCCACATGCTTCAAATATGTGTTTTAATTTGCCCCAAAGCTATCCTATTACCGCTCAATTATTGGAGAAGAGTTTGTCCACCTACATGCCAAATAAAGAAAAAGCATCAACTCTATTTTTGAGATACACCAACCACCCAACTTGGCACCCATTTTGTACACTTTTCAAGGTCGAATTATGTTAGTCAAGGCCTTTTCAATCTGATTATATCTGACTATACTCATACTATTTATGTTTGAACTTATTTTTCACTTTTGCTAAAGTAAAGTGCAATATCCAAGCATGGGAAGATACGTTGGTCATTACCATGCTTGCCATTTGGATTGCCTTCATTAAAAGGAGATTTCTCCTTCATTTTACAATAGATTTCTACTTCATTTTATCATATATTTCCTAATGAGAACCAGTGATTCATCCATAAATTACCAACACAACACAATTAATAATGCAACACCTTTGTTGAAATGCATTACTAACATATAAAATCAATCATGTAATTATTCTAAATAAAATCATGTAATATCATGATGCATGAACATGTCAGATATGCTGTAAACATTTAAGTAAAGAAGTAAGTTTACAGTTTAAGTAAGTTCTACTCATAATACTAGTTATCCCTTTACTGTTATTGGGGGGTAGAACTACTAACACCATTGGTTGGATGGACATATGCAAATGTGCTAATAATTATTAGATAGCTTATCATCTATTAACTTTAATTTCATAACTAAATTAATTATCTTGCTAGAAATCCAACAGAATCTTCCCTGTAACTAGACTTATCCTCCCTACAAAGTAAACTCAACATAAGGACTTAGGCCTACAATAACATCATAATGCCCATCCAAGGCTTATAGTAATCCTAGTCTAGGTCTTGTAGTTAAATTCTTCAGTTAAGATTCCTAACTCCCTCTACAATCCAATTACTTAGTTTTATGTTCTAAAAATCACAAAAATATTCCTAAAGGTCCTTTACAATGTCTTTAAGTTATTATAATTCATATTATTGCATTATTACCTGCTAAGAATATTTAGGGATTATTACATTTTACCTAGTTCTTGGTTTAAACTTGAAATTCTCAAGGCAAGTCTAGCTACTTAACTTTAAAGTTTAGCTGCCTAACTTGCCATGCACTGTTTACCTGACTATTCATACAAAGCCAACTACTGAACATGCACAAGTTTGACTGCCAAACTTGGAATTTCCAAAACTCGTCTTGTGGCTCCCAAATTCAAGCTTGTACCCTCAAACTCAAAACTAAGCTTCCTAAAACCCTTTTAATCATATTTAACCACTTTAGACACTAAACAACTAAAATAAACCTCAAATAACTTGGATTGGATCTATCAATGTAATCTAAGATTTAATAATTTCAAAAAAAAAATTAACACCTTTAAATACATTTAAACCAATAAATCTAAGCTAACTCAATGTCTATTAGTTTAGATTAATCAAATCTAAAGAAGGTAAGGGGAAGAACTTACTTAGGTCTTCAAATCCCAAACCATTTGCTAGGTTCTCCAAGTCTCCAACACACCCTCTAGGCAAAGGAAAAAGAGGAGAGGAAGAGTAAAGAAGAGGGAGAGTCTAAGTATTTTTGTGACACCCCTTACCCGTCTACAGTATATCCGAGTAAGCTATGTCACACGGTGTACCGGAACACTCTATTTTATCTTAATTATTTTTATTCTTCCTTAATTAATTTTTATCGTAGTTTTGAACATAACTTGTGAAATATAATTCATTTAAGTCATTTATTGAAATTATAATTTATTTGAGGTTCCGAAAATTTTATAGAAAATCCGGCAGAGTACCGGCTAAAAATGGAGAAAACAGTTCTTCGGAACCTGTGAAAAATACTTCCAATAATCGTATTCAATCATTCTCAAACTCCAATATCAAATCTCAATATATATATATATATATATATATATATATATATATATATATATATATATTTTTTTTTTTTTTTCAACAACATCTCCATTTCTCAATCATTCATTTCTCATGTATAAATAAATACTCAAATTTTTCATTCATAACCACAATTTTCATTATTTACATGAACATCAAAATACATTACATAAGTTTCAATTACACAAAAGGAAATAAAAGTTAGTTACAAAATACCAAAATGAAACCTAGTGTCCTACCAATGCACTGAAGATGGTGAGGTGACACGGACACTATGCAGAGCTGCAGGAGGTCTCACCCAGTCTGTAGTCTACTGGGCTCTCGGTCAGTATCTCCAGAACCTACGTGTGGCAAAAGCAACGCACTAAGCAATAATGCTTAGTGGTGCCAATAATAAAATAAAAAGAAATAACCGAAAATAAATATGCAGTAAATGTATCGATGTCTCACTTGTTTTGTACTTGTTATATTCATTATTTCGTTAAATTTATCCACTTTCATTTTTGGTTGCCCAAATAACCTATATTGGATGACTGGACTGGATAAACGGGTAAACTGGCACTGGGTATCAAGTACCTCGGGCCGTCACACCATCGGTCACATATGTGTCTCCCGGTGTAATGTAACGACTAATAAGTCAGAATAACTTTAGGCACAAGGCCAAGTCTCAACACAATGTCAGAATGACTAAAAGCCATGAAATCACAGAATGGCATAATGCCATGTGCAGTACTGCTAACTGAACCCTATTGGCATGCCAAGCTATCCAAACCAATCTTGTTAGGTATACTAGGGCATTTGACACTTTTGAGTTTTACAATTTTTGAATTTCAAGTTTTGGTGTTACTATTCCCTTAATTAGTCAACAAAAATGTTGACTTTTGCATAGAAAATAGGTACATTGGTTTTAACACTCCCAACATACCACATTTTGCATTCAAATTTTGTTGGTATTGGTTACCAATACCATTTCTAAGCTCAAAGTTAATGGAGCAGAATTTTCAGTTTTTATACCCTATCTTTACTATTCCATTAGTTACTATTATAGTGGGAATTTGGAAAAATGATAAACATGAAAGTTGTTCCTTATTTTGTCTAGTTGAATTTCCTTTTTTGAATCACTCCATTTGGAGTTTTGTAGCTCAAGTTATGGTCCAAAAACCACAACTGGCCGGATTGAAAATTTTCAAGGCTGACCATATCTATAGTGCAGTGAACAGTGACTGCAACTCAATTGTTGGATAGGTTCTGGTCATAATTTGGGGTAGGTTTCTTCATGAAAGTTTTTGATCTATATCTTAGCTTGTTGCTGGAAAACTTTCAGGTCAATTGGGCCATTCTACAATGAGTTATGGCCAAATAAACAATCACTGTTCATTTACTCATTCTGCAGAAACTGGTTGCAGGACACCCGAATTGGGGCAAGTTTTTGGTCCACTTGGTTTGGTCTTATGGGCATAGTTTCTTCACCAAAGTTGTGCCATTATGTGTCTAGTTTCATGTCCAATTGGCCAAATACCAATTGAACCTCTACAATTCAAGTTATGGCTGTCCAAACAGGCTGGACTCACAGCCACACCTGCAGGTCACACAAGGCAGCCACATCAACCTCAAATCCCACAACCCAATTCACTTCATTTTTTATTCAAACCAAACCAAATGGTCACTAATTGACCATTAAAACCTACTTCCATTATCACAAGATCAAATCTCATTCTTCAACCCAAACCCTAACTCAACAATTCAAAACCATGCATAATCATTGCATTTATCAATTCACTCATAAGTTACACTTTAAGGGCAGCCATACTTGCACATTAGCTTCCCAAAAATTTTCACCATATTACCTTAACCATGGCTGCCAAAATTTAGGGTTAGCATACCAATGTCTTTCATCAAATTTCTTTGTCATTTAATCACCTATATAGTTCTTAAACATGAATTTGAAGTGAAATTTAAGGTTTAGGGCACTAACCTTGAATGGAGCAGAATTTTCTCTTGACCCAACTTAGATTTTTCCTTCACTTTCTTTGGCTTTCTTGGCAGCCAAACACCTTCCCAAGAGGTAAGGATAATTTTTAATGAAGAGACTTAAGGTTTAGTGGTGAGAATTCAAGGTTTGGAAGAGAGAAAATGAAAGGAATTTTAATGGAGGAGAAAATGGTTCACGTATGGAAATTGGGAAGAAGAAGAAGCTGGGTTTTTCTTTCATTTTCTGCCCATTTTATTGATTTTAAATGGGTTAAGGACATGTGTCACAATATGATAGGTCATTGGGGTTTTAATGACATCATAATGATGTCAAAATTCTCATTTATTCCATTTTCTTTTCTTTTTCTTTTCTACTCATTTTCAATTCAATTTTTAGCAATATTTATTCATATTTTATGTTATAATAATTATTTACTTAACTGGACAAGTCGGCCAAAAATCGCCTCTGAAGGCGAAATGACCAAAATGCCCTCCGTTTGGCTTAACGGGTCAAAATTGTCTGTACCGATTGAAAAATTTTTCTAAATATTTTCTTGGCATTCTAATGCTGTAGGAACCTCAATGACCCTTCTCTGGAGTCCCAAAAATTATTTTATGATTTTTCCCCTGGGTCTAGGGCTCCTAGTTGCGAGAAACGCAACTTTTCACTAGGTTACCCATCGTTAGGGCACCGGCTCGTTTAACTTGGTTGTATTTTATTTCTAAAATTTTTACTAAATTTTTCTTATTAATATTTGAGTTAATTATGGTTCCTCACTTTAGTTTAAATATTTTTTCGAACGTTCTAGCTGTCCGGTCCGACACTGGTCACCAGAACAGTAGAATGTACGGAGTTGCTATAGGGAGGGTGTTACAATTTTAAAGGAAAGATCTTTAGAAACTACTTAATATTAGGGTGTTTAGTTGGTGAAAAAGTAAGAGAAAGGAGAGGAGAGAATGGAAGGCTCTAAAAAACCTAATACGGAGAAGATTTGGCAAGAGAAATGTCTCTTAATCTTTGTTTATATGGTTTTTGCCAAGAAGTTGACAACCAAAGATTAGTACTTTGGCAATCGAGGTTGAATATTCCAGGAAATTTTAGAGAGGGTTATTACACTTTTCACATCATGCAATCTTTACTTTAAAGTCTTTTGACTTTGAAAGTAACCTAGGATATGTCAAGTGGATTTTCATAAAATGGTTGTGTATAATTCATTTAAATTTTGTTATCGTTAAAATCAAGCCCATTTGAGCTATTTTGTAATACGCTTCACTTAGAGTAGCCAAAATCTTTATTTGAAAATGAGATATTCTCCAAAATCCTAGATGAATGAAAAGTCCAAAAGAGTGGGATGTTGGTGAGAGAACAAGAAAGAAATGGTTAAATTGTAAAAGTCTATCTAAACAACTTCACTTACCAAAGTTGCTAAGACCAAAATATGAAACCCAAAGTTTATGGTCTCCCAAAAAGCTCCTCTCTCATTTTCTTAATCTCTCTTCCCATTCTCTCCCCTCTCCTTATAGTTTTTCACCCCTTACAACCCAAAACACCTTGCCCTAGCTTTTAATAAAAAAGAATCAGCTCCAAGCCCTTAAGTAGTTGGAGAAAGAAAGGGGAGAAACTTCTTCCTGTGGAAACCCTAGCTATAAAATGTAAGTCTCAATCTCCTTCCTTTAAGTTTGATTAAAGTTAGAAGGTTGTGTTTTGAAAATGAAATCGATTAGGGATGTTTTAGGCTTAATGTAAAATAATGAAATCTAAAGTTTAAATTAGGGATCTAAGTTGATTGAGTATGGTTTTAGTTGTTTAAAGTCTAAAAAAATAAATAAATAAAGACCTAAAATGATAAGTTTAGGTGTGAATCTTGAGTTTGGGATTCAAACCCTAAGTTTTTGGATTGAGAACTGAATTTAGAAAATTCTAAGCTCGGTAACAGGAACATTAAAGTTCAGCTGACGAAACATATGGACAGTCATGTAAACAATGCATGGCAAGTTCGGCCACTGAACATTCAAACTTTGGCCCCCGCAAACTTGTTGTACCTATGAAAATGTATTTCAATTAAAGTTGTTTAAGTCTAAAACTAAAAGGCCTCTAGGAATATTTATATAATTTTTAGAACACATAACCTAGATAATTGGACTATGTGGAGTAGTTAGGAATCCTAACTAAAGCATTGGGCAATTAAACATAGAATTAGGTTTCTATAGGCCAGAGGGGCATTGTGATATTGTTGTGATCTAAAGTTCTATATTGAGTTTTCTTTGCATGGAGGATAGGCCTACTTACAATGGAGACTATCTAATTTCCAGCAGGATAATTGAGGTAATTAAGTTAATTCTATAAATACAGCTAATAAATAAACAAAGTCTAATAAACTATTAGTAGATTTTATAGGTCTATCTAGCCAATGGTGTTAACAAGCCCAATGACAGTAAAGGGTTAACCAATACAGTACTGTGAGTATAAGTTACTTAATTGTTGTATTAAATTATTTTACAGTTTTATTATATTCCATGCATGTGCATGCATCATGGTAATTATGTATATATCTTAGTTATAAATTACATGATTATTATGTATTATTAGAAATTGCATATCATGAAGGTGCTCCATTATAAATTTTGTTGTGTTGTTAGTTCATGGATGATACACTGGTTCCTAATAGGAAAGATAAAGGAAAGACATGCATGCAAATGAGCTCAATTATGTAAAGTAAAGGAAAAGGATTCCAGGTAAGACAATTATATGTCTCTGATATCCAGATACTAAAGATTATAGAATCCATCTCAAGTAAGATAAACTTTTATGCCCTTAGTATCCATTATGTGAATGCTAAAAGGAAATCCTAAGAAGCTCATTTAATGGACCAGGCATTCTGGATATAGGTCATGATTATGGAAATAGCTAGGCAGCCACTAGTGACATGAATTACTTTGATATAGCTTGTTTGTAACACCCCTCACATGTCTACAGTGTAGCCGAGCAAGGCGTGTCACACGGAGTGCCGGAGCACCTGATCTTATCTGATTTCATTATAGTTCCAGATTTACTTGTTCAAAAACTTTATCTGAGGTTTAGGCTATTTTTACTGTTTATCAAAATCTGACTAATTTGGAAAATTCAAAAATTTTAATGACAATCCAGTAGAGTGCCGGCAGTAATTTGGACTAACAATTCTTCTGAATCTGCCAAAAATAATTTCAATATATACTCAAATTCATAACTCAGATTGTCTCAAAGCATTCTCAAAATTTTCTCGAACTCAGATTCAGTCTCAAAATTTCTCAAACTCAATCTCATTCAGAATCATTATGATTATATAATCAACTCAGATATCAGAATTTTTATATTTCATTAACGTAGATAATTTGCCAATTAAGTACATAAATTTATCAAGTACAGGATATACAAATAAAATTACAGTTACTAATTCACATTACAATATAAGCAGTAATTATAATGTACAGATTAGAAAACATGTTTAAAATGAGCCCTATCTATATGCATTGCTGAGGAGGTGACAATCTTGAACTCTTCTGACAGTTCTGCAGATCTGGACTCCAAAAATCTCAGCCGACAGCCCACTGGTTTTACCTTCAGTACCTGCGTGAGGAAGCAATTCCATCGCGCTAAGCATTTCTACTTAGTGGTGCAATAGTATAACAAGAAATAATATATACAATTAAAGAAAGAAAAAAATCATAATTCAGATACTCAAGAATCAATTTAATTTGGTATGGTATTTCTAGTATCAACGATCTTCTATACTAGTTTGTTCCTCTTTGGAAGTGCTTAGTTTATAACTTTTCATTAATACTACCCAATATACAAATTATTCTAACTGTATTGTATTTCAAGTCTCTACTGTTCTGCAATTTATATTTTTGTTATGTTTCTTTTGCTAAACTCTTTTACTCATTCATTCAATACTTAATTTAATTGTACTGAAATTTTATTATACTTAACTTAACTCAGCTTCTTAAATTGAATAATGTTTTAAATGACTGCCCATATAGCCTATACACTGACCAGACTGGATAAACGGATATACTAGCACTGGGTACCTAGTACCTCGGGCTATCACACCATCGGTCACAAAGTATCTCCCGCTGTGCAAACAGTATGGCTAAAAAGCCATATAATCAATTAGGTATTAAGCCAAGTATAATAACACAATACGTATAGCCGTAGGCTATTAACGTCACAGTGCGGCATAATAAGCCGTAAAAACATAGTATGGCATGAAGCCATTTACAGAACAGATGTCAGAATCCTATTGGCATAATGCCAACCTATCCAAACTAGTCAACTAGGCAAACTAGGGCATATTACAAGATTAAATATTTATTTTTAGGGTTTACTGGTCATTATACAATTCACTGGTCAATGAAAATGTTGACCTTTTCATACATCATGCATAATTTGATTCTAGTATCAACATGTCACAGTTTACAATTCAATATGCTATCCATATAATGCAATTTACCATTTTTACAAGTTGGCATTCATTGCCAAATTACTTCAAGCATCATTGTATATAAATATCAAATTCTCAATTTTAGTGTGCTAGATTGGTCTAGCTTAAAGTCCTATTTCTCTTAGTTTTTAGCTTCTGGTCAAAGAAGCGAAATTGTAACTCTATGTCTTATAGCACTCGGGGCAAAATTTCAGGTCATTCTGAGTTGCATAGACAAAGATATGGTCAATTTACTAAAGCTGGACAGATTGCACCTTTAGTACAAAATTTGATTAATTTTAGGTCACTTTTAATTCTGGCAGTTTTGGTACCCGAACTTGTGCAAGCTATTTGACTTGGTTCTAGTCATTTCTGGGCTTTGGTGTCTTCATAAGAATTGTAGCTCTATGTCTTATTGCACTCTAGGCAAAATTTCAGGTCATTCTGAATTATATAGACCAAGATATGGTCAATTTACTAAAGCTGGACAGATTGCACCTTTAGTGCAAATTTTGGTCAATTTTAGTTCTAGCAGTTTTGATACCCGAACTTGTGCAAGCTATTTAACTTGGTTCTAGCCATTTCTGGGTTTTGGTGTCTTCATAAGAATTGTAGCTCTATGTCTTATTGTACTCGGGGCAAAATTTCAGGTCATTCTGAGTTGTATAGAGCAAGATATGGTCAATTTACTAAGGCTGGACAGATTGCACCTTTAGTGCAAAATTTGGTCAATTTTAGGTCAATTTTAGTTCTGGCAGTTTTGGTATCTGAACTTGTGCAAGCTATTTGACTTGGTTCTGGCCATTTTTGGGTTTTGGTGTCTTCATAAGAATTGTAGCTCTATGTCTTATTGCACTCAGGGCAAAATTTCAGGTCATTCTGAGTTGTATAGACCAAGATATGCTCAATTTATTAAAGCTGGACAGATTGCACCTTTAGTGCAAAATTTGATCAATTTTTGGTCACTTTTAGTTTTGGCAGTTTTGGTACCTGAACTTGTGCAAGCTATTTGACTTGGTTCTTGCCATTTCTAGGCTTTGATGTCTTCATAAGAATTGTAGCTCTATGTATAAGCTATCTATGGTAAAAATTTCAGGTCAATTGGACCAGTTTTGAGTGAGTTATGGTCATCCCAATGACTACTGTTCATATGGTCAAAAATCTGGGTTTGCAAGGTTGCCATTCCGGATTCGGTCATTTTTAAGGTCAGTTTTTAGGCAGAATTTTGGCAACATTTCTACATGAAAGTTGGCCTATTTGGTGTCTAATT
This sequence comes from Hevea brasiliensis, assembly GCF_030052815.1. Classification (NCBI taxonomy): domain Eukaryota; kingdom Viridiplantae; phylum Streptophyta; class Magnoliopsida; order Malpighiales; family Euphorbiaceae; genus Hevea; species Hevea brasiliensis. The sequence goes on from NC_079510.1 coordinate 14,290,013, forward strand.
TCACCCCCCATTGGCCTCATACCAATTGGGTTCACAGTTTTGCACTTATGACCTAATTTAGTTGCTGCCAACATACACAACTTGCATTTGAACATCACACTTCCAATTTTGACAATTCTCCTCCTCCCAATACTTCAACATTTAGTTATGGCACTTCTATATATATTGTACACAATTCCCGCAAGGTATTTTGAACAGAACACTCAAGTGTTCAATTCACACAATACACCATTCAAGTTCAACATTTACTTCCACCAAAATTCAACATACCTCAATATCAATCCTACACATACACTTCCATGGAAATTACACAAACTGCCCACCATTCAACACCATCATATTTCATTGATAAATTTCATAAACTCACACACAAATTCATGATATTTAAGGCTGCCCAGCATGGCAGTTTACTAAAGCATCAAAGTCCCACTATTAAACCCTTAATTCAAGCACTAACATACACATACTTGGATATTAACTTACTACAACTTCCATTTGAGTTAATCAACCTTAATTTCCATCCATTAAGTATAAGAATAAGTCACTAACCATGCATTTTCATGGCTTCCAAAACTAAGGTTCACCAATACTCAATCCTTTCCTCAAATTTTCTTAACAATTCAACTTACCCAAAGCTCAACACAAGGATTAGTGAAGGAAATTGGAAAGATTAAGCACTAACCTCAACTTGGGCTTGATTAAACTTCACCAAAACTCCTCTTTCTTGCTTCCTACATGCTTCCCATGATGTGTAGAACAAGTTTAATGAAGATACTTGCATGGAATCATGGCTTGATCATGAACCATTGGAGCTCTTGCATGGACGGCAATGGAGGAATTTGGAGAATTGGGAATTCAGCCATGGATGTGTGATTTGAAGGAAATGGACTTGTGAGTGGATAAAATCTGTTCCCAAGCCCTTTTATACCCCCACTGTCAATTAGTTTAATAGTTAAAATATTCAAATTTTCATAATTACAATTATTCCTCCCACATTTCCTTAATTACATTTTATATTTAATTTCTTATTTCCATGAAATTTCAATATTTAGTACTAGTAATTTTTAATGGATATTTAGGTCAAAAGACAACTCTAGGTGTCAATTGACCAAAATGCCCATCTTCGAGTTGTATTTCGGATTTTTCGGTACTACAGATTAACTCCTTGTACCGCCGATTTCTTTAATTTTCGTTTTTCGTTTATACTAACTTATTTTTTTTTTTTTTGACATTTTCAATGTCAATTACACCTTATTAGACCTTTAATTATGTCCCGAAAATATTTTCCTGAGTTTCCCGCAGTCCAGGGCTAGTCAACAGTCCTCGTCGTAACTTCCCAGTGCGGTCACCCATCGCTACGGGTTCGACTCGTTTAACTTAGTCACATTTTATCTCTTTTATTTTTTTTCTTAATTTTTCTCATCACATATTTCATTATTTTATACTTTCTCACTGTCATTACAGTGTAGTTTCAGACATTTCGACTTTCCGAGATAGGCATTAACCATCGGAACAGTAGGATGTACAAACTACAAAAATGAGGATGTTACAACTCTTCCCCTCTAAAAAGGAATTTCGTCCTCGAAATTCATCGGATTCAAACAACTGAGCTTATCGTTATCTCATAATTTTATTTACTTTCCCATCATTGTTTTCCTCTGCCTTTAGTATTCCTACTCATGAAATTCTATTATTCAGTAGTTCTCTAATTTCTCATACTGGAATCCTTATTGGTCCTTCAATCTCTTTTACCAATTTCAACTCTGTTAAATTACCCTTCGTCTAGGTATTCTGCATTTATCTCATACAAGACCTTATACCTTGGTATCTTCATGCTTATTTAATAAATATCATTATACACAAACTCCATTAATGGAGGTATCTATTCTTGCTTCCAGAGGGAATATCACTATAACTTCTAAATATATTTTCAAATACCTTAATCATTCTTTTCTGACAAAAATATCAAAATAATTATAAGACTCTACATCAATGTCTAGATATCTTTTCACAACTGAGTTCAACGTACTAGTGTTCTGCACTTTTTCCCTTATAGTGCTTCATAGGGTGCCGTTTGTATGCTAGCTTGACACTTATTATTGTATACAAATTCTGTTAGTGGGAGGTATCTGTCCCATCTCCCCTCAGATTCAATGACACAAGTTCTCAGTATATTCTCGAGGGCTTATCACATATTACAAGTTATTATTATCATTTTATTTCATTATTTACAGGAACTCAATGAGTTTTAGAATTTACCTAAATTACTCATTTCGACTGTCCATCCATCTAAGGATGATAAGTCGTACTGATATCTTTAAGCTTATAGCAATTACTGTGGTACAGGTAGTTCACATTAATATAACCAAGTCACTGACTCTAGCTACCTTACAAGTCTAGTCTTTCGATAGGCTAGTTCTGAAGTTTTAAATTTCTGACTAGAATTTTCACATTTATTTTTTGTAATAGTACTCTTTTTGGGCGTAACTGTATCAAATTATAGATTACTTACAAATATTCTTATTTTATTGTACCACGAGGAAGCACGCAGCTCTACACAATAATCCCATGCCTGCATCAGAATCAGAGCTTACAATACAAACATCGAGAATATTACATAGTCACTACGTTATAACCTCATGAACTAGGTTTTCTACTTCTTTTTCTAATACCCTTTGCGACTCTGAGTCCATATCTTAACTTTGAATAATCAAAAGTAAACAGATCTGCATAGTGTCACCTCGACTCTTATGAATGCAATGCATGTATGCACACTATCTTTCCACTTATCTTTGCCTAGGAATGCCTAAACCGTGCTCTGATACCACTAAATATAACACCCCTCACCCGTCTACAGTGTAGCCGAGCAAGGCATGTCACACAGAGTGCTGGAGCACCTGATCTTAACTGATTTCATTATAGTTCTAGATTTACTTGTTCAAAAACTTTATCTGAGGTTTAGGCTATTTTTACTGTTCATCAAAATCTAACTAATTTGGAAAATTCAAAAATTTTAATGACAATCCAGCAGAGTGCCGACAGTAATTTATACTAACAATTCTTCTGAACCTGCCAAAAATAATTTCAATATATACTCAAATTCATAACTCATATTGTCTCAAAGCTTTCTCAAAATTTTCTCAAACTCAAATTCAGTCTCAAAATTTCTCAAACTCAATCTCATTCAGAATCATTATGATTACATAATCAACTCAGATATCAAAATTTTTATATTTCATTAACGTATATAATTTGCCAATTAAGTACATAAATTTGTCAAGTACAGGATATATAAATAAAATTACAGTTACTAATTCACATTACAATATAAGCAGTAATTATAATGTACAGATTAAAAAACATGCTTAAAATGAGCCCAATCTATATGCATTGCTGAGGAGGTGACAATCTTGAACTCTTCTAACACTTCTGCAGATCTGGACTCCAAAAATCTCAATGATACCATCTGGTTTTACCTTCAGTACCTGCGCGAGGAAGCAATTCCATCGCGCTAAGCATTTCTGCTTAGTGGTGCAATAGTATAACAAGAAATAATATACACAATTAAAGAAAGAAATAAATCATAATTCGAATACTCAAGAATCAATTTAATTTGGTATGGTATTTCTAGTATCAACGATCTTATATACTAGTTTGTTCCTCTTTGGAAGTGCTTAGTTTATAACTTTTCAGTAATACTACCCAGTATACAAATTATTCTAACTGTATTGTATTTCAAGTCTCTACTGTTCTGCAATTTATATTTTTGTTATGTTTCTTTTGCTAATCTCTTTTACTCATTCATTCAATACTTAATTTAATTGTACTGAAATTTCATTATACTTAACTTAGATTCCTAAATTGAATAATGTTTTAAATGACTGCCCATATAGGCTATACACTGACCAGACTGGATAAACGGATATACTAGCACTGGGTACATAGTACCTCGGGCCGTCAGACCATCGGTCACAAAGTATCTTCCGATATGCAAACAGTGTGGCTAAAAAGCCATATAATCAATTAGGCATTAAGCCAAGTATAATAACACAATACATATAGCCGTAGGCTATTAACGTCACAGTGCGGCATAATAAGCCGTAAAAACATAGTATGGCATGAAGCCATTTACAGAACAGCTATCAGAATCCTATTGGCATGCCAACCTATCCAAACTAGTCAACTAGGTAAACTAGGGCATATTACAAGATTAAATATTTATTTTTAGGGTTTACTGGTCATTATACAATTCACTGGTCAATGAAAATGTTGACCTTTTCATACATCATGCATAAGTTAATTCTAGTATCAACATGTCACAGTTTACAATTCAATATGCTATCAATATAATGCAATTTACCATTTTTACAAGTTGGCATTCATTGTCAAATTACTTCAAGCATCATTGTATGTAAATGTCAAATTCTCAATTTTAGTGTGCTAGATTGGTCTAGCTTAAAGTCCTATTTCTCTTGGTTTTTAGCTTCTGGTCAAAGAAGCAAAATTGTAGCTCTATGTCTTATTGCACTCAGGGTAAAATTTTCGGTCATTCTGAGTTGTATAGACCAAGATATGGTAAATTTACTAAAGCTGGATAGATTGCACCTTTAGTACAAAATTTGATCAATTTTAGGTCACTTTTAGTTCTGGTAGTTTTGGTACCCGAATATGTGCAAGCTATTTGACTTAGTTCTGGTCATTTCTGGGCTTTGGTCTCTTCATAAGAATTGTAGCTCTATGTCTTATTGCACTCTGGGTAAAATTTCAGGTCATTCTAAGTTGTATAGACCAAGATATGGTCAATTTACTAAAGCTGGATAGATTGCACCTTTAGTGCAAAATTTGGTCAATTTTAGGTCAATTTTAGTTCTGGCAGTTTTGGTACCCGAACTTGTGCAAGCTATTTGACTTGGTTCTAGCCATTTCTGGGTTTTGGTGTCTTCATAAGAATTGTAGCTCTATGTCTTATTGCACTCGGGGCAAAATTTCAAGTCATTCTGAGTTGTATAGAGCAAGATATGGTCAATTTACTAAAGCTGGACAGATTGCACATTTAGTGCAAAATTTGGTCAATTTTAGTTCTGGCAGTTTTGGTACCCGAACTTGTGCAAGCTATTTGACTTGGTTCTGGCCATTTTTGGGTTTTGGTGTCTTCATAAGAATTGTAGCTCTATGTCTTATTGCACTCAGGGCAAAATTTCAGGTCATTCTGAGTTGTATAGACCAAGATATGGTCAATTTACTAAAGCTGGACAGATTGCACCTTTAGTGCAAAATTCGGTCAATTTTTTGTCACTTTTAGTTTTGGCAGTTTTGGTGCCTGAACTTGTGCAAGCTATTTGACTTGGTTCTAGCCATTTCTAGGCTTTGGTGTCCTCATAAGAATTGTAGCTCTATGTCTAAGCTATCCATGGTAAAAATTTCAAGTCAATTGGACTTGGTTTGAGTGAGTTATAGTCATCCCAATGACTACTGTTCATGTGGTCAAAAATCTGGGTTTGCAAGGTTGCCATTCCGGATTTGGTCTTTTTTAAGGTTAGTTTCTAGGCACAATTTTGGCAATATTTCTACATAAAAGTTGGCTTATTTGGTGTCTAGTTTCATCTCCCATTGGCCTCATACCAATTGGGTTCACAGTTTTGCACTTATGAACTAATTTAGTTGCTGCCAACATACACAACCTGCATTTGAACATCACACTTCCAATTTTGACAATTCTCCTCCTCCCAATACTTCAACATTTAATCATGACACTTCTATATATATTGTACACAATTACAGCAAGGTATTTTGAACAGAACACTCAAGTGTTCAATGCACACAATACACCATTCAAGTTCAACATTTACTTCCACCAAAATTCAACATACCTCAATATCAATCCTACACATACACTTCCATGGCAATTATACAAACTGCCCACCATTCAACACCATCATATTTCATTGATAAATTTCATAAACTCACACACAAATTCATGATATTTAAGGCTGCCCAACATGGCAGTTTACTAAAGCATAAAAGTCCTACTATTAAACCCTTAATTCAAGCACTAACATACACATACTTGGATATTAACTTACTACAACTTCCATTTGAGTTAATCAACCTTAATTCCCATCCATTAAATATAAGAATAAGTCACTAACCATGCATTTTCATGGCTGCCAAAACTAAGGTTCACCAATACTCAATCCTTTCCTCAAATTTTCTTAACAATTCAACTTACCCAAAGCTCAACACAAGGATTAGTGAAGGAAATTGGAAAGATTAAGCACTAACCTCAACTTGGGCTTGATTAAACTTCACCAAAACTCCTCTTTCTTGCTTCCTACATGCTACCTATGATGTGTAGAACAAGTTTAAAGAAGATACTTGCATGGAATCATGGCTTGATCATGAACCATTAAAGCTCTTGCATGGACGGCAATGGAGGAATTTGGAGAATTGGGAATTCGGCCATGGATGTGTGATTTGAAGGAAATGGACTTGTGAGTGGATAAAATCTGTTCCCAAGCCCTTTTATACCCCCACTTTCAATTTGTTTAATAGTTAAAATATTTAAATTTTCATAATTACAATTATTCCTCCCACATTTCCTTAATTACATTTTATATTTAATTTCTTATTTCCATGAAATTTCAATATTTGGCACTAGTAATTTTTAATGGATATTTAGGTCAAAAGACAACTCTAGGTGTCAATTGACCAAAATGCCCCTCTTCGAGTTGTATTTCGGATTTTTCGATACTACCAATTAACTCCTTGTACCGCCGATTTCTTTAATTTTCGTTTTTCATTTATACTAACTTATTAATTTTTTTTTTGACATTTTCAATGTCAATTACACCTCATTAAACCTTTAATTATGTCTCGAAAATATTTTCTCGAGTTCCCCACAGTCCAGGGCTAATCAACGGTCCTCGCCGTAACTTCCCAGTGTGGTTACCCATCGCTACGGGTTCGGCTCGTTTAACTTAGTCACATTTTATCTCTTTTATTTTTTTCTTAATTTTTCTCATCACATATTTCATTATTTTATACTTTCTCACTGTCATTACAGTGTAGTTTCAGACATTTCGACTTTTCGGGGTAAGCATTAACCGTCAGAACAGTAGGACGTACAAACTACAAAAATGAGGATGTTACATTGTTTGTGTTGTGGAAACATTATAATGTTGCATATTCATATGCTTGACCTAACTATTTTTATATTATGTTTTATTTCCCTAAATTATGCTTCTATTCACTAAGCCTTGGCTCACCCCCTCTGTCTTCCCCTTTCTCTGTCTTCCCCTTCTGGGATAAGTGTAGAAGCTATAGTCAGTAAATTTTGGCTAACTAAGTTCTACAGGTTAACACCTCAATTTTTCTTAAAAGGTATATGTATCACTTTGTGGAACTCTTTGTAAATGCATGTCATTTTGTTATTTTGCTATTATGCTATGCTACTTAATATTTTGTTATATAAAAGAATTGTAACCAATATTTATATTTAATAAAGCATTTATATGAATAGTAGTAGATTTAAATAAAGATATTAATATAAATTAGGTTTGTTGTGGGTTCTAGTGGCCATATACCTTCCAAGACCCTAGCGTCGATAACAATCCATACTCAAATTGTTATAGAGGCTACCAAAAAACTTAGAGGAAATGGTGGCATGCATCCAAGAAACTATAATTCAATCTTTTCCTTTTTCTAGATAGAATAAGAGGAATTTAGAATAAGAGAGCTATTATAATTATAAACACATGGACACGTTTAAACCATCAACATGATACAAGTAATTATAATTAAAAATGAAATATTCAGCAAAGCAAGAATGGAAGGAGGATGTTGGATATAGAAAAAGGAAACAAAAATGAAGATAAGGAGGATTGGGTTTAGTAACGGGAAGAATTAGAGATGGTGGTGAAGACATTTTCTTTAATAAGACTATAATACCATGTGAAGGGAGTATTAATAAAAAAGACACATAAATACCCCTTTAAGATTGATGTATATATGTAAAAATACAAGTAGTATATGTATAATTACATTATGAGAAAAGCTAGCTATATAATTACAAGGGAAATCTTGAAAGAGAAAAAAAAAATGTAAATTTCTTCTAAAAATTTACTAGCAAAATAATCACAAGAACCGCTTAATGAAGAAATTATCCATATTTTTTTTCAAAGCTATATAAAACATGATATTGAATTGAAATCTTAATAGCAAAGTGATTGTAATAATTTTTACCATCATTCTATGTGTTCATGTAAAGAAAATTGGGGGTGGAAACATTAATGATTTCTTGATGAATGCTTCAAGTGTTATGTAGTTTTTTTTTTCCCTTTTTTTTGTTAGTGATAAAAAAATTTCTTCTTATTAATTATATAAAAAAAAATTCATCAATAAACATTAATTCAATGGTACTAGAGTCATCTTCATGTTGTGAGGTCTCGAGTTTGAATTCTAAATCAAAATTAATTGTATTAATAAAAGTTTAAACTTTTACTAATTTTTTTTCCTTGTTATTAATGATAAAAAAAATAAATTTTACCAATAAACTTTAATTCAGTGGTACTAGATTCGTCTTCAGAATTGTAAGATCTCAAATTCAAGTTTCAAATAAAAACCAATTGTATTAATAAAAAATCCAAATTTTTATTACTAAATTTTATTATTATATCCAATGCATATGCAATTTTACACCCTAACTTTTAAGCAAAGTCTAATTAAACTTAGATTAAAGTTTTTAGCTAAGTCCACCACTTCTATGGTGGACCGGGTCTGAACAAAAATTTTCAACTTTTGATTAGGACCACTTTCTCAGATTTTTAATTTTTAAGTATTTAGAAACAAAATATAATTAATTTTTATTTAAAAATTTAAATTAATTTTAATAATTAACATATACTTTTTTTTAAACATTTTAGTCTTAAAATATTTTTTTTTAATTTCTTCAATTGAAAATAATTTCAAAACATATGCAATCATATAAAAAATAACAAGTTTAAAATAAAATTTAACAATTTTTCAGTGAAATTTGTTCTATATGTGGCCGGGAGCCTTATACTATACATGACATGGTAATACTCATGCTCAATGCCGCTTCCCTCTCCATAGGTACTCTCAGGCTAGGAGCCCTTTTTTATTATCCATATCATGCATAATATAAGGACCGTTTATATACTATCAAAACAGATACATTTCTGATACATAGGATCCTCATAAGAGGCAAGTGTAGAGCATACATGTAGCTGACTACATAACCATAGTATACCCTCTCGGGTTTTCAGAGAAGAAAGAATGGTTTTAGAAAGCCATAAAGAAAACACAGATTTTATTTCTCAAATTTCTCTCTTGCTTACAAACTGAGGAATAAACTGAATTATTCCAGTCTATGGGTCCGTCTGGAGTGGAATGGACTGGTCCTAAAGAGGTGCATGTGACTTGTGGAGCCAGATTAGGTTGATAATTATTGATTTCACATAAATATCTAGCCAGTTGTCTCCTGAGTGGCCCCATGAGATTTTGTCGGTGATGGTTCCATTATATATCCTCCATTCGTAATGGGCATTTTGTGACCAAAGAAGTCCATCGGGCCTTCTGAAAAAGGGCCTGTGTAAGATGAAAATGGTCCTGACACTATGCTGTTGATTAATGGGTCTTTCTTCAACACCATGAATGTCCATTTGTCTCTTTCAACTATTGTTCCATGCGAAAATAGGCTTGAACCATTCCAAGAATCTCCATAACAGTGTTCTAGTGCCAGTATTTTGAGTATACTGGTAGAGAGCCATTAAAGGAAATTCAATGGCTGTGGAGTATAGAATAGTCATACACCATAAAAACCATAATTCTTTTAAGATGAGATCTATTTCTGAATGGAGGATGAAATAGGTTAAGAATGGACTATCTAGATGAAATTGGGAGACTAGGGGAATTACCCTTCTGAGAGTGTTCATTGCACTTTGAAAATGGAACGGGTGGTTCCTTGCATAGTTTTGGATTTGGGGAATAGTCATTTGGGAAGAGCATCCTGGTGGGAAGCTGTCAGGTGGAGGGATGAGAAAGTCAGGTGTATTTGAGGAGCTTGCCATGAAAATCAAAGGGAGAGATAAGGTAGAGCTTATAAGATGAACTTGTGTTGGCTTGGATAAGAGGTCTGGAATGAGATTATGCCTTCCCTTGATATATTGGACCTCAAATTTATATTTGGAGAACTAATCTTTTAATCTTAAAAGTTATGGTTCTGGTAAGGTCTTGTTTTTGAATTCTATTATGCGAAGGAAAGAAGAATTGTCCATCAAGACAGTGAAATGATGGCCAATAAGATGAAATTCAAACTTCTTTATGCCATTCTTAACTGCCAAGATTTGTTTGTAAACAGAGTGATAATGCTTTTTAGCATTTTTGAATTCTCCGCTAGCATGTATATATATTCTTTTCTCCATTATGATCTTCAATAACGATGGCTCCCTAATGCATGTTACTTGCATCGGTTTGCAAGATCCGCTTTCCAGTACTGGGAATCTTGAGTGGCAGTGAATTGTGAGCTTCCTTTTCCAAGGCTTGTACTGCAGCAGTTTGTGCTGGTCCCTAAGGGGAAGTTGTCTTTTTTAGCATTTTGGACAGCTGGCTGATGTGAACAGCGACATGTGGGATTAAGCGCCTGATGTAATTGATTATCCTAAGAAATTGTTGGAGTTGTTTACTATTCAAATCTTTATCTAGAAACTTTAATAATTCTGCTGCAATGTGTGGTCCAAGTTGATACTTTCCTTATCAAAATTGCATTCCAAGGAAGTCTATGTCTGATTGAGCCAGATAGCTTTTCTTTTCAGAAAGCATAATTCCATGCGCTTGGACTATTGATTGAAATTGGGCCAACAGTTGTTTGTGAGCCTGGACATCTTTTGAAAATAGTAGGATATCATCGATATAGATAAGAGTACTGTGCACGATGGGCTCAAAAATTCTAATCATGGCCTTTTAGAATAATGAAGGAGCTATTTTAAGTCCAAATGGCATCACAGTCCATTGGTACTAGGCTGTGGAGATACAGAATGTCATTTTGGGCCTATCTGTTAGATGAATTCCTAGCTACTAGAATCGTGCCTTTATATCAAACATTGAGAAGATATGGGCTTTATGTAATTGTGTGAATGGAACATTTGTTTTTGGTAAAGGAAACTTATCATCTTGAAGAAAATGATTAAGAGGCTTGTAGTCAATGACTAGTCTTTTCTTTCCTCTGAGTTTCTCAGATCTTTTCTCCACATAAAAGGCTTAACAAGCCCAAGGAGAGCTTATTGGTTTAATAAGGCCTTGTTGGAGGAGTTGCTTGCATTCTTCCTAGGCAAGGATTAGATCTGCTGGGTTCATTCCAGGGTGTGAAGCCTTCGTAGGATTGACATATTCATTTAACTTGAAAGGAAGATGGATGAAGAAGGTTGCATTCTTCCATAAAGGAAGTGGGTGAAAGAAAGTAGCATGAGAGTTAGCACATGCTCTCAAGAGTAAATCCTTTTGTTCTTAGAATTTAGGGGAAGCATCAGTTAACAAGAAAAGTTTTGGAATGGTAGTAAAAGGCTAGAGCTGCCTCTTATACTTTAATCCATTAAGGAGGACCTTCAAATGCTTTGCCTGCTGGTAAAGATCAAATCCAATGAGAATATCTTTATCAGGAAGGTCTGGTCTAATAACCTTGGTCCACAATATACAATTGGGGAAAAACTGAATGCCAATGGGTTTTTGGGTGATGAGGTTGGTTTTGAAGACTTTTCCATCCACAGCCTTGAAATATTCTGTATGCTAGACCCAATATTCTGAAGGTAAGATGGAAGGGTTCATCATACTTTTGTGGGTTCCAGTATCAAGAAATCCAATAGCCGAAATGGGCCGAGAATATTTACTAGGCAAGATGTGTAAGGTAACCAAACATATGGGGATAGATTGGAGGTTTTAGGTAGGCTGAGAATGGGATGTATATTGGGCTAAGTGTAATAGTGGATAAGGATCATCTGAATCTAAATCTGGATTAGAGTCTGTGCCTTCCAGAGGAGTGGTTTCTCCTGTATCATTTGTTTCTAAGGCAAATATAGTATTATTATCAGGTTCTTCTTGCTCAGAGAAAAGAGATTCGATATCATCGTCATCAAGAGTCATCTAAGTAACTTGTTGAACGTGTTGAAGCAGTCTAATAGCCTTATTGGGATTTTTAGGGCAATTCTTTGCGTAATGGCCTTTGTTCCCACATATGTAGCAACGGTCAGATTTTTCCATGCCACGCCTTTTCTTTCTTCTGAAATATCTGACTGGCTTCTGCTTTTGCTTTCTGAAGGAAGAGGACTTAGAATAAGAAAAATTTTGGTGATGCTGTTTCTTTTTGGGCTTACAAACACAATGCTTTTCTTTGCATTTGATATAGAGATTTTGATAAATATCCTTCAATGTCTTGCTATTATCAATGATGTCTCTAAATAGAACTTGTTGATCACACATTTTTTCCAAACATGCCAGAGCGAGCTGATGAATTTCTTCAATGGAGATAGTATTCATTTCTCTTCTTGTTACAAGAAGTGAGCGATGGAGTTCTGGCTATAACTGCTCCGGTAGGGAAGCTATGTATGTGTGCCTAAGATTAACATCATTAAACCCATTGAAAAGATAATAGCGCTGCGTCATTCTTTGATAATGCTTCTTAATATTCGATCTTTTGAGAGAACAACATTTCATATCAAAGAACTCTTGTCGAAGTTGTCTGTTATAAAGAGTGGCATCACCCAGAAATTCTATAAAAATAGCATTGACAGTAGCCAAAGTGTTGAGATGATAAAACTGTGCAAGGTGGTAATCTCCTAGAGAAGAAAACCAATCTTATAATGACCCAGTCATTCTAGAAACGAATTCTTTGATAACAACATGTGAATCCACATCTGCTTTGAGCATTTGGACATCTAACCATGCCTTAAATCCTGCTAATTGAGTTCTCCATTTGGAGGGGGGAACATCATCAATAGTGAACCAAGGTCCAGCACTTGGTCTTACGGATTGCTGAGTATTTGGAAGCTCGAAAGGAAGTTCTTCTATTTCCTCATCAGGAGGATGTTCGACATGAGGATCAAGCACAGGTTCTGTGGTAGTTTCTGTATGAGATTCTGTAGAGGGAGATGGTCCAGGAGGGTGTGCCATGAGTAGGGTGGTTATATTAGCTCTTTGGTCTTCATCATCTAAGTCATACTCAGAAGATTCAATGTCTAAACTATCAGGGGTTTGTTCTATTTCAGGAAATGAAACATGAGCCATATGTTGAGAAGGTGGTTCTGGTTCAGGAGCCATAGGAGCTTTTCCGTTGTCAACTCTGTGAGGTAAAGACTCATCGGATGAGGAAAATGTAGGTTCTGGTCTAAGTGGTGGAGGTGTAAGTATAGAGAATAACTGCGAATGTAACACCCTCTCGATAATAACTCCGTACATTCTACTGTTCCGGTGATCGGTGTCGGTCCTGACAGCTAGAACGTCCGGAAAAATATTTAAACTAAAGTCAGGAACCATAATTAACTTAAATATTAGTAAGAAAAATTTAGTAAAAATTTTAGAAATAAAATAAAACCAAGTTAAACGAGCCAGTGCCCTAGCGAGGGGTAACTAAGAGGGAAGTTGCGGTTCTCGCAACGAGGAGCCCTAGACCCGAGGGAAAAATTATAAAATAATTTTTGGGACTCTAGAGAAGGGTTATTGAGGTTCCCATGGCATTAGAATGCCAAGAAAATATTTAGAAAAATTTTTCAATCGGTACAGACAATTTTGGCCCGTTGAGCCAAACGGAGGGCATTTTGGTCATTTCACCTTCAGAGGTGATTTTTGGCCGACTTGTCCAGCTAAGTAAATAATTAATATGACATAAAATATGAAGAAACATTACTAAAAATTTAATTGAAATTGAGTAGTGATGAAAAGAAAAGAAAAATCAAAATAAAGCAATTTGTGACATCATAATGATGTCATTTATAAATTACCAACCAATCACAAGCTAATAAGCTTTCTTAAATACTTAAAAGAGACAAAACAAATACCAAAACAATTAAAAATCCAGCAGCCATCATCCTCCCCAAAGGCAGCCGAAACCCTTGCCTTGCCCAACCTCCATTTCTTCTCTTCATTCAAGCTTGAGAATCTCTCTCACCTTAACTCAAAACCCTTAAGTCCCTTCATTAAAATTGATCACTCAACCTTGCATAACCTTTTGGCAGCCAAGAAAAGGGAAGGAAGTGAAGTTTTAGCTTGGGAAAAATCTGCCACTTAAAGGTTAGTGCACCTATTCACTTGAAACTCTTATATTCCATGATAGTGACTTGATTTGAGTAAGGATTTGTAACTTAAATGAACAAAAATTTGGTGTATACATACCATGGATTTTGGCAGCCTTATTAAAGGAACAATAATGGAGTGTTTTGATGGACTTAAAGTGGGTTAGAGATTATGTTTAAACCATGTATGCATGTGGTTAGTGAATGAGTTAGTTAATTAAAGTATGTTGTGAAAACTCATATGGAACTAGGGTTTTGAGGAGTGAAAATTTGACTTGGCTTAGGAAATTGTTAGAGAACATTTTAATGGTCAATTAGTGACCATTTTAGGTAAGTTGACCACAATTTGGACTGAAATATAGCATGGCAAAGTGAATGTGTAGGCTGCCTAAGGACAAAGCAGTGAGTGATCAAATTTCAGTCCACTTGGACTGCCATATCTTTGGCTGTGTTGGTCCAATTGGTGTTTGGCCAATTGGACATGCAACTAGGCTTATAATGGCACATTTTTTCTGAAGAAACCATGCCCAAAAGACCAAAGCAAGAGGACCAAAAGTTGGCCCCAATCCGGATACCCTGCAACAGCACCTGTAGAAATGACCAAATGAATAGTAACTGTTCATTTGGCCATAACTCACTGTAGATATGGTCAATTGACCTGAAATATTTACAGCAACAAGATGAGATATAGAAAAACAACTTTCATGAAGAAACCTACCCCAAATTATGACCAGAACCTAACCCAAATGGCAGTGGCAGTCACTGTTCATGTTACTGTAGATATGGTAATTTCTGCAGAATGGAAATCCGGCCAGCTGTGGTTTTTGGACCATATCTGGAGCTACAAAACTCCAAATGGAGTGATTCAAAAAAGGAAATTCAACTAGAAAAAATAAGGAACAACTTTCATGTTTGCCATTTCTTTAAATTCCCACTGCAACAGGGCTTAATGGAACAGTAAAGTTAGGCTTCAAAAACTGAAAATTCTGCCCTCTTGGTTTTAAGCATAGAAATAGTAATGGCAATCAATTCCAACAAGTTTTAAATACAAAATGTGGTATTTTTGGGGTGTTAAAACCAATACACCTATTTTCTATCCAAAAGTCAATATTTTTGTTGACCAATGAGGTGAATAGTGACACCAAAACTTGAAATTCAAAATTTGAAGAATTTAAAAGTTTCAAATGCCCTAGTATACCTAACAAGATTGGTTTGGATAGTTTGGCATGCCAATAGGGTTCAGTTAGCAGTACTGCACATGGCAATATGCCATTCTGTGATTTCATGGCTTTTAGCCATTCTGACCTTGTATTGAGATTTGGCCTTGTGCCTGATGTATTTACAGCTTATTAGCTGTTCTGTTGCACACCGGGAGATGCATATGTGACCGATGGTGTGACGGCCCGAGGTACTTGATATCCAGTGCAAGTTTACCCGTTTATCCAGTCCAGTCATCTAGTGTAGGTTACTTGGGCAACCAAATGAATGAAAGTGGATAAAGTTAATGATATACAAATTCAAAACAAATGAAATATATACATTCACTACATATTTATTTTCTTTCTATTTCTTTTATCTTATTATTGCACCACTAAGCATTATTGCTTAGCGCGTTGCTTTTGCCACGCGTAGGTTCTGGAGAGATTGATCGAGAGCCCAGTAAACCGCAGACTGGGTGAGTCCATCCTGCAGTTCTGCACAGTGTCCGTGTCACCTCAACTTCTGCAGTGCATTGGTAGGGCACTAGGTGTCATTTTGTCATTTTGTAACTAAATTTTTATCTTCTCATATGTATTTGGACCTATGTAAAGTATTTTGATGTTCATGTAAATAATGAAAGTTATGGTTATGAATGCAAAATTTGAGCATTTGTTTATTGTTTGTATATGAGTATTATGAGAAATGGATGATTGAGAACTGAAATTGAGAAATGTTGTTGAGATTTTGATATTGGAGTTTGAGATGATGAGACATGAATATTGGAAGTGTTTTTCGCAGGTTCCGAAGAACTGTTTTCTCCATTTTTAGCCGGTACTCCGCCGGATTTTCTTTAAAATTTTCGGAACCTTAAATGAATAATACTTTTGATAAATGGCTTAAATAAATTATATTAAATAAATTATATTCAAAAGCATGATAAAAACTAATTAAGGTATATTAGAGTGTGCCGGTACACCGTGTGGCATTACTTACTCGGGTATACTGTACACAGGTAAGGGGTGTCACATTTAGTGGTATCAGAGCACGGTTTAGGCGTTTCTGGGCCTAGATTGAGTCCATACCATGCATTGCATTTGTAAGAGTCGAGGTGACACTAACGCAGATCTGTTTGTCTTTGTTAAATAGGATATGGACCCTTCATCTCAGAGGGCAGTCGAGGAGGAAGTGGAGAGTCATGCTCCACCTGCAGCAGCTGAGACTGGGGGCATGAGAGAATCTGCTCCACCAGCTCAAGCAGAGCCTGCTCAGCCTCCAAATGCCATGTTTCAGCAAATGGCCGATTTCTTTAAACAAATGGCCGGGGTAATGCTAGCACGACCACCACCACCAGCTCCACGGCAGAAATCACACCTGGAAAGGCTAAGAAAGTTTGGAGTAGTGGATTTCTATGGAAAGAGAGAAGATGATTCATTGCGGTAGAATTGGTTGAACAGGCAGTGAGTTCTAAAACAACTCCACTCCACTCCAGAGCAAAACCTGGAAGCTGCCATATCTTTGTTGCAAGATGATGCCTACGAATGGTGGGACACGGTGTCCAGTGAAGTGCAGCAAGAAGCTGTAACTTGGGACTTCTTTCTCTCCGAATTCAAGAAAAAATATGTGGGTACTGTATACCTGGAAGAGAGAAGAAGAGAGTTTATTAACCTGAGGTAGAGACAGCTGTCAGTGGCCGAATATGAGAAGGAATTTGTTCGATTAAGCCGCTATGGCAGGGAGATAGTCCCTAATGAAGCTGAAAGATGTAAGAGATTTGAAGAGGGACTAAATGACAACATCAAGATCCAGCTCACTGCCTTGGGAATCACAGAATTTACCAAGTTAGTGGAAGCTGCAATAAAGGTTGAAAAAGTAAGAATAAGTGAGCAGACCAGAAGGGAGAGACAGCAGAAGAGGGGACCGGGTCAGTCTAGCTCATCTCCCCGCACTGGAAGAAGTTCAAAGGTCCACCTGCATGCAGTTCGGTCAGCCACAAGGTCGTGGTCAGTCTCGGGGCCCAGCCACGATTCACCCCTAGAAGAGGTCACCCACACCATCGGTGGGCGCTCTCGAGGATGGGGTTCAGGACTGCCCGGCAACTCGCATATCCACACTGCCTGAAGTGGCACAAGGGGGAGTGTTGGAGAGTGACTAGTGCCTGCTTAAGGTGTGGGTCGACAGAGCATCAGTTAAGGAACTGTCCACGCAGAACTACTACAGCTGCTCCAACACAAGTAGATGGACACTGCTCTGCACTACGAGAGGTAGAAAATCTGGTAAATCTGAGGCTGTTGGACCATCACAGAGGCCTGCATCTGAGAAAGCAGAGAGGCCTGACAGCAGACCACCAGCAAGAGCTTATGCTATTAGAGCTCAGGAGGAGCAAGTTGCCCAGGACGTCATTAGGGGTACGTTCTTCCTCTACACTACACCTGTGCATGCATTGGTGGATCCAGGATCCACTCATTCCTACATCTGCATCAACTTACCCGTAGAAAGGGGGATACTAGTAGGGGAGAGTGACCAAGACATTCTGGTCACTAATCCATTGGGCCACAGTGTGGTAGTGAACAAAGTATACAAGGGTTGCCCGTTAAAGATTCAGGGGTATGAATTCTTGGCAGACTTGATTGAGTTGCCTTTCCACGAGTTTGACGTGATTTTGGGAATGGATTGTTTGTCACGTCATCAGGCAATAGTTGATTGCAAATTGAAGAGAATTTCTTTGAAAACCCCTGAGGGTAATGAGATCACAGTTGTGGGGGAAAGGACAGATTTCTTGTCCAATGTCATCTCAGCCACAGTTGCAAGAAGAATGATGAGAAAAGGCTGTGAAGCCTACCTAGCACATGTGGTGGATACTAGGCAGGCTAAGCCAAACCTGAGTGATATACCCACAGTAAGAGACTTCCCATAGGTATTTCCTGAAGAATTGCCTGGTTTGCCACCAGAAAGGGAAGTTGAATTTGTTATTGAGACACTGCCGGGCACAGCACCCATTTCCATTGCTCCTTATAGGATGGCACCCACTGAATTGAGGGAGTTGAAAACTCAGTTGCAAGAGTTGCTTGATAAGGGGTTCATACGCCCCTATGTGTCACCGTGGGGAGCTCCAGTGCTGTTTGTGAAAAAGAAGGATGGGACTTTGAGGCTATGCATTGATTACCGGCAGTTGAATAAAGTGACAGTGAAGAACAAATATCCGTTGCCTAGAATTGATGATCTGTTTGATCAGTTGAAGGGAGCAGGAGTATTTTCTAAGATTGATCTCAGATCAGGGTATCATCAGTTGAGGGTGAAGGATGCAGATGTGCCAAAGACTGCATTCAGGACCCGATATGGGCATTATGAGTTCCTAGTGATGCCCTTTGGCCTAACAAATGCACCAGCGGCATTCATGGACCTTATGAACCGTATCTTCCACCCACACTTAGATCGGTTCGTAGTGGTCTTTATTGATGATATTTTGGTGTATTCCAAGACCAGGGAAGAACATGATGAGCATTTGAGGATTGTTCTGCAAACCCTGAGAGAAAAGAAGCTGTATGCTAAGTTGTCCAAGTGTGACTTTTGGTTGAATGAGATTGCATTCCTTGGACACATAGTGTCAGCTGATGGGATTAGGGTGGATCCCAAGAAAATAGAAGTAGTGATGGAATGGAAGCCTCCCAGAAATACAACTGAGGTCAGAAGCTTCTTGGGACTAGCTGGGTATTACAGGAGATTTGTGAAGGGATTTTCCCTAATAGCTGCTCCAATGACCAAGTTGTTACACAAGAATGTTAGATTTGACTGGAATGACAAGTGTCAGACCAGTTTTGAGAAGTTGAAGGCTATGTTGACAGAGGCACCAGTGTTAACACAGCCAGTGTCAGGAAAGGACTTTGTGGTCTATAGTGATGCCTCTCATAATGGGTTAGGGTGTGTATTGATGCAAGAGGGGAAGGTGGTCGCTTATGCTTCCAGGCAGCTAAGGCCACATGAACAGAATTACCCTACCCATGATCTAGAGCTTGCAGCAATTATCTTCGCATTGAAGATATGGAGGCATTACTTGTATGGTGAAAATTGCTACATTTACACGGACCACAAAAGCCTGAAATACTTGCCAACCCAGAAAGAGCTCAACCTTAGACAGAGGCAATGGATTGAGTTCCTGAAGGATTATGACTGTGTAATTGACTACCATCCTGGGAAGGCAAATGTAGTTGCTGATGCTTTGAGCAAAAAATCCATCACAGCTTTGAGATCATTGAATGCCCGTCTATCTTTGGTTCGAGATGGAGCTATTTTGGCTGAGTTGCAAGTGAGGCCAAACCTGCTACAGCAGATTTTAAATGGGCAAAAGGCAGATGAAAAGTTAATGGCTATTATGAGCAAAATCCCAGAGGGAAAAGCAACTAAGTATGGGGTGAAAGCAGATGGGTGTCTGTACTACAAAGGAAGACTGTGTGTACCAGATGATGGGGAATTGAAGACCAGTATTCTAAAAGAGGCACACACCAGTGTATATGCTATGCACCCAGGAAGTACAAAGATGTATCATGATCTAAAGCTTCAGTATTAGTGGCCTGGTATGAAGAGGGACATAGCTGACTATGTGACTAAATGCTTGACATGTCACCAAGTCAAGGCAGAACATCAAGTTCCATCAGGTTTGCTACAGCCTATACGCATACCTGAATGGAAATGGGATCGGGTCACCATGGATTTTGTGAGTGGTCTACCTCTCACCCAGAAGAAACATGATGCAGCATGGGTGATAGTAGATAGATTGACGAAGTCAACACACTTTCTGCCAGTTAGGACTGACTACTCACTGGAGAAGTTAGCAGAATTGTATATCAGTGAGATAGTTAGACTGCATGGAATTCCACTTTCCATCATATCTGATCGAGACCCAAGGTTTACATCGAGATTTTGGAAGAAGTTGCATGAATCCTTGGGTACACAACTCCACTTCAGCACAGCTTTCCATCCTCAGACGGATGGGCAATCAGAAAGAGTAATCCAAGTAAACAATTGAAACCAATTAAACAAATACACATCGAATCAAATGATAATAATAACATGAAATATATGTCGTGTCCTTGAGGATATCTTTGAGGAGTTGTGTCATTGAGTTTGAGGAAGTTGGGATAGATACCTCCCATCGCGTAATTTGCATACAACAATAGCTACCAAGCTAGCATTCAAATGGCCCCATATGAAGCACTGTATGGGAGAAAATGTAGAACTCCAGTGTGCTGGACTGAATTGGACGAAGACAAACTGGTAGGGCCAGACCTGGTGAAACAGACTGAGGAGAAAGTGAAACTAATCAAAGCCAACCTGAAGGTTGCCTCGAATGCATGTAAATCTTATGCCGACCTGAAGAGAAAAGAAATAGAATATATGGTTGGCGACAAAGTATTCCTCAAGGTGTCACCGTGGAAGAAAGTGCTGAGGTTTGGAAGAAAAGGTAAGTTAAGCCCTAGGTTCATTGGCCCATATGAAGTCATTGAACGTGTGGGTCCAGTGGCCTATAGGCTAGCTT
Source organism: Hevea brasiliensis (assembly GCF_030052815.1). NCBI lineage: Eukaryota > Viridiplantae > Streptophyta > Magnoliopsida > Malpighiales > Euphorbiaceae > Hevea > Hevea brasiliensis. The sequence goes on from NC_079510.1 coordinate 14,311,046, forward strand.
TACCACCAGCGCTGGACAAGATCCACAATGTGTTCCACGTGTCCATGCTCAGAAGATACCGCTCAGATCCTTCGCATGTCATCTCCAGAGAAGAAATTGAAATACAACCGGATTTGACATATGAAGAAGAACCTCTACAAATCCTGGCTCGGGAAGTAAAAGAGTTGAGAAATAAGCAGATTCCACTGGTGAAAGTGCTTTGGAGGCACCACAACACCGAGGAGGCAACTTGGGAAAGTGAAGAGACGATGAGGTAACAGTTCCCTCAACTGTTTGCATCAGGTAAATTTCGAGGACGAAATTTAAATTAGAGGGGAAGAGTTGTAACACCCTCCCGGTAACAACTTCGTACATTCTCTTTATTCGGTGACGGTATCGATCAGACAGCTAGAACGTCCGGAAAAATATTTAAACTAAAGTCAGGAACCATAATTAACTTAAATATTAGTAAGAAAAATTTAGTAAAAATTTTAGAAATAAAATACAACCAAGTTAAACGAGCCGGTGCCCTAGCGAGGGGTAACTCAGAGGGAAGTTGCGGTTCTCGCAATGAGGAGCCCTAGACCCGAGGGAAAAATTATAAAATAATTTTTGGGACTCCAGAGAAGGGTTATTGAGGTTCCCATGGCATTATAATGCCAAGAAAATATTTAGAAAAATTTTTCAATCGGTACAGACAATTTTGGCCCGTTGAGCCAAACGGAGGGCATTTTGATCATTTCGCCTTCAGAGGTGATTTTTGGCCGACTTGTCCAGCTAAGTAAATAATTAATATGACATAAAATATGAAGAAACATTACTAAAAATTTAATTGAAATTGAGTAGTGATGAAAAGAAAAGAAAAATCAAAATAAAGCAATTTGTGACATCATAATGATGTCATTTATAAATTACCAACCAATCACAAGCTAATAAGCTTTCTTAAATACTTAAAAGAGACAAAAAAAAAGACCAAAACAATTAAAAATCCAGCAGCCATCATCCTCCCCAAAGGCAGCCGAAACCCTTGCCTTGCCCAACCTCAATTTCTTCTCTTCATTCAAGCTTGAGAATCTCTCTCACCTTAACTCAAAACCCTTAAGTCCCTTCATTAAAATTGATCACTCAACCTTGCATAACCTTTTGGCAGCCAAGAAAAGGGAAGGAAGTGAAGTTTTAGCTTGGGAAAAATCTGCCACTTAAAGGTTAGTGCACCTATTCACTTGAAACTCTTATATTCCATGATAGTGACTTGATTTGAGTAAGGATTTGTAACTTAAATGAACAAAAATTTGGTGTATACATACCATGGATTTCGGCAGCCTTATTGAAGGAACAATAATGGAGTGTTTTGATGGACTTAAAGTGGGTTAGAGATTATGTTTAAACCATGTATGCATGTGGTTAGTGAATGAGTTAGTTAATTAAAGCATGTTGTGAAAACTCATATGGAACTAGGGTTTTGAGGAGTGAAAATTTGACTTGGCTTAGGAAATTATTAGAGAACATTTTAATGGTCAATTAGTGACCATTTTAGGTAAGTTGACCACAATTTGGACTGAAATATAGCATGGCAAAGTGAATGTGTAGGCTGCCTAAGGACAACAGCAGAGTGACTGAAATTTCAGTCCACTTGGACTGCCATATCTTTGGCTGTGTTGGTCCAATTGGTGTTTGGCCAATTGGACATGAAACTAGGCTTATAATGGCACATTTTTGCTGAAGAAACCATGCCCAAAAGACCAAATCAAGAGGACCAAAAGTTAGCCCCAATCCGGATACCCTGCAACAGCACCTGCAGAAATGACCAAATGAATAGTAACTGTTCATTTGGCCATAACTCACTGTAGATATGGTCAATTGACCTGAAATTTTTACAGCAACAAGATGAGATATATACAAACAACTTTCATGAAGAAACCTACCCCAAATTATGACCAGAACCTAACCCAAATGGCAGTGGCAGTCACTGTTCATGTTACTGTAGATATGGTAATTTCTGCAGAATGGAAATCCGGCCAGCTGTGGTTTTTGGACCATATCTGGAGCTACAAAACTCCAAATGGAGTGATTCAAAAAAGGAAATTCAACTAGACAAAATAAGGAACAACTTTCATGTTTGCCATTTCTTTAAATTCCCACTGCAATAGGGCTTAATGGAACAGTAAAGTTAGGCTTCAAAAACTGAAAATTCTGCCCTCTTGGTTTTAAGCATAGAAATGGTAATGGCAATCAATTCCAACAAGTTTTAAATACAAAATGTGGTATGTTTGGGGTGTTAAAACCAATACACCTATTTTCTATCCAAAAGTCAACATTTTTGTTGACCAATGAGGTGAATAGTGACACCAAACTTGAAATTCAAAATTTGAAGAATTTAAAAGTTTCAAATGCCCTAGTATACCTAACAAGATTGGTTTGGATAGTTTGGCATGCCAATAGGGTTCAGTTAGCAGTACTGCACATGGCAATATGCCATTCTGTGATTTCATGGCTTTTAGCCATTCTGACCTTGTATTGAGATTTGGCCTTGTGCCTGATGTATTTACAGCTTGTTAGCTATTCTGTTGCACACCGGGAGATGCATATGTGACCGATGGTGTGACGGCCCGAGGTACTTGATATCCAAAGGCGGTTACGCTTATCCAGTCCAGTCATCTAGTGTAGGTTACTTGGGCAACCAAATGAATGAAAGTGGACAAAGTTAATGATATACAAATTCAAAACAAATGAAATATATACATTCACTACATATTTTTTTTCTTTCTATTTCTTTTATCTTATTATTGCACCACTAAGCATTATTGCTTAGCTCGTTGCTTTTGCCACGCGTAGGTTCTGGAGAGACTGATCGAGAGCCCAGTAGACCGCAGACTGGGTGAGTCCATCCTGCAGTTCTGCACAGTGTCCGTGTCACCTCAACTTCTGCAGTGCATTGGTAGGGCATTAGGTGTCATTTTGTCATTTTGTAACTAAATTTTTATCTTCTCATATGTATTTGGACCTATGTAAAGTATTTTGATGTTCATGTAAATAATGAAAGTTATGGTTATGAATGCAAAATTTGAGCATTTGTTTATTGTTTGTATATGAGTATTATGAGAAATGGATGATTGAGAACTGAAATTGAGAAATGTTGTTGAGATTTTGATATTGGAGTTTGAGATGATGAGACATGAATATTGGAAGTGTTTTTCACAGGTTCCGAAGAACTGTTTTCTCCATTTTTAGCCAGACTCACTGATTTTCTTTAAAATTTTCGGAACCTTAAATGAATAATACTTTTGATAAATGGCTTAAATAAATTATATTAAATAAATTATATTCAAAAGCATGATATAAACTAATTAAGGTATATTAGAGTGTGCCAGTACACCGTGTGGCATTACTTACTCGTGTATACTGTACACGGGTAAGGGGTGTCACAGCGAAGGTTGATAAGTAGGGGCTGGTTCAGGAAAAGATAAAAAAAATGATAAAAATGGAGATGTTGGCACTAAGGTGGCTATAAATGGATTCTAAGATTTTAAGAAAGAAAAAGGACTGTAAGGAGGTGGCTCAGGAGTTCTATACAGATCTGCTTCAATCTATGTTATTTGTTTTTTCAGTCATCTGATTTTTGCCTCTTTTTGGTTGAACTCATATCCAAACTTTCTCTATTGTATCATGGTCCAAAGATCCCTCTGTCAAGCTATGAGATCTTTATTTGCAGGTCTTTATGCATGTTTTGAGAAAACAGAGTGAATGAGCCAACTTTCTTATCTATGGATTGAGTATGTGAAAGAACTCTATCCATTTTCACATTAAGTTGTTGCAAAGCTCTGTTTTGAGTAGAGGCATTTTGAGTGTGACAGTTCAAGAATTCTTCAGCTGGAGTCAGAGGACTAGGTAGTCCTTCAGCTATGATCTTTGTTGATTGGACATAAGGCCTTAAAGTGACCTTTATAGCTTGATCAATATGAGGCTTGAGAGGTGGGGAGTTGGAATCATATGGTATTGGAGAGAGCATCATAAATTGTTGTACTAGAGGTAAAGTAAGGGGAGGAGATGCTGGTTTTGATAAAACAGGAGGAGGAGTTATGGGTTTTGAAGGTGGATATCCTTCCTTTCTAAGGATTTTGAGAGCTAACTCATAGATAGGAAAGGGTTTCTTCTTCTATGTCTCCTTATGAATGCCAATTCAGGGACCCGAGTCTAGATGATCTTGGTTAAAAGACTGTTGTCCTTTATAAGAGGTCCTTCCTTGTTTTTTTAGCTTTCTCCAATTTTTCTCTGAAAGAGGGTGATCATAACCATTTTCCCAATAGTTGTCAGAACAATCACAACTTTCATCACATTTTCCCTATTCAAGGAGATCTCATGGACAATGAGCTTCAATTTCAATCGGGTAAACATAATGGCTGTCAGCTGTGACTAAGTGAATAGGATACCATTCTTCTTCTTTTTCTAATGGCGTGATCATCATGGATTGAAAAATGGGTAAAGAGCTTGAACCAGGGGAATGTTTGGGAGGCTGGAATGTAGTCTGCACTGTCCCATCTTGTTGTCTCCTAAAAGAAGACTCTGTGATTTGGATGGGTTGTGAATTCATATGAAGCTTCTCATAATTAGTCAACCAGACTTTAGGTATGATCTGCTCTAATTCACTTCTAGGCATTTTTTGTGGAATCTGGACAATGGCAGGAGTGGTCTCAGAATCAGCTAAGATCGGTAAGGCATCAATAGAGGCTAAAGCTTGAGCCAGATTAACCACATGATCTTGAAGCCAATAAATGATCTGATGGTGAAGAGTAGTCATCATGGAAGAGGTAATCTATTCTGCTCCTGTCAACAGAGATTCGAGTCTCTGAGAGAGAGATTGTAATTTGGGAAGAAAGCAAGAACTACACTACCAGCATGCAAGGTAGTGAGATACATCCCTATGACAGCATATTCATACTGAAGGAATCGAGTGTCAAGAAGTGAGATTCTTGCAGTTACTGGTAAGCCTCTTCTGCCATGCAAGGTAAGAATTAATCTGACTGCTCCAAAAAAAAGATGAGAGTATCCTTCATTTTTCCATCTGGGGAATAATGGAGGAGGTATTTCCAGAGTAACATATTGCTCTGAAGAAGTGGCTTGTAAACTGCATTGATCCATCCTGGAAGCCTGAACATATTCCTTTGGCAATGATCTTCTGGAGGAAATGAGAGATCTAATTCCTCTTGTAAGAGATCCTGATCTCCTGTTGATATTATAAGGACTAAGAAGGGGAAGTAAAGATTTGCTAATCTGAGATTCTTCTGGGAGAGTGGATATTTCTACTAGATTATCAATCCTGGAAGAAAAAGTTCTGTGAAGAGGGGTAAAGAATGAAAGTAAAGATGTGAGGTTTACTATATCAGACGGAGTAGGTTGTTCTATTACTGTTTCTACAGACGGAGTAGGTGTACGGCAACTCATTGTGTTTGGGGTTCTCCTCTTACTCACCTTTGAAAAATATACTATGTATTAAGTACTCAGGCTCAATTTTATATATATACTTAATTTTGAGTTATCTAATGTTAGTCAATTTTAAAAATAAAAATTCTCAATATTTTGAAATATTCTATCTTATAAAAATAAAATATTTATCATAATTTTAAATAATTCTTTAATCTGAGGAAAAATTATGTAAAATTCATTATATTTCAAATAATTTAAGATGTAACTTACATAAAAAAATATATATTCAACAATATAGTAGTTTAAATTTTGTTAAAATATTTTAAATTTGTTTTTTGAGATTAAAAAAAGTCATATGAGAGTTACTTGAATTTCATATATTTTTATATGATTTTGATGAATTACTGAATTTTATTTTCAAATTCAGAAAAAGACTAAAAATAAATTATCCCTAAGAAAATAGATTAAAACAGAAAAGAAAAAAAAGTAATGGATTGAAAATATAATATATAAAAAAATATAAATGTTATTATAAAAAAATATATTTTTATATTTAAATAATTATACATAGATAAATAACTCCAAATAATGGATTCAGATATATTATATATTAAAAATAACCTCTCTCTCTCTCTCTCTCTCTCTCTCTCTCTCTCTCTCTCTCTCTCTCTCTCTCTCTCTATATATATATATATATATATCAGAGTGGCTTTTTTTCGCAAACTTTTTTTTTTTTTTTTAAATTCAGTAGAGTGCCAATTCATCAATTAATAGATCTAATTTAAGATACTAAGTTTCAAGAAAAACATAATAACTCAACATATGAACCAAATATATGGATTTTAACTCATATCTTTATCATATTTATTTCATTAGTCTATTATATAATCATATGTCCACAAATGAATTAAATGAGAGTCTTTTAAAGATGTCAAGAACAAAAACCAATGCACCACCACTTAGTGCACATACACTTTACATTTTCCTTTACATGCTTTTTTCTTTTATATCCAATGAAGATTAAAATAAAAAAAATTGGCTATCTATAAGTCATGGCACCTTTTGGTTTAAAGTTACATCACTTCATACATTAACTAATAAAAAGAATTGCATCTTTTCATGTAATTATATCTTTTAACTAATGTACATTACTTTTAGATTTTGCCACATTTTAACAATATACATTACTTAGATTTTGTCATCTTTTGGTAATATATATAACCTTTAGATATTGTCACCTGTTAACAATGTACATGACTTTTCATGCTGTTATAGTTGGCTAGTTTTAAGTCTAATAGATGCAGATTGACTCACATAAGTGATTCAAACCATATTTTCAATAAAATCATATTAAAATTTATCAATTGATAAATGATATGCTTACTTTCTTTTTCTAAAGAGTCAAAAGTATATAGATAATTTGTATAAAATTTAAATTCCAAACATTTCAATTTTAGTATTGTAATGTTTTATCAATTTTTTACATTTTTAATTATTTATCTTTTTTCACAAGAATGTCAATCCATCCATCAATAAATCCAATTTATTAAATTAAGTCATAATAAAATGTATCAATTTTTAAGTGATATATTAACTTTTTTATTATTTTTTTAATGAGTGAAAACCATACAATTTTGTATAAAATTTAGGTAGTGTTTGGTATAAATAAATTCTATGAAATTTTATGAAATTTATTTATAAATATAAAATTTAAGTGTTTAGTTTAAATGAAAATTCATTTGAAATTCTTAATAATCAATTCTATGAAATTTATTATAACTAAATCAAATTTCATCAAAATTAATTGAATTTGCTAATGAATTTCAAACTTAAAATCATATATATTTCAAGTGATAAAATTATTATTTTATTTTATTTTATTTTATTTTATTTTATTTTATTTATTTCGAACACAATTTATTTTATTTGAAATGAATTCTGTATTTAATATAAAATATACAAAATAAAAAAAATTTATTTGTAAATGAATATTATAATTTACAAATAAATTTATTTATAAATAAAATGAATTTTTATCAATGAATAGGGTCTTAAATTCCAACACTTCAATTCCATGATTGGCACTATTATGTAATTTTTTAACCTCTTTTTTAAATTAATTATCTTTTTTATACAAAAATGTAAACGTACTCATTTGCGGATCCAATTCTAGATATTAAGTCATAATAAAAAAATTTTTCTTTCAGAATTATTTTTTTTTATTTTTAAAAAGTTTTAAGTTTAATAATAATTACCACATTATTTCTATAAGCTTTTTTTTATATACATCTCATTAATACTAGATTACTCATATTAATTATTTTTAATTACAATTAATCAATAATATATTTTTATTTTATTAATTATTTTTAATTATAATTAATTAATAATATATTTATTAATAAAAATATACATTAAATATGAATATATCAAAAAATTAATAAATCAATTACTTTAAAAAATAAAAATAAATTATAATTTGAGACGAACAAGAAAGCTTAACTTGATAAAATGGGAAAAACAAATAATTTTATCTATTAGCTATTTTATCTATTAGCTATTTTATTTCTATTATTAACTAATTAAATTTTATATTTTTAATTTATCTAGGAGAATAAAATAGTGGCCTAGTGCATGAATGTATGATCTGGTGGGGCCGCACACATGACAACTGGGGAAGTTAGGTCTAAACATTATTTCCACAAGGGAAGCATGCATTACAAGTTAACAACATTTAATTTCTCATAAAAGAAAAAAACAACATTTAATAATTTAATAATTTTTTTGTTATATAAAAAATTTAATAATTTTTTTAATTTAAAAAAATTAATATTGCTTAATAATTCTTCTATATCTATCTATAATATATAAAATCTCCTTTTTAACTCTTTATATTATTTACAATTTACAATTTTATTATTTTTTAAATAAATTTAAAATTATTACTAAGTCCTACTTGTACATATAAGTGGCAAGGAGAGGGAGTACATTAAAATTTCCAAAAATACCTATAATAATTTGTTAATGTGACAATAAACAATTAATTATTATTTTTTCATATTTCTATTTTAATTGCATTTAAACAATGTCTACATATATATATATATATAAGAGAAATTATAAAAAGGTACCATGTAGTTTCACCTACTTTTTACTTCAAGATCCGTTGTTCACTTTGTGAGAAATTAGTACTCTAAGATTTTACATTGTTAGCAAACGACAACTTTCTATCTTCCCTCAATTAAAAGGTGCTAATGTGGAATAAAAAGCTACTGACATGAAAGAAAAAACTGTTGAGGGAGGTTTACTTTCTGATAAAGTGGTACCTCATAGTAACGCTCAGTTAGAAAACCATAACATGTTGTCTGACACTATAAATTTTTTTGTTATATAAAAAATTTAATAATTTTTTTAATTTAAAAAAATTAATATTGCTTAATAATTCTTCTATATCTATCTATAATATATAAAATCTCCTTTTTAACTCTTTATATTATTTACAATTTACAATTTTATTATTTTTTAAATAAATTTAAAATTATTACTAAGTCCTACTTGTACATATAAGTGGGAAGGTGAGGGAGCACATTAAAATTTCCAAAAATACCTATAATAATTTGTTAATGTGACAATAAACAATTAATTATTATTTTTTCATATTTCTATTTTAATTGCATTTAAACAATGTCTATATATATATATATATATATATAAGAGAAATTATAAAAAGGTACCATGTAGTTTCACCTACTTTTTACTTCAAGATCCGTTGTTCACTTTGTGAGAAATTAGTACTCTAAGATTTTACATTGTTAGCAAACGACAACTTTCTATCTTCCCTCAATTAAAAGGTGCTAATGTGGAATAAAAAGCTACTGACATGAAAGAAAAAACTGTTGAGGGAGGTTTACTTTCTGATAAAGTGGTACCTCATAGTAACGCTCAGTTAGAAAACCATAACATGTTGTCTGACACTATCAATTTTCAATAATGTGACATTAAAAAAATATTTTTTAGTTATTTTTAATAATAAAAAAGAAAAATAATTCACACATCACCAAGATATTTCATACAAGAAAGATACTCTATTCTCTTCGTGCATAATGATTTCAAAAGTGAAAATATGCTGATGTGGAGTTTTACATGAAAACCCAAACTTTCGAATCACTATTAACAGATTTCTGAACCTAGAGTTTGCACCTTCATTTTTGAAATCACTATTAAGGATCGCTAATGTGGCATAAATTTACGGGTGAATTACTGGATTAGTATTACTAAAAATTTGGTTATGAGCAATAGTTCTGCCATTGGAACAGTTAAATTAAACTAGTGCTCTTCATTGGCTTGCCACCTGTTCCTTCCTTCTTTGAGGTGATTGATACCTTTTTTCACTTTGGGTATAGCTTCCATCAACACTGCCTTGAGTAGCTCAGGTTGAAGCTATCTGTCACGACCCAACCTATGGGCCGGACCGGCACTAGGACCTGGGCCAGCCTAAAGCCCTCGAGGCCCGTAGTAAGCCTAACTATTCCTCGACCCAACTCTAAGGCCCATTTGGGCCCAATTTTAAGAATTCAACCGGACAGAGTCTAGCCATAAAATGAACCTTTCAACGGGGAGTTTTTGACTCACCCGACCTGTAAACACAATATATAATCAATTGGGGAGCTCAGCTCACCCTCCACATACTCATACTAACATAAAGTCAAATGGGAGCTCAGCTCTCTAATCCAGTCAAACATACATGCATATAATAAGTTTACAGGTCCAACATGGTAATTATATTACAGACCCAAATCAAATAAATATTTCTAATACATGCGAAAATCTAGAAGTTAACAGAATTATACAAATATGAATAGACGACCTGCGAAGGAGAAAAGCAGGTTAACCACAACAATAATCCTCCTGTAGCCTGGAAAAATATTGAACAGGAGTGAGTGTTTGACTCGGAGAGTAAAATATCAATTTTAACCATAATCTCTATAACTATCTAAAGCTAATGCACCCTGTAGAGTGAAATGCAATATCGACAATATTTTCACATCATAACAGCAAAATGGTAATTTGGAGCACTCACACACCCGATAATGTCAAATAATACAGATATGGGAGCTAATCCCCTATACAGCTCTCTTAATCCAAACTGTGCCAGCGAAGAACTCAAGCTCGGACTTCCACTTAATAAACCAAATCGGGGTCCCAACGAAGAACTCAAGCCGTATCTACCCTCCGAAGGACCGGGTCCCAGCGAAGATCTCAAGCCATGCCTACCCGTCTTGTCCATAGCCAACACCACACCGCACACATGCCAACTCACGCACACTGCTCCAAATTACCACAACAACATCCATGGCACTTTAACAATTATGAATGCAACATAAAATGTGCCTAGTGTTTAACTACATAGATACATATTTATAAGTGATGCATGGGCATGCTTGAACATATAATAATATTGAAATTACAATTAAAATTAATATTTTACTCACAGACTCAATCGAAGTCACTGTGGCAGCTGGGCGGAGGAGGAAGGCTGTTCCGACTCACTTGATAATTTTATTACAATTATTTAATACAATTGACTCAATACAAATGAAGAAAAGACCAAATACGTCCTAAGTCATGCCGAAAATCCGGCAGAGTCTCCCCTATACCTAGGACCTACCCAACCTACAAAAAGGCTTAAAACACACTTCTATATCCACAAACCATATATCCACATCTCAATCACATCACACAGCCCCTCTTGGGCCCATCCAAACAGTCATTAATCACAATATGTAAAATTATAGTTTAGTCCTTATAATTGACCCTTTTTGCAAAAACTATCCAAATAAGCTCTAAAAATTCTAAAACTTTGCCCCGCGGTCCTTGGCAATATTACTAAGCTAATGCAAAAAGAATTATAATTTTCTGAGCTACCACGAATATTTTATGGATTTTTAATATCATTCAAGCACTAGAAAATTACGAAAAAGCAAGGTTCAAGTTTACCTATGCCGATTCCGACTCTGGGAACACGCTCAGGACGTCTAACAATGGTGGGGTAGCCAAAATCTAGATCCAATTCTAAGATTTTTTCGGTAGCCGGTTTGTCTGGCTGGAAATTCACAGACCCGGGCAACCATCAAATTTCCTCAAATTGAAAATACCTACACGAAGCCCACAACACGGGGGTTAGTATATAATTTTTACAAAATTTTCTAAGCTCATTTAATGCTCGGAAAAACACTACGAAGTTTTGTGGGACCCACCAAAAAACGATATTGAAAAATTTTGAAATTTATATTGCCGCGAAACTCTCGATGAGTGGAGCGCTCTGGTACTCTCGGTTTTCTCGTGGGGTTCACGGTTTGCGAGAAATCTAGCCCAAAAGTCAAAATGGGCTAAAACTCCCCAACAAAAATTGGGCAAACTGCTCAATAGATTTTGGTGTTCTTGGTGTCTATGGAAAGCTCTCGATGTGTATATGGTGTTTGACACAAGACTCGGCCCAATCGGTGGCCGAATCGATCGAATTTCGGCCGGGAAACTGAAACGGCGCGCTGCTCGTCGCACGGCTTCGCGCACATTTTCCCCGCGTTCCAGCGGCGATTGGCGATGGAGGAAGGCTGGGTGGCGGCGGCGCGGCTTGGGGAGGAGGGAGGAGAGAGAAAACAGGAGAGAGAGGAAAGAGGGTCAGGACGCGCGGGGAAGAGAAGAAGAAGAAAAGAAAAGGCCGGTCCGATCCGATCCGGTTCGATTCAACCGGTCCGATTCAGGATACTAAATTTTGAATTTTTTACTCTGCCTTGGGACAGAAAACGAGGCCCAAAAATTCTGAAAAAATTCTAGAAAACTCAGAAAAATTCGTAGAATCCAAATATATTTTTAGTTTTGCCACCTGGTCTTTAAATTAATTTTTAAAAATCATCAAAGTTTTATATTTTCGAGGAATCAAACCTGATTTCTAAAATTCGAAAAATTTCAAATAATTTTCTAAAATTTAAATAAAATAAAATATTAATATTACTCACAAAATAATAAATTTAAAAATTTGGGGTGTTACATTCCTCCCCCCTTATAGAAAATTCGTCCTCAAATTTTACATAAGGCAGAATAAAGTATAGAATTACACATTGAATAGATAAGGGTACTTGCTATGCATGTCCCACTCTGACTCCCAGGTGCACTCTTCCTTTGACTGGCTCCTCCATAAAACCTTAACCATAAGGATCTGTTTTGATCTTAGCTGCCTCACTTGGTAGTCCACTATGGCTACAGGTTGCTCCTCAAACGTTAGGTTTTCTTTCAGCTCTATTGCATCCGGCTGTAACACATGAGAAGGATCAGGTATGTATTTCCTGAGCATGGAGATGTGAAATACAGGATGAACGTGAGAAAGGTTGGGCAGTAACTCCAACCGGTAGGCAACTGCTCCAACTCTATCAGTAACCTCAAAAGGTCCAATATACCAACGTGCCAACTTGCCTTTCTTCAGGAATATATAGTCACCTACTGCAAACTCTACATCCCTCCGTCTGGGGTCTGCATAACTCTTCTGCCTACTGAAAGCTATTTTCAATCGTTCCCTGATTAAAGGAACCATCTCTGAAGTGTACTGCACTAGGTTTACATCATGCACTTTCGCTTCTCCCATTTCGTCCAACACAGAGGAGACCTACACTTTCTGCCATATAATACCTCATAGGTTGCCATCCCTATGCTAGAATGATAATTATTGTTGTAGGCAAACTCCACCAAAGGTAGCTGATCATCCCATTAACCTCCAAAATCCAGAACACACATGCGAAGCATGTCTTCCAGTGTTTGGATTGTCCTTTCGAACTGTCCATCTGTCTGAGGGTGGAAAGTGGTACTAAAGTTCAACTGCGTGCCAAGTGCCTCCTGCAACTTTCTCTAAAATCGAGAAGTGAACTGGGGCCCTCTGTCACATATTATGGAAGCAGGAACCCCATGCAATCTGACTATTTCTCGAATGTAGAGCTGGGCGTACTGTGCAACAGAATATGTGGTCTTCACAGGCAAGAAATGAGTTGATTTGGTTAGGCGGTCTACAATTACCCATATCGAATCATATCCCCGCGTGGTATGAGGTAACCCAGTCACAAAATCCATAATAATCATTTCCCACTTCCATTCTGGGATAGGGAGCTCTTGCAGCTTCCCTAACGGCCTCTGATGTTCAAATTTCACCTTCTGACAAGTCAAGCACTTGGACACAAAGTCTGCAATGTCTCTCTTCATGCCATTCCACCAATAACTATCTTTCGCATCATGGTACATCTTGGTGGAGCCTGGGTGGATATTGTACAGTGTATAGTGTGCCTCTCGCATGATTTCATTTCTGAGATTGTCCACGTCAGGCACACATATCCTGGAACCTTGCATAAGAGCGCCATTATTGGCAAATCCAAACTCAACACCTTCACCCTGCTGTACTCTTTCTATGATCTTATCAATTATTGGTCTCTGTGCTGGAAAACTCTAACTCTACCTTGCAGGTCTGGTCTCACTGAAAAATGAGCCAACAATACCCCCTCATCTGAAAGATCTAAGATTAGACCTTGATCCATCAACTCATGTACTTCCTGAATCAACAGTCTCTTCTCCGCAGATATGTGTGCCAAGCTGCCAGAAAATTTTCTACTCAAAGCATCTGCTACTACATTGGCCTTCCCAGGGTGGTACTGGATGGTACAATCATAGTCCTTCAGAAGCTCCATCCATCTCCTCTGTCTCAAGTTTAAATCCCTCTGTTGGAAGATGTACTTCAAACTCTCGTAGTCGGTGTATATCTCGCACACTTCACCATATAGGTAGTGTCTCCAGATTTTTAGTGCAAAGACTACAGCCGCCATTTCCAAATCATGGGTGGGGTAGTTCTGCTCATGCCTTTTTAGCTGTCTTGAAGCATAAGCCACTACTTTTCCATTCTACATCAAAACACACCATAAGCCAACTCTGGAGGCGTCACAGTACACGGTATATCCTTCACCACTCATCGGTAGAGTCAACACAGGGGCAGTGGTTAGACACTCCTTAAGCTTCTGAAAACTCTTCTCACAATTATCTATCCAAATGAATGGAGCATTGTTCCTAGTTAACTTCGTTAAGGGAGCTGCTATCCTGGAAAAATCCTGCACAAAACGCCTATAGTAGCCAGCTAGGCCCAGAAAACTTCTCACCTCAGTGACTGTTGTAGGCTTAAGCCAATCAGTTACAGCCTCAATTTTCTTGGGATCCACTTGAATGCCTTCACTAGAAACCACGTGTTCCAAGAATGAGATGCTTTCTATCCAAAATTCACATTTTGAAAATTTGGCATATAGTTGGTGCTCCCTCAAAGTCTGCAACACCATCCTCAAATGCCACACATGTTCTTCCTCGGTCCGCGAGTATACCAAAATTTCATCTATGAATACGATGACAAAACGGTCTAAGAATGGCCTGAACACCCTGTTCATCAAGTCCATGAAGGCTGCTGGTGCATTAGTGAGTCCAAAAGACATCACCAAGAACTCATAATGACCATATCTTGTCCTGAATGCTGTTTTGGACACATCCTCATTCCTGATTCTCAACTGATGATAGCCTGATTGTAGGTCTATTTTGGAAAAGAATCTAGTCCCTTGGAGTTGATCAAATAGATCATCGATCCGAGGAAGTGGATACTTGTTCTTCACAGTCACCTTGTTCAGCTGTCTATAGTCAATACACAACCTCAAAGACCCATTTTTCTTTCTCACGAATAGAACAGGAGCACCCCAGGGTGAAGTGCTCGGACGTATGAAAACCTTGTCCAAAAGCTCCTGTAGTTGCTCCTTTAACTCTTTCAATTCTGCTGGTGCCATCTTGTAAGGCGGCATTGATATGGGATTTGTACCCGGTACAACATCAATGCAGAACTCTATTTCCCTTCCTAGTGGCAATCCTGGAAGCTCCTCAGGGAAGACATCCATGAATTCTCTGACAATAGGAACATTTTCCATATTGACACCTTCTACAGATGTATCTCTCACCAATGCCAAATACCCATGACATCCACGCCTCAACATTTTTCGAGCACTAATTGCTGACACCAAATTATATGGAGCCACGCTCCTATCACCATCAAAGCTAAACTCTTCCACACCAGGTATGTGGAAATACACCTTTTTGTTCCTGTAGTCTAAAGTGACATAATGAGTTGCCAACCAATCCATTCCCAAAATTACATCGAAATCCATTACTGATACAGGAACCAAGTCTGCTGGGAGGATCTTTCCATCCACTATTACTGGGCTACTCGGAAAAACCATGTCTACATCTATGTTGTCACTAAGTGGGGTAGCTACAGACAAAGGACATTCTAAAATTGTAGGGTTCCTACCTAATCTTATGGCAAACACTAGGGAGACAAATGAGTGCGTAGCACCCAGATCTATTAAAACATAAGCCTTATAGGAACAGACTAGAAGAATACCTGCCATAACTGCATTGGAATCCTGAGCATCCTGGTGGGTCAGGGTGAAAACCCTAGCTTGACCCCTACCCTGCATTGCAGAACCCTGATATTGACTTCTACCTCCTGATCTGCCTCCAAATCCATGTCCCCCTTGTCCTTAGCCCTATTGGCCACTGAATTGACTGCCTGCCATGCTGGAAGCAACAGGATACAACTAACGAGGAACATTTGCAACAGAACCCTGTGACCCCATCTGTGGCTCGCTGAACACGGGGCATTCCCTAGCAAAGTGACCTGGTTGGCCACACCTGAAACATACTCCTGAACCCATCAGACAAGGTCCTGAATGTCCTCTTCCACACTATGCACAAGGCGTAAGGGAGGATCCTGAACCAGACCCAGAACTGCTGTACCCCGAACTGTGACCACTGTTGGATCCGTACCCTGGTCTGAATCCTCGAGATTTGTGTCTAAAACCACTCCTCTTGTTCCTACTTCTTCCTCTGTAATTACTCTTGCCTCCGCTATCCGGAGCACCCATGTGGGGAACACCTGAAGAACCCTCTGCTCTATTTCTCTTTACTCTTCCACTGTCATCTCCTGTGTAGCTAATCTCAATCTGGCAGGCTTGATCAACTACCACATCAAAAGACTGATCAGACATCATGGCCAGGTTTGCATACCTCTTGTCCAGCCCCTTTAGGAACCTTTTCACCTTCATACTTTCTGTAGCCACTATTGTAGGGGCATATCTACTCAGTTCTAGAAATTCTGTAGCATATTCATCTACAGACCTGCCATTCTGCCTTAAGGCCTCAAAGGCCCACTACTTTTGATCTCTGAAACTTTCTGCTATAAATCTGTTGATAAACAGTTCCACAAACTGGGTCCATGACAAACCTTCCATCTGAGGTAATATGTAATCATTCATCCATTATCTAGGCATAGGCCCCATGATATGCTGCACACACTCTATGAGTCTCCTATCAGTCAACTGTAACTCCATCCCTGCCTGTTTGCAGGAATCCAAAAACCGATAGGCATCGTCTGACACATTATAAGTATCAGGCACTAATTTTTTGAAATTAATTATCTGTTTGTAAGGTTCCCCCCTTGGTGTGGTGGATTGCTGCTGTTGGGGAGGGTGAACCATATACTATGCCATCATATCGATGGTTCTCTGCAAACCAGCTAGAGTAGCTGCCATTGGGTCCATGGGACCCTGTGCCATAAAAGACTGATCCTGAACTGGTGGCAGCTGCTCTTCTACTTGAGCAGCTCTAGGCCTCCTACCCCGCCTCCTCGGAACAGGCGCCTTATCCTGTGCCGACACCTCGTCAGGCACATCCGTTGCAGTGCGATGGCGCTCTCACCTTCTACGCATTTTCCTGAAATTTAGCAGCATTAGCCCATAAAATTACAAAACTACATATTACATAGTTCTATAGACTCATAATTACACACAATTATATGAGCAGAAACTAGAAGCAAAGATGACCATGGAAGACGAATGTGGACCCTATTTTCCTCATGTGACTCCTATTAGACTCTTCCCAACACTTTAAACAAATATTCCCTATGAATCTGGAGCCTAAGCTCTGATACCACATTTGTCACGACCCAACCTATGGGCTGGACTGGCACTAGGACCTGGGCCAGCCTAAAGCCCCCAAAGCCCGTAGTAAGCCTAACTATTCCTCGACCCAACTCTAAGGCCCATTTGGGCCCAATTTCAAGAATTCAACCAGAAAGAGTCCGACCATAAAATGGACCTTTCAACTGGGAGTTTTTGACTCACTCGACCTATAAACACAATATATAATCAATTGGGGAGCTCAGCTCACCCTCCACATACTCATAATAACATAAAGTCAAATAGGAGCTCAGCTCCCTCATCCAGTCCAACATACATGCATATAATAAGTTTATAGGTCCAACATGGTAATTATATTACAGACCCAAATCAAATAAATATTTCTAACACATGCGAAAATCTAGAAGTTAACAGAATTATACAAATATGAATAGATGACCTGCGAAGGAGAAAAACAGGTTAACCACAACAATAATCCTCCTGTAGCCTGAAAAAAAATTGAACATGAGTGAGCGTTCAACTTAGAGAGTAAAATATCAATTTTAACCATAATCTCTATAACTATCTAAAGCTAATGCACCCTGTAGAGTGAAATGCAACATCGACAATATTTTCACATCATAACAGCAAAAAGGTAATTTGAAGCACTCACACACCCGATAATGTTAAACAATACATATATGGGAGCTGATCCCCTATACAGCTCTCTTAATCCAAACTGTACCAGCAAAGAACTCAAGCTCAGACTTCCACTTAATAAACCAAATCGGGGTCCCAGCAAAGAACTCAAGCCATGTCTACCCCGAAGGACCAGGTCCCAGCGAAGATCTCAAGCCGTGTCTACCCGTCCTGTCCATAGCTAACACCACACCACACGCACGCCAACTCACGCACACTGCTCCAAATTACCACAACAACATCCATGGCACTTTAACAATTATGAATACAACATAAAATGCGCCTAGTATTTAACTACATAGATACATATTTATAAGTGATGCATGGGCATGCTTGAACATATAATAATATCAAAATTACAATTAAAATTAATATTTTACTCACAGACTCAACCGAAGTCACTGTGGCGGCTGGGCAGAGGAGGAAGGCTATCCCGGCTAACATGACAATTTTATTACAATTATTTAATACAATTGACTCAATACAAACCAAGAAAAGACCAAATACGTCCTAAGTCGTGCCGAAAATCCGGCAGAGTCTCCTCTATACCTAGGACCTACCCAACCTGCAAAAAGGCTTAAAACACACTTCTATATCCACAAACCATATATCCACATCTCAATCACATCACACAGCCCCTCCTGGGCCCATCCAAACAGTCATTAATCATAATATGTAAAATTACAGTTTAGTCCTTATAATTGACCTTTTTTGCAAAAACTACCCAAATAAGCTCTAAAAATTTTAAAACTTTGCCCCGCGGTCTTTAGCAATATTACTAATCTAATGCAAAACGAATTATAATTTTCTGAGCTACTACGAATATTTTATGGATTTTTAATCCCATTCAAGCACTAGAAAATTACGAAAAAGCAAGGTTCAAGTTTACCTATGCCGATTCCGACTCCGGGGACGCTCTCGGGACGTCTGACAATGGTGGGGTAGCCAAAATCTTGATCCAATTCCAAGACTTTTTCAGTAGCTGGTCTGTTTGGCCGAAAATTCACAGACCCGGGCAACTGTCAAATTTCCACAAATTAAAGGTACTTACACGAAGCCCACAACATGGGGGTTAGTATATAATCTTTACAGAATTTTCTAAGCTCATTTAATGCTCGAAAAAATACTACGAAATTTTGTCAGACCCACCAAAAAATGGTGTCAGAAAATTTTGAAATTTATAATGCCGCGAAGCTCTCGACAAGTGGAGCGCTTTGGTACTCTCGGTTTTCTCGTGGGGTTCACGGTTTGAGAGAAATCTAGCCCAAAAATTGAAATGGGCTAAAACTTCTCGGACAAAAATTAGGCAAACCGCTTGATGGATTTTGGTGTTCTTAGTGTCTATGGAAAGCTCTCGAGGTGTAGAAGGTGTTTGACACAAGACCCGGCCCAATCGGTGGCCGGATCAGCCGGATTTCGGCCGGGAAGCCAAAATGGCGCGCTGTGCATCGCGCGGCTTCGCGGGGGTTTTCCCGGCATTCCAGGCGGCGGCCGGCAATGGAGGAAGGCTGGGCGGCGCGCCAGCGAGGTGGAGAGGGCTGGGTGACGGCGGCGCTGCTTAGGGAGGAGGGAGGAGAGAGAAAACGGGAGAGAGAGGAAGGAGGGTCGGGACGCGCAGGGAAGAGAAGAAGAAGAAAAGAAAAGGCCGGTCTGATTCGACCTATCCGATCCGATCCGATTCGATTCGATCGGTCCGATTCATGATACAAAATTTTTTAATACAAAATTTAAATTTTAAATTTTAAATTTTTTACGAGGCCCAAAAATTCTGAAAAAATTCTAGAAAACTCAGAAAAATTCTTAGAATCTAAATATATTTTTAGTTTTGCCACGTGGTCTTTAAATTAATTTTAAAAATCATCAAAGTTTTATATTTTAATGGAATCAAACCCGATTTCTAAAATCCAAAAAATTTCAAATAATTTCCTAAAATTTAAATAAAATAAAATATTAATATTACTCACAAAATAATAAATTTAAAAATTTGGGGTGTTACACTATCTCTCTAACACCTTAGCACTTATGGACATCGTGTCAGATTCTTCTGACTTAAAGACTTGGCCATTAGAAGATAATGGAGCCAGAAATTTGAGTTTTTTAAAGAGAACAACCATAAACTTTTCCTTGGTATTCCGAAAAGTGAAGGATCTGATATTCAAGCTGTTTTTAAGAGTTAAATAATTCACTTGATTTGCTAATGGTACCAAACTTCATGGTATCACTTTTTCACAAAATGAACCATAAATCTTGAAGTGAAAATAAGTGAAACCACATGGTACTTTTTTATAATTTTTACCTTTTTTTTATTCCACGTCAGCAAATTTCTCATCACATCAGCAGTATTTTATTCTACAGCAGCACCTTTTTAACGGAAAGAAGACAGAAAATCATCATTTGCTAATAGTGCGAAATGTCAGAATATCACTTTATTACAAAATGAAGCATAGATTTAAAAGTGAAAATGAGTGAAATCATGTGATATTTTTTTATAATTTAAAAAAAAAAAAAACTCGTGTATGTTAAAAAAAAAAAAACAACGTATCATCAATTATTAAACTATTATAATCCTATTCTAAGTAATACAAAATACAATATCTTAGTTATTAAGGAAAAATTACGTTTAGCAAGAACCCAAAAAAAAAAAATTATGTGCAAACAAAAGGGAATATAAAACGATTTTATTCAAAGAACTATAATCCTATTAGAATACATAAGTAACTACAATAAATATAGAGTTGATTGGCCAAAACACAAATTTACCATCAATTGGGGTTTAATTTGTTTAATTCCTCTTAAATTCATCCATCTATTATTTTTTTCTTTTAAATTATTTTTTTAATTTTCTATAATATTTATAGAATCCTACTTTTAAATTATTTTTTTAATTTTCTATAATATTTATAGAATCCTAATTAGATGAGACACGAGAAGGAGTCAATAGAAAGCTCGAGCTTTGTAGAAATGCTCTAGAGTCAAAGGGTTTTAAGTTAAGTAGAACGAAGACAGAATACATGCATTGCAAGTTCAGTGAAGGCCAAACTGGTGATAGAGAAGGAGTTAGTTTGAATGGAGTGGTACTGTCCCAAAGTAATCACTTTAAATATCTAGGCTCAGTCCTTCAAGTAGATGGGGGATGTGAGGAGGATGTTAGTCATAGGATTAAAGCTGGATGGTTGAAGTGGAGATGTGCCACGGGAGTTTTATGTGATCGTAAGATTCCCAATAAGTTGAAAGGAAAATTTTACCGTACAGCCATACGACCGACTATGTTATATGGTAGTGAGTGTTGGGCACTGAAAGAGTCGTATGCGTCTAAGATAAGAGTTGCAGAGATGAGAATGTTAAGGTGGATGAGTGGCCATACTAGACTAGATAAAGTCCATAATGAGAGTATTAGAGAAAAGGCAGGAGTGGTGCCAATTGAAGATAAGTTGAGAGAAGGGAGATTGAGGTGGTTTGGTCATGTGAAGCGTAGACATACGGAGGCTCCAGTTAGACAAGTAGAGCACATTAGGTTAAAGGATAGAAAGAAAAAAAAAGGTAGACCTAAATTGACTTGGAAAAGAGTAGTACAACATGACCTAGAAGCATTATACATTTCTGAGAATTTAACCCAAAATCGTTTAGAGTGGAGAAAGCGAATCCATATAGCCGACCCCAAATTTTTAGGATAAAGGCTTAGTTGAGTTGAGTTGAGTTGAGTTACTTAAGGTAACAGATTCCATCTTGATCAACACCTACATCCATATATAACTAGTAGGAGCCAACACATGCCCATATACCCATACACTGTATAAGTATGAAAGCAGTATCAAACTCAAACAATCTATATACAAGATAATTGTGCTATCTCAGGTCTAAAGATTATATGCACTGATATGATTTATGACAATACATTGACAAGAGTAAACTCTATGTGCTTGTCATAAATGTCACTGGTTCGGCCTACTTATCATGTATAAGTGTCTATCATATTTGTTATATGGTATGAGACTCACCATTCCATCTTATTTACATCTCATATAAATAACTTGGGAACAAATATGATTACAATTTTTCTAGATAAGTCATGTCCTTATTGTGAAGTATCCTCAATTGTTAACCTATTTATGATACTTTGTGCTAGAAATACTGTCACTCATATTCTTAACAACTTGAGAATAGAATTTCTAACAAAATATCAATGGACCTTTTCTATTACACATAAATATATTATGTAAACGAAAAAGTGAAAATGTCTTTTATTAATAAAAACATGTACAAGATACATACTAAATGATATGCTCTATGGCATACTACTAACAATCTCCCACTAGCACCAGAGCCATTCATTATAATATCTTAGACCCATCTTCTCAAGATGTCAGTTTAGCTGAGTTTGTGACATAGGCTTAGTAAATGGATCAGTTGGATTTTCAGCTGATGCTATTTTTTGCATGACTACATCGCCTCACCCAACTATTTCTCTGATAATGTGATAGTGCCTTTCTATATGTTTGGATTTCTGGTGAGACCGGGGTTCCTTAGCCTATATGACTGCTCCATTGTTGTCACAGTGAAGTGAAACTGCTGACTCAATGGAAGGAACCACTGTAAGTTCTATCACAAACTTCTTTATCCAAATAGCTTCCTTTGCAGCATCTGATACAACAATATACTCAGCCTCGGCAGTGAAATCTGCAGTCGTACTCTGTTTGTAACTCTTCTAACTGACTGCACCTTTATTATAAATGAACACATATCCAGAGGTAGACTTTCTATCATCGATATCTGATTGGAAATCAGAATTAGTATAACCATCCAATTGGAAGTCACCACCTCCATATATCAAGAATAAATCCTTAGTTCTTCTCAAGTACTTAAGGATATTCTTGACAGCTATCCAGTGTTCTAAACCTGAATTGGATTGATACCTGCTAGTCAAACTAACAGTATATACAATATCTGGCCTAGTACACAATATTGCATACATCAAACTTCCAATAGCCGAAGCATATCGAATCCTGGCCATTTTATCTCTTTTTTCAAGTGTCTTTGGAGACATCTCTATAGAAAGGTGGATACCATGTCTCACTAGTAACAATCCTCTCTTGGAATCAAGCATGTTAAACCTCTTTAACACCTTTTCCAAGTATAGACTTTGGGATAAACCAATTATTCTTTTCACTCTATCTCTATATATGTGAATCCCAAGAATATAGGTTGCCTCCCCTAAGTCTTTCATGGAGAATGTATTTGACAACCATACCTTTACAGTTGTCAACATACCTGTGGCATTACCCATCAACAGAATATCATCCACATATAATGTAACACCCCTATTTATATAGCCTGGTATATTTCACTGTTCCGGTGACCGGTGTCGGTCCGGACAATTAAGGGGATTAGAACCACACTTAAGACAACTAAAGAAGCCATAAATACAAATAATTAATAATTGCCAATTAGTTAAGTATAAATAAGAAAAACAAAATATAAGAGGTTAAACGAGCCGAGAGTCATAGCGATGGGTGACCGTCTCGGGAACAACTGCGAAGCCATTTTAAACTCAAATTTCGAACCGTAAAATGTGTCGTTGCGGTCCTTAGGACCATTATGAACACAGTGAAAAAGAGAAAATCACAAAAAAGAACTGTTAAGCCAGTCAAATAATTAGGTCAGGGAGCCGAAAGAAATATTGAATTATTTGCAAACCGGGTTGAACCGGCGAGGGGCAATTTGGTCAATTGACCCCGAGAGCTGACTCCTAACCTAACTGTCAAATAAAATCGGAGAAAAGAAAATTTTGAAATCGAGAATTAAATTAAAGAACTAATAGAAAAATAAATAGAAAAAAAAAAAGAAAATGAAAAAGTAAAAAGGTGATGACATCATGCATGACATCATGCATGATGCCATAAAAACAAGAATTTGTGAATTTAATTAATTAGATTTTTGGTCTTTCATAAGACATAAAAGAAGCATAAAGAAAAGAAAAAAAAAAAAGGAGAAAACTTATCTCTCAACCCGTCACTCACCTCTCTCTCTCCCTCACCCTCACTTCCCTCCATTAACAAGCTTTTAAAGCTTGAAAAATTTAGTTCTTCCCCCACAAATTTTAACCCTAAATCTTAAAAAGCTTCTAAGTTACCCTAGAAAAGAAGATTGAAGAAGAATAGGAGGGAACAAAGTGAAGAGTGGGTTAGCTTGGAAATCTCACAAGAGAGGTAAGTTAATTTAATCTTTTTCTTTAGTTTAATTAAGTGAAGTTGAGTTGAAATTTCATATGAAATGGAAGAATTGATGCTTGTATGGAAATAATGAATTTTTGGCAACCATGGAAGTTTATGGAATTGATGTGTTTTGATTTAATTAAACATGCCTTCTAGCTTGATTAGTGATGCTTATATGATGTATAGGTTGAGGTTGCCTTGAATTGCTTAGAATTGAGAAGTTGAAAATTTAGGGTTCTTGGCACCTAGGGTTTGGAGAGAAAAATTTGTGAATGAGCCATATGATGTAGTTAACCTAATGTGAAGTGAGAAATGGTCATTTTTTACCTAATTAAGTGTGTTAGAAGTGTTGGAATTAAAGTCAAATTCGGAGGGAGTGTGGTCATGCTGCTGCAGCATGACCAAGTCAACTTTGAAGGACAAAAATGAAATTTTACAAGTCCAATGGATATGGAACCAATTGGGGATGAAAATAGGCACTAAATGACACAATTTTCATTTAGGAAGCATGCCCAAAAAGTGACTAAAACCTAGTGAACAAATTGACCAAAGTTGAAAAATTGCAGGCTGCCCTACACAAACTGACCAAATGAACAGTGTTTGTTCATTTGGTCATAACTCGAGCTAGGCAGGTCAAAATGACCTGAAATTTTACCAGTGGTTAGATGAGATATAGATCTAAAACTTTTATGAAGAATACAAACCCAAATTATTCCATTAACCCAATTAAATTACTGAGCAAAGTTGAATCATCAAACCTACAGAACTGCAGATTTACCATATGAATAGTAAAGTTTCAATGGCTATAACTCTCTCTAGAAAACTCCGATTTAGGTGATTCTTGAACCGATGGAAACCTAAGACATAGTAGAACATTTCATATGAAGAAAATTAGACCAAATTATGGACTTAACTTGATCAAATTGCTGAACGAAGTTGGATCAATAAATCTGCAGAACTAAATTCTGCAGCATGAACAGTTACCGTAATTTGGATATAACTTGAGCTACAAAACTCCAATTGGAGTGATTCAATAAGGAGAATAAACTTAAGACAATAGGGAACATTTTCTATGAAGGAAGTTTTGCCAAATTCCAATAGAAAGTGACCAATGGAACAGTGCAACCTAGACACAAAAAATTGGAAATTGACAATTTTGCCTAAAAGACTTAAGTGTTGAGAAAATGACTAAAACCAACAAGTTTAGTAACCAAAATGTGGTATGTGGGTGAAGTTGGAATTCCCATACCTATTAAGCCTTAGAAAGTCAACAATTTGACTTGAATAGTATAGTAAATAGTAACCCGAAATACAAAAATTTCGAGAACGCCGAATTTAGCACATTTGAGCTAGGTAAAAGTGAAGTTAAATTTATTTTTGGATTTATGCTAAGTTATGGTACTGAAACACTGTGAAACTGTGTGTTTTAGCTGAAAAAGACTTGGAAGCTCTGAGAGACTGAGTCAAGGCCTAGAGGCGACTCACGTCAGGTTTGTGCACAATAAACCTTAATTGAGCATTTTGTCATTGAAAAATTGATTTAGTATAATTTGTGAAAAATTGATGTTAATCATGAATTGTGTTACCACCTTGTGAATGAAATTATGACTTTGGAAATTTATCGGATTTCTCATGAATTATTTGAATAAAATGTTTGAAATGGATTTTTTATTTACACTTAGCATGACAGTATCTTATTATTCCTCCTCCATTTATGGGGTGAGATCGGTTATCTTTCCTCCCTCTCTGGTATACCAGTTGAGGTTGTAGATCGGATGAGTACTCATTAGCTGGCTAGCCACCTCCCTCATTGATTTCGATTAGTGGGGTTGTAGATTGCTTTGTCGTGGTGTACAATGCGGCATTGATCAGAAATTTTGTATCATGGCTTAAGTTGTGTATGAATTGGCAACACTGTGTTCTTAAATTATTTGACTAAATTGCGTTATTATGAGCTTTGATAATTTGTGAAATGTGATTGAGAAATATTTAAATTGTGTTTTGGCAATGAATGATTTATGTATTGTATTTCAAATTTTTATTGTGCACCACTGAGTATTTTTATACTCAGCGATAGCTTATTTTGCTGTCGCAGATAAGAGCAAAGAGAAAGCAGCTGAGTGAGCTGCGGGATTGACAAGAACTCTTGATCATTTTTGTACGGGTATTGTTTTATACCCTTGTAATTATTTTGATGTAAATACTATAATGTCATAAGTATCAATGTAAAGTGAGCAGTTGTATAATAAATCATAATAATATTATTTTTGGATTTTATATATCTGTAAAGTTAATCTGTGCATACAATATTGATGGAATGATATGAAATAATTTGTTTTGAGAATTTTGAGATGTATTGACTTGAAATTATTTGGTGGTTGGGAGTTGTGAAAAATTTTTGGAAGTGTTTTTCTAAGGTATTTGAAGAACTATTTTCTCCAAATACAAATGAAACTCTGTCAAAATTTTTATAAAATTTGCGGTAAAATTAAAATGGAAAAAAATTTTTACTAGTTTATAAGCTTTGAATAAATGATTTTAATTCCTACCAAAATGCTCACCACTTCCAAAATGCAAGAAAATAGTTTTAAAATCCCTTGTAGTGTACTTAATGAATTATCGGTAGGTGAAGTTCGGTAGTTTATTAGATATTCTACGGGATCATGTTATGCCTTACAGAGGGGTAAGGTGTGACATATTTTAGTGGTATCAGAGCATGGTTTTTCAATAAATTTTGACTGTGTGTACGAATATTTCCTTGATAAGTACAACTGCTCAAGTGTCTTTAATTGATACATATGACATATTTACATCATGAATATGCACAAATGAAGGTCAACCTCCTTGTGTTTGATCTCAGGAAGTAGAAAATTTGGGAAAACGGAATGGAAGAAGGAGATCATTCCGTAGAACAATCTGTTGAGGCTGAGGTTCAAGGGGAAGCCCCAGCACTCCAGAACGTGAGTGGGTCAGCTACTCCAGCTCCCTACTCCAGCACCGCAGTTCCCTGCTCAGTTTGTGCAGCAGATGGCTGCGTTTTTCCAGCAAATGGCAGGAAATGTGCCACCCCAAGCTCAGATGCAAGTACCTGTAGCACAACCATAGCCCTCAGCTCGACAATATGAAAAATTGATGAAATTTGGGGCCACTGAGTTTAAAGGCACTGTGGATCCACTGGAGGCAGAACAGTGGTTAGAGCGAATGGAACGGGTTTTTAGGAAGCTGCAGTGTGCACAAGAGCTAAAGTTCGAGTATTCTGTTTCCTTGTTGTAAGGGGATGCATATGAATGGTGGAAGACCATTCCCCACAGCCTGGTAGAACCTCCAGTCCTTACTTGGTCAGACTTTTTAAGGGAGTTTCGACAGAAGTGGGTCCCCGATGCATATGTGGATATGAAGTTACAAGAATTCCTGAGTTTGAAATAAGGGATAGAACTATAGCAGAATATGAGAGAGACTTCTCTCGACTGAGCCACTACGCTGGAAACTTAGTCTCCACCCCCAGAGATAGATGTAAGAGGTTTGAGTCCGGGTTAAGGCCGAATCTGAGAATGCAATGTAACACCCCTAAGTTCGGTAGTGCGTTCTACTATTCCGGTGACCAGTGTTGTCCGGATAGCTAGGATGCCTAGAACTACACTTCGATATGAGTGAGGAGACATAAAATAATGAAATACAAGAAAAGAAAATACAAGAAAAACAAAGGGAAAATAATAGCAAAGAAATGTAACCAAGTTAAGCGAGCCGAGAACCCTAGCGATGGGTGACCGCACCAGGAAGTCACGGCATGGACCGTTGACTAACCCTGGACCGCGGGGAACCCTGGAAAATATTTTTATGACTTAAATAGACCCCTATTGAAGTATAAATACCATAAGAAATATTAAGAAAAAATTAATTAATTAGTACAAGGAAAAGTGAGAAATCGAAAAACGGATAAAACCCGGTGTTATCAAAAAATTGGGAATGCAACCCGAACAGGGGCATTGTGGTCATTTGACATCCGGAGTTGTCTTTTGACCTAAATGTCCATTAAAAACACATGATATTACACTTGGAAAATATAATGAAAAATTAATTTAGTGGTACCTAATGTAAATAGCAAAAATAGAGTGTAAATGGAGTAATTAGCACTTAAACCTTATTAAATGATTATCCTAGCATGAGTGGAGCACTATGGGAATTAAAAATTCACTAAATGGGCAGATTACTCCACTAATGTCTTCTTCTTCCTCTCAAATTCAACTTTGTCGAATTGAAGAACTCCAAAATCCTCCCATGGCCACCCCATTTGCATGCCACACTCCACCCATTTTCAAGTTGAATTTTCCTTACTTGTCTTAAGTAATTTTGATCCCCACCTCACAAGGAAGAAGTAGATACCAAAAATCAAGGGAGTTAGTGCAGATTTAACAAGGCCCAACAATAGGTAAGTTTGTGTTTTTGGGTTATTGCTTCATTAAACTTAGTAAGAATGTTATGGGTACTTAAATGATGAAGAAATTTTGAGGTTTTGGTGAGTTATTATTATGTACTAATTTTGGCAGCCATGGAAACACTTTGAAGGCAGTTTATTCTTGCTTGTAAATGGTGAATTAAATGATTGATTAAATGTATATTGTGTAGGAAATTGTTTGGGTGATGTATACTTAGCATATGTAAATGTGAATTGAAATTTGAAGTTTGGAAATTAATGGAATGTAAAGGTACCATTGCGGCAGGTTTTTAACTCTTGAAGAATGCTGGAATTCATGCTTGGTTTATGGTATATTAATGTTGAATTGTATTGGATGTTAGGGCAGTTTGAGTGTATATATGATGGTGTGAAGTTGGACATGAAAAAAGTGTTATGGTTAGGTGATTGAATTGTTGTAAATTGAGTTGAAAAATTCTGCACTTTATGGTGTATGTTGAATGTAATTGTAAGCTGCCAAAATGACCTATAATGTGTTGTGAATTATGTTTAGGTCATGATGCAACCAGAATTGACTTGAATATTGAGTTTGGTAAGTGTTAGGAGTGATCCTTGATGTGTATGAAAGAAATGCAATAAGGCAGTTTGTGTTTTAGGCCTAGAACTTTAAGTGTGGCTCCAATTGGTATGAGACCAATTGGAGGTGAAACTAGGCACAAAATGTGCCAACTTTCATGAAGGAAGCTTGCCAAAATTCTGCTTGTAAGGTAACTTGAAAAATGACCAAATCCGGATTAAGTGCAAATAAGGCCTGAAAACTGACCATTTGGGTAGCAGTTAGTGTTTAGGCCATAACTCACTCAAAACAGGTCCAATTGACCTGAAATTTTGACCATGAATAGTTAAGACCCATATCTACAAGTCTTATGAAGACACCAAAGCCCAGAAATGACCATAAGCAAGTCAAACAGCTTGCACAAGTTCGGGTCCAAAAACTGACCGAACCTAAAATGACCTAAAATGACCTAAAGTGACCAATTTTGATGCAATTTGACCAGCAATAGTAAAATGACCATAACTTGGTCTACATAACTCAGAATGACCTGAAATTTTGCCCCGCGTGCAATAAGACATAGATCTACAAGTTTTTAGTTTTGACTGAAACCCGAAAACCGAGGGAACTAGGTCGTCCAGCTAGGTCAAACTAGTATCCCTAATCCAAAGAAATTGCAAGAAAATGCAAGATACACTAAATGAACTTGGTAACATGTACCAACCCTAAAAGACTATCGAATGTGACATGTTAGTAACATTAAAACCTAATTTACCTAGAATGCACCGAGGGTCGACATATTAGGTTGATTAAGCAAATAATAGCACTCAGTGAATTATTTATCAAATATTATCGTTAGAGAGAGTTTAATTGAGTACTGAAACACTTCAAATTGTGTTTCTCAGTTAGCAACGACTCAGGGAAAGGGAAGGAAACACTAAGTCAGAGCCAAGAGGCATATATCAAAGGTTTGTGCACAATAATTAATTCTTTTGAATTTTTTCAATTGGAATAAATTATGATTATTTGTATTGTTTTAAATTGTGTTTGTGCACAATAGTTATTTCTTTTGAAATTTTCAATTAAAGTAAACTATAATTATTTGTATGTTATTGTTTTAAATTGTGTCCATGCACAATACTTTTATATTCACTGCTTTTACTAGCAAATTTATTTGAAGAAATGAATTATGAATAATTTTTTATTGCTTTGGTTTTGGGAATATTATTTGGAAATCATTGTGTTGCCAACTTTGCAAATAGAAATTTTGAGATAAAATGTGATTTATGGTTTGTATGAAATATTGTGATTTGAAATTGTTTTGATTCACACTTGGCATGACACTGTTACTATGTTCCTCCTCCATTTATGGGGTGAGTGTGATATATTCCTCCCTCTTTGACTTCCCAGTCTGAGGTGAGTGTGGATGAGTACTCATTATTCAGCTAGCTTCCTCCCTCATTGATTTCGATTATTGAGGTGAGTGTGTCTTGTCGTGGTGTACAACACGGCATGTGTGGAAAAATTGTGTCATGGCCTAAATTGTGTTATCGATTGGCAACATTGTATTATTCAGTTATTTGATCGAATTGTGTTATTGATTTGCAAAACGGTATTATTCAGTTATTTGATCAAATTGTGTTATTGATTGGCAAAACTGTATTATTCAGTTATTTGATCGAATTTGTGTTAGATGAATTTTGTAAATTGTGAAATGGAATTGTGAATCATTTGATTTGTGAACTGTCAATAAAAGATTTATATATCGCATTTCAAATTGTTATTGTACACCACTGAGTAAATTTTACTCAGCGATAGCTTTTCATTGCTGTCGCAGGTAGACAGACTGACAGGACAGCAGACTAGGCTGCTAGTATTACACTGAGAGATCATCGGGTATATTGAGTATACCACATTTTGCATTTTGTACTATAATGTATGTTCACTGTATGTATATATTGTTCTTGATTTTGAGCAGTTGTAAATTAAAATTGTACATTGAAGTTGTAAAGTAAATTATGAGTTATTTTGACTTGTAAAATTTGTATTATATTTCTTTTATCTCAGCCTTTAAAAATACTGAAAAATTATTGTGGATTTTTGTTGATTAAATGTTTGAGTTGAGATTGAGAAATATATTTGAAGTGCTTTTTACAGGTTTTTGGAAGAACTGTTTTATTCGAAATACTGATGGCACTCCGCCAAAATTTTTACAGAAATTACTAATAATTCAAATGTGTTAGCTGTTCCACTTCAGTTCAAAAAAGTTTTTAACACCTGTAAATAGTGCTCACCACTGTAAAAGAAGTAAGAAAAGTTTTAAAATCCCTTGTAGTGTATTTAATGGGTTATCAGTAGGCGAAGTTGGTAATTCATTAGGTATACTACGGGATCATGTTATGCCTTACAGAGGGGTAGGGTGTGACATGCAAGTTGTGGGTTTCCGACATCAGAATTTCGCTGAGTTGATCTCACAGGCCCTGGAATTGGAAAGGATAGAATCAGAAGGGGCAGTGAAGAAGGGTACACAAGAGAAAGAGAAAACTGAAAAGACTACTAGACAAACATCTGAGAGTTGTTCTGGGAAGAGGAAACAGTTTGGGGGATCCAGCTCTCGCAGATCTGGCAGAGGCAGATTCTCTGGCCAAAGACCACCCCGGTCTGGTCAGCAGACCCAGCAGGCTCCCCGATGAGCTCTATCGGTATGGCAGTGTGAAACTTGTGGTAGAACACACGGTGGAGTTTGTTTCAAGGCCACTGGTGCATGTTTTAACTATGGAGGGAGCGGACATTTCGCTAAGGATTGTACTAGTCCGTACCGGTCTGGACCTTCTACTACATCTGAAGGATCAGCCCAAGTCTCTGCACCTAGAGGATCACAGCCAGCTGGTAGAGGTAGAGGTAGAGGTAGAGGTAGGTAATGCGTAATCACGAAAATCAAAGCACCGTTAACCAGCCGGTATCCGATGGCACACCAATGAGTGTATACCATGCGTCAGAGGGAGGAGGCTGAAACATCAGACGTAGTAGCTGGTATTTTCTCCATCCTTGACCAAGATGTACATGTGTTATTTGATCCTGGCTCCACACATT
Source organism: Hevea brasiliensis (assembly GCF_030052815.1). Lineage (NCBI taxonomy): Eukaryota > Viridiplantae > Streptophyta > Magnoliopsida > Malpighiales > Euphorbiaceae > Hevea > Hevea brasiliensis. The sequence continues at coordinate 14,343,443 of NC_079510.1, forward strand.
CGTATGTTAGTGCTAGTGTGATGTGTTCTACTGCTATTCAGTGTGTACCAATGGACTATGATGTGCTAGTAACTAGTCCATTAAGCCAGGAGGTCAGGGTAAATAGACTATATAGGGACTGTCCTTTGGTGATCCAAGGACACACTTTTCTGTCTGATTTGATTGAAATGCCCTTCAGAAATTATGACATTATCTTGGGCATGGATTGGTTAGCCAGGCACCATGCGATGATTGACTGTAGACAGAAAACAGTCACTTTTAGTCTCCCTCAGTATGGTGATGTAGTAATACATGGGGAGAGACAGTTATTACCTTCAAACATCATTTCAGCTGCACTGGCCAGAAGGATGATCAGAAAGAGGTGTGAAGCATATTTGGCACATGTGATAGACACCCAAGTGGGGAGTCCAGTACTAAGGGACATCCCTACGGTATGTGACTTTCCGGATGTGTTTCATGATGAATTGCCAGGATTACCTCCAGAAAGAGAGGTGCAGTTTGAGATTGATGTTATGCCTGGTGTTGATCCAATCTCCATAACGCCATATAGAATGGCACCAGCAGAACTAAAAGAATTGAAAGTGCAGTTGCAAGAGCTGCTTGACAAGGGCTTTATCCGCCCTAGTGTGTCACCTTAGGAAGCGCCAGTGTTATTTGTAAAGAAGAAGGATGGCACTCTCCGGTTATGCATTGACTGTCGGCAGTTGAATAAGGTGACAATAAAGAACAGATACCCCTTGCCTCGCATTGATGACTTGTTTGATCAGTTGAGGGGTGCAGTTGTGTTCTCCAAAATTGACTTGAGATCAGGTTATTATCAGCTGAAAGTACAAGAGCAAAGTATTTCTAAAACTGCCTTCAGAACCCGCTATGGCCATTATGAGTTCTTGGTCATGCCATTCGGGTTAACTAATGCTCCGGCTGCTTTTATGGATCTGATGAACACTATCTTCAGATCATACCTCGACCAGTTTATTGTGGTATTTATTGATGATATATTGGCCTATTCGAGGAATGCAGAAGAGCACGATAGACATATGTGGATTGTACTACAGACTTTGAGGGAGAAACAGCTATATGCCAAATTATCGAAGTGTGAATTTTGGCTGAGGGAGATATCCTTTTTGGGGCATGTAGTATCAGAAGAGGGCATCAAGGTAGATCCAAGTAAGATTGAAGCTGTCCTTAATTGGAAGCCACCCAGAAATATCATAGAGATTCGCAGTTTTCTGGGTTTAGCTAGATACTACCGTCGATTTGTGAAGAGATTCTCCATGTTAGCATCTCCATTGACCAAGCTGCTTAGGAAAGATGTGAAATTTCAGTGGACGGATAAATGCCAACAGAGTTTTGATGAATTGAAGAGATGTTTGACTGAGGCTCCAGTCCTGACTTTACCTACACCGGGTAAAGAATATACGATTCTGACGATGCTTCTCACAATGGGTTAGGTTGTGTGTTGATGCAAGATCAGAATGTCATTGCCTATGCATCATGCCAGCTAAAACTGCATGAGAGGAATTATCCGACACATGAATTGGAGCTTGTAGCTATTGTGTTTGCTCTTAAGATCTGGAGACACTATTTGTATGGGGAAAAGTGTTACATCTACACAGATCATAAGAGTTTAAAGTATTTGGGCACTCAGAAAGAGTTGATTTTGAGACAGAGGAGATGGTTAGAGTTGATAAAAGACTATGATTATCTGATAGACTATCAGCCAAGGAAAGCTAATGTTGTGGTTGATGCCTTAAGTCGCAAGACTATGGCAAGTCTACGGGTTACTCCTTTGTCTTTGGTGCATGAGTTAAGATCATTGCATGCCAGCTTAGAGATTAATGATGATGGGCAGACAACAGTTGCATGGCATGTACAGCCAGTGTTGATTGATCAGATTAGAATGGCTGCTCAGAATGATGAAAGGTATCAGAAGTTATTAGAAGAAGTCCGGCAGGGCAAGAAACCAAAATTCTCAATCAGAGATGATGATCTATTGCTACACCAGGGCAGAGTATGTGTTCCTAATGATGTTGATTTGAGACAGATCATTTTGAAGGAAGCACATGAGTCTCCTTTTGCCATGCACCCTGGTGGTACAAAAATGTATAGAGGGCTAAAGGAGCATTACTGGTGGATGGGTATAAAAAGAGATGTGGCAGAATTTGTTTCCAAATGCCTAACTTGTCAGCAAGTGAAGGCAAAACACCAAGTACCAACTGGGTTATTACATCCACTACCAGTGCCAGAATGGAAATGGGAGAGAATAACAATGGATTTTGTGATGGGACTTCCGAGCACACAGAAGAGTCATGATGCAGTATGGGTCATTGTTGACAGACTGACCAAGTTTGCTCATTTTCTGCTAGTCCGAATGGACTACAGTTTAGACAGATTGGCCAGGTTGTACATCAATGAGATTGTGAGACTGCATGGAGTGCCAGTATCCATTGTATCAGACAGAGATCCTCGGTTCACTTCTAGATTATGGGGTAGTCTTCAGAGAGCCCTAGGAACTAGATTGAACTTCAATACTGCATTCCACCCATGCATGGCGATGGCCACCGAGAGGGTAATTCAGATCTTGGAGGACATGCTACGGGCTTGTGTGATTGAGTTTGAGGGTAGTTGGGATACACACTTGCCTTTGATTGAGTTTTCTTATAACAACAGCTACCAATCAAGCATTGGGATGCCTCCATATGAAGCTTTGTATGGCAGAAAATGCAGAACCCCGTTGTGTTGGGATGACGTGGGTGAAAGAAAGATGATTAGACCCGAAATTGTTCAGCAAACTAAAGAGAAAATCAGAGTGATCAGAGATCGACTTAAGACTGCATCTGATCGTTAGAAGTCCTACATTGATCTAAAGAGAAGGGATATTGAGTATGCAGTGGGTGAGAAAGTTTTCCTCAAGGTTTCTCCTTGGAAGAGAATTATGAGATTCGGCAGAAAGGGGAAACTGAGTCCTCGTTTCATTGGGCCATATGAGGTTCTGGAAAGAGTGGGTCCTTTAGCATATCGATTGGCACTACCTCCAGAGTTGGAGAAGATACATAATGTCTTCCATGTGTCTATGTTGAGGAGGTATCGATCAGACCCATCTCATGTACCACCAGTGGAAGAAATTGAAGTGAATCCAGACCTCACATATGAGGAAGAACCCATAGTGATTCTGGCTTATAAGGTGAAGCAGCTACGGAACAAGCAGATACCGTTGGTAAAAGTGTTGTGGAGCCATCATTCGGGCTAGGTGGCTACTTGGGAATGAGAGGAGGACATGAGGAGATAGCACCCACAGCTGTTCAGAGATTAATACCAGGTAAAATTTCGAGACGAAATTTATTTAAAGGGGGGAGAATTGTAACACCCCTACTTGTATAGCCTGGTATATTTCACTATTTTGGTGACCGGTGTCGGTCTGGACAATTAAGGGGATTAGAACCACACTTAAGACAACTAAAGAAGTCATAAATACAAATAATTAGTAATTGCCAATTAGTTAAGTATAAATAAGAAAAACAGAACATAAGAGGTTAAACGAGCCGAGAGTCACAGCGATGGGTGACCATCTCGGGAATGACTTCGAAGCCATTTTAAACTCAAATTTCAAACCGTAAAATATGTCGCTGCGGTCCTTAGGACCATTACGAACACAGTGGAAAAGAGAAAATCATGAAAAAGAACTGTTAAGCCAGTCAAATAATTAGGTCAGGAAGCCAGAAGAAATATTGAATTATTTGCAAATCGGGTTTTAACCGGCGAGAGGCAATTTGTTCAATTGACCCCGAGAGTTGACTCCTGACCTAACTGTCAAATAAAATCGGAGAAAAGAAAATTTCGGAATCTAGAATTAAATTAAAGAACTAATAGAAAAATAAATAGAAAAAAAAAAGAAAATAAAAAAGTAAAAAGGTGATGACATCATGCATGACATCATGCATGATGCCATAAAAACAAGAATTTGTGAATTTAATTAATTAGATTTTTGGTCTTTCATAAGACATAAAAGAAGCATAAAGAAAAGAAAAAAAAAAAAAAAAAAAAAAAAAGAGAAAACTTATCTCTCAACCCGTCACTCACCTCTCTCTCTCCCTCACCCTCACTTTCCTCCATTAACAAGCTTTTAAAGCTTGAAAAATTTAGTTCTTCCCCCACAAATTTCAACCCTAAATCTTAAAAAGCTTCTAAGTTACCCTAGAAAGGAAGATTGAAGAAGAATAGGAAGGAAGAAAGTGAAGAGTGGGTTAGCTTGGAAATCTCACAAGAGAGGTAAGTTAATTTAATCTTTTTCTTTGGTTTAATTAAGTGAAGTTGAGTTGAAATTTCATATGAAATGGAAGAATTGATGCTTGTATGGAAATAATGAATTTTTGGCAACCATGGAAGTTTATGGAATTGATGTGTTTTGATTTAATTAAACATGCCTTCTAGCTTTATTAGTGATGCTTATATGATGTATAGGTTGAGGTTGCCTTGAATTGCTTAGAATTGAGAAGTTGAAAATTTAGGGTTCTTGGCACCTAGGGTTTGGGGAGAAAAATTTGTGAATGAGCCATATGATGTAGTTAACCTAATGTGAAGTGAGAAATGGTCATTTTTTACCTAATTAAGTGTGTTAGAAGTGTTGGAATTAAAGTCAAATTCGGAGGGAGTGTGGTCATGCTGCTGCAGCATGACCAAGTCAACTTTGAAGGACCAAAAATGAAATTTTACAAGTCCAATGGATATGGGACCAATTGGGGATGAAAATAGGCACTAAATGACACAATTTTCATTTAGGAAGCATGCCCAAAAAGTGACTAAAACCTAGTGAACAAATTGACCAAAGTTGAAAAATTGCAGGCTGCCCTGCACAAACTTACCAAATGAACAGTGTTTGTTCATTTGGTCATAACTCAAGCTAGGCAGGTCAAAATGACCTGAAATTTTACCAGTGGTTAGATGAGATATAGATCTAAAACTTTTATGAAGAACACAAACCCAAATTATGCCATTAACCCAATTAAATTACTGAGCAAAGTTGAATCATTGAACCTGCAGAACTGCAGATTTACCATATGAACAGTAAAGTTTCAATGGCTATAACTCTCTCTAGAAAACTCCGATTTAGGTGATTCTTGAACCGATGGAAACCTAAGACATAGTAGAACATTTCATATGAAGAAAATTAGACCAAATTATGGACTTAACTTGATCAAATTGCTGAACGAAGTTGGATCAATAAATCTGCAGAACTAAATTCTGCAGCATGAACAGTTACCGTAATTTGGATATAACTTGAGCTACAAAACTCCAATTGGAGTGATTCAATAAGGAGAATAAACTTAAGACAATAGGGAACATATTCTATGAAGGAAGTTTTGCCAAATTCCAATAGAAAGTGACTAATGGAATAGTGCAACCTAGACACCAAAAATTGGAAATTGACAATTTTGCCTAAAAGACTTAAGTGTTGAGAAAATGATCAAAACCAACAAGTTTAGTGACCAAAATGTGGTATGTGGATGAAGTTGGAATTCCCATACCTATTAAGCCTTAGAAAGTCAATAATTTGACTTGAATAGTGTAGTGAATAGTAACCCAAAACACAAAAATTTCGAGAATGTCAAATTTAGCACATTAGAGCTAGGTAAAAGTGAAGTTAAATTTATTTTTGGATTTATGCTAAGTTATGGTACTGAAACACTGTGAAATTGTGTGTTTCAGCTGAAAAAGACTTGGAAGCTCTGAGAGACTGAGTCAAGGCCTAGAGGCGACTCAAGTCAGGTTTGCGCACAATAAACCTTAATTGAGCATTTTGTCATTGAAAAATTGATTTAGTATAATTTATGAAAAATTGATGTTAATCATGAATTGTGTTGCCACCTTGTGAATGAAATTATGACTTTGGAAATTTATCGGATTTCTCATGAATTATTTGAATAAAATGTTTGAAATGGATTTTTTATTCACACTTAGCATGACAGTATCTTATTATTCCTCCTCCATTTATGGGGTGAGATCGGTTATCTTTCCTCCCTCTCTGGTTTACCAGTTGAGGTTGTAGATCGGATGAGTACTCATTAGCTATCTAGCCACCTCCCTCATTGATTTCGATTAGTGGAGTTGTAGATTGCTTTGTCGTGGTGTACAACGCGGCATTGATCAGAAATTTTGTATCATGGCTTAAGTTGTGTATGAATTGGCAACACTGTATTCTTAAATTATTTGACTAAATTGTGTTATTATGAGCTTTGATAATTTGTGAAATGTGATTGAGAAATATTTAAATTGTGTTTTGGCAATGAATGATTTATGTATTGTATTTCAAATTTTTATTGTGCACCACTGAGTATTTTTATACTCAGCGATAGCTTATTTTCTTTATCATGAATAAGAGCAAAGCGGTGAGTGAGTCATGGATTGACAAGAACTCTTGATCATTTTTGTACGGATATTGTTTTATACCCTTGTAATTATTTTGATGTAAATACTATAATGTCATAAGTATCAATGTAAAGTGAGCAGTTGTATAATAAATCGTAATAATATTATTTTTGGATTTTATATATCTGTAAAGTTAATCTATGCATACAATATTGATGGAATGATATGAAATAAATTGTTTTGAGAATTTTGAGATGTATTAACTTGAAATTATTTGGTGGTTGGGAGTTGTAAAAAATTTTTGGAAGTGTTTTTCTCAGGTATTTGAAGAACTGTTTTCTCCAAATACAAACGAAACTCTGTCAAAATTTTTATAAAATTTGCGATAAAATTAAAATGGAAAAAAAATTTTACTAGTTTATAAGCTTTGAGTAAATGATTTTAATTCCTACCAAAATGCTCACCACTTCCAAAATGCAAGAAAATAGTTTTAAAATCCCTTGTAATGTACTTAATGAATTATCGGTAGGTGAAGTTCGGTAGTTCATTAGGTATTCTACGGGATCATGTTATGCCTTACAGAGGGGTAAGGTGTGACATATAAGACAAGGAATGTGATAGCACTATCACTAACCTTCTTATATGCACATGGCTCATCCTCATTTTTTATAAAATCAAATGACTTAATGGCTCCATCAAAACAGATGTTCCAGCTGATCGAAGCTTGTTTCAACCCATAAATGGATCGCTTTAGCTTGCATACTTTGGAACCATCTTGGGATTCAAAACCCCTAAGTTGTTCCATGAAAATGTTTTCTTCAATGTATCCATTGAGAAAAGTTATTTTGACATACATCTGTCAAATCTCATAATCATAGTATGCAGCTATTGCTAATAGAATCCTAATTGATTTAAGCATGGCAACAGGAGAGAAAGTCTCCTCATTGTCGATTCCTTGCCTTTGGCGAAACCCTTTCGCTGCTAGCTTTGCTTTATAGGTCTCTACCTTTCCATTAGAACTAATTTTTTTCTTGAAAACCCATTTGTTCCCTATAGGTACAATACCTTCAGGTGGGTCAACAAGATCCCAACTTGATCTTATACATGGAATCAATCTTGGATTTCATAGCATCAATCCATTTTGAAGAGTCTATATTTGATATAGCTTCTTCATAGGTAAGTGGATCATCTCCATGATCAACTTCTTCATGAGTAGACAACTCTTGTTCTTCTTCATAAAGGAAACCATATCTCATTGGTGGGTGAGATACCGTTGACTAGATGGATCTATATCCATCTGATCTGTTGGTTGATCAGAATTCTCCAATTCTAACTCTATTTGCCTTCCTTTGCCTCCTTCTTGAACAAACTGTTGTTCAAGAAATGTGGCATCTCTACTTACCACAACCTTTTATGATGTAGGCAAATAAAAATAATATTCAAAACTCTCTTTTGAATATCCAAAAAATCAACCCTTTTCTGATCTAGTTTCCAATTTATTAGTGTTCAGCTTTTTGATATAAGCTGGACAACCCCAAATCTTAACATGCTTAAGACTTGGTTTTCTTCCATGCCATATCTCATAAGGTGTGGAAGATACCGATTTTGATGGAATCCTATTCAGAACATGCAAAGCTGATTCTAATGCAAATCCCCAAAAGGAGATTGGCATATCAGCATAGCTCATCATACTACGTACCATATCCAATAGGGTACGATTTCTTCTTTCAGATACACCATTCAGCTGTGGTGTTCCTGGAGGAGTCATCTGGAAAACAATGCCATGCTCTTTCAAGTATTCATCAAATTCAGTACTCAAGTATTCACCTCTACGATCTGATCGAAGAGCTTTAATACTTTTTACTATTTGATTTTCTACTTGAGATTTAAATTCTTTGAACTTTTCAAAGGATTCATATTTGTATTTCATCAAACACAAATACCCAAACCTTGATTTTTCATCAGTAAAGGTAATAAAGTAATGAAAACCATCTCTAACCATTTCCTTAAATAAACCACATACATCACTATGTATTAGATCCAAAATATTTTTAGCTCTTAGTCCTTATCCAACAAAGGGTGATCTAGTCATTTTGCCTTGAAGGCAGGATTCACAAGTTAGAGTAGGTCCAAAACCTAATGAGGATAAAATCCTCATTTTCTCCAGCTTTGCAATCCTATCTTCTGCAATATGACCTAACCTTAAATGCCAAATATATTTTGAACTTGATTTGATTTTCATCATGGCATTGCATTCTTTTAGATTACTTGCATTAGATTTGTATTTAACATTATTATCTAGATAATAAATTCCATCATGCATATAACCCGAACCAACATATTTATTTCTAAAATAAATAAAACATCATTTATGAACTAAAATTCATAACCATCTCTAGTCAAACTAGATATAGAAATGATGTTCTTAAAAAGGCATCAGGTACATGCAAAACCTTATTTAAATACAAAACATATCCACACATGTATAAAGATTTAGATCCTATGGCTAAGGCTTCAACAATTGAGCCATTGCCAACTTGGAGTCTAATATCTCGTTACTGCAAGCTGGTACTACTTGCTATACTCTGGGCAATTCCTATTACTGTGCCCATCCTTCCAACAATGGAAACATTTTCCTTTGCCTCCATCAGCCTTGGTCTTCCCTTTCTGTTTAGCTATCTTCTTGAAAGGACCAGGAATTTGAGGTTTCTTTTTCTTATTACCCTTCTTTTTGTTGGACTTTCCAGCAAAAGAAGATACAATCAAAGCTACCTCTTTTCCTTTATTGCCCAACATATTCTTTTGGGTAATAATAAGCATGTTAATTAGACCAGCCAAGGTGTATTCCTACTTAGTCATATGAAAATTTGTCACAAAATTCCCAAATGACTCAGGAAGGGACTGAAGGATCAAATCTATTTGTAGTTGGAAATCCATGTTAAAGTCAAGATGTTCCAGCTGCTCAATCAGCTGAATCATCTTATGGACATGATCTCCAACATTCTGTCCCTCAGACATCCTCATGCGGAATAGCTGTCTAGATATCTCATACCTAGCATTCCTGCTGTGCTCACCATACAACTCTTATAGGTGAAGGAGGACCTCACTTGCACTCTGCATGTTCTCATGTTGCTTTTGTAACTCATTACTCATAGAAGCAAACATGTAACACTTGGCTCTCATATCATGCTCCTTCCACTTGTCCAAAGTTTCATGTTCCTCTTAAGTGGCCTCTGGAGGTAAGGGACCAGGAACATTTGAGTCTAGAACATATCCTATATGTTCAAGGTTCAGGACAAGTTTCAAATTTCTGAGCTAATCAAAGAGATTAGGTCCTATCAACCTATTGCGATCAAGTATGCTTGCAAGGATATTGGATGGTAGTAGTTGTGGTGTGCTCATTATTATCAGAAAATTAACTGCATAAAATAATCAGATTAATTAGTAAATGTATCATGTATTTAACCAAAATGATTATGGTCTTTTAGTCAAATTGGTCCTCCTACTAACTTAGCGAATCCTACACTTCCAAAGTAGAAAACAGAAGTCCTAGTTGGATGGATTTCTAGTGGGTGATTAAATTCTTATAATCCTATTAATCATCCTCAGGCACATCCATTATTGGAATTACAATAAACTATAAGTGAGCAACTCCTTGCCCATCACATCTCATGTGAGGTTCAATCCTTTACCTAACCCCTAATGCTCAAAATCTCAGGTACATCCATTATTGACTTATCTTGCATTAGTTAAGTTGATCCCATTGAGCCAGTAAACATGCAAATAATTTTAATGTCCTTAGGCACATCCATTATTGGCCACCAAACTATTTACATATTTATAACATCTCATGCTTAACAATTATTCTTAAGAAAATCTCTTAAATTAATTGCATCATATGTAAGTATTTAAAATTTCTTAAAATAATTGCCTCAATGGAGGGCCCATGTTATAATTACTTTAATTATACCATTTCCAACTTAATCATTTGTTTGCAAGATTTTGTGGTCGTCCTAATTACTATTAAGGTCTCACTTTGCACATTATCCAATTAGCATGCATATATCATATGCTTGCATACATTCCCATACATCTCATGCATTCATGGATAATAAATATGGTATGATCATGGACTTTCTAAGGGATTCAATTCTGAGCCACCAAGAATTGAATCAGGGCATTCCTAGGTGCATTTCATTCATTCATATTACAAGAGTTGCTGAAGGAGTACATAATCAACACATGATCTTGAATTCCTCCCACTGGTCCCACCAATGCTCTTGACCTCCTTGATCTTCTTGCAATCCAATTACATAGTAATCCTTGGCATACCAAGGCGAATTTACAAGAACTAAATAAATGAAATTACAACCCAAAAAAAATATTACAACCATTATAATACATGTCTAAAATAAATTAAAATAAATTAATTAATTTACAACCCAAAGAAATATAAAAGAAATAAATCCAATCACATTGGTCTTTTATTGTCCATGATTATCCATCATGCATATCACTATTTAACAATTAAATAAAACATATATACTAAAATTAAATTGAATATCTCATATTCAACTTAAAAATCCAGATTTGAATCTCATTCAAATAAATTTAAAAATTCATATTTGAATCACATTCAAACAAATTTAAAAATTCAGATTTGAATCACATTCAAACAAATTTAATTGTGTGATTATAATTCTAATTAAACAATTTAATTAGACATAAAATGGACATTAGATCATACAACAATTGCACATTCAATATCCATCTACTTTGCGCACCATAGTGGTGCCAAAACCATGCGCACCATGGTGTTCATCATCATGTCGCCACCTTTGCTTTGCAACCAACAATGAATCAATCATCTCATGATCAAATCACACAATTAAATCATATATTAAACAATCTAAATGGCAAATATAGTGGCTCTGATACCAGCGGAAGCATGAAAAACATAAGTTTAGATCATTTAATTCAAAAATTTTTTCATCTAGGGTCACATGCATCATGCAAGATTCATTTTTATCTATTTGATTTCAATAATAAACAGCATATTAAAACTCTTTTAATATGTTTTTTAATCTCCATTTGCCATTTGAGATTTTAGAATTAACAGATTAATTCATTAGAACCCTAGATTAGATCAAGAACAAGTGCACTAACACTTTTGATGCATTGCAGTGTGTTTGGAACCTTTGGGATGCGCCTAGGACACCAGATGTTGTCCCTCTAGCTTGTCTACACCAAGATCACCAATGGTAGCCCCTTGAACAGCTTCTCAAGGCTTTCCAATCAATTAAAAATTTAGGTTTTGCTTTTTGAGAGATTATAGATATATACAAGACACTAGAAACGATTTGTAGCAATTTTAATTCAAGAGAATGTTGGCAATTCTATTTGAATTGATGAGAGATGAAGAAGAATAGAGGGAGAGGCTCCTTTGGGTGGTGGCACCAAAGAAGAGCAGCAGCCTTTGTTATTTTACTCTTTCATAATAACACATTATATAGCTAGGTCACAACTTAAAACCCTTGCCACATGTCACCTTCTGATTGGCTCTTAGTTTAATTGACCCAATTACATTGTGCCAAGTGTCAAACCTAGATTTAATCTTGACTCTGATCATCTTATATGATTAAAAGACAAATGGCAAGCTTATTTATAGTGTCATATGTCACCATCTCATGGTACCACATGTCACCCTATGAAATGACCAAAATACCCCTGTGTCTTAATTTTGAGTTCTCAACCCAAAATAATTATTTCTCTTCTTCTAATCAATTTATATCAAATATAAATTAATTAATTAATCTCTATTAATTAATTCTAATAATTAAATTCATATTTAAACACTTTTAAATATATATTTAACTTATACTATACATCCAATAACCTAGATTTGGTTTTAAGCCATGCTAGGGACTTTGTAATCTAATTGCAAACGAAACCTATTTAATTAATTAATTTTAATTAATCAATTAAACTCTTTAATTAATTAATTAAATCATATTTAACTTGGTGATTACTTGTGTATGTGTGTGACTCACTAGGCTCATCACTAATTGGCAATGAGATATGATATCAACTCTTAATATCATCAAAACTCTTTCTTACCATAAATGATTTCTCTAAATCATTTTAGGCAGCTCATATACTATGGTTAACACCTAGCATAGTATGCCATATCCACCCAATTAGTAATAAGGTTTACCTTAAATGAACCTATAATCATATTTTACCATGCACTAGAATCTCTCTGCTACAAAATCTCAATTTGAGCTGGAGTCATGGTTTATGTCAAACCCCATTTGCTATGAATATTATGTTCTCTTTTAATTCTAGCTCTTGATTAAAAAGATTTTCTCATCAGAAACTCTTTTCTGATTAAATCTATCTATCCTCGCCAGGAACTTGAAACATCAAGAACAATTAAATGAACATAGGATTTTATCCCTATTTACTTAGGGTAACATATTCCATCTTAATCAACACCTACCTCCATATATAACTAGTAGGAGCCAACACATGCCCATATACTCATACATTGTACAAGTATGAAAGCAGTATCAAACTCAAACCACCTATATACAAGATAACTGTGCTATCTCAGGTTTAAAGATTATATGCACTGATATGATTTATAACAATACATTGACAAGAGTAAACTCCATGTGCTTGTCATAAATGTTACTGGTTGAGCCTACTTATCATGTATAAGTGCCTATCATATTTGTTATATGGCATGAGACTCGCCATTCCATCTTATTTACATCTCATATAAATAACTTGGGAACAAACATAATTACAATCTTTCTGGATAAGTCATGTCTTTATTGTGAAATATCCTTGATTGTGAACTTATTTATGATACTTTGTGCTAGAAATACTGTCACTCATATTCTTAATAACTTAAGAATAGAATTTCTAACAAAATATCAATGGACCTTTTCTATTACATATAAATATATTATATAAACGGAAAAGTGAAAATGTCCTTTATTAATAAAAACATGTACAAGATATATACTAAATGATATGCTCTAGGGCATACTACTAACATTAACAGCCACTGTAGGTCATGTCACACTTGGTTAAAATTCTTCAATGTTAGGTGCGGCATAGTTTCTCAGAGGCTTGGTGTCTTGCTCTGCCATATTTGAAGATTCAGCCTCTTGTTGCTTCTTTCCCTTTTTAATAACTTTTAGAATTCTGTCTATTTCCAGATCTAATTCAAGCAATTCCTCCTTTAGTTTACTTCTAGTCATAAACTAAATGATAACTCCTCAAAAGTTATCAAACAAGTCAAGTGAGATATAAGGGTTAAAATAAAATAAAATAAAATGTCTAAACTAATTAAATTATCTATCGTTCAATATCAAAGCACTGATCCCTAACAATAGCGCTAAAAACTTATTATGTAAAATCCCACAAGTGCGTGGATCATTAACAAGTAATCAAGTGATGAGTGAGTTTTGTTCCCACAAGGACCATGTACTGAATAAACAGCAATTACAATTATGATGTGCCTACAAGGGGGTCAAGAATTTTCATCAATTTTAGAATCTTGAAGTATGTTCATCACAAGCATGTAAGGTGGAGAGAACAAAAACTCTTTTATTATGGTTGCATGGCCTTAGCAAAAGCAAAAAAATTAAGTCTATTTGAAGTTAGAAAATTAGGCCTAATTGGAGTACACTAATGAGGCATGTATTGGGCTGCCTTGTGGTGGGCCTTTATTCTTAAAAAATTTGTAGGTCCATAATATCATATTATTTCTTCATTTTTAGAAGCCCATATTAAATAGATTTTAGTGTTTTTTGATGCCTTTTATGTTCCTATATAGGATAGAAGTCAATTTAGCATATTTGACCACCAAATATTCTCCAAGATCTTCAAAAATTATGGCCAGCAATAGTATGGACGAATTTAATTTATCAACTCAGAATACAATCTTAGGAGATTATTACTATCTTAGAAGATTTTGGCTAGCACTTTATTAATTAGGAATATTTGACTTTCCTTTTCCTATTTCTATTATAATTCATTCCAGATCTATATTTCTTTATTCCTAATTAGTTTCTTTATAATTTTCTTCTTTAGTTTCTTATCTTTGCCTATAAGTAGACTCAAATATGTAATATTAAACACAATTAAGAGATTTCAGACAATTCAGACAATGAAGAGAAAGCTTAGCAAAGTGCTATCAATTTCAAGTCTTATTAATCTAGTTTGATTGTGGCGAGTTACTTGACTTATCACAAGGTTCCTTGTGTAGTGTTTACCTTTGAAGTTTGGGTTCTTTGTGACATTCTGAACTTATGAAAGAATTTTTCTCTTCTACTTATCCTTTTATCTTTTTCATTTTGTTTTTAGTTTCAGTTCATAAACATCTAAACTACAAAACTTTTTTCTTTTATCTTTTTTTTTACTTTGTTGCAATTTAAACAAGAAAATTCCAAAAAGAGTTACAATCTAACAGAATTCAATTCTTGTGTTTTGAGTATTCTCATTTGATTTTTACTTATTTCTTATTTGTTTAATGTTAGTTTTCTTGTTCCTTTCTCTTAATTCGAATTTTCTTTTTGTTCAATTCGATTAAGTTATTTCTTCCCTCACCAAGGCACATCAAATAATCTAGATGATTGAATTGTAAAGAAGTAGTAATTAATTTTAATTAAATGAAATAAAATACAAAGCAATTAACTAAACTTGAATATCAATTAATGAAAGCATTCCAGAGCTAGGGGTTCACAATTCAATCAAATACAAATTCAATCCAATTCATTCAATAAATGGGAGATTATTACTTTAAAAGAAATTAATCTTAAGCTACCTTAAGTCCTCTCTCAAAATACTCAAGTTGTATTTTAATTAACCTAAACCCTACTTTCGTGCCAATGAAATTAATTAAAAACCATTATGTTCCTTGATTAATTGTTAGATGCACGTAGAATCTTTGCCTATATCTAGATTAAGAATCCTAAGTTTAATGTCTTATTTATTCTGATATTAATCTTCACCTTTCAGTTCTTTAATAATATCTAAAATCAATACTAAGTGGAGCTCAACACAAAGCATGCGCCAAGAACATAAGAGATTAAATCAAAGGAGAAAATACCCAATTTATTAAAATAGAATCAAACCAAATCCATAACTAGATTAAAAGTGCTACATCTCTAACCTTATAATAAAGAAACAACTCACATATTGTGAGTTTTACAATTAAGTTTATAAAATAATAAAAAAAAGATATGAGAAGAAATAGAGCGAAAGAACCTAAATGGAGAATCACAGCCTTAGACTTTTGGAACTTTAATTGGAACTTTCTCTGAAAACCTTGAAGATCCGTTTCTCCTCTCGCCTCTCTCAAAAGTGATGCGCTCTCATGAAAATAAAAAGGTTGATCCCTCTTGAAATCCTGACTTCTTGTATTTGTATCTATTGAAAAACCCTTATTTCAGAGTCTAAATAGGCTTAGGAAGCCTCTAGGAACTGCTGGAAATCACAAAAAGTTGGGTTGGAGTTTCTCCCACTGAAAATAGCATGGGTCGTTTAATGGCTTTAATTTACATAGCTCTGTCCTGTGCAACCTTCTGGAGCTTTAATTTTTTGCTTTTCTGAGGCACTAGAGATAACATAGGTCATGTTATTTTATTCCTTACGAAACACGGGCCATGTAATTCGTTGCACGGGCCGTGTTTTTCCCTTCTATACTTACATGGATCGTGTGACTTATGACACAGGCCGTGTTGTCTTCTAGCACCTTTTTCGCTGCATTTTCACATCTGACACTTCTCCAATCGCATCCATATCTTCCCGAACAATTGAGACCTACCTAATAAAGGCGAAAACTAAGGAATTGATCAATTTAACACAGAAATTAAAAGAAAACTAAAAAAACTTGAAAATAAGCATGAAAGTAACAAAATACTTAACAAAACGCAATGAATAGTAATGCTAAATTCCTATATGATTTGACTATATTAGTTGCTAGCAACATTAGACTACCAACAACAAGCAAAGATTTAATTCTTGTAAAACAACCCAAAAGCAGGCTTATAAAACAGAATCTAAAAAACCAAAGCACACATGGAGTATGGACTACAATCACAATCCCTTGACCCCCGCATGATCTCAAAGATGTAAAAAATGATAAACTTCAAGATCTCAGCTTAGCAAATATGGAGACAATGAGTTATTTTTTAGGAACTGACCAAATGCTTATAGTCTTTTTTTTTTCTTTTTTAATAAATGAAGGCAAAAAGAGGTGGGTTAAACGCGCAGGTTTTTTTAGCTAAATAGCAATGGTAAATCATCTTCACTAGCGACAGGATATTTTGCACTTCTCAAAAGCATATAGTTTAAGCAATGGGAAATATATTGGGTCACTAATACTAGTGCCAAATTTTAGTGCACTTCGCAAACAAATGTGCTAAAAATTCAATTTTCTTTTAGTATGGTTTAACTGGACTATAGGGTGCTAGGATTGATGGGAGGAGGAAGAGTTGTCTGCCATTCCTCATATAGCATTTCTTGCACTTCTTCTGTTCATTAACTGCTAATATGTAATAGCCTTTGATACACGGTGTGAGGATTCCTTTTGATGTATTTATTGTCACTAGATTTGGATAGATGTATCCTTTTTGTGCAAATCTTGATAATTTTGTTACTTTGGGCGATTTCTTGAAAATGCAATTTATATTTGGTCTATTTTTGTTGAAGGATATATTGAATTTTACGGTTTTGAGGAGGCAATACAGAGTACAAACTGTTTCTTGTCATGTTAAATTGTTAAATTGAATTTTTTGTCATGTTTCTAGCATTAAATTCCAATGTTGATAGTCGCATCAACTTAAATTGCCTCAAGGATTGCTTTCTCCACTAAAAATGGCTAAGAAGTAAAATATATTTAAAAAAATTTAAATTATATTATATTAAAATTTTAGCTAAGTAGAATTTAAATATTTTATATAGTCAATTAAATTTTAAATCATAAGAATTTTAAATTTATATAAACTCTAAAATTAAATTAAATAATAAAAATATAATTATAAATACTATAAATAATGAAGGATAATTTGGGTAAAGCTAATGCTTCCCTCCCCTTCTCCCTTCATACATTCATATATAGGGGAGAGCAGTTTTCGGTTTAAACCAAAAAATTGAACCGAATTGATTCAATTCAGTTCAATCAGTTCGGTTTTAAAATTCAATCAGTTCGGTTCAATTTATAATTTTGATAATTTTGGTTAATCGGTTCGGTTATTTTCATAAAAAATAAAAAAAAAAACCGAACGAACCGAAATTATAATATATATATATAGGAAATCAAAGAAAATCGAACTAAACAGAATCGAAATTAATCGAATCGAACCGAAATCAAAGAAAACCAAACCAAACCTTAAGATTTTTAGTTTTGTTTTCTAATTTTTTTTTTTTTGTTTTTATGTTTTATTATTTAGATTTAATGTTAAAAATATGAAATTTTATAAATTTCTGTTTATCGGTTCGATTCGATTATGTTTTCTCTTATTAATCGGTTTGGTTCGATTTTTAAAATTTTTGATTTTTAGTTTTTAGTTTTATCGGTTCGGTTCGGTTTCGCCGTTTGCACACCCCTATTCATATATTATTTAGATAAATAAAGTTAATAAATTGAAATATATATATATATATATATATATATATATATATATATATATATATATATATATATATATGAAAGCTTAAATTATATAATTTAAAAATATATTGTTATAACTATATATTATATATTAATTTTATTTTTTACTATAACTTTAAATATTAATATATTTAACTAATTAGATAAAAAAAAATAAAACATATTTAAGTGGTAAAAAAATTGAAATGAATGAGCAATTAAATTTGATATTATGATATTTTATTATATTTTAGTATAAAATCAAAATTTATGTTATTTTAAATAATTAATTATCCAAATAAAATCTAAATAGTATTTTTTTTATTTTAATAAAATTAAATTACAATATTTTATTCAAACCAAAAATAAAAAGTTATTTGAAAGTAGGACTAATTAATTAAAATAAAACTATAAGCACTTTTTCAATTTTAAAATTTTCATTTACTTAATTTTATCATGATTGTAAAATTAATTTTAATTTTATTCTATTTATTAAATTAGTGAAAATTCAAATGCAATTCTATTAAATTTTTTTATTTTTTAATAAAATATATTTTAGTTTATTATACTTGAAAATAATTTGAGAATGTAAAATATTTTAATTTTAATTTTATTTTTAATGAAAATAAAATAATTAAAAAACTATTTATATATAAAAATAAATTCTAAGTTTGGTAAAAATTATGTTTTTATGAATATTAATAATTCTTTTAGAAGTAAAAGCCATAAAATTATAACTAATAAAGTAGTTGTGATCCTTGAAATGGATTGAAAATTTAAATTCTAAATTTTAAAATTTAATTAACCTAAAGTTGGGTATGAAGATTGCTTCCGGGTTTGAGATGAAATATCAGTTAAGGAAGAAGAAGGGGGAGAAAAGAGAAGGGAGATTTTTTCAGTTATATAACAGCCATTAAATTCTGTCATGTTGGATTTTTTTTGTTGTTTACTTGATCCTTGGCGCGTGATTATATTTTTTATGCTGATTATACCAATTTGTGTCTAATTACTAAAATTTTAGTGAATTTAAGTCTTCAACAAATTAAAAAAAAAAAAAAAAAAATTGTTTAAGTATTCAATAGGGAAACCCCAATTTGTTCAAGAGTACAAACATGACCAAAAAGCTTATGCTCCGAAACAGGACCAATGACTTCATCAAGTAAAATGCCATGATCCAGGACCCACTGGTCCACCCAAAAGCGAACATCAATCCCTCTCCCAACACACCAATAAACTCCTTCACTAGCATGGTCCCAAACCGACTCCACGCACGAGTCAATGAGAGTCAGGAATCAAATGAACAGTGAATTTTAACTTGGCTCTCTGAACCTTGACCCAAAGAGCCTCGGATTAGAAATAACTCCCCACCCATCATTAAATAACCGTAAATAACTGCCCACCCAAGTTTACATTTATTAAATATAATAATATTTTTAACATTTTAGTGACAGTAAAAAATTATTTTCATGGAGGTAATTTATTATATAGTATAAATTAGCAGAATATCCTGCTGCAAACATCAGCCATGACATTATGGAGAATGACTAAAAGAGATATATAAACTTGTAAACAAATCCACAAACAACTTAGGAGTATTTCCTGTGAAGCAGACAGCTCTGCAAAATAATAATGGCAGAGGGCGGAGTGACCTTTCTGCTTGAAAAATTTGTGCCCCTTTTCGAAAATGAGGTGCAGCTTTTGAGTGGGGGTCGAGAAGAAATAACGTATGCGAGAGGAGAGTTGGAAAGGATAAGGACCTTCCTAAGGGTTGCAGATTCACTGGAAGAAAGTGATGAGGAAGTGAAAGTGTGGGTTAAACAAATCAGAGATGTTGCTCATGACACCGAAGATTTTTTAGATGAGTACAAACTTCCGCAATCACATGATCATGGCAATGGATTCTTTGGTTTTCTCTCCATAAGATATCCTGCTGCATTAAGAACATGAAGGCTCATTGTCGAATAGCATCACAAATAAGAGAAATCAAACCAAGAATCAAAAATATTTCTGTTGGACATCGGAGACTCCATCAGAAGTTCTGCGTAGCAGAACAAGGTGCAAACTCCACCTGTGCAGGCAACGAATGGCAAGACCAGAGAGGGGATGCCCTTCTTCTAGACAAAACCGATCTAGTGGGCATTGATGAGCCCACAAAGAAGCTGGTTGGTTGGCTGGTGAATGGAGGTTCAGGGCGTGAAGTAGTTTCAATTGCAGGGATGGGAGGATTGGGGAAAACCACCTTGGCGAAGCAAGTCTATGATGATGCAGAAGTAAAGAAACAATTCAGCATGCATGCCTGGATAAGAGTGTCTAGATCTTACCAGATGGAAGAGCTCCTTAAAGACATTGTCCAGCAACTCTTTAGTGCAGATAGGAAACCAGTTCCCAGAGGGGAGCAGACAGTATGAACAGCAATCAGCTGAAAACAATAATTAAAGAGCTGCTTCAGAACAGAAGGTACCTAATTGGTTTGGATGATGTATGGCATTTAAATGAGTGGGATGCTATCAAATATGCCCTGCCCACCAACAATTGTGGCAGCCGAGTCATTCTCACTGCGCGTAAGGCTGATCTTGCCTTTACCTCATGTATAGAATCTGAAGGCAAGGTTTATTACTTGGAGCCATTGGCTCCAGACGAGTCTTGGACTCTTTTCTGCAGAAAGACATTCCAAAGGAATTCATATCCTCACCATTTGGAGGATATTTGCAAAAACATACTAAGAAAATGCGAGGGACTTCCCCTTGCAATTGTGGCAGTGAGTGGAATTCTTGCTACCAAAGACAAGCGAAGGATAAATGAATGGGAAATAGTTCGACGTAGCCTTGGTGCTGAAATTGAGGGCAATAATAAACTTAAGAATTTAAAGAAGGTACTTTCACTCAGTTTCAATGATCTGCCATACTATCTCAAGTCTTGTTTCTTATACTTAAGCATCTTTCCTGAGGATCATCCAATAAAGCATATGAGACTCATTCGATTATGGGTTGCAGAAGGATTTCTGGAAGCAAAATATGAAAAGGAATTAGAAGATGTTGCAGAGGACTACCTCAATGTAACTCTTAAATAGAAGCCTGCTTCAAGTAGCAGAAACAACTAGTGATGGACGTATCAAAACATGCCGAACTCATGACCTTCTACGGGAGATTGTCATCTCAAAGTCAAGAGAGCAAAATTTTTGCATTTATAGCCAAAGAACAGAATGTAACATGTCCAGATAGACTTCGGCGTCTATCAATACACAACACATTACAAAATGTGCAACTGTACAGGTGTGTTTCTCAGTTACGTTCATTATTCATGTTTGGGGTTGTAGAGAAGTCACCCATAAGTGGCTTATTTCCTAGCGGCTTTAGGTTTCTTAACGTTTTAGATTTGCAAGGTTCAAATCTAAACAAGTTTCCAATTCAAGTTAATCAACCTATATTACCTAAAGTATCTGAACTTGAAAGATGCAAGGTTGAGATCCTGAAGCTACGAAAACTTCGCCATCTTCTTGTGTATCATTACGATTATGAGTCTTACGCACATTTCCACTCCAAGCATGGATTCAGGGCTCTGGAAAAAATAGGTGATTTGCAGTCACTGTAGAAGCTATGCTTTATAGAAGCAAACCAAGGAAACGGCAATACATTGAAGGAGCTCAGGAAGTTAACCAAATTGAGAAGGTTAGGTGTAGTAAAGTTGAGAAAGGAAGATGGGAAGACTCTGTGCTCATCTATTGAAAATCTTAGCAATCTCCGCGCATTATCTCTACTTTCTGTGGAAGAAGATGAGATACTTGATCTTCAACACCTATTTTCTCCTCCACAATTACTTCAGCAGCTTTACTTGGCAGGACGTTTTGAGACACTACCGCACTGGATTCCTAATCTTGCATGCCTGGTTAGACTGCATTTGAAATGGAGCCGCTTGATGGATGATCCACTTGAATCTCTTCAGATTCTTCCAAATCTTGTGCATCTTGAATTAATGCAAGTGTAAGAAGGAGATACATTGTGTTTCAAGACTGGTGGATTCAAGAAGCTGAAGCTCTTAGGCATCAATAAATTTGATGAACTAAAACGCATACAGGTGGAGGCACGAGCAATGCCCCGAGTGGAGAAGTTGTGTATTCAGCGCCATAAGTTGTTGCAAAAGGTACCCTTGGCAATCGAATATCTGACAAAGCTCAAAGCGCTTGAATTCTTTCATATGCCTCAAGAATTGATCAAGACACTTCATTGTGATGAAAAAGAGAGAGATTATTGGAGAGTTGCTCACATCCCAGAAGTGTATTCAACGTATCGTAGAGATGGGGGATGGGAAGTCTATTTTTTGGAAAGTTTCAATGATCCTTCCAGACAAAGTCCCGTCATAAGGAACCAGGAGCTTTATAATCGCTGGAAATAGCATTTTCCTTGCATGTTGGTTTCATTACCTGTGAATAAAATTTGTAAATAATATCTTGTAAATTACTATGATTGTAAATAGTTAGTAGTTTAATGTTAAGCTTCACTATTGATGATAAAGAAAATTATCTTTAGTGTTGTATAAATAGGACTACACACTAAAGACATTGAACATCAAATATGACATACAGTAGAAGAATACATTTGCTATACGCAACTAACTTCAATCAAGCTAGAATGAATGACTCCTTTTTTCTTTTTATTCCCCTCTAAGGAAGAAAAAGCAAAGACATAACAAAAATGGGAGTACCTAGAGCAAAATCCAATACAGAGGATTGGAAATCTGTATTATATTTGGCAGATGAGAGGAAAAGGGAAATGGGAAGAAAATACAAGAGAAAGAAGAAGAAAAAGGATGATTGAGAAAGAGGAAGAAAGGAGAATAAAAGAGGAATTCAGTTCTGCAATTGCTTAGCACTATTCAACAGGGAATAACCAAGAATTTGCTCCGTGCAACACATACACAATGTGAATTTTGTCGAAGCCTATCAAAATTCTGGATTAATCCAGAGAGAAATGTTACAGTAACGGTTACCATCACAAAACATCTATGTACAAAATCCCGTGCATTCATGGCTGTTCTTATGCAGCTAATGCCATGCACATACCAAAATCTAGAGTTCATTTTAACCTTCCTATGACGATATTTTAGGGTTTCATATCTCCAAATAAGTAAAAATCCTTTTCTTAAGTGCTCTAGCTAAGTCAACAATTTCTGATTCTCTCATTTGCAATGTGATACCGTCACCTGCTCTCCGTATCTGATCTTTTTGGGACAATCTGCTTACAATATCAATGATCAAACTGGCTGTATCTCTACTAGCTGTTATCACTCTCAAGACAATAGCTGAATAACTTGGGTTCGACACAAGTCTATTAAGTAATATCAGCACCTCCCGCATCAGCAAAGTCCTACGTACACAAAAAAAAACCGACCACATAAGAAGAAATCAAGGGTTTGGCCCATGGCAAAAGGAATACAAGAAGACACTGAAATGTTTTGGAAATGTAATGCACTGGCTAAGAATCAACTAAAGTTTCCAGGAAAGTTTGAAATGAATTGTCACTCTCAAGCCAACTTGCAGTCGAAACATTGCAATAATAAAAAATAAAAGTTAAAACTTTCAATCATTTAAAAAAAAAAAAAGAAATAGCAAGCTGCATTAACAGGCATTTCAAAAAATTAAAAACTAAAAAAAATGGAGAAATCACCAAAATAACCAAAACTTTTTAACATAAAATATGTTGGGAATTTTGTGTTTGGAAAGTCCAAAAATGAAAGAATTCAATTCAAGTTGACCAATTCTTATGTTTGGAAAGTTTAAATTTTTAAGAATTCAATGCTTTCAATTAAGAAGTTTAGTTCTTGCCATAAGTAATATATTTTGTAAAAATTCAATTCATTTAATGAACTCTCCTATTAAAACCCCAATATATATTTGCTTCTTTGTAAATAAGGGTAGAATAGGATAAGCATTATCATTTTACTTTTCAATGGCTTCAAACAATATAATTCAAATACATTTTCCTTGTGTTTGGATGGCGGAATTTGAAATATGGAATTTGAATTTGATAAAAGTATATGTTTTGTTCAATTGATTTAGAGTCATGAATATATGTTAGGTTTATAAATGCGGAGAGCATATTATCTGAGTGTGGATTTGAAATGATTTATAAAATGGTGTCACTTCAAATCCTCTTTAAAAGCTCTTAATAAGTATAATGGTGTTATTTAAAATCCATAATTTATCAATAATTTATATTAAAATTAAATCCAAATCCCTTATTTCAAATGTCAGTATCCAAACATAGCATTTTATCATTTTAAAATTTTTTCTAAACACATAAACTTTCTTCCAAAATCATTTGAATTGAATTTTTTTTATAGGATTGAATTGAAATTCTAACACAAGAATCACTCCAAGTAAGGTAATATTTTGTATTAAGAAAAAAATTTAGTCGAATTCATTTCAATCTTTTTGGGGCTATATACAGTAGCCACTGTACCTCAAGAAATATCCATGGAATACTAAAATTTCCATTATAATATTCATCTAAAAGACAGGACAAATGCAAAAAGTACATTTCTTCTCTTGATAAATTTTCTCGCACAAAGTGTTATCATATGTTGGCTGGACCTAAATTTTCCCCAATCAAATATCCACAACATATGATTGACATCTAGATCAGTTGGTCATACTTCTTTCAATTTTTTAGTAATTTCTAATTTTTCTCAATGTTTAGTGTTCCTATTTCAGAAAAGTTTGAATTTGACTTCCATTACCAAAAAGTCTAGTACTCCAATAGTTGAGATACAATGGACAAAATGATTCATTTCTTTGGATTTAGAATTCATCCAAAATGGACGAAGAAATGTCTGCTTCCCAAAGAATCATTTAGCAGATATGACTTAATTGACACCATTAACAAAATTTAGGGTTTTGTGATCTCATTAAACTTCAAGGACTAGATTTGGAAAACCTCAAACCAAGAACAACTTCACACTCAGAGAAAGTGTTAGAAAGGAAAATTGAACAAAAGAGTGAGTCGGACAACATGATTGTGCAGCTTGTAAGTTTTGAGAATGAAATTGAAAAACCAGAACAAGTTCAGGAACCAACTACATTTAAGTAAAGAAATATTAAATGCATGAAGCTATTAAAAAAAAAATCCAAGGGTAGCATGAAAAACCAGAACAAGTTCAGGAACCAACTACATTTAAGTAAAGAAATATTAAATGCATGAAGCTATTAAAAAAAAAAAATCCAAGGGTAGCATGACATCTGTGATTACTAGTTACCTTGCTTTAATATTTTCCGCTGGCTCAGAAGAGACTGATAATTCTACATCCATTTCCGACATCAGAACTTGTAAAATCAACATAAGAAAGTTCTTCTCTCCAGGTAACTTGTGATTCACCAGAATTTCAGACCCAGATTTTACTGACGCAGCTAGAAAAGCTAGCATAATAACAGCTCTCCTACGAAGTTCTATATCCTGAAAAATCCATCAATCAAAGATTCCAACAGATTACATTTTGCAACTACTACCATGTGCAAGTTTGTGTGTGGGTGATGGGTAACAACTTGCAAAATACAGTTTAGAGCCCATTTTGTCTAGCTGCTTTTGTTTTTTTTCCCCCCTTTTCTGGATGTTTTCATTGTTTTTTGCTTAATTTTCATAGTAGAAAATACTGCCATTTACTCTGGGTTGTATGAATTGATGTTATTTTTTTATTTGACTATAAGTAATTTGAAATTAAAGGAAGAAAAGAGGTCAGATTGATTCGGTGCTTGGACTTCCCAACAGCAAAGAACACACCCCTTGTGAGTTCTAGCAGTCTAGAACACACCTAGGGTGTGTTCCACAGTGCATAAAAGAGGCAGGCAGTGTGTTTCCTACTGGTCCAGATGGGAGAGTGCCCAGGATGTGTTTTTTTATTTCTAGTCCAGAGTCAGTCCAGATCTTCCTATAATTTGGACAAGATACAGCTGGAGTTTCACTTTCCTATTCCAAGTTGGATTTATTTTGGTTTCCTATTTCATGTAGGATTTAGTTATTACTTCCTATTCTATTTAGGACTTCAGTTATTTCCTAATGTATTTAAGTTTATCTAAACTTCCTAAAAAGTAGATATATTTTCCTATGCGATTTAGGATATTAAAATCTCTATAAATAGCCATACATTCTTTGTATTTTCAGATTTGAGATTTAATTAATAAACTTCTGCAGAGTTTTTCTCTCAATACCTATGTATCATGTCTAAGTGTTTTTCTCTTAAGTTTCAAGTTATGTCAGGTGGTATCAAAGCTCAGAAATCACTCCAATCGAGATGGCTTACCTTGATAGAGGTGTCAATTATAATGGTTCTCGAGACGGTGACCAGGAAGCTAAAGCCTTTACCATAGGGAGGAAACATTGCAACGATGAAAGCGATGTTTGGAGCAACGGATGGACCTCAAATTCAAGCGTACCAAGAGACGCTTCAAAGAATTTGTAGATCGTCTTGATACTTTGATAATCAATACAAACAAGGATAGGTATGATGATAGAAAGCCAAGGGTAAATTTGGCTCATGGTGACCCTATCAGCAAACCTTTTTCTACACGTAAGCAATATGTCTACAAGAAAGACTTGGAGGAGGAAGATGATTATGAACCAAACAAGTTCTATAGACATCCACGCAACAAAATATATAGAAGAAGAGGTGCATATCAACCAATCTTGGACACGAACAATATGTTTACAAAGAAGATTTGGAGGAGAATGACTTGGAACCGATTAGGTACAATAGGCATCAATGAAATAGTGACTACCGGAAAAGTGGTGCGTATGGCTATGATGAGAGGGTTTTTCCAACCATAACTCAAGACCAATCTAGATTTATAGTTCAGTACAAGGACACCCAACCCAAACATCTATTAGTGGAAAGGGAAGAAAGCAAGAGCAACTTAAATTCGAAAATCAACTTTAAGTTGAAGAGACTAAGGTCGAAGAATCAGAACTAAAAGCTTTGATTGAATTTCCTTTTGCTATGGTTGAAGATGAAGAGCTTAAGGAATGTGTCCTGGGAAATGAAGAATATCATGCCATGGAGATTGTGATGGAAGTTGAGGGAAAACACTCCATGGAGACAATACTAGAAATTGGAGAAAACCAAGTCAAGGAGATAATGGAAATTGAAGATCTTTCTAACTTTTTACCCTTTATTGTTTCCTTTGATTTTATCTGTCCAGGCTTTTCTAATGATGCAAAGGAAGATGTCTCGTTCTTCAATTCAATCTTGTTCAATTCCATTTTGTCGATATTGGCCAAGGAGATTATTAGGTGTAATCCTCCAATGAAGATTTTATTCTCTCACTTCAAAATTTGAGGAAGGATTTATTCCAAGTGGGGGAGAATGATATGGGGGATATCTTGGTTCGTTGCAACTCACAGACAAGTTTTTTCCCAGTGGAAGAGTAGTATGACGTGGGCTTGAGTTTCAAACAGCAAAGAACACACCCCTGGCGTGTTCCAGAAATCCAGAAAACACCCAGGGTGTGTTCCACACTGCATAACAGAGGCCGGCAGGGTGTTTCCTACCGGTCCAGACGGAAGAGTGCCCATGATGTGCTTTTTTTTCCAGTCCAGAGTCAATCCAGATCTTCCTATTTTGGACAAGCTAGTACAGCTGGAGTTTCATTTTCCAATTCTAAGTTGGATTTATTTTGGCTTCCTATTTCATGTAGGATTTCATTATTACTTCCTATTCTATTTAGGACTTTAGTTATTTCATATTTTATTTAGGTTTCCTAAGGTTTTTTAGTTTATCTAAACTTCCTAGAAAGTAGATTTATTTTTCTATTAGGTGTAGGATATTAAAATTTCTACAAATAGCCCACATATTCTATGTATTTTCAGATTTGAGATTTAATTAATAAAATTCTGCAGTGTTTTTCTCTCAATACCTATGTATTTTGTGTGAGAGTGTTTTTTCTTAAGCTTCATGCTGCATTATGGATTGACAACATCCAACATATTTCTTTTGTCACAATGAAGACTGAGCTGCTCTTAATAACGAGTAATTTCTCAAGAAATATTGCTATTTTACTATTTAGCAGGAATTTAGGAGTATGATTTAAGAGTTATAGCATCTTTTAGTTTTGTTTTTATTCAGACTTCTAAACATTGGCTCTAGAATCCTAAATGATTTATGTTATTATTATGATTTGGCTTATATAGGATTAATTATTTAATTTTATTTCTTTTGTGCCTCATGCTCAGGAGTGCCTGCACCTCTAGATCCCCTTTTGTGCCTTCATGCACATTGCACCTTTGATTACTATGGCTTCAATGTTGCCTTTGTACCTTCATGAATTTGATAGAGCCATAACAATAATAATAATAATGACTCCAAAGGTAGCTTGCAAATTACAGTTTGGGGCTTGCATTTGATTTAATTTTAACACAAAATATTAGGGTTGACAAAGGTGGGGAATTGAAAAAGGATCACAAATAAACTAAAAAAAGACAACAAAATGGAATGTTTTCACTTTGCAGTGCAAATTGGCACTGTGAATAGTGCCAGAAAGAGTAACATGAAGAAGATTTAAGGTTTTGATGGAAGGTTAACTTAATAGAAAATACTTGAATTTCAATACCACATATCCACCCTACATTCCCCTCTAATCAATGTAGAGACAATGTAGACCTTTACTATCATCTAAGCAAAATCTGGAGTTTTTCTTTTAGGCCCTATGACAGCATTTCCAACATCTTGTACACAACTTAGGCTGTTCATTAGGGTGCAATGTTGGATGTGCTAAGATAATATTACAACAGTCTTCTAGTAACAATAGGCACAAGTCAAAATTCACAAGCAGAAGCCAAATATCAAGCAGGTTGCATTAAAGGTCAATACTGAAGGAGCAAAAATGTAAGTTAAGAAGTTCAGCATCAACCAATTGTTAAATCAAGAAGTAAACTATCCTGCATACCTGTACACCATTTCCATTGCAGGTAACACAGTCTACCAAACCCTCAAGGATCGCATTGAAATTTTCACAAGCAGAAGCATTGTTATCTTCATTTGCAGCATTATCCCCCTCTTTACAACTAGGACAGACAGAACTCAATAGTTTGGGACCTTAAAAACAAGAACACAAGACTTTTATTTGTGAATGAGACAACCAATTTCGATACAAATATTAAATTCTAGAAATAGGAAGGTAAAAAGAAGCTAATCCAAGAAAGGTAGTTTGATATTTATAATCAGCTGTGAGGAGAGAGAAAAGTCCCAGCTTGAAAGCTCAAATTCAAAGTGAACCCAATAGCCTTTTTCAGCTCTAGTTCACAAGACAATCTGTCAATGATCAAGTAAAACTTCCAGTCACATACAAGAGAGGTCACATTCCTAAAATCCTACAGCGTCAAATAATCTGAAAAAGTATTAAAAAACCAAATCATGTCATTTGAAATAGTCAATTACCCTGTTGCCTTAATATTTTTTTCCTCAATTTGATAGGTCTGACTTCTAACCCCAAAGTTTTCCTAATCTCAATCACCCTGCTGCTGTAATTTAAAATTTTCACAACTATATGTAAGTGTAATGGTCCTAATGGATATGTAAATGTAAAAAAAATATACGTATAAGTTTATGGATATGTAAGTGGAAAAAAGGGGGAAAATATATATATGCTGCTGTAATTTAAAATTTTCACAACTATATGAACTTTTTTTTAAATATTAATCTTTAAAGTTTATATTAATTTTCATAAACTTAATGGTGATTAGTGAGTTTAAAACTCAAGTTAAATTCATATCTTAGTCATTATAGCTAATATTTAATGGATAAGTGTAAAAAGGGAAAAAAAATATATGTTGTAAAGAAAAAAAAACTGTTTCAAAAATTTTTAAAAAATAATTTTTACTTTATTAGTTAATTTCTTTCATATGTTCAAATTTGATGTGAGTTAGTACTTTATATTATTAATATGATACAAGTGACTTATGAAACTAAATTTATTCAAAACGGACTATATCTAATTTGCTGAACAGTGAGATTGACACCTAGAATTTGAAAATGCCTCAAGGAGGTTCTACTACTGGTAAACCAAGTGATGACATTGGATGGAAGTTCGCCACCCTGACGGAAAAAAGAGGAAAAATGACTTACAATTTTTGTGGAAGAAAAATAACTGAAGGAATAACTAGATTGAAGTTATACTTGGCTAATATACCAGGTCAAGTTGTGGATTGTCAAAAAGTTTCATTACAAGTGAGGAAAGACATGACAACTATGTTAAAGGAATTTCAAGTTTCCAAAAAAGACAAAGAGAAGAGAGAGAGAATTACGAGAAGAAATCATGAATATTAACAAAGTAGAGTTAGATGATGCTGATGTTGATGATGAAGAGGATATAGAGTTAGAAATGGCGAGACAAGAAAGTCTATGGCAATTTGATCAAGATGCATTTCGAAGGAGAGCTGGTGCTCATTATGAAGGTGGCAATAGTGGCCGTGATGCTCCCCGGCCAAGCATTAGGCCAATGGGCTACTGTTCGTGAAAAAGGCATAGAAGCCACAAGATATGCAAAGGCATCAACAATAGCTACTTGATTAGCCGCTGTTGAAATTGAGTTGGAGAAGAGTAGAGCGCAATTGAAGCAGTCAAAATTAAAAACAAAATGGTTGAAGACACAAAAGGAAAAGCTTCTTAAAGCTTTTGGCAATTTCGTGATACACAATAGATTACCTTTCAATATTGTGGAGTCACCTTGGACTAGGCCACTTCTTAGAACAGTTGCTGAAGTCAAGCCTAATGTATCTTCACCAAGTTTATATGAGATTTCTTAAGTATATCTTAAAAATGAATACAAAAAAAAAACTAAAAAATGTATTGCTTCATTTGAGGGAATTTGGAAAGAGAGGAGAGTTAACATCATGTGTGATGGATGGAGTGGGCCAATTCAAATGACCATAATCAATTTTCTAGCGTATTCAAATCATGGCACAGTGTTCCACAAGTCCATAGAAGCATCAAACGTAAAACACAAAGATGAAAATTATTATTTTAAAATTGTGAAAGAGGTAGTTGAAGAAATCGGTCTAGAGAAGGTTGTGCAAGTAGTGAAGGGTAATGAGGCTGCCATCAAAGCTGGTGGAAAAAAATTGATGGAGAAATTCCCAACTTGTATTGGACAGCTTGTAGTGCACATTGTATTGACCTTATTTTAGAAGATTTTGGGAAAAGAAAAAGCATTAAGAAAATTATTGATCAAGCCAAAGTTATCACAATTTATTTACAACCATAATTGGGTGGTAAATTATATAAAGAAATTCACAGACAATAGAGATATAATTCACCCTGGCATCACAAGATTTGCCACAAATTTCATTTCATTGGAGTATTTTGCTCGATGTAGGTCGAGGTTACGAAATATGTTTGAATCTGAGCAATGGATAGCAAGCAAGTTTGGTCAGGCTACCAATGAACCTGCTTATGAACCAAAAAAAAAAAAAAAATTGTTCTTGGCTTAGGTAATGAGGGAAGGAATTTTTGGGAGAAAACCCAACAAATAATGAAAATCCAAGAGCCTCTACTCAAAGTTTTAAGATTGGTGGATGGTGATGAAAAGCCAATAATGGATTTCATATTTGAGGCAATGGAAAGAGCAAACTTGTTTATTCAGAAAAATTCCAGAAGCTATATAGAATATTGAAAAATCATTGATAAAAGATGAAATTTTCAGTTAAACCATGATTTGCATGTAGCTGATAAGTTGATGACTTAACGAGTTACCTATACATATATTTACTCAACTCAACTAAGCCTTTATCCCAAAAATTTGGGGTCGGCTATTTGGATTCGCTTTCTCCACTCTACACGATTTTGGGTTAAATCCTCAGAAATGTGTAATGTTTCTAGGTCATGTTGTACTGCTCTCCTCCAAGTCAATTTAGATCTATTCCTTTTTTTCTTTCTATCCTATAACCTAATGTGCTCTACTTGTCTAACTGGAGCCTCAGTATATCTACGCTTCACATGACCAAACCACCTCAATCTCCCTTCTCTCAACTCATCCTCAATTGGCACCACTCCTACCTTTTCTCTAATATTCTCATTACGAACTTTATCTAATTTAGTATAGTCACTCATCCACCTTAACATTCTCATCTCTGCAACTCTTATCTTAGACGCATACGACTCCTTCAGTGCCCAACACTTACTACCATATAACATAGCCGGTCGTATGGCTGTACAGTAAAATTTTCCTTTCAACTAATTGGGAATCTTGCGATCCATATGGTATGGGTTCCTAATTCAACTTCAATCCATCACAATATTATCAATACAGTCAAGTTGGTGATCAAAGCTCTAAAAGTCAGAATCAAAGTCAAGACCAACAGGAACCTCCAAGACACTCATTTTGGTAATAGTAAGGGTAATTTTTTTGCTATATCTAGTATCTACATAATTATTTTAGTTATAAATTGTTTAATGCTAATGATTCCTAAAAAATAATAGATCTAATGTCTTTATTTGATATATTTGTGCTTATTATATAATTGTGCATCTTAGTTTTACTTGTATCTGCCAATATAGTCATTTTATGAACTTTGTGTAGCACTAGGCCTTTATCGTTACGTTACGGCTATTACAAGCTTGTTTCCGCTACACGAAACAGCAACCGCAACCGCAACCGCAACCGCAATTTGAAACCATGTTTGAGACACTAAACTATTAGTCAAGTTTCAATATATATATTAGTGTCTTAAACTATGATTTAGTTTTTTTTTTTTTTTTGGATTGCAAACTTATTATTACTTGAATGCTTATTATGTTTGTTTTATGTTATTTGAAGTTTGTTGGAATATTCTCATTTATTTACTTCTTACGAATTTTTTTAATTTTTGCGCCTTACTCCTAGGTCCCAAGACCCTTGGCGCCTTGAGCCTTTAATAACTATTTGGGTTACTTATAGCATTCTTATTTGGAGGTATTGTAAAACAGATTATATAAAAAATTTTGTAAAAACTATGATTTTATTAACAAATGTCTTCTATTTTACTTTTTTTATGTAACTTATTCATGAATAGAGATGATGAGATATTATGCACCATATTCACATAAATTACATACTTAATAGTCATTTAACATATCAAAAGGATTGTTAAAAGTGCTTTTATTATACGATTAAATTTTTTTAGCTATCAATCACTAGCAATCAACTATTTGCATGATGCCCCAAAACATTTAGAGCACAAAAAACCAATGCCAAAAAAGATGGTAAAAGCTACCCAACCTACTATATCCTTAATCATTTACATAAAAATAAAGGGTGCCAGTGTGTGCATGTGTTTGAATATAGTCATCCACATCCATAAACCATGTCACATTACAGACAAGCAACATCTAATCTCTGTTCTCCAACTTTTAACTATAGACTTTAGCAACTGCTATTCCTGGTTAAGGTCATAAGACCTAAGCTAGTAACACTATTTTATCCCAGAATCACCCATTGGGGAAGTCAACTTAGACAGTAATTAAGCAAATTACAAACAAGTAGCTACATGCAAGATTATGAAAAAAGAAAATGGTAGAAAAAGAAATATAAAAAATAAAATCAATGCAGGCTCACAATTTAGTAGCAAGTATAGTAGATGAAGAGCATCCTTTTGCACATGTGAACTGGCTTCCCTTTTTAAGAATTGTGCAATGCTTTCAAAGACTGGTGGCTGGCCAAATCTGTTCAAGCAAATCCTTGTTTAGGATATAAAAGAACATTACATCCTGTCAGAATATGCAACAAATTGGTTTCAAAGAAACTCACATTTCCCTTTCTGCATGAGCATTTGTTCTCAGAACAATTACATTCATGATAGAGACTGCCTCCAATCTCACACGTTCTTCAGTCTTGCTCACAGCAATTTGAAGCAACAAATAAAATAAAGAAACCCAGTCCACAGAAGAAAGTGGCAACCCATTGTCAACATTCCAGACTCCATTCTTGCAAAGAATTTGAGGATCAGAAGGTATGGTCCCAAACAGTCTATAGCTTGCACAAGATGCCTCGTTCTCACTCTCACTAAACAGGACTCGATCCTTGAAGTTGTTTCCAGGTTTTGCTCCCTCGACCTTAAAACTGTCCCTGAGTAGAGTGCACTGGAAAGATCAAATCAAAGTTCATAAGCACAAGAACAGTAGGAACATTTAGAAGCATCATTTTAAAGGCATGAATCAGTCCAAACATTATGATATCCAAAAAGCAGAGTACCAGCTCCTTTTTCCAAAGCAA
Source organism: Hevea brasiliensis (assembly GCF_030052815.1). Classification (NCBI taxonomy): domain Eukaryota; kingdom Viridiplantae; phylum Streptophyta; class Magnoliopsida; order Malpighiales; family Euphorbiaceae; genus Hevea; species Hevea brasiliensis. The sequence goes on from NC_079510.1 coordinate 14,377,705, forward strand.
TGTTACAGATTTCAGTAAGTTATCATTCATGATTTTTTACGCAAAAGCACTGCATTGCTAGTAGCCTTTTTCTTTACCAAAAAAAAAATTACTACTGTAGTCAAGGATCAAGGATGGCATGAGAATTTCACGCTTATCATGTACCATCATGCAATTTGGAAGTTTTCAATACTGCCATGACCAGTTACCAACTAAATGTTAATCAATGATCACAGACCCACTTCAAAAATACCTAAAACGCTACTGAAAACAATCACCAACAGATGATCAAAAGTATAAACTGAAATCTCTCTCTCTCTCTCTCTCTTGCACACTATCAATCCCACCCCCCCACCCAAAAAAAAAAAAAATCTCCCATCAATAGGTCAAGTCCATAGCATCTGCTCAAATGAATGGCCTTGTCACACATATACAGTGTCAAATCTTTTGCTCCAAATAAATGATCAAAGTTCAATTAATAAAAAGGAAGAAAATATAAGCTAGTGTAGATGATACCTCTTCTCCAAATTCCTTCCTGAACTAAACAGGTGCTTCAGAAACACATGCAATATACTTAGAGAACTACAAAGAATGTCAACCTGTGCAAAGAAGGAGCAAATTCATTGATGTGGACATGGAAAAGTTCCCAGGTGGAGGCTAAGTGCAAGTATAAAAGTTCATAATTATTAAAATTCAGATGAAGAAATCAACCAAGGCATGTAACAAACTCTTAGGGAAACAATCATAAAAGTACAGTATCCATCAACACCTTCAATTGAGCAGTGTATGTCCTTCAATATCAGCAATATATCAAAGAAAATAATGGACCAATGTTTCTAAGGGAAAGCACAAATAAAACAATATTACAGTGAAGTTAAAGAAAAGAACTATGCAACAAACTCCTAATGAAACAATCATAAAAGTTTTGTATTGATCGACACCGTTAATTTAAGCAGTTAATGCATACATTACGGAACTTTCAGCTTCTGCGTGAGCACTATATCCAAGAAAAATAACGGATCAATAATTCCAAGGCAAAGCATTAAGAAAACAGCAGCAAGTGTCTGTGAATTTGCTTTAGAAGGTCACCAATGCACCACTGTAGATGCAACCAATAGTTTGGTACTGCATATATGTGTAAAATCTCTTATCACTTTTTCAAATATCTTCTGCCAAAACAGATTTTCTCTAGCCATATGTATAAAGGTATATGTGAAAGTTATTTCAAGACAACTAAAAAACACAATATTAATTGCAATGAAAGGCCTAGGCATACAGGGGAATCTATTGTAGAATATAGAAGGGGAAAAAGATATAAATGGATTTTCAAGAGGCTAAGTACAGGAAAAGGAAAACGATTTTGCAACTCACATTTTCAAGATAACAGAGATCAATCAAAGGCTGAAGCAACGCCTCCAAATGTAACAGTCCATTGCTGACCTACAATACAGAAGAAAATAGAAACAGAAGCAAACTTATCAAATTCTCACAATGCAATTCAGCTCAAAAATTACCAGCAAAGAAAGAAGATATCCATGGTAAAATTAGGTTTGCCTGCATGTAATGAAATAATACATGATTGTAGACCTCAAACAAAGGAGAGTTAGCCTCTGCCTATAGGCCCTATACTATAGGGTGAAGACATTATATCAGCATCCATTGTTACGTTCAATAACATTAGTGTCAGGTGCCAAACATTCAATTACCAAAGGCTAATATTAGGGTAACTTTCAATAACTATCCCTGAACTTATATAGTTGTAACACTACAGTCCTTAAACTTTAAAACGTAACATAAAACCCCCTAAACTTTCAAATTTTGCACAGTAAAATCCTTCTAACTTTCAAATACTGATTTTTCAGTTGAAAACTGATGTGAACAACTCATGCATGGCTCTTAGTCAACATTTTTCTCTCCTCTCTTATTCAAATTGTAAAATTATTCTCTCTGTACCTGAAAAATCATTCTGTTTACAGTGAGAAAAATAATTCAATTTGCACATAACTTAAGAGAGAAAAGAAAAATATTGATTAAGCTCAACGCTAGAACTGTTCAGGTCAGCGTTTAACTGAAAAACCGACAATTAGAGGTTAGAGGAATTTTATTGTGCAAAATTTGAAAGTTGAAGGGGTTTTATGTTACATTTTTAAGTTGAAGGACTATAATGTTATACTAGATAAGTTCAGGGACGGTTGTCAAAATTTATCCGCTAATATTACTGACACAACCACATAAGTAAGCAATGTTCTTCCAACGCAAAGATTTCTAACAATTTTTCTTCCAATATTAATCAACAATCCATCATCTGTTTTAATGTTTTTATCTACAGCCTTTGCAGTTGCACAATTGAAGTTGTAGTTAAATGTTAGTGATATTTTTTATTTAAATATGATATTGTCATAAGAACTTGGCAAAAGATGCAGAGGTGCACAATTAGAATTAACATCATCAGTTATAACAGAAGGGCTAGGAAGACAAAAGTCACACAAGTAAGGATCTTCCACGAAACTAACTTAAGATTCACAAACAGGAAATTCTGCACAAACAGGAGGAAGAAGAAGAAAAGAAACCTACAAATTCTAAAGCATCATCATCAACCAACAAAGGGTTGCCTATAAACAAAGTTTTTCAAGTCACAAGAATGGTGTCTGCCAGAAGAAGAAGAAGAAGAAGAAGAAGATAGGATAGGAGACCTACAAATTCAAAAGCATGAGCATCAACGAAGAAAGAGTTACCTATACCCAAAGTTGAGTTTTAAACCAACTTTCAAGTTTCAAAAATGAAGTCAGCTACATGACAACAACTTTATACAAGTTTTCAATTTCTCTACATAACTACAATTTTATACAAGTTTTCAATTTCTAAGTACGAGCCATTTCCAAAAATCAATCTCATTGAATATAAAAATGGGAAAGAGCGAGCAAATTTCAGAAGACATATATATATATATATATATATATATATATATATATATATATATCTCACACTTTTACACCCTACCCTACAGGCTAGTCCCACAAAAAAGTAACACCAGCCTCCTTATACTTTTGCCTCAAAAAAAAAAAAAAAAAAAAAAAAACCCTAAATATTAGGATGCTAGGCACAGCAAAATTTTCAACACCTAGCTTCTATCATTAGCTCCAACTCAAACATAAACTTGGTTTCCATTAAAAGAGTTGGTCTCATCAATGATCAACCATACCTTAGTCAATACAGAGTACAAACAAGATATTTTTGCAGCTTCAGAAGCATGAAAAGAGTGCATATGGTACTGCAAAGCTGCATCGGAAGACCATTCACCCACCACAGAGTCACCTGATTTGGAGGACGTATTAATGTTCATGCGCCCAAAAAGAAAATGAAAATCTGCTGGACATGCTATGAACAACTTGGAGATCAGATTTCTTCCTAACTTCTGCTCATTTGTGGAGCCCCATATCCCTAGCAGCTTGTTGCAAAGATTAGTACTGGAAGGTAGATCATCTTTCAAGTCTAAATTGCTAGATTCGCCAGTTTCGTCTGTCTGAACTCCTATGTCCTTTGAGGATGAAGTTGCTAACCAAAACAAAGATATCATGTACACACACACACGCGCACACACAAAGAGAGAGAGAGAATGAGAAATAAAATTGCAAAAACAAATGGAGAGACTGATTATAGAAGTTTATCTGACTCAAGCACCTTACCTAAACATATCTGATATCCCAGCTTGTTCCCTAAAGCTTTTGCATTTCTAGATTGTTGCGGAACCACATGATTGTCGAGAGAAGGAACTCCACATTCCCTGCCATTTCTCATGCCATTCCCAAATTTGTAAATTATTGCTTGGGCACAGTAGCTGATTATAATCTTATATGAAAATTGTAAGCAATATGAAAATGTAGAGAGAGAGAGAGAGAGAGAGAGAGAGAGAGAGAGAGAGATCATAGCTACTCTAAGTTAGTAAAAAAGAGAATCTAGCTACTCTAAGTCAGTAAAAAAGAGAATCATGCTTTGCCAGTGCAGGGTAAGAATCATAATGAATTACAACCGTTGTTTATAATAGATAATAGTGTCACAATCGAACATGACCAACCACATATAAATACTTTTTGTCTGAAACATCCGAAGAAGTGATTGGAGAAGGAATAATACAATACATCTTTTCTCACTAAGTTGAAACATTTCCACACATAATCAATTAACTTAATATGAACCTAGAGAACCACGAGAAGGTGCAGGAGAAAATGTCTTGCTCTCTATTTGCTTAGCACGTGTAATTTTCTAAAATGTAGTAACTTTAACAAGGGCATATTTCCAAAAACAAATGAAAAGAAAAAAAGGAGAGAGAGAGAGAGAGAGAGAGAGAGAGAGAGAGAGAGATAAGGAAAGTATAACATATTACTTAGAAAAGCTTTTGAATGAGGAATCAAGTTTAAGCCAAGTCTTTTGTCATACACCAAACAAAAACGGAGAGGGGTAATGGCAAAGGAAATCAACATTCTTCAGTGCAATGAATGAATGAAACAAAATGTCCAAATAAAAAGGGGGAAAACTCACAAGTTTGTATTTTTTGAGCAGTGGATGCCCATATCTTTTTCCGCAGCATGTGAATATACAAATTTAATCTGCTCCTCATTTTTGTTTCTCTCATTCCTAAGTTCAAAGCATTCTTGTTCCTGAAAGTGTATAATAATTAATCACATAAAACCCCTTTTAAAATGACTCCTTAAGATAAACAAAGGAACTAATGGTAATACAGGATCATAAGTAAATACATAGTATCTCTGAAAACAAGCAACAAAAGTGAGTTTAGTATTCACATTCAAAACCAAGAGGAAATAGTGAAATAACCAAAGAATTGATGATTGATGCAAGATTACGCACATGGAATCTACCCTTCAAGAAGAAATTCAGAGCAAACAGAAGGTATGATACAACAGAGTGCATTAAGCAGGATACACAGCCACACCATCCTTTGTTTGAAACAAATATTAAAGTATACCCAAAGCAAAGCTTCCAAGCACAAGTTAGATATTTAAAATCTTTCTAATCACTTCTGCAATTCTGTTGTCAATAAATAAGCCAACTGATGCTTAAAGAACAATAAGTTTGTTGAGTTAGCCTGCATTAGCGGTACAATAAATTTGTTGAAATTCTCACTTGAACTACCAGGAAAAAATAAAAGCACATCTTTGTAATCAAGAACAAATAGGTGCAACACCAGAAATACATATATAAATCGCACATACCAGGTCCAGCAGCTTCTTTGACACATGACCCAACTCTCTCTGCAATTTGCAATTAATTACATTTCAATCAGAACTGTATTATCCCCAAATCACATACAATTCATAAAAAGAATAAGAAACAACCCTTACTCTATAGACCCATTGAGAAAGTAAATGTTTTGCAATTTAGCCAAAGTGCCACAAGGCTTACACTTGCATATTCAATATTATCCCATCTCATGCTCAATACAAAGCAACATTTCTCAAAATACTAAAAAATAGAAAACATCTCATTTATATTTTGTTTGCAATCATCTCTCTCATGAATTTTTCTAACCAATCCAACAAAACCCAAAATCAAGAAATGAATGAAACCCCTAAAATCGAAATCAAAATCTAAAATTCCATTGACAATCTGAAAAACCCGAACCTTTAATCGATCAATCTCTCGATCTTTGGCGCTGTCTTGGGGAAGAGAAATGGGAGGAAAGACTGAGGCAAAGCCATTGGAGAAACGATTGTCGAAATCAATCGGTCTTTGAGAAAGCTCTCGTGGAGGAGAGTGAGTAATGAAACTATCCTGATGATGTTGAAATGGTGGGATGTAAGTTGATTGAGAAGGGATTAATGGGTCAGGATTTGGCTTGAAAGCAGAAGAACATGAAGAAGAAAGAGCAATTTCTTCAACTTGGCGTAGTTGGTCTAAGAAATCTTCGTCCCATTCTTCATCTCCGTTCATTATTCTTCCCAACGTTTTGCAGAGTGTGTGAGTGTGTTCTTTCTGTAGCAGTAAAGAGAAGCACAAAAACGTAGCAGTTCAATTGAACTTGCGACTGCGGGGGAAGGAGTTTTAGCCATAGCCAAAGCTGTATTATAGCTGAATTTGAGAAACTTAGACGGTAAATTTACTGAAATTTTATTTTATTAATAAAATAGTTTATCAATTTAAATTTTATATTTAAATATTGTTTATTTATTTTGTAAAATATATTATATTATAAATATATTTATGTTTATTTTTAATTAAAATTTTATATTAAAAATTATTTTTATTGATTAAAATATATTTTAATATAATAAATAATTCAAAATTACATAATAATAAAATAATTATAAAACATTATATTGTAAAATTTTTTTAATAAGTATAGATCATATAATCAATCATAATTTTATAAATAAAAATAAAAATTATTTTTTAAAATTACTTATTAGTTTAAAAAAGTTAATATATTTGAGAATAAATTGATGCATACAAAAATTTATATAATTACTTTACATAATTAATAATTAGAAAATAAAAATTTACTAATATAAAATTTTAATAAAAAATTATTGTCCCTTGTAGCAACTCAAGAGGGGGAACAAATTAGGTGTTAATTAAAAAATTTAAAGGCTACAAGGAAAATTTTGAGAGAAATGCATAAGGAAATGAAAAAGAAGATGGAACACAGGTTATCTCAAGCCTATGTCCTCTCCTCAAGGCTCTCGTTAAGAGTTAACTCTACTATAATTCTTTTTTAGGGTGAAGAATAAATTCCTTACACATATCACAAAAGTGAACCCTTACTCTTTTACAAATCCCTTTACATACAATAGCAATTTAATGCTCTATCACGCTCAAGTAACAATAAATACTCACAACAACTTGAATAAACTTTCTGATCAAAGAATTACAACTTAACACAAAGCTCTCAATAATTAATTATAGTAGCTCGAGTTCTAGAGAGAAAATCTTTAAAACTCAATAAATTATTAAATAAATGGCTATTGTAACTTTCATTTAGTTATAAATGATCTCTATTTATAATTTCGGTAAGAAAATGACCGTTAGTGGTGCATTAAATGTAAATATAGCAATTCAACCACCAAAATCCTTGTTTTATTAAGTTGTAAAAATTCAGATTCAACTGCTGAAGTCCCTTACTTCGGCTGTGAAAAGTTGGAGCGCCAAAAACTTACTTTTAAAAATTGAACTTCGACTGTCGAAGTGCTCTTTGGATAAAATGGCAAATACGTTTCAAAAATCCATAACTTTTTAATTTGAACTTGGATTTTCGATCCGTTTAAACCATTAGAAAGCTAATTTAATAAACTTTTCAATGAAAACACTTTCAAAAACATATTTGCATTTCTCAAAAGTAAAAATTTTATTTTACTCCTTATTGGTCAAAAAATAGTAAAAAATAGAGACACTAAGAAAATTTAGAAAAGAAAAACTAAACTTGAGTCTTCATAACCAACTAATTGAGATTCACAAAATAAAAGAAAAAAAATTTTATATTTTAATATCTCATTGATCTTTACTTCAATTTCTTGTTCTCTTTCAATCTTGATTTGAAACAATTTCTCAATTTAGAACTTGGGACCTACAATCTTAATACAAATATTTTCAAGATAGATTAGTAGAATATTAATTATTTATTATCATCAAAATATAGATTAAGACCCTTAGATCCAACAAAAATAAATATAAAATATATTTTATAGGGTTAATTGTAAAAAAAAAAATAAATTTGTCAATTTTCACAGTTAAACTCTAAAGTTTGCATAACTATTAATTAAATTCTCATATTTGATTAATGCTTCAAATTGACCTGACTATCGATAAACCTAGTATGTATATAGAGAATAACCTTTTTTTTCCAATTGTTTAATCTACCTTATAATAGCTCAAAGAAGAAGCTACTGACACATTTGTTTCAGCAAAGAAAAACTCTAAAGGAGAAAGTTACAGACTTGGAGAAAATTAATAATAAAATCACTAAAAAATAGAAATAATTTAGTGAATAATGTGATTAAAATGATATATTAATTTATGATTTGCAGAATAGAGTTGAAGTGTTGATAAGAGATAAAAAGTATAACAGAATTTAACTTTTAATTTCTTATTTGTTCAAATGTATTAATAGTTTATTGACAATTGGGGTAATTTGAAACATCAATAAATGTGAGAGTTTTAATAAGTAATTATGCAAACTTTAGAATTTAATTATAAAAATTGACAATTTTTTTTTTTTACAGCCAACCCTATTTTATATTGTAAATGTATTTAATATAATAAACAAAAATATTTTAATATAAAAGTTTAAATTAATTGACTATTTTATTAATAAATAAAACTTTAAGACCTATATTATAATTTATCATTAATTTTCTTCATTTTAGTTATAATTATGACAATTAATTAAAATTTTGTTATAATATATATAATTTAAAGTTTTGATAACAATTATAAATACCTTAAAAGTTTTAAATTTTTTTTAATAAGTTAAAAAAACTTTTTATTTTCCAACTGTTGGCTTAAAAGATTTTATATAAAACCTCTAAATAGATTCCACTTTATAAAACCTTATTTTGATTATCTCCTAACCAGAATATAAATGGACTATGCCCTATACTAAATAAGTAAATAATAAAATATTCAGAAAAAATAAATAACTAATAAAATATGATAATTATATTTTTTACATTTTAATTTGAATGAAACAGATTTTATATTTTAAATTCATTAATAAATATCAATGTTTTCGTACTTATAAAATTTTGAATTTAAATTTTAATTAAAGTTAATAATAAAAAATTTATTAATAAATAAGTTTTTTAATTAAAACTTGTATTTTTTTTTAATTAAATATGTAAAATACGCTACATCGTTAATTAAATTACCTTTTACTTAAATATTAAAAAGCTAATAAATAAGTCTTAAGTTTTTTTCAAGAATGCATTTATCAAAGGTTTTTTGAAACGAAATATTTCTTTATAAAAGTTTTCAAGGAAAAATATTTTTAGGAAAAATTTATTTTCTAGAAAAATATTTCTTTTGATGAACAAATTTTTTCAATAAATTACCAAAGAAAAAATTTGGTATTAAAAATGTTACGATTATGTATATTTAAAAAAAAATAGTTAAAGTTTTTTATTTTTTTAAATTTTTTGGTACAAATAAGAAAAGCTTTTATTGAAAATAATTTTTTTTATTTATAAAATTTTTCCTTTGAAAATTTTCTTTCTTTGGAAAATGTTTTTTCCAGATCATTTTTTTTTTAAAAAAATAATGTTTTCTTACAATTTTTTTTAATTAATAGAATGTATTTATAAATTTCACAATCTTTTTGTAATACCAGAGAAATCTGAAATTTTTTGTAAATTAAATAATTTTGAGTTTTTGAGAATTTTTAAAAATTGTTTTTATAATTTAATGTAATAATAAAAAAAGTTTTGAGAAATTAAATAATAATTATACAAAAAATACGTAAAAAAAAAAAAAAAAGGAATGCATGCAGATCGATTGAGCAAGTGGATCATGGTTTGGATAGATAACAAAAGTTGTCTGCCAGACAGCCACATTGAAAAATAATAAATGAAAAAATTTTGAATAATACAGTTGCTTTGTCGACTTTACATATTTATGGGAAAAGTTGATTTAGCATTTATAAAAGATAGATTTTAAAAGAAAAACATGTGAGAGGAAATATGAGAGAGAGGCATGTGTTATAACAATGTTTTTACTGTTTTAATGTTTTAAAAGTGCCGATAGTAAAGGGTTTATAATAATTTTTATCTCAATTATTAAAATAATTTATGTTAATTATTTTGGATCCGGTGATTTGAGATTTAAAAATTATTTGAGTTAATTGAATTTAACTGTTATAATTGATATTAAAGCCATTATGAATTAAAAAAAAAATTACATACAATTAATGGACATGCAAGGAAAGGGCTATTAAATAGCGGATAAGTAGAGCTTCAGCTAGTCATAATAACTAGGGATGGTTTCGGCTTAGCAACGAGATGTAGGGGAGTGTTTGATTTACCTGTTGAGTACAGCTGATAGCTGATAGTTGATAGTTGATAGATACCTAAATAAATAATTTATAGTGTTTGATAAGCTTAAAAAAATAGAGTTGATAGCTGATGGGCAACTGATATGATACCCATCAGCTGCAGTTTGTATCAGCTCTATTTTTAGAGCTGTTTCTCATCAATTGATAGCTCATTCGGTTTTATTTTTTATTTTGACTGTTTTATCTTTTTTTATTTAACTTGAAAATTAAAATTATTAATATTTTTATTTTTTTATTTGTAATTTTAATATTTTAATTAATGTATTTCAACTTTGTTAAAATATTTTTTATTAATAACATAAAATATAAAATATTTATTTATATCTAAAAACTTAAAATTAATTATAAATTTTTCTATTAACAATAATAATTATTTTATTATTTTATCTATATTTTTAAAATTATTTAATTATCTTAAAAAATAATTATTTTCTTATTTCAATAATAAAATAAATGATATAATATAATAGATTAATAATTATATTTTTATTTAAATAATATAATATATTAATTTAATAATTATATATTTAATTTAATAATAAAATAAATAATATAATGTAATAAATTTATAATTTTATGTTTATTTAAATAATAAAATAAATTATATGATATATACCCTTATTAGTCATTTCACATATAAACAGCAACAGCTAAATATAATTTTACCAAATACTTAACATAAAACAGCTATTAGCTAATAGTAACAGCTATCAGTTATCAGCTATCAGCTAACAGTAACAACTATCAGCTACCAACTATCAGTTGTATTCAACAGTTAAACCAAACAGGCCCGTAATATTTAATTATTAAAAGCTTAAGGCCCGCTAGTGTGCTGAATGCCTTGAAACTTAGGCACAAAGCGTGTGCCAAATGTAAGATGATGCACAATGTTGCAAAAAATTTTTGTAGGTAATTCTAATTGAAATTGAAATTGAGAAATTACCATTTTAATTTTAAGAAAAAAAAATTAAAGAAAGCTTTTTATTTTAAAATTTAAAAAAAAATATTTACCACTTCTAATTGAGAGATGCAAAGTTTAGGGTTCTTATATGTGCTGAATGGTGTTGCACACTTATAATCATCCCTAAATAAACAAGAGAGATTTAATAATATGTTAACAATAAATTATTGTTAACAATAAATTATTGTTAACAATAAATTATTGTCAACAATTTTAAGATAAAGTTTAAATTATGATATTGGTTCATTTTATTTGATTTGAAGTAAAGAAAATACAAAAATGTAAAAATACATAAATGTCTCACTTAGAATAAATCAAATACAAAAGTAACTGAAGCAACATAAAAATGAATTTTGGCTCTGCTTTTTTTTTGTTTATTTGTAATTTATTATTGTTTTGCTCAAGCATTACACGTTATTGTAATTGTTATACATACTCGTAATTTAATTTTTTATATATAATTTTTATTAATTATATGTATATAATATTATTATAAATATTATATTTAATTATTTGAATTAAAATATTAATTTTAATATTATTATTTTTTAATGGATCATATTTTTATATGCATTATTTTATTAACATATAATATTAATTTAATTATAAACTTAAATGTAATATAATAAAAAAATATAATAATAAGTTTTAAAAATATAAATAGGCAAAGATGTTTGAAAATTAAAATAAATTAATAATAAATGCAAATTAGTTTATTGAATTAAAATCGTTTAAATTATGTTATTTTACATTTTTTTTTAAATAAGTTTGATTTGCCTATATTTTTTCATAATGTAAAATAATGTTGATAATGAAATTTCATTATATAGTTAGATTAATATGAAAAAAATTTATGTATAAAATTTAAAAAAATAATAATTTTCAAAATATATTTTATAATTTAGTGCATAATCATTATAAAATTTTATTTTTATTGCATATATTGAAATTTTATATTATTATATTATTTAATGCAAATAATTTTGAAACCTATTTAATATATTATTTTATTATATTTAATAAGTATTTTAATTTTTTTTAAAATTATAGATTATATTATATATATTGTAACACAATATGGATTAAAATATAAACATAAATTTAATCATGTATTTTTAATTATCTCATAATAATTATATAAATAATACTCTCAAGTGGTATTTTTTTTTTATTTTCCTTTTTTATCTTCCTCTTGTTTTTATTATTTTAAAATTTTAAAACATGAAAACTTGAAATTAATTTTGAGAGAAGTCTACCTTCTCACATAAATATATGCAAAAATATAATTAGTTTTCTTATAACTTTATGATCAAAATCAATAATCTAACTAAGATTTAATAATAAATTAAAAATAAAAAAGATATTTATGCGTAAGTGTATTAACAATGATGTCATTTGATATTAGCAATCTATTTGCAGCCTGTATATATATTATTGAATTTGCAATGATGTCATTTGATATTTGCAATAATAACAAAATTTTAGCAATGACATTCATGTGTAACTATTTTCATAAGAATGATATTTGTGACATACAAAAACTTAAAAAATTTAAAGACTTATAAATAATTTTTGCCCATTGGAAAAAAAAAGACACATAAAAATATAATGAAAAAAGAAAAAAAATCATATTATATGTCAAAATTAATTAAACTTGAATCATAATACATAAAAATAGAATGTTTAAATATAAAAGTTTATCTATTACTAATATTTAAAAAATAGCTATAAATTTATAATAAATAAAATATTTGTCATTAAATAGTTGGAATTTCATATCTATTAATATAAAAAAAATTATTTATTTAAATAGTCAATTTTAATAATAATTTTATAGTTATGTTAATTTTAATAATAATTTTATAATTATGTTAATTAAATATTTATTTTTTAATAGTAATTTTATAATTTAATATTATAAGTTTATAAATATCTAGATTAATTAAAAAAATTAGTGGAAGTGAGATTCGGTATTTAAGGTTATTGATTAATTTTATCAGAATAAACTAAATAATTTTTAATGAATTAATAATACTTATAAAATTAAGAATATGTAATTATAATATGATTTTTGGTATAAGTAGAATGATTATTAAAATAATTTAAAAATTTTAATTTATATTAATTATAGTAATATTAGCAATTGAAATTATTTATAGATTTAGCAATTGATAAGTTATCATTAAAAATTATTAACTGTTAATTTATATAAAATGGCTTTTCATTACTAAAAGCATTAGGGACAAATTTATATAAAATAACTTCCTATTGCTAAAAATATTTACAATAAATATGTGATAATAAATATTATAATAGCTTATTTAAAGTTTTTTTTTCTTATTTTGTAAAATATTATAATAGCTTTTTTTCATTTCAATTTCATTTTCTATTTTGTTTTAAAGTTGCTGAAAATAACCAAAGGATGGGTTAGGATATTAAAAAAAAGGGCTTTCAAATTTAATAATGGGTGAACTTGATGGAAGAAAACCATGATAAATTTTTTAAAATTTTAAAAGAAAGACCTATGTGTGAAGGGTACCTTCTTTATTTTAAATTTGATAATTATAGTGGAATGCAAAATGTAGTTATGAATATATATAACAAACATTCAACTAATGCAATTAATATATAAGAAAAAACAGTCATGAATTATTAAGAATTTAGGTTTATTTCCTTGTCAATTAGTAGCTTGATTCAAAAGAAAGTGTTAATTAATACCTAAAATGTTTAACTTATTAATAGGTAGCCCTCATTCTTAGAGCACTATCCCTGAACTTATATAGTTGTAATACTAATCTTTCAATTTTAAAATGTAACATAAAACCCCGTGAACTTTCAAATTTTGCACAGTAAAATCCCTCTGACTTTCAATTACTAATTTTTTTATTTAGAAACTGATGTGTATAGCTCCTGCATGGCACTTAGTTAATATTTCTCCCTCATTTCTTATGGAAAGTGTAAAATTATTCTCTTTACGCATGAAAAATTATTCTGTTTATAGAGAGAAAAATGATTCAATTTACATATGACTTGAGAAATGAAAGAGAAATACTGACTAAGCTCCATGCTGGAACTGTCTAGGTCAGCGTCTAACTGAAAAACTGGTAATTAGAGGTTAGAGGAATTTTACTGTGTAAAATTTAAAAGTTGATAGGGTTTTATGTTACATTTTTAAATTGAATGATTATAATGTTACAATTAGATAAGATCAGAGATAATTGTCAAAATCTATCCGTTGATTAATACCAAAAAGTTTAACCTATTAATGGGTAGCCCTCATAACACGTTAAGATCCCATCATCTGTAAAATTAACAGTCCCAACTTTATATTAGTTCAATTTGCTTTTTAAAATGTAATCAATTAATTTAATTGAAAATACATATATTTCACTCGCCAAAAATTTGCCCAAAATTCGGCATAGTCTCCTATGTAAATTGGACGTTTTCTAATTTCAATGAGGCCCAATGACCTGCAGATATTCCATTTATCTTCTTCTCCCCACATTAATATCAAATAGAGTACCCAATTTAGGTTTCATTATGTTAATCCTAGGTCTCAATTTATAAGCAATTCAATAGAGTAAAACATAAGTAAATTTATAGTTTAATTACTGGATCAACTTAATTCATAGTTATTTATCAATTATTGACTTACAGAATAAATAATTGGCCCTAATAGGATATAAATACTTTTTTTTTATCAAACTAAATTAATAGGGATTTCAAATTTATCTGTCTCAAATTAGTAGCCTAATTTAAGATAGCCCATCAATTATTTTCTAGAGAGTCCAATTGATTAATCGGAAGCTCCCTTAACCCCTTAGAGTATCGTCATTAGCAATAACTCATGATTAATCTACACTCGTACTAATTTAATTTGGAAAACACATAAAGCAAAGGCCAAAAAAGTAAATCTACAAGGATTTTATTTGGAATATCAAAATTTATTTTGAATCTGCATAAATCAACAAGAATCTAAAATTTTATTACTGAACTAATAAGGATTTTAATTTAATCTATCTCAAATTAGTAGTCTAATTTAAAATAAACCATCAATTATTGCCTAAAGAGTCTAATTGATTAATGGGTAGTCCCATATAATTGCTTAGAGTCTCATCATTAATAACTATCAATTAAGTTAAACCCAAATTAAATTAAATTTGGTAGAAAATTAAATTAATAGGGATTTCAATTTTAATCTATAGGAAATTAGCAGCCTAATTTAAGATAAACCGTAACCTATTATTTCAGACAAAAGAAATGTTCATTTTGTTGTTATTATGGCCTCCTTATCACAAACAAAGCATGATGAACACAACAATGTAAGAAAAATTACTTACATTTTGACAACACAAGCACTTGTTTCAATAACAATATGAAGATTGCCAATTAATGATCACAATATCAAGTCATATATATCCCAAATACCTGTCAAACTCTCTAATAATACAAAATTATATGGCAGCATAAGTGATAATTTTCAATAACGAACGAATGGATGTAAACCACTACCATCATGCCATTTTAAACTAGACAAGCGAAATAGCCAAAATGCAATTTCTGGGCAAAGCAAGAAATTATAAATTTGATTATTGTCATCTGAAAAATATGAACTTCAAATCTTCAAAGAGAACATATAGGCTCAAACATTCATAACAATACAACTACTACAACATATTTATAGTGAAACAGAATCCCAAAACATCAAAATGAATACCATTGAATCTCATCGCAATATACCTACAACCAGAATTGTCACGACCCAAATTCTGGGCCGGACTGGTAATAGCACTTGGGTCAGCATAAGGCTCCCAAAGCCGGTAGTAAGCCTAATTATTTTTAGCTCAACCATAAAGCCAATAAGCATAGTCCAATTTTAAGAAAATAAACGGATAGAGTTCGACCATAAATTGAACTATCCAACAAAGTGTATTAACTCACCCGACCCGTAATAACAAAATAACATAATTTGGGGAGCTCAACTTACCCTCATGATCCTCAATCTGATAAATAATCCAATGGGAGCGCAGCTCTCTCATTCAAGGAAATACTCATCTCATGCATCCAAGCACATTCACATAATAAGTTTACAACACCCAAATAATTAAGTTATTACAATCCCAAAAAAAGGTTAATGCATTATTGGTATATGTGGAGTTCTAGAATATGAATCAAGGAAAATAAAATACAAATGAACTGCTGCTAGTAAACCTGCGAGAAATAAAACAAGTTATTCACAAAAAGACCATCTGTCACTTGAGAAAAAAATAGTTGAACAGGGGCAAGCATTCGACTCATAGAGTAAGATATTAATTTTAAATAAAATTTCTATAATTATCTAGAACTAAAGCATTACCTGGATATGAAATGCAACATAGTTACATAGTATTAAACATTTCAACTAATATTCACATAAAAGATAATTTAGAGCAAGCACATATCTGTGTGTCTCATCAACATATATACATATGGGAGCTGATTTCCTATACAGCTTTCTTAATTCCAATACCTACCAGCTAGGTCAACTCAAGCTGGACTTTTGCTTAATACTCCAAGTGCAGGGGTCAGCAAGATCAACTCAAAGTCGTACTTATCCCGACTTATCCATATATAAGGATTTGGTCCCAGTGAGTTAAGCTCGAGCCGTGACTACCCGTCCTACCCATATCCATATCCACAATACACATATGCTGACACACGCACACAGCTCCAAATTATCTCAAGGCAACATGCACAACAATTTTATCAAGAAAATACAAGGCGTGCCTAGTAATTAACTATATATATATATATATATTTATAAGTGAATGCATGGGCATACCTTGAATATATATAATAATATTGAAATTATAAATAAAATCAATATCTACTCACAGATCAACCAGAAATCACTGTGGCGGCTGGGCAAGGGAGGAAAGTTGACTCTGATCACCTAAATAATTATATGCATGAATTTTATTAGTATTAACTCAAAACAAGAATTTAAAGAGTCAAGAACATCCTATTTTAAGTCAAAAATTCAGCAAAGTTTTCCCTTTACCTAGAACCTACCCAACTTACAAAGTAACTCAAACAACACTTCTAAATCCAAAGGCCTTAAGCCCACATCACAACAACATCATACGACCCCTCCTTGGCTTGTCAAATCAGATAATTCTCAAGTAACTACACACTTCAGCTATAAGGCTTAAAAGTAACATTTTGCAAAAATCATCTAAACCAACTTCAAAAATTCTATAAACATGTCTCGCAGTCCTTAATAATGTGTAATACTATTGCAAAAGGAATTATAATTTTCTGGCTACCCACGAATATTTTATGAATTTTTATTTTAAACCCGACATTAGGTAAAAAGGGCAATTCGGATTTTGGGTTTACCTATGCCAATTTTGACACTTGGAATGCGTTCGGGGTGTCTGAAAATGGTTGGAAGCACTGTAATATTGACCCACTTCCAAAGTGGTCCGATAGCCTACCTATTCGGCCCGAAAATGCAATACTGATCACCAGTAGAATTTTCGCAAAATGAGAACATCTATGGAAAGCCCACAACACTAGGAGTTAGAATATAATTTTTATTTAATTAAATAGACTCATTAAGGACTCAAAAAATCACTGCTAAGTTTGTGGGAGCCATCAAAATTTCGATGTTAAAAAAATTTGAAATTAGTGTCCTTGCAAAGCTCTCGTCGAGTAGAGTGTATTGATGGTCTCGGAATCTCCATGGGGTTCACGGTTTGGGAGAAAGCTAGCCTAAAAGTCGAAATGGACTAAAACTTTTCGGGTTTGATTCACACAAACTGCTTGATAAAAATCGGTGAAATAGGTATCTATGAAAAGCTCTCGAAGAGTATGACACAAAGGAAACTAGACCCAATCTGATTGGTGGCTGGATTGATCGAAATTAGGCTGGAAAGTTGAAGCATCAAGCGAGGAAAGGAGGGAAGCTTTGGGCATTTTTTCAGTCAACTGGGGGGCAGCGCCGATGAGGGTGGCATGCTGGAGGTGCACAAGGGACGACTGGTAGGTAGTGGAGGAGGGAGGAGAGAGAGAAAAAGAAGAGAGAATGTAAGGGGCAGAATCACGAGGGAGGGAGGAAGAGAAAAAGGAAGGAATTGGTCTGATTCAATCGGTCCAATCCAGTCTGATTCCATTCGGCTAATTTGATTCAGGGTACCCGAAATTTGATTTTTACTATACCTTGGGACCCAAAATGAGGCCCAAAAATTTTGAAAAAATTGTAGAAAACTCAAAAAAATTTGTGAAGTCTAAATATATTTTTAAACTTGCCATGTGATCTTTAAATTAATTTTTAAAAATTAATAAAATTAATTGTCTCGAAAAATAAAAACCTAATTTTGAAAACCCAGAAAATTCAAATTAATTTTCATAATATTTAATGCATTAAAATATTATAATTTACACATAAAATAATTATTTAAAAATTCGGGGTGTTACATTCTTTCCCCCTTATAAAAAATTCGTCCTCAAATTTTACATAAGGCAGAATAATAATACAAAACTACATATTAAACAAATATGGATACTTACTGCATATATCCTGCTCTGACTCCCAAATGCACTCCTCCACGGAACGTTAACCATAGAGATTTGCTTTGACTGAAGCTGTCTCATCTGATAGTCCACTATAGCTAATGGCTATGCCTCGAAGGTCAGATCCTCATTTAACTCCATTGTATCTGGTTGCAGCACATGAGAAGGATTAGGAACATGCTTCCTAAGCATGAAAATATGGAACACTGGGTGGACGTGAGAAAGATTTGGCGGCAACTCTAACCAGTAGGCAACTGTTCACACTCTGTCCATGATCTCAAAGGGTCCTATGTAACGGGGCGTTAACTTACCTTTCTTCTCAAATCTCATAACCCCTTTTATAGGAGAGTCCTTTAAGAATACGTAGTCATCCACTGCAAATTTCACATCCTTCTGCCTAGGATCTGTATAACTCTTCTGCCTATTGAAAGCTGTCTTTAAATGTTCCCTAATCAAGGGAATCATCTCTGAAGTATATTACACCCAGTTTAAGTCAGGTACTCTTGCCTCTCCAACTTTTGTCAATACAGAAGATATCTACAGTTCCCGCTATATAATGCTTCATAGGGCACCATCCCAATACTAGAATGTTAGTTGTTATTATAGGCAAACTCCACTAATGGCAGTTGATAATCCCTTTGACCTCTAAAATCTAGGACACACATGTGAAGCATATCCTCCAATGTTTGAATTATTCTTTCAGACTATCCATCTATCAGTGGGTGAAAAGTTGTACTATAATTCAGTTGAGTGTCAAGTACTTCCTGAAGTTTCCTCTAGAACTAAAAAGTAAACTAGGGTCCCCTATAAGATATTATGGAAGCAGGAACCCCATGCAATTTGATTATCTCATAGATGCACAACCTTGCAAACTAAGCAACAGAATAGGTGGTTCGTACAGACAAAAAGTGAGTTGACTTGGTTAGACGATCCACAATCACCTTTGCAGAGTCACACCCACGAGTAGTATGAGGCAATCCTGTTATAAAGTCCATGGTGATCATTTCCCACTTCCACTTAGCGATGGAAATCTCCTACAACTTTCCTGATGGCCTCTGATACTTAAACTTTACTTTTTGACAAGTTAAACACTTGGACATAAAATTTGCTATGTCTCTCTTTATATCATTCCACCAGTACCTATCTTTCACATCATGGTACATCGTTGTAGATCCTGGGTGAACACTATAGGGTGTATAGTGTGCCTTCTACATAATCTCATTTCTTAAGTTGTCTACATCAAGCACATATACCCTGGAGCCTTGCATAAGGGTACCATTTCCATTAAACCCAAATTCATAGTCTTCTCCCTACTGTACTCTTTCCACAATCCGCATTAATTATGGATCTCTATGCTTAGAAACCCTAATCCTACACTGTAAATCTGGTCTTACTCTACAATGTGCTAAAAGTGCACCTGAATCTGTTATATCCAAGATCAAACCCTGATCCATCAACTCATGCAACTCCCAAATCAACGGTTTCCTCTCTGCTGATATATGTGCCAGGCTGTCAGAAAGCTTTCTGCTCAAAGCATCTACCACCACATTCACTTTACCTGGATGATACTGGATGGTGCAATCATAGTCTTTCAAAAGCTCCATTCATCTCCTCTGCCTTAAATTTAAATCCCTCTGTTGAAAGATATACTTTAAGCCTTTATAGTTGATATATATCTCGCCCACTTCACCATACAAATAATGCCTCCAGATTTTAGTGTGAAGACTACAATTGCCATTTCCAAGTCAAGAGTGGGGTAGTTCTGCAAGTGTTTCTTTAACTATCTCGAAGCATAAGCCACCACTTTACCATGCTGCATCAAGACACACCCCAACCCTACTCTAGAAGCATCACAGTACACTGTATATCCTTTTCCACTCAAAGGCAAGGTCAACACAGGAGCTGTGGTTAAATAGTATTTAAGCTTTTGGAAGCTTTCCTCACATTCATCGGACTAGAATAACGGGACATTCTTTCATGTCAATCACATCAGAGGGGCTACTATTCTAGAGAAATTCTGCACAAAACGCCTGTAATAACCCGCTAGGCCTAGAAAACTCCACATCTCGGTGACTGTGGTAGGCCTAAGCCAATTAGTTACTACTTCAATTTTCTTAGAATTCACCTGAGTACCTTCACTAGAGACCACATGTCCCAAGAATGAAATACTCTCTAGCCAAAACTCACATTTTGAAAACTTAGCATACAACTGATGCTCCCTCAAGGTCTGCAACACCATCCTTAAGTGCCAAGTATGTTCTTCCTCGATTGGCGAGTACACCAGAATATCATCTATGAAAACAATAACAAAGTGATCCAGGAATGGCCTAAACACCCTATTCATCAAATCCATAAAGGCCATTGGTGCATTAGTGAGTCCAAAAGACATTAGTAGGAATTCATAATAACCATACCTCATTCTGAATGCTATTTTTGGCACATCATCACTTTTGATCCTCAGTTGGTAATAGCCCAATCGTAGGTCTATTTTTGAAAAGTATCTTTCCCTTACAGCTGATCAAATAAGTCATCAATCCAAGGGAGTGAATATTTGTTCTTAATTATCACTTTATTTACCTGCCTATAATCAATACATAGCCTTAATGATTCATCTTTCTTCCTTACAAATAAAACGGGAGCACCCCAGGGTGAAGTACTTGGCCAGATGAATCCCTTGTCTAAAAGCTCTTGTTGCTGCTCCTTCAGTTCCTTTAGCTCTATCGGTGCGATCCGGTAGGGTGGCATAGAAATGGGGTTTCTCCTCGGCACAATATCTATACAGAACTCTGTCTCCCTATCTAGTGGTAATCTAGGAAGCTCCTCGGGAAATACATTTATAAATTCCCTAACAACAGGTACATCTTCCACATCAGTACCTTCAATAGATGTATCCCTCACTAGTGCCAAATAACCCTGACATTCACGCTTCAACATCCTTTTGGCACTAATGGTTGACACTAGGTTGTACAGAGCCATACTTCTGTTGCCATCAAAATTGAATTCTTCTACCCTACAATATGAAACTACGCCTTTTTATTTCTGCAATTCAAGGTGGCATAATGAGTTGACAACCAATTCATGCCTAAGATCACATCAAAATCCATCATCAGTAAAGGAACTAAATTTGCCAGGAGGATCTTTTAGTCAACTACTATTGGACTGTTTGGAAAAACCATAGCCACCTTGATATTATTACTAAGAGGGATAGCCACAGATAGGGGACACTCTAAAGTAGTAGAATTTCTACCCAATCTCAGATCAAACATAGGGGAAACAAACGAGTGCGTAGCAATTAGGTCTATTAAAACACAAGACTCAAAAAAATAGACTGGAAGAATACCTGCCACCACTGTATTCGAAGCCTGAGCATCCTGGTGTGTCAAAGTGAAAACTTGAGCTTGACTTTTGCCATGAGATGCAGAACCCTAAAACTAACTCTTTCCACCAGATCTGCCTCCAAAATTGCATCCTCCCTGACCACAGCCCTATTGGGCACTAAACTGGCTGCCTGTCATACTGGAAGTACCAGGGAGTAGCTGGCCACTAAATTTTCATCTCATTTTTAGTCCTTGAGCTGGCTTTGAATAATACTATTCACAGACTGAAAATAATACTATTCAGAGTTCGAAATTCTCGGGACGTTACAAGAATCGCATGGGAGGGAGGAAGAGAAAAATGAAGGAGACCTGTCCAATTTGACTGATCCAATCTAGTTCAGTTTGATTTGGCCGGTTCGATTCAGGTTACCCAAATTTTGATTTTTACTCTGCCTGGGACCTAAAACAAGGCTTAAAAATTCCTAAAAAATTACAAAAAAACTCAAAAAAATTTGTAGAGTTCAAATATATTTTTAAACTTGCCATGTGGTCTTTAAATTAATTTTTAAAAATCGATAAAATTAATTGTCTTTTAAAATAAAAACCCAATTTCAAAACCCAAAAAATTCAAATTAATTTCCATAATATTTAGTGCATTCAAATATTATAATTTAGACATAAAATAATTATTTAAAAATTCAGAGTGTTACATGAATAGCCAAAGTTCATTCATGTAGAAAAAGGGATAGATTTTTCATTTATTTAGAAAAGAAATTCAAAGAACAAAATGCTACACAACAAATAGACAGATTCATAAAAAAAAAAAAAATAAGAGACCTAAAAAGTGCATTTAAATCATATTGTTGCATTTCCATGACTCTAGCAATAGAGCTTACCCCAGTTTTGCACATTTGAGCATAACTAGCAATAAAAATCGAAGAATGGCATTAGGAAGTAACATCATGGTTCAAACATGATTTTAACCTATTGAAGTAAGGAATCAACTGAAATGTGGATATCATCGGGTGAGTGAAAGTTCTATGAAGAAGAGTTGCTATTGGTTTCGATGGAGGTGAACCAAAATGAAATGCGGTCTTCGTTAGTATTGTTTTGAGACAAATGTGTCTATTCCAAGTGCTTGAAGCGGGGCTGATTGGTTGCAAGGCCTTAGTGCGTCAATGACGAGATTGAATCCAGCTGAAGTAAGTCCTGTTTCAAATGGGTTGGTTTCAAGTTAGTCAAAGCTAGACAGGGAAGGATAGTGATGTTGTCAAGGAGTAAGGCGATGTTCCAATAGTTTTGGGTGTTGATTGCATGTATAGTAGGATTTTTCACTCTGGCTTCATGGGAGATGAGATTGGATCTTCAAGGAATTGAGGGCGCTGTGAAGTAGGTCTAAGTATGGAGAGAGGGAGGGTACTGCCAGTAAGGAGAAATGAGTTTATCAGCTAGTTGGGATGAAAGAGGCAGTTTACATGAGTGGAGTGTTGAGGTAGTAAGAGCTGGTCTAAATGTTGATTTGGGTATAGGTGCTACTATGTGGATCTAGGTGCTGTGTCATTTTAATAGGAAAGAAATTTTTATTTTTATTTTTATTTTTTTTCTTTCTTAAAGACCTTTTCCCAAAATTCTCTCTCTCCTAAAAAAAAAAAGAAAAAGACAAAGGGCCTATTTAGGCCTTTAAAGTTATTTTAAATAGTCATATAAGTTCTTACAATGTTTTGGGATCTAATTGAGCTCTTCAACTTAACAAAAATAAAATAAATCTTTCAATATTTTTAAAAATATATCAAATAAGGCCCTGGGAAAAAATAAACCCTTTAACTTAAAAATGAATAAAAAAATACTGAACTATAATTTGCCTGTAATATAAATCTGTCCAAGGTCATGTACAAAGATCTTATAGTGCATGGGGTCCTTATTAAAAATCCTGCATATTTGATTTGTAACATTTCGCTGAATATTTGTCGCATCCTAGAGTATATTGATAAGTTGTCATTTATCGAATAATTTAAAAAACTTCTCTACAGAAACTGTGACGAAAATGATAAATCCATAGAAAAGTTTTTTGAATCATTTGGCAGAGAACAACTTATCCATCTACTCTAAGATGCAGTAGATATCCACTGGGATGTTACAAATCATATATATACAATTGCTAATGAGGACCCAATACACTAGAAGATTTTCATGCACAAACTTAGCTAGATTTATATTAGAGGGAAATTATATTTCATTCTCTTTTTTTTATCTAATTTTAAAAATTAAAGAACTTATTTGTCCCTAAAACAATAAAAGGGCTTATTTAATCTATTTTTAAAATTTAAATGACTCATTTGATCCTTTTTAAAATTTACAGGGCTTGTTTAGACCTTAAAATACTTTAAAGACTTATATGACTATTGACACATACTTTAAGGATCAAAATAAGCCTTTTGAAAAAAAAAAAAAAGACAAAATGCATATTTAAGCCCCCTAAACTTTACTTCATATTAATATTAATCCCTTACACATTTTGTTCTACATATTAAGCCCTTAAGCTTTTAAAATGTGGTTCACATTATACCATTTTTTTAATGGTCCGTTAGTGTGTATGATACATTTGCGAAGTGTAGTGGTAAGTTGAAGGGGAAAAATAGTCTAATTGGAAGAGACATTATTGGCATGTAGGAGAGAGAAAAAAAATTAAAATATTAAAACTCTAGCCAACTAAAAAAAAAAAAAAAGAAAAAAACCATTACAATGCAGCATATCTTTGTCCCATTTCTCCTAATTCTCTCCTCTATCTAACTAAGGAAAACTCAAATTTGTGAAGAAATTAGAGATCGATTTCACTTGGGATTTGCCAATCAAGCAGCACTCTCGTCTATCATACTATCAAGAGTTATTAAAAGAGATACAAAATTCAATGGAAGGGCTTCTTGCAACAACTTTTTGACTTTTTATTATGTGTGTTTCTTTATTATAATTATAGACAATGGGTTGTTTACTCCATAATTTAAATGCATTTTCTTGTCTTCTTCTTTGCCATGGGTATCGTACTCCGAAATGGTGGTCCCATTAATGGAGGAAATTGCACTTTATTTAGGGTTTTTTGGTTTTTTAAGCATATATACATTTGGTATTTTAAGATCCTAATATGTTGACATTACCACTGTTTTAGCATAATTATTATAGACCCCTATTTGTGTGACCTTGTGCGTCTGTACATTGAGACCATGAGAAACCCGATGATGAAAAAATTATATGACTATGAGATATATTTAGATGTATTAGAAATGGATAATTATATGTATGACATGTTCCTTGGAGAAAATAATTTTGAAGAGCAATAAATGATTAATTAAATTTAAATAAATTTTTTTGTTTAAATTTAATTTTGAGAATTTATTTAGAAAAAAAAAAACA
The DNA here is from genome assembly GCF_030052815.1 of Hevea brasiliensis. Classification (NCBI taxonomy): domain Eukaryota; kingdom Viridiplantae; phylum Streptophyta; class Magnoliopsida; order Malpighiales; family Euphorbiaceae; genus Hevea; species Hevea brasiliensis. The sequence goes on from NC_079510.1 coordinate 14,402,981, forward strand.
CTAACTAAGCCTGATTGGGCTCATGGGTCCAAGGAGGCCTAGTGAGGAATTTCGACTTAATAAACAAAAGCCCGCCATTCTTTTTTGTTATTTTATTTTCAAAATTAAAGGAAAATTAAAATAAATATAAAGTTTTTCTCTTTAAGACTGCTTAAACTTTATTGTTTTAAGATTACATAAATTTCCTAGATAATTTTTGACCTAAACCCTATAAATACCTTATAGAAAGAGGAGGAAAAAAAAAAAAAAGAGGGGACTCACCTGGCCACAAAAAAGTAGAGACTCTCTCTCTCATCGCCTCCTCTTCCTTCCTCTCTTTTCTTTCCTTCCTTTATTCTTACTTAAAGAAAGTATTTAAGATTTGATTAAATGTGAGTATTATTTAGTGATAAATATTTAAAAAAAAATATCTTATGTTATATTTTCATAATTATATGCTTCTAATTTATCTCATATGCTCATAACATACATGTTTATATGGTGAATTTGAGGAAAATCAACAACTTTATGCACTTTTTTTTTTTCTGAGTTCACTTTTTATTAATTTTTGTGCTTTTTTATTTTTTTAAAAAAAAATTGTTAAAAACTATATTTGTATTTTTCATGAAATTCTAATAATTTTAGGCTCAAGAATCATGAAAAAAAAAACTTCTGTTTTTGAGTTAGTTATGGCAATTCAAAGTTAGGTGTCTGTAGAATCCAATCAGCAAAATAGTCGGCTCTTAGGGCCTATATCTTCCTCGATTTTTAATATTTTTCTGCATTTGTTGATTCTAAAAATAATTTCAGAATCTTAGCTAACTTTTCCTATTGGTTTCATATCAATACCTTTTGTAGTTTGTGACATTCATCGATTTAAAAAAAAAAAGTGCCAATCCGTCTCTAATGTAATATAGTAGTGAACCCGATTTTTATAAATTATCGGATAAGGTTCTTTAATCAATTATTAGTTTTGTAATTTTCTATGATGAATTAGCATGCTTCTAGAATTTTTGTGTAATTACATGTTTTAATAACATTAAAAATTTAAATCTCAAAATATTGTAAATCTGTCCCAATATGGAAATTTCGTGTTATTTTATATATATATATATATATATATATATATATATATATATATATATATATATATTTTTTTTTTTTTCAAAATTTAAATTGTATTTTTATCTAATTTTAATATTGTATATGATGTGATATACTATTATGAAGTATTAAAATTGGATTAAAAGACCCTTAGCCATTAAGTAGTTTTAGCCAAATAGAAGTCTAAATTAATTAGGATATACATGTTAGATTTAATATAAATTATTATTAATTTATTTCATATTATAAATAAAATTGGTAAATAGCCCTAAGGTACGTACCAAAAAGGAATAATAATTGTGTGGAGCTTATATAGAGTTTAATGGGAGCAAAACAAGGATAAACATACCATGCTACAAAAGAAGACTCTTCTTCAAAGATCGCTTACCCCAATAACAATTGTAATTATTTTAAGGTAAGTGTCCCTAAATTTTCAAAGTAACAATTTTATATGAAATATGTAGTAATAATAGGATTTTATAGGATAAATAATAAAAATTAATTTTGTTTGCATTTTTAACTTACTTTTGTGTAAAAATTGAATTAAATAAATATTTAGTAAATTAAAACTAATTTTGTTCGTAAAAAAAAATAAATTTGGCATATAAATAAATTGAATTAAATATTTGGTAAATTATAAAATAAATTGGCATGCTAAAAATAAATTATTTTAGGTTGTAATTATTTGGACCTTATATGTTTATGAGAATAAAATACACACGTGTATAATTTTATTAGTTTAATTATCTTTAGGATAATTTGCTAAATTAATAAATTAATTATTTAAATAGAAATTTAAGGTTATTTATAAATTAAATTGTCAATAATTAATTAATTTTAATCACTTGATAAATATCACTTAATTAAATTTAGTAGCCACATAGATTGAGAATACTTATGCTTGAAAATTATTTGTAAACGATAAATCCTATTTGAACTATTTGTGTGTGTTAGTTTAGAAATTGATAGGTATCCTGAAAAAGATGATCGATAAGAATGCAAAGGAGTGGCACCTAATACTGTTCTGCCTCCAAGAGAGATGCAATGAAGCTGAGCCCTTTTGCTTAACCTATGGGAATGATGCCGTCTTTCTAATGGAAATGGTGGTTCCTTCACTTTGGTTTTCAAGACAAAATGACTTGACCCCAGGTAAATACACAGAGACAATAGCTATGGAGTTGGAAGATTTAGATGAAGTTCGGATGCAAGCCTTCAACCATATGGTCACTCGAAAAAGGAAAGTAGTAAGGATTTACAATAAAAAGATCCGAAGACAGAGTTTTTAAAAAGGAGATCTAGTTTGGAAGACAGTACTACTTGTTGGTGCCAAGGATAGAAGGTTCGGCAAGTGGTCACCAAACTGTGAAGGATATTCCTAGGTGCATTAGACTTAGAGGAATGCTTATTGGCTGGCTAGCCTTACAGGGGAGCCATACAAAAAAGCAATCAATGGCAAGTATCTGAAGAAGTACATGTAGTAGTAATCAAAGGAAGAAAGCTGAGGCTAAATCTGTAGCCCCACCTAGCCAACCCCACGACTTTCTTAACGATTCCTACAAGCATTAGAATAGACAACAAACAACTATGTAAAAGGTGGGCTTGTCGGCTACTAATATAAATAAAAGAGTCAATCTATGGCTCAAATGTTCATCAAAGCTGTCAAAGAACTGTCATGAAAATATATCATACTACATACCATAAAAAGTACAATCACAAATCAAATCCAAATTAATGTAAGGACAGGTGCTCTAATAGATGACCAACGATTACAGTAAGAAGATAAGAACTCAAAGCAACTTTGGTGGCTCTAAATTTGGAGCTCCATCTGAGGAAGTGTCATGTTTAGAAGCTTGCCTTCAACATCTACCTTCTTAACGCTCTAAGTATAGTTAACTTGCATTTCGTGGACCTAATCTAGCAATAAGGCCCTCCTAGCCTTTACCTGGACAATCTCAGCCTCTAGCTTAATCAGCCGTTGATCTAATGTTATGATCTCATCCTTCTTCTCCTAAGCCAAGTACACGTGCAAGTTGACCTGATTTACCAATGAAGAAAGGATGGCCTTCTGAGACATAAAGCCTTGAATTTCCTTAGTCAAAAATTCAGATGCCTTCTTCCTTTCTAGGTGTTGAGGAAACAAATCAGAGAGTTGGGCTTAGAAGTCACCAAATTGGCCAAATGGCTCAAAAGCAGCCAAGGTGGTGAGAGAAGATAAGATCATACCATGTTGGTCCTCATAAAGGTCACCAATCTCTAGGGAGAATAGAAGTCCTAGTCTCTTATTAGCTGCGCTAACAGCCAATACAATAGGCTTAAGAGGAGAGCTAGTAAAATCAATGTTAAGATCGATGAAGTATGAAAGGTCCAAAGCTGATAGAGAATCAGATACGGTCTGAAAACAGATTAATGGAGATGTAAGCACAACTGGTGCAGCAATAGCATCAAGCTCATTAGCTAATGCTATGGTGAAGCAATAGCATGTAACACCCCTTTACCCGATCTACAATGTAGCCGAACAAAAGAATGCCACATTCTGTACCAAAGCACCTAATCTTATCTTATTCAATTGATGATCAATTGGATTCCGTTATAATTTAATCAAGGAAATTTTAAATGAAAACTACAAGAGTTTTCCCATATTATTAATATTTTACCTATTAAAGAATTGTCCTGTTAAAATTTATCCATATTGGAAAGTCTTAAATTTATAACAATTTCAAAATCACAACTCATATTTCCTTATCTATTCACATCCATTTCTATACATAAATTTCCTTCGTTACATTCATTACAAAATGTATACATTTATCATATATCTCAAAATTTAATTACAATACACATGATAATGTACTACTGTGGGCCAACGATCTCTACTAGAATAATGTGCGAAGGTGACAATGACCACTACTGTAGATTAGTCTAAAATCTCTGTCCAAAGTCTTGGGTCCTATCACCTGAACCTGCGCGAAGAGAAATCCTCGCACTAAGCATTTTTGCTTAGTGGTGCACTAACATAATAAAAGTACCATATCCAAACAAAAATAATTTTCATACTTCTATGAAATAAGGAAAATATACATTTAAATATTCATAAATCATTTAAAAGCATATAAAATTTATAACATCAAAATTTATAGTCATTTTATTTATTTAACTACGTAACAATTTTGGATACCTTTCACAATATTTCTCTCTCGTTTTCTCATGTTTTCAGATTTTCACGATCTTTGAAAATATTCATTTTCATAGGATCTTTCATTTTCGTTATTTCGATATTCAACTTTCTTAATTTATTTCGGTGCTCAAAATAACCTTTAACAGGATTGTTTGGACTAGATACACGAGTTTTACTGACAATTGACACTTAGTGTCTCAGGCTGTCATATCATCAGACATTTTAGTGCCTACCAGGTGTACAATATAATTGGACATAAAAGCCATGGGAATAATTATATCGGACACTTGGTGCCTACCAATGATTATTCAAAGCAATCATGAATAAGGGAAAACTATATCAGACACTCGATGCCTGCCAATGGTATCCGGGCATAGAAGCCATGGGCAATACTACTAATCTCGTCCCTTCTTAGCATGCCAATCTATCCAACCTTTGCACTATCTATAACCTCCTCACTTTAGCTAGTCCGTACAGTCTACTGTTCCGGTGACCAATGTCAGTTCGGACAGTTAGAACGCCCGAAAAAGTATTTAAACTAAAGTGAGGAACCAAAATTAACTCAAATATTAATAAAAAAAATTTAGAAAAAATTTTAGAAATAAAATACCACCAAGTTAAATGAGCCAGTGCCTTAGCGATGGGTAACCTAGTGAGAAGTTGCGGTTCTCGCAACTAAGAGCCCTAGACTAGGGGCAAAAATTATAAAATAATTTTTGGGACTCCAGAGAAGGGTCATAGAGGTTCTTATGGCATTAGAATGCCAAGAAAATACTTAGAAAAAATTTTCAATCGGTACAGACAATTTTTATCAGTTAAGCCAAACGGAGGGATTTTGGTCATTTCGTCTTCAGAGATGATTTTTAGCCAACTTGTCCAGTTAAATAAATAATTTATATAACATAAAATATGAATAAATGTTGTTAAAAATTTAATTGCAATTAAATAGACAACAAATGAAGAGAAAATGAAGGAAAATGGACTATGACATCATAATGATGTCATTAAAGTTCTCCCACCCAATCCAAAGTTGACACATGGCATAACTTTATTTAAAAGAGTTAAAATGGGCTGGAAAATGAAATGAAATTAGAACCTCTCTTCTTCATTTCCTTCTTGCCGTCACCCATACTCCCATAACCACCATGAACAAGCTTTTTCAAGCTTGATTTTCCCTAGTTTTCTTCCACAAAAAACCCTAATTGTCAACACAAAAACTTGCTCTTTCATCTTGGTGAAGCTTTTGGGAGCAAAAAGAATTAAAAAGAAAGAGTTCTTATAAGCTTTGGATCAACTCCCTAAGAGGTTAGTGACTTAAACTTAAATTTCACTTTAAATTCATGTTTAATACTTATGAATGAGTGCAAATGATAAGGAAATTGATAGAGTACCATTTGTATGTAACCTAAATTTTCAGTAGCCATGGTTAAGGTTTGTTTGTGATGAGTTTAATGAAGTTAAAAGGTTATTATGGTTGCCCTTAATGTGCATCTTGTAAGTGGATTGATGAAATGCAATCTTAATGCATGGTTTGAAATGTTGAGTTAGGGTTTGGGGTGGAGAAATGGGACTTTGACCATGTGATAATGAAAATAGGTATTAATGGTCAATTAGTGACCATTTAGTTCTATTTAAATAAAAAATGAAGTGTGTTTAGTGATGGGATTTGGGTTTAGTGTGGCTGCCTTTGGTGACCTGCAGAATTGGACATGAGTCCAGCAGGTTTGGGCAGCCATAACTTGAATTGTAGAGGTTTAATTGGTGCAAGGCCAATTGGACATGAAACTAAACACATATGGCACAACTTTGGTGAAGAAACCATGCCCATAAAATCAAATCAAGTGGACCAAAAGCTTTCCCTAATCCGGGTGACCTCCAGTCTGCCTGGGCAAAATGACTAAATGAATAGTATTTGGTCATTTTGCCATAAATCAGTGTAGAAAGGTCCAATTGGCCTGAAATTTTACCAGCAACAATCTGAGATATAGACCAACAACTTTCATGAAGAAATCTAACCCAAATTATGACCAGAACATATTCAAAAGGTGAGTTGCAGTCACTATTCATTATACTATAGATATGGCCAGTCCAGAAATTTTGGACAAAATTTCAATCCGGCCAGTTGTGGTTTTTGAACCATAACTTGAGCTACAAAACTCCAAATGGAGTGATTCAAAAAAGGAAATGCAACTAGACAAAATAAGGAACAACTTTCATGTTGATCAGTTTATCAAATTCCCACTGCAAAATTGACCAATGGAATAGGAAAGACAAAGCATAAAAACTGAAAATTCTGCCCAACTAACATTAAGCTTAGAAATGGTATTGGCAACCAATACCAATAAATTTTGAATGCAAAATGTGGTATGTTGATGATATTAGAACCCATGTACCTATTGCCTATGCCAAAGTCAACATTTTTGTTGATCAATGAATGGAATGGTAACACTAAAACTTAAATTCCAAAAATTGTGAAACTTGAAAGTGTAAAATGCCTTAGTATACCTAACAAGATTGGTTTGGATAGCTTGGCATGCCAATAGGGTTCTATTAGCAGTACTGCATATGACTTCATGCCATTCTGTGTTTCATGGCTTCCCATGCCATTCTGTGACATAATAGACTTTGGCTATGTTATTTGAGTTGATATACTTGGGTTTTAACCCTGACAATTATTACAGCTTATTAGCTGTTCTGTTGCACACCAGGAGACACAATGTGACCGATGGTGTGATGGTCCGAGGAACTTAGTACCCAGTGCCAGTTTACCCGTTTATCCAATTCAGTCGACTGATATAGGTTACTCGGGCAATGATAATAAACCTTACCAAATTTTAATCGAATAATAATGCAAATAATATCAGAAGTTAAGTCTACCAAAAATGTAAACACACATTCTGCATATTCATTTTATTTTATTTTATTTTATTTATTTTATTTTATATTGTCACCACTAAGCAGAATTGCTTAGCGCGTTGCTTTTGCCACGCGCAGGTACTAGAGACCTAGCTGGGGAGCCCAGCAGACATCAGACTGGGTGAGCCTTCAGAGCTGCATCCGGGGTCCAGAGTCACCTCACCTCTGCACTGCATATGGTAGAACATTAGGACTATGGGTGGCCTTTTTGTATTTTTTATTAGTTTGGATTGTAACTATAAACTCTTGTAATTATGTATTAATGTAAATATATGAAATTTCATATTATTGAAATTTTCTGCATAATGTGTGTTGATGACTGAAATGTTGAGAATTATTTGTGAATATGCTTCAAGTGATGAAGTGAACAGAAAAGTTTTTGAAAATAGTATTGTGATTTGAGATTGAGATTTTGAGATTGACTTGAAATGTGTATAATGGAGTTTGGATCTAGAAATTATATTGGAAGTGTTTTTAAACAGGTTCAGAAGAACTGTTTTTCCAATTTACAGCCGGCACTCTGCCGAAATTTCTATAAAATTTGCGGAAAAATTCAGATTTATCAAAATTGAAAATAAATGAATAAAAAGGGATAAATTGTAATAGAAACATAAATTGGTGCTCCGGCACACTGAGTGGCATAACTTACTCGACTACACTATAGACGGGTAAGGGGTGTCACATTTAGTGGTATCAGAACCTGGTTTTGGCGTTTCTGGGCCTAGATAGAGTGCATACCATTGCATTGCATTTGTAAGTATTGAGGTGACACTGATGCATATCTGTTTGTTTTCTTATTTTGAATAGGATATGGATCCTGCTTCGGAAAGAGCAGTTGAAGAAAAAGTAGAGAGTCGTGCTCCACCCAGAGCTGAATCTGGGGGCAGGGGAGAATCTGCTCCACCAACAGCTGAGGCACCTGCCCAACCTCAGTTTGCTCTATTCCAGCAAATGACCGAATTCTATCGGCAAATGATGAGGGCAATACCACCACCACAACCACAGCCACAACCTCCACCAGCACCACAGAAATCTCATCTGGAGAAACTGCGAAAGCATGGGGCTATGGACTTCTTTGGGAAGAGTGAGGATGATCCCATGGCCGTAGAAAACTAGTTGGATAGAACCATCAGAGTGCTAAAACAGCTTAACTGCACCCCCGAACAGAACCTGGAGGGTGCTGTGTCCCTACTTCAGAATGATGCATATCAATGGTGTGACACAGTAACTAGTGAGGTGCAACCTGAACAGATCACCTGGAAATTCTTCCTCACAGAGTTTAGGAAGAAATATGTTAGCAAAGTGCATTTAGAAGAGTGAAGAAGGGAATTTATCAGTCTATGACAGAGACAGTTATCAGTGGCTGAGTATGAGCGTGAGTTTGTCAGACTGAGCAGATATGGGAGGGAGATAGTCCCTACAGAGGCAGAGAGGTGCAGACGGTTTGAAGAAAGGCTCAATGACAACATCAAAGTCATGATCACAGCACTGGAGATCACGGATTTTGCTAAACTAGCAGATGTAGCATCAAAAGTGGAAAGGGTCAGAATCAATGAACAAAATAGAAGGGAAAGACAGCAGAAGAGGGGTCCGGGTCAGTCCAGTACATTTTCTGCTCCCAGTAAGAAGAGTAAGGGTCCTCCTGCTCAGAGTTTAGGACCACCACAGGGTCAAGGTCAGTCTCAGGGGCCCAGACTGCAGTTCACACCTAAAAGAGGCCAGTCCACACCATCAGTAGGTAGCTCTCCAAGGACGGTGTTCAGGGGACCAGCCCCGGCATCTTCTGCCTGTCAGTACTATCAGAAGTGGCATAAGGGGGATTGTTGGTGAGTGACTGGTGCATGCTTACGGTGTGGATCTACAGAACACCAGATCAAGAATTGTCCGAAGAAGACTAATACAGTTGCTCCAACACAAACTGACAAACCTACTCCTGCACCACAAAGGGGTAGGAAGCCCGGTAAACCTGAGGTAGCTGGTCCATCACTGAGGCCTGCATCCGAGTCAGTTGAGATGCCAGATACTAGAGTACCTGCCAGGGCCTATGCCATCAGAGCTCAGGAGGAGCAAGATGCCCCGGATGTCATCAGGGGTACGTTTTCCCTCTACAACACTTCTGTGCATGTATTGGTGGATCCAGGATCCACTCATTCCTACATTTGCATCAAACTGCCCATAGAGAGGGGAGTTCCAGTAGAGGAGAGTGATCAAGACATTCTGATCACAAATCCACTAGGCCACAGTGTGGTAGTGAATAAGGTGTATAAAGGTTGCCCGTTGAGGATTCAGGGGTATGAATTCTCGACAGACCTAATTGAATTGCCCTTCCATGAGTTTGACGTGATTTTGGGAATGGACTGGTTGTCACGTCATCAGGCAATAGTTGACTGCAAATTGAAGAGGATTTCTCTGAGAACTTCTGAGGGTAATAAGATCATTGTTATGGGTGAAAGGACAGATTTCGTGTCCAATGTTATCTCAGCCACAGTTGCAAGAAGATCGATGAGAACAGGTTGTGAAGCTTACCTAGCACACGTGGTTGATACTAGGCAGGCTAAGCCAAACCTGTGTGATATACCCACAGTGATAGACTTCCCAGATGTGTTTCCTGAAGAGTTGCCTGGTTTACCACCAGAAAGGGAAGTCGAGTTTGCTATTGAGGTAATGCCGGGTACAGCACCCATTTCAATTGCTCCTTATAGGATGGCACCCACTGAATTAAGGGAGTTGAAAACTCAGTTGCAAGAGTTACTTGATAAGGGGTTTATACGCCCCAGTGTGTCACCATGGGGAGCTCCGGTGCTATTTGTGAAGAAGAAGGATGGAACCTTGAGATTGTGTATTGATTACCGGCAGTTGAACAAATAATTATGAAGAATAAATATCCATTGCCCAGAATTGACGATCTATTTGATCAGTTGAAGAGAGTCGGTGTATTTTCAAAAATTAATCTCAGATCAGGGTATCATCAGTTGAGGGTAAAGGATGTAGATGTGTCAAAAACTGCATTCAGAACCCGGTATGAGCATTATGAATTTTTAGTGATGCCGTTTGGTTTGACAAATGCGCCAGCAGCATTTATGGACCTTATGAACCGTATCTTCCATCCATATTTAGATCGGTTTGTAGTGGTCTTTATTGATGATATTCTGGTGTATTCCAAGACCAGGGAAGAACATGATGAACATTTGAGGATTGTTCTGCAAACCCTGCGAGAAAAGAAGCTGTATGCTAAGCTGTCCAAGTGTGACTTTTGGATGAGTGAAATCTCTTTCCTTGGACACATAGTATCAGCTGAGGGGATTAGAGTAGATCCCAAAAAGATAGAAGCAGTGATGGAATGGAAGCCTCCCAGAAATACAACTAAGGTCAGAAGTTTCTTGGGACTAGCTGGGTATTACAGAAGATTTGTGAAGGGGTTCTCTCTTATAGCTGCCCCAATGACTAAGTTGTTGCACAAGAATGTGAAATTTGGCTGAAACGACAAGTGCCAAGCCAATTTTGAGAGGCTGAAGGCTATGTTGATAGAAGCACCGGTGTTAACACAGCCAGTGTTGGGAAAAGACTTTGTGGTCTACAATGATGCCTCACATAATGGGCTAGGGTGTGTATTGATGCAAGAGGGGAAAGTGGTCGCTTATGCTTCCAGGCAGTTAAGGCCACATGAACAGAACCACCCTACTCATGATCTGGAGTTAGCAGTAATTATCTTCGCACTGAAGATATAGAGGCATTATTTATATGGTGAAAAATGCTACATCTATACAGACCACAAGAGCCTAAAATATTTGCCAACCTAGAAGGAGCTCAATCTTAGATAGAGGCGATGGATTGAGTTCCTAAAGGACTATGATTGTGTAATAGATTATCATCCTGGGCAGGCAAATGTAGTTGCTGATGCTTTAAGCAGGAAGTCCATCACAGCTTTAAGATCACTAAATGCCTGTCTGTCCTTATCTCAAGATGGAGCTATTTTGGTTGAGTTGCAAGTGAGGCCAACCCTGCTACAGCAGATACAAGATGGGAAGAGGGAAGATGAAAAATTAATGGCCATTGTGGGTAAAATTCCAGAGGGGAAAGAAACTGATTATGAGGTGAAAGCAGATGGGTGTCTGTACTATAGAGGAAGAGTGTGTGTACTAGATGATGGGGAACTGAAGACTAGTATTCTGAAAGAAGCACACACTAGTACTTATGCTATGCACCCGGTAAGCACAAAAATGTATAATGATTTGAAGCCTCATTATTTGTGGCCTGGTATGAAGAGGGATATAGTTGACTATGTGACTAAATGTTTGATATGTTAGCAAGTTAAAGCAGAACATCAAGTTCCATCAGGATTGCTACAGCCTATAAGCATACCTGAATGGAAATGGGATCGAGTCACTTTGGATTTTGTTAGTGGTCTACCTCTCACCCAAAGGAAGCATGATGCAGTGTGGGTGGTAGTGGATAGATTGACGAAGTCAGCACATTTTCTGCCAGTTAAGACTGACTACTCACTGGAGAAGCTAGCAGAATTGTATATCAGTGAGATAGTTAGACTACATGGAATCCCACTTTCCATCATATCTGATCGAGACCCAAGGTTTACATCGAGATTCTAGAAAAAGTTGCAAGAAGCCTTGGGCACACAACTCCGTTTTAACACGGCTTTTCATCCCCAAACAGATGGATAGTCAGAACGATTAATCTAGGTAAACCTAAGAACTAATTAAATTTTTATAATTAATAAATTGAAATGATAGTAACAATGTGAATTATGTGATAGATCCTGGAAGATATGCTAAGGAGTTGTGTCATTGAGTTTGAGGGGAGTTGGGATAGATACCTCCCACTGGCAGAATTTGCATATAACAATAGCTACCAAGCTAGCATTCAAATGGCTTCGTATGAAGCACTGTATGGGAGGAAATATAAAACCCCAGTGTGTTGGACTGAATTGGGTGAAGATAAGCTGGTAGGACCAGACCTGGTGAAACAGACTGAGGAGAAAGTGAAGATAATCAAAGCTAACCTGAAGGTTGCCTCAGATAGACAAAAATCTTATGCCGACTTAAAGAGAAAAGAGATAGAGTATGTAGTTGGCGATAAAGTGTTTCTCAAAGTCTCACCGTGGAAGAAAGTACTGAGGTTTGGGAGAAATGGGCCCTAGGTTCATTGGCCCATATGAAGTCATTGAACGTGTGGGACCAGTGGCCTATCGGCTAGCTTTACCAACAGAACTGGATAAAATTCACAATGTATTCCATGTTTCTATGCTGAGGAGATATCACTCAGACCCTTCACATGTCATTTCCATGGAAGAAATTGAAATCCAACCAGACTTGACATATACAGAAGAACCTATACAGATTCTAGCTCGGGAAGTGAAGGAACTGAGAAATAAACAAATTCCGCTAGTGAAAGTACTTTGGAAGCACCACAACACTGAAGAGGCAACTTGGGAAAGTGAAGAGACGATGAGGCAATAATTCCCTCAACTGTTTGCATCAAGTAAATTTCAAGGACGAAATTTTTTCTTAGAGGGGAAGAGTTGTAACATCCTCACTTTAGCTAGTTCGTACAGTCTATTATTCTGGTGACCAATGTCGGTCTGGACAGCTAGAATGCCCAAAAAAATATTTAAACTAAAGTGACGAACCAAAATTAACTAAAATATTAATAAGAAAAATTTAGAAAAAATTTTAGAAATAAAATACCACCAAGTTAAATGAGCCGGTGCCCTAGCGATAGGTAACCTAGTGAGAAGTTGCGGTTCTCGCAACTAGGAGCCCTAGACCAGGGGGAAAATTTATAAAATAATTTTTGGGACTCCAGAGAAGGGTCATAAAGGTTCTTATGGCATTAGAATGCCAAAAAAATACTTAGAAAAATTTTTCAATCGGTACAGACAATTTGGGCCCGTTAAGCCAAACGGAGGGCATTTTGGTCATTTCATCTTCAGAGATGATTTTTGATCAACTTGTCCAGTTAAATAAATAGTTTATATAACATAAAATATGAATAAATGTTGTTAAAAATTTAATTGCAATTAAATAGACAAGAAATGAAGAGAAAATGAAGGAAAATGGACTTATGACATCATAATGATGTCATTAAAGTTCTCCCACCCAATCCAAAGTTGACACATGGCATAACTTTATTTAAAAGAGTTAAAATGGGCTGGAAAATGAAATGAAATAGGAACCTCTCTTCTTCATTTCCTTCTTGCCGTCACCCATACTCTCATAACCACCATGAACAAGCTTTTTCAAGTTTGATTTTCCCTAGCTTTCTTCCACCAAAAACCCTAATTGTCAACACAAAAACTTGCTCTTTCATCTTGGTGAAGCTTTTAGTAGCAAAAAGAATTAAAAAGAAAGAGTTCTTATAAGCTTTGGATTAGCTCCCTAAGAGGTTAGTGACTTAAACTTAAATTTCACTTTAAATTCATATTTAATACTTATGAATGAGTGCAAATGATAAGGAAATTGATGGAGTACCATTTGTATGTAAACCCTAAATTTTCAGCAGCCATGGTTAGGGTTTGTTTGTGATGAGTTTAATGAAGTTAAAAGGTTATTATGGCTACCCTTAATGTGCATCTTGTAAGTGGATTGATGAAATACAATCTTAATGCATGGTTTGAAATGTTGAGCTAGGGTTTGGGGTGGAGAAATGGGACTTTGACCATGTGATGATGAAAATAGGTATTAATGGTCAATTAGTGACCATTTACTTCTATTTAAATAAAAAATGAAGTGTGTTGAGTGATGGGATTTGAGTTTGGTGTGGCTGCCCTTGGTGACGTACAGAATTGGACATGAGTCCAGTAGGTTTGAGCAGCCATAACTTGAATTATAGAGGTTCAATTGGTGCAAGGCCAATTGTACATGAAACTAGACACATAATGGCACAACTTTGATGAAGAAATTATGCCCATAAAACTAAAAAAAGTGGACCAAAAGCTTGCCCTAATCCGGGTGACCTGCAGTCTGCCTGGGCAAAATGACTAAATGAATAGTATTTGGTCATTTGGCCATAAATCAGTGTAGAAAGGTCCAATTGACCTAAAGTTTTACCAGCAATAAGCTGAGATATTGACAAACAACTTTCATGAAGAAATATAACCCAAATTATGACCAGAACATATTCAAAAGGTGAGTTACAGTCACTGTTCATTACACTGTATATATGGTCAGTCTAGAAATTCTGGACAAAATTTCAATCCGGCCAGTTGTGGTTTTTGGACCATAACTTGAGTTACAAAACTACAAATGGAGTGATTTAAAAAAGGAAATGCAACTAGACAAAATAAGAAACAACTTTCATGTTGATCAGTTTGCCAAATTCCCACTACAAAATTGACCAATGGAATAGTAAAGACAAAGCATAAAAACTGAAAATTCTGCCCAACTAACATTAAGCTTAGAAATGGTATTGGCAACCAATACCAACAAATTTTGAATGCAAAATGTGGTATGTTGATGATATTAGAACCAATGTACCTATTGCCTATGCAAAAGTCAACATTTTTGTTAACCAATGAATGGAATAGTAATACTAAAACTTAAATTCCAAAAATTGTGAAACTTGAAAGTGTAAAATGCCCTAGTATACCTAACAAGATTGGTTTGGATAGCTTGGCATGCCAATAGGGTTCTGTTAGCAGTACTACATATGGCTTTATACCATTATGTGTTTCATAGCTTCCCATGCCACTCTGTGACATAATAGCCTTTGGCTATGTTATTTGAGTTGACATACTTGGGTTTTAACGAGACACAATGGTGATGGTCCGAGATACTTAGTACCCAGTGCCAGTTTACCCGTTTATCCAATCCAGTTGACTGATATAGGTTACTCGGGCAATGATTATAAACTTTACCAAATTTTAATCGAATAATAATACAAATAATATTAGAAGTTAAGTCTACCAAAAATGTAAACACACATTCTACATATTCATTTTATTTTATTTTATTTTATTTATTTTATTTTATTTTATATTGTCACCACTGACATCGACGGTGAGTCTTAGTCACCTCACATCTACACTGCATATGGTAGGATATTAGGACTATGGGTGGCCCTTTTGTATTTTGTATTTTTTATTAGTTTGGATTGTAACTATAAACTCCTGTAATTATGTATTAATGTAAATATATGAAATTTCATATTATTGAAATTTTTTACATAATGTATGTTGATAACTGAAATGTTGAGAATTATTTGTGAATATGCTTCAAGTGATGAAGTGAACAGAAAAGTTTTTGAAAATAGTATTGTGATTTGAGATTGAGATTTTGAGATTGACTTGAAATGTGTATAATGGAGTTTGGATCTAGAAATTATATTAGAAGTGTTTTTAAATTTTCTATAAAATTTGCGGAAAAATTCAGATTTATCAAAATTGAAAATAAATGAATAAAAAGGGATAAATTGTAATAGAAACATAAATTGGTGCTCCGGCACACTGAGTGGCATAACTTTCTCGGCTACACTGTAGACGGGTAAGGGGTGTCACACTATCGTCTAGGCATACTCAAGCCAATTTATTATCATTAGCAATTCAAGGTTCTCATTAGTTTATCATTTCATTATCATTCTTTCATCATTCTGTCATCATCTCATTTATCATGGGAACATAGGTCCCAAACACAATTTCACATGCTATTCATACTTAACATGCCATTGGCATTAATCACAATTCACATTTTAAAACAATTATGCTTATATTTCATAAATTTCAGATTTGGTACCTCAACTTCTTTAATAAATTTGGCTAAGGTATAGTAGGAATTAGGCCATAGCTTCTCCATGAGAATTGTAGATCTATGCCTTATGTTTGTTTTGGCTTTGGAATTATTCAATTTGCATTTGTGTAACTTGACTTATGGCCATTTTGCCAAAACTGTTTCGGTAACCAAATCTCAGTTTTCAGGTCACTTTCAGAATCTAAGCAGATTTCTAAATTCACTTTGTCAAGCAAATTTGGATAGGTTGTAATCATAATTTAGCATCATAGTCTACATATTAATTGTTCACCTATGTCTCAGAATTACACAGGTTTAAGAATTACTCAATTTGGAGTTTTGTAGAGTGAGTTATGCTCAATTTAGTGCATACTGTTTATTTGGTCATTTTTCAAGATTTTAGTTTTGTATTGCCAATTTTTTGCCACAATTCAGGTATCTTCCAGCCAGTTTCATATCAAGCATTCTTCATGAAAATTTTAGTATATTGTCTTATCTTTAATTTACCTTTAGTTTCACATCAATTGGAATTATGTAGCTCAAGTTAGAAGCATTTAATTCCATTGGACTCAAGCTGTCTAGATTCACACTTAATGCACAATACAAATTCATTTAATTTCTTCACCATATCATTAATGTTTCTCAATAAATACACATCAAATAATCATAATACAAGCATAATAGTATTAAATAGGCTTCATACAATGAAAACCCTAATTGTATAAAACCCTAACTTAATTAGAAATAGCTTTCAAAATTTATGGAATTTCTTAGCAGTAACCTTAATTATAAGTCCTAATCAATCTCAATTAGCCTTCAATTCAACAAAACCTTGACTCTCCTTCTTGTTCTCCCAAACCAAAATCCCTTCCTTTAATAACATCCATAATTTAAATCAATATTCATAGTAATCTCCACAATCAAACTTGAATTCTATTAATTCACAACTAACTAAGCTTAAATCATAATTTACCTCAATTGGTCAATCATTCTTCTTCACTAATCTTTCAAATTTCTTAGAATCCTTGCTTGATTTCTTCAAATAAAGGCTTGATACAAGGTTTTCTCTTAATTTTCTATAAAAATTATAGAGGAATTCATGAGTTTAAAGCTTGAAAAATGAAGCTTTAATGGAGGAAAAGAGAGAGAGATTGACGACAAAGAGATGGGAAGAAGAAGATGATAGAGATACGATGATGGTGGCAGTGAGGTGTATTAATGAGGTGTCCCCTTAATTAATATTCTTGTCTTATTTGTTACATAACTATCTAAATGAATATAATTATAATTCTAATTCTAATTATTACAATACAACAATTCCATCTACGTCCTCATTAAATTTTCGTACTCCTTTCAGTTAATTAAATCTCACTCCGATACATCAATCTTGCTTAATTTAATTGAGATTTCTGTCAAAAGTCAACTCTTCAAGTGAATTGACCAAAATGCCCTTCATTAGGTTATACTCCATCTTTTTCAATAATATCGATTAAGTCTATAACCCTATGGTCACTTCGGTTTTTATTCTGCTTATTTTAATTAATTTCTATATCATTTTTAGTCCTCAAGTTGGCTTTGAATAATATTATTCATAGATCGAAAATAGTACTATTTAGAGTTTAAAATTCTTGGGATGTTACATACCATGGTCAATGATGTCATTACGACCTAAGGATCTGGAACCTGCGTGCAAAAGGAAAGTTTAGTACGATAAAACAATATGCTAATACACAAAGGATAAAAAATTTGAAACTCAGTATCTCCTCTCTATTCAAGGTTAGATGCACTAGCTTTCCCACCATCATTAGAAGCAGTATACTACAAAGAGGAAATATCCGTAGTAGAAGTGCCATTGAGATTAGAAGAGTCAGTGCAATCAAAATCAGAGGCAACAAAAATCACAATAGGACTCAATGTAGAGATCTTGGGATCTTTTTGGAGTTGTACATCCTTAGCGCTTGGGAGAGACAAATGCACGAGGATCTCTCTTCATTATAACAAATTACACTTTTTGTGGCAAAAATTTAGTGGGGAATTTATTTTCACCACTAAAATCATTATAATTTCCTTGTATTATGGCAAAATAAAATTTCAACATAAAATATATGTTATTTACAGCGAAAATTAAAATTCACTATAGTAAAGTAGGGAAAAAAAAGTGCATTGACAGCACGCCCAAATTTTGCAAAAATAAGAAAATATTAACAAAAAATTGTTATCTTCCTTATATCTCTTCTTTCTGTGCAGACCATAAAAATTTTTTCTTCTCTTGTGTTCCACTTCCTCTTGCCTCTACTTGTCCATGTTAATCTTACTCTCGATGCTTGTGATGTCTCGCACCCTCCATCGTCTCTAGGGATGGCAACGGGTCGAGTTTTTGCGGGTATCCGATCCAACCGAACCCTAATAGGACGGGTTTGGGTAGTATATAATCGGGTTTGAGATGGGTTCGAGTTTGAAATTTAATACCAGTGACGGGTTCGGGTGGGGTTTAGATTTTATATATTGGATATCTGTTATCGGAACCCGTTTATATAAATATTTAATTAAATATAAAAAATATATTTTTTTAATAATATTTATAAATTTTTATATATTTTATTTTATATAAAATAAAATTAAAATATTTTATGAAATTATTAAAATTTTAAAATATAAATTATTAATAAAAATCATTTTTATATAAATTATTAATTAAATATATAAAATTAAACGGGTTCGGATATTTTTCGAGTAATAACAATCGGGTTTGGGACGGGTTTGGATAATTGAGAATAAATTTTAATCGAGTTTGGAACGAGTTCAAATTTCAAGAATATTAATCAGATTCAAATTCGAATATTGTAATTTTTATGGGTATCCTACCTGTTACCGTCCCTAATCGTCTCCTCTCCACGACAAGTCTCCATTATCAAGGCAATAGTTCTCTTTACTCTTGTTTCCTCTTTAGTTCACTTCCTAGGTCCATTATTATACCATACTAAAAGCCATGCCACTTTTACTGTTTCTAAGGAACAGTAAAAGTTCCTTTCTACCCTTTTTTTCCTACAATTTTTAATTTGCTCAGTTGCTTTTTCTTCGTAATTTGCCTAACTAGATGATTTCAAGTATTCATATACGGCTTGAAAAAGCCGCGTAAGCTAAATTTTCATAAGTTCATCTATTCTATGCTCTTTTTATTTTATAAACATAAACAACCATGATTAAATGATAAACATAAATTTAATTTAATAATAAATAATCGTCCTCTGTTTTATTTTCTTTTAATTTTTTACTTATATATATATATATTCAAATTATTTTAAACATTTCAAAATTTTATTTTAATTTTAATTAATTTTAAATTATTATTATTATTATTATTATTATTATTTTCACTGAAATAATTATGTGTATAATAGAGTGTAATTTGTTATTCTAATAACAATATTATAATTATTTCGGTTTTTTATTTTTACAATTTTTATATTATTTTTAAAATTAAAGATTTTTTTTTTCACATGATATATCTTAAAAAATCTTTTGACATGTTATTTTTTTTAATTACTTTAATATTTTAAATTAGAAGAAATGTACGAATCTCCCTCAAATTTTTGTTTAGATATTTTATTTAATTATTTCAATTTTACATTTATTTATTTTAATTTTTAAAATACGTAAGTATTTATATATGAATTTAAATTATATTTTTAGTATTTTATTTTTCTTTTATTGTCATTTTAGCTATTTTTGAATTATTTGAATATTTAATCATTAAATTTACATTATTATTATTATTATTAAACCAATTTTAATATGATTTTATTTTATAATAAAATTAATTTTCTTTATATGTTATTATATTCTAGAAAATTAGACTTCTATCTCATTATAAAGAAATTTTAATAACAAATTCTTATCAATTTTAGCAATATTTCTTGCACCTTTTTATTTTCATTTTTTTACTATAAACACTACTTTTAAATTGTAAGATTTTGATTGACATTCATTTTTTTTATAATATGGTAATTATTGTTATTACTATCTAAAAAATATTTAAAACATAATATTTATAGACTTTTTCATAATATTTATTTGAAATTGTTAGTTTATTAAATTTGTAAATTTGATTTATAAGTAAAAAATAATTAAATTTATTTTGCTCTTAAATTCTAATGTTGTTTATAATATATTTAATTTATTTTTAATTATTAAAAAATATTTTAAAATAATATCAATATATTTTATTTTTATATATTAAACCTATTATTGTAAGAATATTGAATATTTTTATTAAAATATGTTAATTAATTTTTTTTAACCGGTATTACTATTATCTTCTTTTACAATTAGACACCACAATTAAATATTTTTTATTATTAAATTATATTTTATTTAATATATTATAATAAATAATAAATATTATATTATTAATATTTGTTAGTATTAAACAAAACAATATATACATGACTAATATATTAAAATTTTATTTTAATTGAATTTATTAAATAATTTAATAATTATTAATATTATTTATAAAATATAAGAATAATGTTTTAAATTATTATAAAAAAGAATGAAATATATTTTTAATATAAATATTTTTACTTATTAATTATATTAACATGATAAATATATATATAAAAAAAAAAATCCGCAGCATTGCGCGGAGTTTAAAGCTTGTTTTTCCTGATATCAGAACCCATCCCAAATTCTACTCTAATTTCTCCAAATTCCCTTTATAAATAAAAGGATGTACTTCTATCACAGCCAAGCCTTCTCTGCAAATGTGCAGAAATATTATCAATAAATCCGAACAGAACGAGAATGATGGGTTCTTTAGCTCGTAAAAATTGATGGGTTTTGAGTTGTTATTTTTAATTAGGTTTTCCATTGTGGTTGATAGAGTGAATTCATTGTTGAATGTTACGAATGAGCAAGCAGCTCTTTGGATGGATGGTTGATAATTTCTTCAGGTTCGACAAAATACACCATAAATCGCTCCCCCCTTTTATGGTGTTACACTAAGGCGCCTTAGCTCTGTGCTTCTTGCATGGTCAAAACTCTCTCTTCAAAGCTAAGTTTTCTTATGCTAATTGAGAGTGGAATTGTGTTTTTGTTTTAATATTTTTTTATTTTTTTTGGTGATTAGGCTGAGAAGTAGTTGAATTCTCATGCGTCCTAGTAATCTTGGAGTCCCAAATACAATTGAATGGCTGAATGATGTTTTGCTGCTTAGGGCCAAAGTTGGCATTGAAGTGTGAGCAATTCTCAATTCTCTAAATTGCTGCACCTACTATTTACTTTTCTTGGGTTTCTTAATCGAGCAGCATATTACATAACAATAAAAGTCTTTACTACCTGAAACTGTTTTGGATTTTTAATATGTGCAGTTCTAGCCCTTGTTAAGCATTGTTGAATTCTTAATTCTCTTTATTTTTAGGGTGGTTTTAAATTGTTGTCAATTCTTTTGCAAGTTAATTGAGGGACTGAATTAGCCATTTTAAAAGAATTTGAATTTTTAAAAAGGTAATTGTCCTTATAGTAAAATATTATTTACCCCTCTGGACTTCTGACTTGCCTAAAGATGGAGGATTTACTTCCTTTCAAGGTTGAGGATTTACTTCTCATTTGCTTGGTGAACTGGAAGTAGTCGGAACTGGTTATAGAATCAAAGCCTCTATGTTGGTCCTTTGATGGACCTTGGCTTACTTTAAAAGTTGTTCAGTTTAGGATTAAAATTATAAATTGACAAGTAAAAAATTACATGTATTTTATATTTTACTATAAAATTGACTCGATTAAACCTAATTAAGTAGCCTAATGAACAAGTTTACAGGTAACTAGTGGATTACTAGCTCAATTGTCTTATTAACTGGTTGTTATTCGGTGCAGGTGGACTTGGTGGGGGGGCAATATGATGCAGGGGATCATGTGAACTTTGAAGTTTGGGCTAGGCTGCCAATGGCTTTTAGTGTAACAATACACACACACATACACACACACACACTAAATTATTGCCTATATGCTGAAGGTTAATACAATAAAAAGTAGTATTCTGCTATGTGGGTTAATATAATAAAAGATTTTATTGGTTGCTTACTTCATCAAGGTTTATGTAGAGAAAGTAAGAATAGCATTTCTTTGACTTTAGTATACATGTGAACCATATATGGGCTGACCAGTTTCTTAGAAATTGGAAGTGCATTACTATTTCAATACTTGTAGGATAAACCATCTTTATGTAATGTGAAACAGAGGCTGACCTTACTATCGTTCTTTCAATAAATAGGGTGATGGGTAGCTTATGTAACTATAATTTTCTGGTTTAGTTGTTCTCGAGGCCAAGATGTCGTTTCTCACTTATGAATATGCACATTGCTTTTATTTTTTTGATGTGGCTTGAATCTTCCTAATTGTTACATAGATAATTAGGTATCAACCTTATCTTGTCAGCTTGGATAGAATCTTTCTTTTTTAAGCACTATAAATATGTTGTTAAGGTAGAAAGTATATTTAAATTTAATCATATTGTTTGTAATTTTCAGGTGGTTTATGCTTGTTAACATTGGACTACCTGCTTAAATTGAGGAATTCTTAGGTGGATACTAGTTAAGAATCTGAAACCCCAGCCTCATCTTGAAGGGCTTGCTATTGCTACATGTTCATCAGGTAGCTCAATTGGAGGCATTTTTTCTTGCATCTATTCTATTTCTCATACATATAGATTCAAATCCTCATGGCTCTCTGTGCTTTGATGCTTTTTCAATCAGGAAACTTTGGAAATCTTCTCCTGATAGTTGTCCCTGCAATCTGTAGCCAGGATGGAAGTCCATTTGATAGTGCCACTTGCAAATTTATTGGACTCTCAGGTTGAGCGATTTACTTCTCAAGTTTTTTTTTTTTTTTTAATTTTTTGCTAAACATCATTCCTTTGAAAGTCTAATTTCTGCTGCAATATCTTTTTACATGCATTGACAAGCTGCATCTTGCAAGTTCTTATCTCTTTCAGTTTCACTTGTTTTTTACAATCTTCTGCAGTGTGTTGGACTTCCCTTTGTACCAAGTTTTCTTTGGTAGTTGGAAACTATTGAAGATATGATCCACGGAGTGAATTTTCTCCCTGCTTTTTTCATTGGATATTTAGTTTTTATTTTTCTAGTATTTTTGCTGATTCTTTAAACTCATTGAACTAAAATGGCCTTGAAAGCCCGCTTCTCAAAAATGCAAAAAATTGGATTAACTAAGCTCTACACTAACAATCCATTAATTCTTTGTTCAGGTGTGAATGTAGATCATCTTCTCCAGCATCCAAATTGCCTAGTCCTTAAGTCATAATGTCCTCAAATCTGCAAGTTCTTGAAGTTGGTATAATCTTGCACCTGAGGCAAGGACTTTCTTTAACTTGCAACTAGTAGCCATTTGGCTGATTAATCAATACAAAATTTCATATGGTTTATTCTTGTTATAGTTGACTATCATATGACTACTTAGATGAAGGGGAAAGTTTATTTGTAGTTAAATAATTTGTTTATGGAGCACCTGTAATTTTATATTGGAATGATAGAAATGTAATATTTTTTTGTGGCGAAATCACTTTTTTTTTTGGCAAAATCTTATTTCGCAGCTAAAAATGTTTTGTGATGCAGTACTTGTGGCAAACTAGTGGCGATTTTAATATTCGTTGCTAAAGCTTTCAGTGGTGAAAAATAGAGTTTTAGTGGTGAATTTTTTCCCGCAAAACTCAATTTTGTCGTAGTGCTTCTATTGAGAAGTAGAAGGCAATGTGCCTTGGACCTTAGGCCTGAACTTTAGTGCGGTGGACTTTACTTTCTTGGCAGTAGGAGGGGAAGTATGTGAAGGAGCCACCTTTTATTTCTTGAGAGCACAAGAAACAAGTGAAGCACCTATGAAGAGGCATTAAGTTAGAGAACAAAAAAGGGAAAAGGAAAAAAAAAAAAGAGGTTAAGTATGGAAGAGTTACTAGTGGAATCTAAACTCTTATAGATTCTTGAAATCTACGGGTCCATCAGCTATGAAAAGTGAGAGCAGTAGAAGCAAGGGAAGGCACCAAGCACAATTGTGCAGTCTTATAGAGCCTGGAGTCACTATAAGACTGGAGAATAATATGATCATGAGGAAAAGAGATATTGGGCTTGCCAATTGGGTTGAAGGTAGGGATAGGGGAGGAATACCTTGAATTAGATCGAACTACCGAGACCAAACATAAGGCATGTAAAGCTTTAGTCCTGGATGTGTCACCCTTAATAGAGTAGTATAAATAGTACCGGAGTGCAAAGGCCTCACGGCAATGAAAGAGGCCCAGTGCAGACATCGGTCTCACTCGATGGCACATTACTCCGGCTCAACCACTGAGGTAGTTATAGTGTGGCAAGGTCCTCTGGAGAATTAAAGGGTGTGAAATCATCAAAGCCTCTAGGAGAGGGGGTAAGAAAGAACTGTAACACACTTGCTCTGTACTCCAGTCATAGGCAAGGGACATGACTCGAGACCCAAAGATCTTGATCAGAGGAGTTAGAGGAGAACTTGATAATTAAGGAAAGTATGGGAAAAGCCATAGCTGAACCACCCAAAAGCTCCCATTCACTTTACTCAGAGAGGCATCAAGAATCATCTAAGCCAAAGCCTGATGGAGAGAACCAAGTAACATACTCACCAGGTTGCACTCACCTCCTATAGCTATAAAAAGGGCTAGTGGGAGGAGCTTAATAGAAGGCCGACCAGATGCAGAGCAGAACAACTACTTGGAAAAGAGGCACCAGATGAAAATAATATAAACAACGATAATGGTACTTGTCCTAGCTGAAATCAAGGTATTGAAGAAGTGAACTTCCCCTTGTGTTGATATTTTGGGTTAGGTTTTGTGATCAAGCTGGAGCATCAGTCTTAGTTATTGGTAGATTGTTTAACATGTAAATATCTTTAAGTCTAATGGACATTGGTCCCATTGGCAGGATGAAGGAGTTGCAGGTGTGAGACTAGGTTGCACGGAAACGGGAGGCAGGAGCGTTTCCCCGTTCCGGAAACGTTTCCTTGCCGGAAACGTTAGGACACGGCGAGGAAACGTCTCCGGGCCGTTTCCGTAATTCCTTGAAATCAGAAATGCGTTTCCTTCGCCGGACACGCGTTTCTTTAAAAAAAAAAACAAAAAAAGTCGCACCTCCGGGAAGAAAGGAGAAGGCAAAGAAAAAAGAAGAAGAAGAAGAAGAAGAAGAAGAAGAAGAGGAGAAGAAGGAGGAGTACCTGGTGGTGAGCAGCGTGCCGGCGATGGGAGCTTCCTTCCCCGTCCGATGCTGCTCTGCCAATCAGCCTCCCTTGCCCCTGATGGCGCTGCTCCTTCTTCATGGCTCTGCTCCAGTGCTCCTTGCCCGAATCTTCTGTTTGATTTTTTTTTAATCTTTTTTTTTTTTCAATTTTCAATGTATTAAAACTCTCAAGCTTTTATTTTCAGCATTTTAATATTAATTTTATTATTCTATATATTTATTATTTCAATTATTTATAATTATAAATATATAAATAAATAAATAAATTAATTAATTAATTAATTTCATTATTTTTTTTTATTTTAATATTTAAATTTGTTATAACTAAAACTTTCAAATATATATATATATATATATATATATATATATATTATTTATTTATAAATATATCCCTATATTTTTTATATTTACGCGTTTCCCGGTGTCCGTTTCCGCGTTTCCCCGTGTCCGCGTTTCCGTTTCCGTGCTACATAGGTGTGAGACCAGAGTCGAAGAGAACTTGATATGAGTTTAGGCCAGAATGGAGGTGCAAAGCAAGTCAAGTAAATTAATTTCTGGATAACGATCTTATGCCAGGGGCCTAAGTATATAAGAGATAACCTGTCAATTCACTCAGCCTATCCAATTGTGTATCTTGGCCAATACTTAATCTCCTCGGTTTAAGAATAATTTTTAGGGTGTTCTAATTAAATATCTCATCAATTTGGCTAGGGGGAAAACGAAAATCAGGAAAACAGTAGTGGTATGCAAAGGACTAATGCTGACATTGGCCACATCCAGGTCCTGCAGAGGAAGAATTAAAGAGGAGTTAAAGACAACTAGGAAACACCATGGAAAGTGGTCAAAAGAGATGCAAATGGGATGAGAATACTTATTGTCACAGATGAACCAGTTGTACAAGGACCAGCACTCGAAGAGCTACTGAATGAAGAAGGAGAACAACTTGAGGTAGCATCAGCAGAAGCAATAACAGCACCTGGTCAGAGAAAATTTTGGCAGAGTTTCCCCTGCATCGGGAATGGACAGAAACTTGACCTGCTAAAATAAAGGCCAATCTTTGAAAAAGCAACAAACACAACCTATAGGGAAACACAGAAGCATAAGAGCAACAAATAGCACAATTCGATCGGGATGCAGCATTAATGTAAGTTTAGGTGCAGTGGAAAATTTACCTCTAACTACTATGGAAAAAGGGTTAATGCTAAACATTGAAAAGTTGGGAGGTGAGAAAACTCTCAGGGCTGAAGAAGTATTAGGTCCCGGAATAAAGGTAGTCAGGGGAGATATTACTAATGGATGACATTTTTACAGTGCAAAATTTGAGGACAAACATAATGCAAGCAAATTATTTAACATGCCCCAAGTGTACAAATAAAACTTAGATAGCATAAAGGTACCAATTTATTATCCGAATAAACAAAACTCACAGTACTTGCAATTTCTCCAACCCTTCTTAAATTCTTTCAAATCTCATTCAAATCAAAATACACAGACAATACTCACCCATATTATTGAAAAATGGCTATTAGTGCCAAGGTTTGGTTCAAAGAAAGCATAAAATCGAAAAGAGGAGATGAAAATGTACCTAGTATATGTCAAGTATGGACCGAAACAACATGGGAATTGTTGAAGATGAACTGAAAGCTATCGGCGAAGAGGTTTGCCGGTGGTGGATGCTGAGCGACGGCAAGTACGACTAAAGGAGAGCCGATGTCAGTCATGGTACAATGGCAAACGTAAGAAACGAATAATGGAGGTGATGGTGCGCCAAAGAGAAAAAAAAAAAAAAAAAAAAAAAGAGAGAGAGAGAGGGAAGGAAAGAAAAGTTTGAGTTTTTATGAGTTTATGGTTATAGAAGGAGAATGATGTTGAGTTTAAGTTTTTGGGAATGAAGATATACTAGGTACAATAAGTGAGCAACTCCTTACCCATCACATCTCATGTGAGGTTTAATCCTTTAGCTAGCCCCTAATACTCAAAATCTCAGGTACATCCAATATTGACTTATCTTGCATTAGTTAAGTTGATCTCATTGAGCCAGTAATTATGCAAATAATTTTAATGTCCTCAGATAAATCCAATATTAGCCACCAACCATTTACATATTTATAACATCTCATGCTTAACAATTATTCTTAAGAAAATCTCTTAAATTAATTGCATCTTATGCAAGTATTTTAAATTTCTTAAAATAATTACTTCAATGGAGGGCCCATGTTATAATTACTTTAATTAAATCATTTCCAATTTAATCATTTGTTTGGAAGATTTTGTGGTTATCCTAATTACTATTAAGGTCTCACTTTTCACATTATCCATTTAGTATGCATTTATCATATACTTGCATACATTCTCATACATCTCATACATTAACAGATAATGTCATGACCCAACTTATGGGCCGGACCGGCACTAGGACCTAGGCCAGCTTAAAGCCCCTGAGGCCCGTAGTAAGCCTAATTGTTCATTAACCCAACTCTAAGTCCCATTTGGGCCCAATTTCAAGAAATCAACCGGACAGAGTCCGGCCATAAAGTGGACCTTTCAACGGGGAGTTTTTGACTCACTCGACCTGTAAACAAAATATATCATCAATTGCGGAGCTCAGCTCACCCTCCACATACTCATATCAGCATAAAGATAAATGGGAGCTCAGCTCCCTCATCCAGTCCATCAAACATGCATATAAAAATTTTACAGGTCTACATAACAATTTATATTACAGACCCGAATCATTTAAACATTTCTAACACATGCGAAAATTCTAGGAGTAAATAAAATTACACAAATATTGATAAACAACCTGCGAAGGAGAAAAGCAGGTTAACCACAATAAAATCCTCCTGTAGCCTGAAAAAATATTGAACAGGAGTGAGCGTTCGACTCAGAGAGTAAAATATCAATTTTAACCATAATCTCGATAACTATCTAAAAACTAATGCACCCTGTAGAGTGAAATGTAACACCAGCAATAATTTCACATCATAACATCAAAAAGGTAATTTGGAGCACTCACGCACCCAGTAATATCAATCATAATATATATGGGAGCTGATCCCCTATACAGCTCTCTTAATTCCAACTGTGCCAGCGAAGAACTCAACTCGGACTTCCACTTAATAACCAAATCGGGGTCCCAGCGAAGAACTCAAGCCGTGTCTACCCCGAAGGACCGGGTCCCAGCGAAGATCTCAAGCCGTGTCTACCCGTCCTATCCATAGTCCATACCACATCACACGCACGCCAACGCATGCACACTGCTCCAAATTACCACAACATACATGGCACTTTCACAGTTATGAATGCAACATAAACCGTGCCTAAAGTTTATCTACATAGATATATACATATAAGTGATGCATGGGCATGCTTGAATATATAATAATAGTGAAATTACAATTAAAATTAATATTTTACTCACAGACTTGACAACAGTCACTGTGGTGGCTGGACGGAGGAAGAAAGCTGTCCCGGCTCACCTGACAATTACATTACAATTATTTAACACAATCGACTCAATACAAATCATGAAAAGACCAAATACGTCCTAAGTCGTGCCGAAAATCCGGTAGAGTCTCCCCTATACCTAGGACCTACCCAACCTGCAAAAGGGCTCAAAACACACTTCTATATTCACAATCCATATATCCACAACTCAATCACATCACACAGCCCCTCCTGGGCCCATCAAATCAGTCATCCATCACAATATGTAAAATTTCAATTTAGTCCTTATAATTGATCATTTTGCAAAAACTGCCCAAATAAGCTCTAAAAATTCTAAAACTTTGCCCCGCGGTTCTTAGCAATATTATTAGGCTATTGCAAAAAGAATCATAATTTTCTGAGCTACTACGAATATTTTATGAATTTTTAATCCTATTTAAGCACTAGAAAATTACGAAAAAGCAAGGTTCGGGTTTAACTTTGCCGATTCCGACTTCGGGGACGTGCTCGGGACGTTTGACAATGGTAGGGTACCCAAAACCTCGATTCAATTCGAAGATTTTTTTCTGGTAGCCAGTCTGTCTAGCCAGAAATTCACAGACCCGGACAACTGTCGAATTTTCGCGAATTGAAGATACCTACACGAAGGCCATAACACGGGGGTTAGTACATAAATTTTTCAGAATTTTCTAAGCTCATTTAATGCTCGGAAAAACACTGCGAAGTTCTGTGAGACCCACCGAAAAACGGTGTCGGAAAAATTCAAAATTTATGTCGCCGCGAAGCTCTCGACGAGTGGAGCGCTCTGGTACTCTCGGTTTTCTCGTGGGGTTTACGGTTTGTGAGAAATCTAGCCCAAAATTCAAAATGGGCTAAAACTTCCCCGGCAAAAATTGGACAAACCGCTTGATGGATTTCGGTGTTCTTGGTATCTATGGAAAGCTCCCAATGAGTAGATGAGTTTAGACACAAAACCCGGTCCGATTGGTGGCCAGATCGGCCGAATTTTGGTCGGGAAGACGAACGGTCGCGCGCGCGCGTCTCTCCACTTCGGGCACCGTTTTTCGGCGTTCCAGGCAGCGGCCGGTTTTGGGGGAGGGGTGAGGCGGCGCGCCGGCGAGCTGGGATGGCAGGGGAGGCGGCGGCGCGGCAAGGGGAGGAGGGAGGAGAGAGAAAAAGAGAGAAAAGGGGAGAGGGGTCGGACGCGTGCGAGGAGGAGGAAGAAAAAGAAGAAGACCAGTCCGATTCGACCGGTCCGATCCGATCTGGTTCGATTCGGCCGGTTCGATTCGGAATACAAAATTTTAAATTTTTTACTCTGCCTCGGGACCGAAAACAAGGTCCAAAAATTTCGAAAAAATTCTAGAAAACTCAGAAAAATTTGTAGACTGCAAATATATTTTTAGTTTTTCCATGTGGTCTTTAAATTAATTTTTAAAAATCATCAAAGTTTATATTTTCGGAAAATCGAACCCGATTTTTAAAATCCGAAAAATCTCAAATAATTTCTTAAAATTTAAATAAAATTAAAATATTAATAATACTCATAAAATAACAAAATTTAAAATTTTGGGGTGTTACAGATAAACAGTAAATATGGTATGATCATGGATTTCTAAGGAATTCAATTCTTAGCCACCAAGAATTGAATCAGGGCATTCCTAGGTGCATTTCATTCATTCATTTTACAAGAGTTACTGAAGGAGTACATAATCAACACTTGATGTTGAATTCCTCCCACTGGTCCCACCATTTGGGAGGAAATGGGGAAGAGAAAAGAGTTGTGGTAAATGGAAGAGACAGTAAATGATGAAAGAGAGAATTTCTCTTTATGTGGGAAAGTCATAATTATTTAGGAAGGTAAAAAGTTGATTTGACTTTGATGGAAATTCTATGCGGATTAGGAAACTTCATAAAGTTTGAATTTTATTTGTATTTAAATTCTTAGCAGAGGAAGTAGTAACCTATAGGTAAATTCCACGAGCAGAGGAGCGAGTAAAATTCAACGTCCCGAGGAGATTAATTGTCTACATTAGAATGGCCTAATTGGCCGATCAATACGCGAGAGGTAATTTTTGCACTAAAAATAATTTAATCAACTCATTAATTATTTTTAGGGCTATGATTAATTAACTTAAATTTTTGTAAAATTAATTTAATTCATTTTATTGTATTAATTTAATTAAGAGGCATGAAGTAAATATTATTAATTATTTTAATGGTTATTAAGATAATTATTAAAAGGAGGTTAATCAACTGACGGGAGAAGTTATGATAGAAGTTATCTGTTGCAGAGGAGGTTACTAAAAATTGGTGAGATCATGAATAGCAGTTGTATAAACTATTTGGACATGTGGACAAGAACAACAAATTCCAATAGTTTATTTATCATTTATTTTATCTATCTTTTAGTTTTTCAAGTCTTATATTTAATTTTCAAGCTTTGTACTCAATTTTTTTAGCAATCAATACAACTTCTATTTACTTGACTATTCGATCTATGTGAGATCTTTAACAAAGTTATGTTTTGTCTACTTAAGTTCTCACAACAGTTTAATAGAAGTGAGAAAGCGCACGGCTGATATATTCAGTATCTAGCATGCTCGCACTTCCTAAACTGTTAGCCAACCAAATTATTTTCTAAGCAAACAATACTCAATATATATATATGTATATGTAACTATATATATTATAGGAATTTTATACTATAGGACTCAACATGTAAATTTATATGTTGGGAGTGCATTTTCAATTTTAAGATTAGGAGTGTCAAAATTAGATTCAAGAGTCTCTTTCATTTTGATTTTGGCTTGGTTTTAATTTTATAGTTGTTTGATTTTAAAATTTAATGGCCAATTCTTTTAACTTTTTAAATAAAAAATTTTGATTTTGATTCGAAATTAAACAAGTTAAATATCTAGCTAATTATAGTCCAATTTAAATCAATAAATTTAAATTTAACAATTTTAATATATTTTTAAAATTAATTTAATTTAATTTTAAATCCAATATTTACATTGGACATTGTGACTATTACAAATAAAAATTTCTCATTTATCATTATTACAATGTAATCTAATTATACCTTCATTTTTTTTTGTCTTGATTTCATTATTTAAATGCGTCATGCTATCATGTGCTATAATAGAATGAGAAATGCATAAATTTATTATTATTATTATTATTTTTGTAATTGATCAGATATGTATGATTAATGAGACATTGCATATAATCAATTAATTCAATTGATACAATTAAAAATTTAAATAATTAAAATATATGATCAATGTAACATGTCACATAATCAAATTGATTTAATTGAATTAATTAATAATAATTATCATAATTAACTCAAATATACATAATTAATGTGACATTGCACACAATCGATTAATTCAATTGACATAATTAAAAACTTAATTAACTAAAATATATAATCAGTGTGGGATGTCGCATACTAAAATTGATTCAATTGACTCAAATATATATGATCAATATGACATTACGCATATCAATTGATTCAATTTACTTCATTAAATACTTAGTTGACTAATGCATGATTAATATAATATGTCAAATGCTCAACTAATTTAATCGATTAAAATATATATTCAATTTAATCATTTAAATGATAGCTATTACAATGGACCCAAAATGGCCAAAAACATATTTCGTCCCCTAAACTTTTATAAAAAGTCAATTTGCCCCCTCAATTTAGTACTGAATCAATTTGCCCCCTCAACTTAAAAAATTAAACAAATTTAACATATTTTTGTTGAGTCTACTATTGGGTGTATTTCACATGCTGATGCACGTGTTAATGGAGAAAAGGGTGCAAACGTGGACAAAAAAAAAGAAAAAAGCAATAATTTCTCTCTCCTCACTAACCCCACCTCTGTAGTCCTCCTCCTCCTCCTCCTACTCCTCTTGCTCCTTCTCTCTCTCTCTCTCTCTCTCTCTCCCCAAAAGCTTTACATCTAAAACCTTTCCATCAAAAAACACAAAGAGAGGTCATATAGAGGCTTTTATACTCTTCTTCTCCACTCTTACTCTCAAATTCCACCATAAACCCACCCCTTTTGTCCCTCCACTTCGACGATTTAATTCACCCAAACTTGTTTTTCCCTCTCTACCATGCCTTGAGTTCATACGACTCAACTTAGTTTTCTGCAAACATAAGAACCCATAGCCCCTTCAATTAAACTGCCCTCTCTATCTCCTCCCCCGCTTTACTAGCAAACCAAGTCAATTCCAAAATCTAATTTTTCCCAACGGATTGCAAATGGAGCTTCTGTGCAACAAAATGTATTGATCTTCTTTCAATTATTTGGTCATTAGTGCGCAAAGGCATGTGTTTTTGTGGCTTTCTATGCTTTAATTATGTGTTCTTGTTATTTTATTATGTATTTATTATTGTGATTTATTGTTCCATTGGACATGTTTGATGTTTGAGGCCTACTTGTTGCTTAATTAGATGACAAGAAAAGAATTTTTTTTTTCTTGTATGATGATGAGGTTTTAGATTTCAGTAGCCATATTGTGCTTAATATGATTTACAACAAAATTATTAGTAAATCTGTCACACCTTACCCCTCTGTAAGGCATAACATGATCCCGTAGAATACCTAATGAACTACCGAACTTCACCTACCGATAACTCATTAAGTACCCTACAAGGGATTTTAAAACAATTTTATTATCTTTGACAAGTGGTGAGAATTTCTAATAAGTATTTAAAACTTTTAGTTGAAATTAAAACTAATTAATATTTTTGGCCATTTTAGTTTTCCGCAAATCTTATAAAAATTTTGATAGAGTTTCCTCTGTATTTTGAGAAAACCGTTCTTCAAATACCTGAAATAAAAGCACTTCCAATAATTATCTAACCACTGTTTCAAATTCATACTCAATCTCAACCAATTTCTCAAAATTCACAAGTTCAAAAATTCTCAAAATACTGTCCATCAATATCATTTATTCATATTCCATTCAAGATAAACAATTTATATATTCATCATACTAAAATTTACATTCAAAAAGTCCAAATTAAAATTTATTACAACTTTTATACAAATTTTGTACAAGCTGCTCAAGACCCATGTACATGTCCATACATTTATGTGCAATATATACATCAAAAAAAATATTTACAGTTAGGGTATAAATTATACCCGAAAACTTTAGGCTGGTAGCTTCTCACACCTCAATGACTCGCTGCTCCTCTAGTCTCTCAGATTCACGACAAAGAATAAAGCTATCACGAGTACTAGGACTCAGTGGTGCACAATATACTAAAATAATCTTTATGCAAAACTTAAAGCACATTCATTCAAAAATTTGGCTAAACATGAAAATTAAATACAATCATGCATTGTAAGATTTTACATGTAAACCAAGTTTATTTCAAAGTATCAAAACACATTTCATAAAACTCACAGTTAGATCACGCCATTCGAAACAAATAGAATCTCAATAGCCAGAGACTAAAGAGAAATCATATCACAAGGCTAGCTAGCTCAAATATATGGATATCCATTTACATCCTCTTCTATTGGCACACCTCAACACTTCTCCAAAGAAGGAATCAAAATTCAAAACTAATTACCCCCACTAGTCGTGCTAGTGAGGTGTTCAAATATGTGGTCATGACACTGTGGTTTCAAAACTTATCTTAACAATTTGCTAAATATTGTCTTTTCAAATATACATAATAACTTTCAATAATTTAGATCAAACATCATAAAAATGCCATAATCCAATATTTCATATTATTCAAAACGATATGCAAAAGATGATTATAAAAGTATATGTTGTGCACAAACCTCAAACGAGTCGCCTGTTGGCCTTGACTCGACTCCTCGGGTTCTGTCCCGGTATTCTTTTCCACTGAAACACGCAATTTTACAATGTTTCAGTACTAGAACTTAAAATAAATCCAAAATAAACTTAGCTCTAACGTTTTAAATTCGACGTTCTCGAAATTTTATGTTTCGGGTTACTATTCACTGCACTATTCCAGTCAAATAGTTGACTTTTTAAGGCTTACTAGGTATGGGAACTCTAACTTCACCCACATACCACATTTTGGTCATTAAACTTGTTGGTTTTGGTCATTTTCTCAAAGCTTAGGTCATTTTGGCAAAATTGCCAATTTTCGGTTTTGGTTCTCCGAAGTTGCACTGTTCCATTGGTCGATCTACTGTTGGAATTTGACAAAACTTCCTTCATAGAAAATGTTCCTTATTGTCTTAAGTGTATTCTCATTTTTGGATCACCTCAATCAAAGTTTTGTAGCTCAAGTTATGGCCAAAATAAGTTTACTGTTCACGTGTACTGTTCATACTGAGAGTTTGGTCTTTGTGATTTTGGTCCAACTTTGGTTAATAATTTGATCAAGTTAAGTTCATAATTTGGTCTCACTTTCTTCATATGAAATGTTGTACTATGTCTTAGGTTTCCATCGGTTCAAGAATCGCCTAAATCCGAGTTTTCTAGAGAGAGTTATAGCCATCCAAACATTGCTGCTCAATGAAAATTCTGCAGAATCTCAGTACAGTAAATTTAACTTTGCTCAATGATTTGAATGAGTTAATGGCCTAATTTGGGTTGGTGTTCTTCATGAAAGTTTTAGGTCTATATCATATCTAATTGCTGGTAAAATTTCAGGTCAATTTGACCTACCTAGCTCGAGTTAGGACCAAATGAACAGTTATTCATTTGGTCAGTTTAGTGCAGTGGCAGCCTGCTATCAACTCACTTTGGTCAATTGTTTCACCAAGTTTTGGTCAGTTTTTGGCTATGGTTCCTTAATGAAAATTGTGCTCTTTTATGTCTATTTTCATCTCCAATTGGTGGCATATCAATTGGACTTGTAAATTTTGAGTTTTGGTCCTTCAAAGTGGGTTTGGTCATGCTGCCAGCAGCATGACCATTGACCTACGAATTTAACTTAGTTTCCTATCATTCCCACACAAGTTATTTGGTCATAATTGACCATTATTTCACTTCACAATAGATTAAACATGCCATTTATGTATTTCTCCAAATTTTGGTTCATAAACCCTAGCATTGAAAACCCTAACTCATCATTTTCATGCCTTTAACTAGTTCTAATGGTTTAAATGTTAATCATTTAACTATGTAAAGTTTCTAAACTCATTCAATTGCATCATATTCATGCAAACCATACTCCTCCCAACCAGGCCAAATTTCAGCAATGGTCATTCTCCCATGTTTGTTTCATTTAATCAAGTTCTAAGCTCACTTTCAACCATCACATGTGCATTTGAATGGATAAATGAAGAGTTTAGCATACTAACCTTTGTGTAGCAATTTTCTTCCTCCTTTCCTTCAAATTTTCCTTCTTTCTTTCTTGCTCAATCCTCTTCTCAAGTTGCCTAGATAAGCTTTAACTATGGTGGCTAATTTTTCTATGGTAAAATCTTATGATTTTTAAGCTCAAAATTGAGCTTTAATGGAGGTTTTGGGTGAGGGAGAGGGTGAGGGAGAGAGAGTCACGTTTTTTATGAAGAAGATGACTTTATTATATTTTTTCTTTTCTTTTCTTTTCTTTTATGTCTTAGGAAGACCAAAATTCCCAAATTAATAAAATAAATCAATTAAGCCTTTATGACATCATGCATGATGTCATCACTTTGACTTT
The DNA here is from genome assembly GCF_030052815.1 of Hevea brasiliensis. NCBI lineage: Eukaryota > Viridiplantae > Streptophyta > Magnoliopsida > Malpighiales > Euphorbiaceae > Hevea > Hevea brasiliensis. The sequence continues at coordinate 14,439,269 of NC_079510.1, forward strand.
TCCATCTTCTTTCTTTTTTTTTTTCTATTAGTTCTTTAATTTAATTCTCGATTCCGAAATTTTCTTTTCTCCGAGTTTATTCGACGATTAGGTCAGAGTCGACTCTCTGGTCAATTGACCAAATTGCCCCTCGCCGTTCATCCGGTTTGTAAATAATCCAATATTTCTTCCGGCTCACGACCTAATTATTTGGTAGCTTAACAGTTCTTTTTCGTGATTTTCTCTTTTCCACTTTGTGTTCATAAGCGTCACTTTTACGGTTCAAATTTGAGTTTAAAATGACTTCACGATGCGTTCAGGGTCACTCATCGCTGTGACTCTCAGCTCGTTTAACCTCTTTTGTTCTGTTTTTCTTATTTGTAGTTAACTAGTTAAACATTACTAATTATTTATGTTTATGGCTTCTCAAATTGTCTTAAGTGTGGCCCTAATCCCATTAATTGTCCGGACCGACACCGGCCATCGAATGATGAAATATACCGGAGCTATACAACGGGGTGTTACAATTCTCCCCCTTAAATAAATTTCGTCTCAAATTTTTACAGTATCAATCTCTCGAGCAGTGTGGGTGTTGTCTCCTCATGTCCTCCTCTCGTTCCCAAGTAGCTTCTTGGCCCGAATGATGGTTCCACAGCACTTTTACCAACGGTATCTGCTTATTCCGTAGCTGCTTCACCTCATAAGCCAGAATCTTTATGGGTTCTTCTTCATATGTGTGGTCTGGATTTACTTCTATTTCTTCTACTGGTAGTACATGAGATGGGTCTGATCGGTACCTCCTCAACATAGACACATGGAAGACATTATGTATCTTCTCCAACTCTGGAGGTAGTGCCAACTGATATGCCAAAGGACCCACTCTTTCTAGAACCTCATATGGCCCGATAAAACGAGGACTCAGTTTCCCCTTTCTGCCGAATCTCATAATTCTCTTCCAAGGAGAAACTTTGAGGAAAACCTTCTCACCCACTGCATACTCAATATCCCTTCTTTTCAAATCAATATAGGACTTCTGACGGTCTGATGCAGTCTTAAGTCGATCTCGAATCACCCTGATTTTCTCTTCAGTTTGTTGAACAATTTCGGGTCCAATCATCTTTCTTTCACCCACGTCATCCCAACACAACGGGGTTCTACATTTCCTGCCATACAAAGCTTCATATGGAGGCATCCCAATGCTTGATTGGTAGCTGTTGTTGTAAGCAAACTCAATCAAAGGCAAGTGTGTATCCCAACTACCCTCGAACTCAATCACACAAGCCCGTAGCATGTCCTCCAATATCTGAATTACCCTCTCAGACTGGCCATGCATGCGTGGGTGGAATGCGATCTTGAAGTTCAATCTAGTTCCTAGGGCTCTCTGAAGACTACCCCAGAATCTAGAAGTGAACCTAGGATCTCTGTCTGACACGATGGATACTGGCACTCCATGCAATCTCATAATCTCATCGATGTATAACTTGGCCAATCTTTCTAAACTGTAGTCCATTCGATTTGTGAGAAAATGAGCGATTTAGTCAATCATCAACAATGACCCAAAGCGCATCATGACTCTTCGTGTCCTTGGAAGTCCCATCACAAAATCCATCGTTATTCTCTCCCATTTCCACTCTGGTATTGGTAGTGGATGTAACAACCAGTGGTACTTGATGCTCGCCTTTACTTGCCGACAAGTTAGGCATTTGGATATAAACTCGCCACATTCCTTTTCATACCCATCCACCAAGAATGCTCCTTTAGCCCTCTATACATTTTTGTGCCACCAGATGCATGGCAAAGGAGACTCATGTGCTTCCTTCAAAATGATCTTCCTCAATTCAACATCATTAGGAACACATATTACGCCTGGTGTAGCAAAGAGACCATCATCTCGATTGAGAATTACGGTTTCTTGCCTGCTGACTTCTTCCAACAATTTACGATACTTCGATCATTACGAGCGACCATTCTAATCTGATCAATCAACACTTTTGTACATGCCATGCAACCTGTCTGCCCATCATCACTAATCCCTAAGTGGCATGCAATGATCTTAACTCATGTACCAAAGACAAAGGAGTAACGTAGACTTGCCATAGTCTTGCGACTTATGGCATCGACCACAACATTAGCTTTCCACGGTGATAGTCTATCGGACAATCATAGTCTTTTATCAACTCTAACCATCTCCTCTGTCTCAAATTCACTCTTTACGGGTGCCCAAATACTTCAAACTCTTATGATCTGTGTAGATGTAACATTTCTCCCCATACAAATAATGTCTCCAGATCTTAAGAGCAAACACAATGGCTGCAAGCTCCAAATCATATGTCGAATAATTCCTCTCATGCGGTTTTAGCTGGCGTGATGCATAGGCAATGACATTTCGATCTTGCATCAACACACAACCTAACCCGTTGTGAGAAGCATCGTGAATCAGCGTATATTCTTTACCCGGTGTGGGTAAAGTTAGGATTGGAGCTTCAGTCAAACATCTCTTCAATTCATCAAAACTCTGCTGGCATTTATCCGTCCACTGAAATTTTGCATCTTTTCAAAGCAGCTTGGTCAATGGAGATGCCAACATGGAGAATCCCTTCACAAATCTACGGTAGTATCCAGCTAAACCCAGAAAACTGCGAATCTCTGTGACATTTCTGGGTGGCCTCCAATTAAGGACAGCTTCAATCTTACTTGGATCTACCTTGATGCCCTCTTCTGATACTATATGCCCCAAGAAAGATATTTCCTTCAGCCAAAATTCACACTTCGACAATTTGGCATATAGTTGTTTCTCCCTCAAAGTCTGCAGTACAATCCGCAAATGTCTATCATGCTCTTCTGCATTCCTCGAGTAGACCAAGATATCATCAATGAATACCACAACAAACTGGTCGAGGTATGGTCTGAAGATAGTGTTCATCAGATCCATAAAAGCAGCCGGAGCATTAGTTAACCCAAATGGCATAACTAGGAACTCATAATGGCCATAGCGGGTTCTGAAGGCAGTTTTAGGAATACTTTGCTCTTGTACCTTCAGCTGATAATAACCTGATCTCAGGTCAATTTTGGAGAACACAGCTGCACCCCTCAACTGATCAAACAAGTCATCAATGCGGGGTAATGGATATCTATTCTTTATTGTCACCTTATTCAACTGCCGATAATCAATACACAAGCGGAGAGTGCCATCTTTCTTCTTTACAAACAACACTGGCGCTCCCCAAGGTGACACACTAGGGCGGATGAAGCCCTTGTCAAGCAATTCTTGCAATTGCACTTTCAACTCTTTCAATTCTGCTGGTGCCATTCTATATGGTGTTATGGAGATTGGGTCCACACCAGGTATAACATCAATCTCAAACTGCACCTCTCTTTCTGGAGGTAATCCTGGCAACTCATCAGGAAATACATCCGGAAAGTCACATACCGTAGGGATGTCCCTTAGTGCTGGACTCCCCACCTGGGTGTCTATCACATGTGCCAAGTATGCTTCACACCCCTTTCTGATCATTCTTCTGGCTAGTGCAGCCGAAATGATGTTTGATGGCAGTAAATGCCTCTCCCCGTGTATTACCACATCACCGTCTGCAGAGGAGACCAAAAGTGGTATCTTGATCTCTGATCAATCATAGCATGATGCCTGGCTAACCAATCCATGCCCAAGATAATATCATACTCTCTGAAGGGCATTTCAATCAAGTCTGACAGGAAAACATGTCCTTGGATCACCAAAGGACAGTCTCTATAAATTCTGTTGACCTGGACTTCTTGTCCTAATGGACTAGTTACTAGCACTTCAAAACCCATTTGCACACATGAAACAGTAAGTGAACTAACTATGCTAGCACTAATATATGAATGGGTTGAACCCGGATCAAACAATACAAATACTTCTTTATCAGAGATAGAGAATGTACCAGCTACCACATCAGAAGTCTCAGCCTCTTCACGCTGTCTCATTGCGTAGATTCTGGTTGAAGCACTTCCTTGTCCTGACTGACCAATTGTGCCCTGACTGCCTGAAGCAGTGCCTCTACCTCTGCCTCTTCCTCTACCAGCATCGTGAACCTGCGGGAGCGGGACTGAATAGATTCCCCGGCAGTAGTAGGAGTTGGACCATATCTCGGAGCACTAGTACAGTCTCTTGCTAAATGACCCTTGCCTCCGCAGTTAAAACAGGCTCCAGTGGCCCAATAACACTCCCCCCCATGAATCTTGCCACAAGTCTCACGGGTGAGCGGTGTGAACCCACAGCTGGCCGGACCTAGGGGTCTCTGTCGAAAAATCTGCCTCTACTAAATCTTCCACCCCGACCCCTGCTGGGTCCACTAAACTTCTTTCTCTTTCCAGAGGTAGCACCAGAACTCTGTTCAACTGATTTTTCCCCCTTGTCTTTTTCTGATTTCTCTTGTGAACCCTTCCTCACTGCCCCTTCTGATTCTATCCTTTCTAATTCCAAGGCTTGTGATATCAATTCAGCAAAATTCTGATGTCTGAAACCCACAACTTGCATTCTCAGACTCTGCCTTAGCCCGGACTCAAACCTCTTGCATCTATCTCTGGGGGTGGAGACTAAGCTTCCAGCATAGTGGCTTAGCCTTGAGAAATCTCTCTCATACTCTGCTACAGTTCGGTTCCCTTATTTCAAACTCAAAAATTCTTGCAGTTTCTGATCAATATATGCATCTGGGATGTATTTCTGTCTGAACTCTCTGATGAAATCATCCTGTGTCAAGATCGTGGTTCACCAAGCCGTGGGGATGGTCTTCCACCAATCATACGCATCCCCTTATAGTAGCGACCACGAATATTCAAACTTTAATTCATCAGGCGGTGCAATTTTTAAACACTCTGTCCATTCTTTCAAGCCATTGCTCTGCCTCTAAAGGGTCCATGTACCCTTAAATTCTGCAGACCCCATACTTTAGCAATTTATCAAACTGCTGGCCGAGGCAATGGTTGTGCCACAGTGGTTGGGGTGGAGCTTGAGCGGGCATACCCTGACCATTTGTTGAAACATCGCAGCCATCTGCTGTGCAAACTGTGCAGGGAACTGCGGCATTTGTGGGGCTGGTGCTGCTGACCCACTGACATTCTGCAAAGCTGGGGCTTCTCTGTGACACCCCTTACCCGACTACAGTGTAGCCGAGCAAGTTATGCCACTCAGTGTGCCGGAGCACTCTATTTTATCTGATTTCATTACAGTCCTTGATTTATTTATTCAAAAACTTTATTGAAGATTTAGGCTATTTTTACTTTTATCAAAATCTAACTAAGTTGGAAATTTCAAAAATTTTAACGATAATCCGACAAAGTGTCTTTGTAATTTGGACTAACGATTCTTACGAACACCAAAGACAATTTCAATATATACTCAATTTCTCAAACTTAATAGCCTCAAAAATTTTCAAACATAATGTATCTCAATACGATTCCAGATTTCTCAGAAATCTCATTAGATTTTCAATATCTCAATATTCACAAGTATAATCTCATTATAACTCAAATTCAATTCACATACTAAAATACTTACTTTGAATAGCTTCCATAATTCATAGGTTAATTACATGAGTTTATTTTGTACAAGATATACAAATAATTTACAATGTGCTAGGAATGAACAATATACATAACATGTATAAAATGAGCCCTATCTACATGCATTCTTGAGGAGGTGACAATCTTGAACTCTTCGACACTTCGCAGATCTGGACTCCAAAAATCTCGATCGACGATCTCTTTGGTTTTACCTTGATTACTGCGAGGAAGCAATTCCATCGCGCTAAGCATTTCTGCTTAGTAGTGCAATAATATAATCGAAATAATATATACAAGTAAAGAAAGAAATAAATGATAATTCAGATACTCAAGAATCAATTTAATTTGGTATGGTATTTCTAGTATCAACGATCTTATATACTAGTTTGTTCCTCTTTGGAAGTGCTTAGTTTATAACTTTTCAGTAATACTAGCAGGTATATAATTTATTCTATCTGTATTGTATTTCAAGTGCATGCGGTTACGCAATTTATATTTTTGTTATGTTTCTTTTGCTAATCTCTTTTGCTTATTCATTCAATACTTAATTTAATTGTCTTTGGATTTTCATTATACTTAACTTAACTTAGTGCTGAATTGAGTAATACTTTAATTGATCGCCCAAGTAACCTATACTAGACGCAGTGAATCGATAACGGGTCGTTGGCACCGACACCGCGGTGCCTCGGGCCGTCATACCATGGGGCCTTGAGCGTCAACCACGTATGCAGTCAGTATGGCTAAAAAGCCATGATATCACATAATTGGCATAAAAGCCATGAATACGGGCATAAAAGCCATGAATACGGGCATAAAGCCATGAATACAGGCATAAAGCCTTTCCTTTCGCAGTACTGCTAAAACAATACCCTATTGGCATGCCAAACTATCCAAACAAATCTTGTTAGGTATACTAGGGCATTTAATATTTTAAAATATTAATATATTGTGCTTTATGACTTCATTATTTCATGATAAATTTCAATCATAATTCATACATTCATTTGATCATTTATATGATCACAATTCACATCAATTATCCTTTTATACCATTGTATTCAAAATACTTCTCCTCTTTACAATAATGAGAACTAATGTCTCATTCATACATTAATACGGTTTATTTGTCCATTCATTATGTTATTCATATTGATCACAATTCTAAACAATGGTTCACATGTACCATTGTATTCAAAACATTTTTCCTTTCTCATTTATACATTCAAGAATCTACTTATGTAATTATAAATTTTATATTTCAAGTTGAGTTTCTAATATTTTATGAATTCCATTTGTGATGAGCATATGTGCTCTAACTATCTATTCACATCAATTAGGTGACTTATTTTTCATGTTTCAAGTAATCCATGAATATTTCATGGATTTCAAAGTTATGGCCTAAATTTCTTTTTAACAATTTTGACTAGGATGCATAGTTTATATTTGTCATACAATCCTAAGCATTTAAGCTTAGAATTGGTTCTAGGTCTTCATCTTAATTTACTAATCATTTTGATTACTATTCACCTTACTAGTCAACCACAATGTTGACCTTTTTATACTTAATGAATATATTAATTCTTATTACACCAAGATCCCACATTTTGAGTTTTACATTTGCTAGTGTTAATTGCCAATTGCAATTTAAAGTCCCCTAGATGCATTTCTAATTTCAAATTTTGAATTTCAAGTTTTGGTGTCACTATTCATTTCATTAGTCAACTAAAATGTTGACTTTTGCATAAACAATAGGTACATTGGTTTTAATACTCCTAACATACCACATTTTGTATTCAAAACTTGTTGGTTTTGGTCACTTTCTCAAAGCTTAGGTCATTTTGGCAAAATTGCCAATTTTTGGTTTTGGTGACACTATTCACCTCATTGGTCAACAAAAATGTTGACTTTTGCATAGAAAATATGTACATTGACTTTGGCACTTCAAACATACCACATTTTTCATTTAAAACTTGTTGGCATTAAGCATTAATACCATTTCTAAGCTTAAACCAAGAGAAGCAAAATTTTCAATTTTGCTAACTCAACTTTACTATTCTATTGGGCACTATTGCAGTAGGAATTTGAGGAAATGGTAAACATGAAAGTTGTTCCTTATTTTGTCTAGTTGAATTTCCTTTTTTGAATCACTCCATTTGGAGTTTTTTAGCTCAAGTTATGGCCAAAATAAGTTTACTGTTCACGTGCACTGTTCATGCTGCACTTTTGGGTTTTGGCAGATTTTGGTCCAACTTTGGTCAGTAATTTGATCAAGTTAAGTTCATAATTTGGTCTAACTTTCTTCATATGAAATGTTCTACTATGCCTTAGGTTTTCATTGGTTCAAGAATCGCCTAAATCCGAGTTTTCTAGAGAGAGTTATAGCCATCCAAACATTACTGCTCAAGTGAAAATCTGCAGAGTTGCAGGTTTGATAACTTAACTTTGCCCAATAATTTTAATGGGTTAATGGCATAATTTGGGGTAATGTTCTTCATGAAAGTTGTTTGTCTATATCATATCTTGTTGCTGTAAAAATTTCAGGTCAATTGACCAAATCTACAGTGAGTTATGGCCAAATGAACAGTTACTGTTCATTTGGTCATTTCTGCAGGTCTTTGTGCGGGGATCCGGATTGGGGCCAAGTTTTGGTCCTCTTGCTTTGGTCTTTTGGGCATGGTTTCTTCAGAAAAAATGTGTCATTATAAGCCTAGTTTCATGTCCAATTGGCCAAACACCAATTGGACCAACACAGCCAAAGAGATGGCTGTCCAAGTGGACTACAATTCCAGCCACCCTGCTGCACTCACAAGGCAGCCTACCATTTCAGTTTGTAACACTCTAATGCACCTCAAATTATGGTCAACATACCTCAAATGGTCACTAATTGACCATTAGAATGTTCTTTAACCATTTCATAAGCCAAATCAAAATTTTCACTTCCAAACCCTAGCCCAAGTTCAAGTTTCACCCATATTACCTTAGTTTAACTCACTAATTCATTATCACATGCATATATTCTTTAATCATGATCTTTAGTCCACTTAAAGTCCATCAAAACAATCACTCTCATCCCTTCCTTAGGGCCGCCAAAATTGATGGCATAGATACACATAGTTTTTATTCATTTTAGTTACAAATCCTTACTTATTTCAAGTCTTTAACATAGAAATAAAGAGCTTTAGGTGTATATGTGCACTAACCTCACTTTAACCTCTTGTAGGCAGATTTTTCTAAGTCCCAATCTTCACTTTCTTTCTTCTTCTTGGCTGCCAAACACTTCCCAAGAGGTATAGACAAGTTTTTAGTGAAAGGACTTAGGAGAGTTTGTGGTGAAATAAGGGTGAAAATGGAGCTTTGGTTGAGATTTAATGGAGGAAGAGGGGAGGGGGTGTAAAACGTTTTTCTAAGGAGAAGAAGGGCTGCTGATTTCTTTTGTTTTTGGCCATATTTATCTCTTTTTATTTATTAATTAATAGGTGGTTTAATTGTGATTGGTTGGAAGTAAGTGAGTGACATCATAATATGTCATAATTTGCTTAATTTTTGATTTTTCTTTTCTTTTCTTTTCTACCACATTTCAATTTAATTTTTAGCAATATTTATTCATATTTTAGACCATAATAATTATTTACTTAACTAGACAAGTCGGCCAAAAATCGTCTCTGAAGGCGAAATGACCAAAATGCCCTCCGTTTGGCTTAACGGGTCAAAATTGTCTGTACCGATTGAAAAATTTTTCTAAATATTTTCTTGGCATTCTAATGCCATAGGAACCTCAATGACCCTTCTCTGGAGTCTCAAAAATTATTTTATAATTTTTCCCCCGGGTCTAGGGCTCCTCGTTGCGAGAACCGCAACTTCCCTCTGGTTACCAATCGCTTGGGCACCGGCTCATTTAACTTGGTTGTATTTTATTTCTAAAATTTTTACTATATTTTTCTTATTAATATTTGAGTTAATTTTGGTCCCTCACTTTAGTTTAAATATTTTTTCGGACGTTCTAGCTGTCCGGACCGACACCGATCACCGGAACAGTAGAATGTAGGGAGTTGCTACCGGGAGGATGTTACATTCTCCTTGTGCCTCAGCTTTAACAGACTGCTCGACTGAGCGATCCCCTTCTTCCATTTCAGGCCGAAGTTAGGGTATCTTCTGAACAAGTAACACATGGAGATTTCCCCCCGTTAGTTCATATTCATGATGTAATGCACTGTATGTAACAATTATGGACATTGAGCAGTTGTACTTAACAAAGAAAAGACACAAATTTATATGTTAAAACATACTTCAAAAATTTGCTCTGATACCACTAAAACATGTCACACCTTACCCCTCTGTAAGGCATAACATGATCCCGTAGAATACCTAATGAACTACCGAACTTCACCTACCGATAACTCATTAAGTACCCTACAAGGGATTTTAAAACAATTTTCTTATCTTTGACAAGTGGTGAGCATTTCTAATAAGTATTTAAATCATTTAGTTGAAATTAAAACTAATTAATATTTTTGGCCATTTTAGTTTTCCGCAAATCTTATAAAAATTTTGACAGAGTTTCCTCTGTATTTTGAGAAAACCGTTCTTCAAATACCTGAAATAAAAGCACTTCCAATAATTATCTAACCACTGCTTCAAATTCATACTCAATCTCAACCAATTTCTCAAAATTCACAAGTTCAAAAATTCTCAAAATACTGTCCATCAATATCATTTATTCATATTCCATCCATGATAAACAATTTATATATTCATCATACTAAAATTTACATTCAAAAAGTCCAAATTAAAATTTATTACAACTTTTATACAAACTTTGTACAAGTCGCCAAGACCCATGTACATGTCCATACATTTATGTGCAATATATACATCAAAAGAAATATTTACAGATTAGGGTATAAATTATACCCAAAACTTTAGTGGTAGCTTCTCACACCTCAAGACTCTGCTGCTCCTCTAGTCTCAGATCTGCGACAAAGAATAAAGCTATCACGAGTACTAGGACTCAGTGGTGCACAATATACTAAAATAATCTTTATGCAAAACTTAAAGCACATTCATTCAAAAATTTGGCTAAACATGAAAATTAAATACAATCATGCATTGTAAGATTTTACATGTAAACCAAGTTCATTTCAAAGTATCAAAACACATTTCATAAAACCCACAGTTAGATCACGCCATTCGAAACAAATAGAATCTCAATAGCCAGAGACTAAAGAGAAATCATATCACAAGGCTAGCTAGCTCAAATATATGGATATCCATTCACATCCTCTTCTACTGGCACACCTCAACACTTCTCCAGAGAAGGAATCAAAATTCAAAACTAATTACCCCCACTAGTCGTGCTAGTGAGGTGTTCAAATATGTGGTCATGACACTGTGGTTTCAAAACTTATCTTAACAATTTGCTAAACATTGTCTTTTCAAATATACATAATAACTTTCAATAATTTAGATCAAACATCATAAAAATGCCATAATCCAATATTTCATATTATTCAAAACGATATGCAAAAGATGATTATAAAAGTATATGTTGTGCACAAACCTCAAACGAGTCGCCTGTTGGCCTTGACTCGACTCCTCGGGTTCTGTCCCGGTATTCTTTTCCACTGAAACACGCAATTTTACAATGTTTCAGTACTAGAACTTAAAATAAATCCAAAATAAACTTAGCTCTAACGTTTTAAATTCGACGTTCTCGAAATTTTATGTTTCGGGTTACTATTCACTGCACTATTCCAGTCAAATAGTTGACTTTTTAAGGCTTACTAGGTATAGGAACTCTAACTTCACCCACATACCACATTTTGGTCATTAAACTTGTTGGTTTTGGTCATTTTCTCAAAGCTTAGGTCATTTTGGCAAAATTTCCAATTTTCGGTTTTGGTTCTCTGAAGTTGCACTGTTCCATTGGTCGATCTACTGTTGGAATTTGACAAAACTTCCTTCATAGAAAATGTTCCTTATTGTCTTAAGTGTATTCTCATTTTTGGATCACCTCAATCGGAGTTTTGTAGCTCAAGTTATGGGCAAAATAAGTTTACTGTTCACGTGTACTGTTCATACTAAGATTTTGGTGCTAGCAGATTTTTGGTCCAACTTTGGTTAATAATTTGATCAAGTTAAGTTCATAATTTGGTCTCACTTTCTTCATATGAAATGTTGTACTATGTCTTAGCTTTCCATCGGTTCAAGAATCGCCTAAATCTGAGTTTTCTAGAGAGAGTTATAGCCATCCAAACATTGCTGCTCAATGAAAATTCTGCAGAATCTCAGTACAGTAAATTTAAATTTGCTCAATGATTTGAATGAGTTAATGGCCTAATTTGGGTTGGTGTTCTTCATGAAAGTTTTAGGTCTATATCATATCTAATTGCTGGTAAAATTTCAGGTCAATTTGACCTACCTAGCTCGAGTTATGACCAAATGAACAGTTACTGTTCATTTGGTTAGTTTAGTGCAGTGGCAGCCTGCTATCAACTCACTTTGGTCAATTGTTTCACCAAGTTTTGGTCAGTTTTTGGCTATGGTTCCTTAATGAAAATTGTGCTCTTTTATGTCTATTTTCATCTCCAATTGGTGGCATATCAATTGGACTTGTAAAATTTGAGTTTTGGTCCTTCAAAGTGGGTTTGGTCATGCTGCCAGCAGCATGACCATTGACCTACGAATTTAACTTAGTTTCCTATCATTCCCACACAAGTTATTTGGTCATAATTGACCATTATTTCACTTCACAATAGATTAAACATGCCATTTATGTATTTCTCCAAATTTTGGTTCATAAACCCTAGCATTGAAAACCCTAACTCATCATTTTCATGCCTTTAACTAGTTCTAATGGTTTAAATGTTAATCATTTAACTATGTAAAGTTTCTAAACTCATTCAATTGCATCATATTCATGCAAACCATACTCCTCCCAACCAGGCCAAATTTCAGCAATGGTCATTCTCCCATGTTTGTTTCATTTAATCAAGTTCTAAGCTCACTTTCAACCATCACATGTGCATTTGAATGGATAAATGAAGAGTTTAGCATACTAACCTTTGTGTAGCAATTTTCTTCCTCCTTTCCTTCAAATTTTCCTTCTTTCTTTCTTGCTCAATCCTCTTCTCAAGTTGCCTAGATAAGCTTTAACTATGGTGGCTAATTTTTCTATGGTGAAATCTTATGATTTTCAAGCTCAAAATTAAGCTTTAATGGAGGTTTTGGGTGAGTGAGAGGGTGAGGGAGAGAGAGTCACGTTTTTTATGAAGAAGATGACTTTATTATATTTTTTTTTCTTTTCTTTTCTTTTCTTTTATGTCTTAGGAAGACCAAAATTCCCAAATTAATAAAATAAATCAATTAAGCCTTTATGACATCATGCATGATGTCATCACTTTGACTTTTCCATCTTCTTTCTTTTTTTTTTTTTTCTATTAGTTCTTTAATTTAATTCTCGATTCCGAAATTTTCTTTTCTCCGATTTTATTCGACAGTTAGGTCAGGAGTCAGCTCTCGGGGTCAATTGACCAAATTGCCCCTCGCCGGTTCATCCCGGTTTGTAAATAATCCAATATTTCTTCCGGCTCCCTGACCTAATTATTTGACTGGCTTAACAGTTCTTTTTCGTGATTTTCTCTTTTCCACTGTGTTCATAAGCAGCGTCACTTTTTACGGTTCGAAATTTGAGTTTAAAATGACTTCACAGTCGTTCCCGAGGGGGTCACTCATCGCTGTGACTCTCGGCTCGTTTAACCTCTTATGTTCTGTTTTTCTTATTTGTAGTTAACTAATTAAACATTACTAATTATTTATGTTTATGGCTTCTCAAATTGTCTTAAGTGTGGCCCTAATCCCATTAATTGTCCGGACCGACACCGGTCACTGGAACAGTGAAATATACCAGGCTATACAACGGGGGTGTTACAAAATCTCCTTGAGGGTGATTTGGAATGGTGAAATAAGATGTCCTTTGTGGAATTTCTGCAAACACCAGCAATAAGAATTGTATTAGAAGATGATAGGTCCCAGTCAAAGCCAAGATGGTATTCTACTTATGGTGAGAATGAACTAAAGAGATTTTCTCTTAATTGATAATTTTTCATTCATAATTACTGCTGCAAATACAAAAGGTTTAAATAGAAAAAGAATGAAACAACTTGATCCTATTTCTAAGGCCACCAACGGCACTACCTGAAATATATTAGCCATGATCTGCTGAGAGAATCAAGCACTAATTTGACTTATTAAATGACAATTAATAAATGAATAATATTGCAGCAAATAAAAAACTTAAGCAGCAGACTAAGTCCAAGTATAGACTTTCGAGTCTATCATTACTCCCCTCTTCCCAAAAGAACCTTGTCCTCAAGGTTCAAAGAAAGGAATCAAAACGTCAAAACTGGAGACTTCTCTGCAATTTTAGTGACTTTTCCGGTCCACCGCCATCATCATCTTCTTCGTTTTCAAGTCCACCATCCAATAAAAGCAGTTGGGGCGTTACACATTTATGCCCAGGGGTAAACTTTTCGTCACAGTTGAAACATAGTCCCTGCGTTCGTCGTTTCTGCATCTCTTCCCAAGTAAGACGTTTTACCGGCGTGGATGGCTTAATTTTTGTTGGTGAAGAAGAACTCATCTGAAAAGATGGGCGAATTGCTTTTTGACGTAGCAACTGCTCATCCTTCATCCGAGCCAAACTGATGGCGTCCTTCAACGTCTTCGGTTTGAACATTCTGATTCCCTCAGAGATCTCGGAATTAAGACCTCCCATGAAAGTCCCCACAAGTGCTTTTTGAGTCCAACCCCTAACTCTGTTTCCCAGTCTCTCAAACTCTCGTTGATAGTCACGTAAGTCTCCTGTTTGACGGATTTTGGATAATGATTCGTCAAAATCCTCAGAATCGGTGGGCCCGAAACGAGACCACAATTCCTCAGAGAATACTTCCCACGTTACAGTTGTCCCTGCTTCCGTGTGAGTTCTGCGAAGCCACTGCCACCATTCATTCGCTTCCCCACGAAGGTGATAAGAAGCCAAGGACACCTTCTCCGAATCTGGGGTGCCTTGATATTCAAAGAATTGATGCACTCTTGTGAACCATTCGGTTGGGTCGTCTCCGGAATATTTTGGGAATTCCAATTTTGCCAATTTCGTAGAATACAATGGTCGCCCTCCTTCTCTAGCGCCATCCTGGTGAGTGCGATTTTGGATACTCCGGTCACTTGCACTGCTGGACGCGTCTTTGCTAGGAAGAGAAAGCTCAGAGAATTTAGTGATGGTTGCTTTAATTTGCTGCAATTCCTCACTAAGTCCCCGTTCTATTTTTGATAGGTTGTCTTGGAGCTGGCCTAAGCCAACTTCCAGATTTTCGATTCTCTCTTTGTTGGTTGCCATAAAAAGAGAAAAGGAATAAGATAATTAGCATAAAAGGGCTCTGATACCACTGATAGGTCCCAGTCAAAGCCAAGATGGTATTCGACTTATGGTGAGAATGAACCAAAGAGATTTTCTCTTAATTGATAATTTTTCATTCATAATTACTGCTGCAAATACAAAAGGTTTAAATAGAAAAAGAATGAAACAACTTGATCCTATTTCTAAGGCCACCAACGGCACTACCTGAAATATATTAGCCATGATCTGCTGAGAGAATCAAGCACTAATTTGACTTATTAAATGACAATTAATAAATGAATAATATTGCAGCAAATAAAAAACTTAAGCAGCAGACTAAGTCCAAGTATAGACTTTCGAGTCTATCAGAAGATTTAAGAGTTATTAGGCTGTCCAAAAGAAGTTGAAGAGGGAATTAGATGGGAATTGCTTAGAATTAAATAATTTCTTATGAAATTGGATCATAGGAGCTGCCTTGGTGGGATTACTTCAATATAAATGCATAAACTTTATCGTAGCATTTATAAATTCATATTTAGATACTATCACATAAATCTCAAGGCAAGTTGTCATAGACAATGAAATGCTTAAATCTCCTTACTTTTCTAGAAATAAATTCTTAAATCATGTTTGAGTTTGAGCTTGATTTGGTGTTTTAGCTAATTCTTAAATCTACCCTTGCATATGATATTTTCATTTTGGTTTCAAATTATATGAAATGCAATATGCCCTTATATATGATCTTGGCCAAAAGCATATTTTTCCCCTTGAACTTTCACAGAAAAGTTAATTTACCCCCTAAATTGAACATTGGGCCAATTTGCCTCCTGAATTTAAAAAATGAACCAATTTAACACATTTTTATTGACGTAGACGACAACTCATAAGCTATTTTTCTAAGTTGGCAATATGTGCATTTCATGCATTTTTCCACCCTCTGCAATGTGTTTAATTAATTTAAATTTAAAAGTTTAAGTATGAAATTGGTTCAATTTTAAATTTAAGAGGTAAATTAGTTCAATATTAAATTTAGGTGGCTAACTCTATGTACTATATGTATATGATCAATATACGCTAACTCTCTCTCTCTCTCTCTCTCTCTCTCTCTATATATATATATATATAAAATTTTACTTTTAGAATGAGACTCTAATGTGCCATAAGATATAGGCAAAACGCATATTAAAGTCCCTATACTTTACATTCTACATTTTAAGTCCTTGAATTTTTAAATTTGTTGACATTATACCATTTTTAAATTGAGAGTAAATGGAAATCCAACTCAGCAAATAGTAAACACTTTACACCCTTCAATCTTTTGATCTCTGTAACCCAAAACCAATCCCAAACAAAACAAAACAAATAACAAAATCCAATATTGAAATCACCCAAACATGCTTCCTCCAAAATTTGCTTGATCTTTTGCTTGTTATTACCCAAATTGAAAACATCAAAATGATTGTGTGTCCTTCTGCAATGCAAGCATAAAAGAAGAGATATGGATTCAAAATCATTTGATGGGTTCTTTTATCCTTTTCCCTTATGTATAAATCAAGGAAAAGCTAAATTTCTAAGAAAAAATGGATACTGAAATGGGAAAAAAGAAAATTGCATTAGAAATACGATCGATTTTTTCTCTTTTTGATTGATTCTATTGATTTTTCACTCAAATTTGAAATGAATTTCAATTCTTATTGATTTTTCTATTTGAAACTCTGCAATTTTGTGTGTGTCTCTTTCTAGGGTTTGGAAATAGAAGAGAAAGAAACAAAATGAGGTCGAAAGGTAGAAGTAAACAAAATAACAACAACAAAAAATTAACTCTTGTTTCTCCTTTTAATTATGGATGTACAATTTATCCTTTTGCTTTAATAAAATTACAAGTATTTTTTTCCTTCTCTCTCCTAATCATATTATTTTTTCTTTTCAACTCGCCACACACCGCAAATGAACTACACGTGCAAATGGATATTTAAAAAATGTATGATATCAACAAATTTACAAGTTTAAAGGTTTAAAATATAGAACGCAAAGTATAGAGGTTTAATATTAATATGAAGTAAAGTTCAGAAATTTAAATATATATTTTGCCTAAGATATATGACTTTATATATATTCTTAATTTTTATATAGACGTAAATCACATTAACCCTAACTAACCACAACATATATTTAATTAGTCTAATAAGAAATGATTTTAGCATTGTATATATATATGTGTGTGTTTAAAGTTTTATTTATTTATTTTTCTTAAAAAATAAAAACATAATAATAATTATTATTATTATTATTATTATTATTTGCTAAAAAATCAATAAATATAGTTGGAGAAAAATTGTAGAAGAAAGGAAGAGTGTAAAATAGAGGGAAACTTTGCCTCCAAAAAACATTAAAAATAAATAAGGCATTTCATATTATTAGAAACTCATTTATTCATATTAAATATTATTGTTGTTCATGGGACGATTTAAATTAAAATTTGCCTCAAACTGATTCAAACCAAAAGATGATTAGTGAATGTAAATTATTAAAATATTCAATCCAACACGACAACAAATTTAATGAATTAGTGGTCGGGTTGGTCAAGTCAACTAATTGAAGTTTAAGGTTTTTATTTTTAATATCTAGGAAGGAATTTAGTAAAGAAAATGCAAAGAGGAGAAACCTCGCAAAAGTATAACCAAAGAGCAACAAAATTAATAGTCCAACAAAACCCAAAAAAAAAAAAAAAAAAAAAAAAAACTGATAAAAAACAAACAGAACAAAAGCTAGTTGAGCTAGCTCCAATGCTTGCTAATAGAGGCCAACCAAAGCAGTTATTCTCAATTAAGATCACTAGGGCAGAAGAGCACTAGGCGAGAGCCTTCCAAAATAGCCAAAGTCATGGCAAACGAAACCAACATCCCACAAAAAATTCAATGTTACAATCAGACCTAAGAGTAAACACCATAAGAGTAAGAAGAGACGTCTAAAACTCAGGGAAAAGGACACCTCCAAATTTTAAAACAGAGAAAAAGCCCAAACACCCACCAAAACAAAGTAGTGAGCAAACTATTCAAAACAAACAGCCAAACAAAGGGAGCCACCAATAATCAATGGCATAAATGAATAATCAAAAAGAAAATCAAAATTGTAAAGAAAAAAAGAAATTGAAAATCCATCTAGTCTCAATCTGACCTAGCAACTCGAAATAGCACATCTCATATCAATTTGAGAACCCGACTGCATAATTCAGATCCACAATAAACCTTAAAATATATTACATGCAACCACGTGAACTCATCACTGTCTCGCCTAACTAGAACGAGAATGAAAAGTCTATTCTTAAACAACACATGAAGAATCTTTGGGATCCCATTTTTTCTTTCTTTGAACAAAGCCCTAAGCGATTTAGAGATGCGAGGCAAAATTTCTTTTGATAGTGGAAGTTAAAAAATTGCAAAGAAGTTATCGATTAGAAATTAAGAGTCGGGTTAAAAAAATAATTCTCCCAATCCACTAAAAAACTAATTATTTGAATAAAATTAACCAACCCAACGTGAAATTAGGATTGCAACCAAAAAATATGTTTGAGTTGAATTGGATTGATCGACCGATGGTTTAATTCAATAAGTGAACGGCTCCATTAAATGTACGTCAAATTCATCCTTTAACCATTTCCCAGAAGAAAAACAAGCGGGGCGTACAAGTATGACAACCAATTGTGGAGCGTGATGTCAGCTCCGCCCACTAGGTCGATGGGCATGGCTGTGTGGATCCAAAAGTCAGTGGACCGCAACAGTGTCTCCAAAGGCAGTCTCTTTATGATCCATCTGAAGCCTTGGATTTGTTTCTTCCACATGGGTTCTCAATAATAAATCTTTTTCGTTGATTCTCGCACAATCTTTTTTAATCGATTTCTGACTCCAAAGCATACATTTCACTACAAAAAGACAACTCAGATTCTCTACAGCAGACAAAACCCATTACGCCAAGCAAGCCTAAGCCACCTTATCATCTTCTTCTTGTTTTGTTTTTATCTATGGAGAGAGAGAGAATCTAATTCATAATTGACAATCAAGACAGTGGTTTCATTAGCTCTTTTCTGGGGCTTATGTTCATAGTTTTTGAGAGAGAGAGAAAGATTAATAGAGACTGCGATCTGTTATTGTACAGCAAAAACTGAGATTGGAATACCCTTTTGCATCCAAAGAATGGTGGGTATTTTCTCAAGATTTTCTGTTGGTAGAGTTGGGCATAGGCGAACCCAGAGTGCTCTTGTAAGAACCCTTTGTGTCTGTTTCTACTATTTGAAGAAATTGAACAAATTGCTATGGTTTTGCTCAGTTCTTTTTTCTTCCTCTTTGTTTTTTATATGCAATTGGTAACTGTTACTGTTTGAATCTCTATAATCTTTATCTTCAATAGTGGTGAATTTTATGTCGAAAACTTCTTGCATGGCTTGACTTTGTCTCTTCTGCTCTATGGTAAAATAATTTGCAAGAAAACAATTCAATTCTCACACTTTCTATTTCTTTTAAAATGAAATTGAATCTTTCACTTATTATGTTTCCAAACATAAAAATTGACGAAAAAAAAGGAAATTAATTAAATTGAATTATTGTAAAATTCTAGATTCCAAACAGGGTATACCTTTTGAGGCTGGATTTGATTTGGTGATTAGCTATACTATGTATTTGGTTATTCTTAAATTTATTTGATTTACACTGGAGCATTTTATTATGTCCAGCGGAGGATTGCCTGATCTCAGACTTTTGGTCTTCTGATTGCCATGGTCATATTTTGCCTTTTTTTCTTCTTCTTCCTTTTTCATTTTTAGGTCCCCTCTCCAATTTCTTATTTTGTGACCATTTTTTCAATGGATTTGATGTATCTGTTCTAGGATGCTAATTGTTAATTTGTACATGTATTTGCTTAATGAATGGCTTTACATGGTGCAGGATGAGAGGGAAGTATTGCCTCCAAATGCAGACCTTACCAGGGCAGCCACTGGCACTGCTTCTGCTCCTCATGGGATTGAAGTAGCAGTAGAGTTTAAGCCAGTTGAGCACCCAACTGAGCCTTTCGACAGTGATCAACCAATTCAGTGCCCACTACCTGAACCTTCAATACTTAATGTAAGCTTGATTACTGATTACTGATTTGTTTATGTCTATAGTTTATGAATTTTGTGTTGTATGTACCATATTGGCGTTTTATTCTATTACTGTTCTAATCTATTTCTACGGGTTGAAAGAGATTGATCTGCCCTGCCTTCCTCCCCCTTTTCCCTCTATTTCTTCACAAATAGGTTGATAAAGGTTTTATTGCAGATTTCTGGTTACTTCATATGCATATACGAAATCCAATCTGTTTGTCTCGTGAATAATTTGATTGCATTATTATTATCATCACTATTATCATCATCCCATATTACAGGTGGTATCAAGTGATTCAAGTGATCATATGGTAAAATTCTGTGGCAACATCATAGCAATAGTAGATTTTTCTTCTTGAGGACAACTAATTTTAGTGAAGTTTAAGTTTATGTTATAAGGTAATGGACTGACTGCTGATTTTAGTGATGCATCACGCCTAACAGTATGTTTGGTTGGGCAGAAGAATGAATGGAAAGGAAAAGGGAAAAGGAAAGATGTGAGATGAAGGATTCAATCGTTTGATTGGTTGGAAGGAAAGGAAAAGAACAAGCTCCTTTCAATGGATTCTTCAATTCCTAATCCTACCAAATTGGAGAGATTGGGAAGGGAAAGTATAGAAATGGTTGAAAGCTTATTTTGTCCTTTCTTCCAATAAATAAAAACAAGTTTGAGCAGCCCTTCTAGTCCTTTTAGGAACAAAAATCTGTTGGATGCTATTCTTGCTTTTCTTTGTTATCCAAACATCAAGGGTCTCCTTCCTAGTTGCTTCTTTTTATAATCCTCCTCTTCCCCTCTATACTTCCTTTTTGACTACCTATGAAGGTCCATCAGGCAGTGCTTTTTTTTCATGTGGAATAGAGAGGAAACGTGATGCATTTGAGGGGATAGAGCATTCAACAACAAATTGAAGATTAGGTTCTCTTTACTTCTTTGCACAAGTTTACATCTTTAGGTTTTAATTATTATTTCTTTTTCAACTTATGGTGTTCAAGTTGCATATATATTATGAACATGCGTTTGGCGTGCTGATATACAACAAATTAACAAACAGCTACTAAGTCTTAATTTCAAACTAATTAGGGTTGATTATATGGATCTTTTTGCGTCATTCAACTTGATTTGATATCAATTCCGCATTAATATCCAAAAATTATTAATCTTTTGATATTACTTCACTGCATGTCATTTAGGTTTTTCCTTTCCATTCTCGCTCCTTACACCACTAACTTATCACATAGCTAAAGAAGAAGAAGAATTACTTCCTTCTATGTCATTTTAGGTTTTCCCTTTCCTTTCTCAATGCTTCCACTACTAACTTATCACATAGTTAAAGAAGAAGAATATTATGTTTCCTCTTTCCTCTTTCGCTCCATCACTAACTTATCACATAATTAATGAAGAGGACACCAAAAATTGTAATTTTTTTTTTTTTTTATATTACTTCCTTCTATGTCATTTTAAGTTTTCCCCCTCTTTTTGCTCCTTCCACTACTAACTTATCACATAGTTAAAAGGAGGAGGAGGAGGAGGAGGAGGAGGTTATATGAAAGCAACAGTAGTAAAATATGGCAAATCCTACCTATGGTCAAATTGTTATTCAGGTTTTAATTCTTAAAATATGTACATGCAGCAATTTTAAATGAAAACACTTCTGTCATCAATGTAGCTGCATTACAGAGGTTATATCACTTTGATGCAGGACAGCCCTGGAAACTCTGAGATTAAGGGTGTCATGTTAGGAAGGTTGAGTGATGAAGGGCTAGGATGAACAGAATCTCAACCTTTAGAGTTGTTGTACTCCTGCTAAGAAGGTTGGGTGAGGAAAGTCTAGGATAAACAGATTTCAGCTTAGTATGTCAAATGGTAAGGACATAATATGATTTTTGTTAGGGAATCAATAATGGATTTTGTATGGCAATATACTGCTGAGGATTCAAGAAGAGAAAAGGGAGGAAAGAGGAATAAGAAAGAGGAGAAGCTAACTAGAAAGAGAAATAAAGGTCTAGTAAACAACTTGATTTCAGTCATTCACAAAACACTTGGAAGATTATGACTCATGCACATGTATGAAAAAGTATTCTTATTGAAATAAATCCTTGCTCGTGAGCTTCCCTTGAGCTAGCGATTCTGAGCTACTTCTTAGATGTTATATGGGGAACTAGCAATCCGCAACTAATTTGTTTGTGTTTGGCACAGTGATGCATCAAGGTGATGTTCTTTCATTCTACTCAACTCAACTCAACTAAGCCTTTATCCCAAAAATTTAGGATCGGCTATATGGATTCTCTTTCTCCACTCTAAACGATTTTGGGTTAAATCCTCGGAAATGTGTAATGCTTCTAAGTCATGTTGTACTATCCTCTAAGTCAGTTTAGGTCTACCCCTTCTTTTCTTTCTATCCTCTAACCTAATGTGTTCTACTTATCTAACTGGAGCCTCTGTATGTCTACGCTTCACATGACCAAACCACCTCAATCTCCCTTCTCTCAATTTATCCTCAATTGGCACTACTTCTACCTTTTCTTTAATACTTTCGTTACGGATTTTATCTAGTCTAGTATGGCTACTCATCCACCTTAACATTCTCATATCCGCAACTCTTATCTTAGACACATACGACTCATTCAGTGCCCAACACTCACTACCATATGACATGGCCGGTCATATGGCTGTACGGTAAAATTTTCCTTTCAACTTATTGGGAATCTTGCGATTACATAAAACTCCCGTGGCACGTTTTCACTTCAATTATCCGGCTTTAATCCTATGACTAAGATCCTCCTCACATCCTCCATTTACTTGAAGGACTAAGCCGAGATATTTAAAGTGATTACTTTGGGACAGTACCACTCCATCCAAACTAACTCCTTCCCTATCACTAGTTCGACCTTCACTGAACTTGCAATGCATGTATTCTGTTTTCGTTCTACTTAACTTAAAGCCCTTTGATTCTAGAGTACTTCTGCAAAACTCTAGCTTTCTATTGATTCCTTCTCGCGTCTCATCTATCAGAGCTATATCATCCGCAAACATTATGCACCAAGAGATACTCTCTTATATATATTTCATCAATTCATCTAAAACTAATGTAAAAAGGTAAGGGCTTACAGCTGAACCTTGGTGTAATCCAACTGAGATAAGAAAATTTCTTGTGTCCCCTCCCACTGTGCGCACAATAGTAGTTGCTCTTTCATACATATCTTTAACACTTGTATGTATCTAATAGATACCATCTTTTGTTCTAATACTCTCCATAAGACATCTTTTTGGAACACTATCATAAGCCTTCTCCAAATCAATAAAAATCATGTGTAGATCTTTTTTCACATCTCTATATTTCTCCATCAAGTTTCTAATGAGAAAGATCGCTTCCATAGTTGAACGATCGGGCATGAAGCCAAATTGATTGGGAGAGATAGAAGTACCATGACGTAGTCGATGTTCCACAACTCTCTCCCACAACTTCATAGTATGACTCATGAGTTTAATTCTCCTATAATTTGAGCAACTCTGTATGTCTCTCTTATTTTTAAAAATAGGTACTAAAATACTCCTTCTCCACTCATCAGGTATTTTCTCTGAGTTTAGAATCTTATTAAACAATGTAGTTAACCATGCCACTCCCATATCTCCCAAACACTTCGAGACTTCAATTGGTATTCCATCGGGTCCATAGACTTTACCCACTTTCATTCTCTTAAGTGCTTCCTTTACTTCTAAAGATATAATCCTTCTAGTATAATTCACATTCTTTTTTATTGCTTTGTAGTCTATATTTACGCTATTACCATTTTGACTATTATTAAAGAGATCCTCAAAATAATTTCTCCATTTTTCTTTAATATCCTCATCTTTTACCAATACTTTTCCTTCTTTATCCTTAATGCTCCTAACTTGATTGGGATCTTGACATTTCTTTTCTCTCCTCCTTGCTAATCTATAAATATCTTTCTCCCCTTCTTTAGTTCCAAGTTTCTCATATAACTTTTCAAAGGCCTGCGCTCTTGCTTGACAAAATGCCTTTTTTATCTCTTTCTTTGCTATCTTGTACTGTTCATATGCCTCATTATTATCACACTTAGGTAATTTCTTGTATCATTCCCTCTTTCTCTTCACTGCCTTTTGTACTTTCTCATTCCACTACCATCTCTCTTTTGAGAGTGGTCCATGTCTTCTAGACTTTTCAAGTACTTTTTAGTTACTTCTCTAATCTTTGATGCCATCTGTATCCACATACCATTTGTCTCCATATCCAACTTCCATGCTTTAGACTCGAGAAGCTCATTTTTGAACTTCACTTGCTTTACTCCTTTGAACTTTCACCACTTTGTTCGAGCTATACTATTTCTTCTGACTTTATTTGAATTGTTCCTAAACTTGACTTCCAAGATCACTAACTAATGTTGACTTTTTAAAGCCTCTCCTGGAATGACCTTGCAATCCTTGCATAGAGCTCTATTTGTCTTCCTGGTTAAGAGGAAGTCAATTTGACTTCTATGTTGTCCACTTTTGAAAGTCACTAAATGTGACTTTCTTTTTATAAAGTAGGTATTTGCTAGTATTAAGTCGTATGCCATAGCAAAATTCAGGATGTTTTTTCCCTCCTCATTTCGGCTGCCAAAGCCAAAACCTCCATGAACATTCTCATAACCTTGCCTATCACTTCCTACATGTCCATTCAAATCTCCACCAATGAAAACATTCTCTTCATTCGGTATGCTTTTCATTAAATCATCCATATCTTCCTAGAACCTTTGTTTACTCTCAGTATCTAGTCCTATTTGTGGGGCATAAGTATTAACTACATTTATTGTTTCTCCTTCTAGTACTAGCTTTACTGGTATAATTCTATCTCCTACTGTTTTCACAGCTATTACAGTATCTTTAAATATCTTGTCTATGATTATGCCCACTCCGTTCGTGTTTCTCCCCTTTCCAGTAAACCACAGTTTGTACCCTTAATGACCTACTTCCTTGCTTTTCTCTCCTACCCATTTAGTCTCCTGAATGCAAGCAATATTTACCCTTCTCCTTTTCAATGTATCCACAAGCTCCATTAATTTTCCTCTAAGTGATCCAACATTCCAAATATCAATCCTGATTCTCATCTTATCTTGTTCTTTCCTAATTGATCTCCTTCTATAATATCTTCTATTGTTCTCTATGTCTATCTTGTGTTCTGTTCCACTATCTGTTCTACTATCTGTCCTATGGACTAACTTCTTTACCCACACCCATGTGGGAACCCTTGCTCATTTAACACCACACCCGGGTGCTGGCATGGCGCGTCGCTTTCGGTGAACGCCCTACACCCTTGCATATTTCTCACTGCACCCGGGCTCCGATGTAGCGTGTTGTAAGCAAAGGACGCCCCAACGTTTATATCATTTGAATCCATATCATAAAATGTGACGAAATTTTTATGTTGGTTGTCACCTACTGCAACCGTTCTCCTTTATCCGGGTTTGGGACCGGCTAAGCGCAAACTACTTAGGCGGAGTTGGTGATGTTCTTTCATTCTAAGAAAAAAATAGTTTATTGAAACTGAATCTAGGAATCAAAATACTGCTGTATCAATTGACAATTAAACCAACATAAATAAAAGAAAAACTTATTATGCCAAGCATAATTTTCTTAACATATTCAGCTAGTTAGCAATTTGTTATACTCACAGTAAAGCTGATTTTCATGGTTTTCTCATTCGAAGTAGGCAAAACCCATTTCCAGACCCTTGAACTTTGTCTATTGGGCCTCTTTCCTTTGATCGTGTGCTATTGAACATGTGAAATTTCAGATTTAAGAACATTAGTTACTTATTTATTGGCATAAATTAAAAAAAAAATGAAAAAAATTGTTAACAATGTTTTAAAATATTAAAAACTACTTTTTCATTGTAGAAATTATTGAGGTTAGAAAAGAAAGATCTCTCTCTCTCTTTCTCTCTTTTTAATGAATTTTTGGCTGTTAAATAAGTACTCTGTGTTCTTAAATTGAAAAGTTTATGGGCTTAGTAGCATACAATTGAAAAACAGAGGTTGAATAGACAATATAAAAGCTTAGGGGCTTGAAAATGGGTTTTTCCTTATAAGTAAATTGCTCATAGTATGCTAAATCTAGTAACAGCACACCACATTAAATACTTGCTGATAATTAAACATAACATAAATCGTAGAAGACTTATAATGGTATGTGGATTTTTCAACATATTCTTTGAAGTACAATGCTGGAAACACTTGTGAAGCATGGAAACGGCATGGATTGAAGTTTCCCTGTTAAAACGTATCTGAAATGGAAACGGCAGGACACGAGAAAGAAATGTGTCGGGGCTATGTTTGGAAATAGAGAAAGGTGGACATGCTTTTCCTCTTAAGAAACGCTGGACCAAAGTCGCAGATAGAAGAAAAAAGAAGAAGAAGAACAAGGAGGAGGAGGAGGAGGAGGAGGAGGGATGCACAAGTAAATGAAGCTTTGGGATTTGTGACTGCTTTTTTCTTCGCAATATTTAAGTGGGGTTAGGCAGAGTAAGGTTATGCTTTTCTTATTTTTCATTTTTTTGTTATAATGTTACATGTGGCTATGAAATGTCTTGAAAAATAGAATACATATTTTTAATTAATTTATTAATAAAAAGATGAGACCTTTTAAAAAATATAAATATTATTAATTTTAGATATATTTTTAATTATTTAAAATTGTATTATTTTATTAGATCTTAAATAATATTTATATAAATATATTTTATATTTATAAATCTACCCCTATAATTTTTATATTTACGCATTTTTCCTACGTTTCCGTTTTTTATATTTTTTAAAATACCGTTTTCTTGTGTCCATTTTTGCATTTTCTTAGGTCCATTTTCGCATTTTGCGTTTCTGTTTCTGTTTCTGTTTCCGTGCTACACAGGGAAACATCCACACGAGCTGTTCAATATTTTTCATTATGCTTGGCCTCCTGTGGGAGTAATTATTTGAACTAGCTTGTGGATTATCATCATACTTTCATTTAGGATTAACTGAATGACTTGCTACAAAAGGAAAATGCTGCCTATCATTATGGTTTTTTTAGGGTGATTTCTTCTGTGTCCAACATAAAGTTCTCGCCTAACAGTACTCGGGTGAAATAAGCCAGTCATGGCTTAAGTGAGAACTGGCAGCAATTGGAAAATTAAATATCCAATGAGAATATTACAGAGAGAACCAATGGAGTGGATTCTGTATTCACTTTTGCGTCATGGGGTATTTTTGTGGATGAATTTGTTGCTGATATAAAAGACTTCCACTTTTCATTGCACATGCTCGATTCTTTTAGGTTACTGCTGCCATGTTTTATAAATTTTGGTATCATCTTCTTCAAATGTCAGGATGGAAGACTATGGAAGGAGCGAGTATCTGCAACTGTGAGGAGGAGAGCTGACTTGCCTGTTATGAAAGAAGGTGGGGCCCTTGAATCTGAGTCTCCTGGGACAAAGCCGCGGCCAATCCAGAGCAATAGATTGATCCTACCGTCCATCAGTGCTCCTGAACATAATTTGATAAAACTACTTGAAGAATGTAATGCATCTGGGATCTAAAACCTGGTATTGATTTCTGATTGGAATATGCAGCTTGACACAATTTCCATATATAATTTCACTTCTCACTTCTTTTATTTTATATCCTGGATTATCAACCATTTAGATATGTGTATTTTCCACATGATTTATGGAAAGAAAAATGGATATTGCCCACAATTTTTTTTAATAAGTAAATTTAACAGCTCTCTTGCGAATAAAGTATGTCCTTGGCATTGACTTATTTAGAAATCTGTTTCATGGTTTTCTAGTATCGCTTATGTAATATATGATACTACTGAGGGATGTTGTTCTTAGATTTTTCTTGCGGGTATAGACCTGCAAGATTGCAAGAAAAAAGAGAACACCCGATGGCTAAATTAGTAATTGGAACTGAGTAAAATATAAAATTGATTATAGAGAACAACGAATCTGAGTATGAAGGCTTTAGCCCCTTGTATAGACATTAAGTAAGACTCTTATTTGAATGGTAGGTTTCTATCATAGAGCAAGTCCAATTAAAGTAGGATTTGAAATTCAGATAGATGGGGATGAATATCTAAATTCAGTGAATTGAAACTTGAGTATTTCCAAGTTCAACTTGGATTATAATTTATCACCAAAATTATAATATAATATTTTCACAATTAAAAATAAATAATTATTTAGAACAATAATCATTTATAATAACAAAAATTAATAATATTAATAGAAAATAAATAAAAAATAAAACATTAAAAATTTGAAAAGTTAGATATTTTTAAATATATTTTATAATAATTAATTTTTTTAATTATGAAAATATGAATATATTTTTAAATAAAAAACTGCTTGTTATTATCTAAAAGTAAACTTGTTATTCTTGTTTACTGGAACAGAACAATGGATTTGTAATGATCTGCAGAATGGATGAATTGTGGTAAGTTTTGTGCTTTTATAGCAAGTGAAATCAATGTAGGCCATCTCTGATACAAGTTAAAGAGCTGCAATTTGTCATGTGGTTGCACAAACTATTAAATTTTAACATTATTTACTAATATTAAGAAAAAAAAATTACCAATGTAGCAAATTGTATATTTTTACAAATAAAGAAATCTTTTATATTTATAAAATCAAATTATAATAAAAATATTCTCTCAAAAAAGCTACAATTAAAATATATATTTAAAATAATATATATATATATATATATATATATATATATATATATATATATAATTTAGAAAAATATAATTGAGACATGATAAAATTGTCTTTAAATTATTTTTTTCTCTTACTGCCTACATATTAATATTTTTAGGAGTTTTTTTATGACTATTTTTGTTTTTAAATATTTTATTTGTAGTTTACTTTTTTTTATTCATAAAATAAAAATTATTTTTATTATCTAAGGATGATTGTTGATAAATTTTCTATAGGATGTAATTAAAGAAACAATGGCAAACCCCAAAATTTTAATTAAAGGGGTGGGTTAAAATGGGGGACCAAACCCAAGAGGCAATCAGGTGAAGTGGTTTAGCATTGCCACTTACAGCAGAAAAAAATAATAATAAAAAACCTAATTTGAGAAGAATTTATTCAATGTAATTATTGTATATATAATAAATATATTATAATAATTTATTTAATGAAATTTGTATTGAATTTATTCAATACAATTATTATATATGTAACAGATATATAGTAGTCATTAATTATAATGAAATTCACATGTAAGTCACCATAACTAATGATCATGTATTTTAAAATTTTTCCAATTTAACAAATTTGATCCCAACTGCATAATCATCTATCATGTAAGATCGTGTGATTTTATATTTGAATTCTAATAATTAATTGTATTAAAATCATTAATTATTTAATTTTTTATTTTAAAAAAATTAATTATTCTATATTTTTAATCTATTTACCCTTTAATCTTTTTATTTAATTTAAATCAAATTTTTTATTAGTCAATATATTTAAAGAGAAAAAAATTAAGTTTATAATGATTAAATAATTCAAAATTTTAAAAACAGACGATTATATAATTTTATTTGTAGAACGAATGAAATTTACACTAACACTAAAAAATAATAAGAAAGATTAAAGAGTAAACTGAAATAAAAATAAATTAATTAATATATTTTTTAAAATAAAAAAATTAAATAGTTAACTTT
This sequence comes from Hevea brasiliensis, assembly GCF_030052815.1. NCBI lineage: Eukaryota > Viridiplantae > Streptophyta > Magnoliopsida > Malpighiales > Euphorbiaceae > Hevea > Hevea brasiliensis. The sequence continues at coordinate 14,469,032 of NC_079510.1, forward strand.
TCTAAAATAGAATAATTAAATAATAATTTTTTTGTTTGGTAGATTAGCTTTAGATTGGTCAACCAAATTTGCATAAGCTCCTAATAGATAGAGAATTTGAATTTCAAACATCTTAGTTCTGAAGATCTTAAACTTTGACTTTAGCTTATTACATAAAACATTAAAAAATATGCCAAAAAAAAAAAAAAAGAAAAACGAACAAAAGGAAAGAAACCCAGATCAAGACAATATCACCGCTAAGAAATAATAAAGGGAAAACCTATACGGGCATCTGAGGAACCTGAAATGGATGCTTTATTGATGGGTTTACGATGTGTTTTCTAGGCCCACGAAAGCTTCCATGATTCATTCTCTGCCATGTGATTTGATGTGATTGTTTAGCTTGATTTCTTCCAGCAACTACAGGACCCGAATGAATTCTTATTGCAGAAGTGAAAACCAGAAAGCAACAAAGGACAAAGACAGTGAATATGGCCTTTACTTGCACCATTTTCTTGATTATAGCTTTCTTTTGTGTGGAAGTGAATAGATCAGAAGGATATATAAACTATAAAGAGCTTCAAAAGTAACCAACTGCCTTTGCTTTGCTTTCAAGTCACAATTGATTGCTCGAGGACTTATTTATGGTTCTTGTTGGTGGAGTTGGTTTCTCTCTTTTCTTGTTAGTATTATCTTGATTGACTTTTTATATTATTTATTTATTTATTTTTGTGTAATTACTTGATTAAGTTTGAAGAAAAGTGCTCCTTTAAGTCATTCTTAAGCAACTCCAAAACACGTAAGGTGTGTCAATTTACACATGTGCATTTAATAGTTTTGGATAATATCATAGTTTATTTGAAATAAATTATTTATAAAAAAATTAAAAATCATTCTCACACATGAATTTTATTTTTTTTTAAATAAAAAATTTATTAAATTAAAAATATTAAATTCTTCTATTCGAAATATGAGAATTAATTAAAAATTTTAATTAAAATTAAATTTTTATAAAATTTTATATTCTGAATAAAAGATTAAAAAAAAAAATTATTATGTGATTTAGTGTTTTTTCAAGTAAAATTTTAAGCGACTTTTAGCCATCAAAATTTATTCTTTTTATTTGGAATATTATGAAGTATTTAAAAAAATGATACAAAAAATTTAATATTATCATATTTAGTTAAAATTTATAATTTTTTATGATTAGTTAAATTATAAATAAAAAATAAAGCGAAACAAATTACTGCAACTACAAAGGGGGAAGGCCAGGGCCATGGCCCCTAACTTTGTGAAAAATAATTTTTTAATATGATATTATAGATTTAAAATTAAATTGATCCCTAAAATTAAAAATTTTTATATTTTATTGAACTATTTTTCTATTTAAATTTGTAATGTCTTAATTCAAAGTAATAATTTTATTTTAACTACAAGTTAGAATTTGGATGAGTCAAATTAAAAGTTTGTTCTAATATAATCAATAATGATTAAAGTTTTTTATTTTCTTTTTTTTTTCACTCATTAATATTATTTCTCTCTTTTTAATCTTTAGTTTAATATATCAATCATTTTTATTTTTGATATTCATAATGAATTTTTAAAATTTGAATTTTATTATTTAAATTTTAAAATATTTTTATTAATTTTATTAATTGTTAACTAAAATAATACCTCTCTATGTATAATGGAGAATTTTTTGAAAAGGAAAAAAATAAGGAAACCTTCTAAATTGTGAAATCATTTTTATTTCATTCTTAGATATCATGTTAGTATTTTTTTTTTGTACTTTTTATTTTGAAGAAAAATTATAAAGACCCAACACATGAATTCATGTATATGGATCCTAACCCATGTTATGCAACCTTAAGATCTTCACTATATTTTTTTCATTAGTCTACCATATAATCACATGAATAATATGAACTATATCGATTAATTCACAGTCTAGATGTGCAACTTATTTGCGTCAACCAATTGCTCTACAAATAAATAAAAAAAGAGTATTCTAAAGAGTCAAGAGTAATGCCAATATACAATCACTTGCACAACACTTTTGTATGTGTTTTTCTTACTTTTATATTGAAGATAAAACTTGGCTATTTATAAGTTATGGCACATTTTGGTCAAAAGTTGCATCACTTCATGCATGTAACTATTAAGAAGAGTTGTACATCTTTATGTAGTTATATCGTTTGATCAATGTACATAAGCTTTGGATTTTTTTCACTTTTTGGTAATGTACATGATTTTTCATACGGTTATTCTTGGTTCTAATTTTAAGTCTAATGAATCTGGATTGATCCACATGGGTGACCCAAACCGTATTTCCAACATCTTCTACTCACACATGATGGGTCAACTCTTATTTTAAATTTTGTAAATTTCATATTTTACAAATAGACCGTGTGACTAGTGTTAGTAGTATGCAGATTGCATCAAATTATATAGAAACTTAAGGTTAACATGCATTATATTTTGTTAGCATTTAATATCCTTTTATGTTTATTTTTATATGTCTTCATTATTATTTTAGAAAACATGTTAATCCAACTCAATTCATTGATTTTTATATTTTATCAGGTGTTTTTATGTGGTTCTAGAATCAAAGACGAGTTTGGAAGAGATTTGGAGGTCAAAATGTGAAGAATACAGTGCAAAAAATATTACACGGGTCGTGTAACTTCCTGTACCCCGTGCAACCTTCTGGATAAAGAAAACTTAAAAAATAAGAGTGGCAGAAAGTTACACAGGGCAGGAGTGTGTAACACTATACGTAAAGTACCACGTCAATTCTGATGCGACTTTTCTTCGTTTCAACTAGACCTGAATAGACTTCTAATGCTTCTAGGATCCTAAAATTATGGTTTTTACACCAGATATAAATATAACAAGTCAATAATTGAGGGGAGGAGAGAATTTATATCTAAGAATAAAATGTGAAGAATACAGTGCAAAAAATATTACACGGGTCGTGTAACTTCCTGTACCCCGTGCAACCTTCTGGATAAAGAAAACTTAAAAAACAAGAGTGGCAGAAAGTTACACAGGGCAGGAGTGTGTAACACTATACGGGCCGTGTAAAGTACCCTGTCAGCAATTCTGATGCGACTTTTCTTCGTTTCAACCAGACCTGAATAGACTTCTAATGCTTCTAGGATCCTAAAATTATGGTTTTTACACCAGATATAAATATAACAAGTCAATAATTGAGGGGAGGAGAGAATTTATATCTAAGAATAGAATTTACATTCAAGGGGAGCCGATTTACATTCAAGGATGCACATCAACTTCAAAAGAGGCAAGGGAGAAAATAAGATCAGCAAGATTTCTCTAAGGAATTTTCGGCTGAAATTCCAAAAGTCCAAGCCTGCAACTCTGGGTTCTTTCACTTTATTGTCTTCTCATTATCTTTTTATAAACAGTTTATTGCAGAATTTTAAGTTTGTGAGAAATTTGAATTCCATTCTCTATCAATGAATTGTTGGTTTGACACTGAAACTCAATAAGTTTGTGAGTGATGTTGGAGATCTGGTGCTGCCTAGAGGAAAGGAGACTCAAAAGGTGCAGCCTCGCACTGGTGTGATACTGCAGGTGGGCTTGGGCACTGGAAATTAATGGGTCTCTATGCAGGTGTGTGGAGTCAAGGAGTTACTTCGGGTATTGCGAGAAATGCAGGGATATGAAAGTGGAGCAGAGGAGAAAGAAATGGTTATTTTGTGGGTTTTTCTATGAAGGGTTGTTGTCGGTGTAATGAAGGATTTGTGGAGAAGAATGATAATGTTGGTGAGAATAATACTGGAAACCATAGCTTTGCTCTCTTTCATTTTCCCCTCCACACAGCACCAAAAAGACCCAACCAATCCCTCATCCAGCCTTCACTGAATCTACTCCACACCAGAGGATTTAAACCAGAGCCAGCTCCAACAATTGTTGCCCCAATCATAGCGATTGCTGCCCCTTGCAAAACACGATCACATCACCATCTTCTCCCTCAAGACCCAAAACCCAGTAGCTGCATCTCCCTCAAGCCATAAACCTAGAACCCGATAGCTCCATAGATGAGAATTGCCCTAATACCATTTGCATTTTCCTCATTTAATTTGAGTTTTTATTTTATTTTATTTTATTTGGACATTCTTCATTTGATTTAGGTTTTTTTTTTGTGTGATTTTGCTGTTTATTGAGTGATGTTGCTCTTTGTTGAGCTTTTCAGAATGCATCGTTAATTAAGCAGTTTGATTATTCTAAATTTCCAATGAAAATTAAGAGAGCTGACATGTCAGTTCCGTTAATGAGTTAACGGAATGTCTAACAGTAGGGTATAATTAAATTGTTATCAATAATTTAGAGTAAAATTGTTAAAAAAAATTAATTCATGGTAGAATTATAAAAATAAATAAAGTTCAGATTTTTTTTTTTTGAGATTTCCCCTTTGATATTTACATAAATGTTACATTGATGGGATAGTTTAGTTTAATTTAATTATTTAAGTTTCACCTCTGCTTTCCCGTCTCAAAGGGTGAACAAATTATTTTCTATAGATATATAAAATTAAAAAAATATAGATATAATCATTAATATTCTTATTTATGATAATGCTTTAAAAATATAACTATATAAATCATCTGTAAAATTTTTGTTGAGAGGAATAGGTTAAAAAATGTTACAATAATAACAACTAATTTCTATTTTTAAAAATTTTATTTTTATTTTTACTTTTTTAATTATATATTTTAAATAAAGAATTATGTTACTGTGGATATTATGAATTCATTTATTATGTAATTTTAAGAATATATACATATATTTATCAAGGTTATATGATAATTTGTACTTTTTGTAATTTAACTAAACAGAGAAATTATATATTTAAAAATTATTAAAATGATAAATAAATATAATAATATTAAATATTTAATATTATTTTTAAACAAATTATTTATGAAAAATTTCGCATAATTACACATTATTTTTATTTATTTTAAAATAAAAAATTTTTAAATTAAAAAATTAAAATTTTTATTTTAAATATAAGAATTAAAAAAGTTAATCGAATTAAATTTCTTATAAAATTTTATATTATAAACAAAAGAATAAAGTTGCTCCTTGGAGAAATAATTTCTAATAGTAACGTTCGTAATGGAAATACATCTTCCCTAAAGTATCCAGCGGCTGTGGTTGCCATTCCTATGGTTCATACTCACGACCGGACAATCGTTGACCCGTATTTACTGGAAAAAATCCCAACCATATGTGTTTTGTATTTTGAAAAAAATTATTATTTAATTTTATATTTTAATAAAATTAATTATTTAATTTTTATATTTTAATAAATATATTTTTTAATATTTTTATTTTTTTAATTTATAAACCATTTAATTTCTCTCGTTATTTTAAAGTAAATTTTTAATAATTATTTAATTTTTATAATTTAAATAATATAATTATTTAATTTTTATAAATTTAAATTTATTAACCATTGGACCTCTTTTTACAATTGTTCTCCTACTTTTAACTAATTTAATTAATAAAAAAATTAACGAGAGAAATTAAATAGTTTATAAATTAAAAATATACTAAATGATATATATTTTAAAATAGAAAATTAAATATTTAATTTTATAAAAATGCAATAGCTATATAATAAAAGTATTACTTATTTCTTTTATTTTAATGAAACTATTACTTAACACATCCATTCTTAAAAATATATTAATTAATTCATACATTTTTTTTCCTCATTAGTTCTTTTAATCATTTTATATATTAGTTTAATTTTTATTTAATCATGTAACTTAAGAAATACAGTTATATAATTTATTTATTTTGTAAATTTTAAAATATTTAATCCCATTACAGTTTAATTTCTCTCTCTTTTAAATATGTTAACTTAAAACTTTATTTAAATTAGATGGACAAAATAAAAGATAGACATAATAAAAATACATAGAGTAATCACAGTAATTTTTGAAATAAAAGGATTAATAGTTATTTTTATTAAAAATAGAGGAATTAAGTAAGTTAATTACTACCAATCATCTTTCAACTTTAGAGTTTGTTATACTTTAGTCTTATTTTTATTTTATTATCCTAAAGTCCCTCAATTTAAAAAACATTATAGAAAAGTTTTTATAGCAGAATCTTATCTTATTTATGATTAATATGATATGTAGCAGTGCCATACTATAAAATAAAAGGAAATTAAAAAAAAATTAAAGTGTTGTATATGAAATTCATAGCAATCTCTGTTTTGCAATCTCTATTTTATATTTTTATTAATCCTTTAAATATTATATTTTTTACTCAATTAAGGATTCGATCATTATACTATTCGAAATACCCATAATAATTAAAACTCTATAATTTCATATCTAAACATATAAATGACGTATATTTAATACAATAAATCATTCAATCCAAAAAATCTAACTTTAAAATCAAAAAACCATCTAACATACTTACCTCATTTTTTTACACAAAAAAAATGTCTTATCTTTATTTTATAATATGACACAGTCACATATTAAATTAATAAAAAATACGATGAGACTTTTATATAATATTTTTTAAATTGAGAACAAAATAAAGATATAGAAGGTAAATATAATAGAGTCTAAAATTAAGGAATTTTATGATAATAAAATAAGAGAGATACAGAAGTATAACAAAATTTAAAGTTGAGGGATCGGGTAAAAATTAGCCGATTAAATAGCAATTTTCCCTTAATAAAGATATAGAAGGTAAATATAATGGAGTCTAAAATTAAGGAATTTTATGATAATAAAATAAGAGAGATACATAAGTATAACAAAATTTAAAGTTGAGGGATCGGGTAAAAATTAGCCGATTAAATAGCAATTTTCCCTTAATAAAGATATAGAAGGTAAATATAATGGAGTCTAAAATTAAGGAATTTTATGATAATAAAATGAGAGAGATACAGAAGTGTAATAAAATTTAAAGTTGAGGGACCGGGTAAAAATTAGCCGATTAAATAGGAATTTTCCCTTAATTTTTGTTTATGTACTTTTCTTTGAGCTCAAGCCAGAAAATAACAGGGAGGAGGTTTCACATGTATAAATAGAAATTCTATCAACCAAACACCCTGAAATCTGCGCCACCATGGCTGCTCTACAGTATCTGGAGTCTCTGAGCAACGCGCATCCCGAACACGCCGAGTGGTACAATTCGCTTGCAGATCTTTACCAGAGGAAGCTATGGCACCAACTCACTCTCAAGCTCGAGCAGTTCGTTGCTTTTGCTGTTGTTCAGGTCCAGTTCCACTCTTTACTTTGATCTTCTCATCCCTATACAGATAATATTTGTACATGTGCTGTGCATGTTTGGTTGTGTGTTTCTTGGTTTTGAATTTTGATCGGTTAGGGTTTTCTAGATCTCTTTGTCGTGAGGGTATGCTTTTTAGAGGGATATTTGGTTCAGTTTGTTTGTTTCGAATGAAATGGGGAACTTAGGGTTCTATGGGATAATAAGGGTTTTTAGATGTGCGGAAGGTTGGGTAAAGACTAGTGGTATGCTAATGAGATTATTAGGGTTTAAATTTGGAAATAAAGGTTTCAAGGTGTATGCTAGATTTTGAAGTTTTTAGGTTTTCTATCAAAATGTAAATTGTAATAGGTTCAGCTGGACCTCATGTTCGGATGATGCAGGCTTGGTGTTTTGCTTTGCCTTTAATCTTCTTCTTATTTTATTTTTCTTGCAGTTCCCTTGCAGCTAACGGCAATTTGCAAGCATAATGATTAAATATCTTTATATCTTTCCATCACATGTTTATAGCTATCAAGAAGGTTTGGGGTTATTGTTATTTGCGTACTGTTTGTTTTACTTGGCAAGTTGTAGTCTTGAATTAATCTAGTAAAAGTATACGAGATATTGGGTCTGATTTACACAGTTTTTTTTGTTTAATCGAATGAGCATTAAATGATTTTAGTTTTCTTTCTTCCTTGGCATAAATCTCAATTCATTCTATTTGCTGATTTTTGTTGGGCTGATCATAGTTTGAAAAGTTTATGCTTGCGCCTGGATGTGGACTGTTATATTTGGATTTATCTATGTTAATTTCTCTCTTCCTCCCTTAAATACGAGGGAAATTCTGCTTTTTTCTGTATGCATGTCTAATACATTTATATGGTTAATGTCCATTTCAGGCTGGTGACACATTGATACAGCTGTATCATAATTTTATCTCTGATTTTGAGACCAAAATTAATCTTCTCAAGCTTGCGCATTTTGCTGTTATAGTTTCTAAGCAGTATAAAGAGAAAGATGCTGCCATTAGCTATCTAGAAGGGGTGATTGAAAAACTTCGAGCAACTAGAGAACAACGCAATGAAGAGCCAATTCTTTATATTAAGATGCAATTAGCTATCTTCAAGCTTGAGCAAGGGGATCAAAAAGAGTGCAAGAAGCTTCTAGAAGATGGAAAGAGCACACTGGACAGTATGACTGATATTGATCCATCTGTGTATGCCAATTATTATTGGGTTTCATCTCAGTACCATAAATTTCGTCAAGAATTTGCAGAGTTCTACAAAAGTGCCCTTCTTTATCTGGCATACACATCAGTGGAAGCCCTCTCGGAGCCATTTAAATTGGTATGATATGAGTATATTTTTTGAGTCTACATTACAATGACTGGGTGTTCTTTTGTTATTTTCTTTGTGTGCTATCTTTCTCTAAGGTTGTTTTTCTTGTTACCGTTACCAATATCATGCAATTTGCAAGTCTTTATTAATAAACTATGGTCCTCCTCCTCCTTCCTTCTTCTTCGGCAGAGGGAAAGAGAGATCTTTAATAGCCGCTCTAGTGGAACTGTTAGTGGAAATGGATTGCCAAATTGTCATCAATGTCTCAAACATTGGGACAGCAGTTCTTGACACTCAACCACAACTAGGTAAATTGTAATGGTGTCCATGATCATGTTAGGATATTAGAATTAATTCATATCTTGGTGCAATGACTTTGAAGCTCTAGTATTTAATATCTCTTTTTAAAAGGCAATGCTGGTAGGAATTAGATAGGAGTTTTATTAATGATGTGCTCCCTACAAAAGGAAATTATTAGTGTTGCATTGGTGAATATGAGGATGCTGAGATTCTCTATTATAGTTGCTGGATGCTGAGATTCTCTATTATAGTTGCAGGATGCTGGGATTGTCTTTTGCAGTTGTTAGCACTGTTGGTGACTTTATGATACAATAATTTCCATGATTTAGTGGCTTGCCTTTTTTTCTTTTAATTTTTTGTATACTTGTTGAGATTTGCTTTATCAGTTGTAACATGTTCACAATTTGACTCTTCAATTGTGTCTTTAGGATTTGGCCTTTGATCTCTCACTTTCTGCACTTTTGGGAGATAACATCTACAACTTTGGAGAACTGCTTGCTCATCCTATTGTAAGAATGTCTTCTGTAATATTTGTTCCTTCTTTCTGGATTTTTATTGTCTAGGAGGTTTTGATATTGAATTTATTCAATCCTAGTTATGTAAATCTTCTTTGCCTGTTAGCAACATCATGATTTTAGGAAAGTTGATTCCCATGCCACTGGTTTAGCAATGCTTAGGTTTTAACCTAATTGGGGATCCTGAATTCATATGCGTGTGTACCTAGGTTGGAATTAGTCAAGCGAAGTTTTTGTTAGATCAAAGGCCATGATTCATTTGATTCGGCAATTGATTTGCATAATTACATGTCAATTAATGCTCAGGAATCCTCTAGAGCATGTTTTGTAGGGTACTGTAAATGCGGGACTTGAAATTATCCCCTGAAAATAATGCAAGAGGTGCTGCTGTGAATAAATGGGACATCTTAGAATCCAAATACAAGATTTTGGCTGAAAATTATTGATAGAATGTACCAAAAGATATTAATTTAAGGAGTAGATGTCATTATGGTACACATTGACAGACTGAAGAAACTATTTTGTGTTATAAGCATAGTTTAGAGGTTTCATCTATGCCGCTGTAGAATGCCTAAATACCCTGCCTGGGTGAAAAGTAATTTTTGCTAAATATTGCCCAATGATAGTCTGCTAAATATTAATAATTGCTTAGCACAAATTTGCTTATTCATCCACTTTTTGGTGTTGAAGATGCTGCTGTTGGGCAAAGGGTTCCCCTGTTCAGTTACTGTTTAATTTCTGTAGTATGATACTGGTTTACCATCCAGCTGTGGGGCTAACAATAAAAAGGTGTAGTTCCAATTACAGCTTTGCAGGTGCAAGTCTAGATATCCTTAGTTCCCACTTTGAATGGAACATAGAAGTACAGTTTAGAGTTATTTGTACCGTTGAAAATGAGTACCAAATTGTAAAAATAATATAATTTTAATCACCAGGGAAATGATTTTTTAAAATCATGTCGTAAATTTGGTCTTAATTTGCTAAATATTGGAGTTACTTTTCGAGCATAGAGCAATATTCACCAATGGGTGCATTTGCTTAGAGATGGAATGCCTTTGAAATTTTGGGTAGTTGAGTTGTAATAACTCTTGGCAAGAAAGCTTGTAATATATAAGTATACCAAAAAAAAGAAAGGAAAGGGCATCTTACTGAAAAGTACTGAAGTAGGAGGTGGAGGGAGTACCTGTGAAGTCTCTAGTATAGCAAATGTTGGGTGATAGAACCATAGAACAATTGTGCATAAATATAATGATACATTGCACAGCCTAAATGTTGGTACCCTGCTAGTTTCCTGGTGAAAGATATGCTTTTATCTTTGCTAGTTGTGGCTTGAAATCTGGTTTCATTGTATGGCTGTTATGCATGTTTTCTTTTTCTTGCATTTTATCTTTTGTTATGTGTTTGGGATGATGACCATCTGATATTCTGCAGATAAATAGTCTTCTGGGAACACAAGTGGAGTGGCTTTACTATATTCTTCAGGCATTTAACTCTGGTGATCTAGTTCGCTACCAAGAATTGTGTCGCGTGCATAATGCTTCCCTGAGAGCCCAGCCAGCATTAGTTGAGAATGAACAGAAGCTATTAGAAAAAATTAACATTCTTTGCCTGATGGAAATCATCTTTAGGTATCCTTTTACTTCTAATGGCTGGTATCTTTTCGCTTGTAATTTGCATCTTTTTGAAGTTCTCAAAATTCAGCAATACCTGTAAAGATCACGTTAGACTGAACTAAGACATGCTTCCTTGCAGCCGTCCTTCTGAAGATCGAACTATTCCACTAAGTGTCATTGCTGACCGCACAAAACTTTTCATCGAGGATGTGGAGCATCTTCTCATGAAGAGTCTTTCTGTAAGTTTTTTATGTGATATTGGGAGTTACTGTTCACACTTACTGTTATATTTTTTAATTTTATCTTCACTTAATAGAAGAAAGATAATGCTAGAGTAATAAATAAGAATAGGAGTTCTCTTCTCCCTTTTGGAAGAAATCATCTTGTAATTATCTATGACTATTTATGTTTGTAGTGTGACTATGACCGCTTGATTAATTGTTGAGGGAACCATTGCAATAAACGGAATATACATAAGTATGAAAAATCAAATATGGAAAAGCTCTGGTATATATTTCTTGTTAGAATTGGACTATAGTGGAATTCAATTGATACTGGCACTGTAATATCATTTTTTTTTTTAATTTTTTAGAAACTTGATGGAAAAATATAGGGATGTGAAGAAATATCTACATGTGGTTTTCATCGATTTGGAGAAGGTATATGATAGTGTTCCAAGAGATATATTATGGAGAGTGTTAGAACAAAAGATGGTATCTATTAGGTACATACAAGTGTTGAAAGATATGTACGAATGAGCAACTACTATTGTGCGCACAGTGGGAGGGGACACAAGAAATTTTCCTATCTCAATTTGATTACACTAAGGTTCAGCTGTAAGTCCTTACTTTTTTACATTAGTTTTTAGATGAATTGACGAAACATATAAAAGAGAGTATCCCTTGGTGCGTGATGTTTGCGGATGATATAGTTCTGATAGATGAGCTGCGAGAAGGAGTCAATAAAAAGTTAAGAGTTTTGGAAAAGTACTCTAGAGTCAAATGACTTTAAGTTAAATAGAACGAAGACAGAATACATGCATTGCAAGTTCAGTGAAGACTGAACTAATGATAGGGAAGGAGTTAGTTTTGATGGAGTGATATTATCCCAAAGTAATCACTTTAAATATCTCAGCTCAATCTTTCAAGTAGATGGAGGATGTGAGGAGGATGTTAGTCATAGAATTAAAGTCGGATAGTTGAAGTGGAGATATGTTACAGGAGTTTTATGTGATCATAAAATTCTCAATAAGTTGAAAAGAAAATTTTACTGTACAGCCATACGACCGGCCATGTTATATGGTAGTAAGCGTTGGGCAATGAAAGAGCGATATGTGCCTAAGATGAGAGTTGTGGAGATAAGAATGTTAATGTGAATGAGTGGTCATACTAGACTAGATAAAGTTCGTAATGAGAGTATTAGAGAGAAGGTAGGAGTGGTGCTAATTGAGGATAAATTGTGGGAAGGGAGATTGTGGTGGTTTGGTTATATGAAGTATAGACATACGGAGGCTCCAGTTAGACAAGTAGAGCACATTGGGTTAGAGGTTAGAAAGAAAAGAAAGAGTAGACCTAAACTGACTTGGAGGAGAGTAGTACAACATAATCTAGAAGCATTATACATTTTCGAGGATTTAACTCAAAATTGCTTAGAGTGGAGAAAGAGAATCCATGTAGCTGACTTCAATAAATTTTTGAGATAAAGACTTAATTGAGTTGAATTGAGTATTTTTTAAAAAAAAAAAAAAGAAAGAGGAAGAAAGGGTTTGGGGGAGTATAATTAGAGACCGGTGGAAAAGCAAGGATAAGGGAGGGTGAATGAGATATTATTACTAGTTAATTATCATAGAAGCATTTTTTCCTTCTAATAATGATAATCTATAAACATTCTCTTTCTATGGAAAATAGCATGAACGCTATGTGCAATTTGTATTATGGACACAAATTGCCTTCCAATTGCTTGAGTTTTCTTCTTTCCTATTTCTGGTTGGATGGTTGATGCTGAACCTCATCCTTTCAATCCCCATGAATTTTGTATTGGATGAATGGTGAAGAATTAGTTGTAGAAAGGGGTAGTGGGAGTCTGAAATTTTCTTGTCCTCTATATGCCTTTATAGAAACCCTGCACTTTCTGGCGTCAACTGGATGCTTCACTGCTCCAGTGAATGCACTTTGATGGTAAATCCCTTTGCTTCTGTGTGCTGCCTGGTTTTGATGACACACCGGAAGATAATACCTGCCAGGTTCTTTTAGTTTTAGGAATTAATATTTAATTATTCTCTCCCTTGAACCTGCTTACTAAAAGAATCAATGTCAGTATTTCCTTGAACCTGCTTGCTAATTTCATTCCCCAATTTGAAAGTGATCAATGGACTGGAGTATAGGACAACCAGCGGAGAACAAGAAATATAGGTGACGTTAGTTTTAAGACTGAAGGCCACAGGAAAACGCATTATCCTCCTTGTTGCCTTCTGCTGAGACTAGTGTGGAAATCTTCATGCCATTAGTTATGAAGGTGCGTGTACCAGCCAAATTCTTTTGTTCAGTGAAAAATACACACCTAAAAAGGACATCATTCTTAAATACTTCTACTTAGGCAGGGCCTTAGTGAGTTATCTGGATGTTGTTGTGAATTGCATAAATATGTATTTATTAAGTTGCTCATGGTTCATCGCATTGCATAAACTTGGTCATTGCATTCTGTAATATGTGCTATTTATTTGCATCTAGAATTGCATTATCTATTGTGTAAACAAAGTTTTATTACAGGTCCATCTTATTGAGGGTATAATTGACCAAGTTGAGGGAACAGTACATGTGTCTTGGGTGCAGCCAAGAGTTCTGGGGATTCAACAGATCAAATCCTTGCGAGAGCGACTGGATAATTGGCTGGATAAAGTACACACCGCCTTATTATCCATTGAAGCTGAAACACCTGATCTAGTAGCATTATGATTTTTTTTTTTTTTGGGCTCTTTCCTCTTCTGCTATTGGTTTCCTCTCTGCCCATTGTAACAATTTCTTTATCCAAAAGCGTAAAATTCATAGGCAGCTAAGTGGGGAGACTAGAGTAAGTCACACTAGGGCAGTTGGGCCAACTTTGTTTGCTTCCTTGTCGTATTGCAGAATCCATTTCCTGAATCAATTTTCTAAAAGGAGCAGCGTTGTACCTTTTCACTTGGAATTTGTCAGTTCTAAGTGGTAAGCCTAGAGAGATACGGTGAATTGATTTGAAAAAAAAGGAAAGTCTACTTCAGTGTGGTTAATTAAACTAATTTGTATTGGACAATTTCCTTTGATCCATCTGTGATCTGTCTATGGACGGAACTCCTTTTTAAATTTATGGTTGCTATTTAAATAGTTGTTTTACATGCATCTTATATGCGGATGTGACAGCACTTTCGTTTCTGATGGCTATTCTCAGTTCCATAAAATGGTCAGATTAATCGTTTCGAATGATTGTGTAACCCACTTCACTACGATTTTGATAACGTGTACTCGCTAAAAGCTGTCAGCTATTTTGTTATTTTTATTTAGTAGTCGCTGCATCTTTTCAATTATTGCATGAAAATTGTATTGTTTGTTTGTTATAAGACTGTTTATTCGGTATAAATGAATTTCATTTACAGTTGATATGATGGGTAAGTAAAGGAGTTGACCGGTAAAACCTAGTACTATTTTAATGGATGCATCATTAAGCTCATTATATAAACTTTGTTGACTAATCCACTCTCTAGGTTAGAATTTAACACTCATTTTCTTCATGTTTGTTTCAACCAAAGAAAAAGCCTGCGTACAGCTACGCCCTCTTTCACCAAACAATAAAGCCAATGTCTTGTTATCAGAGGCTTTTATTTTTAAACTCAAGACCCAGAAGTTAGCATTGCACCAAAAGGAAGGGGTTCGTCAGAATCTTATTTTGCGGCAAACATGAAAGCCTGCGAAAAAATTTGTTTAATTTTCAGAAATTGATCCAGAAACAAGTAATAGTTTCCTGTTGAATTTTAATCTAGACATGGCTATTTGTAATTTTCCTTGGATTGTGGTTACAAAATTTTGATTCATTATGTCCTATTCAAAAAATTTTCAGTTAAATTATATTGCATTAATATAAAATAATTAAAAATTGACATGTCATCCTTGCAAAAAATGAAGATTTATCCATTTCATCAATTTGTGTTGCCAATAATTTATTTTTAGTGTGTTAAAGTGTTGAATTATTTTCAATTTTATAATTTTTTATATTGTAAAAGAATATAATATTTTTTCTGTTCTATAAATTTAATATATCAAATTTATTTTTTATTGATATAAATAAATTTATTATTATGAAAATATTAATCTAAATAGTTCTTTTATTATCATTTAAATTTATAAAAAAAGATTAAACTTTTAATTATAATAATCCATCATTATTAATTTAAAGAGGTTTTTAATTTATAATATAATTAATATTTATTCAATAATATATTGATTTAATTATGATTGAATCTTAAATTTTTAATCCTTTATACTTATTGGTTCAATAATCAAATTGAGTTTGAAAGCCTTGTTGTTAGCTTAATGGGAGAGTCTAGTGAGAGTAAAAAAAAATTACGTTGAGAGAAGGTGGTCCCCACTGGCTCTATGTTAGCGTTTTGGCTCAAGTAAATGAGAAAGTGTAGAGCATACGAATGAATCTGTTAATTATAAAAATAGAAAATAAGGTTTCTAATAAGTTAAATAAGAAAGTCACTGAATTTCTATATGACTTTTATTGATTGTTCCTTATGGAGAATATGTCAAACCTTTTATACTCTATATCTAATTAGTTCCATTTTTAATAGCAAAACAAGCTGCAATGTCAAAATATGAGTAAATTTCAATAACTATCCATGAACTTATATGATTGTAACACTATAGTTTTTAAACTTTAAAACGTAACATAAAACCCCCTAAACTTTCAAATTTTGCATAATAAAATCCTTCTAACTTTCAATTAATGATTTTTTAGTTGAAAACTGATGTGAATAGCTCTCACATTGTGCTTAGTCAACATTTTTCTCTCATCTCTTATTCAAATTATAAAATTATTCTCTCTGCACCTGAAAAATCGTTCTGTTTACAGTGAGAAAAATGATTTAATTTACACATAACTTGAGAGAGAAAAGAAAAATATTGATTAAGCTCCACGCTAGAACTATTCAGGTCAGCATCTAACTGAAAAATCGACAATTAAATGTTAGAGGGATTTTACTGTGCAAAATTTAAAAGTTGAAGGGGTTTTATGTTACATTTTTAAGTTGAAGGACTATAATGTTATACTAGACAAGTTCAGAGACGATTGTAAAAATTTATCCGTCAAAATATAGTATTCTATTCAATTTCTAAAAGAGACCCAGAATAAAAAAATTTGATACAAATCCTAGTGACAAAGATCAGATCAAGTAAAACCATAGTGCTTGGGGTGCTAAAGTTGCATTATAGAGTCGTTGAAACCTTCCAAAGGGATTTTGAAGTTTATAACATGTGGAAGAATCAATTCATGTTGAGCTTCTCACATGAAAGAGAAGAAATTTTTCTGAGAAGAAAGGTCATGGTCATCTCATAACCACCACATAATGTTTAAGGAGTAGTCTTAGAGTTTAGACCAATCCTTGAAACTCCATTTTGGGTATAGGTACATGGCTAACTATATTGAATACAAGGAAAATGAAGAAATTACATAAGTTGATTTAATACAAGATGAAGCTATAGGATGGTACAAGTCACTCATAACAGGTTTCTAGGGGAACTTTCAGTTCAAAGAAGGACATCCTTCAAATATGAGAAGCTACCAAGTTTGTATTACTATTATAGATCATTTGGGTATATCATTATAACATGTTCCACTGGAATGGAAGATGAAAGATTAACCAGACCAAGGACCTCCCACCTTAACTTTGGCCCTTGGTTGAGTGCAAACCCAATCCCAAGACATTTCTCCTCTTACCTCAGTACTCTTGATATTCCTAAGATATAACGTAATATACTTCCTAACCTTGATATACCTTCAATAACAAAAGTTATGAGCTAAGACAAAATAGGCTAAATACATTATTACACACCTGTGCTATTCACTTTTTGCCTAAAACACACTTGTACTAAACTTTTTACCTATCACACACCTCAACTTAAAAAAAACCTTAACACGTAAATCCAAATCTGTGCAGTTAGCACTGTACGTGATTGCATGCGATGAGAAGCGATTAAAGAGGTGCTATGTTATTTGTGACACCCCTCACCTGACTACAGTGTAGTCAACCAAGGCATGTCACACTCGGTGCCGGAGCACTCTATTTTATCTTACTTTAATCCTTTAAAAACTTTGTTCTCGCTATATTTTAATATCAATTATTTTTCTATGGAGAAATCAGCGAAGTTTCTCCTATTTCTATTACTATTTAGCGTATTTCGCTATTCACCTGTTTGAAATTTCAGTAATATTTTTACAATAAAATCTCATCAGTTATTTTCATAATCATCTCATCACACATTCAATTCTTGCAACTTATTTGCATACATATCCATTCATACTCAATTTATGTATCAAAATTCTAAAACTTCATAATTTACATGATTTACAAGCTAATTTCATAAATTCACAATTTACATGATGTACAAATTAATTACAATACCATAGTTTACATTACAATTAATATATAATTATAAATACATAAAATAGCTTTTGTGAGCCCTCTCTACATGCATTGTTGAGGAGGTGACAACTTGAACACTTCTGACACTTATGCAGATCAGAACTCCAAAATCCCTGTTTAATATTTGCTGGGCTTTACCTTCAGTACCTGCGCAAAGGAAACATATCCATCGCGCTAAGCATTTCTGCTTAGTGATGCAATAATATAATAAGAAAATAATATATACAAAAAAGAAAGACTGAAGTATAATTCTAAAGTATAATTTAGATCCTCGGGTATCAATTAAATTTGGTATGGTATTTCTAATATCAACTATCTTATATTCTATTTTGTCCCTCTTTGGAAGAGATGAGTTTATACAGTAATAATATTCGATATACAAATTAATTCTAGGAGTGTTGTATTTTCGGTTCCCACAATTCTAAAAATTTCATTTATATTACTTGATTCAGTTATGTTTCCATTGTAATCTTTTTTCTCATTTCATTCAACACTTTCTAATGTTTTTAATTACTAATATTCTTAAAAAATTTTCAATAATTTACATTGCCCAGGTAATCTATGACAGGCTGATTAAACTGGATAACGGGTCGTTGGCACTGGACACCGCAGTGCCTCGGGCCGTCATACCATGAGACGCAAAACGTCAACCACATATACAGTCAGTATGGCTAAAAAGCCATGATAATATATAATCGGGCATAAAAGCCATGAGTGTGGGCATAAAGCCATGAATACGGACATAAAGCCATGAATACAGGCATAAAGCCTTACACAGTACTGCTAAAATAATACCATATTGGCATGCCAATCTATCCAATCTAACACTTGTGTCTAAGCAATACATAGGCATATTAGTACCATTAAATGTTAATATATTGTGTTTTATGATTTCATTATTTCATGACAAATTTTAATTATAATTTATAACATTTCAATTCTATTCCTAGCGGAAGTACAAATTTTTAAAATACATTTCTACATAAATTTTACCTTCATCATAATTCATATATTTATTTATTATATCCTTTGTGTCGATCACAATTCACAACAATGGTTCTCATATACCATTGTAGTCAAAGTACTTTTCCTTTCTACAATAATGAGAACTAATGTCTTATACATACATTAACATGATTCATTTATTCATTCATTATGTCATTCATATGATCACAATTTATAACAATTATTTCATTATATATTCCATTATATATATATATATATTTGTTGTAACATTCTAAACTTTATTTCCATCTAGACTCATTTTCATCTAATGCATATATTCATGAATATCATTTATATAATTCATAATTTATCAATTATATAATCTATTTTTCCTTTCTAATTTCTTATCTAATTTATTACATCATTTTACATGTCCCTAGGTTCAACATTTTCATTTATATTGATTTCCAAACTACATTTTAAAATATATTAACAATGTCTCCTAAGTTCTATTTGTGATGAGAATAAAAACCTCATCTGCATATTTACATAATTTAAACATTCATTAAATCATTTAAGTGACGTACCTTTCACTCTATTAATTTTGATTGTTACTATTTACTTGGCTATTTCTACACAAAAGTTGACTTTTTAATTCATAATAGATTTCTTAAGCCTAAGTTCATAACCACCACATAATGTTTAAGGAGTAGTCTTAGAGTTTAGACCAATCCTTGAAACTCCATTTTGGGTATAGGTACATGGCTAACTCTATTCAATACAAGGAAAATGAAGAAATTACATAAGTTGATTTAACATAAGATGAAGCTATAGGATGGTACAAGTCACTCATAACAGGTTTTTAGGGGAACTTTCAGTTCAAAGAAGGACATCTTTCAAATATGAGAAGCTACCAATTTTGTGTTACTATTATAGATCATTTGGGTATATCATTATAACATGTTCCATTGGAATGGAAGATGAAAGATTAACCAGACCAAGGACCTCTCACCTTAACTTTGGCCCTTGGTTGAGTGCAAACCCAATCCCAAGACATTTCTCCTCTTACCTCAGTACTATTGATATTCCTAAGATATAACGTAATATACTTCCTAACCTTGATATACCTTCAATAACAAAAGTTATGAGCTAAGACAAAATAGGCTAAATACATTATTACACACCTGTACTATTCACTTTTTGCCTAAAACACACTTGTACTAAACTTTTTACCTATCACACACCTCAACTTAAAAAAAACTTTAACACGTAAACCCAAATCTGTGCAGTCAGCACTGTGCGTGATTGCATGTGATGAGAAGCGATTAAAGAGGTGTTATGTTATCTGTGACACCCTTTACCCGACTACAGTGTAGCCAAGCAAGGCATGTCACACTCGGTGTCGGAGCATCCTATTTTATCTTACTTTTATTCCTTTAAAAACTTTATTCTCGCTATATTTTAATATCAATTATTTTTCTATAGAGAAATCAGCGAAGTTTCCCCTGTTTCTATTGCTATTTAGCGTATTTCGCTATTCACCTGCTTGAAATTTTAACAATATTTTCACAATAAAATCTCATCAGTTATTTTCATAATCATCTCATCACACATTCAATTCTTGCAACTCATTTGCATACATATCCATTCATACTCAATTTATATATCAAAATTCTCAAACTTCATAATTTACATGATTTACAAGCTAATTTCATAAATTCACAATTTACATAATGTACAAATTAATTACAATACCATAGTTTACATTACAATTAATAACTAATTATAAATACATAAAATAGCTTTTGTGATCCCTATCTACATGCATTGTTGAGGAGGTGACAACTTGAACACTTCTGACACTTCTGTAGATCAGAACTCCAAAATCTCTATTTAATATTTGCTGGGCTTTACCTTCAGTACCTGCGCAAAGGAAACAAATCCATTGCGCTAAGCATTTCTGCTTAGTGGTGCAATAATATAATAAGAAAATAATATATACAAAAAAGAAAGACTGAAGTATAATTCTAAAGTATAATTTAGATCCTCGGGTATCAATTAAATTTGGTATGATATTTTGAATATCAACTATCTTATATTCTATTTTGTCCTTCTTTGGAAGAGCTGAGTTTATACAGTAATAATATTCGATATACAAATTAATTCTAGGAGTATTGTATTTTCAATTTCTCGAATTCTGAAAATTTTATTTATACTACTTGATTCAGTTATATTTCCATTGTAATCTTTTTTCTCATTTCATTCAACACTTTCTAATGTTTTTAATTACTAATATTCTTAAAAAATTTTCAATAATTTACATTGCCCAGATAACCTATGACAGGCTGACTAAACTGGATAATGAGTCGTTGGCACCGGACACCGCGATGCCTCGGGCCGTCATACCATGGGACGTAAAACGTCAACCACATATGCAGTCAGTATGGCTAAAAAGCCATGATAATATATAATCGGGCATAAAAGCCATGAGTGCGGGCATAAAGCCATGAGTGCGGGCATAAAGCCATGAATACAGGCATAAAGCCTTACACAGTACTGCTAAAACAATATCCTTTTTGCATGCCAATTTAGCCAATCTAACACACGTGTCTAAGCAATACATGGGCATATTAGTACCATTAAATGTTAATATATTGTGTTTTATAGTTTCATTTTTTCATGACAAATTTCAATTATAATTTATAACATTTCAATTCTATTCCTAACAGAAGTACAAATTTTTAAAATACATTTCTACATAAATTTTGCCTTCATCATAATTCATATATTTATTCGTTATATCCTTTGTGTCGATCACAATTCACAACAATGGTTCTTATATACCATTGTACTTGAAGTACTTTTTCTTTCTACAATAATGAGATCTAATGTCTTATTCATACATTAACATGATTCATTTATTCATTCATTATGTCATTCATATGATCACAATTTATAACAATTATTTCATTACATATTCTATTATATATATATATATATATATATATATATATATATATATATATTTGTCGTAACATTCTAAACTTTATTTCCATCTAGACTCATTTTCATCTAATGCATATATTCATGAATATCATTTATATAATTCATAATTTATCAATTATATAATCTATTTTTCCTTTCTAATTTCTTATCTAATTTATTACATCATTTTACATGTCCCTAGGTTCAACATTTTCATTTATATTGATTTCCAAACTACATTTCAAAATATATTAACAATGTTTCCTAAGTTCTATTTGTGATGAGAATAAAAACCTCATCTACACATTTACATAATTTAAAGATTCATTAAATCATTTAAGTGACGTACCTTTCACTCTATTAATTTTGATTGTTACTATTTACTTGGCCATTTCTACACAAAAGTTGACTTTTTAATTTATAATAGATTTCTTAAGCCTAAGTTCATAACCACCACATAATGTTTAAGGAGTAGTCTTAGAGTTTAGACCAATCCTTGAAACTCCATTTTGGGTATAGGTACATGGCTAACTCTATTCAATACAAGGAAAATGAAGAAATTACATAAGTTGATTTAACATAAGATGAAGCTATAGGATGGTACAAGTCACTCATAACAGGTTTCTAGGGGAACTTTCAGTTTAAACAAGGACATCCTTCAAATATGAGAAGCTACCAAGTTTGTGTTACTATTATAGATCATTTGGGTACATCATTATAACATGTTCCACTGGAATGGAAGATGAAAGATTAACCAAACCAAGGACCTCCCACCTTAACTTTGGCCCTTGGTTGAGTGCAAACCCAATCCCAAGACATTTCTCCTCTTACCTCAGTACTCTTGATATTCCTAAGATATAACGTAATATACTTCCTAACCTTGATATACCTTCAATAACAAAAGTTATGAGCTGAGACAAAATAGGCTAAATACATTATTACACACCTATACTATTCACTTTTTGCCTAAAACACACTTGTACTAAACTTTTTACCTATCACACACCTCAACTTAAAAAAAACCTTAACATGTAAACTCAAATCTGTGCAGTCAGCACTGTGCGTGATTGCATGCGATGAGAAGCGATTAAAGAGGTGTTATGTTATCTGTGACACCCCTCACCCGACTACAGTGTGGCCAAGCAAGGTATGTCACACTCGGTGCTGGAGCACCCTATTTTATCTTACTTTATTCCTTTAAAAACTTTGTTCTCGCTATATTTTAATATCAATTATTTTTCTATGGAGAAATCAGCGAAGTTTCTCCTGTTTCTATTGCTATTTAGCGTATTTTGCTATTCACCTGCTTGAAATTTCAACAATATTTTCACAATAAAATCTTATCAGTTATTTTCATAATCATTTCATCACACATTCAATTCTTGCAACTCATTTGCATACATATCATTCATATTCAATTTATGTATCAAAATTCTCAAACTTCATAATTTACATGATTTATAAGCTAATTTCATAAATTCACAATTTACATGATGTACAAATTAATTACAATACCATAGTTTACATTACAATTAATAACTAATTATAAATACATAAAATAGCTTTTGTGAGCCCTATCTACATGCATTGTTGAGGAGGTGACAATTTGAACACTTCTGACACTTCTGTCGATCAGAACTCCAAAATCCCTGTTTAATATTTGCTGGGCTTTACCTTCAGTACCTGTGCAAAGGAAACAAATCCATCGCGCTAAGCATTTCTGCTTAGTGGTGCAATAATATAATAAGAAAATAATATATACAAAAAAGAAAGACTGAAGTATAATTCTAAAGTATAATTTAGATCATCGGGTATCAATTAAATTTGGTATGATATTTCTAATATCAACTATCTTATATTCTATTTTGTCCCTCTTTGGAAGAGTTGAGTTTATACAGTAATAATATTCGATGTACAAATTAATTCTAGGAGTATTGTATTTTCGGTTCCTACAATTCTGAAAATTTCATTTATACTACTTGATTCAATTATGTTTCCATTGTAATCTTTTTTCTCATTTCATTCAACACTTTCTAATGTTTTTAATTACTAATATTCTTAAAAAATTTTCAATAATTTACATTGCCCAGGTAACCTATGACAGGCTGACTAAACTGGATAACGGGTCGTTGGCACTGGATACAGCGGTGCCTCGGGCCGTCATACCATGGGACGCAAAACGTCAACCACATATATAGTCAGTATGGCTAAAAAGCCATGATAATATATAATCGGGCATAAAAGCCATGAGTGTGGGCATAAAGCCATGAATACGGGCATAAAGCCATGAATACAGGCATAAAGCCTTACACAGTACTGCTAAAACAATACCCTATTTGCATGCCAATCTATCCAATCTAACACACGTGTCTAAGCAATACATGAGCATACTAGTACCATTAAATGTTAATATATTGTGTTTTATGATTTCATTATTTCATAACAAATTTCAATTATAATTTATAACATTTCAATTCTATTCCTAACAGAAATACAAATTTTTAAAATACATTTCTACATAAATTTTACCTTCATCATAATTCATATATTTATTCATTATATCCTTTGTGTCGATCACAATTCACAACAATGGTTCTCATATACCATTGTACTCAAAGTACTTTTCCTTTCTACAATAATGAGAACTAATGTCTTATTCATACATTAACATGATTCATTTATTCATTCATTATGTCATTCATATGATCACAATTTATAACAATTATTTCATTATATATATATATATATATTTGTCGTAACATTCTAAACTTTATTTCCCTCTAGACTCATTTTCTAGACTCATTTTCATCTAATGCATATATTCATGAATATCATTTATATAATTCATAATTTATCAATTATATAATCTATTTTTCCTTTCTAATTTCTTATCTAATTTATTACATCATTTTACATGTCCCTAAGTTCAACATTTTCATTTATATTAATTTCCAAACTACATTTCAAAATATATTAACAATGTCTCCTAAGTTCTATTTGTAATGAGAATAAAAACCTCATCTACACATTTACATAATTTAAACATTCATTAAATCATTTAAGTGAGGTACCTTTCACTCTATTAATTTTGATTGTTACTATTTACTTGGCCATTTCTACACAAAAGTTGACTTTTTAATTCATAATAGATTTCTTAAGCCTAAGTTCACCAAGATACCACATTTTGCATTTTATTTTTGTTGGCATTGATTGCCAATACCATTTCAAAGCTTATTTTATGTTATTCAAAATTTTCAGATTTCATGCTTTAAGTTTACTGTTCCATTGGTCATTGTTGCAGTATAAATTTGGCAAAACGTTCTTCAAGAAAGTTGTTCCTTTATGTGTCTTCTTTAATTCCCTTTTTGAATCATTCTATTTGGAGTTTTGTAGCTCAAGTTATGACCTAAATACCATAACTGGCCGGATTGGTCTTGTCCAGAAATTCTAGACAGAATTTGGTTCTGCCAGATTTAGTGTCCTAACTTGGCCTAGAAATTTCAATTGGTTAGGTTCAAAATTTAAGTTTGTATTCTTCATAAAAGTTGTTATAAATTGTATAAGCTTTCCATTAATATAAATTTTAGGTCAATTGGACATTTCTACAGTGAGTTATGACCAAATGAACAAATACTATTCATGTGGTCATTTTCCAGGGATAGCTTGTTGGTCACCCGCAATGGGGCAATTTCTAGGTCATTATAACTTGGTTTTCTAGGTAGGGTTTCTTAATGAAAGTTGTGTCATTATGTGTCTAGTTTCATCTCCAATTAGCCTTGCACCAATTTGACTTGCACAATTCTACTTATGGCCTAAAAATCACATTGGACTCAAGGTCTAGAAATTCCTGCATAAACACAACACCACACTCCCTTAACTCATTTGGTATCTTCTCAACATATTTCAACAATCATACATCCCAATAGCAATAATATTTGCTTAATTGCAATAAATAAGACATAGATAATAAAATTCCCAAATGTATCAAACCCTAACCAAATTTATCAAACTTCAAAATTAAATGAAGTTCATAGCAATAACCTTGTCTTCAAGCTCTCCTTAGCCTAAATCAACCTTCAAATCCGCCAAATCTTCACTCCCCTCATGGAACCACCTTGGCTGAAATTCCTCTTGCCCCAGACTCTTAATTTCTTTTGGTTTTCTTGAGTGTTCTCTACTAATTAGGCTTTAGTTTAGGGTGGGATATAGTTTTGCTAAGGAAATTTTGGTTGAGACTTAGGGTTTCAAGCTTTGAGTAGGTGTACCAATGGAAGAAATTGAAAAAAAAAAAAGAGGGAGAGAGAGCAATGGACGGAAAGATGAAAAATGGGAAGACAGAATTTTCTTTCAATTATTGATTTATATATTAATTTAATGCCCAATGGCAAATTTGTAAATATTGTTAGATGGCACTTTTGCAATTAAATTGAAATTCCTAATCATTTTGGTTTGACTAATTAAATAATTATATTTAATTTTTATAATTTCAATTAATTAAACTAATTTAGCTTTGTTAACTTAATAAATTTTATTTTTGGTCAATGTGGAACTTTCAAATTTCATTGACCGAATTTTTAGTCTTTCCTGATTTTCAGTTTGCCTTTTTTTTTAGTACTCGATAAGTCTTTCTTTTACTCATTTTTTTAATTAAATTTTTATCAATATTTGTTCACATTTTAAGTTATATAATTCACCTACTTAAATTGACAAGTCGGTCAAAAATCATCTCTGAAGACCAAATGACCAAAATGCCCTCCGTTTGGCTTAAGGATCCAAAACTGTCTGTACCGATCTTAAAAATTCTCCTAACCTTTTCTTGGCATTCTAATGCTACCTAGGGCTTCGTAACTCTTATCTGGCATCCCATAAATTATTTCATGGGATTCCCTTCGGGTTTAGGGTTACTAGCTATGAAGACAGCAACTTCCCGTTAGGGTCACCCATCGTTAGGGCACCGGCTCATTTAACTTTGTTGTATTTCATTTCTAAAAATTTTCCTTAATTTTTCTTACACTTATTTCAATTATTTATGACTCCTCACTCTAGTTTACATATAGTTTCAGACATTCCGACTATCCGGACCGACATTAAATATCGGAACAGTCGAATGCATGGACTAGCTAAAGTGAGGGTGTTACATTGTCGACATGGCACCTCCTATGCCTAATATAGCTTACAAAGAAAATATCCAATGGCTACAAAAAAAAAGGAGATAATTCCATCCTGTTTATTAGAGGATCACCTTGGAGACATGCATCACCAACATTGCTGCAGCCATGGACAATCCCTTGCAAATGAATGGTCTTCCAATCATTGTGTATACATTGAAAATCGTTGGTTGTTGGCCATGGCAATGAGGGCTAATGTGCTGCCATCATGTCAACAGGTGTGCTAATGAACAAAATGACCTACATGTGTGACCTTTACAAAATTTCATGCACAGGGGAAAGTGAAGCCATCATCCGTGGGACCCTAGCCCTAGATGCAGCTTTGGAAAGAGAAGGTGGCTTCAGTTGATTGAAAAAAATATGTTAAAGGAGATGGTTTAGAGGTGTTTCTTAGTAGACTCTTCCATTGGGAATTCATTTATCAGATATTTAAGTATCCATGGTTCTTTGATTGAGATTGAAGCTGCTTATAGTCACTTGAAAAGGTCCAGACATCTCAAAACATAGAAAGAATCAGAGCAATGTTATTTAAATATGTAAGGGAAAAGAAATTTTACAAGCTAGGTGACTTCCTAAGGAATGTGGGTCTTAGTGGGAAAGATGTGCCTTAAAGTAGATGGTTCCAAATAGATGAGTACTTTGCGTTTCTGTACTTCAAATTATTATAAGAGTTAACATTATGTAATCTATCACTAAAGGAGAACCCAATTGCTTAAGAAAAGGACAATAACTCAAATTTAACCATGTAAATTCTTCAAAATTTTGAAGCAAAATGGTTGCTTTGCATGGCTGATTCAATAGAAACCACATTCTCATTGTTGCACAGTTAAGTCTATTAGTAACAATATGAAAAACATGTTTCGGTCTTACAAATAATTAAATCCAATGAAATAAGTTTGAGGATGTCAACTAAAAGCAAGGACTTTGGCAATAAAAAGGAACAAAAATAAGCTTTTGAAGGGGAATTTTGTCCACCTTAGCATGGGTAACAGTAGAGTTCACAACAATTGCTGTAGCTAGCATTATTTGAGAATAATGCATAATGATACAATTAAGGGTCTTCTAATTCTCTTAATAAGGAAATTGTTGGTAAAAAGAATTCAAGCTATAGTACTCCATAGTTAAGTGCAATGGAAGACAATGTAGACCTTTAGGAAGCATTTTTGCTGTTAATTGTGTCAAGAACATGGTCTGCTTCTTATGCACTCAATGATGCTCTTCAATTGAGTGAAGCATAGCTTGAAGCTTCTTAAAGTCTTTTGGCATTAGCTAGCCTTTTGCCAATGTTTGGTCCATTACCTCAAATTTCTCGTTGGCACTACATTTAATGAATGAAACATTCATACCTCCAAGCAAAGCAAAATTGAAAGTTAAATATCAAAATGAAAATGTATGAAATTGCACCATTGCTTAGCAATATATATATATATATATATATATAGAGAGAGAGAGAGAGAGAGAGAGAGAGAGAGAGAGAGAGAGAGAGAGAGAGAGAGAGAAAGAGTTAAGAGAAATAGGAAAAAAAATATATAAGTATTCTCAGTCAGTAAGGTTGACATGTTTAAATAGAAACTTACTTTATTGGCAAATCAAAATCTTTAGTTGCATCCTTAAGTACATATTGAACTTCCTTTATCCGTAACTAATATTCTCTTATTAAATAAGGATTGTTCTTCGTGACTGGAAGAGATAGGTAAACCTTCCCCTAATAAGTTGATCTCTAAGTTGCTACACTTAAGCATCTAGAATATATGTTTGAGTTGTCTTTTTATCACTTGAGAGAGAGAGAGAGAGAGAGAGAGAGAGAGAGAGAGAGAGAGAGAGAGAGAGAGAGTTTCATTCTTGTTACCTTCCTCCCTTTCATAAGTTTCCGAGATACAAAATCAAAAGGAGGCATGGTGATTCTTGCAAAAATGTTCATTCAAGAAATAGTAGGTTTGAGAATATTATTTATTGATTCTAAAAAATTTACATTTTTCCAACTATTATTCTGCTATAAGTTCTTCTTATGCTTATTATGTAAAAAACTAATTGCCTTCCCTTTCCAAAGTGTTTAAAGATACTAGAGGATGCTTTATTTTTACAAGTATTTGATTTGTCAATATTGGTGTTGGAACGGTGAGCAAACATTGATGGCCTTTAGATCCTTCCTAGTAGCAGTGTTGAGAGCCTTCTTAATCACTAGTTTTCTAGTCCTGGAAATGAAACAAAGGCATTAAGGGGAAGGGTGAGACTTGAGAGAATGAAGGTTTGGGTAATTTTGTCATTTTAAGGGGGTAGTAGATGTCAAAGATTTATGACATTTTTGACATGTCACCACGCATGTAAATCATGTGCATATGATTTTGATGATTTGTATTTCAGTGATAATTGTTTTATGAGTTGAGGCGTTAGATAGGGGAAAAAAAAAAAGCTAAGGTGTCTATTGGGCAAAAATGCAATAGTTCAGGTGTTTGGATATAATTGGGCCAAATAAAATAAAATGGCCACTTGTATTATATCCGATGATCTTATATCTATACAAATCCCAAGCCCACTATCTTTTTATACCCATCCTTCTTTAATACCTTTACGTTGTATTGGAACTAGTGTAGATCCTTTTTTTACCTTCATGGAACTTTAAGAAAAAGCTAGGAGCAAGCCAACCTTACCATAAAGTTTTAAAATAGTTAAGAGAGTCAAAAGAATGAGAGATTGAAAGATAAGGTGATGCAAAGCTATTGATCTAATAAGAGGAATGATGATATTTAACAAGGAGAATAATAAGGCTACTAATGTATATTAGTAAGTGAAGCATTTTGAGAAAAGAAATATGATGCACTTTAGAGAAACATGAAGAATAAATAAGGAGGGAAGAGAGATTAATAAAATGGTGTGTATTGGGCAAGTGGGAATTGCTAGCTCTATTAGGAAGAATATACATATGTCTTCCTTGAGTTAGGTCAATTGAATGTTTGTTGAAGCTGTGATCCGAGACATGAATGATCAATAACTATTCTTCTCTTATTTAAGCTATTGTAATCTTTTTTTTCCTTAGTATTTCTTTGTTCACTGATTTTCTCATTCATTATGTTTATTATTTCATTTTTCCTTTTGGAATTCATTAAAAATGCATCATTAGTATTCGAGCATCAATCTTTAGCCATGGTAGAAGGTATAAGTGTAACATCTCATAAGTTTGTAAAGAGAGTGATTCTTTGGTTCAAGGTGAAAAGAGGGGGGGCAAGAATGAACCAAATTCCTACATCGAAAAGGGAGAATAAAGTTAAGGTACTTATAAAAGGGGGGACCACTTCATTGGATAGGGCGGCTTTGGGCCTTAAAGAAATGGTCTAGAGGACAAATCCATGAGGCTAGGTGGGCTAAAATGGACAACATTACCCAGTTAGAATAAGTTGTCACAATTGGTATTAAAGCTGAACCTCCCCAGTACGATGTGGTTTAGGGACGAACTAGGAGGACAGCTAATGGGCTTATAAAATCTTATAAGTTCGTGAGGGTAGTGATTCCTCACTTTAAGATTGAAAGAGGGTGTAGAAATGAACCAAATTCCCACATTAAAAAAAGAGGAGAAAGTCAAGGTATGTATTAGAGGGACCACTTCACTATTGCACTTTTGAGCCTCAAAGAAAGGGTCTAAAGGACAAATTTGTAAGGCTAGGGGTTGTCACAATAAGATCACAGGAATGAGGGCTAAATGACTTTTATGCTATAAGAGTTTGAGCAGAGATGGGAGTAACTACAATTGGTTTTGTAGTAATAAGCAAAGACTTGTAGTAATTAAGTGATAATGGAGTTAAAGTCACTAGTGGCTAGACTAAGTTTGTAAAACAATTAGTTTATAAGCAATAGAGGGCAAGCTGATGTTGTGCCACTAGCTAACAAGTTTAACATGCTTAACCATTAATCTTGAAATAATTCAAATAAATTGGATTTCCTTAAATTTGATGGCACTAATCTAGAAACATTGTTATTAAAAGTTAAATAGTATTTTGAGGTAGGTAATATTTTGCCAAAAACTAAGGTGAAAATGGTTGCATTGCATTTGGAAGGTAAAGCCATATCGTAGCATCAAGAGTATATAAAGATTAAAAAACTGTAGCGTATGAAGAATGGCAAGAATATGTAGGTAGTTTGAGGGCTAGATTTGGGAAGCAAGGATTTGGTGATCCCTTAGTAGAGTTAAAGAATCTGAAGCAATTTCATAGTTTGTAAGAATATCTTGATACCTTTTATTCCTTATACCCAATAATAGGTATTGGGTAAGACCAGGCTCCTAATCTCTTTCTTTCTCAACTTATTGATGAACTTTAAAGGCCCGTAAAGATGTTTAAACCCCAAAATTTATTAAAGGCATATGCTTTGGCCAAGTTGCAAGAAATTACTATCGCAACGATACAAAACTAGCATAAACCCACAACCAGATTACAACCTATTCTCCTTCTATATCAAACCCTTCATCCTTTAGTAATGCTTTAACCTAACTCAATACCCAAAAACCTAATAACAATAAAGATCAACTAGGACTTGTAACAACTCCTAATATTCTAAAATTACCCATTATCCCTACTAGAAACTAAATAATTAGATGATAAATGAACTAAGGGATAATGCTTTTAGTGTGATGAGAAATTCAATCCTAGTCATAAATGCCAAAAGATTCAGTCTTTTGTGATGCAAATAAGAGTTAATGAAGGGGAAGATGACGAAGATATAATGTTTAAAGTATAGGATGAACCTGTAGTGGAAAAGGCATTACAGTTGTCCTTAAAATGCAATGAGAGAAATTCTAGGTGCTCAATCTATGAGTTGTTGGTTATTATGGTAGAAGAATATTACAAATCCTAATTGACATAGGAAGCATCATAATTTTCTCAATACTCATATAGCAAGAAAAGTAGGTTGTGAAGTAGTAAAGGTAAGTGGTGCACTCTTGGAGGTTGCTAATGGTTAAGAGTTGCAACGTGAACATTTCTGTAAAGAATTTGAATGTGATATACAAAATTAACAATTTATGATTGTGGTATTTATTTTGCCTCTTGATAGCTATGATTTGATTCTAGGAGGTAATTGATTCTAGGAGGTAATCTGCAGTCCATATAGGTATCCGACTATGCAAAAGGATGTGATTGAGCAAATGATTGAGGAAATGCTCCAAACAGGTAATATAGCCTAGTCATAGTCCTTATTCAAAAAAAAAAAAAAAAGAGACTCTTGGTGTATGTGTATTGATTACAAAGCCCTCAATAACATTAATACAAGATAAACTTCCCATACTTACAATTGAAGAGTTGCTGAATGAATAAGTACTGCATCAGTGTTTTTTAAGATTGACATGTGGTCTAGCTACTAGCAAATAAGAATGCACCATAAGGATGTGCACAAAATAACTTTTAGGACTTATGAAGGGCATTATGAGTTCCTTGTTATGCCATATGGCCTTATAAATGCCCCTTCTACTTTTAAAGTCTAATGAATATTGTCTTTAAGCCTTTCCTTAGAAGATTTGTATTAGTCTTTTGTGATCACATCCTAATTTTTGGATAAATTTCATCAGCCATCCTTGAATTTAGAGTATTGTAATAACATTATCCCTAAACTTTAATTTATAACATAAAACTTCCTAAACATCAATTTAAGTAAAAATAAAATCCTTGTAACATAGAATAATTAGTTTCCCGTTTAAATTACTAACGTGGCACTTTATTCTGACACTAGATAAATAAAATATTATAAATTTAATTTTTATTTAAATTTTATCAAATTACTTTTTTTCCTTTCTCATCCTGTTTTCTATCCTCTAGTTTCTCTCTAAAAATTTTGATGTCTTCCTCCTCTATGTCTCTCTCCTCTCCTCCCTCGTCTCTTTGTCTCTCTTCTTTCTCCAACCAACCTTGATTCAAGGCTCAAGCTCTAGATCACCCAAATCACAAATAAGTCAACTAGAGATTTTAAGTCTTAAATTGGACTTCTTCACTTCCTCCTTAGGAACAATCACAATAAGAACTCGATTCTCTATTGAAGACTTCGCTTGATGGGTTCTTCACTATTAAAGGCTAAAAGGGAGGAAAGAAGGAAGCAGCAGAAATGAGAGTGATTGATTTCCACGTTTTGGTCACTGATTTGGATGGTAGTGACTCAATTTTCATGGTTGCATGTGGCATAGGTCCATTTAGATTGTTCTACATTAGACAAAAAAAAAAAAAAGGAAAAAAAACCACCATATAAGGGTGAAGGCAAAGAAATTGAGGGGAAAATATAAAGATCTTACCACAAAGGAATTGAGAAATTAGGATTTGGCTAAGATAATGGTAGTGGCAGTTTTCAGGTGATCACTACCTTACCCGAAAAAGAAGACTGGTATATTGTCAATAGACAATGGCATGCTCACCCATCTCTAATGGGCAAACCAATCGATGGAGAAGAATTTCTGTCTCAACAAAATAGGAATTGGTCGGGTCTATTCTCCAGGGAACAGCAGCAACAGTGAGCACCAAGATCTATAGCTTCATGTGAACAACAAAATAACAGTTGAAATATAAAAATAAAAGAGAAAAAGAATGAAAATGATGGGTCAGAAGGAGGTTTCAAAGTAGGGATGGAATAATGATATTTGGGGTTGAATGAAATGGGTCTGCGCTATGGGTATCTCAATGACAAATAATGATAGGGTGTTGTATACCGATGTATAAAAGTGAGCTTAGCATGGCTGTCTCAACTCAAGGGAGCGAGGGAGCTAAAATCTATGGTGAGGGTGGAAAATAGACCAATTAATTTTAAAAAAAAAAAATTGCCTCTCATTTTTTTGACAGACACATCTCAGTTATAGTTTGGGGGTAAAGATCCGGTTGCTTAGCTGTCAACCCCTCCCCCTACCTCTCCTTTATTTTATTTAATTTTTTTAATAGTGAGAGCATGTCTCTCTTTAGTAAGAGAGTATTTTGTTTCTTCTCTTTTCTTCTTTCTCTATTTCGGTGTCTCCTTCTCCAACTGAAGGGTGATGTTTCCTTTCCCTCCTGTTAGGTGATGTCTAGTTTGTGTTAGTTTACTAGATTGTAGATCTATGCTAAAATGGTGAGGCAAGTAATTCAATCTACTTTGGATGGTCCATGCATGTTTCTAGGGTTTGCCCTGCTTGCTGGTTTTTCAGAAGTGAAGGTGTTGTCCTTAGTTGGCCATGAATTCTGCAAAGGCTATATGAGATTGAGAACCCCATAACTATGTCATGCCTCTCTTGGCTTGTTCGACTAAGGCTTCTACCTTCTGCAAGACCATTGATTGCTGCACTTTTTGTTGGATTTTTTTATTTAAAATTAAAATATATATATATATTAAAAAAAAAAATCTTTTTGACCCATTAAAGTTTGTTCCCTTTTTTTTGGGAACTAATTTTTAATGTTACTTGCTTGCTACTTTTAAGGATTGGTAGCCTAATATCTCTGATTAGTGGATTAAAACTGGAGATTTTTTAGTCATTAAAAACTGCATATTTTTTCTAGTTCATGAACCACCCATTATCACCACCCATTATCGTCGTATACTCTCCGATAAATCCCATCTGACTTTTAATCTTGTTTTATTCTATCTCCCACGAATTGATTGTTATATATTCGTTCTATATTTATTTATTTATTACATCTTCCAGCAATCTTTTTTTTTTTACTCTACCAAATGAAGCAATTTTTCTATCTGATATTTTGGGTTTATCGACCAATAAATTATGAGCATTGAGAATAATCGGTTCGGGGAACTCTTAGTTGCACACAAGAGCTCCAACAGGTTGAAGTATCTTATAAGAGGGACATGGTTGATTGATTACTCGGTGTAAATGGGCCGTTTCCTCTCAAAGGGTAGCTCTAGAAATCAGCGTGCTTTAATCCACAAATTCACAAGCTACTCTAATCCTTTTTCTCTTGATTTTATATTGTTATCATTTCAATTTTATTGTTTGTTTGTAGTCCATATTTATTATTTTTTTTATTTATCTAATTGTTGATTTGGTATTAATTTTCTATCAATCTTTGAGAGGAAATACGTGCTTGATTGTTGAAACAGATGTGTTGAAATCTTTGTCTAGCAAATCAGAAAAATTTACTAGACAAAATTTCCTTTGTTGGCAACAACAAATGAAATTTTGGCTTACTAAATTAGGAATGTTTTCTGTGATTTTGACTGGATTTAAGGATAGAGAGTCTTCCTTTCCTACTGAAAAAACTATTATAGTTATTTCATCCACTAGTCAGTCTACTACTGCTAAGGATGATTTAACTGATAAAGATATTTTATGTCATGAAAAAATATTGAGTGCCTTATCTGATAATATTTATCGTATTTTCTGTCATACCAAAATTGCTCTTGAATTGTGGAAAGCTTTATATTATAAATATGGCACTAAAGAAAAGGGTTTGAAAAGATGTTTAATTGAAAAATCGATTGATTTTTAAATGGTTGATGGAAAAAGTGTTTCTGACCAAATTCATAATTTTGAAAACATTATTTTTAACATGAAAATAAAAGATGTTTCAATTGATGATTCTATTTTGGTTACATCTCTTATTAAAAAATTACCATCTTTATGGTCCGATTTTGCTAGAAGTTTGAAACAGAAACCTGAAAATTTCTCTTTTGATGAATTGCTTGTCTCTTTGAGAATTGAAGATAGGCATCGTCTTACACAACCCCAAAACTAAAAAATTGAATTTCAAGCCAAGGCACATGTTGTTGAAAATTTTTACAAACCAAAATCTAAGAGTTTTAAGAAGGTTGCATCCAAAAAGAATTTTAATAGGAACAACAATAATAAAATGAAAGGTAACAATTTTAATCTAATAAAGGGTGTAGAGTGTTGGGTTTGTAGAAAGACCAATCATGTTGCCAAAAATTGCTTCAAGCGTCATGGTCAACACAATAAGGCACCTTCTAGTAAAAAATCACAAGCTAATGTAGTGACCATTGGAGATAGCTCCCAATCCCCATCTCATAGGTACTTTGTCTCTAACCTAGAGTCTAGTATAATTTTTTTTTTAAATGAGTGGTGGATAAACTCTGGGGCTAATGTTCATGTGTGCGCTGATAGAAATTATTTTGCTTCATATAAGGTATCAGGTACAAGATCTGTGAGAATGGGGAATGGGAGTGAGGCTCAAGTCTTAGGAGAAAGCCAAATAAAACTGGAATTGTCTTCTGAAAATTTTCTTGTATTAGATGGAGTCTTTCATGTTCCTTCTATTAGGAAAAATTTTATTAGTGCATCATTGTTAGATCAGCATGGTTTTAAACTTTTTCTTGGTTCCAATAAAGTTGTTATTAGTAAACATGGTAATTTTATTGGTAAAGGTTATTTGGTTGATGGACTTTATAAGATGAATGTAATGCCTTCTTCTATTAATGCAGTTTCTTTTACTTCTATTACTAATGTTGAATGTGATACTTTTTGGCATGGTAGACTTGGGCATGTAATTTTGATACTATGAAAAGAATGATGAGTTTGGATTTAATTCCAAAACATGAAATTAATAAAAAGAATAAATGTCAAATTTGTGTTCAAGCAAAACAACCCAGAAAACTTTTTAAATCTGTGGAAAGGAAAACATGCTTGTTAGAATTGATTCATAGTGATATTTATGATAGTAATAATGTTTTGACCTGTGGTGGTAAGAGATATTTTATTATATTTATTTATGATTTTTCCAAATTTTGCTCTGTGTATTTAATTAATTCTAAAAGTGAATTATTTGATAAATTTAAAGTTTATAAAGCAGAAGTTGAAAATCAACTAGAAAGAAAAATAAAAATTTTAAAATAAAAATTTTACGTTTTGATAGAGGTGGTGAGTATTCTTCTAATGAAATGAATGATTTTTGTGAATTGCATGGTATTATCCATCAAGTTACTGCTCCATAATCACCTCAATCTAATGGAATAGCAGAAAAAAAATAGGACCTTAATAGATATGGTTAATGCTATGTTGCTTAGTTCTGGTTTACCTAATAATTTATGGCGTAAGGCTTTGTATTCTGCATGTCTTATTTTAAATAGAATTCCTTATAAAAATTTTAGTAAAACACCATATGAATTATGGAATAACAGAAAACCCTCTTTGAAATATTTCAAAGTGTGGGAGTGTTTAGCTAAGGTTAATATTCCTATTACTAAGAAAAAAAAAAGGTCCTAAAACTATTGATTGTGCTTTTGTTAGATATTCTTTGAATAGTAATTCATATCGTTTTCTAGTATTACATTTTGATATTCCTAAAATTTTTAATAATATTATTATGGAATTTAAAGATGCATGTTTCTTTGAAAATATATTTCCTATGAAAAATGTGTTATCTAGACCTGTTAATGAGGGTCCTTCTAGTTCTAATCATAATAATGTGAGTTCATATAAACCTAGAAGAAGTAAGAGAAATAGAAAAACGAAAGTTTTTGGTATTGATTTTTTCACCTTCTTGCTTGAAGATGAACCTAAAACATATAATGATACTATGATTTCTGTTGATGGTCCATTTTGGAAAGAAGCAATTAAGGGTGAGATGGATTCTCTTACTTCTAATAAAACTTGGGTTTTATCTTATCTTCCACCTGGTTGCAAAACAATAGGGTGTAAATAGGTTTTTAGGAAAAAATTAAGGACTGATGGTTCCATAGAAAAATTTAAAGCTAGGTTAGTTGCTAAAGGTTTTAAACAAGAAGAAGGAGTAGATTTCTTTGACACTTATGCAGCTGTTTCCAAAATTACTACTATTAGGCTTTTGATTGCTTTTGCTTTTATCCATAAGCTAGATATTCATCAAATGGATGTGAATACAGCTTTTTTAAATGGTGAATTAGAAGAAGAAATTTACATGGATCAACCAGAAGGTTTTGTAGTACCAGGACAAGAGAGAAAAGTGTGTAAGCTTGTAAAATCCTTGTATGGTTTGAAATAAGCCCCTAAACAATGGCGTGAAAAATTTGATAAGATTATGTTATCTAATGGTTTTAATATTAATATTGTTGATAAATGTGTTTACTGTAAGAAATTTGGTGATGCTTATGTTATTCTTTGCTTGTATGTGGATGATATTTTAATTTTTGGTAGTAATATTCATGTTATCAATACAACCAAATATTTTTTATCTAGTAATTTTGATATGAAGGATCTAGGCCAAGTTGATGTAAATTTAGGTATTAAATTATTGAGAAATGGTAATAACATTGCTTTAACTCAATCTCATTATATTGAAAATTATTGAAAAGGTTTGATTATGCTAATGTGTCACCTGTATCTAGTCCTTTTGATCAAACAGTTAAATTGAGAAAAAATACAGGCGAAAGTGTTTCACAATATAAATACTCTCAAATAATATGAGCATTATTGCATTTAGCTAATCATACCAGGCCTGATATTGCATATGCAGTTGGTAGATTAGGTAGATATACTCATAATCCAGACTCTTTACATTGGCATGCATTGGAAAGAGTATTTAAATATCTTAAAGGAATAATTGATTATGCTATTCATTATTGTGGTTTTCTTGCTGTAATGGAAGGTTATAGTGATGCTAATTGGATTTCTGATTCAAAAGAAACTAAATCAACAGTGGTTATATTTTTACCATTAGCGGTGGTGCAGTCTCATGGAAGTCTGCAAAACAAACAATAATTTCTCTCTCTACTATGAAAGCAGAATTAGTGGCTTTAAATGCTGCTAGTACTGAAGCAGAGTGGCTTCAGAATTTTATGAATGACTTGCCTTTCATTGTTAAACCTTTACCTCCAATTTCTATACATTGTGACAGTCAAGCTACTATAGTTAGAGCTAAAAGTAAAAATTTTAATGAAAAAAGGAGGCACCTAATGTTTGGACATAAATCTATACGTCATTTGATTTCTCATGGTGTGATTTCTTTGGACTTTGTCAGGTTTGAAAGTAATATTGCGGATCTGCTCACTAAAGGACCGGCACGCTAGCAAATTTTTCAAACATCGAGGGGAATGGGATTGAAGCCTATAAAGTAGTTGCCACAGTGGACACCCGTCTTTAGAGGTATGGTGATCCCATGAATAAAGTTCAACGGGTAAAAACGAAACTGTATGGTAATGAGGGAT
Organism: Hevea brasiliensis; assembly: GCF_030052815.1. Classification (NCBI taxonomy): domain Eukaryota; kingdom Viridiplantae; phylum Streptophyta; class Magnoliopsida; order Malpighiales; family Euphorbiaceae; genus Hevea; species Hevea brasiliensis. The sequence goes on from NC_079510.1 coordinate 14,507,912, forward strand.
AGCACATAATATTTTTATTATTGTGAAAAAATTCTAAGTTCCATTCCTATAGTGTAGTGCTCTCTACTGTGATGTATAGGAAGAATTAAATTCTGAATGAACCCAATGGCATATTTTTTTGTGGGGTAATGATCACAGATTGCTCTTGGAGGGTTCACCTAGTGAGTGTGGTGGTGGGGTCGCCACTGTGAAAATTTGGGCAATTTTCTAAAGACACTCATGAAATAGATACGTGTGCATAACTGTAAAGTACAACACTGATAGAACCAAGATGATTTCTCATAATATGTGTGGTGAATTTTAATCTGATTCAAAAAGGGCTAGTTCAAAACATTTATGTTACTATATTCTTTCATATTAAAACTCACCAACACTAAGTGTAGGTTTAAACCCTGAAGGTACCTGACACCTATTACACAGTATTATATGCTTAAAATTAATTAAATTTTAAATCATGTGGGGGAATGTTGGATTTTTTTATTGAAAATTTAATAAATATATATATATAATAGTTAAAAAAAAATCTTTTTGACCCAGTAAAGTTTGTTCCTTATTTTTTGAAAACTAATTTTTAACATTACTTGCTTACTACTTTTAAGGATTAGTGGCCTAATATCTCTGATTAGTGGATTAAAACTGGAGATTTTTTAGTCGTTAAAAAAAAACATATTTTTTCCAATTCATGAATCACCAATTATCGTCGCATACTCTCCAATAAATCCCATTTGACTTTTAATCTTATTTTCTTCTATCTTCCACGAATTGATTGTTATATATTCGTTCTGTATTTATTTATTTATTACATCTTATCTTCCAGCAATTTTTTTTTTTTTACTCTACCGAATTAAGCAATTTTTCTGTCTGATATTTTAGGTTTATCGACCAATAAATTCTGAACATTGAGAATAATTAGTTCGGGAAACTCTTAGCGGCACACATGAGCTTCAATTGATTGAAGTATTTTGCGAGAGGGACGTGGTTGATTGATTACTCGGTGTAGATAAGTCGTTTCTTCTCAAAGGGTAGTACCAGAAATCAGCGTGCTTCAATCCACAAATTCACATGCTACTCTAATCATTTTTCTTTTGATTTTATATTGTTATCATTTAAATTTTATTGTTTTTTATGGTTCATATTTATTATTTTTTAATTTAATCTGATTATTGATTTGGTATTAATTTTCTATCACTTTTTACCCTACATTTTTAAGGTTGAAGGATGCGTCAGAAAGATTTTTGGCTATAGTGAGAAGTTATGTTTTAGTTTGAGCCTCCCTTATGTCTAAGAAGGTTGTTGTACTTCTTTATAATTTTTTGTAGTTTCCCTTATAGTTGGAATTCTTGGCTAGCGGGAGCGATGTAGTTCTGAAGCCACAATTGCTGAAATTTGAGATTCAAGTTGTACCCAATGGTTTCTAGGGCTCCATGTAGTCAAGTTTTTGGGCTTGCTGTTATAGGCTTGGTGTTAATGTTGTGTGGTTTTTCTTTTGAGCTAGTCTTGTACCGATATTGCTCTTCACTGACTTATATCTTTTCTTGTTAAAATAAGAAATTTAAATTAGTAACATCAGTTAATTTTTACAGCTACAATATTTATATTATTAAAAAATTAATGTATTAGAGTATTTCATAGAGGAAAAAAAATTTAAAAATTATAAAGATAAGTTTAGTGAAAATTCGTTTAAAGGCAGCAGTCATGCTAATTTTCTAATTTTTAAAATTTTATGAGTAGAGGGTGTTTGGTTTTGATGCAAACAAATCAATCATAGTGTTTAATAAACCTTACAAAATATAGTTGATAGCTAATAAGTAACTAATAAAATATTTATCAATTGTATTTTCTATTTGTTTAGAGCTATTCATATTCATGAACAACAATAATTTCTTTTTATTATTTAATAAAAATAACCTTAATCATAATTAATTTGTACGCCCATCTTCCCATGCTCATTGGCTAAGTCTTATAAAAATGGTTGTTGCTATTGCTAAGAATATAAATGTATGTATATATATATATATATATATTGGATACCAAGTTCCGCCTGCTATCAACAAGGGGCAAGAAAATTAACGAGATAAAAGGAAAATCACATCTCATTCAGATTTTCAATCTACTTTGCCCATTCAAGATAAATTTGTCGCATAATAGAAGCAACATAATAAGAAAATGAAGTGAATAGACCCAAAAATGTTAATTTCTAGTAAGAATTACCAGCCAAGGTTGCTTCTTTTCTTTTCCATTATACATTAGCATATAAAAATAAAATACAAAAAATACTTACTATAAAAAAAATTCACATTTTTTTGTAAAAATGTAAAATTATAAGATTTTTTTTTCTTTGCTAATAATAATTACTGTATTATTTTATATTAGATTATTTGATTTTATTTCTTTATTTTCATAAATAACATAATATAATAAATTAATAACTATATATTTATATTAAAAATAAAATAAATAGTATAATAATTAAATTAATAATTATATATTTATTTTAAAAATAAAATAGTACAATAGGTTACACCCATTATCAGCTATTAAATACCCATAGTCAACTCAATTACATTCACCCCCTTTAAACCAAACCATTAGTTGTTTATTTTCTGAGTGAATACGTTAAACCACAATAATATTTTAAAAATTATTCCTAACGTTAAATTTATAAATACTTAAAACTCTTATGTTAATCTAACTAATATAATCTCAACATTTGATTTTTAATTACATTTATTGCATTTAATTTAAAAATTAAATGAATATCCCATGTTAATAATTATATTAATTATAAATTATTTGATAGTTGCACGCTAACAAAAAACAATCGTATTTAAGATTAAAGTACTTTGAAGCCAGTACTGATCACAATTAAGAAAAATTTGAATCCACCACATACAAAATCCTAATTTTCAAAATTCAAATAGCCCATTAATGCAATTTTCTGGGAAGAACATGGAAAGATGTCAGTTCTGCATCTTTTAGGCGTCGGTCACCGGAAACTCAAACACAACATCTTTACCCGAAAGCTTCCTGTAAACTGCAGCAAAAGTGTCTAATTTGTACTCGGTGTTGTTTCGCTCCTTTGGGTCCAAGTAAACCTGAGATTAACATGAACAGAAGTAATTATGACATGTATCTTTTACTAATATTCATCACCATAATGGGAAGTAAATGGTTTCCACCAAAGTCATTCTTTGACACAAATAATCAACCAAATAAATTCACAATCTGAAAATGCATTATACATCAACCTACAAATAGTTGAGGATATGCATCCAAAATTATGCTTAGAAAATGTTCATTTATAGAATTACCCTCATTATCTTAGACCCATCAACTCGATATCTGGTGCGCTTCCCAACAATTTCAGCAGGCAGTACAATATCCTCCAACATTGCCTCATGCACAGCAGTAAGCGTACGGCTGCGAGGCCTTTGAGCAGCTGAACCTTTCTTTGGAGGCCTTAATATCCTCCTAGTAGCAATCAGGATTACATCCTAAGAGACAATTACAAGGAAAGATAAACGTAAGACAATTTACAACATAAAATTCAATATAAACTAAAGCCTGGCACTTCTGACTAACTTGAGAACAATAGGAAGATTCCTCTATAAAATAATCATGTCATATTGGCACCATACAGCAGAAAAGAAATTAAAAGGAGAACGAAAGTACAAATATAAAGACTTGCAGCCATAGCAACAACAATATCAAATAGGACCTTAAACAAACAATAATGGAACATCTAAAATGATGAGCGACCAAACCTAAAAAGGAATGATTTATTTCCAATCATAGCTCTTAGTATAAAACAAACTTGGTTTAATAAAGAAACATACAAATATGATATCCCAGTTCATAAAAAAAGTGCCCAATACATTGTTGGCTTATTTTGTTTCTTTAGGATGGTAACAAAATTAAAAGAGACCCCAACAACACAAGTTTTAGATTACCTTCCCACTGAACTTCTTCTCAAGTTCTCTCACAAGCCTAACATGAATCTTTCTGTAAGCTTTCCTCAATCTGAAAGGAACATGGATAACAACAGCCTTACGGTTCCCAGCAACATCGATTTGGCTGCAACATTAATGGAAGAGTAATAAATAAGAAGCAAAAACACATGAAAGCTGCACTTCATGCATCAATTAGACCATTCTTACATTGCTGAATTGATGTAGAGATCCTTCATGTCACTTTTCAGTTCCTGGTTGGTATTTTCCAGATCAAAGAAAGCCTACAATGAAAAAACAAGCAATCATCAAAATACAAGTTAAGTTTTGCTTTAGTTTCACATATCCAATAACAAAAAAGGCATTTTAAAACCTGTGCCACTGACTCTTCAAATTCAGTGGGTTCAGCATCCTTATCCTTGTGAATCTTCTGCTTTGTAGTATACATTTTTACAACACTGGAACATATGGAACATAACAACTCAGAAAAGAAACAAAATAAACCAACAAGAGTGCATTTGCAGCTATGAATACAACACTGAAACAGATCATTTGACATTGCATTTGAACAAATAAATAAAACCCAGTGAGAGAAAAAGATGAGTAACAAATCAAATCTAAAATTTAAAAAATAAAAAATCCCAATATCCAAAACCATCCATCTCAAAGTTACACTGGAATCCAGTCAAGAGCCCCTTAACATACCCAGAAAGAGAACATGAGAATGGAAAATGTTGAGGTCTGGTCCTCTGAATATATAATGACCAGAGAAACTTAAAACTATCAAAATATAAAATGTCTACATAAAAAGAAACAGATTAATTGCCAAAACACAGCTCCTGAAAAAACCAAGACAATTATCACATTCCACAACAAAAAGGAAAATAACAGTCAATAAATTATTCCACATCTCCGAAAAAAAATTATATCTAGCTATTAGGGTAACACATATTTAGGTAAATACAATAGACATCAAATTCACAATCATTAGGCATCAAACTAATTAAGCAAGGAATTAAATTTCAACCGCTGTTGGGTTTCTAGGGTCCTACCGTAGGACAAACACTACTGGGTTGCTCAAATCCTATGAGTCAGAGGTTACAAAGAAGAAGGCTATCAAACTGGGTTTTCTATCTTCTTGCGAATTCATGAATCAGTATCATGGACATCTAGTGGAATAACTTGTGCTGCTTTTTGATTCCACAAATAAAAAAAAAATTTACTATATGTTCCAGTAAACCAGGTATATGTTTCGGGCATAGGAGAAACACAAGAGAACCAGATCCAAGTAAAAACCCTAGATGTCGAACCTGACGAATGAAAATGCAGATATATGCACCTAAGATCTTGAAGAAGCAGTAGGCATTGTGTTGCCTTCCAAATCAGAATTCTCCAAACAAAATGCCCTTACATGAACAGGAAATAGAACAAGAGAAAAACGGAAAACAAGCCTAAGATTAAGCTGTTGCCTTAAACCCTAAACCCAGAAGAATTTACCTGAGCTCGGAAAAGCGCAGAGCAGAAACGAGCAGAGAAAGATGCTGTAGTTGAAGGAGGAAGAGGGCTGCGGCTAGAGCAAAATGAACAGAGGCTGTATGATTTATAAGCCTTAACCCTTTAGTCTAGGGTTACTTCTTTCTCACTCGAAACTGCGTAGTTTTGATTAGGTTTAGCTGATAAAGCTATTTAATTTCCCTTAATTTTAGTTAACAACTTAATATAAAAAAAAATTATTATATTCTTAGTAATTTTATAGTAATTAAATATATATTTATATTCATATCATTATCTATTTAAAATACTGTATGTTAAATTTACTAAATTTTCATAATTCAATTTTCAATTGATAAAAAAAAAATAAATTATCGATAATTATATAATATGACTATAATGATATTTACTTTTACTTTTTGTTGTAATATCCAGTATTTAGCAGCGTGAACTAAGGATGAATTAAGCCAAATCGAATCATAACATAAAATCTTATATAATAATATTATCGTATCTGAATTTATATTATATATAAATATATAAATGAGAGAAAATATTAACTTTATTTAAATTGAAATTTATTTTTAAAATTAATTATATTTATATTTTTATTATTTAAATTAATTTTAAAATTTATATAAATTTAAAATTTTTAATTTTACATCTGATTTAATTCTATTATAAAATTTATTTTATTTTTAAATAAATTTCATGATGAAATTTATTTATAAATAAATTTATTTTATTTGATATATTTTACATTAAATGTGAAATTCATTTCAAATGAAATAAATTTTATATTTAGAATAAATAAAATAAAATAAAATGATATATAATAAGATGATGATTTTGTCACTTTAAAATATATATGATTTTAAATTTGAAATTCATTTATAAATTCTATCAATTTTAATGAAATTTAATTTAATTATAATCAATTCTATAGAATTGATTATTAAGAATTACAAATGAATTTTTTTTAAACTAAATACTAAAATTTTAAATTTATAAATGAATTCCATAAAATTTTTTGAAATTCATTTATACCAAACATTATCTTAGAGTTAATATAAATTATAAATTCTTAATTTTATTTATACTTAACTTTAATTAAATATAAAATTTCATGAGAAGTAATTAATAAAAATTAGAAATTAATAAATAAAAAATAAAAAAATATAATTTCATCATATTACAATATTAAGCAAAATACTTTATTAGTATCTAATTTTTCAAAATTATATTTACAATTAGTTATTTATTATATATATTTAAAAATATTTTATTATTTGCATATTATTTTTAAGTTAATTTCCATCTAAGTTTTTTTTATTGTAATGAAATAATATATCAATATTTATAAAATTATGAATATTAATTAAAGTTAAATATTTTAATGACTAATAATATAAATTATCTAAAGATTATTATTAATTTTAAATTTTGTTAAATGAATAACCTAAAAGGAAATTTACTTAATTTTAATTAAAAATCAATACCAACAAAAAATCATTAAAAATAATTAAATTTAAATCAAATTAATTTATTCCAATTTATATCTATATTATTATAAGTATGATTTCTTAAAATTTGTTATTATAGAGCTAGCATTATACCACTTATAAAATATTATTTCTTGCATTAATAATAAATAAAAGGGTAATATTAATAATATATTAATTAATTACATTTATATTTATAATATTACATTATTAATGTTTTTCTACTTTTGTTCTTTTTAGTATAGAAAATAGTAGTATTCATAGTTTTTATTTTTTTGAATTACATTAAAAAAATTAATAAGAACCGAAATAAAAGAGATATTGTAAGAACCACACCGTATTGAACTAAATTTATTTTATTATGCTAATATAATTGTAATTTTCTATTAATAACTTAATCGGAAATCATATTACACATAATCATATTAAATCCCAAATAAAGAAATAATTAAAACTGAAATCAATTTTATAAAAATATTTTCTATGATTTTTTTAGAAATATAATATAATTTTAGTATAATTAAAATTTAAACATGTAATACATGTGGTATATTATAATAATAAACTATATGCATTACAATATATATATATATACAAGTATGAATAATGGACCCATTTTTTTTAACTAATAAAATCTTATAAATATTAATAATATAAATTTATATTTTTTCTTTTATAAATTTTATTTTTTTTAAATTTTTTTACAGAAATTTTGTTATAATTTTTATTTAGAATTAGAAACCTCCCCCCCTCTCTCTCTCTCTTTATATATATATATATAACATAATTTATAATTTAAAAAAATAAAAATAATTATTAAAATATTAAATAATCAATATATTAAATAGGTTTTAAAATTTTTTAATTAAATAATATGACAAGATATCAATATAATAAAAATAAAAATTTTATAATGATAATGTACTAAACTAATAAAAATTCATTTAAAAAATTATTCTATTTTCTAATTTTATAAATAATTTTCTTTCACATTAACTTAATAGGCAATTTCATTATGCAAGTTAATATTATTTTAAATTATGAAAAATTAAATAAAATATATGCAAATCAAACTTAAAAAAATGTAAAATAATAGAGTTTAAATGAATTAAATTCAATGAGATAATTTATATTTATTATTATTTTATTTTAATTTTTAAACATTTTAGCCTATTTATATTTTTAAAACTTATTTTTATACTTTTTTATTATATTACCTTTAAGTGTATAGTTAAGTTAATAATATAACACATAACTTTTGTAAAAATATGATAGAATAAAAAAATAAATTTTAAATTGATGAATATTTTTATTTATATAATTACTTAAAATTACATTAAAATTAATATTTTAATTTAAATAATTAAATATAATATTTATAATACTACAATAATATTATATAATATATAAAAATTAATCAAAAATTATATAAAAATAAAATCACGAGTTTTTATAATAAGTATAATAACGTGCGATGCATATTTTGAAAAAAAAAACTAATTTAATATAAATATCCATAAATCATGTTTTACATCATATTTAATTAAAAAAAATAAATACAACATAATTCTTCATATAAATTATGTTCAAAACAAGTCAACATAACATAATAACAGTTTAAAAAATTAAAAGAACAGAAGAGTTAATCACTTGAGCTGCATTTTTTGGTCTTTTGGAAGTAATGATTTAACAAAATAATGTCATTTTGATTAAATTGGCTGAATGAAAAAACAATAATGGAGACTCGTCTGATTCGTTAAACCCACAACAGATTGAATGGGTTGACAAGTATCTATAAACATCTATATTTTTACCATTGAAATGCATGATTTATAAAAAGCAGTGAGAGTCCTATGATGAAATATCATTGGACAGTGAGAAATCTTAAAGCACTCAGGAGATTTTTAAATGACAGAAATATATTTAGTTAATCAATTTTATCAGTTTGATTTTGGTCTTCTAATTTGGAAAAAAAATATATTTTTTTATTGAAAGAGTCTAAAAGCATAAATTATTTAATTAGGCTTAATTTAATATTTTTAGGGCTTCATGTAGGCCTAAAAAATAATTAAAGGAGTTTAATTAAATATCCAAACCCATTAAATTTATTAAAATTGTCTAATGTAAAAGTGGGTTTTTAATGAACTTTTGACTTAATTATATTTTAAAGCTTTTTGAAGCAGTTAAGATCTTAGATTGTAAGCTGTAAGCACCATCTTAAGTTGCCACATCCAAAACGGGATGACTTTTTTGTTTCTTAGTTCAATGTTGTCAAGAAAAAGCTAGAGGATTTATTTTAGGAGACGGATGTTTACTGGAAACAACATGCTAAAGAATTCTAGTTGCGTGATGGGGATTCCAACTCCAAATTTTTTCAAGCTCAAACTTCCTTTAAGAAAAAAAAAAGGAATTCTATAGAGTGTCTATGGGATGATGATGGTGTTCGGAGAGATTGGGGGTCGGGTTTAGAGGAATTGATGGTTTCATATTTTTCTTCCTTATTTAGCTCCTTTGGTTGTGTTGGATCTCTGGTTTTTAATTGTTTGTCTCGTGTGGTTATGGAAGATCATAATGTTGTTTTAACTGCTAAGTTTTCTATGGAGGAGATTAAGTTGGTTGTTAAATCTATGCACCCTGATAAATCTCCTAGTTTGGATGGCATGAATCTAGCATTGAAACCAACATTTTTGGAGCATTGTAGGTAATGATGTATCTGTTGCTTGTTTATCTTATTTGCATAATGTTTCTTTGCCAAATGGTTTGAATGACACTCATATAGCTTTAATTCCCAAGAAAAAGTTATCACAATCTAAACTCTAGGCCGAACCGGCACTAGGATTTGGGCCGGCATAAAACCCCTGAGGCCCATAATAAGCCTTACTAATCCCAAATCCATAATTAGGGCCCAAAACTGAGGCTCATCATGCAAATAAAATAAAATAAATGTCATATTATATTTTTATTCGGGTCAATCCAACCTGATAACTATTAAAATCTAAAGCTAGGGGAGCTTAGCTTAACCCTGAATCAATCAATTATAAACTATATAAATTTTCATTTATTGATATAAAAAACTTAAATTAACATAGTATCCAACAAGGTCCATGCTACTGCTAACGCATGTAGAGTTCTAGATTTCAAATTTAGAAAATAATAAAATAAATAAATAACTGATATTAAACCTACGAGGAAGAAAGCAGGTTACTAAAAAAAGAGCTCTCCTGTAGCCTGAAAAAAAAAATAGAGTGAATAGGAGTGAGCGTTCGACTCATAGAGTAAGATATTGATTTTACATACAATTTCTATAACTATCTAATTCTAATGCATCCTTAGAAATGAAATACATCATCTTAATACAAACAAAGCAAATCAAGTCTAATCACACCAAAGGCAATCTGGAGCACTCACATATACATATATGGGAGCTAATCCCTCTACCTAGCTCTCTTATTTCCAACCTCTGCCAGTGAGATCAACTCAAAGCAGGACTTTCTCTTAATACCCAAATGCGTGGGCTAGCGAGATCAACTTAAGTCGTGCCTACCCTGACTTATCCATAATAAGGATCGAGTTCTAGTGATTCAAGCTCCAGCCGCGTCCACCCGTCCCATCCATATCCACACATACTTACCAACTCACACACACAGCTCTAGATCGCCATAACACAACAATCACAACAATATCATCAAGTGCAAATGCAATATAGGGCGTACCTAATATTTAACTACATACATATATGTATAAGTGATGCATGAGCATGCTTGACATATATAATAATATTGAAATTATAAATAAAATTAATATATACTCACCGATCATCAGAGATTATTGTGGCGACTGAGTTGGGAAGGATGACTGACCTTGTTCACCTAAATAATTAAATTATAAATTTATTAGTATTATTTCAAAATAAGACTCTAAAGAGATAAAAAAAACAGCCTAATTTATGCCGAAAATCAGGCAGAATTTCTCCTGCACTTAGAACCTACCCAACCTGCAAAGTAGTTCAAATCACACTTCTAAAATCACACATCCCATCTCCATATCTCATCAACAACATATGGTCCCTTCTGAGCCCTCCAATCCAAGCAGAATATTACAAAATCAAAAATTACATTTTTGCCCCTAAAATTGATATTCTGTAAAAATTACTCAAACAAGTTCTAAAATTTCTAAAATTTTTCCCCATGATCCTTAATAAGGTTATAAGACTATGGCAAAAAGAATTATAATTTTCTAATCACTCACGAATATTTTATGAATTTTTATTCTAAACCGATATTTGACAAAAATGAGCAACTTGGAGTTCGGATTTACCTATGCCAAATCTGACACTTGGAACGCGTCCAGAATGTTTGAAAATGCTAGGATTGACTGTAATATTGACCATATTCCGAGACAGGCTGCCGAGTAGCCAGATCTGGCTGAATTCGCATTTCTGGTGCTAATAAGCTATCATCGATCCAATCGCACCTAAATTATGCCAAAAAATTATTAATAATTATCATAAAATTATTTTTAATTTTTGGGAATAAAAAAAGTTCGAAAATCTCACCAAATAATCTGGAACATTTGATGATCGCCTTTTTCAAACGTTGTCTGATCGGAACGAGGTCAGACCCATTTTGAAGATTTTATTGCCCTGAGTCCATTGGTGGTCTCGGTCTGATTGCTGGAAAAGTGGCCAGAAAGCCACTGCCACTATTTTCTCTCTCTTCTTTCTCTCTCTTCGAAACCCGCCGAAAACCTCCATGGAACGGGACATCGCTGGTCGAGATGGGAAGCTTGTGGTCCCAGGAGTTGAGTGCTACCCTCCATTGGCCGTAACGTCGCTGAAGACCTCCAGAATCATGCTTGGAAGAACACGGCGCTTGGAAGGACATGATTGTGCACGCGTGTTAAGGCCCCATTCGCTGCTGTTCGCCATCCAGGGGGGGTTGCTGGTGCAGCTGAGGGCCACTGGAGGCTTGCCAAAGCCTTACCGACCGTTGCTTGCCACTGGGTCGACCGGAAACACGGTGAACGAAGAGGGAGAGGGAAAGAAATGGGAGGAAGAGAGAGTTTGGGGGGAGGGGTTCCTGCGCTGCGTTTTGAGGTTTCTTTTTTTTTTTTTTAATCTTTTAATTACCTAACTAGTCCTAGAACTCTTTCACATTTTTCAATTAAGTCCAAAAATAATAATTTTTTTTTTGTATAATTTAAACAATAAAGAAATATAATAATAATAATAATAATAATAATAATAATAATAATAATAATAATAATAATAATAATAATAATAATAATAATAATAATAATTAAATTAAACCTTAAAAATCAAGATTGAAAATAATGAAATAATAATAATATATATATTTTGAAAGTTGACTTAACATTAGTTTATAAAACCAAACATTCAATTAAAATTGGTCATTTTGAAGTGATATTAAAATACTATATAAAGATACGGAATTTATATTTTAAAGCAAATTTTGGATTATTACAATCTTCCCCCCTTAAGAAAAATTCATTCTCGAATTTTTTGAATGAACAAGGGATAAAGAAAAAAAAAGCTATCGGGATAGATGTGGGCATTTACTCTTCCAGCTAAGCAAGATGGTTATAACACTTTATTCTCTAAACTCCTCATATACTGTGGATCACATTCCACTGCTCTTTGATCCTACTATAGTGTCCTAATAGTCATTACCTTTTCTTAGAGGGGCTCTTATCTCTTAACTATTCATTGACCATTTTTCTGACATCTCAAGTAGTCACTATACCTCACTGCACTTGACTTGATATCTCATAACTTCAATCAACTTGGTGCTTGCCTCTCTTTCATTGTACCCTAACATGTCTCTTAGTGATTTCATTTCCCATTTCTCTATTCTAACAACCTCTGTTTCCCCCAAAGACATAGCTTATGTTCCTTATCCTATGGTACCCATAAGATACTTCTTGTAGCACCTAACATAGGCATCTTGTTCAAGATCTTTACTTATCCTGTAACCTCAATGGTCAACACTTGTGCATCTTATCAATCCTATGATACTTCGAATTTCCAATCTACATTGAGTCATCACTAAGGTCCTTAGACCAACTTCTATCCATCTTATGCATCTAGTCATATAGAGTTCCCTCCAAGTGCCAAGTGTACCTTACACCATCTATCAACATTAGAAAGTGAACTGGGTCTCTTCTCTTATACATTAAAAGTGTTTATATTCCCTGACAGCCCAGTCCATGTGACTTGATCATTTCCCACTCCTCCTCTAGAATGGGAATATCTTGACTTCTTCCTAAAGCTTGTTATTATGTGACGTACTTCCTGACACATTGATACTTATATTGAGGTGTCACTACTCCTTGAATCTATCACCTCACCATAACTTGCTTTAAACATCACTTAATGTGTCCCTAGCATACTCATTCCTTCTTATTCTCATCATTATAACCAAATCTATCGAGCTTTTCTCCTGCCCTTTAGATCTCATCCACTTCCTTATTCATGTTTGTGCTATTGTTGATATCTTTCCAACCAGTACTCATTCCTTAACCTTTGTCCTCTCTTACCCTAATATCTTTTCCTTCAAGGATGTCCACTCGAACATCCACTTTAACCTTTTTTTTTCTCAGTCCTATCTTGACTACTAGTTCCATTGCTTATGGAATTCTAACTTTACAATTGACTTCTACCAGTACATCCCTCACATTATGTATCACTCGTAATTGACCGTAGGAAATTCTTCTTATATTTGCTTTTTCCAACTTGACCATCAGAACATTATCATTCCCTACTATCCTTCGTAGGAAATTACTCATTAGGGTTAGATAGAAGCCCCAGAAACTATAAGTTACATTTGAACTAACATGGCTGTAATTTTAGATAAGATACTTCACGTGTTCATCCTCCTTAATACGACCACATATACTACCCACAGCTTTTTAACTTCAGCCTCAAATTTACCCATCAACAATAATTTAATCCACTAAAACTTATCCATAACTAGCACTTCCTCCAGCTTATAGTCCAGAAGGGTTGCGAGCCCTGGTAACTAACTCATTTTATCTCCTGTCACTACTCTGATCATCCTTTAATATATAACATCAGGTACTCACTTACCGTCATTTCCTTTTAAGAAGAATGTGTATAGACTGGTGCCTATCATGTTCTTAAATACTAGGGCATCTCAACATTATTTCCCTTGCTTATGTAGACTTTTAGAGCTAAAAGTATGATCTAAACTTAAAGAGAAGGAGAAATCTCCTCCTACTTACATAAGCACCCTATTCATGTCTCTTGGTCTTCTCCCTGAAATTTCAATATCTCTTTCTATAAGATATCAACTATAATAATTCTTCTGTTGTACCACTGATTTGCCTGAGACATCATGTTAAGATTCTCTATCTCCACTTATACTCCATTTCTACCTTTTTATGCCTACCTTAACTCTTTTTCATTCCTATATCTTATTGTATTCTAGAAGATGCCTCTCACTAATAGACCCTTCTAGAAATTGCTTCCAACCCTACTTACTGCCGTAACTCTTATCCTTGTACTTCTCAGTAACTTGTAATTACATCTATACCTATCTTGTCCTATCTTACCCTTTTCTAGCACTCTGCTACATTTTATCATACTATTATTTATATTTTCTTACATAATTATCTTGTCGGTCACAAAAAAAATACTCGCCTAACTCCAAATATAGGCTCTGTGACTACTGTCTCGCCATTCAAAATTCTAACATTAAGTCATGATGTCATAATCCTTCATTCCTTTCTCTCATCAAGCATATTTGAATCTCTTATGTTGACTCTTATTCAGTTTACTCCTACTGACTTTGATTCTTTGTCTAATATGACAATTCAAATTACCCCAACACATTCTATAGCTATCTCCCTTAACTTCCTCATACTGTCAATAACTAAGAGGGTTCTAATGTCATCGCCTCCTTATTCTACCTTGGGAACAGAAAACAAATAAGGTCTAATCTAGATCCTATAACTCAAAGCTCCAAGTTCAGGCTCCTAACACCACATCAATTATAACTTACTATGAGTTCTGCACTTTTGGGTTCTATACCTTGACAAGTGTTCTCCTTAATGTCATCATTTTCTAAGCTCTCTATCCTTACTTTTCAGTTTACCTCGCTTTCCATTCCTAGATCTGCATTTTCCTCCTCTATATCTTTACTCTACTCTTCCAAATCTTATCATAATCGGGGCTTTTCAGTTTGTTCTTTAGCCAACTCTTTTTATCTTACCAAAAATAGAACTTGACTATTTTATTCTTAGTTCTACTCTCTTTTTCACTTGATTGTCATGTCAGAAACTTATAACCCTTATACTGTCTCTATCAAGTCATCAACACCTTGATTTTACCTAGAATTAGTCTTCTAACCACTCCAGTTAGTACTTCTACTAGTATTTATATTATCTGTCCTGCTACATTTGATCCAACTATTTTATCTTTCCTTTCTGCACTTCTTTTATATGTACACATATTTTATGATTTATCTATGCTAACTGCTATCCTTTTCCTTTCATTTACTTAGAATATACTTTTGTCTTGGGCAATAAGAAACCAAGGATAAACTTAGGAAAAATTAGTTGAACATTCACTATATAATCTCTGTTTCTGCCCATTAAACTATGGACTACCCTCTACTACCTCGGAATAAAGATTTATAAGGATTCTAATTTCTCATTTCAACTTAAATAGCCAAACTTAAGGTACTAGGTACCCAAATTTATTGTTAACTCAAAAGCTTTACGTATTTCATGATCTTATCACTTATGATTCACATAATGAGATGTGTCCTCCTTGGGATATCTAAATGAACAACTCTTTATCATACTCCACAATCTCATTTGATATACTATTCTGTAGGTTACCCTTAGCAGTATTAACCTTCTGTCTCTCTCTAAAGCATAAGATCATATCTTACATCACAACTGACTATAATAGGGGTACTGCATCTGCCACCTTGCTAAAACAATGTCAGATCATTTACTTTCTTATTATACCACAACTCTTAAAACATCATTTCACAGTTTTCATGTAACACCCCTAAGTTCGGTAGTGCGTTCTGCTGCTCCAGTGACCAGTACTGTCCGGACAGCTAGGATGCCTAGAACTACACTTCGATATGAGTGAGGAGACATAAAATAATGAAATACAAGAAGAGAAAATACAAGAAAAACAAAGGAAAAATAATAGCAAAGAAATGTAACCAAGTTAAGCGAGCCGGGAACCCTAGCGATGGTGACCGCACCGGGAAGTCACGGCGTGGACCGTTGACTAGCCCTGGACTGCGGGGAACCCTGGAAAACATTTTTAGGACTTAAATAGACCCTTATTGAAGAATAAATATCATTAGAAAGATCAAAGAAAAATTAAATAGTTAGTACAAAGAAAAGTGAGAAATCGAGAAATAGACAAAACCCGGTGTTACCGAAAAATCGGGAATGCAACCCGAACAGGGGCATTATGGTCATTTGACATCCCGAATTGTCTTTTGACCTAAATGTCCACTAAAAATAAATAATATTACACTTAGAAAATAAAATAAAAAATTAATTTGGTGGTACCTAAAGTAAATAGTGAGAATTAAGGGTTTAATGTGGAATAAGTGAAAATTTAACTTATAATATGAATTAATTAAGTGGTCCACTAATGAATAAAATAAACATGAAGTGGGGCAGGTGTAAGTCCATAATGCAGCTGAATTCTTCATCTTCTCCAATTCTCTCAACATTGCCGAATTGAAGAAGAAGAAAACCTCCATTAACGTTTTTCATTCAAGCTTGATCCACCCCTCCATTTCACCTTCAATCCCTTAGGTTCCTTCATGAAAGTTTGTCTACACATCATAAGGAAGAGCTTGATACCAAATTTAAGAAGTTTAATCAAGGTTTGGCAAGTTCTAACCATAAGGTAAGTTTACATTTTTGAAGATTTCTTTGTTAAACTTTGTGTACATGTTATGGGTGTTGGTTTTGTGAAGGAAATTTTTAAGTTTGAAGAGTTATTGAGATATCCAATTTTGGGCAGCCATGTAGTCATGTATTGATGAAGTATTTGTACATATATTTGATGAGAATTATGTTGGTTATGGTGATATAATATCCTAGTAAATTATTCCATATATATATGGTGATTTTTGCATTTGGATGGAAATTGATGAATTGTGGAATACTTTGGTGTTGAGGAAGTTTGCGGCAGCCTTGAGATTCTTGAATAAATGTATATGTTCATGAAAGTATTGGCAGAATATTAACCTTGAGAATTGATGGAGATGTGTATAGATTGATTGTGTAAGTGTATGTAAGAATTAGTGATGTTTAGGTGTGTATGTGATTGTATTTAGACTTTGTAAATGTGAGCTTTAATTGGTGTATTAAGGATGTTTGTAATCTGCCCAAAGTGACATTTAATGTAAAGTGGGATATGGTTTTGGTAATGAACCAAAACAGGAATGGTAAAGGAAGTGAACATATAGTAAGGTACATGTGTAATTGATGTGTGTTTAAGCATGGTAGTTAAGGGCAGTATGCATTTTAGTCAATAACTTTAATTGTGTAACCTCAATTGGTATGAGACCAATTGGAGGTGGAACTAGGCACAAAATGTGCCAACTTTCATTGAGAAAGCATACCAAAATTCTGCTTGCAAGGTGACCCAAGAAAATGACCAATTCGGATTAGGTACAATTAGGACCTGAAAAATGACCAATTGGGCAGCAGTGAGTGTTTAGGCCATAACTCATTCAAAACAGGTCCAATTGACCTGAAATTTTAACCATGAATAGTTAAGACCCATACCTACAAGTCTTATGAAGACACCAAAGCCCAGAAATGACCAGAAGCAAGTCAAAAAGCTTGCACAAGTTCGGGTCCAAAAACTGGCCGAACCAAAGTTGACCAAATTGACCTAAAATTGACCTAATTTGATGCCATTTGACTAGCAATAGTGTAATGACCATAACTTGGTCTACATAACTCGGATTGACCTGAAATTTTGTCCCGCATGCAATAAGACATAGATCTACAAGTTTGTAGTTTTGACCGAAACCCGAAAACCGAGGGAACTAGATCGTCCGGCTAGGTTAAACTAGTATCCCGAAATCCAGCAATTTGCAATGAAATGCAAGAAAACGCAATATACATAGAATTGAGTTTGGTAACACGTACCAATCCTAAAACATTATCGAATGTGACATATTAATGACACTACACCCTAATTTACCTAAAACGCATCGAGGGTCGGTATATTAGGTGATTAAGCAAATAAAGGTATTCAGTGAATAATTGAGTTCAGTGAATTACTTATCGAACATTATCGTTAGAGACAGTTTAATTTAGTACTGAAACACTTCAAATTGTGTTTCTCAGTTACCAAAGACTCAGGAAAAGGGAAGGAAGTACTGAGTCCAGAACCGGAGACAGTTATCAGAGGTTTGTGCACAACTAGTTTTCAACTGATTTTGCTTTGAATAATATTTCATATGATTAATTGTATGTTATTGTTTTAAATTGTGTTTGTGCACAACAACTATTTCTTTTGAATTATTTTCAATTGAAATAAATATTGACTATTTGTATATTATTATTTTATATTGTGGAAATATATTTGAATGAATATTTATTGCTTGAAAAGCATTGTAAATGATTTGAAACTGTGAGAAATTGTTTGAATGACATTGATGGATACTTATTGATTTAAAAGCATTGGAAATGGTTTGAAACCACAGCTATCATGTATATTGATTGTATTCCTCATTAGCTTGTCTAGTGGGATGAATTGAATTCCCTCTCTGGCTGAAGTGTTGAGGTGTGTGCCTGTTGAGGACGAATTGGATGAGTACTCATATTTTTGCTAGCTAGCTATGTTATTCCTTATTAGTCATCGACTTTTGGGACGAATTGAATACCTCATTAGCCATCGGCTTTTGGGACGAATTGAACCTGGAACATGATTAAGCTGTGTGTGATTTATTGATATGTATTGTGAGATTGTGAAATTGATTTAAACTCTCTTTGACATATACTGTCTATTGAATTCAACCATGATCTGACTTATTGAAAATTATTGTGATATTGACAAATGGAGTTTAAATTCTTATGGACAATTACTGTCTTGAAATTGACTATGGTTTTAAGTATCCACTATTTACATGACTTATGAATTGTGAGTTAAATTGTATTTGGTTAATGTTGTGCACCACTGAGACATTGTCTCAGCGATAGCTTTTTATTGCTGTCGCAGGTAGAAAGACCGACAGGGCAGCAGATTAGGCTGCTAGTACCTCCAGCGAGAGACTACCGGGTATAATGAGTATACTAATATTTTGTATTTTGTAATGTAATGTATGTTCACTGTATGTACATATTGTTTTTGGTTTTGAGCAGTTGTAAATTAAAATTGTACATTGAAGTTGTAAGGTAAATTATGAGATATTTTGACTTGTAAAAATTGTATTACATTTTCTCTATCTCAGTCCTTGAAAAATTACTGTGAATTTGACTTGAGAAATGTGTTGAGTTGAGAAAAATGTTGAAGTTGAGATTTGGAAATTATTGAAGTGTTTTTTTTACAGGTTTTCTGAAGAACTGTTTTATCCAAAATACAGATGGCACTCTGCCAAAATTTTTACAGAAATTCCAAATAATCTAAATGAGTTAGCTGTTTCACTTCAGTTCACAAAAGTTTTTAACACCTGTAAATAGTGCTCACCACCGTAAAAGAAGTAATAAAAGTTTTTAAAATCCCTTGTAGTGTATTTAATGGGTTATTAGTAGACGGAGTTGGTAATTCATTAGGTATACTACGGGATCATGTTATGCCTTACAGAGGGGTAGGGTGTGACATTTCAACCTTCTCTAGGAAGTAGGGTTGTACTTGCACCTTACTGACACACGCAGTGTATACTATTCTCACTAAGCTTTAGGCAAAATGCCTCTTATAATGCCAAAACTGCCTAAGACCCCACTTCGGAGATTATATGGTCTCACTCTGTAGGTGTTACCTTTACCTTATAGCTAAACTGAAATCTCTAATCTTATGGCCATTCTCGATATAACTCTAGCTCATGCTAAGGTAACCGAGTCACTGACTCTAGTTATCACCCAATTGTGACTTTCAATGTTCTAGTTTATGGGTTTTGAACCCCTAACTAGGAGTTCCTAACTCCTCTGTGGATGTAGAACTCTATTTTGGCATAACTGTACCAAAACAGAGGCCATCTATAAACACCCTTATCACCGAGAGCCATGGGGATACATGTAGCTCTATATAATAATCCTATGTCGATACTGTAATCTGCAGCTTACAGCACAAACAATAAGAACATTATACAGTTACTATGGTACATCTCAATATAATAGGTTTCCCGGCCTCTTGCCTCTTTTTAACCAATTGATACCACAACTTACTC
This sequence comes from Hevea brasiliensis, assembly GCF_030052815.1. Taxonomy (NCBI): domain Eukaryota; kingdom Viridiplantae; phylum Streptophyta; class Magnoliopsida; order Malpighiales; family Euphorbiaceae; genus Hevea; species Hevea brasiliensis. The sequence goes on from NC_079510.1 coordinate 14,528,273, forward strand.
TGACTAGGTTGTCCACTAATAACTGTCAACAGTGGTATCCTTACTCCCATCTTATGCAGCTGTGCTACCTTAATTTACCTTTAAATACCCGTGCCTTGCATTGGATAGGCACATAATCAGCTCACAATACTGAAAAAAACATAGTATTCTTTGGAGTACATATCCCCATGATAGATCTCAACACGACTGCTAACTCTATTCCACATCTCTATATATTTTAGGGAATTCAATACACTAACCGAAGCACTCTTATATTACCCGAGGTATAACGCAGAATCTAGAAGAAAGGATTTATAGAAGAATACAAAATAGAATCCTATACTCCACATGTGACCTCCTAAAAGACTCCTTTCACACTCCCAATTATACTCGTTCCCATAAATCTAGAGCTTAGGCTCTAATACCATTATTGTCACAACCCAAACTCTGGGCTGGACCGGCATTAGGACCTGAGTCGGCATAAAGCCTCTAAGGTCTGTTGTAAGCCTTACTACTCACAAATCCATAATCAGGGCCTAAAATTGAGGCCCATCATGCAAATAAAATAAAATAAAATGTCATATTATATTTTTATTCAGGTCAACCCAACCTGATAAATATTAAAATCTAAATCTAGGGGAGCCCAGCTCAACCTTAAATCAATCAATTATAAACTATATAAATATTGTAAAAATTTTCATTTATTGATATCAAAAACTTAAATTAACATAGTATCCAATAAGGCCCATGCTACAGCTAACACATGTGGAGTTCTAGATTTTAAATTTAGAAAATAATAAAATAAATAAATAACTGATGTTAAATCTGCGAGGAAGAAAGTAAGTTACTCAAAAAAGAACTCCTCCTGTAACCTGGAAAAAAAATAGGGTGAATAGAAGTGAGCGTTCAACTCGTAGAGTAAGATATTGATTTTACATACAATTTCTATAACTATCTAATTCTAATGCATCCTTAGAAATAAAATGCATCATCTTAATACAAATTAAGGAAATCAAGTCAAATCACACCAAAGGCAATCTGGAGCACTCACACATACATATATGGGGAGCTGATCCCCCTACCCAGCTCTCTTAGTTCCAACCTCTGCCAGCAAGATCAACTCAAAGCTGAACTTTGCTTAATACTCAAATGCGGGGTCTAGTGAGATCAACTCAAGCCATGCCTACCCCGACTTATCCATGATAAGGATCGGGTCCCAGCGAGTCAAGCTCCAGCCGTGTCTACCCATCCTATCCATATCCACACATACACACCAACTCACACACATAGCTCTAGATCGCCATAACACAACAATCACAACAATATCGTTAAGTACAAATGCAATATTGGGCATGCCTAATATTTAACTACATACATATATATATAAGTGATGCATGAGCATGCCTGACATATATAACAATATTAAAATTATAAATAAAATTAATATCTACTCACCGATCATCGGAGATTATTATGGCTGTTGAATGGGAAGGATGGCTGACCCTATTTGCCTAAACAATTATATTATAAATTTATGAGTATTATTTCAAAATAAGACTCTAAAGAGACAAAAGACAACCTAATTTATGCCGAAAATCTGATAGAGTCTATCCTGTACCTATAACTTATCCAACCTGTAAAGTAGTTCAAATCACACATCCCATCTCCATATCTCATCAACAATATATGGTCCCTCCTGAGCTCTCCAATCCAAGCATAATCTCACAAAATCAAAAAGTACATTTTTACCCCTAAAACTGATATTTTATAAAAATTACTTAAACGAGTTCTAAAAATTCTAAAATTTTGCCCCACGGTCCTTAATAAGGTTATAAGATTATGGCAAAAAAAAAATTATAATTTTCTAATCACTCATGAATATTTTATGAATTTTTATCCTAAATTGGTATTTAGCAAAAATGAGCAACTTGGAGTTCGAGTTTACCTATGCCAAATCTGACACCTGGAACGCATCCAGAACATTTAAAAATGCTAGGATTGACTGTAATATTGACCACATTATGAGACGGGCTGCTGAGTAGCTGGATCTGGCTGAATTCGCAGTATTGGCGCTGATAAGCTATCATCGATCCAATCGCACCTAAGTTATACCAAAAAATTATTAATAATTATCATAAAATTATTTTTAATTTTTGGGAATAAAAAAAGTTCGAAAATCTCAAAAAATGATCTGGACCGTTCGATGATCGCCTTTTTCAAACGTTGTCCGATCGGAGCTGGGTTGAACCCATTTCGAAGATTTTGTTGCCCTGAGTCCATCAGTGGTCTCAGATTTCAGATCTAACTGTCAAATCGCAGAAAAAGTGGCCGAAAAGGCACTGCCACCATTTTCTCTCTCTTCTTTCTCTCTCTTTGAAACCTGCCAGAAACCTCCATGGAACGGGACGCCGCCGATCGAGATGGGAAGCTTTTGGTCCCAAGAGTTGAGGGCCACCCTCCACTGGCCTTAACGTCACTAGAGACCGCCGAAATCGCGCCTGGAAGGACGCAACTATGCACGCGTGTTAAGACCCCATTTGCTACTGTTTGTTGTCTGGGGGGGTGGGGGGGTGTTACCATTGTAGCTAAGGGCCGTTGGAGGCCCGCCGAAGCCTTGCCAGTCATTGCTCACCACTGGGTTAGCCAGAAACACAGTGAACTGAGAGGGAGAGGGAAAGAGACGAGAGAAAGAGAGAGATTGGGGGGAGGGTTCCTGCGTTGCATTTTGAGGTTTCTTTATTTTTTTTTTTATCTTTTAATTACCTAACTAGTCCTTGAACTCTTTCATATTTTTTGATTTAAGTCTAAAAAAAATAATTTTTTTGTGTATAATTTAAACAATAAATATAATAATAATAATAATAATAATAATAATAATAATAATAATAATAATAATAATAACAATTAAATTAAACCTTAAAAATCAAGATTAAAAATAATGAAATAATAATAATATATATATTTTGAAAGTTGATTTAACATTAGTTTATAAAACCAAACATTTAATTAAAATTGGTCATTTTGAAGTGATATTAAAATACTATATAAAGATATGGAATTTATATTTTAAAGAAATTTTTGGGTTATTGCAAAAGTCCCCTCTTTAATGGTTGATTTCCGTCCTATTGATTTTTGTAATGTTTTCTACAAAGTGATTGCAAAAGTTTTAGCCAATAGATTGAAAGGTGTGTTACATGATATCATCTCTCCTTTACAAAGTGCTTTCATTCTGGGCCATTTAATTTCAAATAATATTATGGTGGCTTTCGAAGTGGTTCATTATCTCAAAAGGAAGAGATGGGGTAAAGATGGTTTTGCTGCCCTTAAAATTGATATGAGTAAGGCTTATGATCAGATTGAATGGGATTTCTTACGAGGGATGATGTTAAAGTTGGGTTTTGATCCTCAATGAGTTAAGCTAATTATGATGTGTGTTACTATGGTGAGGTATCCTATTCTTTATTAGGGTTAAGAGATTGGCCCAATTTGTTTCAGCAAGAGGTTTGAGACAGGGAGATCTGTTATCTGCTTACTTATTCATTATTTATGTTGAGGGTCTGTCTGCTTTGTTGAGGAAATGGGAGGGGATTGGTGTTTCATAATTGTAAGATTGCGCATGGGGCTCCCTCCATTTCTCATTTATTTTTTGCTGATGATAGCTTCTTATTTTTTAAGGCTTCCGTAAATGAGTGTGATTCAATTCTTGATTGTTTGGTCTCATATGAAAAGGCTTCATGTCAAGTTATTAATTATCACAAGTCCTCTTTAGCTTTTAGTGTTAACACTGATGAGGCTATCAAATCTCTTATCAGGCAGCGTCTCCAGATTGGGGAGATGTCAGATTTGAGTTATTAGTTGGGGCTTCCTTCGTCTGTAGGAAGGAATAAGAAGGAGGTATTTGCTTTTATTAGAGATAAAGTGTGGCCTCGGATTCAAAATTGGAAACGTAGTTTTTTGTCTCATGTAGGGAAAGAGATTTTATTAAAGTCGGTAGTTCAAGCTATTCCATCATATACAATGAGTGTGTTCTTACTGCCTCTTGATTTATGTGCTAAGCTTGAACGTATGATGAACTCTTTCTGGTGGGGTATGGGTGGTAGAGGTGAAGTTGGTATTCGGTGTAAGAGATGGAAACTTCTATGTCAGCACAAGGATTTGGGTGGTTTGAATTTTAGACGTGTTCATGAATTTAATTTGGCTCTTTTAGGGACACAAGTTTGGAGGTTGTTAAGCAACCCTTTTTCTTTAGCTTCTTGTGTTTATAAAGCACGTTATTTTCCTTGGTCTTTCATTTTACAAGCATGCTTGGGAAGTAATCCAAGTTATGTGTGGCATATTGTTTGGGCTACCATCCCCTCGTTGCGATCTGGCATAAGGTGGAGGGCGATTTTAGGATCTTCCATTTCAATTTAGGGTGACCGTTGGCTTCCATCTCTTGATAATCCATATGTTAGTTCTCTTAGTCCTGATGGTTCTAACACTCAGTTGGTCTATTAGTTATTGAATGAGGGTGGTTTATCTTGGAATATGGATGTTATTAAGAATTTTCTAAATGACAGGGATGCTAATCTATTTGCTCAGATTCCGTTATTGTAGTCGTGTGGTGATGATATAAGGTTCTGGACTCGTGATCGCAAAGGAATCTACATAGTTAAAGAGTGCTTACAGATTTTTAATGGGTGGCTTTAATATAGTTTCAAGTTTGGCTCTTACTAATTTTTGGAAAAAGGTTGTAGAATTTAAAATTCCTCCTAAGGTAAAAAACTTTCTTTGGAGGCTGGGCTCTGATTGTGTTCCTCTAAAGAATTTATTGCTATAGAGGCATATGGATGTTGAAGGTCTGTGTCCTATTTGTGAATTGGAGGTTGAAGACTAGAAGCATTCTTTATATTGGGTTGTTTAGCTCGAAACTATTGGAATTTGGTTCTACCTCAAGTTTTGTAGCTGTCCTCTTTAACTATTCTTCCTAATAATAGCTCTATGGCTTGGTTGGATGAGATGTTCAAATCTTTGGATGTGGATGATCTAAACGTATTTTTTGTTACTCTTTGGGCTATTTGGTTCACCAGAAATGATATGCTTTTGAATAGAAGGCCCACTGTTGCTTCTCATATTATTCTGAAGGCATTTAATTTCTTTAACTAGTGGAAAGATGCTCAATCAAGGGCTGTTTTGGTTGATGATAATTCTGCAGATTCTCCCTAGGTAGTTGTTCATTCTGGTGTGAAATGGTTGCATCCTCTTATGGATTATTTGAAATGTAATGTCGATGCAACTGTTTTTGCTAGTGTGGGGAAGGTTAGAGCTGGTGGGGTCATCCGTGATCATGAAGGGAAAGCCCTTTTTGTTTGTCAAATCTCTTTTAATTATGTTCCAGATGCTGCAATTACAGAGGCAATCTCTTTTCGTGAGGTCCTCAGTTGGTTGAAGATGAAGGCTCTGCACAATATCATTTTTGAGAGTGATTCTCTGGTTCTAGTTCAAGCCATTCATGGTTCCTCTGAAGATTTATCTTATTTTGGCAGCCTTGTCTTTGATTATAAAGTGCTCCATAGGGAGCTGTTTAATTGTTTTGTTGTTTTTGCTAGAAGGTTAGCAAATTGTGTGGCTCATCTCTTAGCCACTTCTGCAATTTCCTATCCTGACCTGAAAGATTGGGGTCCTTTTCCCCCAAACTTTGTCTTGCCAATAGTTTTTGAAGATTTGCAATGGTAGTTTCATTTCTTTCGCATAAAAAAAAAAAGCTTTTTGAAAAATATTTTAAGATAAAAATAGAAAAAAAGAAAAAAATATGTATATTTGAGTGATCATTATCCCTCATAACTAGTTGTTTAGAAGAATAATTATCCCCCATTTATTTATTTCAGATAGGATTTTGAAATTATTTGAGAGATAATTATCCTTCATAACCAGTTGGTTAGATGAATAATTATCTCCCATTTATCTATTTCAGATAGAAATTTGAAATTATTTAAGAGATAATTATCCTCGTAACCGGTTGGTTAGAGGAATAATTATCCCCTATTTATCTATTTTAGATAGAATTTTGAAATTATTTGAGAGATAATTATCTCTCATAACCGGTTGGTTAGAGGGATAATTATTCCCCATTTATTTTAATTTTTTTTTTGAATTCAAAGAAGCTTTAAGATTATCTTTCTTTTACTATAAATACCCTTACTCAGATCACCTGAAGGGAAAAAAAAAAAAAAAGAAAACCAAAAATCCACTGAAGCATTCTAGGGAGATTCTAAGTTAATTAGAAGACTTTCTTTTACACTATTAAAGTTACAATTGCCCATCATTTCACAACAATTACTTTAGTTAATTTTTTTAGATTTAGGTTCATCTTAGGTACACAATTGGCCAAAATCACTTCTCTATTGATCCTGAACATATTCCTATCATTTGGAGGCATTCTTGAGTGCTATAAGAGTATTTTAATCCAATAATTAAAGATCAATTACAAGGTAAATCTGATTGGGCAAATCTTGTTTTTTTATGCATTCAAAAATATGAGTTAAATTTATAACCTTGGGTAAATGTTTTTTTTTTTATTTTAATATTTATTTCTTTTAAATTTTTCGTTAAGATGTCAATCTCAATTCTGTCTTTAGATTTGCAATAATCTTAATTTACATATATATATATATATATATATATATATATATATATATATATATATATATTCAACTTAGTTGATGGGCTAATTTTCGCAAATGTACTATATATGGCATGTCACTGTCATTTAATTTATTTTATTAGCCCAATCAATTTCTTGGTAGTATCATCTTTATTTATTTATTTATTTATTTTTGTGTCTTATTGTACATTAACCTATGCATATTTTTTATTGATTTATTTTTCTATTTTAGATAATTTTAGATGTGAATACAAAGTGCTAGCCCATACATTATAATTCCTATGTTTTTTTGTTCCTAATATTTTATTGTATTTAATTTCTTTTTAGTTTGATTTCATACTAACTTTGTTTATTTTGTTGTGCATGAGTTCAATGTTTGTCTTTTGAGAATATTATAAGATTGAACGGGAGAAATTTGGATTAAAGTTCCAAACTTGAGATCAAAGATTTTAACAAGTTTTATTAATTTTGGGTTTTAATTTTTATTGTTGTTCTTTTTGCTTTAATATTTTGTTCTTTTAAGCATAACAAGAAATGAATGGATCCAAAGAAATTTCAAAAGGAGAAAAAACATGGTCAAAAGAAAAAATAGAATGGACCTTAAAGGCTTAAGCTGAAAATTAGAAAAAAGTAAGCTGCATCAAAATTCAGGGCCCCTTGCACGGGATAAAAGTCTAAAAGGCCAAGTAATAGTTGTAGAATTTTTATTGGGCTTAGAAACACCATTTTAACTTTAATTCTCTTTTTTCCTCCCCTTTCTTTAGTTGTAGGTTTTATTTATTTTACTTTGACCTTTTAATTATTTTAATAAAATAGACTTAATTAATTGGACTTTATAAAGATGCTTATAGGGCAATTTGGTAAATTGAAAAGATAATGTGTATGCTAGACTTAGGTTAGTTAATTCTTTTGTACTTGTTTTGTGAATGTAAATAAGTTTGTATGAAATTAAATTAGTTAAATATGCAAGTAGGGCAACGTGGTAAAAGGGTAACATTATTAAATTAGCAACTTAGCATGTTAAGAATTACTCGTGCATATACATGGTTGATTTTTTGGAATTGCATAAAATATATGAATAAAGAATTAAATAAAAGAAATAATAAGATAGACATTAGGAATCATTAGTAGAGGTTGGCTCTTGTTCTAAGATAAGTCCAGGCAGAGAGGGTGCCTAACACCTTCCCTCTCTTGTACTCACTCTCCCGAATCTAGGTCATTGGGTTCATGATAAAAGAAGGATAGTGGACCTCTATAAGAGGTAAGTTGCCACCTTCATCCCTTCTTATGAATTTATCCCGGTTATTATCTAGGTGGCAAGTCCTTTCTCTGCTTTTATGGCATTAATATCCAAGTACCGTAGTAGTGTTATGAAAAGACAATACTAAACTAGGTTCGAGGGTCCCACAGTACCCAGTTGGTCCATTGGGTTTTTCTTAGTTTTAGTGAAATGCAAGTTTTGAGAGTGAACCGAATTGTTTGATGAGACAGTTAACGATTTTCACAGTTTGATCCAATTGGATTGGTCCAGGTTTTAAAACCATGCTGAGCAGTCCTACTCAATTCACATTATCTCAATATACTTATGGGAAGCTCTAATCAACTCATGCTAATATGCCAATAGATAGCACCCACACACATATACATTATTTTAATATATTTATTACTCCCTCCATCCTACAAGGATAAACTTTTTTTTTTTTCCATACAGAATAAGAAAAATTAGCTAACATAGTTCGAATAGTAAATTTTATCCATATTTCCCTATACCCTTATATTAGTACTATTAAGGGTGCATTTGATACAAGATTAACAAGAGGTATTATTATAATTGTTTGGATACGTAAAGAAACTTGTTACTTTTCACTTCATTAATATTTAAACCTTCTTGAGAGGTTAAATGTTAACCTTGGGTTAAAACTTACAAAGGTAACATTTTGTAACATCCTCACTTTAGCTAGTCCGTACAGTCTACTGTTCCGGTGACCAATGTCAGTCCGGACAGTTAGAACGCCTGAAAAAATATTTAAACTAAAGTGAGGAACCATAATTAACTCAAATATTAATAAGAAAAATTTAGGAAAAATTTTAGAAATAAAATACAACCAAGTTAAATGAGCCGGTGCCCTAGAGATGGGTAACCTAGTGAGAAGTTGCGGTTCTCGAAACTAGGAGCCCTAGACCCGGGGGAAAAATTATAAAATAATTTTTGAGACTCCAGAGAAGGGTCATTGAGGTTCTAATGGCATTAGAATACCAAGAAAATACTTAAAAAATTTTTTCAATTGGTACAGACAATTTTGGCCCGTCAAGCAAAACGGAGGGCATTTTGGTCATTTCGTCTTCAAAGATGATTTTTGGCCAACTTGTCTAGTTAAATAAATAATTCATATAACATAAAATATGACTAAGTTTTGTTAAAAATTTAATTGAAATTAATTAGACAAGAAATGGAGAAGAAATGAAAGAAAATAGCATTATGACATCATAATGATGTCATTAAAGTTTTCCCAACCTATCCAATATGGACACATGGCATCAACTTATTTTAAAGAGACAAAATGGGCTGAAAATGAAACAAAGAATCAGATTTCTCTTCCTTGCTTCTTCCTTGCCGTGAACTATTCCACCATAACCACCATTAACAAATTTCTAAACCTCAATTTCCCTAGCTTTCTTCCACCAAAAACCCTAATTGTCAACATAAAAAATTGTTCTATCATCTTGGTGAGTATTTTGGGAGCAAAAAGAAAGGAAAAGGAAGAGCTTTAGCAAGTGGGAAAATCTCACTCCGTAGAGGTTAGTGACTTAAACTTAAATTTCACTTTAAATTCATGTTTAATACTTATGAATGAGTGCAAATGATAAGGAAATTGATGGAGTACCATTTGTATGTAAACCCTAAGTTTTGGCAGCCTTGGTTGGGCAAGATTGTGATGATTTTAATGAAGTTAAAAGGGTAGTATGGCTACCCACAATATGTCTCTTTTATGTGAATTGATGAAATGCAATCCTAATGCATGGTTTGAAATGTTGAGTTAGGGTTTGGAGTGGGAAAATGGGACTTTGACCATGTGATGATGGAAGTAGGTTTTAATGGTCAATTAGTGACCATTTGGTTTGGTTTGAATAAAAAATGAAGTGTGTTGAGTGATGGGATTTGGGTTTGGTGTGGCTGCCCTTGGTGACCTGCAGAATTAGACATGAGTCCAGCAGGTTTGGGCAGCCATAACTTGAATTGTAGAGGTTCAATTGGTGCAAGGCCAATTGGACATGAAACTAAACACATAATGGCACAACTTTGGTGAAGAAACCATGCTCATAAAACCAAACCAAGTGGACCAAAAGCTTGCCCTAATCCGGGTGACCTGCAGTCTGCCTGGGCAAAATGACCAAATGAACAGTGTTTAGTCATTTGGCCATAAATCAGTGTAGAAAGGTCCAATTGACCTGAAATTTTACCAGCAACAAGCTGAGATATAGACCAACAACTTTCATGAAGAAACCTAACCTAAATTATGACCAGACATATTCAAAAGGTGAGTTGTAATCACTGTTCATTACACTGTAGATATGGTCAGTCCAGAAATTCTGGACAAAATTTTAATCCGGCCAGTTGTGGTTTTTGGACCATAACTTGAGCTACAAAACTCCAAATGGAGTGATTCAAAAAAAGAAATGCAACTAGACAAAATAAGAAACAACTTTTATGTTGATCAATTTGCCAAATTCCCACTGAAAAATTGACCAATGGAATAGTAAACCCAAAGCTTGAAAAATGAAAATTCTGTCCAATTAACATTAGGCTTAGAAATGGTATTAGCAACCAATACCAACAATTTTAACATACAAAATGTGGTATGTTGATGATATTTAAACCAATATACCTATTGTCAATGCAAAAGTCAACATTTTAGTTGACTAATGAAATGAATAGTAGCCATAAAATTTCAATTTCAAAGAATTACATAAATTAAAAGTGTTAAATGCCCTAGTAGGCCTAGCAAGATTGGCTTGGATAGGTTGGCATGCCAATAGGGTTCTGTTAGTAGTACTGCATATGGCTTCATGCCATTCTGTGTTTCATGGCTTCCCATGCCATTTTGTGACATAATAGCCTTTGGCTATGTTATTTGAATTGTGACACTCGGGTTTTATCCCTGATAATTATTACAGCTTATTAGCTGTTTTGTTGCACACCGGGAGACACATTGTGACCGATGGTGTGATGGTCCGAGGTACTTAGTACCCAGTGCCAGTTTACCCGTTTATCCAGTCCAGTCGACTAGTATGGGTTACTCGGGCAATGATAATAAACCTTACCAAATTTTAATCGAATAATACTACTATAAATATCAGAAATTAAGTCTAACAAAAAATGTAAACATACATTCTGCATAATTATTTTATTTTATTTTATTTTATATTGTCACCACTAAGCAGAATTGCTTAGCATGTCGCTTTTGCCATGCGCAGGTACTGGAGACCTAGCTGGGGAGCCCAGCCGACATCAGACCGGGTGAGCCTTCAAATCTGCATCCTGAGTCCAGAGTCACCTCACATCTGCAGTGCATATGGTAGGACATTAGGACTTTGGGGTAGCACTTGTATTTTGTATTTTGTATTAGTTTTGGATTGTAACTATAAACTCTTGAAATTATTGATGATGTAAATATATGAAATTTCATGTTATTGAAATTTTCTGTATAATGTATGTTGATAAATGAAATGTTGAGAAATATTTATGAATGAGCTTCCAGTGATGAAGTGAACAGAAAAGTTTTGAAAATAGTTTTGAGATTTTGAGATTGAGTTGAGATATGTGTGTATAATGGAGTTTGGATTTGGAAATTATATTGGAAGTGTTTTTAAACAGGTTCAGAAGAACTGTTTTTCTAATTTATAGCCGGCACTCTGCCGGATTTTCTATAAAATTTGCGAAAAAATTCAGATTTATCAAAAATTGAAAATAAATGAATTAAAAGGGATAAATTGTAATTGAAACATGAATTGGTGCTGCGGCACACTGAGTGGCATAACTTGCTCGACTACACTGTAGACGGGTAAGGGGTGTCACACATTTAACCCTTAATTTTCTAACCTTCTGCTAAATATGTTAAAACTTATATGGATAACATTGAACACTTGATTTTTAACCTTCTACCAAACACATTATTAGATGAATGATTACTCTATTATGGCAAGATTCAAAGCAATTAATGTTGCAAAGTTGGCTTATGAAAATTACCAAGCTTGACAACCATCAAAAATTCAAATATAAACAATTGCCAAAGTTGGCAAAATGCCAACTATCAAAAATTCAAATTATGGATAAAATTTTTCAATTTGGTAATACTTAGATTTTCCATATATTTTGCATTTAATTTTCAAATTTTTCGATTGAACTTTATAAATAAAGACATGTAGTTATATTTAATCACAAGTAAGAAAATGAATATTTCATCACACATTACTTCCATCAATTTGAATGTTTTGCCAGAAAATGTCTCCTTACCCAATAATAGTCATTTACCTTCACTACAAAATGCTTTGATCGATTTGAATCATTTTCTAGAAGATGTTAACTCTCCTGGCGATATCATGATCGTAACAGAAGATATGCGTCATGGAAACAAAAAGAAAAATTTCACTTGTGATGAAAAGAGAGCTATTTTTGAAATGTTACTCCGAGAAAACCAAGGCAGAAAGTTAGCAAAAGGAGTGATTTCGAAAGTTGCCAACTTTTTTTCCATTTCTACTAGATCAGTTTCTCGAATTTGGCATTATGGTAATTGTTATACAAATTCAAATGGTGATATACCATGTTTATCTTCAAAGCTTATGAAAAGGGTTGGTCGCAAGAGAGTTGAAGTCAATTTCGAACAAATAAAAGGTATCCCTTTCCATCTTCGATCAAGTATAAGATCCTTATCAAAGGCTTTAAATGTGTCAAAATCAACTATTCATAGAAGAATCAAAGAAGGTTTAATTCAGTTGCCAGGGGAGAACACAGAATGAAATATGGAGGGGCTAAAATTATCACTTTGTAGTAGTTAGAGAAATTGGAAGAGAAAGAATAAGAGTCAATTTCGTTGTTCTCACCAACCATTGACACAGATAAAAGATAATTGATAGTGCTTTCAAAATCAATTTTTTTTATATCTTTATTTTTATTTTTTTTTAATTTATATAGTATTCTAAATAGAGATTCATATTTTATATTATTTGATTATTATTATTATTATTATTATTATTATTATTATTGGCTAAAAAAATCCAAAACTTTGAGTGAACTACTTATTTTAACTAATTCTTTTAAATTTTGGACAATTAAGTAAAAAACTTATAAATTGGAGAAATATGATCCAATTCTCAAATTAAAATTTGGGAATTTTGACTTTTTAACATTGCAATGACAAGGTAAACACACTAAGGTTAAAATCGACTATATAATTTCAGTGGAGAGTAATTTATTTAGGGTACACACCCTATTGTTCAACTCTGTGAATGAGAAATAAAAATAGTTTTATAAGCATAAAGGCAGAGAATGCAAAATCTTCATCATGCTTTATTAACAGAAATACAAGTTGAGCTATATATTTAAAGCAAAACTCAAAATCCTCAATTTTGATTTTGGTAATTGGATAAAATTTCTTCAAATTGAAAGCCTTTGGTTTAATTGTCCAAAATTTAAAGAATTTCATAAAATGAGTAACTCATCACAAAGTTTTGGATTCTTCTAGCCAATAGGCCTTATTATTATTATTATTATTATTATTATTATTATTATTATTATTATTATTATTATTACAAAGTTAATGAGTTATGGTAACAATATATCTATTTAGAAAAAAAAAAAGGGGACAAGGGCAACTTATATTCTTGCATTCTGGAATTAAGGTATTACAATTTTGTCATATCTTTTTTCTTTTTAATGAAAGATTTACTATATATTAAATTTAAAAAGAAAAATGGGTGGGAAGGGGGGGAGGCCCTAAGCAATAACATTTGTTTGCCCTTATTGGCCGCACTTAAATCATATGAAACTGTATTTGTCAAGTGATAGCTAGAAAGCATGGTTGGAGTTTTTCTTGTCAATGAATGATGAAGGCGCAATTGCATCTACAACTATGTTTGTTGACGTGCACAACCAAATTCATATTGATGAAAAGAGGTCTTATATGTCTAGATGTCATAGAAGTATTTTCTCCATCTTGATGAAATTAAGCCCTTCTGCACATGCAAAAGTAAAAGATACATTACAAAGCTTATGTTTTTTGCTGTCATTACTCATCCACGATTAGTGTTTAAGGAAATAGCAAGTGGAATAGTAAAAAATCATAGAGCGAGGACTTTAGAGACAAAGCCAATTTTATCGATTACTAAAGATGTTATTCGATCATGATTAATCGAAAAATTACTGCCTTTAATCAAAGAAAAATGGTTATGTTCTAGTTCGAAGACCATCTTCATTCAATAAGATAATGCAAAGCCACATTTAAATGTTATGTTGTCAAGTTTGTAAAAGTGTAGACTCTTATTTTTGTGACCTTATGGGCATGTGCATTGAGGCTGTGAGAAACCTGATGATGAAAAATTATATGTCTATAAGATATATTTAGAGGCATTAAAAATGGATAATCATATGTATGACATGTTTCTTAGAGAAAATAATTTTAAAGAGTAAAAAATGTTTAATTAAATTTAAAAGAATTTTATTTTTTGTTTAAATTTAATTTTGCAAATTTGTTTTATTGAAAAACCTAATTGGGCTCTCTAAGACCAATAAGGCTAAGTAGGGAATTTTGATTAAATAAATAAAAGTCCACAATTCTTTTTTATATTTAAAGGAAAATAAAAAATAAATAGGAAGTTTCCCTCTTTAAAACTTTTTAAATCTTCTTATTTAGTGATTATATAAACTTCCTTTATTGATTTTTGACCTAAACCCTATAAATACCTCATAGAAAAGAAAAAAAAAAGGAGGGGGAGGAGAGGAGAGAACAATACAATACAATACAAGGAAAAAAAACTTATACTCCATTTCTCCAATTTCATAAGCTTTTTCTATCACACTCTTTCTTTCTTCTTCTTGCTCTCTTCCTTTTTCTTTAACAAACCTTCCAAATTTCTTTAAAGTATATGTTCTAAATTTTGAATATACAAGAAATAAGCCGTATATCTGTTCTTTCATGTTTATATGCCTTTAGATGATCACATATGTTCATAACATTCATGTATATGTGAAAAATTTGAGAGTGATAACAACTCTACTCATATTCTTTTTGCTGTCACTTTATTTTTTTAATTTTTTTATGTGTACTTCTATTTCTATAAAAATTATATAAAAATTATGTTTGTAATCTTCATGAAATTCTAATAATTTCAGCCTCAAGAATCATACAAAAAACTATTAAATTGAGTAAGTTATGACTGTTCAAAATTAGAGTATCTGCAGCTTATGATTTCCAATGCAAACGACTTTCAAGGCCCATATCTCTCTTAATTTTTCATCTTTTTCTGTGATTCATGGGTCTAAAATTAAGTTCAAGATTCTTTTTAACTTTTCTCGTTGATTTTATGAAAAAATCTTTTGTAGTTTAAGAGATATTATAATTTTAAAAAAGCAATGCAAATTTGTTACTGTTAAATATTTGGTTTTTGTAAATTATTTAGAAATAATTTTGACATGGTTATTAATTTTATAATTTAATATGATGTTTTATCTTTCTCCTATGATTTTTATGTAACTTTTATACTTGTTTAGATATTTTTAGAAATTCAAATACAAAGACATAGTGAATTTGTTAAATTTGGAAATTTCATTTTGCTAATTTTTTTTTGTGTCAAGTTTTAAATTGTATCTTGATCTAATTTTAATAATGTACATGATGTGATATGTCATAATGATGTATTATAATTAGGTTAGATGAACCCATAACCATTGTATAGTTTTGGCCAATTAAAAGCTCATATTGTGAGTGATTAAATTTTTAATTGTAATGTTTATTTTATTTTAAAAAATATATTAGTAAGTAGCCCTAAGGTACATACCAAAAAATGCAATAGTTGCGTGGAGCTTAAAGGGAGTAAGAGAAAGATTAACTTATCATACTAGAAGAGAAGACCCTTCTTTAAGGCTAGCTTGTCCCAATGGCAACTACAATAATTAAAAGATAAATATTTCTTAAATTTTCTTAAAATAACAATTTTGTATGTGATATGTAGTAATAGTAGGATTTATTTGATAAATAATAAAATTAATTTTATTTGTATCTTGAAGCCACTTATACATGAAATTTAATTAAATAAATATTGGATAAATTAAAATTATATATATATATTTTTTATAAAAAAACAATTTTGGCATTTAAATTAAATATAATTAAATAATTGGGAAATTGTAAAATAAATTAGCATATTAGAATCAATTTTTTAGGATGTAATTACTTGATTCTTTATGTGTTTATTAGAATAAATTACACATGTAAATAATTTATTTACTTTAATTATCCTTAGATAACTTAGTAAATAAATAAATAAATTAGTTACGTAAAAACTTAAGGTTATTTATAAATTAAATTTGTTTGTAAACTAAATTATCAATAATAAATTTATTTTACTCATTCAATAAATTTCATTTAATTAAATTTAGTAACCCAATGATAGGAAGTACTTGTGCATTAAAATTGTTTGTTAACGACAAGCCCTATTTGAATTACTTGTGTGTGTAGGTTTAGAAATTGTATTTTTAGGCAAAAAATTTGATAAATGAATAATAAACAAGACTTTTAGAAACATTAATAGAGGATTGACACTCGAATTAACTAGGTTAGACTAGGCGTAAGGCGTGCCTAACATCTTTCCCTTATGTATCCACTATCCTGAACATAGACATTGAGCTATGGTGATGACAATTGTGGAACCTTCTGCAAGGAGTAAGTTGCCATCCACAATCCTATTAGAAAATTGAGCACATCAATTAAGTCCCTTCGATTGTCCCATCAGAAATTGATGCCTTAATCATATGTCTCCTAGAAGAAATAATGAATATGTCCCAGTTATTACCCGGATGATAACTCTTGTCTATCTATGCTTTTGTGCCATAAATTCTTAGTACTGTGGTAGTTGTCACACCCTACCCCTCTGTAAGGCATAACATGATCCCGTAGTATACCTAATGAATTACCAACTTCGTCTACTGATAACCCATTAAATACACTACAAGGGATTTTAAAACTTTTCTTACTTCTTTTAACAGTGGTGAGCACTATTTACAGGTGTTAATTTTTTTTTTTTTGAACTGAAGTGAAACAGCTAACACATTTGAATTGTTAGTAATTTCTGTAAAAGTTTTGGCGGAGTGCCATCTGTATTTTGAAGAAAACAGTTCTTCAAAAACCTGTAAAAAGCACTTCAAATATATTTCTCAATCTCAAACTCCAAAGTTAATCAACACAATATTTTTCTTAACTCAAATCCACAATAATTTTTTAATATTTCCAAAGGCTGAGATAAAAGAAATATAGTACAAATTTTACAAGCCAAATAATTTACAATTTATTTTACAACTTTAATGTACAATTTTAATTTACAACTGCTCAAAATCAAGAATACTATATACATACAGTGATCATATATTATAATATAAAATGCAAAATATGGTATACTCAATATACCCGATGATCTCTTAGTGTAGTACTAGCAGCCTAGTTTGCTGCCTTGTCAGTCTGTTTACCTGCGACAGTAATGAAAAGCTATCGCTGAGTAAAATTTACTCAGTGGTGCACAATAACAATTTGAAATGCGATACATAAATCTTTTATTGACAATTCACAAATCAAATAGTTCACAATTCCATTTCACAATTTACAAAGTTCATATAATACAAATTTGATCAAATAACTGAGTAACACAGTTTTGCCAATCAATAACACAATTTGATTAAATAACCGAACAATACAGTTTTGCCAATCAATAACACAATTTGATCAAATAACTGAATAATACAGTTTTGCCAATCAATAACACAATTTAGGCCATGACACAATTTTTCCACACATACCGTATTGTACACCACGACAAGACACACTCACCCCAATAATCGAAATCAATGAGGGAGGAAGCTAGCTATATAATGAGTACTCATCCACACTCGCCTCAGACTGACAAGTCAAAGAGGGAGGAATATAATGTACTTGTCAGAGCACTTGCAGGCGTTACGTATCGCCATCCCTGCAAGCTCCTGAGTTCACGCGTGAGAGTTCCCAGGAATCGTAGGCGTTACGTATCGCCGTCCCTACTTTGCTCCGATACCACTAAACACAATTTATCTCAAATTTTCCGTTTATAAAGTAGGCAACACAATAATTTTCAAATAATATTCTCAAAACCAAAACAATAAAAAATTATTCATAACTCATTTCTCCAAATAAATTTGCTAGTAAAAGCAGTGAATATAAAAGTATTGTGCATGGACACAATTTAAAACTATAATGTTCAATTAAATTTTTAAGTAGAAAATGAGAAGTCAAAATTATTGTGTACAAACACAATTTAAAACAATAACATACAAATAATCATAATTTATTTCAATTGAAAAATTCAAAAGAAATAACTATTGTGCACAAACACAATTTAAAACAATAACATACAAATAATCATAATTTATTTCAATTGAAAAATTTAAAAGAAATAACTATTGTGCACAAACCTCTGATAACTGTCTCTTGGCTCTGACTCAGTGTTTCCTTCCCTTTCCCTGAGTCTTTGCTAACTGAGAAACACAATTTGAAGTGTTTCAGTACTCATTTAAACGGTCTCTAAGAATAAGGTTCAATAATTAATTTATCGAATTCTATTATTTCCTTAGTCAACCTAATATGTTGACCCTTGATTCAGTTAAGGTGAATTAGGTTTTAATGTTACCAATATGTCACATTTGTAGCCTTTTAGGGTTGGTACATGTTACCCAATTCATTTACATGTATATTGCGTTTTATTGCAATTTACCGGATTTTGGTATACTAATTTGACCTAGCCGGACGACCTAGTTTTCTCGGTTTTTGGGTTTCAGTCAAAACTAAAAACTTGTAGATCTATGTCTTATTGCACGCAGGGCAAAATTTCAGGTCATTCTGAGTTATGTAGACCAAGTTATGGTCATTTTACTATTGCTGGTCAGAATGTACCAAAATTGGTCACTTTAGGTCATTTTAGGTTCGGCCAGTTTTTGGACCCGAATTTGTGCAAGCTATTTGACTTGCTTATGGTCATTTCTGGGCTTTGGTGTCTTCATAAGACTTGTAGATATATGTCTCAACTATTCATGGTAAAAATTTTAGGTCAATTGGACCTGTTGTGAGTGAGTTATGGCCAAAACACTAACTGCTACACAAATGGTCAATTTTCAAGCCTTAATTGCACTAATCCGGATTTGGTCAGTTTTCAAGTTACCTTACAAGCAGAATTTTGGTAAGCTTCCTTCATGAAAGTTGGCACTTTTTGTGCCTAGTTTCACCTCCAATTGGTCTCATACCAATTGGAGCCACACACTTAAGGTTCTAGGCCCAAAACATAAACTGCCCTATTGCATTTTGTTCATTACTCATCAAAGAACACTTTTAACACTTACCAAGTTACACATTCATGCCATTTCTATTTTGTACCATAACCTAAACACATTTCACAACACATTTTTGGTCACTTTGGTAGCTTATAACCACACTCAATATGCACCTTATAGTACAGAATTTACCAAGTCTAATTTACACACAATTTAACTACATAACCAAGCTCATTCACATGTCCAAACTCAAACCTTTATACCCATGTACAAGCTGCCATAACAAATACCATAATTCAATAATAATATTTCACAAACCAAACCATGAAATAACATTTTTTTTTTGTTCACAATTCAAGCTGCCGATTTGTACCTCACTTTGAATAAAGTTCCAAGCTTCCAAAATTAAGTGTACATTCACAATATACTTAGTATACATCACCCAATTTATTCCTGCACATATAAACACATAATCAACCCTTTAATCTACCATTTACAAGCAAGGATAAATTGCCCTTAAGGAGTTTCCATGGCTGCCAAAAGTAAACATCTGCCTTAGAATATCAAACTCTAAAATTCTTTCTACAATTCAAGTACCCATAACATCCTCACAAACTTTAATGAAGCAATAATAAAAAACACATACTTACCACTTTAGAAACTCTTTAAAACTTCACCAAAACTTGATCTTCTTGCTGCCTATCTACTGCCCAAGCTATGTAGAGCAACTTTAATGAAGAACAAGTGAAGAAATTATGGCTTGGAATGGTGGATTGGAGTTCATGCATGGTGGGCGGCCATGGTGATTTTAGGGAGGAGTTCAATTCGGCAAAGTGAAGGAAATGGAAAGAAGATGATGAGAAATGGCTGATCTCTTGTCTTTTATATGTCCACTAAGTGTCCACTTAGTGCTCCACTAATTAACATTAACATTATAATAATCCAAGTTTTCAATTTCCACATTTAACTCCTAATTTTTGCTATTTAATTTATGTACCATCAATTTAATTATTCATGACATTTCCCAGTGTAATATCATGTATTTTTAGTGGAAATTTAAGTCAAAAGACAACTCAGGGTGTCAAATGACCACAATGCCCCTGTTCGGGTTGCATTCCCGATTTTTCGGTAACACCGAGTTTTGTCCGTTTTTCGATTTCTCACTTTTCTTTGTACTAATTAATTAATTTTTCTTTGATATTTCTAATGATATTTATACTTCAATAGGTCTTTATTTAAGTCCTAAAAATATTTTCCAGGGTTCCCCGCGGTCCATGGCTAGTCAACGGTCCACGCCGCAACTTCTCGGTGCGGTCACCCATCGCTAGGATTCTTGGCTCGTTTAACTTGGTTACATTTCATTGCTATTATTTTTCTTTTATTTTTCTTGTCTTTTCTTTTCTTGTATTTCATTATTTTATGTCTCCTCATCCATATCTAAGTGTAGTTCTAGGCATCCTAGCTATCCGGACAACACTGGTCACAGGAACAGTAGAACGCACTACCGAACATAGGGGTGTTACAATTCTCCCCCCCTTAAAATAAATTTTGTCCACGAAATTTTACCCAATAGCCATCTTACAATAGTTATACGTTTATTTCTCCTTTCTATATGATCGTATAATCTTCTTTCCCTCGAATTTGTATAAGACTTTTAACAATCTAATACAATATTTAATTTGTTTATATAACACCAATCTTCTCTTACTATTGTGCTGTCTAATATTTCGGTTCATGTTCCTTCTTGAATGACCCTTGAGGTCATGTTAGAATGATTTATCTGGTCATTGGTCCTCTGACCATTCTAGTCAATAGTCTTCCTCACATTCGTAATATTTCTTTGTTATATCTGAATCAACTGTTCAAATTTCTACTTCCACAACTCTTTTTATCTTTTAATATTCTATAACTTACTTCCTTCAGTACTAAACTATAACCTTTCAATTTTCTAACTTTTGAGTTTTAAATCCCTAAGTAGGATTTTCAAACTTATTTCTAACAATTAAATTCTGTCCTGGCATAACTATACCAAAACAGATGCCGTTGGCTAGTATTCTCATCTTGGTGTACTATTGAGTAGTACGTAGCTCTACACAATAATCTGAAGTCAGTACTGTAATCTGCAGCTTATAGTACAAATATCAAGAACATTGTATAGTTACTACGATACATCCCAATAGATCAAATTTTTCGATATTTTATCCTTTTCGAATTTACTGATATTCGAATCTTATTCTGATTACAATATCCACTAACAATTACTAACAGTAACATCCTTGCCCTCATCTAGAGCAATTCTATTACTGTAACTTACTTTTACGTCCTCTTGCCTTACATTAAGTAGGCTTGCCGTTTAGCTTTATAATTTATGGTGTGTTAGAAAATACTTGTCGCCGATAAACTCTTTCAAAACTAATTTCACTTATTATCACAATCCTTATCTTAAAGGACTAATCACTAATGCATCAAAATTTATTCCCCTATAAAGGAATAACAACAGAACATATAATTCTAACACTAACATAAAAGTATGCAGATTCCAGGTCAAACAATACATAAACGAAGAGTGCCATCTTTCTTTTTTAACAAACAATACTGGCGCTCCCCATGGTGACACACTAGGGCAGATGAAGCCCTTTTCAAGTAGTTCTTGCAACTGTATCTTCAACTCCTTCAACTCCTTCAACTCTACTGGTGCCATTCTATATGGTGTTATGGAGATTGGATCCACACCAGGCATAACATTAATTTCAAACTACACCTCTCTTTCCGGAGGTAATCCTGGCAATTCATCAGGAAACACATCTGGAAAGTCATATACTGTAGGGATGTCTCTCAATGCTGGACTCCCCACTTGGGTGTCTACCACATGTGCCAAGTATGCTTCACACCCCTTTCTGATAATTTTTCTGGCTAGTGCAGCCGAAATGACGTTTGATGACAATAGCTGCCTCTCCCCATGTATTACCACATCACTATACTGAGGGAGACCAAAAGTGACTGTCTTCAATCTGCAGTCAATCATGGCGTGATGCCTGGCTAACCAATCTATGCCCAAGATGATATCATAATCTCTGAAAGGCATTTCAATGAGATCAGATAAAAAAAATATGTCCTTGGATCACCAAAGGACAATCCCTATACATTCTATTAACCCTGACCTCTTGTCCTAACGGACTTGTTACTAGCACCTCAAAGTTCATTTTTGTACATGGAACAGCAATGCAATCAATGATGCTAGCACTCACATAAGAATGGGTAGAACCCGGATCAAATAACACAAACACATCTTAATTAAAAGTTGAGAAGGTACCAGCCACAACATCAGGTGTCTCGACTTTTTCTCTCTATCTCATTGCGTATGTCACACCTTACCCCTCTATAAGGCATAATATGATCCTGTAGAATACCTAATGAACTACCGAACTTCACCTACCGATAACTCATTAAGTACCCTACAAGGGACTTTAAAACAATTTTCTTACTTTTGACAAGTGGTGAGCATTTTCTAATAGGTATTTAAAACATTAGATTAAAAGTAAATCTAGTTAATGTTTTTGGTCCATTTTAGTTTTTCGCAAATTTTATAAAAATTTTGATAGAGTTTTGTCAGTATTTTAAGAAACCAGTTCTTCAAATACCTGTAAAAAGCATTTCTAAAAATTTTTCTCAACAACCACTTCAATTTCACAATCAAACTCAATCCATTTCAACAACTCCACAATCATTTCAATCAATTTCTCAAGTTCAAAATTCAATAATCCTCAAAATACTAGCAATACATTTCATTCAAATTAAATAAAATAGTTCCACTCATATTTCATTAGAGACAAAACAATTTATATTCATCATACTAGAAATTTACATTAAGAAAATCCAAACTAAATTTATTACAACCTTATACAAACTTTGTACAAACTGCTCAAGACCGATTTTACAAGTCTATACAATTACGTGCAATACATACATCAAAATGAATATTTACAGTCAGGGTATAAATTATACCCGATAACTTCTAGCAGGTAGCTCTCCTGTCCTCAGCAGCTCAATCTGCTGCTCCTCTAGTCTCTATATCTGCGACAGCATACAAAGCTATCGCTAAGTGGTGAACTCAGTGGTGCACAAACTAATAATTTAAAACTTAATGCAAATTATGCTTGACAATTTATAACAAATAGAATTTTAAAATTTCTAAATTCTTCAAAATCCATGACCTTCAACATTATCATTCATGCAAATTATTCATTTGAATAACATTTTGATCAAATAGTAACTATTTATTTACATTTCTTTTAAATTTTGAAACAATATAAAATTTTTTTGAATCACTGACAAATTATTTATTTCAATCACAATTTATCAAATCATGCATAATTTAAAGGGCGTTGCCAACAATACACACAGTCGAACCCATGACCCAAAATTCAAATAGGTGCCGTGTTGTACACCACGATATTTCACATTCTCCCAATAACCGAGGCTAAAAGGGAGAAACAAAGACTAGCTAGTATATATGAGTACTCATTCACATCATTCCCCAACTGGCAAGCCAGAGAGGAAGAAACTCGCCCCATCAAGTGGAGGAGTTATCTCACTAGACAAGCTAATGAGAATTCACAACATATTTTGTCATGTCAACTGTAGTTTCAAATCATATTCAAAACAATTTCTATTTACAAAGTGTTTACAAATCATTAACATATTTAATCATCATAAATTCATGCTCAAGGTTGGCAACACATCAAACTTAAAATTTACAATCCTCAAAACAATGCAATAAATCCTTAAATTCATAAGAAAATTTATATTCAAATTATAAAATTTCATTCAATAAGTTAAAATTCTCAACACAACAAAAATCATAAATCATACAATAAATTTATTTCAAATCAATTTGGAATTGAAAAATAACAAAAGAGTTAACTGTGCACAAACCTCAAGCGAGTCGCCTCTTGGCCTTGAATCGGTTCCTCGGGTTCTTTCCCGGTATTCTTTCCAACTGAAACACACAATTTCATAATATTTCAGTACTAGAACTTAACATAAATCCAAAATAGATTTAGCTTCACTTTTACCTAACTCTAACATGCTAAACTCGACGTTCTTGAAATTTTGTGTTTCGGGGTTACTATTCACTACACTATTCAAGTCAAATTGTTGACTTTTAAGACTTAATAGGTATGGGAACTCTAACTTTATCCACATACCACATTTTGGTCACTAAATTTGTTGGTTTTCGTCGTTTTCTCAAAACTTAGGTCTTTTAGGCAAAATTGTCAATTTTCAGTTTTGGAGTCTTAAGTTGCACTGTTTCATTGGTCCTTTTACTGTTGGAATTTGGCAAAACTTTCTTCATAGAAAATGTTTTCTATTGTCTTAAGTTTATTCTCATTTTTGAATCACTCCAATTGGAGTTTTGTAGCTCAAGTTATAGCCAAAATACAGCTCCTATTCATGCTGCAGAATTTATTTCTGGCAGATTTATTGCTCCAATTTCATTCAGCAATTTGATCAAGTTAAGTCCATAATTTGGTCTAACTTTCTTCATATGAAATGTTCTAATATGCCTTAGGTTTCCATCGGTTTAAGAATCACCTAAATCGGAGTTTTCTAGAGAGAGTTATAGCTATTGAAACTTTACTGTTCATGTGATAAATCTGCAGTTTTGTAGATTCAGTGAGTCAACTTTGCTCACTAATTTGATTAGGTTAATGACATAATTTGGGTTCACGTTCTCCATGAAAGTTTTAGGTCTATATCTCATCTAACCACTGGTAAAATTTCAGGTCATTTAGACATTCCTAGGTCAAGTTATGACCCAAACACGATTACTGTTTATGTGTACTGTTCATACTATAGATTTTCAAGTTTGGTCAGTTTGTTCACTAGGTTTTGGTCACTTTTTGGGCATGCTTCCTAAATGAAAATTGTGTCATTTAGTGCCTATTTTCAGTCCCAATTGGTCCCATATCAATTGGACTTGTAATATTTCAGTTTTGGTCCCTCAAAGTTGACTTTTGGTCATGCTTCATACCCAATCCGAATTTGGCTTTGATTTAAACACTTCTAACACACTTAATTAGGTCACAAATGACCATTTCTTCCCTTAAACTATGTCAAAGACATCATTTAGCACTTCTTCACATTTTTGGTCTCTAAACCCTAATGTTCAAAACCCTAATTCACGTCATTTGTTGCATTTAGCTAATTAAACACTTATAAACATGCTCCCTTAACTCAATTAAGCTTCCTAACATGTTTCGCTCAAACAAATTTATACTTTGTCCAACCAAACCCTAGCTGTCCAAAATTCTATATAATCCCTCAACGACTTTTCTTTCCATTTTAAGTTTATTTACAACCTAAATAAGTTAGAAATGTAAGAATCAAACTCAATTTATCAAATTTAATTACTAACCTTTTATGTAGAATTTTTTTTCTTCAAAACTTCTTCCTTTCTTTTTCTTTTTGTTGTCAAGCTCGTTCTCAAGTGACTAGAACACGTTTTTGTGAAGCAAGTATGGGAGAAGATGGGATTTGGTAAGGGTTTCGAAGCTTGAAGACAAGCTTTAATGGAGGAATTTCCATGGAGATGAGAGGGAGAGGAGAAGATGACCTTTATCTCTTTTTTTTTTTTTTTTTTTTTTTTTTTTTTTTTTTTTTTGTTTTTATGTCTTTAGGAAGACCAAAAATCTAAATAAATAAATAAATAAATTATATTCTTTATGGCATCATGCATGAGGTCATGCATGATGTCATCACCTTTTGACTTTTCCATTTTTCATTTTCTCTTTTTTTTATTTATTTTTCTATTAGTTCTTTAATTTATTTCTCGATTCTGAAATTTTCTTTTCTCCAATTTTATTTGACAGTTAGGTCAGGAGTCAGCTCTCGGGGTCAATTGACCAAATTACCCCTCGCCGGTTCATCCCAGTTTGCAAATAATTCAGTATTTCTTCCAGCTCTTTGACCTAATTATTTGACTGGCTTAACAGTTCTTTTTCGTGATTTTATTTTTTCCACTGTGTTCGTAATGGCCCTAAGGACCGCAGCGTCACATTTTACGGTTTGAAATTTGAGTTTAAAACGGCTTCGCAGTCGTTCCCGAGACGGTCACCCATCGCTGTGACTCTCGGCTCGTTTAACTTCCTATGTTCAGTTTTTCTTGTTTATACTTAACTAATTGGACATTACTAATTATTTGTGTTTATGGTTTATCTAGTTGTCTTAAGTATGGTTCTAATCCCCTTAATTGTCTGGACCGACAATGATCACTGGAACAGGGAAATATACCAGGTTATACAAATAGGGGTGTTACAGCGTAGACTCTGACTGGAGCACTGTATTGCTCTGATTGTTTCACTGTGCCTTGGCTGCCTGCTGGGTTACATCTACCCTTGCCTCTACCTCTGCTGGGTGGTTGTGAACCTCTGGTGACAGGGCTCTGAACTAACCCTTCAGCAGTAGTAGGAGGTGGTCCAACTCTACGGGCACTGGTGCAGTCCTTAGCAAAGTGTCTTATGCCTCCACAGTTATAACAGGCTCCTATGGCCTTGTAGCGTACCCCACCATGATTTTTACCACAAGTTTCACATTAGCAGGGAGGGTAGGAACTTCTAGTTGTTCGACGACTGGACCTTAGTGGTCTCTGCCTTGATGATCCACCTCTGTTATATCCCTGAGCTCGGGGCTCCTCAAATTCTTTTCTCTTCCTCAAATTACTGCTTGAGCTCTGACCCATAGGTTTTGCCCTCTTCTCTATTTCATGTTGCCCTTGTGGGGGTTGGGTTTGTACTTGGGCTTGGGCTGACAGATTATCAGCCATTTGTTAAAAGAAAATGGCATTTACTGGGCCATTTGTGCAGTAATTTGTACCGGTAAAACTGGTACAGTCGGGCCTTCGACACTTTGTGGAGCTGGGGCCTCAACTTGTACCTCAGCCTCTATCGGTTGATTGACTGAACGATCACCCTCTTCCATAGTCAATTTGAGGATCTTAGACCTCCTGAACAAATAACATAAGGAGATTTCCTCCCGTTAGTGCATATTTATAATGTAATGTACTGTATGCATCAAACAATGACATTGAGCAGTTGTATTATGAAGAAAGAATATTCAAATTATAGGTGAAAACAGAATTTAAAAAATAGCTATGATACCACTAAAACATGTCACACCCTACCCCTCTGTAAGGCATAACATGATCCCGTAGTATACCTAATGAATTACCAACTTCATCTACTGATAACCCATTAAATACACTACAACTTCTTTTTACAGTGGTGAGCACTATTTACAGGTGTTAAAATTTTTTTTTTTGGAACTGAAGTGAAACAGCTAATACATTTGAATTGTTAGTAATTTCTGTAAAAATTTTGGCGGAGTGCCATCTGTATTTTGAATAAAACAGTTCTTCAAAAACCTGTAAAAAGCACTTCAAATATATTTCTCAATCTCAAACTCCAACAGTTAATCAACACAATATTTTTCTCAACTCAAATCCACAATAATTTTTCAATATTTCCAAAGGCTGAGATAAAAGAAATATAGTATAAATTTTACAAGCCAAATAATTTACAATTTATTTTACAACTTCAATGTACAATTTTAATTTACAACTGCTCAAAACCAAGAACACTATATACATACAGTGATCATACATTATAATACAAAATGCAAAATATGGTATACTCAATATACCCGATGATCTCTCAGTGTAGTACTAGCAGCCTAGTTTACTGCCCTGTCAGTCTATCTACCTGCGACAGCAATGAAAAGTTATCGCTGAGTAAAATTTACTCATTGGTGCACAATAACAATTTGAAATGCGATACATAAATCTTTTATTGACAATTCACAAATCAAATAGTTCACAATTCCATTTCACAATTTACAAAGTTCATATAATACAAATTTGATCAAATAACTGAGTAACACAGTTTTGCTAATCAATAACACAATTTGATCAAATAACTGAACAATACAGTTTTGCCAATCAATAACACAATTTGATCAAATAACTGAACAATATAGTTTTGCCAATCAATAACACAATTTAGGCTATGACACAATTTTTCCACACATGCCGTGTTGTACACCACGACAAGACACACTCACCCCAATAATCGAAATCAATGAGGGAGGAAGCTAGCTATATAATGAGTACTCATCCACACTCACCTCAGACTGGCAAGTCAAAGAGAGAGGAATATAATGTACTTATCAAAGCACTTGCAGGCGTTACGTATCACCATCCCTGCAGGCTCCTGAGTTCACGCGTGAGAGTTCCTAGGAATCGTAGGCGTTACGTATCGCCGTCCCTACTTTGCTCCGATACCACTAAACACAATTTATCTCAAATTTTCCATTTACAAAGTAGGCAATACAATAATTTTCAAATAATATTCTCAAAACCAAAACAATAAAAAATTATTCATAACTCATTTCTCCAAATAAATTTGCTAGTAAAAGCAGTGAATATAAAAGTATTGTGCACGGACACAATTTAAAACTATAATGTTCAATTAAATTTTTAAGTAGAAAATGAGAAGTCAAAATTATTGTGCACAAACACAATTTAAAACAATAACATACAAATAATCATAATTTATTTCAATTGAAAAATTTAAAAGAAATAACTATTGTGCACAAACACAATTTAAAACAATAACATACAAATAATCATAATTTATTATAATTGAAAAATTCAAAAGAAATAACTATTATGCATAAACACAATTTAAAACAATAATATACAAATAATCATAATTTTTTTCAATTGAAAAATTCAAAAGAAATAACTATTGTGCACAAACCTTTGATAACTGTCTCTTGGCTCTGACTCAGTGTTTCCTTCTCTTTCCCTGAGTCTTTGCTAACTGAGAAACATAATTTGAAGTGTTTCAGTACTCATTTAAATGGTCTCTAAGAATATGGTTCAATAATTAATTTATCGAATTCTATTATTTTCTTAGTCAACCTAATATGTTGATCCTTGATGCAGTCAAGGTGAATTAGGTTTTAATGTTACCAATATGTCACATTTATAGCCTTTTAGGGTTGGTACATGTTACCCAATTCATTTTCATGTATATTGCGTTTTATTGCAATTTGTCAGATTCCGGTCTACTAATTTGACCTAGCCGGACGACCTAGTTTCCTCGGTTTTTGGGTTTTGGTCAAAACTAAAAACTTGTAGATCTATGTCTTATTGCACGCGGGGAAAAATTTCAAGTTATTCTGAGTTATGTAGACCAAGTTATGGTCATTTTACTATTGCTCGTCAGAATGTACCAAAATTGGTCACTTTAGGTCATTTTAGGTTTGGCCAGTTTTTGGACCCGAATTTGTGCAAGCTGTTTGACTTTCTTATGGTCATTTCTAGGCTTTGGTGTCTTCATAAGACTTGTAGATATATGTCTCAACTATTCATGGTAAAAATTTCAGGTCAATTGGACCTGTTTTGAGTGAGTTATGGCCCAAACACTAACTGCTGCCCAAATGGTCAATTTTCAGGCCTTAATTGCACTAATTCGGATTTGGTCAGTTTTCAAGTTACCTTACAAGCAGAATTTTGGTAAGCTTCCTTCATGAAAGTTGGCACTTTTTGTGCCTAGTTTCACCTCCAATTGGTCTCATACCAATTGGAGCTACACACTTAAGGTTCTAGGCCCAAAATATAAACTGCCCTATTGCATTTTGTTCATTACTCATCAAAGGACACTTTTAACACTTACCAAGTTACACATTCATGCCATTTCTGTTTTGTACCATAACCTAAACACATTTCACAACACATTTTTGGTCACTTTGGCATCTTATAACTACACTCAATATGCACCTTATAGTACAGAATTTACCAAGTCCAATTTACACACAATTTAACTACATAACCAAGCTCATTCACATGTCCAAACTCAAACCTTTATACCCATGTACAAGCTGCCATAACAAATACCATAATTTAACAATAATATTTCACAAACTAAACCGTGAAATAACATTTTTTTTTGGTTCACAATTCAGGCTTTCGATTTGTACCTCACTTTGAATAAAGTTCCAAGCTTCCAAAATTAAGTGTACATTCACAATATACTTAGTATACATCACCCAATTTATTCCTGCACATATAAACACATAATCAACCCTTTAATCTACCATTTACAAGCAAGGATAAACTGCCCTTAAGGAGTTTTCCTGGCTGCCAAAAGTAAACATTTCCCTTAGAACATCAAACTCTAAAATTCTTTCCACAATTCAAGTACCCATAACATCCTCACAAACTTTAATGAAGCAATAATAAAAAACACATACTTACCACTTTAGAAACTCTTCAAAACTTCAAAAAAACTTGATCTTCTTGCTGCCTATCTACTGCCCAAGCTATGTAGAGCAACTTTAATGAAGAACAAGTGAAGAAATTATGGCTTGTAATGGTGGATTGGAGTTCATGCATGGTGGGCGGCCATGGTGATTTTAGGGAGGAGTTCAATTCGGAAAAGTGAAGGAAATGGGAAGAAGATGATGAGAAATGGCTGATCTCTTGTCTTTTATATGTCCACTAAGTGTCCACTTAGTGCTCCACTAATTAACATTAACATTATAATAATCCAAGTTTTCAATTTCCACATTTAACTCCTAATTTTTGCTATTTAATTTATGTACCACCAATTTAATTTTTCGTGACATTTTTCAAGTGTAATATCATGTATTTTTAATGGACATTTAAGTCAAAAGACAACTCGAGGTGTCAAATGACCACAATGCCCCTGTTCGGGTTGCATTCCCGATTTTTCGGTAACACCGAGTTTTGTCCCTTTTTTGATTTCTCACTTTTCTTTGTACTAATTAATTAATTTTTCTTTGATATTTCTAATGATATTTATACTTCAATAGGTCTTTATTTAAGTCCTAAAAATATTTTCTAGGGCTCCCCGTGATCTAGGGCTAGTCAACGGTCCACGCCGCAACTTCCCGTTGCGGTCACCCATCTCTAGGGTTCTCGGCTCTTTTAACTTGGTTACATTTCATTGCTATTATTTTTTTTTTTTACTTTTCTTGTCTTTTCTTTTCTTGTATTTCATTATTTTATATCTCCTCATCCATATCTAAGTGTAGTTCTAGGCATCCTAGCTGTCCGGACAACACTGGTCACAGGAACAGTAGAACGCACTACCGAACATAGGGGTGTTACAGTAGTGTTATGGGAGGACGATACTTACCAGTAGACTCATTTCTATTAAGATTGTATAAATTATATATTTAGAAAATGCTGTCTAAGGAGGTAGTACTTAAGTGAGACTGATGTGACTCCACCATCTTTCCTAGGCATCAACATTAAATCTTAGAAAATTTACTCACTTATAATGATATTTGCAATGGAAAATGATAAAATAAATGAAAGAAACATAAAATAAGATGCAGAATAGAAAAACTCAGATGAAAAAAGCCTAAAATCTCTGAAAATCTCAGCTGCAACGTCACTATTATAGAAGAAATCCAAAGTTGGCATCCTTTCCTCTTCCTTCTTCTTCTATCCTCCTTATTCTCTTTTTTCTATTTTCTTTTTATCACCTCCCCTAGCTTAAAATGAGAAAAAAGATGTATTTATATTTCTCCAAAAGTGTACCCTAGAATAGGCTAAAAGAGATCAAGATAAAAGGTATAAAAGATATGAGGTATGAAAATTTTTTCAAGTCAGTAATGCTGTGAGCATATTTCAACATGCCCCGTGTTGAGTTCAGTGATTTTCAATACACCTTGTGTTGAGTTTAGTGATTTTTCAATATGCCCCGTGTTGAATTTAGTGATTTTTAACATTCCCCGTGATGAATTCTATTAACTGACTCTTAACTATACATGCCCTATAATATGAGGCATGTCACAGGGTCTAAAAATTTCAGCTAGTGTATTCAAATAGGCATATTTTCTTCACTTTGTTCATAACTTTAAGCTTCTAAATCATTTTGAATTACTTCCATATGTACCTTTTTATCTTCAAATCATATTAAAACCTATTAAAAACTTTAAATTCCAAAAATAAAATATAAAGCAACTAAAATTAATAAATTAACTAAAATAAAGATTAAAAGCATGAGATTACTAAATTAAAAAGGCAAATGGAAGCAAAACTACCCTAAAATACCTATATGAAATGAATTCATCAAATTCCTTCAAACTCAAACCTTTGCTTATGCTCAAGTAAATTAAAAACAATTAATGCAATTGGGGTACCTTCCCTTAGATTTATGAAAATCACTCATCCAAGCTCTCAAACTTACCTCTAGTCTCCAACAAATCAGATACCCACCTTCAAGATACAAGGAATTCAATCCTTACCAAAGTTATTCTCACTTAGCTTTGGGTCAATTATTCATCTCATCAAACCCAAGCCAATCAATCAAAGAGAAATCACGCTCAGATAGATTTTAAAGCAATCCATAAACTAAAATGTCTCAAACAATGATGGAAATAGATAAATGGATGAATATGATTCCAATCCCATAGGCAATCCAACTCGTCTAATCTCCACAAATGTAGCAAAACACTATCAAGAGATCAAAGGGACTTTTAGGGTTGCAATGGGGCTAAGAAGGTAATAATGTGGCTAACAAAGAAAAGGTAAAAGAGACAAAGTATGAGAATAATTAAATTATTAAAAGATCAAGATATACTTTTTTGCTCTTTTTTTTTTATTAAATGGGATGAAGTACCTTACAACTATTCACCAATGCTAGCATAACTTTGAGACTCTAAGAGGGACTACATAAACAACATTAACCTTGAATTACAATAGTCCTTTTTTAATTCACCCCAAACTCACTTCTTTATGTACTTGGGTGGTGAATTATTTTTCATAACATGATATCATTGCTACAAATTTACTTTAGTTACTTCTCCCATTTAATTATTATATTTTTTTCTTTTCTTTTTTCTTTTTTTTTATTATTTTTATATTGTATATATCAGTTAAACAATTATTCTCATGAAGGGTAGGTAGGTGTTTAGTTTAAAGGCTAGGTAATGGTATGGGTACCAAAGAAATAAAGAGGATAAATGGAAGCTCAAATTTGTTCCAAAAGAAAATTTACAGTGAGGTTGGTTAAGGCTAAAATATGAGTTTAAAATCTAAAGAATGCATAGAACATTTCGCTTTTCAAGTGAATGCTAAGATTTCACCTCAAAAGGTCTAGAAGGATTATTCTAGGGTTGGTGAGACATCAATTAGGTACTTTTTATCCTAGAGTTTTCTCTAAGCACTCAAACTTAATGCAATTGATTGGGTGACCCTTAGCTAAAAAGATATAAACAAAAGCAAGAATTTTACAACCTTGCACCTATCCAGAACATTCAATCCTTCAAACCCATCTAAAGGCAAGCTAAATTGCTTAGCTAAATTGCTTTTCAAAGCAATTCTCACTCTTCTAAGAATTGGGTAAAAATTTATTTTTATGTATGTATGATTCCTAAAATGAATGCAAAAATTAAATAAAAATTATATGCAATCTATATGATAACTATATGCAAGTGTATATGCGTATATACATAGGTATAAGTCTAACTAACTATATATGAATAATGAAATGCAAAGAATGAATGAAAGTGCTCAAAGAGGTCAAAAATTTTGTAAAAATTTTACCCTTACCCCCTAAACTCAAATGAGACATTGTCCTCAATGTCTAAAATGAATGAAAAGATAGGCAAAAAGTAAATAAACCAGTCAGCTCATATAATATGTACAATTAAAAATTAAAGTTCAAGTATTTGCAAAATTAAGCTCAAATTAATATGAACAATGTAGCTCAAAGAAAATATGTGTAAAAGTATCCCAATTATATCAAAATAAATAGAAGCGAGTGAGGTGAAAGAATGAAAAGTGAATTGGAAAATTTTAGATTTTAGGATTTTTGGCGAATATGTGTGCTGATTGAGTAGCATGAGGCATGCTGAAGTGAAGGTAAATTGACATGCCCAGAGCTGAGTGCTGATGAACAGATAGGCCAATGGCATTAGGTACTAGCATGAGGCATGTCATGCCTTATAAAAATTTTGGAGGGTTTCAAAAATTTTGTAAATTTCAGCACTTCAATAGGCTCAAATGATAGCATAACCGTTGGTATGAGGCATGTCGTACTCAATGCTATCAGACCTAATATAAAACTCAAGATTTCACCTCAAAAACCAAAAATTCTAAAAATACACCACAATTTAATTGCCAAAGAACAACCAAATCAGTATGAACTATTTTCCAAAAACTTGAAAATAGATCTCAATCAAAGTTTATACCTCAAAACACAAACTCAACATCATGTATTGTCAACCCATACACTCTTACCATCAAAGCATATTCAATATATTCAACAAAAGTCAAGAAAGTACTTTTCACATTAAAAAATGCAGCAAACTCAATCTTTAACACATACTTGACACTCAAAATAATAAAAATCAATACCTTGATATTTCATATTAAATTTCCATCAAATTAACGCTTCAAAACACACATGTCAACCAAGCTTCCTTATTCCATTAAAATATATTTAGCCTAATAGCAATTTGGCATGAAAAAATACTGTTGATAATGAGAAAAAAAATGCCCAAATAAAAGTTATCATTTCTTGTTGTAGCATATTACAAATTATGGCAATCATCCCTACAAGATTAGTAAGCTTAAAATAAGCTGAATTGGCCAAACTAACACACTTAAACATAGCTAAAACACTAAAATTAGCTAAAATTAAATCCAAACATGTTAAACACCATTGCACACTCTTAGAGCAAAATTTGATCATTATCATCTATTTTTCACCAAATTTTCTGATTTCACTTTAGCTTAAACAACACACCATCAAGGCAAAGAATTTACTATTCACAACAGATATAAATGCAACAATTCACTTTTTTAACACACAAATGACAATCAAAATAGCCATAATCAAATTCAAGCATTGCAAATTAAAGCACAATTATTTTCCACCTCCCAAGACACAAGGCTTAATTCAACTCTATCACCATACAAATTTAACTATTTTTTGAATGATACAAAATGCATTAGCAAAGCAGTAAAATATTCAAAATTTATTATGCACAGTCAACATTAAGTTCAAAGTACTCCCTTTCAAATCTTTAAAGAAAAATTGGAGCTCTCTTGCCCTTCAAATTTAGCATGCCTCAAGCACTAAGTTGCTCCATTTATCCTTTAACAATAACATGCTAAATATAAAGTTCATTGAATAGAATTAGCACAAAACAAAGCTAAAATACTGAAATGAGCTAAATTTTTAACATTAGCATGCCAAATTTTATTTCTAACTCTAATAACATAATTTAATCCTTTTCAATCTCTCAAAATCAAATTTCTCTTCATCAATAGTCAAGCAAGCAACACATCAAGATTTCATGAATTTACTATTCACCAACAAATTAAAAGAAGCAAGAAAACTTCCTATATCATCAACATGGCTTTCTTTACAATAATTTCCAAAACACCCAATCTTTGCACTTCACTTAAATACCAAAAATTGGACAAATATCAAAATTGAGTTATAAGGGATGAAATAAGAAGAAAAAAAAAATAACAAACTACTAAAAATAAACTTAGGGTGCCTCTCAAGAAGCACTAATTTTTGGTCATTGGCTTGACCCCTTATAGAATTGCCAATCAAAGAGCGATCGACGCCCATAGTAAGTGTCATATAACATGACATATGGGTATTGAATTTGAATGCACTCAAGATTGGCAAGATCTAAAAAAAATTTGCATTTAACTCTAATAACACTTGGAGTGGAATCTTTTGCTTGGGATGAAGATTGCTTTAACTCATAAAGAACACAAGATGGTGCAGGAGGTGTCCATGAGAGAAAGGGTCTTCTGGTGGTGTATGCGTAAGCACCATCAATGAGCTCATCGGTTTCCTTATCCACCAACTTATCTTTTGATTTGACTTTAAGTAAACACTATTTTAATGACCCTTTAACTAGAAAGGAGTTATTTTTTTGAACTTTAGGCTCCACTTCGTCAATTTCTTCATTCACCAATCTTGTGGAAACTCTATAGTTAACTCATCTTCAAAGGAATTTTCTTTTTCCAATTTAAGTTCTACTTCTTCTAAAGGTTTAGATTCCCATGAAGCTTTTTAACAATTCATTTCAATGTTCCTACCTTACTTCTTTAATTCCTCCTTATAAAGTTTCCTCATCATATTAATTGATGGCTTATTTTTCTCCATTGGTTTCTCAAAATCATCTAATTTAGCTACCATCTCTCACTTCATTCTCTTCTTGAAGCTCAGATAGTTAGTGTAAAATATTGGGTTGGTAGAGGTGTGGGGGGTTAATGGTGACTCTAAGCCCAATGCCAATGGTAATTAAAATCCATCATATCATTCAATAGGTGAATGGCATCCTCATGACCTTTTTGAAGAATGTGATCACCAATTGCCCTAGATCCATTATCTACCTAATTTCTTGTCGCTTCATCCAAACCATCATAAAAACAAAGATTTAGATACTGATTTGAAAGGTTGTGATGAGGAAATCTCTCTATCAAGTCATTGAATCTTCCCCAAGCAGCATAAAAAGGTTCCAAGTGTTGTTAAACAAAACTTGATAATTAAACATTTCAATGTACCTCATAAGATAGATAACAAAAACAAAATTAGAAATATAAAAGAATAAAATTAAAAAGAAAAACACAAAAAGAACCTAAAAAAAATTCAAAAAGAAAAATACAAAATAAAGTAATAATAAAAAAAGGCTAAAAAGAAATTGCCTAAATTAACCAAACAACCAGCTCATCTAATATTAAACAAACAGTTCCCTAGCAATGGCACGAAAAACTTGACGTGGTAGATCTGTAAGTGCACAGGTCGTATCAAATAATAGAATGATGAGTAGAATATCATTCTTATGAGAAATTATGTTTAAGTTTCTTAACTAAGCAAATGAGGAATTGTGTTTAAGTTTCTTAACTAAGCAAAATTTAACTAAATTAACAATGGGTAAGTAAGAACAAAAGTCAATTAATGATAAAAGTGATTCCAGAGTTAGGGTTCATGCTTTAAACCAAATGGTATTTGGCTAGGTTCATCCAATTTTTAAGAAAATTTATGGTTTGAAGGTGGCTAATTCTAATCTCCTTTTATTTGTTTCTCAATCAAACAAAAGTGTTTTAAGAAAACCAAACCCCACTCTCGTACGATGTTTGATTTACCCAAAATCCAATAAGCTTTTTAATCAACCAATAAATTCTCTTAATCCTTAGTTTATCTCTAACACTAGGTAATTAAGTTCAAAATCTTGATTATCTATTAATGATTTTCACATTTCAGTCCTTCAATCAAAGATTAAAAATTATACACTATGGGGTCCAACTCTAAAATCTTGAAAAATCTACTCATTCATAATGATATTTACAACCAAAAATGATAAAATAAATAAAAAAAACATAAAATAAGATGAAGAATAGAAAAACCCAAATGAAGAAAGCCTAAAATCTCTAAAAGTCTTAGCTACAATGTCACTCTTATAGAAGAAATCTAAAGTTGGTGTCCTTTTCTCTTCTTCTTCTTCTTCTTTTATCCTCCTTATTCTTTTTTTGCTATTTTCTTTTTATCACCTGTCCTAGTTTGAAATGAGAAAAGGATGCATTTATATGTTTCCAAAAGTGTACCCTAGAATAGGCTAAAAAATTTAAGGACAAAATGTATAAAAGATGTGAGGTATGAATTTTTTTCCAAGGCAGCAATGCTGTTACCATATTTCAACATACCTCGTGTTGAATTCAATGATTTTCAACATGCCCGTGTTGAATTCTATTAACTGACTCTTAACTATTCATGCCTTGTAACATGAGGCATTTCACAGGGTCTAAAAATTTGGGCTAGTATGTTCCAATAGGCATACTTTCTTCACTTTCTTCATAACTTTAAGCTTCTAGATCATCTTGAATTACTTTCATATGTACTTTTTTACCTTTAAATCATATTAAAACCCATTAAAAAATCAAAATTTCAATAATCATATATAAAGCAACCAAAATTAACCAATTAACTAAAACAAAGATTAAAAGCGTGAAATTACTAAATTAAAAGGGCAAAATAGATACAAAACTATCCCAAAATACTTATGTGAAATGAATTCATCAATCTTGATCTAATTTTAATGATGTACATGATGTGATATGGCATTATGATGTGTTAGAATTAGGTTACATGGACCCATGGCCATTATATAGTTTTAGGCCATTAAAATCCTATATTGTAAGTGATTAAATTTTAATTGTAATATTTATTTTATTTTAAAAAATAAATTGGTAAGCAACCCTAAGGTAAGTACCTAAAAGGACAATAATTACGTGGAGCTTAGCGGGAGTAAGATAGGGATTAACTTGCCATACTAGAAGAGAAAGTCCTTTTTTAAGGTAGCTTGCCCAAATGGCAACTACAATAATTAAAAGGTAAGTACCCCTTAAACTTTCTTAAAATAACAATTTTATATGTAATATGTAGTAATAATAAGATTTACTTGGCAAATAATAAATCAATTTTATTTATATCTTGAACAAAATCAAAATTCGAATAATCATATATAAAGCAACTAAAATTAACCAATTAACTAAAATAAAGATTAAAAGGATGAAATTACTAAATTAAAAGGGCAAAATAGATACAAAACTATCCCAAAATACTTATATGAAATGAATTCATCAATCTTGATCTAATTTTAATGATGCGCATGATGTGATATGGCATTATGATGTGTTAGAATTAGGTTACATGGACCCATGGCCATTATATAGTTTTAGGCCATTAAAATCCCATATTGTAAGTGATTAAATTTTAATTGTAATATTTATTTTATTTTAAAAAATAAATTGGTAAGCAGCCCTAAGGTAAGTACCTAAAAGGACAATAATTACGTGGAGCTTATCGGGACTAAGATAGCGATTAACTTGCCATACTAGAAGAGAAAGTCTTTTTTTAAGGGTAGCTTGCCCAAATGGCAACTACAATAATTAAAAGGTAAATACCCCTTAAACTTTCTTAAAATAACAATTTTATATGTAATATGTAGTAATAATAAGATTTACTTGGTAAATAATAAATCAATTTTATTTATATCTTGAACCCACTTGTGTATGAAATTCAATTAAATAAATATTAGGTAAATTAAAATTACATTTTGTTTGAATAAAAAACCAACTTTGGCATGTAAATTAAATATAATTAAATACTTGGGAAATTGTAAAATAAATTAGCATATTAGAAACAATTTTTTTAAGATATAATTACTTAAGCCTTTATGTGTTTGTTAGAATAAATTACATATATACATAATTTGTTTAGTTTAATTATCCTTAGGGTAACTTGATAAATAAACAAATTAATTAGCTACATAAGAACTTAAGGTTGTTTGTGTAACACCCTCACTTTACGTAGTCCATACATTCGACTACTCCGGTGACCTAATGTCAGTCTGGACAAGTTAGGATGTCTGGAACTACACTTCAGTGATAATAAACAGACATGAAATAATGAAATAAATAAAAAGAAAATATAAGAAAAATTAAGAAAAAATAAAAGAGAGAAAATGAAACTAAGTTAAACAAGCCAGCATCACAGCGATGAGTGACCGCACGGGAAAGTTACGGCGCAGGCAATAGCCGACCCCAGGACTGTGGGAAACCCTCAGAATTAAGTTTTGAGACATAATTAAAGACTTATTGAAGTATAATTGACATTAGAAATGTCAAAGAATTAGTACAAAGAAAAACAAAAAATTCAAGAAACCGATAAAAATCGGTGTTACCGAAAAATCGGGAATGCAACCCGAAGAGGGGCATTTTGATCATTTGACACCAAGAGTTGACTTTCAACCTAAATTTCCATTAAAAATAAGTAGTATTAAATTTTAAAAATTCCATGATAATGAGAAACTTGACATATAATGTAAATAGTGAGAAATTAGGACGTTAATTGCAATTAGGAAACTTAGGATTATTTAAATGATTAATTAAGGTTAAGTGGAGCACTAAGTGGACTATTTAAACATTAGAGGACAAGAAGGGCAGCACTAACCTTCATCTTCAACCTTCATCTTCAACATTGCCGAATTAAAATTCCAAAGGAAACTCCATAGCCGGCCAAAGTTAGAGCTCCATGCCATCCATGATCCAACCATCCAAACTTCAAGCCTCCTTCATTAAAAGTTGTCTACACAACATGGGAAAGAGATAGGCAGCAAGAAGGAGAGGATTTGGTGAAGATTTAACAAGCTCCAACAATAGGTAAGTGTTCAAATTCCTTTTCTTCTTAAATAAAGTTTGTGGAAAGCTTGAGATAAGTAAATTGATGAAGAAATTTAGAGGTTTTGATGAGTTATTATTATGTACTAATTTTGGCAGCCATGGTGAACTAAGAAGAGTGTTAAACTCCATGAATTAAATTAGTGAATATTGGTATTAATAGATTCATGGAAGTGTATAGTAAATTATTGGTTCGAATTCCATGTAATTGTTAGGTATAATCATGTATACTATGTTGATTTTGACTTTGTGAATTAAGATTGTATTTGGTGTATTGAGGACTTGTATATACTGCTCCAATTGACCATAATGAGATGTGATAAATGATATTAGTACATTATAATTCCAGAATTCAAGTATGGGAGTTAAGGATTAGGGCTTTGAATGTGTAATGGTTGTGTAATTGAAAAATTATATAAGGGTAGTATGTATTTAGGGCTATAACCTAAATTGTGTAACCCCAATTGGTATGAGGCCAATTGTAGGTGAAACTAGGCATAAAATGTGCCAACTTTCATGCAGAAGTGTTGCCCAAATTATGCCTAGAAGTGACCTAAAAGAATGACCAAATCCGGAATTGCATGATATGAAAACCCAGAATTTTGACCATATGAATAGTAGTCAGTATTTTGTCCATAACTCACTCAAAACAGGTCCAAATGACCTGAAATTTATACCATGAAAAGCTTAGACATAGAGCTACAACTCTTATGAAGACACCAAAGCCCATAAATGACCAAAACCAAGTCAAAAAGCCTGCACAATTTGGGTTACAAAAACTAGCTGAATTGACTTTGACCTAAAAATGACCTAAACTTTGCAATATAAGTGCAACTTGACCAGCAATAGTAAAATGACCATAACTTGGTCCATAGAACTCCAAATGACATAAAATCAGTCCCAAAATTTCAATAAGACATAAATCTACAATATTAGTAATTTGACTAAAACCCAAAAATCAAGGGAACTAAGTCAATTAACTTGATTAAGTTGGCACACTAAATCTTGAATTGGTACAATTGACCATTAAGTCCAGAAAATTCAAATAAGCATATCTCCCACCAAAAGTGTCTAATTTAAATAAGTCATACCAATATGGAAAGCTAAGAAAGAGACCTAAAACATTTTTTTAGACAAATTCCTCAAATTATAAATGTATAAGGTCAGAATTTAAGGTCAAGCCATTGACCTAATTGAGGACCATGCCAATATAGGACCTTTGAGTCCAAGTTAACAATTTGTCTATAAAGAATTCTATAAGACTTGAAAAATGGTAAGCAAAATTTCTGATTGTCCCTAAGACATAAGGCAACAATACTTATGAAGAATGTTAGACCTCAATGTGATTATAAATAGTCCAAATAAATTAGTAAAATCAGAATCGAAAATGCCTAAAAAGGAAACTAAAATTTAGATTTGACCTAGTTATGGTCAATTGACCATAACTTGAGCTATACAACTCCAAATGGAGTAATTAAAAAAGGAAATTAAAGAAGACACGATGAGAAACAATTTAATGAAGAGAAATCTATTAAATTTATACTGTAGCTTGGTCCAATAGACAGTAAACATTGGCCATGAAATTTGAATAATTATAATAAAATGCAATAAGATTTGAAATGAAATTGGCAACATATGTCAACATGTGAGGAATGAAAAATGGAACATATTAGTGACATTAAAGTTAATTCACCTAGTGTGCATTAAAGGTCAATATTATAAGTCGACTAATGAAAGGAATAGTATTAATAAAATTTAATTATTGAACCTTATTCTTAGAAATAATTTAAATGAGTACTGAAACACTTTAAATTGTGTGTTTCAGTTAGAAAAGACACTGGAAAGGGAAAAGACCCACTGAGTCAAGGCCAAGAGGTGACTCATCAGAGGTTTGTGCACAACAAGTTTTTAATTGATTTTGTTTTGAATATTTCATATGATTAAATGAAGTTATTTTCCTTATGTATTATGTTTATCAAGTATTGGATTTAATTCAATGATTATTAAAATTATTATAGTATGTATGAATTTAGCTTTGTGAAATGGTATTTCAACAAGTATTAAGCATTGTTGTGGATTGAATAAATTATGTTTTCAAAAATTGTGATAGAAAATGTTTTGAATTGTGATGGGCAAATTGCATGGAAAATACAAATTTATGTTTTGAATTGTGATGAGCATAAAAATTATTGGATATTAGAATTGACTTTGAATCGAATTGTGTTGTGATTTATGCTCACAAAAAGGACAAAGAGATTATGATATTGTTTTGTATCTCACTATAGATGCTTGACTAGGTTATTACCCGTCTCTCTCATTTTTTGAAGAGACAATGGGGTTAGCTTTGTTTTGATTACCATGGTACGTGCACAGGCTTAGATTCTCCTCTTATTAGAGGTTAGATCTAAGTTCTTATTTGTTATGGCCCTTTTGGAAGTTTCATTATTGTGATGTGTACTGTGCACAATGATTCGACCTCCCCAACCATAGGGAGTTAGAATCACCCCGAAGATGGCCATTGCGGATTAGTCTTGC
Organism: Hevea brasiliensis; assembly: GCF_030052815.1. Lineage (NCBI taxonomy): Eukaryota > Viridiplantae > Streptophyta > Magnoliopsida > Malpighiales > Euphorbiaceae > Hevea > Hevea brasiliensis. The sequence continues at coordinate 14,571,296 of NC_079510.1, forward strand.
ATAGTTAGTGAGATAAAGAATGGTTTTTGAATAGTAAAGAATTTTAATTTCAAATGGGATTTAGGCATAATTGATTTTGTTGGAATTAATCTTTATTTCCATGATTGCTGGAATTACTTTAAATGTCCAGTTGTGATTTGATAAATTGAATTTCTTGCTCAAAGTCATTTTGACTAATGATTTATATTATTGGCAATGAAGATTTTGACTTTTGGAATTTTGTTGAATTTCAAGACTCTCAAATTAATTATTATAATTTTGTTAATGTATATTGTACTATGTTTTAAATTATAGTTGTGCACCACTGAGTTCACCACTCAGCGATAGCTTTGTATGCTATCGCAGGTAAAAAGAGCATAGAGCAGTTGAGTAAGCTTCTTTGAAGACACATTCAGATCAACTCCAGGTATATCATAGGTATACCCATGTACATAGATTTTGATGTATGCATGTAATAATATGTATGTAAATTATTTGAGCAGTTGTATAAAACTCTTGTAAAATATTTTGGTATGTAATTATTGTAATGTAAATTTGAGATTTCATTTACCTGTATAGTTTTGTAATATTAATTTTTGAGTTCTGTAATCAATGAAATGTTTCTTTTATGACGAGTTTGGTTTGAAAATAAATTGATTTGATTATTGAGATTGAATTGTGAGATGAAATGAAGTTTATTGGAGTTGTATTTGAGAAATCATATTGGAAGTGTGTTTCTTTGCAGGTTTTGAAGAACTGTTTTCTCAAAATACAACTGGCACTCTGTCGAAATTTTGAAAAATTTTATAACACCAGATTTTAATCAATGATTTAAATTTCTTGAAAGTTGAGTTAAAATCCCTTGTAGTATATTTAATGGGTTATCAGTAGGCGAAGTACGGTAATTCATTAGGTGTACTACGGGATCATGTTACATCTTATAGAGGAATAGGGTGTGACATGTTTAGTGGTATCAGAGCAATAGTTTTAAAGTAAATTTTGAACTGTGAATTTGAAATCTTTTTGTCGGTAAATACAACTGCTCAAATGTTTGATACATATAGTACATTTGCATCATAAATATGAACTAATGAAGAGAAATCTCCTTATGTTGATTGTACAGGAAATAAAAAATCCTGTGAAAAGATATGAAATAGAGAAGAATGAAAGACCTGGTGATCAAAGTTCAAATAGTAAATTGGGAAAAAGGAAGAATACTGGAGAGCCTAGTGGTTATGGATCTAATAGAGGTGGATCTTCAGGGTAGAGGCCACCAAGGTCCAATTGTCGAACAACTAGAATTTCATATCCTCCTCGCATCTGCAACTCTTGTGGTAAACTACATGGGGGTATTTGTCGTAAGGCCACTGGAGCCTGCTACAATTGTGGTGAACATGGACATTTTGCTAGAGATTGTACTAGAGCACCTTGATCTGCTCTCCGGAGTTCACAGACAGTCGGTCAGAGTTAAGATAGAAATAGAGTTGATACTCCTCACAACCATAACATAGTGAATCAACTGGAATATAGTATAGCACTAGTCAGAGCGTCCAATATGCGCCAAGGAGAAAGAACAGAAACTTCAGATGTAGCTGCTGGTAAGTTCTTAATTTTGGAGGAAACAATTAGTTATTATTTGATCCCAGCACTACTTATTTATATGTTAGTGTTAGAATTATATATTTTGTTGCTATTCCTTTACAGGAGAATAAATTTTGATGCATTAGTGACTAGTCCTTTAGGATAAAAACTACGATAACAAGTATGATTGACATTAATTTTGAAAGAATTTTCAGTTAAAAGTATTTTCTAATACACTATAAATTATAAAGCTAATTGGCAAGCCTACTTAATGTAAGGCAAGAGGACCTCAAAGTAAGTTGCAGTAATAGACTTGCTCTAGACGAGGCTAAAGATGTTATAGTTAGTAATTATTAATGGATATTGTAATCAGAATAAGTTTAGGATATAAGTGAACTCAAGAAGGATAAGATATAAGAAAACTTGATCTATTGGAATGTATCGTAGTAACTATGCAATGTTCTTGATGTTTGTACTGTAAGCTGCAGATTACAGTATTGACTTGAGATTATTGTGTAGAGCTACGTACTACTCGATAGTACACCAAGATGAGAATAATTGCCAACGGCATCTGTTTTGGTATAGTTATGCTAGGACAGAATTTTATTGTTAGAAATGAGTTTGGAAATCCTACTTAGGGATTTAAAACTCAAAAGTTAGAATATCGAAAGGTTATAGTTCAGTACAAAAGGAAGTAAGTTATAGAATATTGATAAATAAAAGAGTTGTGGAAGTGAAATTTTGAATAGCTGGTTCAAATGTAATAAAGAAATGTTACGAATATTAGTAAAGGGGTTGATTAGAATGATTAGAGGGCCAAATCAGAGTAATAACGAGGTATAGTGGATTTCTTAGGGGTGATAAGCGGTGTTAAATTTTGACTCGACAGTCGAGTCAAGGAATTGAGTCAAGGAAGAAGATAAGACCGAGAGATGAACTAATTAAAGTTAAGTTGTGTAACACTCTTATTTGTATAGCCTGGTATATTTCACTATTCCAATGACTGGTGTCGGTTCGAATAATTAAGGGGATTAGAACCACATCTAAGACAACTAGATAAGCCCTAAACACAAATAATTAGTAATTGTCAAATAGTTAAGTATAAATAAGAAAAACAGAACACAAGAAGTTAAATGAGCTAGGAGTCACAGTGATGGGTGACCTTCTCGGGAAGGACTGCGAAGTCAATTTAAACTCAAATTTCGAATCGTAAAATGTGACGCTGCGGGCCTTAGGACTATTGTAAACACAGTGGAAAAGAGAAAATCACAAAAAAGAATTGTTAAGCCAGTCAAATAATTAGGTCAGAGATTCGAAAGAAATATTGAATTATTTGCAAACCGGGTCGAACCTGCGAGGGGCAATTTGGTCAATTGACCCCTGGAGTTGACTCCTGACCTAACTGTCAAATAAAATCGGAGAAAAGAAAATTTTGGAATCGGAAATTAAATTAAAGAACTAATGAAAAAATAAATAAAAAAAAAAGGAAAAAGAAAAAGTGAAAAGTGATGACATCATGCATGACATCTTGCATGATGCAATAAATATTATAATTAATAAATTTATTTAAATTAATTTATGGTCTTCCATAAGGATAAAAATTCATAAAAGAAAGAAAAAAAAAACAAACAAAAAGTCATCTTCTTCCCAAACTTGCGCCCCACTTCTCTCTCACCTTCTCCCTCACCAAACCACCATTAAAGCTCATCTTTGAGCTTGCAAATCTCAAAACCTCACCATAGAAAATTGTTTTTCGAAGGTTAAAATTTGTTTGGGCAACTAGAAAAGAAGGTCTAAGAAGAAAGAAAGAAGAAAGGAAGAGATTTAAAGGGAAAGAAAATTCTGCATTCAAGGTTAGTAGTTAAACTTGGAATTTATAGTTTAATTATTGTATTTATAGCTTAATGAACTTAGAAATTAACATTAAATGAAATAAAAACAAGTGTTGGAGGACTAGGTATAAATTTCGGCCAGCTAGGTTTGGTTTGATAATGTATGAATTTGATTGAATTAATAGTGTAGGTAAGCTTGTATGAGTGATAGAGTGATGTTGGTATGCTTTTAATTAGTTAAATGTAACAAATATGTGAATTAGGATTTGGACCTAGGGTTTTGGAGGACAAAAATTGGAGAATTTGTCAAATGGTGTGTTTGACCTTTTTTTAGCTGAAAAATGGTCATTTGTGACCAATTGAGGTATGTTGGAAGTGTTAGAATTAGGTTTAAATTTGGATTGATTAGGGACATGCTGCAGGCAGCAGGACCAAGGTCCTTTTCAGGGACCAAAACTGAAAATTTACCAACCCAATTGGTGTGAGGACAATTGGGAATGAAACTAGACACAAAATGGCACATTTTTCATTCAGGAATCATGCCCAAAAAGTGACCATAGCATAGTGAACAAATTTGCCAAATCTGGATGTAAGTGTTCTGCCTTGTACAAAAATGACCAAATGAACAATGTTCATTTGGCCATAACTTGGGCTAGAGAGGTCTAAATGACCTGAAATTTTACCAATAGAAAGCTGAGATATAGACCAAAACTTTCATGAAGAACATAAATCCAAATTATGCCCTTAACCAAGTCATTTAGTCACCCAAATTTAGTGACCTAAAACTATCAGAACCCAGAAATTTGCCCAGAAATCTGGGTAAGTCCAATCCGGCAGCCATGATTCAAATGGCTATAACTTGAGCTAAAAAAACTCTAAATGGAGTGATTACAAAAGGAAAATAAAGTTAAGACAATAAGAAACAATTTCTATGAAGAAAACTTAGCCAAATTCTAACAGCAAAATGACCAATGGAACAGTGCAACATAAGACACCAAAACTGAAAATTTACAAATTTGCCTAAAAGACTTAGAATTTGAGTAAACAACCAAAACCAACAAATTTAGTAACCAAAATGTGGTATGTGGGTGAAATTTGAGTTCCCATACCTATTAAGCATTAGAAAGTCAACAAATTGATTTGAATAGTGTAGTGAATAGTAACCCCGAAACACAAATTTTAAAGAACACCAAGTTTAGCATATTAAAGCTAGGTAAAAGTGAAATTGAAATTATTTTTGGATTTATGATAAGTTATGATACTGAAACACTATGAAATTGTGTGTTTTAATGGAAAAGAATACCAGAAAAGAATCCGAGGGATCGAGTCAAGGCCAAGAGGCGACTCGTATAAGGTTTGTGCACAACATAGAATTTTTGTAAATTTTCTTCTGCACATTGTTTTGAATGAATTGAGATATGAAATTGTGACATAATTGAATTGAAAAGTTTATTATGTTTTTTATTTAAATTATTGAAAGATTAATTGTTTGTGTTTGAAATGGCAATAAATGTTTAGTAAATTGTTAAGATAGTTTTGAAACCACAGTGTCATGACCATATATTTGAATACCTCACTAGCATAACTAGTGGGGGAAATCAGTTTCGAATTTTGATTCCTTCTCTAGCTGAAGTGTTGAGGTGTGTGCCAGTAGAAGAAGAAAAAGAATGGGTTCCCATATATTTGAGCTAGCTAGCCTTGTGTTGTGACTTCTCCTTAGCCTTTGGCTACTGAGATGATATTCGTTTCGAATGGCATGATATAACTTTGTGTTTTTATAAAATTTATTTTGAGACTTTTGAAATGAAATTATTTGGAATAAAATCTTATAAATCATGTTTTGAATTTATATTTCATGTTCAGTTTAATTTTTGAATAAATATGATTTAAATACCGCATAAAGATTATTTTAGTATGTTGTGCACCACTGAGTTCTAGTACTCAGCGATGGCTGTTATTGCTATCGCAGATATAAAGACTAGAGGAGCAGCAGAGTGAGCTGCTGAGGATTGAGGAGCTACCTACTCTGAAGTTTATCGGGAATATTTTATATCCTGATTGTAAAAATTATTTTGATGTATGTAATATATGTAAATGTAGGAAATGGTCATGAGCAATTGTATAACGCTTATAATAAATTTTAGTTTGGATTTTTCCTAATGTAAATATTTAGAATAATGTATCTAAATTGTTTTATCTTTATTGAAATATGAATGGAAATATTTTGTTTTAATTTGAATGAAATTGAATTATATTATTTGATGATGTTGAATTTTGGAAATTGAGAAATGACGTTATTGGAAAGGCAGCTGTTAGCTGCCACTTATTTTGCATTTATTTAGGGCATTTGTTTAGGAATTTTTGTGTGCATATCTGTTCTTACCTTTTGTTGTATGATTCTGATACAATTTTGGTAGTTTAGCTTGATTAGGAACCTATTTGTTAGTTGTAATTTTTTATATATATCTTTGATTTCTGGCGCTATAAACATCAGAATTCTTATTCCAAAGTTTCTTAGTTCTTTTACATGGTATCAGAGCCATGGCTGATGAAAAGAAAAATGAGAGTTCTGGATCAGGGAAGAAAACTTCTAGTTCTTACACACTGAATTCGAATGACAACCCAGGTAACTTGATTACCCAAGTTCAGTTGAAGGGCGAGAATTACGAAGAATGGGTGTGAGCTATGCGGACTGCATTGCGAGCCGAAAAGAAATATGGTTTTATTGATGGATCTGTTAAGCAACCAGCAGATGACTCACTGGAACTCGAAGATTGGTGGACAGTTAACTCTATGCTGGTTTCTTGGGTGTTTAACACCATTGAACCGACGCTTCGCTTGACCATCTCTCACATGGAGAACATAAAGGATCTGTTGGAGGATATTAAATAGAGGTTCTCGATTGGGAATGGTCCACGAATGCAGCAACTGAGATCGGATCTGGCAAATTATAGGCAGGAAGGTCAACCGATCGTGTCCTATTTTGGAAGACTCAAAACGTTATGGGATGAAATAAACAACTATGATCAGATACCAGTGTGTATCTGTACAGGTTGCAGATGCAATCTTACCATTAAATTGGAAAGAATGCGTGAAGAAGAGAGAGTTCATCAGTTTTTGATGAGCTTGGATGAAGAAGGATACAGAATAGTGCGCTCTAATATTTTGAGCACTGAACCCTTGCCCAATTTGAATCATGCCTATGCTATGGTTGTTCAGCAAGAGTGGGTGCAAACTATGACACGAACTAAGGAAGAAAGAGGCAATCCTATGAGTTTTGCAATTCGAGCAGGAAGTCGAAATTCAGGGGGGGATAAAGACAAATCCTCAATTTGTTCTAATTGCAACTGAGAGGGACATGATGCTGAAAGTTGTTTCCAGCTGATAGGTTATCCAGAATGGTGGGGTAATAGACCACGTGGAACTTCTGCTAGACGAGGAGGTGGTCAAAAGCGTGGCAATGGAGCAGGACGTAGTAAGGGAGGAGTTGCTCGTGCCAACGCCACACAAGCAACTAGAGTTGATGGTGGGCATGGAATTGTGACAGATTCAGATTGAAAGGGTCTTAGTGGATTAAATGAAGAGCAGTGGGCTGCTTTGCTAGGCATGTTGAATTCTTGTCAGAATGGTGGCAATGAGAGGCTGACAGGTACGCAGAGGATATTTCCTTGGATTATTGACACAAGAGCTTCCCATCATATGATAGGAACGTTCGCATTTTTAAGTGAATTGCGTGACATTGTGCCATGCTCAGTCGGGTTACTTAATGGAGAAAAGACCTTGGCGGTGAAAGAAGGAACTGTGTTGCTTGGAGGAGACTTAAATTGCAACGAGTCCTTTATGTGCCAAATTTGAATTGCAATCTGATCTCTGTATCACAACTACTTAATGATTCAAATTTGGTTATTCAACTCACTAACAAAATTTGTGCTATACAGGACCTAAATTCGAGGAACCTGATTGGAGCGGGTGAGCAACGCGAGGGGCTGTACTTTCTCAAGGGAGTGACATCGGTACATGCTTGCAAGGTAACTGATGTGGGGTCTTTTGAGCTTTGGCATAAGAGAATGGGTCATCCTTCTTATAAGGTGGTAGAGTTAATTCCAGAAGCTGGTAGCATAGTTAGGAAAACTAATAAAACTTGTGAAGTTTGTTTTAGAGCAAAGCAAACAAGAGAGATTTTCTTTTGTAGTGACAATAAAGCTGATGGTTGTTTTGAATTGATACATTGTGATTTGTGGGGACCTTATAGAGTCCCAACTTCTTATGGAGCAATTTACTTCTTAATAATTATTGATGATTACTCTCATGCTATTTGGATATATTTGTTGAATGGAAAACAAGAAGTAGCTTGTGTTCTTAAGAAATTTGTTGTGATGGTTAAATGTCAATTTGAAAAAAATGTGAAAATTGTCAGAAGTGATAACGGAAGTGAATTTATGTGCTTGAAAGAATATTTTGATGAACAAGGGATGTTGCATCAGACTTCCTGTGTAGGAACACCTCAACAAAATGGCAGAGTGGAAAGAAAACATCGCCATATTCTTAATGTGGCAAGAGCCTTGCGTTTCCAAGCAAATTTACCCATAGAATTTTGGGGAGAATGTGTACTTACAGCCGGGTATTTGATTAATAGGACTCCATCTATGATATTAAATGGTAAAACCCCATATGAGATGCTCTTTGGGAAAGTACCTTCTTACAAACACGTTCGGGTTTTCGGTTGTTTGTGCTATGCGCATAATCTGAATCGGGATAAGGATAAATTTGGTAGTAGAAGTCGTAGGTGTGTTTTTGTTGGGTATCCATTTGAAAAGAAGGGATGGAGATTGTATGATTTGGAAACTAAAGAATACTTTGTATCAAGAGACGTGGTATTCGCTGAAACAGAATTTCCATATGCAAATGAGAAAACAATAGGTGATGAACTCATTAAAAATGGAATTGAGGAGTTGGGTGATGAAGTTAATGGTTTAGAAAACAACTTGGGAAAGGAGCATGATGAAAGTGTGGGTAGAGAAAGTGAGGTGAATCCTGAAATGGACGAATTGATCCATGAAAACAGTGAGGGAGTGGATAGAGGTAAAGTTGTTGAAGAGCAACTAGGTAGGGGACAAAGGGCCAAGCAACCTAGTGTTCGTTTGAAGGATTATGTGACAAACGCCATCAAAATAAGCCCCTCGGTATGCTCACCTTCCCAATCTGATTCCTCAGGTACGCCTTACTCTATAGCACATTATGTGGGTTATGATAAATTCTCTGCACAACACCGATGTTTTTTGGCAGCCATCACTACAGGACATGAACCAAGCTCTTATGCAGAAGCAATTAAGGATGAACGGTGGAGAGCGACTATGAGAAAAGAAATAGAGGCTTTAGAGGATAATGGTATATGGACAGTTAAAAATTTGCCATTTGAGAAGAAAGCAATAGGAAGCAAGTGGGTATACAAAATTAAATACAATTCTAATGGAAGTGTTGAACGATACAAGGCGCGGTTAGTGATATTGGGAAATAATCAAGTTGAAGGCATAGATTATCAGGAGACTTTTGCTCCTACAGCAAAAATGGTTACTGTGCGCACCTTTCTTGCTGTTGCGGCTGCAAAGAATTAGGAACTCCATCAAATGGATGTCCAAAATGCTTTCTTACACGATGATTTGGAGGAAGAGGTTTACATGAAGATGCCACCTAGATTTGCTTCTCAATCACCAGGGAAGGTTTGTAAACTCCGAAAATCTTTATATGGTTTGCGGCAAGCACCTAGATGTTGGTTTGCAAAATTGGCTGCATCTCTGAAAGCTTATGGATTTCAGTAATCATATTCAGATTACTCTTTGTTCACTTTTCGAGCTAGGACTGTTCAATTGAATGTGCTTATTTATGTGGATGACCTTATTATCTCCAACAATGATGTTTCCGCTGTACAAAAATTCAAGAAGTATTTGAGTCGTTGCTTTCATATGAAAGACTTGGGGAAGCTAAAATTTTTCTTAGGGATTAAAATAGCCAGAAACTCGAATGGTATTTTCTTGTGTCAACGTAAGTATGCATTGGATGTAATTTCAGAAGTTGGATTACTGGGTTACAAGCTGGCTAAAACTCCTCTTAAACAAAATCACAAGCTGGCCCTTATCGAGAGTGATGATGTGGATGACCCTGCTCAGTATAGGCGTCTGGTGGGACGACTTATTTATCTAACAATAACTCGGCTCGAGTTGTCTTATTGTGTGCATATTCTTGCTCAGTTCATGCAACAACCGAAAAAAGCTCATTGGGAGGCAGTTGTTAGAGTTGTGCATTATTTGAAAGGAAATCTAGGTTAGGGTATACTACTGCATGCCAATTGTGATCTCGAATTGTCTGCTTACTGTGATTCTGATTGGGCTACCTGTCCTTTGACGAGACGGTCTTTGACCGGTTATTTTGTTATTTTGGGTGAATCCCCTATCCCATGGACTAAAAAGCAATGGACAGTGTCTCGCTCATCCGCTGAAGCTGAATATCGATCTATGAGTACTACAACTTGTGAACTTAAACGGTTGAAAGGATTATTGAATTCTCTTGGTGTAGCGCATACTGAACCTATGAATTTGTATTGTGATAGTTAGGCAGCTCTGCATATAGCTGCTAATCCTGTATATCATGAACGTACCAAGCATATTGAAGTGGACTGTCATTTTATCCGTGATGAGATATTGAATGGTAACATTCAAACAGATTATATACATAGTTCAATGCAACCTACGGATATCTTCACAAAGGCGTTGGTAAAGGATTAGTTTGACTTTCTTCTTCGCAAGTTGGGCATTCGAGATCTCCATGCTCCAACTTGAGGGGGGGTATTGGAAAGGCAGTTGTTAGCTGCCACTTATTTTGCATTTATTTAGGGCATTTATTTAGGAATTTTTGTGTGCATATCTGTTCTTACCTTTTGTTGTATGATTCTGATACAATTTTGGTAGTTTAGCTTGATTAGGAAACTATTTGTTAGTCGTAATTTTTTATATATATCTTTGATTTTTGGGGCTATAAACATCAGAATTCTTATTCCAAAATTTCTTAGTTCTTTTACAATTGAAATTGGTTGGGATGGATGTTGAATTGATGAAGTTGTTGAGATAAATCTTTGGAAGTGCCTTTTTATAGGTATTTGAAGAACTGTTTTCTCAAAATACAGACGGCACTCTGCCGAAATTTTTATAAAATTTGCTGTAAAATAAAATGAAACAAAAATTTTAATTAGTTTTCAAACTCTAATTAAATGTTTTAATACATAGTAGAAAATGCTCACCACTTATGAAAGTAAGAAAATTGTTTTAAAATCCCTTGTAGGGTACTTAATGAGTTATCGGTAAGTGAAGTTCGGTAGTTCATTAGGTATTCTATGGGATCATGTTATACCTTACAGAGGGGTAAGGTGTGACAAGTTGTGGAATGGAAAGAGAAGTAAATAGGAAAGTATGAGAATTAGTCAGAATAGAACCTGGAGGATGCTATGTCTCTACTCCAAGATAATGCGTATCAATGGTGGGACATAGTATCCAGTAAGGTGCAGTCAGAGCAGAGACGATTGAGATTTCACAGAAGGCTATTTTTGAGATGGTCGAAAGGTTCGAAGTCAGGGTGACACCACAGGTGTATACCTTGAAGGCTAGAGAGGAGCCGAACCTAGATATTGATGAAACAACATAAAGAAATAAGGAAGCAAGGAGGTAACAGATACATCAGGTAAATTTCAAGGACGAAATTTTTATTTAGAAGGGAAGAAGTGTAACGCCCTCACTTTACGTAGTCCATACATTCGACTACTCCGGTAACCTAATGTCGGTCCGGACAAGTCAGGATGTCTAGAACTACACTTCAGTGATAATAAACAGACATGAAATGATGAAATAAATAAAAAGAAAATACAAGAAAAATTAAGGAAAAATAAAAGAGAGAAAACGAAACTAAGTTAAATGAGCCAGCACCGCAGCGATGGGTGACCGCACAGGGAAGTTACGGCGCAGGTAATTGCTGACCCCAGGACCGCGGGGAATCCTCGGAATTAAGTTTTGAGACATAATTAAAGACTTATTGAAGTATAATTGATATTATAAATGTTAAAGAATTAGTACAAAGAAAAATGAAAAATTCAAGAAACCGATAAAAATCGGTGTTACCGAAAAATCAGGAATGCAACCCGAAGAGGGGCATTTTGGTCATTTGACACCAAGAGTTGACTTTTGACCTAAATGTCCATTAAAAATAAGTAGTATTAAATTTTAAAAATGCCATGAAAATGAGAAACTTGACATACAATGTAAATAGTGAGAAATTAGGACATTAATTGCAATAAGGAAACTTAGGATTATTTAAATGATTAATTAAGGTTAAGTGGAGCACTAAGTGGACCATTTTAAACATTAGTGGACAAGAAGGGCAGCAGTAACCTTCATCTTCAACCTTCATCTTCAACATTGCCGAATTGAAATTCCAAAGGAAACTCCATAGCTAGCCAAAGTTAGAGCTCCATGCCATCCATGATCCAACCATCCAAACTTCAAGCCTCCTTTATTAAAAGTTGTCTACACAACATGGGAAAGAGATAGGCAGCGAGAAGGAGAGGATTTGGTGAAGATTTAACAAGCTCCAACAATAGGTAAGTGTTCAAATTCCTTTCCTTCTTAAATAAAGTTTGTGGAAAGCTTGAGATAAGTAAATTGATGAAGAAATTTTGAGGTTTTGATGAGTTATTATTATGTACTAATTTTGGCATCAATGGTGAACTAAGAAGAGTGTTAAAGTTTGTGGAAAGCTTGAGATAAGTAAATTAATGAAGAAATTTTGAGGTTTTGATGAGTTATTATTATGTACTAATTTTGGCATCCATGGTGAACTAAGAAGAGTGTTAAACTCCATGAATTAAATTAGTGAATATAGGTATTAATAGATTCATGGAAGTGTATAGTAAATTATTGGTTGGAATTCCATGTAATTGTTAGGTATAATCATGTATACTATGTTGATTTTGACTTTGTGAATTAAGATTGTATTTGGTGTATTGAAAACTTGTATATACTGCTCCAATTGACCATAATGAGATGTGATAAATGATATTAGTACATTATAATTCCAGAATTCAATTATGGGAGTTAAGGATTAGGGCTTTGAATGTGTAATGGTTGTGTAATTGAAAAATTGTATAAGGGCAGTATGCATTTAGGGCTATAACCTAAATTGTGTGACCCCAATTAGTATGAGGCCAATTGGAGGTGAAACTAGGCAAAAAATGTGCCAACTTTCATGTAGAAGTGTTGCCCAAATTCTGCCTAGAAGTGACCTAAAAGAATGACCAAATCCGAAATTGCATGACATGAAAATCCAAAATTTTGACCATATGAATAGTAGTTTGTATTTTGGCCATAACTCACTCAAAACCGGTCCAAATAACCTGAAATTTATACCATGGAAAGCTTAGACATAGAGCTACAACTCTTATGAAGACACCAAAGCCCAGAAATGACCAGAACCAAGTCCAAATGCTTGCACAAGTTGGGTTACAAAAACTGGCTGTCACACCTTACCCCTCTGTAAGGCATAACATGTTCCCGTAGTATACCTAATGAATTACCCACTTCATCTACTGATAACTCATCAAATACACTACAAGGGATTTTAAAACTTTTCTTACTTCTTTTTACAGTGGTAAGCACTATTTACAGGTGTTAAAAACATTTTGAACTGAAGTGATAGAACTAACACATTTGAATTATTAGGAATTTCTGTAAAAATTTTGGCAGAGTGCCATCTGTATTTTGAATAAAACAGTTCTTCAGGAAACTTGTAAAAAAAACACTTAAATATATTTTTCAATCTCAACTCCAACAGTTAAACAACACAATATTTTCCTCAACTCAATTCCACAATAATTTTTCAAAGACTAAGATTAAAGAGATACAGTACAAATTTTAAAAGTCAAAATAACTCATAATTTATTTTACAACTTTAAGGTACAATTTTATTTTACAACTGCTCAAACCAAGAACAAAATATACATACAGTGAATATACAATACAGTACAAAATGCAAAATGGAGTATACTCAATATACTCGACGCTCTCTCGCTGAATGCTCTGGCGACCTAGTCACGCTGTCTGCTTGTCTACTCAGCGATAAAGAATAAAAGCTATCGCTAAGACAATGTCTCAGTGGTGCACAACATTTACCAAATACAACTTTAAATCACAATTCATAAATCATATAAATAGTGGATACGTAAAACCATAGTTAGATTCAAGACAATAAATGTCATAATGAATTTAAACTCTATTTTACAATATCACAATAAATCTCAGAAATCAAAACATAGTTAAATTCAAAAGACAGTGAATGTCGATAAGAATTTAAACTCCATTTCAAAATCTTACAATACATATCAATAAATCACACACAGCTTAATCATGTTCCAAAGTTCAATTCGTCCCAAAAGCCGATGGCTAATGAGGTATTCAATTCGTCCTAGAAGCCGATGGCTAATGAGGAATAACATAGCTAGCTAGCAAAAATATGAGTACTCATTCTATTCGTCCTCAACAGGCACACACCTCAACACTTCAGACAGAGAGGGAATTCAATTCGTCCCACTAGACAAGCTAGCGACGAATACAATCAATATACATGATAGCTGTGGTTTCAAATTATTTCCAATGCTTTTCAATCAATAAGTATCCATCAATATCATTCAAATAATTTTTCACAGTTTCAAACCATTTACAATGCTTTTCAAGCAATAAATATTCATTCAAACACATTTCCACAATTTAAAACAATAATGTACAAATAGTCATAATTCATTTCAATTGAAAAATTCAAAAGAATTAGCTATTGTGCACAAACCTCTGATAACTGTCTCCTGGCCTTGACTCAGTGTTTCCTTCCCTTTCCCTGAGTCTTTGCTCACTGAGAAACACAATTTGAAGTGTTTCAGTACTCATTTAAACTGTCTCTAACGATAATGCTCGATAATTAATTCACTGAATTCTATTATTTGCTTAGTCAACCTAATATGTTGACCATAAATGCGTTCTAGGTAAATTAGGTTTTAATGTTACTAATTTGTCACATTCAATAGTCTTTTAGGGTTGGTACATGTTACCAAATTCATTTCCTTGTATATTGCATTTTCTTGCAATTTGCTGGATTCCGGGATACTAGTTTGACCTAGCGGGACGACCTAGTTCCCTCGGTTTTCGGGTTTCGGTCAAAACTACAAACTTGTAGATCTATGTCTTATTGCACGTGGGGCAAAATTTCAGGTCATTCTGAGTTATATAGACCAAGTATGGTCATTTTACTATTGCTAGTCAAAATGTATCAAAATTGGTCACTTAAGGTCATTTTAGGTCATTTTATGTTCGGCCAGTTTTTGGAACCGAACTTGTGCAAGCTGTTTGACTTGCTTATGGTCATTTTTGGGTTTTTGTGTCTTCATAAGACTTGTAGATATGGGTCTTAACTATTCATGGCCAAAATTTCAGGTCAATTGGACCTGTTTTGAGCGAGTTATGGTCTAAAAACTAACTGCTGCCCAAATGGTCAATTTTCAGGCCTCAATTGCACTAATCCGGATTTGGTCATTTTTCAAGCTACCTTGCAAGCAGAATTTTGGCAAGCTTTCTTCATGAAAGTTGGCACATTTTGTGCCTAGTTTCACCTCCAACTGTTCTCATACCAATTGGAGCCACACACTTAAAGTTCTAGGCCCAAAACACAAACTGCCCTATTGCATTTTATTCATACTCATCAAAGATCACCTTTAACCCTTACCAAACTTCACCTTCATGTCATTTCTGATTTGTACCCTAACCTAAACATATTTCACAACATTTTATTGATCATTTTAGCAGCTTACAATCACATTCAACATACACCATTAAGTGCAGAATTTGTCAAACTCATTTACAACAATTTAATCACCTATTCATGCTCAATTGCATGTCCAACTTCACACCATCGAACACATGCCCAAACTGCCATAACAACCAACACAATTCAACATTAATATTCCATAATCCAAACATGAAATAACATCCTTATGGTTCGCCAAACCAGGCTTCCATTTCATGCATTACATTCCCTTAATTTCCAAGCATTCAACTTTCAATACACATTCACATATACTTAGTATACATCACCCAAATGATTTCCTACACACATAAACATTTAATCCATCCTTTAATCCACCATTTACAAGTAAAAATAAATTGTTTTCAAAGAGTTTCCATGGCTGCCAAAAGTACACATCCCCATTCAACATCAAACCTCAAAAATCTCTCCATAAATCAAACACCCATAACATCCTTACAAACTTTAATTAAATAATAATAAAAAACACAAACTTACCACTTTGGAAATTCTTCAAAACTCCACAAAAACTTTCCTTTCTTGCTGCCTATCTACTGCCCATGCTGTGAGGATCATTTTTCATGAAGACTCTTGCAAGAAGTCAAGGCTTGATCATGGAGAACTTGAGCTCCATGCATGGTGCGGCCATGGAGTTTCTTTGGGAGGAAATCTTCACTTTGGCAATGGTGAAGACATGAGGTTGAAGATGAAGGTTTCAAGTGCTGCCCACTTTGTCCACTTAATGATTATATTATATTCCATAATGCTCCACTCACCATAAATAATGATATTATATGTTTAAAGTGATAATTACTCAATTTACACTCCATTTTTGCTATTTTCATTAGGTACCACTAATTTAATTTTCATTATATTTTCCAAGTGTAATATCATGTGTTTTTAATGGACATTTAGGTCAAAAGACAACTCGGGGTGTCAAATGACCACAATGCCCTTGTTCGGGTTACATTTTTGATTTTTCGGTAACACCGGATTTTGTCCATTTTTCGATTTATCACTTTTCTTTGTACTAATTATTTAATTTTATTTGATATTTCTAATGATATTTATACTTCAATTGATGTCTCTTTAAGTCCTAAAAATATTTTCCAGGGTTCCCTTCAGTCCAGGGCTAGTCAACGGTCCACGCCGTGACTTCCTGGTGTGATCACCCATCACTAGGGTTCTTGGCTCGCTTAACTTGGTTACACTTCGTTGCTATTATTTTTCCTTTGTTTTTCTTGTATTTTATTTTCTTGTGCTTCATTATTTTATGTCTCCTCACTCATATCGAAGTGTAGTTCTAGGCATTTTAACTGTCCGGACAACACTGGTCATTGGAACAGTAGAACGCATTACCGAACATAGGGGTGTTACAATTCTCCCCCCCATAAATAAATTTCATCTCGAAATTTTACCTAGCATTAGTCTCTGAACAGCTGTGGGTGCTGTCTCCTCATATCCTCTTCACATTTCCAAGTAGCTTCCTGGCCTGAATGATGGTTCCACAGCACTTTAACCAGGTGTATCTATTTATTCCTCAGCTGCTTCACCTCATAAGCCAGAATTTTTATGGGTTCTTCCTCATATGAGAGGTCTGGATTTACCTCAATCTCTTCAACTGATAGTACATGAGATGGGTCAGATCTGTATCTCCTTAACATGGACACATGGAAGACACTGTGTATCCTTGCTAACTCCGGAGGTAATGCCAATCGATATGCCAAAGGACCCACTCTTTCCAAAACCTCATATGGTCCGATGAAACGAGGACTCAGTTTCCCCTTTCTGCCAAATCTCATAATCCTCTTCCAAGGAGAAACTTTGAGGAATACTTTATCACCCACTGCATATTCAATATCTCTTCTCTTTAGATCAACATAGGACTTCTGACGATCTGATGCAGCCTTGAGTCTATCTCTGATCAATCTGATCTTTTCCTCTGTCTGCTGAACAATTTCTGGCCTAATCATCTTCCTTTCACCTACTTCATCCCAACATAAGGGAGTTCTGCACTTTCTGCCGTACAAAGCTTCATATGGAGGCACCCTAATGCTTGATTGGTAGCTGTTGTTATAAGCAAACTTAATCAAAGGCAAGTGTGTATCCCAACTACCTTCAAACTCAATCACACAAGCTCGTAGCATATCCTCCAATATCTGAATTACCCTTTCAGACTGGCCATCTGTCTGTGGATGGAATGCTGTACTGAAGTTCAATCTAGTTCCTAGGGCTCTCTGAAGACTACCCCAGAATCTAGAAGTGAACCTAGGATCTCTGTCAGACACAATTGATACTGGCACTCCATGCAATTTTAAAATCTCATATATGTACAATCTGGCCAATCTTTCTAGGCTATAATCCATCCGAACTGGCAAAAAGTGAGCAGACTTGGTCAATCTATTAACTATAACCCATACTGCATCATGACTACTCTGTGTCCTTGGAAGTCCTGTAACAAAATCCATAGTTATCCGTTCCCATTTCCACTCTGGTACTAGCAAAGGATGTAACAAACTAGCTGGAACTTGATGTTCTGCCTTTACTTGCTGACAAGTTAGGCATTTGGAAACAAACTCAGCTATATCTCTCTTCATACCCATCCACCAGTAATGCTTTTCAGCCCTCTATACATTTTAGTTCCACCAGGGTGCATAGCAAAAGGAGACTCATGTGCTTCCTTCATAATGATCTGTCTCAATTTCACATCACTAGGAATGCACATTCTGCCTTGATGTAGCAATAAACCATCATCTCTCACAGAAAATTCAGGTTTCTTGCCCTGCTGGACTTTTTTCAGTAGCTTCTGATATTTAACATCACTCTGAGCAGCCATTCTGATCTGATCAATCAACACTGGCTGTACATGCCATGCAACTACTGTCTGTCCCTCATCATCAATCTCTAAACTGGCATGCTGTGCTTTCAACTCATATACCATGGACAAAGGAGAAACTCTGAGACTTGCTATAGTCTTACGACTTAAGGCATCAGCCACCACATTTGCTTTCCCTGGCTGATAGTCTATTAAGCAATCATAGTCTTTAATCAGTTCTAACCATCTCCTCTGCCTCAAATTTAATTCCTGGTGCCCAAATACTTCAAGCTCTTATGATCTGTGTAAATGTAGCATTTCTCCCCATACAAATAGTGTCTCCAGATCTTCAGAGCAAAAACAATAGCTACTAGCTCCAAATCATGTGTTGGGTAGTTCCTCTCATGCGGTTTCAGCTGGCGTGATGCATAAGCAATGACATTCCTATCTTGCATTAGTACACAACCTAACCCATTGTGAGAAGCATCACTATAAACTGTGTATTCTTTACCCGGAGTAGGTAAAGTAAGGATTGGAGCTTCAGTCAAACACCTCTTCAACTCATCAAAACTCTGCTGACATTTATCTGTCCACTGAAATTTTACATCTTTCCGAAGCAGCTTGGTCAGTGGAGAAGATAACATAGAAAACCCTTTCACGAATTGTCAGTAATATCCAGCTAAACCCAGAAAACTGTGAATTTCTGTGATGTTCCTGGGTGGCTTCCAATTAAGGATGGCTTCTACCTTGCTGGAATCTACCTTGATCCCTTCAGCTGACACAACATGTCCCAAAAAGGAGATTTCTTTCAGCCAAAATTCACACTTCGACAATTTGGCGTATAGCTGTTTCTCCCTTAAAGTCTGCAGTATAATCCGCAGATGTTTGTCATGCTCCTCTGCATTCCTCGAGTATATCAAAATGTCATCAATAAACACCAGCACAAATTGATCGAGATGTGGTCTGAAGATAGTGTTCATCAGATCCATAAAAGCAACTGGAGCAATTGTTAACCCGAATGGCATTACTAGAAACTCATAGTAGCCATACTGAGTTCTGAAAGCAGTTTTTGGAATACTCTGCTCTTGCACCTTCAACTGATAATAACCAGATCACAGATCAATTTTGGAGAATACAGCTGCACCTTTCAATTGGTCAAACAGATCATCAATGCGAGGCAATGGATATCTGTTCTTTATTGTCCCCTTATTCAACTGCCGGTAATCTATACATAAGCGGAGAGTACCATCCTTCTTCTTAACAGACAACACTGGTGCTCCCTAAGGTGACACACTAGGGCGGATGAAGCCCTTTTCAAGTAATTCTTGCAACTGTATCTTCAACTCCTTAAACTCTGCTGGTACCATTCTATATGGTGTTATGGAGATTGGATCCACACCAGGCATAAAATTAATTTCAAACGGCACTTCTCTTTCCGGAAGTAATCTTGGCAATTCATCAGGAAATACATCTGGAAAGTCATATACTGTAGGAATGTCCTTCAATGTTGGACTCCCCACTTGGGTGTCTACCACATGTGCCAAGTATGCTTCACACCCCTTTTTGATCATTTTTCTGGCTAGTGCAGCCGAAATGATGTTTGATGGCAACAACTGCCTCTCCCCATGTATTACCACATCACTGTACTGAGGGAGGCCAAAAGTGACTGTCTTCAGCCTACAGTCAATCATGGCATGATGCTTGGCTAACCAATCCATGCCCAAGATGATATCATAATCTCTGAAGGGCATTTCAATGAAATCAGATAGAAAAGTGTGTCATTGGATCACCAAAGGACAATCCCTATACATTCTATTAACCCTGACCTCCTGTCCTAGCGGACTTGTTACTAGCACCTCAAAGTCCATTTTTATACATGGAACAGCAATGCAATCGATGATGCTAGCACTCACATAAGAATGGGTAGAACCCGGATCAAATAACACAAACACATCTTGATTAAAAGTTGAGAAGTTACCAGCCACAACATCAGATGTCTCGGCCTCTTCTCTCTGTCTCATTGCATAGACTCTGACTGGAGCACTGTCTTGCTTTGAATGTTTCACTGTGCCTTGGCTACCTGCTGGGCTACCTCTACCCCTACCTCTACCTCTGCTAGGTGGTTGTGAACTTCTGGTGACAGGGCTCTGAACTGACCCTTCTGCAGTAGTAGGAGGTGGTCCAACTCTGCGACTACTGGTGCAGTCCTTGGCAAAGTGTCCTATGCCTCCACAGTTATAATAGGCTCCAATAGCCTTGTAGCATATCCCACCATGATTTCTTCCACAAGTTTCACATTGGCGGGGAGGGTAGGAACCTCTGGTACTCTGCTGACCAGATAGGGGAGGCTTCTTTCCTGAATATCTTCCCCCACCAGACTTCTTGCCACCTCTGTTATGTCCCCCATGATTCTTCCTCTTTCCAGTAGGACCACTGGAACTCTGTTCTACTAATTTTCCCTCTTTCTCTGTCTTCTCTAATTTCTTTTTCTCAGAAGCTACTTCAAACTCAATTCTTTCCAACTCTAGGGCTTGAGAAACAAGTTCAGAGAAGTTAGTGTGTTTGAATCCGACTACTTGTAATCTGATACTGGGCTTCAAGCCGGTTTCAAACCTCTTGCATCTCTCCTTGCTGGTAGAAAGCAGACTTACTGCATAATGGCTTAGGCGAGAAAATTCCCTTTCATACTCAGCCACTGATCTGCTCCCCTGTTTCAGACTTAGGAACTCTTGCAACTTTTGGTCTACATAAGCATCAAGGACATATTTTTGTCTGAATTCCCTCAGAAAGTCATTCCATGTTAGCACTGCAGGTTCTACCAGACTGTGGGGAATGGTTTTCCACCAGTCATAAGCATCCCCCTGTAGCAAATATACTGAGTATTCAAATCTGAGCTCCTCTGTACAATGTAGCTTCTTGAATACCCTATCCATCCTCTCTAATCACTGTTCTGCCTCTTGAGGATCTACTGTCCCCTTAAACTCTGTAGCCCCATATTTCATCAATTTGTCATACTGCCTAGCAGGAGACTATGGTTGTATCACTGGTGTCTGTATTGGGACTTGAGTAGGCACATTACCAGCCATTTGTTGGAACATTGCAGCCATTTGCTGAGCGAACTGAGCAGGAAACTGTGGTACTGCAGGGGCTGGTGCTGCTGAACCACTGACATTATGTAGGGCTGGGGCATCCCCTTGTACCTCAACCTCTATAGATTGATTGACTGAACGATCACCCTCTTCCATGGTAATGCGAGGATCTTAGACCTCCTGAACAAACAACACAAGGAGATTTCCTCCCGTTAGTGCATATTTATAATGTAATGTACTGTATGTATCAAACAATGATATTGAGCAGTTGTACTATGAAGAAAGAATATTAAAATAATATGTGAAAACAAAATTTAAAAACTAGCTCTGATACCACTAAAACTTATCCCACCTTACCCCTCTGTAAGGCATAACATGTTCCCATAGTATACTTAATGAATTACCCACTTCATCTACTGATAACTCATTAAATACACTACAAGGGATTTTAAAACTTTTCTTACTTCTTTTTACAGTGGTGAGCACTATTTACAGGTGTTAAAAACTTTTTGAACTGAAGTGGTAGAACTAACACATTTGAATTATTAGGAATTTCTGTAAAAATTTTGGCAGAGTGCCATCTGTATTTTGGATAAAACAGTTCTTCAGGAAACCTGTAAAAAAAAACACTTAAATATATTTCTCAATCGTAACTCCAACAGTTAAACAACACAATATTTTCCTCAACTCAATTCCACAATAATTTTTCAAAGACTGAGATTAAAGAGATACAGTACAAAATTTAAAAGTTAAAATAACTCATAATTTATTTTACAACTTCAAGGTACAATTTTATTTTACAACTGCTCAAACCAAGAACAAAATATACATACAGTGAATATACATTACAGTACAAAATGCAAAATGGAGTATACTCAATATACAGCGCTCTCTCATTGAATGCTCTAATGACCTAGTCTCATCGCCTGTCTGTCTGTCTACCGCGACAAAGAATGAAAAGCTATCGCTGAGACAATGTCTCAGTGGTGCACAACATTTACCAAATACAACTTTAAATCACAATTCATAAATCATATAAATAGTAGATACGTAAAACCATAGTTAGATTCAAGACAATAAATGTCATAAGGAATTTAAACTCTATTTTACAATATCACAATAAATCTCAGAAATCAAAACATAGTTAAATTCAAAAGACAGTGAATGTCAATAAGAATTTAAACTCCATTTCAAAATCTTACAATACATATCAATAAATCACACACAGCTTAATCATGTTTCAAAGTTCAGTTCGTCCCAAAAGCCGATGGCTAATGAGGTATTCAATTCATCCCAGAAGCCGATGGCTAATGAGGAATAACATAGCTAGCTAGCAAAAATATGAGTACTCATTCTATTCATCCTCAACAGGCACACACCTCAACACTTCAGCCAGAGAGGGAATTCAATTCGTCCCACTAGACAAGCTAGCGACGAATACAATCAATATACATGATAGCTGTGGTTTCAAATCATTTCCAATGCTTTTCAATCAATAAGTATCCATCAATATCATTCAAACAATTTTTCACAATTTCAAACCATTTAAAATGCTTTTCAAGCAATAAATATTCATTCAAACACATTTCCACAATTTAAAACAATAATGTATAAATAGTCATAATTCATTTCAATTGAAAAATTTAAAAGAATTAGCTATTGTGCACAAACCTCTGATAACTGTCTCCTGGCCTTGACTCAGTGTTTCCTTCCCTTTCCCTGAGTCTTTGCTCACTGAGAAACACAATTTGAAGTGTTTCAGTACTCATTTAAACTGTCTTTAACGATAATGCTCGATAATTAATTCACTGAATTCTATTATTTGCTTAGTCAACCTAATATGTTGACCCTAAATGCGTTCTAGGTAAATTAAGTTTTAATGTTACTAATTTGTCACATTCAATAGTCTTTTAGGGTTGGTACATGTTACCAAATTCATTTCCTTGTATATTGCATTTTCTTGCAATTTGCTGGATTTCGGGATACTAGTTTGACCTAGCCGGACGACCTTGTTCCCTCGGTTTTCGGGTTTCGGTCAACACTACAAACTTGTAGATCTATATCTTATTGCACGCGGGGCAAACTTTCAGGTCATTCTAAGTTATGTAGACCAAGTTATGGTCATTTTACTATTAGTGGTCAAAATGTATCAAAATTAGTCACTTTAGGTCATTTTAGGTTCGGCCAGAGTGCAATCTGTTTGACTTGCTTATGGTCATTTCTGGGTTTTGGTGTCTTCATAAGACTTGTAGATATGGGTCTTAACTATTCATGGTGAAAATTTCAGGTCAATTGGACTTGTTTTGAGTGAGTTATGGCCTAAACACTAACTGCTGCCCAAATAGTCAATTTTCAGGCCTCAATTGCACTAATCCGGATTCGGTCATTTTTCAAGCTACCTTGCAAGCAGAATTTTGGCAAGCTTTCTTCATGAAAGTTGGCAAATTTTGTGCCTAGTTTCACCTCCAATTGGTCTCATACCAATTGGAGCAACACACTTAAAGTTCTAGGCCCAAAACACAAACTGCCCTATTGCATTTTATTCATACTCATCAAAGATCACCTTTAACCCTTACCAAACTTCACCTTCATGTCATTTCTGGTTTGTACCCTAACCTAAACATATTTCACAACATTTTATTGATCATTTTGGCAGCTTACAATCACATTCAACATACACCATTAAGTGCAGAATTTGTCAAACTCATTTACAACAATTTAATCACCTATTCATGCTCAATTGCATATCCAACTTCACACCATCACAAACATACCCAAACTGCCATAACAACCAACACAATTCAACATTAATATTCCATAATCCAAACATGAAATAACATCCTTATGGTTCACCAAACCAGGCTGCCATTTCATGCATTACATTCCCTTAATTTCCAAGCATTCAAATTTCAATACACATTCACATATACTAAGTATACATCACCCAAATGATTTCCTACACACATAAACATTTAATCCATCCTTTAATCCACCATTTACAAGTAAAAATAAACTGTTTTCAAAGAGTTTCCATGGCTACCAAAAGTACACATCTCCATTCAACATCAAACCTCAAAAATCTCTCCATAAATCAAACACCCATAACATCCTTACAAACTTTAATTAAACAATAATAAAAAACACAAACTTACCACTTTGGAAATTCTTCAAAACTCCACAAAAACTTTCCTTTCTTGCTGCCTATCTACTGCCCATGGTGTGAGGATCATTTTTCATGAAGACTCTTGCAAGAAGTCAAGCCTTGATCATGGAGAACTTGAGCTACATGCATGGTGCGGCCATGGAGTTTCTTTGGGAGGAAATCTTCACTTCGGCAATGGTGAAGACATGAGGTTGAAGATGAAGGTTTTAAGTGCTGCCCACTTTGTCCACTTAATGATTATATTATATTCCATAATGCTCCACTCACCATAAATAATGATATTATATGTTTAAAGTGATAATTACTCAATTTACACTCCATTTTTGCTATTTACATTAGGTACCACTAATTTAATTTTTCATTATATTTTTCAAGTGTAATATCATGTGTTTTTAATGGACATTTAGGTCAAAAGACAACTCGGGGTGTCAAAGGACCGCAATGCCCTTGTTCGGGTTGCATTCCCGATTTTTCGGTAACACCGGATTTTGTCCGTTTTTCGATTTCTCACTTTTCTTTGTACTAATTATTTAATTTTTCTTTGATATTTATAATTCAATTGATTTCTCTTTAAGTCCTAAAAATATTTTCCAGGGTTCCCTGCCGTCCAGGGCTAGTCAACGGTCCACGCCGTGACTTCCCGGTGCGGTCACCCATCGCTAGGGTTCTCAGCTCGCTTAACTTGGTTACACTTCTTTGCTATTATTTTCCTTTGTTTTTCTTGTATTTTCTTTTCTTGTATTTCATTATTTTATGTCTCCTCACTCATATCGAAGTGTAGTTCTAGGCATTCTAGCTGTCCGAACAACACTGGTCATTGGAACAGTAGAACGCACTACTGAACATAGGGGTGTTACACTGGCCGAATTGACTTTGACCTAAAAATGACCTAAACTTTGCAATATAAGTGCAACTTGACCAGCAATAGTAAAATGACCATAACTTGGTCCATAGAACTCCAAATGACATGAAATTAGTCCCAAAATTTCAATAAGACATAAATCTACAATATTGGTAATTTGACCAAAACCTAAAAATCAAGGGAACTAGGTCAATTAACTTAATTAAGTTGGCACACTAAATCTTGAATTGGTACAATTGACCATTAAGTCCAGAAAATTCAAATAAGCATATCTCCCACCGAAAGTGTCCAATTTAAATAAGCCATACCAATCTGGAAAGCTAAGAAAGAGACCTAAAACATTGTTTTAGACAACTTCCTCAAATTATAAATGTATAAGGTCAGAATTTAAGGTCAAGCCATTGACCTAATTGAGGACCATGCCAATATAGGACTTTTGAGTCCAAGTTAACAATTTGTCTATAAAGAATTCTATAAGACTTGAAAAATGGTAAGAAAAATTTCTGGTTGTCCCTAAGACATAGGCCAACAACACTTATGAAGAATGTTAGACCTCAATATGACTACAAACAGTCCAAATAAATTAGTAAATTCAGAACCGAAAATGCTTAAAAAGGAAACTAAAATTTAGATTTGACCTAGTTATGGTCAATTGACCATAACTTGAGCTATACAACTCCAAATGGAGTAATTCAAAAAGGAAATTAAAGAAAACACAATGAGAAACAATTTAATGAAGAGAAATCTATTAAATTTATATTGTAGCTTTGTCTAATAGACAGTAAACATTGGCCATGAAATCTGAATAATTACAATAAAATGCAATAAGCTTTGAAATGAAATTGGCAACATATGTCAACATGTGAGGAATGAAAAATGGAACGTATTAGTGACATTAAAACTAATTCACCTAGTGTGCATTAAAGGTCAACATTATAGGTTGACTAATGAAAGGAATAGTATTAATAAAATTTAATTATTGAACCTTATTCTTAGAAACAATTTAAATGAGTACTGAAATACTTTAAATTGTGTGTTTCAGTTAGAAAAGTCACTGGAAAGGGAAAAAACCCACTGAGTCAAGGCCAAAAGGCGACTCATCAGAGGTTTGTGTACAATAAGTTTTTAATTGATTTTGTTCTGAATATTTCATATGATTAAATGAAGTTATTTTCCTTTTGTATTATGTTTATCAAGTATTGGATTTAATTCAATGATTATTGAAATTATTATAGTATGTATGAATTTAGCTTTGTGAAATGGTATTTCAATAAGTATTAAGCATTGTTGTGGATTGAATAAATTATGTTTTCAAAAATTGTGATAGAAAATGTTTTGAATTGTGATGGGAAAATTGCATGGAAAATACAAATTTATGTTTTGAATTGTGATGAGATAAAAATTATTGGATCTTGGAATTGACTTTGAATCGAATTGTATTGTGATTTATGCTCACAAAAAGGACAAAGAGATTATGATTTTGTTTTGTATCTCACTATAGATGCTTGACTAGGTTATTACCTATCTCTCTCATTTGTTGAAGAGATAATGGAGTTAGCTTTGTTTTGATTACCATGGTATGTGCACAGGCTTAGATTCTCCTCTTATTAGTGGTTAGATCTAAGTTCTTATATGTTATGGCCCTTTTAGAAGTTTCATTATTATGATGTGTACTATGCACGATGATTCAACCTCCCCAACCATAGGGAGTTAGAATCCAATTCGACCTCCCCGACCATAGGGAGTTAGAATCACCCCGAAGATGGCCCTTGCGGATTAGTCTTGCATAGTTAGTGAGATAAAGAATGGCTTTTGAATAGTAAAGAATTTCAATTTCAAATGGGATTTATGCATAATTGATTTTGTTGAATTAATCTTTATTTCCATGATTGCTGGAATTACTTTAAATGTCCAGTTGTGATTTGATAAATTGAATTTTTTGCTCAAAGTCATTTTAACTAATGATTTATATTATTGGCAATGAAGATTTTAACTTTTGAAATTTTATTGAATTTCGAGACTTTCAAATTAATTGTTATAATTTTGTCAATGTCTATTGTACTATGTTTTAAATTATAGTTGTGCACCACTGAGTTCACCACTCAGCGATAGCTTTGTATGCTGTCGTAGGTGAAAAGAGCATAGAGCAGTTGAGTAAGCTTCTTTGAAGACACATTCAGATCAGCTCCAGGTATATTATAGGTATACCCATGTACATAGGTTTTGATGTATGAATATAATAATATGTATGTAAATTATTTGAGCTGTTGTATAAAAACTCTTGTAAAATATTTTGGTATGTAATTAAATGTAAATTATTGTAATGTATATTTGAGATTTTATTTACCTGTATAGTTTTGTAATATTAATTTTTGAGTCTTGTAATCAATGAAATGTTTCTTTTATGACGAGGTTGGTTTGAAAATAAATTGATTTGATTATTGAGATTGAATTGTGAGATGAAATGAAGTTTATTAGAGTTGTATTTGAGAAATCATATTGGAAGTGTGTTTCTTTGCAGGTTTTGAAGAACTGTTTTTTCAAAATACAGCCGGCACTCTGCCGAAATTTTGAAAAATTTTATAACATTAGATTTTAATCAATGATTTAAATTTCGTGAAAGTTGAGTTAAAATCCCTTGTAATGTATTTAATGGGTTACCGGTAGGTGAAGTACAGTAATTCATTAGGTGTACTACGGGATCATGTTACATCTTATGGAGGAATAGGGTGTGACAGTTTGTTAATTGAATTTGTTTGTAAATCAAATTTTTAATAATAAATAAATTTTAGTCATTCGGTAAATTTCACTTAATTAAATTTAGCAACCCCATAGATAGAAAAGTACTTGTGCATGAAAATTGTTTGTTAACAACAACCCCTGGCACTTGAATTAATGAGGTTAGACCAGGTGTAAGTAGTGCCTAACACCTTCCCCTTGCATGCCCATTGTCTCGAACCTAAACATTGGGCTATAGTGATGACAGTTGCAGAACGTCTGCAAGGAGTAAGTTACCATCTATGACCCTATCAAAAATTTGAGTGCTTTAATCAAGTCCCTTCGGTTATCCCTTCAGAAATTGATACCTCAATCATATGTCTCCCAAAAGAAACAATGAATATGTCCCAGTTGTTAATCGATGGCAACTTCTGTTTATCTATGCCTTTGTGGCGTAAATCCTTAGTACGGTGGTAGTATTATGGGACGACGGTACTTACCAGTAGACTCGATTCTATTAAGATTGTATAAATTGTATGTCTAGGAAATGTTGTCTAAGGAGTGGTATTTAAGTGAGACCGATGTGACTCTACCATCTTTCCTGCACATTAATTAGAGCACTTTATTTGATCCTAGTAGATGATCTTTCACCTTATACCACATGAGCCCCCACACTATAAAAAGCTATATGAAAAGGTGGATTTAACATCCATTTATATTGTCTACCTACAAATAGTCTCGATATGAATGTCTTGGATCTTGGTTTCTTTAGAGCTATCAATACTTCAACACCAAGAGGCTTTGGCCATAATTGATGAATTTTTTCCAATTATGGAGAAGGTTGTTGGCACATTCCCAATTGAAGATTTAGACAAGGTGCTTTTGACATTGCAATCACGCATTATTGAGGTGATGCAATTTTTTTATGGACATAATGATCAGATTCCACATATGAATAAACAAAAGTTGATTAGAAATGGGCAACTACTGAATTACATTGAGTGCAACTCTCAAGTTTTGATTGAGGCAAAGGCAACTTTTTTTGAAACACAACAAAATTCTCATTGCTAAAGATGGCAATTTAACTACTTAGATTAACATTGAGATGTTGTAATTAGTTTTTATTGAAATATATGAGTATATTATTGCCATAATTTCTCTTATTTGATCAAGAAATATACACTTGAAATAAACAAATGAAGCATGTTTTGCAATATTTATTGCTCGAATGGACATATTCAATGATATTACACTAGTCCACCTACTTTGGCCTCATAATTTTGTGTGAATAGGCAAATGCTTTATTGAGCCAAAGAAACTTGGTGAGAATATCTTCTCTAATTTGTATAGGGTTTCGATAAACTTTTTTTTAAAGATTTTGATACTATCCATTGTTAGTACAATTGTAGTATTGTCTCTTCAAAAATAACTCAACTCAGTTAATGATCCAAAATGCTTTAGGCAATATGTCTTGAAATGCAATTATGATCAATCTTTACACATTATGTGGTAGTCATGAATTTTCAATCCAAAAAATTTGTAGTCCTCCAAACTTATAGCCTGTGTGATATTGGAAGCATATCAATCAGGCAGTCTCAATTCCTTTAGCCACTAATCAATTGACTGTTTTTGTTCCTTATTCAAACTATAAGTGGCTTAGGTTTGTATACTCTACCATTATATTACACTAATTCTAACTCTGGACGCTTGCAATAAACTTTTAAGTCCTCTCTTGCTTTGGGGTTATTCTTAGTTTTTCCATTCACATCTATAACTATGTAGAATACATTGTCAAACACGTTTTTCTCTATATACATGACATCTAAAATATGTCAGATTAAATTTGAATGCCAATATGGAAGCTCCCCAATCTTGACCCAGTTGTGGTGTATCTAAATCCAGGTATTGTTTGCTTCCCACTAGTATTCCCAAATACAATATTGGGTAATGATTTTACCCAATTTTGTATAACATCACCAGAAAAATGAGAAGGGGGTGGAATCTTTTCCACAATGTCTTTTTTGAATTTATCTTTTTGTTTTTTATATGGATGGTTAAGAGGAAGAAATTGGCGATGACAATAAACGAATGATACTTTCCCACCATGTTAAAGAAATTTTACA
The DNA here is from genome assembly GCF_030052815.1 of Hevea brasiliensis. Taxonomy (NCBI): domain Eukaryota; kingdom Viridiplantae; phylum Streptophyta; class Magnoliopsida; order Malpighiales; family Euphorbiaceae; genus Hevea; species Hevea brasiliensis. Next base: position 14,601,347 of record NC_079510.1, read on the forward strand.
ACTCATTTCATAAATCAACCTCAAATTAGGTATAACATTTTATTGATTTCTTTTGAGCTAGCTTGTTATAAGCTTATGGTAAGCAATTAAGTTGTTAAATATAAATTTGTTAATAATTAAAATCCACATTCTTTAATTTACGATTAATAGAAACAAAATGTTTATATATATATATATATATATATATATATATATATATATATATATATATATATATATATATATATATATATATATATATAAGCCAGGACTTAGAAAATGGCTTACAAAAATTAAGCCACCTAATTTAATAAAGGAGCTAAAAAAATCACCATGTAGCAAAAACTTAGAAAATGAGTTACAAAATTAAGTCATTTTGACTTAATAATGTGCTTAAAAAAATTGCCACATGGCATATAGTTTAAAAAAATTCTATCAAAATTATTTTAAAATTTAAAATTAAATATTTTTATTTATCTTTATTTTTTAGAAAATACATATGCAACTTTCAAGTTTGAAAATGTATTACATAATTTTGTTACAAAACCGTCATTAAAAATTATGATTATCTAAATAATTGTATTAAAAATACAATAGCATTTCTTTTTTGTTAGTAGTAAAAATGCCAATTCGCTGATTTATAATTATATGAATAATTTCTTGGCCTTATAAGATTTGAATGCCATTATAACTTTTCCATTAGACAAGCATAATTTAAAAATTGATCAAATTTTCAAAATTTTGAAAGTCCTTTCCATATGTAGTGATTGCAAATTGATAAAAAAATTGGACTAAAAATGATTAGGTTAGGTATATCATTAACAAAATAAAATTTTAATTATTTATATAGTTAGTTGAATGTTGTTTTAAAAAATTCAAAATATTGTAAAAAAATTGAAAAGAAAATTATAAATACTGAGATGTGTAAAAGAATCAATTTTAAAATGACGAAGTAAAGACATAAAAAAAAATCAGCAAGAGGGAAAAAAATAAAGATCATAAATTAGATTATGAATTTTTTATATTTTTTAAAATTATTTCTTGAATATTAGCAGCGCATTTAAAATTATATCTTTGAGCATATTTTATTTTAGAGGAACATTTGAGCATACTTATCATAGGTATATCTTTTGGTATCAGATATGGTATTTTTAAAATTGCATTCATACTATAAAGATACTATATTATTACAATCTTATAAAAGACTATTTAGAGAGAAATAATTAATAATCATTTAAGAAATGAACATTTCATTTTATTTGAATAGATATATAATTATTCAAAATTTAACAAAAATTTATGTTGCATTTACTATATTTAACAGAATAATATATATGATTTTAAAAATATAAATATAGAAATAAATAATAATTAAATTATTAAAATAAAATAATAAATAATCCGCACAATACATAGGTAAAATGACTAATTGTTTACTAAAAGTAAAACATATAAAAGCATATCATCTTTTTATTTTGTTATGTATACTCACTATTATATTTTTTTAAAGGTACATATTTTTTGATATATAAATTATTAAGAAAATTCTAAATAATAAACTTGTGAATGATTTTCTCTATAATCATTTTTTATTAAAAAAAGTTGATTTTAACATATTTAAACTTGTATGCAAACAAACAAAATACAAATAAAATTACAATCCTTTTGACAAATTGAGAAATAATGAGTTTATAACTCCAACATAAATGTAAAACTTGTATGATAATAAGCCAAAATAAAAAAAATAATGGTAATTATAGAAAAGCACCTTGTGTGATTTTGTGTCTTTTTTAGCATGGGTCTAAAATTAAGTTTGTGACGAGAGGGGCCCTTGTTTTGGCACCATTAATAAAGTAACACTTTTCTATTAACATCGTTAAATATGGTCAACGTGCCATTAAATATCAATTAAAATAAATTTTAATTATAAATGTAGGTTCCACCTAAAACAATTACAAAATAAAACAATAAAAATTAATTCATCCTCCCCTCATTCTTAAAGGCTTCCTGTGACAATGCCTTCATTCTATGGGGCAAGGGGGGCGTGAGGCGAAATATCATCCATTAAAATTATATAAAATGCACCAGGTAATGCCTAGGAAAGATGGTAGAATTACAATGGTCTCACTTAAGTACCACCTCCTAGACATGCACTTCATACAATCTTAATAGAATCAAACCACTGGTAAGTACCGTCTTCCCATAACATTACCACGATACTAAGGATTTATGCCATGAAGGCATAGATAGACAAGAGTCACCACTCGGGTAATGACCGGGACACATTCAGTGTTTTTTCTGAGGGTCATGGATGGCAACTTATTCCTTGTAGAGTTTTTACAACCGTCATTACCATAGCCCAATGTCTAGGTTCGGGATAGTGGGTACGTAAAAAGAAGGTGTTAGGCACCCCTTACGTCTGGTTTAACCTCGTTAATTCAAGTGTCAGTTATCTACTAATGTTTCTAGAAGTTTTATTTATTATTCTTTTATTAAACTTTATCTTAAAAAATGCAATTCTAATCCTACACACCAAGTAATTCACAAAAGGGTTGTTGTTTACACACAATTTTCATGCACAAGTAATTCCTATCTATGGGGTTGCTAATTATTTAAATGATATTTACCATATGACTAAAATTAATTTATTATTGAGAATTTAATTTACAAACAAATTCAATCTCAAATAATCCTACGTTTCTATTTAACCTAATTAATTAATTTTCACCAAGTTACCCTAAGGATAATTGAACTAAGTTAATTATGTACATGTGTAATTTATTCTAATATCACATAAGGCCCAAACAATCATAACCTAATAAAGATTTCTAAGATGCAAATTTATTTTACAATTACCAAGTATTAAATTAAATTTATTTTACATACCAATGTTAGTTTAATTTATAAACAGGATTAATTTTAATTTATAAAGTATTTATTTAAATTAATTATATGCAAAAGTCGGTTAAATTAAAAACAAAGTTAATTTTAATTTACCAAATAAAAATTCTATTATTACTAAAATTTCATGCCAATGATTATTCGAGGAGTTTAGAGCTACTTACCTGTTGGTAAATGCAATTGCCATTGGGGCAAGCTACCCTTAAAAAAAGGTCTTCTCTTCTAGTATGACAGTGATATCACTGGCTTACTCCCGTTTAGCTCCATGTAAGCTCCACGCAAATGCCCTCTTTGGTACTTACCTTAGGGCTACTTATCAATTTTGTTTGTAATAAAAAATAAAGAAACTAAAGAAAATAAAAGAAATAAAGAAAATATTAATAACAATTTACATTGGATTCTAACTCTAGTCTCCTAAAGTGTTAAGATTCCTAATTACATACAATTCCCTAATGGTCTAAGTCTTCTAACATGATCCAAATACTTCATAATACTTCTTGAATTAAAAAGACAGAAAAATAGATCAAATATCAATTAAAACCCAAGAAAATACAAGAATATGCATAAATATTCAATTTCCAAATTCTGGCAGATTGACGGTAGCAAGAAGTCCGATTTTTTAAAAATAGTTAGATATGCCTAAAAATCATAAAAAAATTTACAGAAGACAGCTTACATATCATACAAGATCATAAAATTTATAAATCAAACAAAACCTTAGCTGAATAGTCTACATAAATCGTAACTTTTCTAAGTGACAGAATCATACTACTTTTTTGTAAAATTCATAACTTATTAACCACAATAGATATGAATGTAAAACCAATTGGAAAAGATTCATAAGATTCTAAAATTAATTTTAGACACTAGATTTACACAAACATATTAAGAAATAAGGGAGATATGGGCTCTACAAGTTGGGTATCTTGCAAATTGGATTTTACAGGAACCTTAATTTAAAATACCCATAACTTACAAAATACAAAAGCTTTTTCAGTGATTCTTGGCCTAAAATTAATATAATTTCATGAAGAATAGGAATATAATTTTTCTAAAATTTTTACAGATTCAGAAAATAACAAAAAATAATAAAAACGTGATAGACCGAAAACTGAATATGTACAGAATTGTTTATCCCCTCAAATTAAACATGATTACATGATCTATATGAACATATAAAATAAATTAAAAACAAGGAACATAAAATTAAACATTATATGGCATAAATCTTGAAAAGAAGATAAAAGAACTAACCTTTAAGAAATATCGCTAAAAAAAAAAAAAGAACTGAAAGAATTTTGGCTATTCTTCTCTTTAATTTTTTTTTTCTTTTTTTGTCTTCTCCCCCACCTTCTTTTTTTCTCCTCTTTCCTCTTTTTATTTTTTATCAGTGGGGTATTTATGGGGTTTTGGGAGAGAGGTGTGATAGGGTTTGGAGTCCTTGGGTGATAAAGTTCAAATAACTTAAACAAGTAGGATTGCAGAATTTGGGTGAGACTGAGATATGGATGAGGTGTTTCAACTAATAGGAAGAGAGGGGAAGGGGAAGGCACCAATAGAAAGTGAGGAAGAGGTGTGGTAGGGTTTGGAGTCTTAGGGTGATAAGGTTTAGATAACTTAAACAACTAGGATTGAGGAAATTGGATGAGATTGGGATATGGGTAAGGTGTTCCAACCAATAGGAAGAGAGGAAAAGGGGGTGGCACTAATAGGGAGTGAGGAAGAGAGTGGGGCCAATGGGAGAGAGAGAGTTTGTATGGGAGAGGGATAGAGAAAAAGATATTTTTTATTTTAATTTTTAAAAAAAATAAATTAAATAGGTCATATTTAAAATTCCTAATTAGTCTTTCTTAGACCCATGGGGCCCAATTAAACTTAATTATGTCTATTTAAGAACTACCCATATTAAATTTAAACAAAACAATATTTTATTTAAATTAAATTAATTTCCCAAAAAACATATATTTTTTTTTCAAGATCATGCGACGGAATTAATAATTCAGCTCCAAGCCTCCAATTACATATTACAGTCATATAATTTTTCATCATCGGGTTTCTCACAGTCTCAATGCACATACTCATAACAAAATAAGGGTCTACAATTTGCCCCCCACTTTGGCAAAAGTTGAAATCAATGCGAAAGTATTGCTCAACTTTCATCAAAGTGAAACTCAAATTTCTAATAACTATGAAACATTGGCTATGAGGATCAAGTATATCTTGCTCTGTCGATACACTCTGATTCATGAGACTAGCTACGGTCTCATAACAGTGATAACTGTGTCATGTGAAAATTGAGTGCATCTTGCTCTGTCGATACACTCTGTGTCATGAGAGCGTACTAGCTACGCTCTCATGACAATGGCAACTGTGTGATTTGAAATGTTGTGAATTCGTATTTAGGACCGCAGTCCTAAACTACCTACGTATCCCCCTCGCTATCCTGAGGAAGAATCAGACCCACTCGTAGTTCGACACTTGAAACTGTGGTGATGCATGTTCTTCTACGCCTTACACACCTACAGGTGACATGTTGATGCATGTTCTTCTACGCCTTACACAACTATGCCATGTGCTCTAAACAACGTCTAAGGACTTACCAAAAAATATCTGTCATGAAATATTGTGGGTTTGTATTTAGGACCACGATCCTAAACTACCTACGTATCCCCCTCATTATCTTGAGGAAGAATCAGACCCCCTCGTAGTTCAACACTTGAAACTGTGGTCATGCATGTTCTTCAACGCCTTACACACCTACAGGTGACATATTGATGCGTGTTCTTCTATGCCTTACACAATTATGCCATATGTCCTAAATAACGTCTAAGGACTTACCAAAAAATGATGTCATGAAATGTTGTGGGTTCGTATTTAGGACCGTAGTCCTAAACTACCTACATATCCTCCTCGCTATCCTGAGGAAGAATCAGAATCCTGAGGAAGATCAGACTCCCTCGTAGTTCGACATTTGAAACTGTGGTGATGCATGTTATTCTATGCCTTACACACCTACAGGTGACATGTTGATGCATGTTCTTCTATGCCTTACATAACTATGTTGTGTGCCCTAAACAATGTCTAAGGACTTACCAAAAAATATATAATTCATGATTTAAAAAAATTGAGATGACTGGGTCTCAAAACTCTTTTTGTGATTTTTGTGCTTCTTGTATGCTACTTCCTATCATGGGCATGCTGATTTTACTAGAGATTCTAAAAAAACTTAGTCCTCTGGGGGATCTCTTTTTGCAAAAACTTTCTTATAACCTCAAATTTTTTGAGAAGAATTGTTCACCAATAAATTGTTCACCAATAAAGATTTCCTTAAGGTCATAATACAATTTCACTCTGATTTTTCTTTTTCTTCTCTCCTCCCATGGTTTCTGCCTTGATTCATTTCTCTTTCATGAACTCTATTCTTTGTGCCCTAACTTTTGCTTGAAATGCTCTTTCGAGTTTTCATTTCAGCGGGCTTGCTCTAACTTTTGCCTAAGCAGCCCTTTCGGGTTTTTCACTTAGCGAGCTCTCTTTTTTTCTTTTCTTTTTCTTTTTCTTTTTCTTTTTCCTTTTTTTTTTGAAATTAGACAATCACCAGGGTATTCATATCAAGCACCTATTCTGTCATGCTCACAAGACATAGATTAAATCAAAATAATGATGTTCAATTATCTAATAATTTGATGTATCCCTTAAGACACAAACATTCACAATCATAATTAAATAAAACCTATTCCTGGTTAATGCAATAAAAACTTTTTTATCTATTCAGGTACACCATTACTCTCTCTTACATTTACTTTTACCAAATTTTCAACCTTTCAAAGTTAGAAATAAGCTTTATAACCTGCTGAATGGCCTTTTCAGGTTTTCCATCCAGATCTTCTCTCATCTCTCCTTTTGCCTAGACCACCTTTTGCAGATTTTCAATTTAGTATTTTTTTGCTTTTCTTCTCTTTTTTTTTTTAACCCTTACTTTTGCCTAGATCACCTTTTGTAGGTTTTCAACCTAGCGGGCCTATCTCACACAAAGTACCATTTAAGCCTGTCTAAATTGACTGGTTTTTGAAATTCATTCCCATCCAGGTTTGATATTCTTACTATGGTAAGATCTTGTTGACTATGTATGGACCATCCTAGCTTGGGTAAACTTCCCTCTTAAATCAAAAGGGACAAGCCGAGCTTGTTTTAAAACCATGTCTCCTTCTTTGATCTTTTTTGGCTTAACCTGCTTATTAAAGGCTCTAGCTATCTTCCTCTGATAAGCCTGCATATGATACAAGGCTCACCTCCTTTTTTCATCAATCAAAGCTAGTTCATCATATCTCTTTTAGGCCCACTCATTTTCTAGAATCTTAGCTTCTAGCATCACTCTTAAGGATTTGACCTCTTGCTTAATAGATAGCACTACTTTAGTCCCATACACTAAAGAGAACGGGGTTGGCCTCGTGGATGCCCTTGTAGTACTATGATAATCTTAAAGAACATAGGGGGTTTTTTAGGCCAATCCTTATATGTTTCAAACATTTTTTTTTTCCAACTAGAACCTTTCCATTTCATATGGGGACCACACATTCCTACATGTACTTCTTTCATTATTTGCTCAGCCTATTTTTCTATCACATATAAGAGTTTGTAGAATTGCCCCCCAGCTAAAGTAAGTTGAGTGGCTAATCTATGAATTATTGCTCTATCTCTTTTATTGGCTGATTGCGAGTATTCTCTCACTTCCAAAGACCTGCTTATGTCTTCATATCATTTTCCTTCTCACTCTAGGTCCACATGTGCTACTACTAATCCTTCATAGCATGAAATTTTACTCCTTATTAGGATAAGTAGCTAAGTCAACTTTTGATCACTCTTTTCCTATGGGGACACCAGCGTGGCTTAGGAATCGGCCATCTGATTTTAAGCTTGAGGCATTTGCTTCTTGGTACTTTATTAACAAGGCTATAAATTTATCTCTTTCTTCTTGGGTTAAATCTTTAGCTAACTTAATGTCTTTAGGATTATTTGGTGTACCCAAATTAATAGAGATCGATTTTGATGCATTAACAAAAATAGATTCTAAATGATTATGAATGCCATGCATATGCCCATTAGAATAAACATCAAACAAGTAAGCAGAAGGACTAGTCATGTTATTGATCTTCGCCTTAAAATCAGCATCAAGTATATCAAAATGGAAACATCAGTATCATTACTGTGAGCATTACAAAAGACAAACTCAAACTTAGGAGTGTAACTTTAGGTTCTTGGCTTCCGTGTAGTCTTTAGATCAATGGTGCTGATTTCCTGCTTTAATTCTTTCACATGTGGTAACCCTTAATCATATATCAAGGTAATTGCCCCGTCTTTTAAGAACTTAGGAGGCTTTTGGCTCTTTTTCCTCTTCTGTTGGCTCATAGCCCAAACCATGACTTGTGATCTGCCCCTTCATCTCAAGAAAAGTCACCATACCATCTATACTTTCTCCTAGGCCTGTGCTAAGAAAAAACTTCATCCCTTTCTTCATAGTAGCCACTTTTAGATCCATCTAGTTTTTATAGATCCCAACAACTTGAAAATTAGACACTAGTAGAACTAAACCATCTAGTTGTAATGCAACTACCTCCTCATTAAAATTGGTCCAAACATCTAAAGGACCCTCACCATAGCTAGAATTATCACAAATGTCAACAACCATTATAGATTGAGGTTCATTGAGCTTTTGGATGGGTTGGATAGGTTCACTGGGCTTTTGGATGGGTTGGATAAATTCATTGGGCTTTTGGATGGGTTTGATAAAGTTAAAAATTCTATTAGGGTTATTTGGGGTGAGGGAGATCATGTAGAGACCTGGTGTAGGTAGAAATTTTGGCTAAGCATGGGGCTTTTGGGTTGATTTTCTGGGTCAATTATCCTTTTGGCATCAATTAGGTCTTAGATATCATGCTTAAGTTGAAAGCATTAGTCGGTGTCATGACTGTGGGCTTGGTAGAACCGGCAACATTAGTTGATATCATAGCTAGGTGGGAGTGGATTTGGTAGTGGTCTGGGTGCTAAGAGCTATAGGAGGTCTTGAACCTTGAGACGCTCCAAAACTTCAGATAAAGGTTGGCTGAATTGGAAAAAATCTCCTTAGGGTGTGAGACACAATTTGAACCTCAATAACTTTAATGCCACTTAATTGGCCTACCTCTGGGCCTCTTTCTAAAGTTGACCACAATTTTCTCTTCTAGCTCAAACATCATGGCGTTCAATATTTCATCAAGCACAACCATAGTTTCTTCCATCTTAAGTAGTGCAGGTGAAATCCTTACTAGTCTCTTCCCTTTCCCTAACCCAAGTGACCTGGTTGGAAGTCTCTTTGGTGTGCTTTGATGCTATGTTTGCTCAAAAAAATAGGATTTAAGGGTTAACCCAAGCATGCTATGTACATGAATGCAATGCATGAATGGACCATTTTTTTCTTTTTTTTTTTCTTTCTTTTTTGCCTTTACTTTTATAAAACCAAAACCGAACCATAACAATAGAACAAAACTGAACCATATAAACTGAACTAAAATCGGACCAAAGACTGAATCAAAACAGAAAAAAAAATCTCCAGAACTGAATCTTCGGCCCCTTATACCTTCAACTTTCATGTGCAGGGTAAGAAAAAAATTCTACCATAGGCTATGGTACACTAGACACACCAACAGGGGGTGGTCCAGGATGATCCTTCCCTCACAAACAAAGGATTTATATCCTTAAAGTTTAACCATAAGCAAGCATCCTCTTGCTTAACATGGGTTTTGAAATGGACTTGGGCCTATACACACATTGGGTTTATGCATAGGCCTAGGTTCATCTCAACTACCATTAGAACTTATGGTTTAGATAGTAAGGTTATAAATCCAGCACAACAAAAACCTACGGGGTACCTAGGGTTGAAATCTATGGCTCATGGGCTTCATTGGGTAGGAAAAGGGTCACCCATGTGAGAGCTTGTCTATTAAGCACAACAGCCGGAGCTGTGGCTCTTTTATATACTCGAAGGTATGGGCATGGGGTGCTAGCATTCACTAATTCGTCATAGCTCGAGTAGAACTATGGTCTCCTTGGCTAGTACTAACGGGGCTAAAAGGGTAAGGGTGATCCGTGTGATAGTGCAGTGCAATGTAAAAAGTTTAACAGAGGAATAATATTAGACTAATAGAAACATGTTGGAGTAACTATCCATTTAGTCCCCAGTGGAGTTGCCAAACAGTGGGGCAAAGGGGGCGTTAGGCGAAATATCATCCATTAGAATTATATAAAATGAACCAGGTAATGCCTAGGAAAGATGGTGGAGTCACAATGGTCTCACTTAAGTACCACCTCCTTAGATAGCATTTCCTAGACATGCGCTTCATACAATCCTAATAGAATCAAACCACTGGTAAGTACCGTCTTCCCATAACACTACCACGGTACTAAGGATTTATGCCACGAAGGCATAGATAGATAGGAGTCGCCACCCGGGTAATAACCGGGACATATTCAGTGTTTCTTCCGAGGGTCATGGATGGCAACTTACTCCTTGCAGAGTTTTCACAACCGTCATTACCATAGCCCAATGTCTAGGTTCGGGATAGTGGGTACATAAGGGGAAGGTGTTAGGCACCCCTTACGCCTGGTCTAACCTCGTTAATTTGAGTGTCAGTCCTCTAATAATGTTTCTATAAGTCTTATTTATTATTCTTTTATTAAACTTTATCTTAAAAAATGCAATTCTAATCCTACACATGCAAGTAATTCACAAAAGGGTTATTGTTTACACACAATTTTCATGCACAAGTAATTCCTATCTATGGGGTTGCTAATTATTTAAATGATATTTACCAGATGATTAAAATTAAATTATTATTGAGAATTTAATTTACAAACAAATTCAATTTCAAATAACCATACGTTTCTATTTAACCTAATTAATTAATTTTCACTAAGTTACCCTAAGGATAATTGAACTAAGTTAATTATGTACATGTGTAATTTATTCTAATATCACATAAGGCCCAAACAATCATAACCTAATAAAGATTTCTAACATGCAAATTTATTTTACAATTACCAAGTATTAAATTAAATTTATTTTACATACCAATGTTAGTTTAATTTACATACAGGATTAATTTTAATTTATATAGTATTTATTTAAATTAATTATATGCAAAAGTCGGTTAAATTAAAAACAAAGTTAATTTTAATTTACCAAATAAAAATTCTATTATTACTACAATTTCATGCTAATGATTATTCGAGGAGTTTAGAGCTACTTACCTGTTGGTAAATGTAGTTGCCATTGGGGCAAGCTACCCTTAAAAAAGGGTCTTCTCTTCTAGTATGGCAATGATATCCCTGGCTTACTCCCATTTAGCTCCATGTAAGCTCCACGCAAATGCCCTCTTTGGCACTTACTTTAGTGCTACTTACCAATTTTGTTTGTAATAAAAAATAAAGAAACTAAAGAAAATAAAAGAAATAAAGAAAATATTAATAACAATTTACATTGGATTCTAATTCTAGTCTCCTAAAGGGTTAAGATTCCTAATTAGTTACAACTACCTAATGGTCTAAGTCTTCTAACATGATCCAAACACTTCATAACACTTCTTGAATTAATAAAACGTAGAAAAATAGATCAAATATCAATTAAAACCCAAGAAAATACAAGAACATGTATAAATATACAATTTTCAAATTCTGGCAGATTAATGGTAGCAAGAAATCCTATTTTTTAAATATAGTTAAACATGCCTAAAAATCATAAAAAAATTACTAAAGATAGCCTACATATCATACAAGATCATAAAATTTATAAATCAAATAAAACCCTAGCTGAATAGTCTACATATATCGTAAATTTTCTAAGTGATAGAATCATACTACTTTTTTGTAAAATTCATAACTCATTAACCACAATAGATATGAATGCAAAACCAATTGAAAAAGATTCATAAGATTCTGAAATTAATTTTAGACACTAGATTTACACAAAAATATTAAGAAACAAGGGAGATATGTGCTCCACAAGTTGGGTATCTTGCAAATCGGATTTTACAGGAACCCTAACTTCAAACAGCCATAACTTACAAAATACAAAAGCTTTTTCAGTGATTCTTGAGCCTAAAATTAATAGAATTTCATGAAGAATAGGAATATAATTTTCGTAAAGTTTTACAGATTCAAAAAATAACAAAAAATAATAAAAACTTGAGAGATAGAAAACTGAATATGTGCAGAATTGTTTATCCCCTCAAATTAAACATGATTGCATGATCTATATGAACATATAAAATAAATTTAAAACAAGGAACATAGAATTAAACATTACATGGCATAGATCTTGAAAAGAAGATAAAAGAACTAACTTTTAAGAAGTATCGTTAAAAAAAGAAAAGAAGAACTGAAAGAATTTTGGCTATTTTCTCTTTATTTTTTTTTCTTTTTTTGTCTTCTCCCCCACCTTTTTTTTCTCCTCTTTTCTCCTTTTATTTTTTATCAGTGGGGTATTTATAGGGTTTTGGGAGAGAGGTATGATAGAGTTTGGAGTCCTAGGGTGATAAAGTTCAGATAACTTAAACAATTAGCATTGCAGAATTTGGGTGAGACTGAGATATGGATGAGGTGTTTCAACCAATAGGAAGAGAGGTGAAGGGGAAGGCACCAATAGAAAGTGAGGAAGTGGTGTAGTAGGGTTTGGTTTCCTAGAGTGATAAGGTTTAGATAACTTAAACAACTGGGATTGAGGAAATTGAGTGAGATTGGGATATGGGTAAGGTGTTCCAACCAATAGGAAGAGAGGGAAAGGGGGTGGCACCAATAGGGAGTGAGGAAGAGAGTGGGGCCAATGGGGAAGAGAGAGTTTGTATGGGAGAGGGATAGAGAAAAAGATAATTTTTTTATTTTAATTTTTTTAAAAATAAATTAAATAGGTCATATTTAAAATTCCTAACTAGGCTTTCTTAGACCCATGGGGCCCAATTAAACTTAATTAGGTTTATTTAAGAACTACCCATATTAAATTTAAACAAAACAAGATTTTATTTAAATTAAATTAATTTCCCAAAAAAATATTTTTTTTTCAAGATCATGCCACGGTATTAATAATTCAGCTCCATGCCTACAATTACTTCTTACAGTTATATAATTTTTCATCATTCGGTTTCCCACAGCCTCAATGCACATACTCATCACAAAATAAGGGTCTACACATTCTTTACGTTTCTCATTAGACCCATTAAATATTTACTAATTGAAGGCCAAATAAGATATCTCTAGTAGATGTAACTGGGTTTGATTAGAAGTAAATCAACAACTGGTATACAAATCGGAGGAAGTGGCACTAGAAGCCATCGAACAACATGCATTTTACTATCTTGGGTAGTCTATGAACCTTTTTCATGAATGATTGAAAACTGTAGTTAGGGATTTTTCCTTTTAACTTTGGCTTGTTTTTGTACATTCTTGGAAAAAACTCTCTTGCTGGTGCATGCCAAATGAAATTCTGATGTCTAATTACCAAAAATAATTTTTTGTGTAAACAAGTGGGAATTAAAGACATTATACCTTTAATGGCATCATTAGCAATTGGTTCAATAAGCTTTTGAGCATTAAATCAATATTTCCATGCTTTGAATGGCTTGCCAAGAAGCATCTACAATAACAGAATAATCAATAAAATTGCATAAAGAAACACTATCGAAATGCCATTGATGATAGCAATCTTTCATTGAAATGGGTTGAATCATAAAAAGAGAAAACCATGTTTTTGAATGTGTAATAATCTTCAGAAAAGAGAATTATGAGTAATAATAATAATAAATAAAAAGAAAAAAGGAAAGCTTATGATTCGGTTGGTTAATGAAGAAGAAAAAGAGAAAGGGAGAGGAAAACATTCATTGTTCCATTGAAATCATCGATGAGAAGGTTTTGAGAGATTTTTTTTCAAAGTGGGATTAAGTATTATAATTAAAAATTATTTTAATTGAATATTTAATGACAGGTCAACCATATTTAATGTTGTTAACAAAAAGGTTTTAGTTTGCTAACCATGTAAAAACATAGGATCTCTTTGTTACAAATTTAAACTAAGACCTGATTTGAAAATGCGTGAAACTGCAGAGCACTTTTTTGTAATTTTCTCTAAAAAATATAAAATTTGGGAAAATATTTATCTTATTAATAATATAGATTTTATAATAAAATAAAATAATTATTAAATAATTATTAAAAAATGAATTAAAAGAAGAAGAAGAAGAAGAATGGAACCTAAGGATTTAGATGTAGTGGTGCAATTGATTGAAATTTGATGTGATGGAATAGCATCCTGAATATCCGAATGTGTGGAACCTATTATAATACAAACATTGCCCATTTAGGATTAGTATTGCACCTTTTTAGGGAGAGATTCTGAATTCCATTCTAATTGTACTTCCATTAAGATAGGAATCTGCAATAATCACGCTCCCAAATCTAAATAGGAGTTTACTCGATGCCTATATAAGGGACTCAAGGCTCTACAGTTAGATATGTTGTTCTATCTGGTCAATTTAATATCTTTAATCTTAGTTTCAATTACTGACTTAAGCATCGAAGAGGTTATCCAAAGTAACCTAACTAGTGTTCTCAATCTTATAGGTCCATACCCATAGGAAAAATCCAAGAATAACATCAGTGGCGCTTTTTGTGGGAAATGACACAAAAAGCTATCTCTCCCTCTCTACTTCTACCAAAAAAATTTATTACCTTTAAAAGAATTTCTAAAAGAGTCCCAAACATTATTTTTGCATAAAATCTCCAAACGATACAATGCCTGCCAAAAAGCCAACAACTATAAAGAATTCAAGGTGTCTATCCATTTATAAAGAGCCTAAGGTGTAAGTTTACTATAAAAGGTGTCATCAAGCCACCTAAGGCATAAGTGTGACCAAAGAGGTATTGATAGACCATACAAAACATAAGTCCGGCCAAAGAGGTATGGACAAGCTACTCTAGGTGATAGCACATGAACAAAAATATTTAAGGCAATGATTTGCCCAAAAAAATCTCAAAAGGCTCTATCACATGGCTAGAGCTCTATTATCTAACACACTGTGTAATATTGAATCCAAAGATTCATACTTGAGGGAGACTAATGATACAGTAGCATCCAAAACACTCGAATGTATGGAATCCTATTCCAATACAAACATTATCCACTTAGGATAAGTATTCTACCTTATTAAGGATTCCAAATCTCACTCTAATTATACTTCAACTAAGATAGAAATCTACTATGATCACACTCCCAATCTAAACATGAGTTTATTTGATGCCTATGTAAGGGGCTCAAGGCTCCATAGTCAGGTACGCTATTCTATCTAATCAATTCTGAGTCTTTAATCTCAGTTCCAATTACTAACTTAAGAATCTGAGCGACTATCTAAGGCAATCCACTCGATATTCTCTCTTGTCTTGCATGCCATACCAACAAGAAAAATCCAAGAACAACATCATGAAGTAAAAAAAGGAACACTTGAAAAATGTGATGTTAGACTGATAATAAATCTAGAGATATAAGCAATTGAAGAACAAAAGATTAAAAATATTTAGAATATTTTATATCATTCTCATCATCCTTCTTTTCAAAATTTTTAACAGTGTGGCTCTTTTTTATTTATGAATTATGATAATAAATGTGGGAGCATTTGTATGTATGTAGAAGGAGTGTCAAAGGCACTTAAAAATATAAAATGATAAAGTTAATTAAATTTATATGCCTAAATAATTAAAAATGATCTCAACAAGCCAATGGGTTTTAGCTCAGCGATATAAAGTCATTTCTAGCATTGTGAGGTCTTGACTTTGAGTCTCGAAGCCATTTGCATCAGGAAAAAAAAAAAAAAAAAAAACTCAACTTTATAATATATATATATATATATATATATATATATATATATATATATATATATATATTCAAAGCCTTTCGATAAACTTTTAGAAGTTTTGATTAAGTTTACATTCCAAATTAAGTTGAAACTCTCAAAAATTAAGAAGTTTATATTATACTAAAACTTTCTAACAAGAATTTTGATAAACCTTAAGAAGTGTTGATTAAATTTATATTTCAAATTAAATTGAAATTCTCAATTGTAAGAGTTTTAACTTAACTAAAATTTCAAAATTAAGAGTCTAACTAAGAAACTCTAAAAGAAGAATTTTCTATCATACTAAAAATCTCTATGGAACTTTCATAAAAAAACTCTCTAAGGAACTAAAAAAAAATTCTTTAAAATCCATGTTCTTTAATTTACAATTATATATATATATATCGCCTTGTGACATAAACTTAGAAATGACTTACAAAATTAAGTTATTGACTTAATATTGTGCTTAAAAAATTGCCACCTAGCATAGAATTTAAAAGAATTGCTAATGAAATTATTTTAACATTTAAAATTAAATGCTATTTATCTTTATTTTTTTAGAAAATACATGTCCAACTTTCAAGTTCGAAAATTTCTCACATAATTTGTTACGAACCCGTCATTAAAAATTATGATTATCTAGACAATTGTTTTAAAAATACAAAGGCATTTCTTGTTTGTTAGTAGTTAAATTGCCAATTTGTTGATTTATAATTATATGATTAATTTCATGGCCTTACAAAATTTGAAAGCAATTATAGCTTTTCCATTAGACAATCAAAATTTCAAAATTGATCAAATTACAAAATTTGAAAGCAATTATAGCTTTTCCATTAGACAATCAAAATTTCAAAATTGATCAAATTTTCAAAATTTTGAAAGTCTTTTCCATACATAGTGATTGCAAATTATCAAAATTTCAACTATCAAATGATCCGAAGAATGAGGTATATAATTAATTTTATAAATTTTCAATAATTTATATAGTTAGTTGAATGCTGTTTTAAAAAATTCAAAATATTGTAAAAAAATTGAAAAGAAAATTATAAACAGTGAGATGCATAAAAGAATCAATTTTAAAAGAACAATGTGAAGATATCGAAAAAAAAAAACAGTAAGCAGGAGAAAAAAAATAAAGATCATAAGTTAGAAAATGATTACGAATTTATATATATATATATTTTTAAATTATTTCTTGAATATTAGTATAGTATTTAAGATAATATCTTTGAGCATATTTTATTTTGGAGGAATATTTGAGCATACTTATTATTATTATTTTTTTATGATAAGTATATCTTTTTATATCATATATGGTCTTTTTTTTTTAAATTGCATTTATACCATAATGATATTATATTGTTACATTCTTATAAAAGAATATTTAGAGAAATATAATTAACAATCATTTAAGAAATGAAATTTTAATTTTATTTGAATAGATATATAATTATTCAAAATTTAATATAAATTTATATTGCATTTATTATACTTAACAAAATAATATATACGATTTTAAAAATATAAATATAGAAATAAATATTAAATTAAATTATTAAAATAAAATAATAAATAATCTACACAATACACAAGTAAAATGACTAATTGTTTACTAAAAGTGAAACATATAAAAGCAGATCATTTTTCATTTTGTAATGTATACTTACTATTATATTTTTTTAAAATGCATATTTTTTTGATATATAAATTATTAAAAGAATTATAAATAATAAACTTGTGAATGATTTTCTCTATAATTAATTTTTATTAAAAAAATGTTGATTTTGAAATATTTAGAGTTGTTTGCAAACAAAGAAAATATAAATAAAATTATAGTCCACTCGACTCAATTGAGAAATAATAAGTTTATAATTCCACCATAAATGTAAAAATTGTGTCATAAACAAGCTAAAATATAAAACATGTTGGTAATAATAGAAAAGCGCCTTGTATAGTTTTGCATCCTTTTTAGTATGGGTCTAAGGTTAAGCTTGTTACAACAGAACCCTTTGTTTTGACACTATTAGTAAAGTAAGACTTTTTTGTTGACACCATTAAATATGGCTGATGTGTAATTAAATGTCAATTAAAATAAATTTTAATTATAAATGTAGGTACCGCTTAAAATAAAAAAATAAAAAATAATTCATCTTCTTCCTTTGCTTGCCCTCATTCTTCAAGACCTTATGCGACTATGCCTTCTTTCTTTTCCTTTCCCATTAAACCCATTAATATACTGTTTGGCTTGACTACTTACTTTTAACTTTTGTCTTAAATGTATTTTTTAATTTATATGTTAATTTAGAAATAAGTAGTTAATTATTTGGTAAAATTACTTAAAATTAACTTTTACATAATTTAAGTATTTAGTTAAAAGGTGATTAAAAAGAAACTTAATTTGTTAAAATGACTAAAAAGAATATATCATTGAGTTTTATGGTTATTAGAATGCGGATAGAGTTATATTTTTAAAAATTATTAGGATAATATAGTCATTTACTCGGTGAAAGAGTAAACAACCTCTAAACATCCTCTAAATATTTGCTAATTGAAGGTCAAATAAGATAGCTATAACAGATATAACTTGGTTAGATCAAAAGTAGATTAACAATTGATTTATAAATTAGAGGAAGTGGCACTGTAAGCCATTGAAGAACATGCATTTTGTTGTCTTGGGCAGTATATGAATCATTTTTCATGAATGAGTGAAGACTGTAGTTGGGATTTTTTTTTTTCCTTTTTAACTTTGGCTCTTTTTTGTATAATTTTTGATAAAACACTCTTGCTAATGCATGCCAAATGAAATTCTGATGCTTAATTTGTGACACTCCTTATCTGTTTACAGTGTAGCCGAGCAAGGTGTGCTACATTCGGTGCTGGAGTACCTTATCTTATCTTACTTTATTCTTTTAATAATTTTTAGTCTCGTTATATTTCAAAATCAATTATATTCTAATGAGAAACTAACGGAGTTTCCCCTATTCTATTACCGTATGACGTGTTTTACTATTCACCTATTCAAAAATTTCTACAATATTTTCTAATAATAATCTCATTCATATCCATCATAACCATCTCATCATTTCAAATATCAGATATGTATTTCAATTCCACATTCAATTCTTGCAACTCATATTCAAACGTATCCACTCATGAACAATCCATATATAAAAATATTCAAATTTCATTAATTTACATCAATGTACAATTTGATTACAAAAATTTATAATTTACATCATATACAAATGTAGCTCCATAAATTCATAATTTATATTAAAAAACTTTATGAATATTTATAATGTACAAAATATATTAATATGACCTATATGGGCCCTATCTACATGCATTGCTGAGGAGGTGACAACTTGAACACTTCTGCAAATCCAGACTCTAAAATCCTAGTCTAATGTCCACTGAGATTTATCTTCAGTACCTACGCGAGGGAAACAATCCATCGCACTAAGCATTTCTACTTAGTGGTGCAATAATGTAACAAAGAAATAAAATATACGAATAAAGATGAAAATAGAGCATAATTTGTGCAATTAAGAATTATTTTGATTTCATATGAAATTTCTAATATTAACTATCTTTTATCCTTTTTGTTCCTCTTTGGAAGCGCTTAGTTTATAAATTTACAGTAATAATATACAATATACAAATTAATAAAAATATTGAATTTATATTCATCTTATTATAGAAGATGCATTTGTAATATTTATTTAAGTTATATTTATTTTGCTAATCTTTTTATCACTTCACTCAACACTTTCTAAGTGCTTTGGATCGTTACATAATAAATAAAATTTTTATAATTAATCTAGTTCATTTTAGTTCCTTTTCACTCATTTATTTAATTTCCATTATTCTTAACAAATTTCACAGCCCAAGTAACCTATGACAGGTTGACTAAATTGGATAAGCGGGTAAACTAGCATTGGACACTCTCGTGTCGTGGGTCGTCATACCATGGGATGCATAACGTCAACCACGTATGCAATCAATATAGCTAGCACTGGACACCGTGGTGTCTCGGGCTGTCATACCATGGGACGCAAAACGTCAACCACGTATACAATTAATATGGCTAAAAAGCTATGGTAAAACATAATCGGACATATAAGTCATAAATGCAGGCATAAAGCCTTACGCAATACTGCCAAATCAATCCCCAATTGGCATGCTGTAGACACCATATTTTGGACGAGCTCTAAATGCATAGCCAATCTCCCATTTTAATGTTCTATCTGATCTTTGCCAGTTGCCTAGCGCTAAGTTATGATCTGAAGATAAATGATAAATTCAATCACATAAATCCCAAAGTACTTTCCAATCTCTCCATTGACCTGATCTATTTTAATTTCATCTTCAGACCTCCGAGCCATCTTCGTATTTTCTCTTTCTGATCTTTTGGTGTTCAAAATTCTGAATTGTGTGAAATTCCATGATCAAGTATCTAATCAAGTCATCATTTTGTCTGATCCCTAAGTATGTGATCTTGAAATAAATGTCTAGGACTTGATTTCGAATTGTCGATGTTTCTAAGGTTTTTCGATTCCATCATTGCGAATAATGTTTTTCAGATCTCTTTAAGCAGTCATGTTTTATAACCGATCTCAAGCTCTGGAATTAGCATTCATACTTAATGGGGATGTTTTCCCGATCTCATCAAGAATGAATCACAAAAACAATTTATTTCAAAGTAAAAAATATACAAGTCATTCGATAGGAGGGTCTCCCCTAACCTGCTCTTCAGGTACATTTTCAGTTTTATCATTCCCTCTCTCCTCTCTCTCAGGATCCTCCTCGCTATCATCTTCAGCTCTTGAGATGTGCTCCTCCATCCAGGAGAAGTCTTCCTCAGGATAGCGCTTGACGAGCTCAGCCAGAAGATCTCCATGAGCATTCACATAGACACCAGCCTCTCTCGCTAGGGCCTCTTCTTCTTTCACTTTGATCTCTTCATTAAATCGAGTGAGATTAGCAGATCGGCAGGCCCTAGCGTCTTCAAGTTCCGCTCCAGTTTAGCTATCCTTTCTTCGTAAGACTTCGTTCGATCTTTTATCTTGGCGATGTGGTTCTGGGTAGTTGAGAGTTAGGCTTTGGTGATAGTTGTGTCCTGTACCACCTTCAAAATCTCCTGTCTCAATAGATGAGCCTTTTCTCTGATCATATGCTGGTTCACAATAGTCTCCAAACCCAAGCTCATCGTCTGAGTTAGGAGATCATCAATGCTATCCTGAGCCATCCTGTTTCGGTCTTCTTGAAAACAGATAGTAGCACCTAGGACCTTAGCTAGATCAGGATTGCCCCGAACTGAACGATTCATTTTCAGAGAATAGATAAGGACTTGAGGGAGGTTCAGAAGGAATGATCTTTACCTCTGAGTTTAGCTGTTCTGGAGGTTGGAACGAAGAGCTCGATACTTTTACCAAGTCCTACCTCAGAGTTTGAGCAGTAGCAACAACAACTTTCATCCTCGCACTTTCTGGGTGAGCTCCCTCTTTTGCTTGCGGCTCTCCTTTGCACTCTCGCCTCCCGCCATGCCTGCACAGAGAACAAGTTAGTGAGATCACCAATGTAATGGCCCAACCCACTAGTGATATTGTCCGCTCTGGGCCAAAGCCCTCACGGTTTTAAAACGCGTTACTAGGGGTTACAAACCATCAACTTATAAACCCAGCATCTCTCCCGTGTTTTGCCGATGTGGGATTTGCCTAGGGTGTTACAATCCACCCCCCTTATGGGACTCAGCGTCCTCGCTGAGGTTTGCCCCACCATCGTTCAAGGTTGCACGCGGAGCGGCTCTGATACCACAAATGTAATGGCCCGACCCACTAGTGATATTGTCAGCTCTGAGCCAAAGCCCTCACGATTTTAAAACGCGTCACTAGGGGTTACGAACCATCAACTTATAAACCCAGCATCTCTCCCGTGTTTTGCCGATGTGGGATTTGCCTAGGGTGTTACAACCAAAGTTAAGAGACTAAGGATCTAGATTATACTAATCCCGAGGTCGAGGTCAGAGAGTTACAGCTTATAGTCCTCACGAGTGATCACTTGCATCATCCACCATTTCAGTTCGGCCATGACCACATCCAAACATGAATATCTATGAGCAGTCATCTAATCCTTCAAGTCCTTCACCATGGAGTCCTCATCTTTATTTAGGGCGATTTTCTTTGGTACTGTAGGAACTAAATATTGCCAACTGCATGGAATACCTTTAAAGCCATTTGGGTCCTTGCTGCTAAGTATGATAAATTGATCTTTCCAGTTCTTCAACGAGGAAGGGAGATCGGTGAAGAGCCTGTAGTTTGGGTTGGCTTGGAAAAACCAATATTCATCATCTTTTCGTTGAGCAAGCCTATGCAATTCAGTAAAAAACCTTCATTGTGGGCTCGAGCTTTTTAGCTCAGCATAAACCTCTGAAGGCCACTAGAGTTCTGAAGGAACGGAAGCGTGAAAAACACAAGTTTATACCATTGAATTCAAAAATTTTCACCTAGGGTCACATGCATCATGCAAGATTTATTTTTATCTATTTGATTTCAATGATAAACAACATATTAAAACTCTTTTAATATGTTTTTGGATCTGTATTTGCCATTTGAGATTTTAAAATTAATTAGATTAATTTTAGAACCCTAGATTAAATCAAGAACGATTACACTAACCTCTTGATGCACTGCAGCGTATCTGTGCCTTTGAGATTCGTCTTCAGGACACCAATGTTGTCCCTCTAGCTTGTCCACACCAAGAACACCTATGGCAGCCCTTGAACAGCTTCTAAAGCCTTTTCTATTAATTAGAAATTCAAGTTCTGCCTTTTAAGAGATTAGAGATGTAAACAGGACACTAGAAACAATTTTTAGTGTTCTTAATTCAAGAGATTGATGGCTAATCTCTTTGAATTGATGAGAGATGAAGAAGAATAGAGGGAGGGCTGCAAAATGGAGTGACCAAGGAGTGTGGCTGCTGGTTGTATTTTATTTTCTTATAACAACACTTAAATAGCTAGGTTAACACATTAAACCCTTGCCACATGTCACCCTTTGATTAGCTCTAGGTTTAAGTGACCCAATCACATTGTGCCAAGTGTCAAACCTATATGTAATCTTGATTTTAATCATCTTACATGATTAAAAAACATTTGGCAAGCTTATGTGTTATGCCATGTGTCACCATCTCATGGTGCCACGTGTCACACTGCAAAATGACCAAAATGCCCCTGTGTCTTAATTTTGAGTTCTCAACCCAAAATAATTATTTTTCTTCTTCTAATTAATTTATATCAAATATTAATTAATTAATTAATCTCTATTAATTAATTTCTCATTAATTAAATTCATATTTAAACACTTTAAATATAAATTTAACTTATATTATACATCCAATAATCTAGATTTGGTTTCAAGTCATGCTAGGGACTTTGCAAACTAATTGCAAACCAATTGCAAACTAAACCTATTTAATTAATCAATTAAACTCTTTAATTAATTAATTAATTAAATCATATTTAATTAGGTGATAACTTGTGTATGTGTGTGACTTACTAGGCTTATCACTAATTGGCAATGAGACATGATATCAACTCTTAATATCATCAGAACTCTTTCTTACCATAAATGATTTCTCTAAATCATTTTATGAACCTCATAGACCATGGTTAACACCTAGCATAGCATGCCATGGCCACCCAAATAGTAATAAGGTTTACCTTAAATGAACCTATAA
Source organism: Hevea brasiliensis (assembly GCF_030052815.1). Lineage (NCBI taxonomy): Eukaryota > Viridiplantae > Streptophyta > Magnoliopsida > Malpighiales > Euphorbiaceae > Hevea > Hevea brasiliensis. Next base: position 14,624,875 of record NC_079510.1, read on the forward strand.
TCATATGTTACCATGCACTAGAATCTCTTTGTTACAAAATCCCAACTCAAGCTGGAGTCATAGTTTATGTCAAACTCCATTTGCTATGAATATTATGTTCTCTTTTAATTCAAGTTCTTGATTAAAAAGATTTTTCTCATCAGAAACTCTTTTCTGAATAAATCTATCTGTCCTGGCCAGGAACTTGAAACATCAAGAACAATTAAATGAACATAGGATTTTATCTATATTTACTTAGAGGAACAGATTCCATCTTGATCAACACCTACCTCCATATATAACTAGTAGGAGCCAACACATGCCCATATACCCATACACAGTATAAGTATGAAAGCAGTATCAAACTCAAACTACCTATATACAAGATAACTGTGCTATCTCAGGTCTAAAGATTATATGCATTGATATGATTTATGACAAAACATTGACAAGAGTAAACTCCATGTGCTTGTCATAAGTGCCACTGGTTCGGCCTACTTATCATTTATAAGTGCCTATCATGTTTGTTATATGGCATGAGACTCACCATTCCATCTTATTTATATCTCATATAAATAACTTGGGAACAAACATGAATACAATCTTTCTGGATAAGTCATGTCCTTATTATGAAGTATCCTCGATTGTGAACCTATTTATGATACTTCGTGCTAGAAATATTGTCACTCATATTCTTAACAACTTAAGAATAATATTTCTAACAAAATATCAATGGACCTTTTCTATTACATATAAATATATTATGTAAACGGAAAAGTGGAAATGCCTTTTATTAATAAAAAATATGTATAAGATACATACTAAATGATATGCTCTAGGGCATACTACTAACAATCTCCCACTAGCACTAGAGCCATTCATTACAATATCTTAGACCTATCTTCTCAAGATATCGGTCTAAATGAGTCTGTGACATAGGCTTAGTGAATGGATCAGCTGGATTTTCAGCTGATGTTATTTTCTGCATGGCTACATCGCCTCGCCCAACTATTTCTCTGATAATGTGGTAGCGCCTTTCTATGTGTTTGGATTTCTGGTGAGACCTTGGTTCCTTAGCCTGTATGATTGCTCCATTATTGTCACAGTGTAGTGGAACTGCTGACTCAATGGAAGGAACTACTGTAAGTTACATCACGAACTTCTTTATCCAACGACTTCCTTTGCGAGATTTGATGCGAGAATATACTCGACCTACGTAGTGGAATCTGCAGTCGTGCATTGTTTGGAACTCTTCCAACTGACTACACCTCCATTACAAATGAACACATATCCAGAGGTAGACTTTCTATCATCGATATCTGATTGGAAATCAGAATCAGTATAACCATCCAATTGCAAGTCTCCACCTCCATAAATCAAGAATAAATCCTTAATTCTTCTCAAGTGTTTAAGAATATTCTTGACAGCTATCCAGTGTTCCAAACCTGGATTGGATTGATACCTGCTAGTCAAACTAACAGCATATGCAATATCCGGCCTAGTACACAACATTGCATATATTAAATTTCCAATAGCCGAAGCATATGGAATCCTGGCCATCTTATCTCTTTCTTCAGGTGTCTTTGGAGACATCTCTTTAGAAAGATGGATACCATGTCTCACTGGTAACAATCCTCTCTTGGAATCAAGCATGTTAAGCCTCTTTAACACCTTTTCCAAGTATAGACTTTGGGATAAACCAATTATTCTTTTCGCTCTATCTCTATAGATGCGAATTCCAAGAATATAGGTTGCCTCCCCTAAGTCTTTCATGGAGAATGTATTTGACAACCATACCTTTATAGTCGTCAACATACCTGTGTCATTACCCATCAACAGTATGTCATCCACATATAAGACAAGGAAAGTGATAGCACTGTCACTAACCTTCTTATATACACATGGCTCATCCTCATTTTTGATAAAATCAAAGGATTTAATGGCTTCATCAAAATGGATGTTCCAACTCCTCGAAGCTTGTTTCAACCCATAAATGGATCGCTTTAGCTTGCATACCTTGGAACCATCTTGGGATTCAAATCCCCTAGGTTGTTCCATGAAAATGTTTTCTTCAATGTATCCATTGAGAAAAGGCTGTTTTGACATCCATCCGCCAAATCTCATAATCATAGTATGCAGTATTGCTAATAAAATCCTAATTGATTTAAGCATGGCAACAAAGTAGAAAGTCTCCTCATAGTCGATTCCTTGCCTTTGGCGAAACCCTTTCGCTACTAGCCTTGCCTTATAGGTCTCTACCTTTCCATCAGAACCAATTTTCTTCTTGAAAACCCATTTATTCCCTATAGGTATAATACATTCAGGTGGGTCAACAAGATCCCAAACTTGATTCTTATACATGGAATCAATCTCGGATTTCATAGCTTCAATCCATTTTGAAGAGTCTATATCTGATATAGCTTCTTCATAGGTAAGTGGATCATCTCCATGATCTACTTCTTTATGAGTAGACAACTCTTGTTCTTCTTCATGAAGAAAACCATATCTCACTGGTGGGTGAGATACCCTGGTTGTTCTACGAGGAACAGCTGTAGATGTTTCATCAACAGGTATTGGTTGACTAGATGGATCTATATCCATCGATGCATTGGTTGGTCAGAATTCTCCAATTCTAACTCTATTTGCCTTCCTTTGCCTCCTTCTTGAACAAATTGTTGTTCAAGAAATGTGGCATCTCTACTTATCACAACCTTTTGTGAAGTAGGCAAATAAAATTAATATCCAAAACTATCTTTTGGATATCCAACAAATCGACCTTTTTCTGATCTGGTCTCCAATTTATCGGTGTTGACTTTTTGATATAATTTGGACAACCCCAAATCTTAACATGCTTAAGACTTGGTTTTCTTCCATGCCATATCTCATAAGGTGTGGAAGAAAGCGATTTTATGGAATCCTATTCGAATATACAAAGTGATTCTAATGCAAATCCCCAAAAGAAGATTGGCATATCAGTATAGCTCATCATACTACGTACCATATCCAATAGGGTACGATTTCTCCTTTCAGATACACCATTCAGCTGTGGCGTTCCTGGAGGAGTCAGCTGAGAAACAATGCCATGCTCTCTCAAGTATTCATCAAATTCAGTACTCAAATATTCACCTCCACGATCTGATCGAAGAGCTTTAATATTCTTTCCTGTTTGATTTTCTACTTCAGATTTAAATTCTTTGAACTTTTCAAAAGATTCATGTTTGTATTTCATTAAATACAAATACCCAAACCTTGATTTATCATCAGTAAAGGTAATAAAATAATGAAAACCCCCTCTAGCCATTTCTTTAAATGGACCACATACATCACTATGTATTAGCTCCAAAATATTTTCAGCTCTTAGCCTTTGTCCAACAAAGGGTGATATAGTCATTTTACCCTGAAGGCAAGATTCACAAGTTGGAGTAGGCTCAGAGCCCAATGAGGATAGAATCCCCATTTTCTCCAATTTTGCAATCTATCTTCTGCAATATGACATAATCTTAAGTGCCAAATATATTTTGAACTTGAGTTGGTTTTCACCATGGCATTGCATTCTTTTAGATCACTTGCATTCAATTTGTGTTTGTCATTATTATCCAAATAATAAAGACCATCATTCATATAACCCAAACCAACATATTTATTTCCAAAATAAATATTGCAAACATCATCAGTGAACTGAAATTCATAGCCATTTCTAGTCAAACTAGATATGGAAATGATGTTCTTAAAAGCATCAGGTACATATAATATATTATCCAAACACAAAACATGTCCAAACATGTAAAAAGATTTAGATCCTATGGCTAAAGCTTCAACAGTTGAGCCATTGCCAATCCGGACTCTAATATCTTGAGAACGCAAGCTGCTACTGTTTGCTAGTTCCTGCATATCATTAGAAATGTGAGAACTGGCACCAGTATCTAAAACCCAAGCTGTAGATGAACTATGAGTATCATCAGAATCTAAATAACAAGATATGGACATACCTTTCGAAGGTGTATCCTTCTTGTCCTTCAGAGAAGCAAGATACTCTGGGCAGTTCCTTTTCCAGTGCCCATCCTTTTGGCAGTGAAAACACTTTCCTTTGCCTCCATCAGCTTTAGTCTTCCTTTTCTATTTAGCTATTTTCTTGGAAGGATCAGGAATCAGAGGTTTCTTTTTCCTATTGCCCTTCTTCTTGTTGGACTTTCCAGCAGAAGAAGATGTAACCAAAGCTACCTCTTTTCCTTTATTGCCTGGCATATTCTTTTGGGCAATAACCAGCATGTTGAGTAAACTAGCTAAGGTGCATTCCTGTTTAGTCATATGGAAATTTGTCACAAAATTCCCAAAAGACTCAGGAAGGGACTGAAGGATCAATGTAACACCCTCCCGATAACCACTCCGTACATCCTACTGTTCCGGTGACCGGTGTCGGTCTGGACAGCTAGAATGTCCGGAAAAATATTCAAACTAAAGTCAGGAACCATAATTAACTCAAATATTAACAAGAAAAATTTAGTAAAAATTTTAGAAATAAAATACAATCAAGTTAAGCAGTAGGTGCCCAGCGATGGGTAGCAGGAGGAAGTTGCGGTTCTCGCAACGAGGAGCCCTAGACCCGGGGGAAAAATTATAAAATAATTTTTGAGACTCCAGAGAAGGGTTATTGAGGTTCCTATGGCATTAGAATGCCAAGAAAATACCTAGAAAAATTTTTCAATCGGTACAGACAATTTTGACCCGTTAAGCCAAACGGAGGGCATTTTGGCCATTTCGCCTTCCGAGGTGATTTTTGGCCGACTTGTCCAGTTGAGTAAATAATTAATATAACATAAAATATGAATAAACATTGCTAGAAATTAAATTTGAAATGAGTAGTGAAAGAAAAGAAAAAGAAAATCCAAAATAAAGCAAAAATGACATCATTTAAAAATTTTGACCAATCACAAATTAAGCCATCAATTGACTAATAAATAAAAAGACAAAATGAAGACTAAATAACCACAAATTCCAGCAGCTTCTTCCTCATTTCAGCCGTAGCCCTTTCTTTCCCAAAGCCTTCCACCATTGTTACTCACTTTAAGCTTAAATTTCCTTAAAATCTCACCATATTTCCCATAATTAGCTTCATAAAAACTGAATATCTACCCTAGCTAGAGTGCTTGGAAGTAAAAAGGAAGCAAGAATCTTGAAGTTGGCAAGAAAGAGACTTGGCTAAATTAAGGTTAGTGCTACACTTTTGTTCTCCCTCTTTTAATTTTAGTTAAAACATCATTTTGAGCAAAGAGATTTTAAGAAATTGAAATAAATTACATGTGTTAAGGGCACTTTCAATTTTTGGCAGCCCTATGGGAAATTGAGTTTGATTGTTTAACAAACTTAGAGTGGTAGGAAATCATGGTTAAGGTATTAAAATGCATGAAGATTGAACTAAGTATGTTAGACAAGGTTTATGAGTAAATTTAGTTGAATATTAGGGTTTGGGAAGGTGAAATGGTGACTTAGCTTTGGAAATGGTTAGAGGACTTTTTAATGGTCAATTAGTGACCATTTTAGGTAGGTTGACCCTAATTAGAACTGAAAAATGGGATGGTAAAGTGAAAGTATAAAGCGCCTATGGACAGCGACATAGGGACTGAAATTTCAGTCCCTTTGCACTGCCATAACTTGGGCTGTGCTTGTCCAATTGATGTTTGGCCAATTGGACATGAAACTAGGCTTATAATGGCACATTTTTGCTGAAGAAACCATGCCCAAAAGACCAAAGCCAAAGGGTCAAAACTCAGCCACAATCCGGAACCCTGAAACTGCCTCTGCAGAATTTGACCAACTGTTCATTTGGCCATAAGTCACTGTAGATTTGGTCAATTGGTCTGAAATTTTTACAGCAACAAGTCAAGACATAGAAAAACAACTTTCATGAAGGAACCTACCCCAAATTATGGCCAGAACCCATTCAACCAAGTGACTCAAGTCACTGTTCATGCACTGTAGATATGGTAAAATTCTGCAGACTGCATATCCGGGCAGCTTGGGTTTTTGAGCCATATCTGGAGTTACAAAACTCCAAATGGAGTGATTCAAAAAAGGAAATTCAACTAGACAAAATAAGGAACAACTTTCAAGTTTTACATTTCTTCAAATTCCAACAGTAACAGTGTCCAATGGAACAGTGAAATTAGGGCACCAAAACTGAAATTTTCTGCTAGTGTGAGTTACACTTTGAAATTGTAAAAACACTTAATGCCAACAAGTTTTAAACACCAAATGTGGTATGTTGGGAGTGCCAAAGTCAATGTACACCTTTTTATTCTAAAAGTCAACATTTTTGTTGACCAATGATGAATAGTGACACCCAAAAAGTTGAAATTCACAAATTGACAAATTTAAAAGTTTCAAATGCCCTAGTATACCTAACAAGATTGGTTTGGATAGTTTGGCATGCCAATAGGGTTCAGTTAGCAGTACTGCACATGGCAAAAATGCCATTTTGTGATTTCATGGCTTTTAGCCATTCTGAATTTGTATTGAGACTTGGCCTTGTGCCTGATATTATTCTGACTTGTTAGCGCATTGCATGCCAGGAGATGCATATGTGACCGATGGTGTGACGGCCCGAGGTACTAGGTACCCAGCGCCAGTTTACCCGTTATCCAGTCCAGTCGTCTAGTGTAGGTTACTTGGGGCAACCAAATGAATAAAAGTGAACAAAGTTAATGAATTAATAAATATACCAAGATCAAACAAAGAAAGCATACATATTGTATACACATTTATTTTCTTGCTATTTTCTTCTATTATATTATTGCACCACTAAGCATTATTGCTTAGCGCGTTGCTTTTGCCACGCGTAGGTACTGGAGATCCCGATCGTGAGCCCAGTAGACCACGGCAGGTGAGTCCATCGGCAGTTACGCTTTCGATGTCCGTGTCACCTCACTACTGCGATTGCATCGGTAGGGCACTAGGTGTCATTTTGTCATTTTGATATTTTGTAGCAGATTTGTATTTTCTCATATGTATTTGAACTCATGTAATATATTTTGATGTTTATGTAAATAATGAAAGTTATGACTATGAATGCAAGATTTGAGCATGTATTTATTGCTTGTATATGAGAAATGAAAAGGTTGTTGAAACCTGAAACTGAAAATTTGTTGAAATCTTGATATTGAGTTTTGTGATGATATTGAAGTTGAGAATGAATGAATTTGTTATTGGAAGTGTTTTTAACAGGTTCCGAAGAACGGTTTTCTCCATTTTTAGCCGGTACTCCGCCGGATTTTCTGTAAAATTTTCGGAACCTTAAATGAACAATACTTTTGATAAATGGCTTAAATAAATTGTATTTCATTAAATTATATGCAAAAGCATTGTATAAATTAATTGAGGAATATTAGAGTGTGCCGATACACCGTGTGGCATTACTTACTCGGGTATACTGTACATGGGTAAGGGGTGTCACATTTAGTGGTATCAGAGCACGGTTTAGGCGTTTCTGGGCCTAGATTGATTCCATACCATGCATTGCATTTGTAAGAGTCGAGGTGACACTAATGCAGATCTGTTTATCTTTCTTATTTTGAATAGGATATGGACCCTTCATCACAGAGGGCAGTCGAGGAGGAAGTGGAGAGTCATGCTCCACCTGCAGCGGCTGAGACTGGGGGCATGAGAGAATCTGCTCCGCTAGCTCAAGCAGAGCCTGCTCAGCCTCCACAGGCCATGTTCCAACAAATGGCCGACTTCTTTAGGCAGATGGCCGGGGTAATGCCAGCACCACCACCACCACCACCACCAGCTCCACAGCAGAAATCACACCTGGAAAGGTTAAGAAAGTTTGGAGCAGTGGATTTCTATGGTAAGAGAGAAGATGACTCTGTTGTAGCCGAGAATTGGTTGAACAGAACGGGCAGAGTACTAAAACAACTTCACTGCACTCCAGAGCAAAATTTAGAAGCTGCCATATCTTTGCTACAAGATGATGCCTATGAGTGGTGGGACACGGTGTCTAGTGAAGTGCAGCCAGAAGCTGTAACTTGGGACTTCTTCCTCTCTGAGTTCAAGAAGAAATATGTGGGTACTGTATACCTAGAAGAGAGAAGAAGGGAATTTATTAATCTGAGGCAGAGACAGCTATCAGTGGCAGAGTATGAGAAAGAATTCGTCCGATTAAGCCGCTATGGAAGGGAGATAGTCCCAAATGAAGCTGAAAGATGCAAGAGATTCGAAGAGGGACTAAATGACAACATCAAGATCCAGCTCACTGCCTTGGGAATCACAGAATTTACCAAGTTAGTGGAAGCTGCCATAAAGGTTGAAAAAGTGAGAATTAGTGAGTGGACTAGAAGAGAGAGCGAGAAGAGGGGACCGGTCGGTCTAGTTCGGCTCTGCATCGTGGAAGAAGTTTAAGGGTCCTCCTGCACAGAGTTCGGGTCAGCCACAGGGTCAGGGTCAGTCTCAGGGGCCCAGGCCACAGTTCACCCCTAGGAGAGGTCAGTCCACACCATCAGTGGGCGCTCTCGAGGATGGGGTTCGAGGACCAGCCCGGCATCTTCTGCATGTCCACACCGCCGTAAATGGCATAAGGGAGTGTTGGAGAAATCGGTGCTTGCTTGAGGTGTGGGTCAACAGAGCATCAGTTGAGAAACTGTCCACGCAGAACCACTACAGCTGCTCCAACACAAGCAGACAGACCTGCTCCTGCACCACCAAGGGGTAGAAGGTCCGTAAATCCGGCGGTGGGACCATCTCGAGGCTGCATCGAGCGGCGAAGAAGGCGGATAACAGACCACCTGCCAGAAATTATGCCTTGAGAGCTCAGGAGGAGCAAGATGCCGGGCGTCATCGAGTGCGTTCTCCTCTACACTACACCTGTGCATGCATTGGTGGATCCAGGATCCACTCATTCCTACATTTGCATCAACCTACCCGTAGAAAGGGGGATATTGGTAGGGGAGAGTGACCAAGACATTCTGGTCACTAATCCATTGGGCCACAGTGTGGTAGTGAACAAAGTGTACAAGGGTTGCCCGTTAAGGATTCAAGGGTATGAATTCTTGGCAGACCTGATTGAGTTGCCCTTTCATGAGTTTGACGTGATTTTGGGAATGGACTGGTTGTCACGTCATCAGGCAATAGTTGATTGCAAATTGAAGAGGATTTCTCTAAAAACTTCAGAGGGAAATGAGATCACAGTTGTGGGGGAAAGGACAGATTTCTTGTCCAATGTCATCTCAGCCACTGTTGCAAGAAGAATGATGAGAAAAGGCTGTGAAGCCTACCTAGCACATGTGGTGGATACTAGGCAGGCTAAGCCAAATCTGAGTGACATACCCATAGTAAAAGACTTCCCAGATGTGTTTCCTGAAGAGTTGCCTGGTTTGCCACCAGAAAGGGAAGTCGAATTTGCTATTGAGACAACATCAGATCTGACACCCATTTCTATTGCTCCTTATAGGATGGCACCATCGAATTGAGGGAGTTGAAAACTCAATTGCACGAGGAGCTGGATAAGGGGTTCATACGCCCCAGTGTGTCACCATGGGGAGCTCCAGTGCTGTTTGTAAAGAAGAAGGATGGGACTTTGAGGCTATGTATTGATTACCGGCAGTTGAATAAAGTGACCGTGAAGAACAAGTATCCGTTGCCTAGAATTGATGATCTGTTTGATCAGTTGAAGGGAGCAGGAGTATTTTCCAAGATTGATCTCAGATCAGGGTATCATCAGCTGAGGGTGAAGGATGCAGATGTGCTAAAGACTGCATTCAGGACCCGGTATGGGCATTATGAGTTCCTAGTGATGCCTTTTGGCTTAACAAACGCACCAGCGGCATTCATGGACCTTATGAACCGTATCTTCCATCCACACTTAGATCGGTTCGTAGTGGTCTTTATTGATGACATTTTGGTGTATTCCAAGACCAGGGAAGAACATGATGAGCATTTGAGGATTGTTCTACAAACCCTGAGAGAAAAGGAGCTGTATGCTAAGTTGTCCAAGTGTGACTTTTGGCTGAATGAGATTGCATTCCTTGGACACATAGTGTCAGCTGATGGGATTAGGGTGGATCCCAAGAAAATAGAAGCAGTGATGGAATGGAAGCCTCCCAGAAATACAACTGAGGTCAGAAGTTTCTTGGGGCTAGCTAGGTATTACAGAAGATTTGTGAAGGGATTTTCCCTAATAGCTGCTCCAATGACCAAGTTGTTACACAAGAATGTCAGATTCGACTGGAATGACAAGTGTCAGACCAGTTTTGAGAAGTTGAAGGCTATGTTGACAGAGGCACCAGTGTTAACACAGCCAGTGTCAGGAAAAGACTTTGTGGTCTACAGTGATGCCTCTCATAATGGGTTAGGGTGTGTGTTAATGCAAGAGGGGAAAGTGATTGCCTATGCTTCCGCATACTAAGGCCACATGAACAAAATTACCCTACCCATGATTTAGAGCTTGCAGCAATTATCTTCGCATGAAGATATGGAGGCATTACTTGTATGGTGAAAAGTGCTACATTTACACAGACCACAAAAGCCTGAAATATTTGCCAACCCTGAAGGAGCTCAACCTTAGACAGAGGCGATGGATTGAGTTCCTGAAGGATATAATGTGTAATTGACTACCATCACAGGAAGGCAAATGTAGTTCTTGATGCTTTGAGCAGAAAATCCATCACGACTTTGAGATCATTGAATGCCCGTCTATCCTTGGTTCGAGATGGAGCTATTTTGGTTGAGTTGCAAGTGAGGCCAAACTCGCTGACAGATTTTAGATGGGCAAAGCGGATGAAAAGTTAATGGCTATTATGAGCAAGATCTCGGAGGAAAAGCAAGCGACTATGGGGTGAAAGCAGATGGGTGTCTGTACTACAAAGAAAGACTGTGTACCAAATGATGGGGAATTGAAAGCTAGTATTCTAAGAGAGGCACACACGGTGTATATGCTATACACCGGGAAGTACAAAGATGTATCATGACACGAAGCTTGATATTGGTGGCACAGTATGAAGAGAGATATCGGTGACTATGTGACTAAATGCTTGACATGTCGACAAGTCAAGGCGAACATCAAGTTCCATCGGGTTTGCTACAGCCTATCGCATACCGAATGGAAATGGGATCGGGTCACCATGGATTTTGTAAGTGGGCTACCTCTCACGAAAGAAACATGATGCGGCATGGGTGATAGTTGATAGATTGACAAAGTCGGCACACTTTCGCCGATTAAGGCGACTACTCACGGAGAAGTTAGCGGTGTATATCGATGAGATAGTTATATTGCATGGAATTCCACTTTCCATCATATCGGCCAGAGACCCAAGGTTTACATCGAGATTCGGAAGAAGTTACATGAGTCCTTGGGTACACAACTCCATTTCAAGATGACTTTCCATCCTCAGACGGATGGGCAATCGAGAAAGAGTAATCGGTAAACAATTGAAACCCATGAAATTGATACAATTATTGAATTGAAATGATAACAATAACCTGAAATACTTGTCAGGTCCTTGAGGATATGCTGAGGAGTTGTGTCATTGAGTTTGAGGGACGTTGTGATAGATATCTTCCACTGGCAGAATTTGCATACAACAATAGCTACCAAGCTAGTATCCAAATGGCCCGTATGAAGCCTTTGTATGGGAGAAAATGTAGAACTCGGTGTCTTTGGACTGAATTGGTAGAAGACAAGCGGTAGGGCGGACACAGTGAAACAGGCTGAGGAAAAAGTGAAAATAATCAAAGCCAACTTGAAGGTTGCTTCAGACAGACAGAAATCTTATGCCGACCTGAAGAGAAAAGAAATAGAATATGTGGTTGGCGACAAAGTGTTCCTCAAGGTGTCACCATGGAAGAAAGTGTTGAGGTTTGGAAGAAAAGGTAAGTTGAGCCCTAGGTTCATTGGCCCCTATGAAGTCATTGAACGTGTGGGTCCAGTGGCCTATAGGCTAGCTTTACCACCAGAGCTGGACAAGATCCACAATGTGTTCCATGTATCCATACTCAGAAGATACCGCTCAGATCCTTCACATGTCATCTCCAGAGAAGAAATTGAAATACAGCCCGATTTGACATATGAAGAAGAACCTCTACGAATCCTAGCTCGGGAAGTAAAAGAGTTGAGAAACAAGCAAATTACATTGGTGAAAGTGCTTTGGAGGCACCACAACACCGAGGAGGCAACTTGGGAAAGTGAAGAGTCGATGAGGCAACAGTTCCCTCAACTGTTTGCATTAGGTAAATTTCGAGGACGAAATTTAAATTAGAGGGGAAGAGTTGTAACACCCTCCCGATAACCACTCCGTACATCCTACTGTTCCGGTGACCGGTGTCGGTCCGGACAGCTAGAATGTCCGGAAAAATATTCAAACTAAAGTCAGGAACCATAATTAACTCAAATATTAACAAGAAAAATTTAGTAAAAATTTTAGAAATAAAATACAATCAAGTTAAGCAGTAGGTGCCCAAGCGATGGGTAGCAGGAGGAAGTTGCGGTTCTACAACGAGGAGCCCTAGACTTCGGGAAAAATTATAAAATAATTTTTGAGACTCCAGAGAAGGGTTATTGAGGTTCCTATGGCATTAGAATGCCAAGAAAATACCTAGAAAAATTTTTCAATCGGTACAGACAATTTTGACCCGTTAAGCCAAACGGAGGGCATTTTGGCCATTTCGCTTTCCGAGGTGATTTTTGGCCGACTTGTCCAGTTGAGTAAATAATTAATATAACATAAAATATGAAGAAACATTGCTAGAAATTAAATTTGAAATGAGTAGTGAAAGAAAAGAAAAAGAAAATCCAAAATAAAGCAAAAATGACATCATTTAAAAATTTTGACCAATCACAAATTAAGCCATCAATTGACTAATAAATAAAAAGACAAAATGAAGACTAAATAACCACAAATTCCAGCAGCTTCTTCCTCATTTCAGCCGTAGCCCTTTCTTTCCCAAAGCCTTCCACCATTGTTACTCACTTTAAGCTTAAATTTCCTTAAAATCTCACCATATTTCCCATAATTAGCTTCATAAAAACTGAATATCTACCCTAGCTAGAGTGCTTGGAAGTAAAAAGGAAGCAAGAATCTTGAAGTTGGCAAGAAAGAGACTTGGCTAAATTAAGGTTAGTGCTACACTTTTGTTCTCCCTCTTTTAATTTTAGTTAAAACATCATTTTGAGCAAAGAGATTTTAAGAAATTGAAATAAATTACATGTGTTAAGGGCACTTTCAATTTTTGGCAGCCCTATGGGAAATTGAGTTTGATTGTTTAACAAACTTAGAGTGGTAGGAAATCATGGTTAAGGTATTAAAATGCATGAAGATTGAACTAAGTATGTTAGACAAGGTTTATGAGTAAATTTAGTTGAACATTAGGGTTTGGGAAGGTGAAATGGTGACTTAGCTTTGGAAATGGTTAGAGGACTTTTTAATGGTCAATTAGTGACCATTTTAGGTAGGTTGACCCTAATTAGAACTGAAAAATGGGATGGTAAAGTGAAAGTATAAAGCGCCTATGGACAGCGACATAGGGACTGAAATTTCAGTCCCTTTGCACTGCCATAACTTGGGCTGTGCTTGTCCAATTGATGTTTGGCCAATTGGACATGAAACTAGGCTTATAATGGCACATTTTTGCTGAAGAAACCATGCCCAAAAGACCAAAGCCAAAGGGTCAAAACTCAGCCACAATCCGAAACCCTGAAACTGCCTCTGCAGAATTTGACCAACTGTTCATTTGGCCATAAGTCACTGTAGATTTGGTCAATTGGTCTGAAATTTTTACAGAAACAAGTCAAGACATAGACAAACAACTTTCATGAAGGAACCTACCCCAAATTATGGCCAGAACCCATTCAACCAAGTGACTCAAGTCACTGTTCATGCACTGTAGATATGGTAAAATTCTGCAGACTGCATATCCGGGCAGCTTGGGTTTTTGAGCCATATCTGGAGCTACAAAACTCCAAATGGAGTGATTCAAAAAATGAAATTCAACTAGACAAAATAAGGAACAACTTTCATGTTTTACATTTCTTCAAATTCCAACAGTAACAGTGTCCAATGGAACAGTGAAGTTAGGGCACCAAAACTGAAATTTTCTGCTAGTGTGAGTTACACTTTGAAATTGTAAAAACACTTAATGCCAACAAGTTTTAAACACCAAATGTGGTATGTTGGGAGTGCCAAAGTCAATGTACACCTTTTTATTCTAAAAGTCAACATTTTTGTTGACCAATGATGAATAGTGACACCCAAAAAGTTGAAATTCACAAATTGACAAATTTAAAAGTTTCAAATGCCCTAGTATACCTAACAAGATTGGTTTGGATAGTTTGGCATGCCAATAGGGTTCGATTAGCGATCGCACATGGCAAAAATGCCATTTTGTGATTTCATGGCTTTTAGCCATTCGACTTTGTATTGAGACTTGGCCTTGTGCTGATATTATTCTGACTTGTTAGCCATTACATTTGCCTGGGAGATGCATATGTGACCGATGGTGTGATGGCCCGAGGTACTAGGTACCAGCGCCGATTTACCGTTATCGATCCGATCGTCTAGTGTAGGTTCCTTGGGGCAACCAAATGAATAAAAGTGAACAAAGTTAATGAATTAATAAATATACCAAGATCAAACAAAGAAAGCATACATATTGTATACACATTTATTTTCTTGCTATTTTCTTCTATTATATTATTGCACCACTAAGCATTATTGCTTAGTGCGTTGCTTTTGCCACGCGTAGGTACTGGAGATCCCGATCGTGAGCCCAGTAGACCACGGTAGGTGAGTCCATCGGCGATTACGCTCGGTGTCCGTGTCACCTCACTACTGCGATTGCATCGGTAGGGCACTAGGTGTCATTTTGTCATTTTGATATTTTGTAGCAGATTTGTATTTTCTCATATGTATTTGAACTCATGTAATATATTTTGATGTTTATGTAAATAATGAAAGTTATGACTATGAATGCAAGATTTGAGCATGTATTTATTGCTTGTATATGAGAAATGAAAAGGTTGTTGAAACCTGAAACTGAAAAATTGTTGAAATCTTGATATTGAGTTTTGTGATGATATTGAAGTTGAGAATGAATGAATTTGTTATTGGAAGTGTTTTTAACAGGTTCCGAAGAACGGTTTTCTCCATTTTTAACCGGTACTCCGCCGGATTTTCTGTAAAATTTTCGGAACCTTAAATGAACAATACTTTTGATAAATGGCTTAAATAAATTGTATTTCATTAAATTATATGCAAAAGCATTGTATAAATTAATTGAGGAATATTAGAGTGTGCCGATACACCGTGTGGCATTACTTACTCGGGTATACTGTACATGGGTAAGGGGTGTCACAATCAAATCCGTCTGTAGTTGGAAATCCATGTTGAAGTCAAGATGTTCTAACTGCTCAATCAGCCGAATCATCTTGTGGACATGATCTCCAACATTCTGTCCCTCAAACATCCTCATACGGAATAGCTGTCTAGATATCTCATACCTAGCATTCATGCTGTGCTCAACATACAACTCTTGTAGGTGAAGGAGGATCTCACTTGCACTTTGCATGTTCTCATGTTGCTTCTGTAACCCATTACTCATGGAAGCAAGCATATAACACTTAGCTCTCATATCATGCTCCTTCCACTTATCCAAAGTATCATGTTCCTCTTGTGTGGCCTCTGGAGGTAAGGGACCAGGAACATTTGAATCTAGAACATATCCTATATGTTCAAGGTTCAGGACAAGCTTCAAATTTCTTAGCCAATCAGATAGATTTGGTCCTGTCAACCTATTGTGATCAAGTATGCTCGCAAGGATATTGGATGGTGGTGGTTGTTTTGTGCTCATTTTTTATCAGAAAATTAACTGCAAAAAATAACCAGATTAATTAGTAAATGTATCATGTAATTAACCAAAATGATTATGGTCTTTTAATCAAATTGGTCCTCCCACTAACTTAGCGAATCCTACACTTCCAAAGTAGGAAACGGAAATCCTAGTTGGATGGATTTCTAGTGGGTGATTGAATTCTTATAATTCTATTGATCATCCTCAGGTACATCCATTATTGGAATTACAATAAACTATAAGTGAGCAACTCCTTGCCCATCACATCTCATGTGAGGTTCAATCCTTTACCTAGCCCCTAATGCTCAAAATCTCAGGTACATCCATTATTGACTTATCTTGCATTAGTTAAGTTGATCCCATTGAGCGGTAATTATGTAAATAATTTTAATGTCCTCAGGTACATCCAATATTGGCCACCAAACCATTTACATATTTACAACATCTCATGCTTAACAATTATTCTTAAGAAAATCTCTTAAATTAATTGCATCTCATGCAACTATTTAAAATTTCTTAAAATAATTGCCCCAATGTAGGGCCTATGTTATAATTACTTTAATTATAGCATATCCAACTTAATCATTTGTTTGGAAGATTTTATGGTCATTCTAATTACTATTAAAGTCTCACTTTGCACATTATCCATTTAGCATGCATATATCATATAATTGCATACATTCCCATACATCTCATGCATTCATGGATAAGCAGTAAATATGGTATGATCATGGACTTTCTAAGGGATTCAATTCTGAGCCACCAAGAATTGAATCAGGGCATTCCTAGGTGCATTTCATTCATTCATTTTACAAGAGTTGCTGAAGGAGTACATAATCAACACTTGATCTTGAATTCCTCCCACTGGTCCCCCCAATGCTCTTGACCTCCTTGAACTTCTTGCAATCCAATATTACATAGTAATCCTTGGCATACCAAGGCGAATTTACAAGAACTCAAATAAATGAAATTACAACCCAAAAATTATTACAAACTTAATAATACATGCCCAAAATAAATTAAAATAAATTAATTAATTTACAATCCCAAAGAAACATAAAAGAAATAAATCCAATCACATTGGTCTTTTATAGTCCATGATCATCCATCATGCATATCACTATTTAACAATTAAATAAAACATACATACTTAAATTAAATTGAATATCTCATATTCAACTTAAAAATCCAGATTTGAATATGATTCAAATAAATTTAAAAATTCAGATTTGAATCTCATTCAAACAAATTTAAAAATTCAGATTTGAATCACCTTCAAACATTTTTTAAAAAATCAGATTTGAATCACATTCAAACATTTTTTTAAAAAATCAGATCTGAATTTTATTCAATCAATTTTAAAAAATCAGATTTAAATATGATTCAAACAACTTTAAAAATTCAGATTTGAATCACATTCAAACAACTTTTAAAATTCAGATTTGAATCACATTCAAACAATTTTTAAAATTCTGATTTGAATCATAATTTAATTGTGTGATTAAAAATCCTAATTAAACATTTTAATTAGTCATATGATGAACCTTTCATCATGCAACAATTGCAGAATTTAATAACAACCATGCGCACCATGATCTTCCAAAGCCATGCGCACCATGTTGGAGTTCATCAAGCATGCCGCCACACCTTTTGATCCAACCAGCAATGGATCAATCATCTCATGATCAAATCACACAATTAAATCATATAATCAACAATCTAAATGGCAAATATAGTGGCTCTGATACCAATTGAAGGAACGGAAGTGTGAAAAACACAAGTTTATACCATTGAATTCAAAAATTTTCACCTAGGGTCACATGCATCATGCAAGATTTATTTTTATCTATTTGATTTCAATGATAAACAACATATTAAAACTCTTTTAATATGTTTTTTGATATGTATTTGCCATTTGAGATTTTAAAATTAATCAGATTAATTTTAGAACCCTAGATTAAATCAAGAACGATTACGCTAACCTCTTGATGCACTACAGCGTATCTGCGCCTTTGAGATTCGTCTTCAGGACACCAATGTTGTCCCTCTAGCTTGTCCACACCAAGAACACCTATGGCAGCCCTTGAACAGCTTCTAAAGCCTTTTCTATTAATTAGAAATTCAAGTTCTGCCTTTTAAGAGATTAGAGATGTAAACATGACACTAGAAACAATTTCTAGTGTTCTTAATTCAAGAGATTGATGGCTAATCTCTTTGAATTGATGAGAGATGAAGAAGAATAGAGGGAGGGCTGCAAAATGGCGTGACCAAGGAGTATGGCTGCTGGTTGTATTTTATTTTCTCATAACAACACTTAAATAGCTAGGTTAACACATTAAACCCTTGCCACATGTCACCCTTTGATTAGCTCTAGGTTTAAGTGACCCAATCACATTGTGCCAAGTGTTAAACCTATATGTAATCTTGATTTTAATCATCTTACATGATTAAAAAACATTTGGCAAGCTTATGTGTTATGCCATGTGTCACCATCTCATGGTGCCACGTGTCACACTGCAAAATGACCAAAATGCCCCTGTGTCTTAATTTTGAGTTCTCAACCCAAAATAATTATTTTTCTTCTTCTAATTAATTTATATCAAATATAAATTAATTAATTAATCTCTATTAATTAATTTGTCATTAATTAAATTCATATTTAAATACTTTAAATATAAATTTAACTTATATTATACATCCAATAATCTAGATTTGGTTTCAAGTCATGCTAGGGACTTTGCAAACTAATTGCAAACCAATTGCAAACCAAACCTATTTAATTAATCAATTAAACTCTTTAATTAATTAATTAAATCATATTTAATTAGGTGATAACTTGTGTATGTGTGTGACTTACTAAGCTTATCACTAATTGGCAATGAGACATGATATCAACTCTTAATATCATCAGAACTCTTTCTTACCATAAATGATTTCTCTAAATCATTTTATGAACCTCATAGATCATGGTTAACACCTAGCATAGCATGCCATGGCCACCTAATTAGTAATAAGGTTTACCTTAAATGAACCTATAATCATATGTTACCATGCACTAGAATCTCTCTGTTACAAAATCCCAACTCAAGCTGGAGTCATGGTTTATGTCAAACTCCATTTGCTATGAATATTATGTTCTCTTTTAATTCCAGTTCTTGATTAAAAAGATTTTTCTCATCAGAAACTCTTTTAGAATAAATATATCTGTCCTGGCCAGGATCTTGAAACATCAAGAAAAATTAAATGAACATAGTATTTTATCTCTATTTATTTAGAGGAACAGTGTCCATCTTGATCTACACAGACCTCCATATATAACTAGTAGGAGCCAACACATGCCCATATACCCATACAGTACAAGTATGAAAGCGATATCAAACTCAAACTACCTATATACAAGATAAGCTGTGCTATCTCGTGTCTAAAGATTATATGCATCGATATGATTTATGACAAAACATTGACAAGAGTAAACTCCATGTGTTTGTCATAAGTGTCAACTGTTCGCCTACTTATCATTTATAAGTGCCTATCATGTTTGTTATATGGCATGAGACTCACCATTCCATCTTATTTATATCTCATATAAATAACTTGGGAACAACCATGAATACAATCTTTCTGGATAAGTCATGTCTTTATTATGAAGTATCCTCGATTGTGAACCTATTTATGATACTTCGTGCTAGAAATATTGTCACTCATATTCTTAACAACTTAAGAATAATATTTCTAACAAAATATCAATGGACCTTTTCTATTACACATAAATATATTATGTAAACGGAAAAGTGGAAATGCCTTTTATTAATAAAAAATATGTACAAGATACATACTAAATGATATGCTCTAGGGCATACTACTAACAAGTTCGCCAGGACTTCGGATGTACCTGGGCTACACAGACATGATGGAACTTCAGAACGGCTCTATAGAATCCATTAAGGGGAAACTGAAGCTCGGCTTTTAATTGTTCTTCATACACCATGGTCAGGTCGATTTCTTCAAAGAAATGATCGGCTCGAAGATCACCATGACATCTGATAAGCTCGAAGGAGTCAATCGGAAGGTTGTACTCTTAGCTAATAGATTGGAGATCTGTCTCCCCGAGGACCGATGGAAATTCGTCCACAGGTAAGTTCTCTTTCTTTGAAGTCGAAGCTTGTTTTGACAGGTTGTTCACTTGGTCTGGCCACATCACCTTCATCTGATGTCCACGACAGAAGGAGGACTTGCAGCTCTCTGACCGTCGATACCACTCATTTTCAAAGATAAAGATAAAACTGATCGAAAAAAGATTAAAGCCCTTACTAAAGTGTAAATCAGTGCCAAAAAACTTTAGAAAGCAAGAGAGAACGTTGTAGTTGCTCAGAGAATCTAAAAATGGCGCAAGTAGGCAGATGGCCAATACTCCTCCCTATTTATACCTGCCCGAGCATTAAATGCTCACGAAATCCTAAAAGATGCATCGGTTAATAGGATTGGACCATTTTGATGACTCATCAAAAGTGAATTTCAGAACCGTGACAGGGAGATCGGATATTTAAAGAGCGGTCAGGAGAGATAGATCGATGAGTATGAGTTGTGAGATCAAATCGGATACATTTATAAGAGATCAAAAAATAATGTAATAAAATAAACAATCAATTTTGAATAAATAAAACTTCATTTCATTTCCAAAAGGTCAGATTACATTACTTGGGTGATCTTTCAAGATCAATAATTATAAATTTTCCTTTACTACATTCTACCTATCTTGCTCCTATGGTTCAGACTACTCCCAATTTCAAGATGCTGTTCAAGAGATACGTGGAGATCAGGAGGGTAGCTCTCGTCAACTATGGTAAAGACTACAGGAAACTCGATGTCTTCATCAATGTTATCGACCAGAACCGAGCTACGATCGAGACCCTTAATATGGTTGGGAGCCAAATCAACTTTAAGAGGTGGTCACCGATATTAAGATTGAAATTAACTGTCCCTTTGTCAGAGATCAGTCTGCAAGCCATACTGGTAAGTTGATCTGAGATTGGCGCGGTAGTCAGTTTCGACCTTGATCGGCCAATTAGTCTAGTTCCCTCACCTTCATCAAACGATGCCCTTATAAACCTCTGATCACTAGAATTATCCATTTTCAGGAGATGGACAAAGAAAACATTTAGAAAAAGATCAAGGTGGTTATCGTGAGAAGAATTCTTGCCAGAAAAGTCAAGAACGGGAAAATAAAAAATTGGAAATTCACCAGAGAAGAGAGATTGTAAGTATGAGAAGGACGAAATTCTCCTGCATATATATAAGGCCTTGGCATTTATTGCGTGCAAAACTCGAAGTGGTTCATCGGTAAATGAAGAATTAATTGCTTTAAGGGGTGAGAAGGGGATCAAAAATTAAGATCGGGAAGAAATGAGATCAGATGTAAAGATCAGAGTGAGAGGCCTCGGGTTTACTAAAGAGATCGGTTGAACTGGGAAATAACCTATAGAGATCGGAGGGCTTGGAGAATCACTTTCAATCATGAACTCAAATTTGTAAGATTAACTCCTCACCATCAGATCCCAAATGGTTAAAGCAGCCCAGCACACCTCAATTTGCACCATTGATCATGCTTGTAAGGATAGATTTGAGACCCTAAGATCAAAAGTGAATAATTGATTCAGCACCTTTTGCTCCCAGCCCTCGGATCCATCCTGTAAGATGGAATTCCTAATCATTGGATTAAGGAATGAAAGGATAGAGATTCTGAACCAAATATTAACCCTCAATCTTGATTCTCTTTAATTCTAAGGCGTCAGATTGTGTCCTTTTAAATCTGAGCCCTCCATCTCCTCCTGCTAGAATCCTGGCCCTTCATTTTTAATACCCATTCCCTATAAATACCTGCATGCAATACTGTAGTAAAAAAGGAAGGGGCAGAAGGAAAGAGGGAGATGACGATCAGGAAACCTCTACATTTGTTGATATAATCTTATTGCCCTTCATTCTGAAAACGTTGAAATTCCCAGAGACTTTAAAAACATGTTTTCTAAAGGATCTTTTCATTGAAATTATAGGTCCTGTGATTTTTACTCTTAGTGACCATGCACCATTTTGAAAGCCCGATCACAGTTCATTATTAAAGACTCGTTATCATTTCCTTCGATAGCTCCCAGTCACTCCCTCTTCTCAGCTATAGCAGTTCCAGAGTCTGCAGGGCATCGGTATTGATTCATCCATTGTTTCAGCACTCCACAGGTAAATGTTTAACTCGCCCATTATTAAACATCTCTAGTTTGTATTCATGACATGAATATCTTAAGGCGCCTTGTCACATTAAGTTCCTAGAATAGGGGCATGTCAAGTTTGGTTTGTGTCACATATTATCTTTAGCCTCCTATCGTTTGTAAGTCTTACTATTATCATTATTTTCAATTCTTTATTTATTTTGTATGGCTAAAAGCTCGGGCTGTTAACACTCTGTAACAACCATGAGGAGCATGGATGAATAAGCCTTAGAAATTTTTAGCCCAAAGAAATCAGGAAAATAGTTAGGAAAATGGATGTATTCCAGATCGATGTAGAAGGTTCGGATGAGTTGTGAAGTCGAAAACCGAGATTAGCTTAGATAGATAAATCATGAGATAAAAAAAGAGGAGAAACGAGTCAAGCCCGGACGATAGGCTATAAGATCAGAGAATCAAGACAAACTCAGATCACAAGACGTGAAACGCGAAATAGAAAAGTTCAGACAATAAGCCATACGGGTGGAGATAAAGGAGTTCGGATAGCATAGAGATCGAGGAATTATACATAAGATCGACGTAGAGTTTGAACCAATATTCACAACTTTCAAATTCACTTTTAAAATAGGGAGTTCTGAAGAGAGTAGTTTCTAGGAATTTCTATAATTTAAACCTTTTATAAAGTGTCTGATGTTATATTAGAAAGACCAGGAGAGAGTCCTTTCCTAAGTTCCTAACCCATAGAGATTGGGAGAGAGTCCTTACCCGAATTCTCTTAGCAAAAACTCTAATAGAAACATTTTAAGAGATCGGGAGAGAGTCCTTACCCGAACTCTTTTAGCAAAAACTCTAATAAAAATATTTTAAGAGATCGGGAGAGAGTCCTTACCTGAATTCTCTTAGCAAAAACTCTAATAAAAACATTTTAAGAGATCGGGAGAGAGTCCTTACCTGAACTCTCTTAGCAAAAAATGTAACACCCCTATGTTCGGTAGTGCGTTCTACTGTTCCGGTGATCAGAGTTGTCCGGACAGCTAGGACGCCTAGAACTACACTTAGATATTGATGAGGAGACATAAAATAATGAAATACAAGAAAAGAAAATACAAGAAAAGCAAAGGAAAAATAATAGCAAAGAAATGTAACCAAGTTAAGCGAGCCGAGAACCCTAGCGATGGGTGACCGCACCGGAAAATCACGGCGTGGACCGTTGACTAGCCCTAGACCGCCGAGAACCCTAGAAAATATTTTTAGGACTTAAATAGACACCTATTGAAGTACAAATACCATTAGAAATATCAAAGAAAAATTAATTAATTAGTACAAAGAAAAGTGAGAAATCAAAAAATGGACAAAACTCGGTGTTACCGAAAAATAGGGAATGCAACCCGAACAGGGGCATTGTGGTCATTTGACACCCCTAGTTGTATTTTGACCTAAATGTCCATTAAAAATAAATAATATTACACTTGGAAAATATAATGAAGAATTAAATTAGAGGTACCTAATGTAAATAGCAAAAATGGGATTCAAATTGAGTAATTAACACATTTAACATATAATATTAATTAAATAAAGTTTAGTGGAGAGTTAGTGGGAATTATCTACACGTAAGTGGACAGCCACATCATTCAGCAACTTCATCTTCTTCATTCCTCTCTTCCAGCCGAATTGGAATCCCTCCCAAAACCTCCATTGCCATCCATGTGTGGAGCTTCATCCACTCAAGATCAAGCCACAATTTCTTCAAGTCTGCTTCATTAAAGTTTGAGTACACACCTTGGGCAGTATTTTGGGAGCAAAAAGGGAGAGATTTGAAGAGGTTTGACAAGCTCCACTTGAGGTATATGTCCATTTCCTTCATCCTTGCTTCATTAAAGTTTGTGTGGGTGTTATGGGTAGTTGAATTGTGGAAGGAATTTTGGAGTTTAATGTTCTAAGGGAGATGTGTACTTTTGGCAGCCATGGAAACACCTTGAAGACAGTTTATTTTTGCTTGTAAATGGTGGATTAAAGGATTGATTTAATGTATATATGTGTAGGAAATTATTTGGGTGATGTATACTTAGGATATATGAATGTGTATTGAAATTTGAATGCTTGGAAATTATGGAAATGTAATGCATGAAATGGCAGCTTGGTTTGGTGAACCATAAGGATGTTATTTCATGTTTGGATTATGGAATATTAATGTTGAATTGTGTTGGTTGTTATGGCAGTTTGGGTATGTGTGTGATAGTATAAAGTTGGACATGTAAAAGTGTTATTGTTAGGTGATTGAATTGTTGTAAATTGGGTTTGAAAAATTCTGTACTAAATGGTGCACATTGAATGTAATTGTAAGCTGCCAAAATGACCTATAAAATGTTGTGAATTATGTTTAGGTTTTGGTACAACCAGAATTGGTTTGAATGTTAAGTTTGGTGAGTATTAAAAGTGATGCTTGATGTGTATGCAAGAATTGCAATAAGGCAGTTTGAGTTTTAGGCCTATAACTTTAATTGTATGGCTCCAATCGGTATGAGACCAATTGGAGGTGAAACTAGGCACAAAATGTGCCAACTTTCATGAAGAAAGCTTGCCAAAATTCTGCTTGCAAGGTAGCTTGAAAAATGACCAAATCCGGATTAAGTGCAAATGAGGCCTGAAAATTGACCATTTGGGCAGCAGTTAGTGTTTAGGCCATAACTCACTCAAAACAGGTCCAATTGACCTGAAATTTTGACCATGAATAGTTAAGACCCATATCTACAAGTATTATGAAGACACCAAAGCCCATAAATGACCATAAGCAAGTCAAAAAGCTTGCACAAGTTCAGATCCAAAAACTGGCCGAACCAAAATTGACCTAAAATGACCTAAAGTGACCAATTTTGATGCACTTTGACCAGCAATAGTAAAATGGCCATAACTTGGTCTACATAACTCAGAATGACCTGAAATTTTGCCCCGCGTGCAATAAGACATAGATATACAAGTTTGTAGTTTTGACCGAAACCCGAAAACCGAGAGAACTAGGTCGTCCGGCTAGGTAAAACTAGTATCCCGGAATCCAGCAATTTGCAAGAAAACGCAGTATACATGAAAATGAATTTAGTAACATGTACCAACCCTAAAAGACAATCAAATGTGACATATTGGTAACCTTAAAACCTAATTTACCTAGAACGCATCGAGGGTCAATATATTAGGTTGATTAAGCAAATAATAACATTCAGTGAATTATTTATCAAACATTATCGTTAGAGACAGTTTAATTTAGTACTGAAACACTTCAAATTGTGTTTCTCAGTTAGCAAAGACTCAGGAAAAGGGAAGGAAACACTGAGTCAAGGCCAGGAGACAGTTATTAGAGGTTTGTGCACAATAGTTATTTCTTTTGAATTTTTCAATTGAAATAAATTATGACTATTTGAATATTATTGTTTTCCATTATGGAAATGTGTTTGAATGAATACTTATTTCTTGAAAAGCATTATAAATAGTTTGAAATTGTGAAAAATTGTTTGAAATTATGAAAAATTGTTTGAATGATATTGATGGATACTTATTGCTTGAAAAGCATTATAAATGGTTTGAAACTGTGGAAAAACTGATTTAGTGTGATTTGTGAAAATTGAAGTTAATTATGAATTGTGTTGCCATTTTGTGAATGAAATTATGACTTTGAACATTTATTGGATTCTCATGAATCATTTGAATAAAATGTTTGGAATTGATTTTGTGTTCACACTTAGCATGACAGCATCATATCATTCCTTCTCCATTTATGGGGTTGTGATCGTTTATTTTCCTTCTCCATTTATGGAGTCGTGATCGTTTATTTTTTTCCCTCTCTGGTTTACCAGTTGAGGTGATCGGATGAGTACTCATTATATAGCTAGCTCCCTTCCTCATTGATTTCGATTAGTGGGGTTGTGATTGCTTTGTCGTGGTGTACAACGCGGCATTGATCGAAAATTTTGTGTCATCGCTTAAGTTGTGTATGAATTGGCAATACTGTATTCTTAAATTATTTGACTAAATTGTGTTATTATGAGATTTGATAATTTGTGAAATGGAGTTTAAATTCTTATTGACATTCACTGTCTTTTGAATTTAACCACATTTTGACTATTGAGATTTATTTTAATATTGTGAAATAGAGTTTAAATCCTTATTGACATTTACTGTCTTTTGAATTTAACTATGTTTTGATTACTGAGATTTAATGTGATATTGTGTTAAATTCCTTATGACATTCATTGTCTTGAATTTAACCATGGTTTTACGTATCCATCATTTATATGATTTATGAATTGTGATTTAAAGTTGTATTTGGTTAATGTTGTGCACCACTGAGACATTGTCTCAGCGATAGCTTTTCATTGCTGTCGCAGGTAGACAGACAGATAGGGCAGCAGACTAGGCTGCTAGTACATCCAGCGAGAGATTATCGGGTATAATGAGTATACCACATTTTGTATTTTGTACTGTAATGTATGACCACTGTATGTATATATTGTTTTTGGTTTTGAGCAGTTGTAAATTAAAATTGTACATTAAAGTTGTAAAATAAATTATGAGTTATTTTGAATTGTAAAAATTGTATTATGTTTCTTGTATCTCAGTCTTTGAAAAATTATTGTGGATTTGTATTGAATTATGTTGGAGTTTGAGATTGAGAAAAATATTGAAGTGCTTTCTACAGGTTTTTGAAGAACTGTTTTATCCAAATTACTGAGGGCACTCTGCCAAAATTTTTACAGAAATTACTAATAGTCTAAATGTGTTAGCTAATTCATTTCAGTTCAAAAAGGTTTTTAACACCTGTAAATAGTGCTCACCACTGTAAAAGAAGTAAGAAAAGTTTTAAAATCCCTTGTAGTGTATTTAATGAGTTATCAGTAGACGAAATTGGTAATTCATTAGGTATACTACGGGATCATGTTATGCCTTACAGAGGGGTAGGGTGTGACAAAAAATCTAATAAAAATATTTTAAGAGATCGGGAGAGAGTTCTTACCCAAATTCCCTAAGCTAAAATTCTGATAAGAATATTTTAAGAGATCGGGAGAGAGTCCTTACCTGAATTCTTTAAGCTAAAATTCTAAGAATATTTTAAGAGATCGGGAGAGAGTCCTTTCCTGAATTCTTTTCAATCAAAATTCTAATATTACTAACACCTAAATACTGAGGTACATAATATGTGAGCCGAGAGTCGTCCTCATTCATTACGTATCTTTAGAGACCAAATAACACCTCTTTAGAATTAGAGTCCTAATTCGAAGCGGGAGAAATTAGATAAAATATTTAACAAATCAAATAAACATGACACCAATTAACTGTAGGGTCATCCCATGTACCTGTATTCTTGGGAAACCTAAAATGCTGAAATATTAAACGCTCCTTTTACCAATAATAAGGACCGGCATCATAACCCCAAACCCCCAAAATTATCAATCTAAGTTATAAAGAGCATATTGCTAAAATTGTCGACCCTCATTAAGAGACGAGGTGGGGTGCTTAACACCTTCCCTACCCGTGAATGGACTCCGAACCTAGAATCTCTATTTCGGAAGTAGTTTTTATCCCTAATAATGGTTTCCTTTAATTTCCCTTACAATTAAAGTGGTGACTCCTCACTTTTTTCACTTTGGTGAGAATTGTCCGGCAACCGCAAAACCCTTGCGATAACTTGGCAACTCCACTGGGGAATTCCACAAAATAACCCTAGTTTAGAAGTCCAAAGAGCAAATTTAATTCTGCGCTCTTATAAATTGATAATTATGGGGGTTAACTTATAGAATCAAAAGTTTTAATATTTTGATTATTACTATTCTCTCTAACCGTTTTGTTTGTTTCGATTGTTTAATTTATTACAGTAATCCTCGTCTAAATTCCCTTGAATAAGGAAGAGGTAAAAGTGTCCCTTCACACACCAATCACCTACAAAATGTCCTCACACACTTTAGCCCTATACCCGGGCTCTCTTACCCTTTAGAAAGTAGGAGGGATTCATGTAGCGATACCCATGTGTTTTACCCCGTTAGTATCCGTGAAGACTTCTACTCAGATTAGAACTTGTTTCACTTATTGTGATACCCATGGACTTTTCCCGTTAGTATCATAACAGTGAAATGAGGCTCTACTATTTGCAGTAGAGACAATTTGGGGACCTATAGCTTTAGAAAATTAGACCTTGAGCTAAACCATCACATTAGTCGAAACCTATAGTAAACCATCCTTGAGGGTAGGACCATCCAATTAGATAGTACCTACCCAGTGTTACGATTCCCCTATCCCAGGACAAAAAGGGACGTACTTGCTTTCACCTTACTATATTTATATCTTTAGATTTTTTTTTTAATACGATGGTAATTTTGAATCATACTATCAAGATAGTCTAAACACCTTCCTACTTTGATAGGTGTATAAATATTATCACGCTAGCAGTATAATTCAAAATTACCTGAATTTATTCTGCTAACTTATTTCCTCTGCAGGTTGGTGTTTGCCAAGGGTAAGAAAAACTTTAAAATGGCATCTTCGAGTTAGTCAGTCGAAGAAGTTTCAAAACAGAAACGGAATGCTTAACAAAGATTCAGATCAATCCATGACTCATAATCTTTACAGACTGGTGAAATAAGAAGCAGTAACCTGTCCATTGCCCCCATTTGATCCTAGTAAAATTGAAATCAGAATAGCCGATTTCGATGGTTTATTAAATAATTGGAAATCATTGCCCAATCATGCCCAGGCGCAGTTTGAGGAAAAGTATGGGAAGCTTGCCTCTCTGATACGGGTCAGAGCACAAGCTCCTACACTAAAGGCCATGTTATCTACTTGGAATCCGAGTTATAGAGTATTTTCTTTAAACGATGTAGATATGACACCCATGGTAGAGGAATATCAGACACTGCTGGAGATCCCTTATGTAGCCCAGAATCGTATTTATCTCCATCTTGATCATAGACAGACATGGAAACTGTTCTTGCACATAATGGGAGTCCCGACGGAGGAAGCGAAAGTAAAAGAAACCATTAAGGGAAACTCATATGGATGGCCTTGGATTTACATTAAGAAGCATTTGGACCAGCATATTCAGGGTAAGAGATGGGACAAGGCTTTGTCAACTCTAGCTTTGGGGATTTATGGATTGGTCTTGTTCCCCGAACCTCTGGGAATTGTAACTTATAACGTCACGGAATTATTTTTGGTAGTGGAAAAATAGAATTTCAATCCAATACCTACCGTTCTCACTGAGACCTTCTTGACTCTGAAGTATTGCAAGCAACAGGGTAGGGGAATCATTAAGTGTTGCATCCAGTTGCTATATCTTTAGATCCTCAGTCATATCTGTCCACTGGAAACTAAAGGTCTAACCTGGTACTCTGATAAGCCCATTATTGAAAAGATGGCGAAGTTAGTAATAAGTCAAAAGGATGAACAACAATGGCAAGAGCAGATTCTAAGTTTTAGTAGTCACAATTACTACTAGAGGAAGTTGTGGACTATGGGCCAACCCATCTTGATTAGTACAAGAGGTCATCATTTTGTACCATTGGTAGGGCTAATCGGATGCACAAGTTATATCCTAGCCATGGTAATGAAGCAATTCGGCTCTACTCAATTCATTCCCAATATTGAAGGATTCCGTCAAACTCATTTCTATCATGAATCCGGTAGAGAGGACGAACTGAAAGCTTTGTGCAAATCCTGGGAAAAGATGATCTTGATGGAACGGTCACCTAAAGGGTCGAGTACAACAGAAGAATATTCCCTATGGAGAAACAGGAGGGACAAGGAGTATCAAGTTTACAAACTGACAGGGGCCGGGGGTAGCATATCTTGCCAAGAAGTCTTTTTGGAAGAAGTTAATACCGGATTGGGTAGTCCTCTTTAGAGTTTAACCATTGAGAACTAGCAACTGAAGGAACGCATAAAATAGTTAGAAGATCAACGGCAAATGTTGGAAAAAGAGGTAAAAAGACTTAGAGTGGAGATGACGGCAGGGGAGATGGAATATGAGGGACGGAAAGCCCAATGGGAAAAAGAGAAAGCCTCGCTCCAAAGCATAAAAAAAAAGAAAGAGATACAAAATGATAAAATACGAGAAAGATTGGAATATCATGAGATACTAGTGGAAGAATACAAGCAAGAGAACAAGAGGAGGAAGCTTGAGCTTAAGGATCAGGCGCAATTAATCAATGATATCTCGAAAGAATGTTCCAAGGAAAGAAAGGAAAAGGACAGGCAAGCCACCCTTTATCAAGAACTGCAAGGGAATGTTGACCAGTTAGAAAGATGATAGCACAAGGGAAACAAGAACTGTTGCCTGAATCCTAATATGCTTTGAAGACATTTAACCCTACGAAATAAGAAGCAAGATTATATGAGTATCTCAAAAGATGTCATTGTATTCTAAGGAGCCTTCCTGAGCCTAGGCAATAGCACAATACTATGTATGCTTTACAAATAATAGAACCATGTTCTGGAACCTTAAAATTTATGAATGAACAGTGTAGCTCCCGTAGGATTTATCCTCGTTAGAGCTATGTGAAAAGACATATGTGCCATATGAATAAGTATCATAGCCATGCATACACCCCGTCATTCACAGTTGGACTATCGAATGATGCCATTATAAAGAATGATGTAATTTACCCTCGGCAGACACCATTTCGGCAATTACCTGCCACAATATCCTTTGATCAGCCAAAACTTTGGTCATAATAAAATTATGTGGAAATAAAATTGATAATACACTTACTCCACAAGAAACCAATATTGCTCCCAACAAAGCAAATCCGATCCAGCAACCAATTGTACTAAGAAGAGTTTACTTAACAAGATCCCAAATGAATAGGATAAGGGAAGAGCAAGAACAAGTGCAGAACTTATAGGGGCAAGTTTCAGAATTAAGGGAACAGATCTCAGAAATGAAAATGATGAGAGAAATGTCTCAAAGCAAGGAAACTACTCGGCCAATACCGGAACCAAATTTACCAGTAATTCCCCCACTTACAACAACAATTGATTCTCATGCCCAAAAGCTTCATGACAAAGCCTCAACTTCTTTCACCTTCCAAACTCCCATCCCTGACCCGACAATCACCTTTAATCCAACATTCCCAAGCAGTGAATTACTTGTCTCCTATCACGAGGCTACCCCGAATGCAGAATTTCATCCTTCAGTACCGATCCCTTCAGTTTACCCTATAACTAATTTTCCAACTGGGGGAATAGCTTATGCAATAGGGGGAGAAAATAGAGAGAAAGAGAATGAGAAGTTTTCTGCTCTAGAGGAAAGACTAAGAGCTATTGAAGGGTTAATATGTATAGCTCAGTTGATGTGTCTTTATTGAGATTAGTACCAGATGTAGTGGTATTGCCAAAATTTAAAGTCCCAGAATTCAATAAATACAGCGGAAGCTCTAACCCACACATCCACTTGGCCACCTACATAGCCAAGATGTCCGCTCTTACAGAAGATGACAGACTCTTAGTACACTTTTTTCATGGAAGCCTCACAGGGGCAGCCTTACGTTGGTGCATACAATTGGATAAGAGTAGATTACACTCCTAGAAGGATTTGGGAGACTCTTTTCTCAAACAATATAAATTCAATTGTGATGTTGCCCCCGTATAAAGAGACCTCCAAAACCTGGTGTAGAGAGAAAGGGAGAGCTTTAAGGAGTATGCCCAGAGATGGAGAGAAAAGGCAGCTGAGGTTTATCCTCCTGTGACAGACAATGAACTTTGCTCTTTGTTCATTGAGACTTCGAAGGCCTCAAATTTCAATTTGATGATTAGGAACACTTCTAATAGATTTTCTGATATTATCCAGATGGGGGAAAGGATTGAAGCTAATCTCCGATTGGGGAGGTTACAAGAAGTAGTAGGGGAGAGTTCTGTAAAAAAAACTACAAATTTTGGGAAAAAGAAGGAAGGGGATGTGCACTCCATTTCTAAACAGACTCATTTACCACCATAAAATAATTTTTGCTCGTACCCTCCAGCCCAAAGTCCATACCCTCCAGCCCAAAACTCAATGGTAGTAAAAGTACCTCCTCCATTCCCAAATTATCCTGGCCCATAATATCCTCCCCAATTTGCTTACAATCCTAGACCACTTGACCAAACTGCTCCATTTAGACCACCTGCTCCTTAACCCGATCCAAGACCATCAAGGAATCTTGATCCGCTATTATCGCTCGCACTCAGTGAAATTTACCGCTACTTGTTGGGTATCAATCAGATAGTGCCCATCCCACTAGATCCTGTCCAGCCGCCATATCCCAGGTGGTATGATCCTAGCGCCAGATGTGAATATCATGGTGGGGCTGTGGGACATTCAATAGATAACTGTGGAGCCCTTCGAGGAAGGGTACAATCCCTGATTAGGAATGGGTGGTTGAAGATTGAAGGAAATGGCTCTGCTCCTAATGTCACTTCAAACCCATTACCCCATCATGGTACGGGAAAAAGAAACGGTGTAAGTGTGATAGAATCCCTAGATGAGAACTTGATTACGGAAATAGATCAGTTAATCCCATACTTTGATGAGACTTTCACAATGGCAGTACAGGAAGGGTACATACATCCACATGGGCTTGACTCTGAAAATGATCGGTCGGGCTGAAGATGTCCTTATCATGATGGAGCAGCCAATCATAAATTGCAGAATTGTGATCTAGAGGATGATATCGCTTAAAATCTTGAGGTGTCAATTGAAGTCAAAAGAAGAAAAGGAAGCAAACACTATCATATAAGGCGAAGACATCTCAAGATCTACTCCAAAAATGGTTTTTTCTATTCCCACCATATCAACACCTTCAGCACCACCCCTGACAGTCATACGAACCCCACCACAGCTACGGCGCTAATAAAAAGAAAAGTAAAGGGAAAATAGAGGCAGGAGAGTCACCCGAGAATGGAGAAAAGGTGGAGAAAGTAGTAGAGAGAGGAGAAACCAGTAAAAAAAAAGAGGAAGATGAACTGTTGTTGCAAATCATGAAGCAGAGTGAGTATGACGTGATTGAACAATTAAAGAAGACCCCTGCTCGAATCTCCTTGCCGTCATTAATATTGAGCTCGGAAGTGCATCGCCATGCCTTACAGAAGGTTCTGAACCAGGCCTTTGTAACCCCCAACATCACACCGGGGTAATTTGAAAAGATAGTTGGACAAATTCAGGCATCCAATTTGTCATTTTCTTAAAAGATGAAATAGACCCGACTGGCTTGAAGCATACCAAAGCTTTGCATGTGATAGTTAAGTATAAAGGATGTATGGTTGCTAAAGTTTTGATTGACAATGGCTCGGCGCTCAATGTCTTACCCAATGCAACTCTGGCAAGACTCCTAGTAGACCCTTTTAGAGTTTGTCGAAGTACCATGATTGTGAGGGTATTCGATGGCATGAAGAGAGTTGTTTGCTAATTTTTTAACCACCGCAAGTGCATGGATCGCTAACAAGTAATAAAGTGATGATTAGAGTATCATTCCCACGAGGACCGTGTTGAGTACCGAACTATAGTAATTTTAATTATCTAGATGATTGAATTATAGAGAAATAATAATTAAATCTAAGCTAAAAGAAATAAAGTCTAAAACAGTTATCTAAACTAAAATAGTAATGGATGAGAACATTATAGAGCTAGGGGTTCACACTTTAATCAATTATAAAATCAATCTAATTCATTCAATAATTGAGAGATTATTACTTTGATGAAAATTAATCCTAAGTTATCTTAAGTCCTCTCTCAAAGCACTCAAGGTGTATTTTAATTAACCTAAACCCTACTTTCATGGTGATTAAATTAATTAAAACCCTTTAAGATTCTTGATTAATTTTGGAACTCCACAAAGGTCATCAACATATCTCTAGGTCAGATTTCCTAGGTTCAAAAGCCCAATTTTCTAATATTAACCTTTGCCTTTCAGTCCTTCAATTAATATCTATAATCAATACTAAGTGGGTACCAACACATAGCATGCATTAAGATCACAAGAGATTGAATCAAAGAATAAAATACCTAATGTATTAAATAAAATCAAACTAGATCCATAATGAAATTGAGTGCTACACCCTAACCCTAGAATAAAGAACCTATTCACCCATGGTGAGTTTTACAATCAAGTTTATAAAAAGATAAAGAGAAGGCATGAGAAGAAAATAGAGTGAAAGAACCCAGAAGAAGAGTTGTAGCCTTGGACTTTTGGAACTTCAGCTGAGAATCCCTTCTAGCAATTTTGTAGATCTTGTTTCTCCCTTGCCTCCCTTGAAGTTGATGTGCATCCTTGAATGTAAATCAGCTTCCCTTGAATGTAAATTCTATTCTTGGATGTAAATTCTTTCTCTTCCCCTCAATTCCTGACTTGTTATATTTATATCTGGTGTAAAAACCCTAATTTCAAAGTCCTAGAAGCATTAGAAGTCCATCTGGGTCAGGTTGGAATGAAGAAAAGTCACATCAGAATTGCAGACAGGGTACTTTACATGGCCCATGTAGTGTTACACGCCTCTGCCTCGTGTAACTTTTTGCCACTCCTGTTTTTCAAGTTTTCTTTATCCAGAAGGTTGCACGGGGTCCAGGAAGTTACACAGGGCAAGTTAGACGGCCCGTGTAATATTTTTGGCACTGTATTCTTCACGTTTTGATCTCCAAATCTCTTCCAAACTCATCTTTGATTCTAAAACCACATAAAAAACACCTGATAAAATATAAAAATCAATGAATTGAGTTGGATTAACATGTTTTAAAAAATAATAATGAAGACACATAAAAATAAACATAAAAGGATACTAAATGCTAACAAAATGCAATGCATGTTAACCTTAAATATCTATATAATTTGATGCAACCAAATACCCCCAAACTTAAACCTTTGTTTATCCTCAAGCAAATTAAAACTTTATAAAAACTCATTGGGGTACTTAGAAACATAACAGAAAACTTAACTTGCACATAATTAGATACTCTTCAACCTTCATACCAATTCCCACTTTCAAGGCATAAAGACCTCAACAGCTACCTGCTTAGAGCTTCACCCCCTTCATGGTGCTTTAACTAATTATTCCTCTATGTAAGGCTATTAATAAGTCACAAATAACCTATTTTATAAGGATAGAGTTAAGAAACACTTACTCCCCCAAATTTGCCTCTATTGTGGTTAATTGTAGTGAAGTGATTCAATTCCAACTCCATAGGCATATCTCAATTTTCCATCTCCACTAATGTAGCATACACTTTTCAAAAGATCAAAAGGTCTTTAAAAGGGTTGTAATGGGGCTAAAGGGATAATGACTTGGTTGCCAATGAAAGGTTTTTAGGGAATGCAAATATGAGGATAGCATGTATGCATAAAATACCAAGTATACTAAGTTTATTCTATTGATTTTATATGGAGAAGAGGGACTTTTAGTTTTTCTTATAGTGCCAAACATGCTTCCATGATACTTATCTTGGGACTTCTTCTTCTTTTTTTTTTCTTCTATTTTTTTGTTATTTATGTCTCTTTTGTCCTCTCCCCCAAACTCATTGCTTTTGTTGGGTTGGAAAGGAAAATTTTTCTTTGATTTCAATTGCACACTTGCACTCTTTCTTGAGTTCTACATCCTCTCTCCATTTTTTTTTGTTGCACTTAATATACTTTTTACTTATGCATTTAGCCTCCTCAAAAGGGTAGGATAGGTGTTTAGGCTAGTGGCTAGGTAAATAATATGGGTAAGCAATAAATTCTAAGGGATAAGTATAGGCTTCAAATTATCTACAAGGGATATATATTTTAATTAAGGGTGGCTAAGGCTTAGTGAGGTTATATCAAAGAATGCCTTAATCATCCCTTCATCAAGCATATGCTAGGATTTCGCCTTAATAGGTCCAAGAGACATGTTTTAGAGCTGGTGAGAGATTTTTAGGTTTGCTTTTATTTCAAAAATTTTCTTCTAATTTTGCACGTTCAATGTGACAGATTAATAGCTATGAAGGGGTTTAACTAGTTTAATTCCACTTAGGTGATTAAGTTCTTCACAAATAACATATTGAAGCCTTTTTGCCCATTCTGTTACATTCATTCCTCTTTCCCAGAGAGTCCAATCATTAGCTCATCAAGGTTTTAGTTATAATTCTAAGTTAAAAGCTTTTTGAAAAAGTCCAAAATTTTCAAAATTTGTAAAAATTTTCAAAATTTGTAAAAATTTTCTGGATTTTTGACACACAAATATAATATAGACATAATAAGGTAATGAAATGCAATATATGAGTGTAATGCATGAAATGCACCCCCAAACTCAAATTTGACATTGTCCTCAATGTCATCAAGATATCACAATTAGGTTAGGAGCAACATCATAAATGTAATAATAAGGAAAAGCTAATGGATATAGAATACTCCCCCTTGAAGCGTGCCTTCCCTTGAAGATTTGTGAGTTTGATCTCAATTGCTCCTTTCATGTGCTTCTTGAACCTACTAAGTGAACAAACATCGAAATCAAGTTTGGGAGGGTGATAAAATAAAAGAAATAGACAAATGCAAAGATTAAATTTAAAACTTGGGTTGCCTTCCAAGAAGCGCTAATTTAAGGGCATTAGCTTGACCCCTTTCAGAATTGCTAATCAAAAAGCACTTTTCACCCATAGTAGTTATCATGTAACGCCACATATGGGTCTTGATTTGTGGTACCCTCAAGATTGGCAAGATTTGAAACAGGATTGCACATTGCATGAATAACACATGGTTTAGAGTGACATGCTTGGGATGAGGGCTGCTTTAGCACATGGAGGATATATGATGATGTAGGAGGTGTCCATGATAGAAAAGGGTCTTTTGGTGGTGTATGTGTAAACATCGTTAATGAGCTCAAGTTGATAGTCTTGTTAATTTCTTCATCTACCACCTTTACCTTTGATCTATCTTCATGTAAGCACTCTTCTAATGACCCTCCAATAATAAAGGAGTTTGTTTTCTTTAACTTTAGGTTTCACTTCTTTTTCATGTAACTCCTGTTTTTGTGGGAATTCTACTGGTAAGTCATCTTCAAAGGAATTTTGTTCTTCAGGCTCAAATTCTTCTATAGGTTCAAATTCCAATGAAGCTTCTTCATTCTCCCAACTTTGTTCATTTGTTTCCTCCTCATAAAGTGATAACTCATTATTCATCATAAGATTGTCAAAATTTTCCAATGGAGCTATCGCCTCTTCAAGTCCCACTCTCTTTTCTAATTGTAGCTCAAATGGTTGGTGTGGAATATTATGTTGATAGAAGTCTGGAGGGCATTAGTGACTCCAACCCTACAATAAAGGATCCCAATGCCAATGGTAATCAAAATTTGCCATGTCATTCAACAAGTGAATGGCATCCTCATGGTTTCTTTAAAGAACATGATCACCGGTAGCCCAAGCTCCATAATCTACCTAATTCCTTGTCACTTTATATAGACCATTGTAGAAATTGAGAGTGAGTTCATAATTTGAAAAACAATGATTGGCAAATTGCTCTACCAATTCATTGAATCTTCTCCAAACATCGTGTAAAGGTTCATTGTGTTTTTGAATAAAACTTGTGAAAACTTGTTGATGAAACATCTCAATGTACCTCACAAGAAAAACAAGCAAAAATAAAATTAGACAAGAAATCAACTATAAAAGAAATAAGAATGTTTAGAGTAATCAAATCACTAATCATTCAATATCAAGCACCGGTCCTCGGCAACGGCGTCAAAAACTTGTTTGCTGATTTTTCAACCACTGCAAGTGCACGAATCACTAACAAGTAATAAAGTGATAAGTAGAGTATCGTTCCCACGAGGACCATGTTGAGTATCGAACTATAGTGATTTTAATTATCTAGACGATTGAATTATAAAGAAATAATAATTAAATCTAAGCAAAGAGAAATAAAGTCTAAAACAGTTATCTAAACTAAAATAGTAATGGATGAGAACATTCTAGAGCTAGGGGTTCACACTTCAATCAATTATAAAATCAATCTAATTCATTCAATAATTAGGAGATTATTACTTTGATGGAAATTAATCCTAATTTATCTTAAGTCCTCTCTCAAGGAACTCAAGGTGTATTTTAATTAACCTAAACCCTACTTTCGTGGTGATTAAATTAATTAAAACCCTTTAAGATCCTTGATTAATTTTGGAACTCCACAAAGGTCATCAGCCTATCTCTTGGTCAGATTTTCTAGGTTCAAAATCCTGATTTTCGAATATTAACCTTCACTTTTCAGTCCTTCAATTAATTTCTGTAATTAATACTAAGTGGGTACCAACATATAGCATGCATTAAGATTACAAGAGATTGAATCAAAGAGTAAAATACCCAATGTATTAAATAAAATCAAACCAAATCCATAATGAAATTGATTGCTACACCCTAACCCTAGAATAAAGAACCTACTCACCCATGGTGAGTTTTACAATCAAGTTTATAAAAAGATAAAGAGAAGACATGAGAAGAAAATAGAGTGAAAGAACCTAGAAGGAGAGTTGCAGCCTTGGACTTTTGGAACTTCAGCTGAGAATCCCTTCTAGCAATCTTGCAGATCTTGTTTCTCCCTTGCCTCCCTTGAAGTTGATGTGCATTCTTGAATGTAAATCTGCTCCCATTGAATGTAAATTCTATTCTTGGATGTAAATTCTCTCTCTTCCCCTCAATTCCTGACTTGTTATATTTATGTCTGGTGTAAAAACCCTAATTTCAGAGTCCTAGAAGCATTAGAAGTCCGTTCGGGTCAGGTTAGAATGAAGAAAAGTCGCATAAGAATTGCTGATAAGGTACTTTACATGGCCCATGTAGTGTTACATGCCCTTGCCCCGTGTAACTTTCTGCCACTCTTGTTTTTCAAGTTTTTTTTGTCCAGAATGTTGCACGGAGTCTAGGAAGTTACACGGGGCAAGTTACACGGCCCGTGTAATGTTTTTGGCACTGTATTCTTCACATTTTGATCTCCAAATCTCTTCTAAACTCGTCTTTGATTCTAGAACTACATAAAAACACTTGATAAAATATAAAAATCAATGAATTGAGTTGGATTAACATATTTTCTAAAATAATAATGAAGACACATAAAAATAAACATAAAAGGATACTAAATGCTAACGAAATGCAATGCATGCTAACCTTAAATGTTTATATAATTTGATGCAATCAAGAGACATATTAGGAGACATTGACTTGCCACTTCAAATTGGGGTTGTAACACCCTCCCTGTAGCAACTCTGTGCATTCTATTGTTCCGGTGACTGGTGTTGGTCTGGACATCTAGAACATCTGGAAGAATATTTAAACTAAAGTGAGGAACCATTATTAACCCAAATATTAATAAGAAAAATTTAGAAAAAATTTTAGAAATAATATACAACCATGTTAAATGAGCCGGTGCCCTAGCGATGGGTAACCCAGTGGGAAGTTACGGTTCTCGCAACTAGGAGCCCTAGACCCGGGGAAAAATTCATAAAATAATTTTTGGGACTCCAGAGAAGGGTCATTGAGGTTCCTATGGCATTAGAATGCCAAGAAAATGGTTAGAAAAATTTTTCAATCGATACAGACGATTCTGGCTCAATAAGCCAAACGGAGGGCATTTTGGTCATTTTCTCTTCAGAGATGATTTTTGGCCGACTTGTCCAGTTAATTAAATAGTTATTATGACATAAAAT
Organism: Hevea brasiliensis; assembly: GCF_030052815.1. Classification (NCBI taxonomy): domain Eukaryota; kingdom Viridiplantae; phylum Streptophyta; class Magnoliopsida; order Malpighiales; family Euphorbiaceae; genus Hevea; species Hevea brasiliensis. Next base: position 14,664,564 of record NC_079510.1, read on the forward strand.
ATGAATAAATATTGCTACAAATTAAATTGAAATTGAGTAAAAAAGAAAAAAAAAAGAAAATGTATTCAATAAGAAATTATGATATCACATGATGTCATTAGTGTGCCTCCACCCAATCACATAGTGACACATGGCTATAACTCACTTAAAATGAGTTAAATGGGAAAAATGAAAGAAAAAAAAATCAGATTTCTTTTTCCTTTCTTCTTCCATCAGTAGCCCTCCCTTCTCCCTTCCACCATTAAAGCTTCACCAAGCTTGAGTTTACCACCCAAATCACCCCAAAACCCTAGCTTCCCTTCACAAATATTTACTCTTACACCTAGAGCAAGTTTTGAGCAGCAAAAAGAAAGAGAAAAAGAAGAGTTCTCAAGCTTTGGGAATTAGCTAAATCAAGGTTAGCGTCCAACTCTTACTCCTTTTGCTTTAATTCATGTTCAATGGCATGAATTGTGTAGGAAATATAAGGAAATAAAGCAAACAAGTGTGTGTGTGCAACTTACAATTTTTGGCAGCTAGGGTTAGCCAGGGTTTGATGATTTTGCTTAGTAGAAAAATGGTTATGAGCAGCCTTTTGTAGTGGATGGGGTATTGAACATAATTAAGCAAGTGAAATACAAGAATTGTGCATGTATGAAATGAAAAAAAAAAATTGGACACTTGAAAAATTCTAGGGTTTGCTCATGTGATGGTTTATTAACCTTGTAATGGTTAATTTGTGACCATTTGAATGTGTATGATGAAGAAATGAAGTGAGTTGAGGCTTGGCATTTGTGTATGGGTGAGCTGCCTTGGCTGACCTGCAGGATTGAGCATGAGTCCAGCAGGTTTGGGTAGTTATAAATGGAATTGTAGAGGTTCAATTGGTGCAAGGCTAATTAGACATGAAACTAGGCACATAATGGCACAACTTTGGTATAGAAGCCTTGCCCAGAAACCAAACCAAATTGGCCTAAAACTTGCCATAATCCAGGTGACTTGCATTCTGCCTGGGCAAAATGACCAAATGAATAGTGTTTATTCATTTGGTCATAACTCAGTATAGAAAGGTCCAATTGACTTGAAATTCTACCAGCATAAAGCTGAGAACTTTCATGAAGAACACAAATCCAAATTCTGACCATAACCTAGTCAAATTTCCAACCAAAATTAGGTTACCAAATTTGGCAGAACCAGTTTTGCCCAGAATTTTGGATTCTGTCCAATCCGGCCAGTTATGGTATTTAGGCCATAACTTGAGTTACAAAACTCCAAATGGAGTGATTCAAAAAAGGAAATGTAACTAGACAAAATAAGGAACAACTTTAATGAAGACAATTTTGCCAAATTCCTACTGTAAAAATGACCAATGGAATAGTAAACACAAGGCTTGAAATCTAAAAATTTTGAACAACTAACACTAAGCTTAGAAATGGTATTGGCAACCAATACCAACAATTTGAGAATGAAAAATGTGGTATGTTGGAATATTAGAACCAATGTATCTATTGTCTATGCAAAAGTCAACATTTTAGTTGACTAATGAAATGAATAGTAATACCTAAACTTAAATTTCAAGAATTGTACAATTTAAAAGTGTAACATGCCCTAGTACACCTAGAAAGATTGGTTTAGATAGGTTGGCATGCTAATAGGGTTTAGTTAGCAGTACTGCAAATAGCATTATGCCATTCTGTGATTTTATGGCTTTTAGCCATTCTGACATTGTGTTGAGACTTAGCCTTGTGCCTAATGTTATTACAGCTTATTAGCTGTTCTGTTGCACACCGAGAGATGCATATGTGACCGATGGTGTGACGGCCCGAGGTACTAGATACCCAGTGTCAGTTTACCCATTTATCCAATTCAGTCATTCAGTATAGGTTACTTGGGCAACCAAAAATGAAAGTGAATAAATTTAATGAAATTATGAATATAACAAGTACAAAATAAATAAGATTACTAATAATGATCAAAAAATTGTCTGCATAAGACATCAGAACATGCACTGCATATTTATTTTCTGTTATTTCTTTTTATTTTATTATTGGCACCACTAAGCATTATTGCTTAGTGCGTTGCTTTTTGCCATGCGTAGGTTCTGGAGAGACCGACCGAGAGCCCAATAGACCACAGACTGGGTGAAATCTTCTGCAGCTCTGCATAGTGTCTGTGTCACCTCACCGTCATCAGTGCATTGGTAGGACACTAGATTTTATTTTGGTATTTTGTAATTAACTTTTATTTTCTCATGTGTAATTAAGGCTTATGTAATATATTTTAGTATTGATGTAAATAGTGAAAATTATGTTTATGAATGAAAAAGTGAATATTTATTGATGACTTTTGCATGAATATCATATGAAATGAATGTTTGAGAAATGGAAATGTTGTTGAAAAATATTGAGATTTTGTTGATGAAATGGAGTTTGGGATTGATTGAAAATTTTGGAAGTGTTTTTCACAAGTTCTGAAGAACTATTTTATCCATTTTTAGCCGGCACTCTGCCGAATTTTTTATAAAATTTGCGGAGACTAAAATAAATTATAATTTCAATAAATAACTTAAATGAATGATATTTTATGAATTTTACTTCATAACTATGAAAGAAATAAAGTAGAAAGAATAAAAATAGTTGAATTAAAATAAGGTGTTTCAGTACACTGCGTGACATATCCTGCTCGGCTGCACTGTAGACGGGTAAGGGGTGTCACAGGGGCATGTACTTTCAATGTTACATTCCAGGTAATGGATGTTGAACCAGCATACACTATGCTATTAGGAAGGCCCTGGATTCATTCAGCAAATGTGGTGCCCTTAACTCTAGAGCAAAGGATCAAATACATCATGAATGGCAAAATCATCATGGTGAGAGGAGAAGAAGCTATGCTAGTCACTAAGCCGCAGTCTGTTCCTTATGTGGAAACAACTGAATGATCCCTAGAGAGTTCATTTCAAGCATTAGAGTTGCAAGGAACTGCTCTGGGGGATGGGGGAGCTATGGCCATGGTTGCAAAAGTGATGCTAAAAAATGGCTATGAAGAGGGCAAGGGATTAGGTGCCACCCTGCAAGGGATTGTCGAAATCGTGTGTCACACCCTACTCCCCTGTAAGATGCAATATGATCCCGTAGTACACCTAATGAATTACCAACTCCGTCTACTGATAACCCATTAAATACACTACAAGGGATTTTAAAAACTTTTCTTACTTTTTTCACAGTGGTGAGCACTATTTATAGGTGTTAAAAACCTTTTTGAACTGAAGTGGTAGAACTAACACATTTGAATTATTTGAAATTTCTGTAAAAATTTTAGCAGAGTGCCATCTGTATTTTGGATAAAACAGTTCTTGTAAAACTCAGAAAAGCACTTCAATATTTTTCCAAATCTCAACTCCAACAAAATTCAACACAATATTTTTCTCAACTCAATCCACGACAATTTTTCAGTATTTTCAAAGGATGAGATAAAAGAAATATAATACAAATTTTACAAGTCAAAATAACTCATAATTTACTTTACAACTTCAATGTACAAATTTTAATTTACAACTGCTCAAATAATTTACATACATATTATTACATGCATACATCAGACCTATGTACATGAGTATACCTATAATATACCTGGAGCTGATCTGAAAGTGTCTTCAAAGAAACTTACTCACTGCTCTATGCTCTTCTTACTTGCGACAGCATACAAAGCTATCGCTGAGTGGTGAACTTAGTGGTGCACAACTATAATTTAAAACATAGTACAATATACATTGACAAAATTTACAATAAATAATTTGGAAATCTGAATACTCATCAAATTCTAAAACTCAAAATATTCATTTCCAATAATGTAAATCATTTGTATAAAATGACTTTGATCACGACATTCAATTTATCAAATCATGACTAACCATTTAAGGTAGTTCTAACAAAATCAATTATACATAAATCATAACTGAAATCATAATTCTTTACTGTTCAAAAACATTATGTATCTCAAAAACCATGTCAGATCTCAAAACCATGTCAGATCTCAAAAATCATTCTTTATCTCAAAAGCCATTCTTTATCTCACTAACTATGCAAGACTAATCCGAAAGGGCCATCTTCGGGGTGATTCTAACTCCCTATGGTCGGGGAGGTCGAATCGGATTCTAACTCCCTATGGTCGGGGAGGTCGAATCATCGTGCACAGTACCATCACAATAATGAATCTTCCGCAAGGGCCATAACAATAAAATAAACTTAGATCTAACCTCAAATCAGAGGAAAATCTAAGCCTGTGCACGTACCATGGTAATCAAAACACAACTAACTCCATTGTCTTCTCAACAAATGAGAGAGACGGGTAATAACCTAGTCAAGCATCTATAGTGAGATATAAAACAATATCACAATCCTTTTAGTGAGCATAAATCACAATATAATTCGATTCAAATTCAATTCGAATATCCAATAATTTTTATGCTCATCACAATTCAAATCATAAATTTGCATTTTTCCATGAAAATTACCATCACAATTCAAAACATGTTCTATCACAATTTTCCAAAACATAATTTATTCGATCCATAACAATGACTAATACTTGTGGAAATACCATTTCACAAAGCTAAATTCATACATACTATAACAATTTTCAATAATCATTGAATTAAATCTAATGCTTGTTAAACATAATACATAAGAAAAATATGTCATTTAATCATATGAAATATTCAAACAAAATCAGTTAAAAACTAGTTGTGCACAAACCTCTGATAACTGTCTCCTGGTCTGGACTCAGTATTTCCTTCCCTTTTTCAGTACTAAATTAAACTGTCTCTATCGATAATATTTGACAAATAATTCACTGAAAGCTATTATTTGCTTAATCACCTAATATACCGACCCTCGATGTGTTCTAGGTAATTTAGGTTTTAGTGTCACTAATATGTCATATTCGATAGTGTTTTAGGGTTGGTACACGTTACCAATTTCATTTTCTTGTTTAGTGCATTTTCTTGCAATTTGCTGGATTCCGGGACACTAGTTTGACCTAGCCGGATGACCTGGTTTTCTCGGTTTTCGGGTTTCGGTCAAAACTACAAACTTGTAGATCTGTGTCTTATGGAACACGGGGCAAAATTTTAGGTCATTCTGAGTTATGTAGACCAAGTTATGGTCATTTTACTATTGCTGGTCAAATGGCATCAAATTAGGTCATTTTAGGTCAATTTTGGTCAACTTTGGTTCGGCCAGTTTTTGGACCCGAACTTGTGCAAGCTGTTTGACTTGCTTATGGTCATTTCTGGGCCTTGGTGTCTTCATAAGACTTGTAGGTATGGGTCTTAACTATTCATGGTTAAAATTTCAGGTCAATTGGACCTCTTTTGAGTGAGTTATGGCCTAAACACTAACTGCTGCCCAATTGGTCAATTTTCAGGCCTCAATTGCACCTAATCCGAATTGGTCATTTTTTTATGTCACCTTACAAGCAGAATTTTGGTATGCTTTCTTAATGAAAGTTGGCACATTTTGTGCCTAGTTTCACCTCCAATTGGTGTCATACCAATTGGAGTTACACATTTAGAGTTATAGGCTAAAATGCACACTGCCCTTAATTACATTGCTTAAACATCATTTCATTACACATTTACCTTGCTACAAATTCACCTCTCAACCCCATTCTGTTTTGGTACATTACCAAAACAATATACCACTTCATTTTAAATTCATTTTGGGCAGATTACAAATATCCTCAATACACCAAATAAAACTCTAATTCACAAAGTCCAAATACAATCACATATACACATAAACATTTCTAGTTTTTACATACACTTTACACAACTAATTCATATACATATCCATCAATCCTCAATGTCATAATTCTGCCAATATCTTCATGAACTCATACATTTATCAAAGAGTCCCAAGGCTGCCGAAAAGCTTCACCATGCCAAAGTGTCCATAATTCATCAATTTCCATTCCAAGTGCATAATCACCATTTACATGTGGAATTAACTACTAGGACATCAATTCACCCTATTCAACATGAATTCCCATCAAACATATGTAAAATAAATCATCAAATATACAACTCCATGGCTGCCCAAAATTGATATATCAAGAACTCCTCAAACTTGAAAATTTTCTTCACAATTCAAACACCCATAACAAGTATACAAACTTTAACAAAGCAAAGTTCAAAAATATAAACTTACCTATGGTTGGGGCTTGTTAAACCTTCACCAAACTTCTTGATTTTGGTATCAAGCTCTTCCTTGTGATGTGGGGACAATTTTTAGTGAAGCTACCTAGGTGATTGGAGGTAAATTGAAGGAGTGCATGAAGCTTAAAGAAAAATGGCCATGGAGGTTTTGGGAGCTTTTCATTTACGGCATGGATGATTCTCAAGCTTGAAGATGAAGTTTTTAGTGGAGAAATCTGCCCACTAACACATTTTATAATCCTTAGTTTATTCCTTAGTGGTCCACTCACTTTAGTTTAATCATTTTATATGTTAAATGTGTTATTTACACAATTTTCACTCCACTTTTGGCTATTTACATTAGGTACCACCAAATTAATTCTTCATTTTATTTTCTAAGTGTAATATTATTTATTTTTAATGGACATTTAGGTCAAAAGACAATTCGGGATGTCAAATGACCATAATGCCCCTGTTCGGGTTGCATTCCCAATTTTTTGGTAACACCGAGTTTTGTCCGTTTTTCAATTTCTCACTTTTCTTTGTACTAATTATTTAATTTTTCTTTGATATTTCTAATGATATTTATACTTCAATTGATGTCTCTTTAAGTCCTAAAAATATTTTCCAAGGTTCCTCGCAGTCCAGGGCTAGTCAACGGTCCACGCCGTGACTTCCCGGTGCGGTCACCCATCGCTAGGGTTTTCGGCTTGCTTAACTTGGTTACATTTCTTTGCTATTATTTTTCCTTTGTTTTTCTTATATTTTCTTTTCTTGTATTTCATTATTTTATGTCTCCTCCCTCATATCAAAGTGTGGTTCTAGGCATCCTAGCTGTCCGGACAGCACTGGTCACCGGAATAGTAGAACGCACTACCGAACATAGGGGTGTTACAATTCTCCCCCCCTTAAATAAATTTCATCTCGAAATTTTACCTGGCATTAGTCTCTGAATAGCTGTGGGTGCTGTCTCCTCATATCCTCTTCACGTTCTCAAGTAGCTTCCTAGCCTGAATGATGGTTCCACAGCACTTTAACTAGGTGTATCTGTTTATTCCTCAGCTGCTTCACCTCATAAGCCAGAATTTTTATGCGTTCTTCCTCGTATGAGAGGTCTGGATTTACTTCAATCTCTTCAACTAATAGTACATGAGATGGGTCGGATCTGTACCTCCTTAACATGGACACATGGAAGACGCTGTGTATCCTTGCTAGCTCTAGAGGTAATGCTAACCGATATGCCAAAGGACCCACTCTTTCCAGAACCTCATATGGTCCGATGAAACGAGGACTCAGTTTCCCCTTTCTGCCAAATCTCATAATTCTCTTCCAAGGAGAAACTTTGAGGAATACCTTATCACCCACTGCATACTCAATATTTCTTCTTTTCAGATCAACATAGGACTTCTGATGATCTAATGCAGCCTTGAGTCTATCCCTAATCAATCTGATCTTTTCCTCTGTCTGCTGAACAATTTCTGGCCCAATGATCTTTCTTTCACCTACTTCATCCCAACATAAGGGAGTTTTGCACTTTCTGCCATACAAAGCTTCATATGGAGGTATCCCAATGCTTGATTGGTAGCTATTGTTATAAGCAAACTCAATCAAAGGCAAGTGTGTATCCCAACTACCTTCAAATTCAATCACACAAGCCCGTAGCATATCCTCCAATGTCTGAATAACCCTTTCAGACTGGCCATCTGTCTGTGGGTGGAATGCTGTGCTGAAGTTCAATCTAGTTCCTAGGGCTCTCTGAAGACTACCCCAGAATCTAGAAGTGAACCTAGGATCTCTGTCAGATACAATCGATACTGGCACTCCATGCAATTTTACAATCTCATATATGTACAATCTGGCCAATCTTTCCAGGCTGTAGTCCATCCGGACTGGCAAAAAGTGAGCAGACTTGGTTAGTCTATCAACTATAACCCATACTGCATCATGACTATTCTGTGTCCTCGGAAGTCTCATCACAACATCCATAGTTATCTGTTCCCTTACTATGTTTCATAGGGTGCCACTCGTATGCTAGCTTGACACTTATTAATGTATACAAATTCTGTTAGTGGGATGTATCTGTCCCATCTCCTCTCGGATTCAATGACACAAGTTCTCAATATATTCTTGAGGACTTGTCACATTTTACCGGTTATTATTATCATTTCATTTCATTATTTATAGGAACTCAATGAGTTTCTAAATTTACCTGAATTACTTGTTTCAATTGTCCATCTGTCTGAGGATGATACGTTGTACTGATATCTCTAAGCTTATAGCAATTACTGTGGTACAGGTAGTTCACATTATTGTAACCGAGTTACTGACTCCAGCTACCTTACAAGTGTAGTCTTTCGACAGGCTAGTTCTGAAGTTTTAAATTTCTGACTAAAATTTTCACATTTATTTCCAGTAATAATACCCTATTCGGGTGCAACTATATCAATTTATAGATTACTTACAAATATTCTTACTTTATTGTACCACGAGGAAGTACGTAGCTCTACACAATAATCCCGTGTTGGTACTGAAATCTGCAGCTTACGATACAAACATCGAGAACATTACATAGTCACTACGTTATAACCTCATGGACTAGGTTTTCTAACATCTTATCTTTCTCGAATCCACTAATATCCCAAACCGATTCTGATTACAATTTCCTTTGACAATTACTAACAGTAACATCTTTGCCCTCATCTAGAGCAATTCTATTACTGTAACTTACTTTTAGGTCTTCTTGCCTTACATTAAGTAGGCTCATTAATTAGCTTTATAATTTATGGTATGTTAGAAAATACTTTTAGCTAACAATTCTTCCAAAATTAATGTCAACCATACTTGTTATTGTAGTTATTATCCTAAAGGATTAGTCACTAATACATCAAAATTCATTTCCATATAAAGGAATAACAACAGAACATATAGTTCTGACACTAACACACAACTAAGTAGTGCTGGGATCAAATAATAACTAATTGTTTCTTTCAAAAATTAAGAACTTACCAGCCTACATCCAAGTTTCTGCTCCTTTTACTTGGCGCATAGTGGACACTCCGACTGGTGCGCTACTATATTCGGGTTGATTCACTGTGTTATAGTGGTGAGGAGTACCAACTCTATTTCTAGCTTGACTCTGACTGACGGTCTATGAACTCCGGAGAGCAGATCGAGGTGGTTTAGCACAATCTTTAGCAAAGTGTCCAAGTTTTCCACAATTGTAACAGGCTCCAGAGGCCTTACTACAAATACCTCTATGTAGCTTACCACAAACATGGCAGAAACGGGCAGAATAGGAACTTCTGGTTGTTCGACGACTAGATTTTGGTGGTCTCTGCCCTGATGATCCGCCTCTATCATATTTCTGAGTTCGGGGCTCCTCAAATTCTTTTCTCTTCCCAAATTACTGTTCAACTCGACCCATAGGTTTCTCCTCTTTTCCATTTCATGTTGCCCTTGTGGGGTTGGAGTCTCAGATTGGGCTTGGGCCGTGATTATCACCGCTTGTTGAAAGAAAGTGGCCATTTGTTGGGCCATTTGTGCAGAATTTGTACCGCAAGAAATCGTACAAAGCCTTCGACATTTTGTGGAGCTGGGGCCTCAACTTGTTCTTCTGCCATCACATACTGTTCTATTGTCTCATTCTTCTCTTCCATTTTTTTTTCACAGAATTTTCTATTCCTGTACAACCAACACAAGGAGATTCCTCTCCATTAGTTCACATTTATGATGTAAATGTACTATATGTATCAAACATTTGAGCAGTTGTAGTTACCGACAAAAAGATTTCAAATTCACAGTTCGAAATTCACTTTAAAACCATGGCTCTGATACCACTAAAACATGTCACACCCTACTCCCCTGTAAGATGCAACATGATCCTGTAGTACACCTAATGAATTACCAACTCCGTCTACTGATAACCCATTAAATACACTACAAGGGATTTTAAAAACTTTTCTTACTTTTTTCACAGTGGTGAGCACTATTTACAGGTGTTAAAAACCTTTTTGACCTGAAGTGGTAGAACTAACACATTTGAATTATTTGGAATTTCTGTAAAAATTTTGGCAGAGTGCCATCTGTATTTTGGATAAAATAGTTCTTCAGAAAACCTGTAAAAAGCACTTCAATATTTTTCCAAATCTCAACTCCAACAAAATTCAGCATAATATTTTTCTCAACTCAATCCACAACAATTTTTCAATATTTTCAAAGGATGAGATAAAAGAAATATAATACAAATTTTACAAGTCAAAATAACTCATAATTTACTTTACAACTTCAATGTACAAATTTTAATTTACAACTGCTCAAATAATTTACATACATATTATTACATGCATACATCAGACCTATGTACATGAGTATACCAATAATATACCTGGAGTCGATCTGAAAGTGTCTTCAAAGAAACTTACTCACTGCTCTATGCTCTTCTTACCTACGACAGCATACAAAGCTATCGCTGAGTGGTGAACTCAGTGGTGCACAACTATAATTTAAAACATAGTACAATATACATTGACGAAATTTACAGTAAATAATTTGGAAATCTGAATACTCATCAAATTCCAAAACTCAAAATATTCATTTCCAATAATGTAAATCATTTGTATAAAATGACTTTGATCACGACATTCAATTTATCAAATCATGACTAACCATTTAAGGTAGTTCCAACAAAATCAATTATACATAAATCATAACTCATGTTGTATCTCAAAAACCATTCTGTATCTCAAAAATCATGTTGTATCTCAAAAACCATGCTGTATCTCAAAAACCATGCTGTATCTCAAAAACCATGCTGTATCTCAAAAATCATTCTTTATCTCAAAAGCCATTCTTTATCTCACTAACTATGCAAGACTAATCCGAAAGGGCCATCTTCGGGGTGATTCTAACTCCCTATGGTCGGGGAGGTCGAATCGGATTCTAACTCCCTATGGTCGGGGAGGTCGAATCATCGTGCACAGTACCATCACAATAATGAATCTTCCGCAAGGGCCATAACGATAAAATAAACTTAGATCTAACCTCAAATCAGAGGAAAAGCTAAGCCTGTGCACGTACCATGGTAATCAAAACACAACTAACTCCATTGTCTTCTCAACAAATGAGAGAGACGGGTAATAACCTAGTCAAGCATCTATAGTGAGATATAAAACAATATCACAATCCTTTTAGTGAGCATAAATCACAATATAATTCGATTCAAATTCAATTCGAATATCCAATAATTTTTATGCTCATCACAATTCAAATCATAAATTTGCATTTTTCCATGAAAATTACCATCACAATTCAAAACATGTTCTATCACAATTTTCCAAAACATAATTTATTCGATCCATAACAATGCCTAATACTTGTGGAAATACCATTTCACAAAGCTAAATTCATACATACTATAACAATTTTCAATAATCATTGAATTAAATCTAATGCTTGTTAAACATAATACATAAGAAAAATATGTCATTTAATCATATGAAATATTCAAACAAAATCAGTTAAAAACTAGTTGTGCACAAACCTCTGATAACTGTCTCCGGTCCGACTCGTGATTTCCTTCCCTTTTTCTGAGTCTTTGCTAACTGAGAAACACAATTTGAAGTGTTTCAGTACTAAATTAAACTGTCTCTATCGATAATATTTGACAAATAATTCACTGAAAGCTATTATTTGCTTAATCACCTAATATACCGACCCTCGATGTGTTCTAGGTAATTTAGGTTTTAGTGTCACTAATATGTCACATTCGATAGTGTTTTAGGGTTGGTACACGTTACCAATTTCATTTTCTTGTTTAGTGCATTTTCTTGCAATTTGCTGGATTTCGGGACACTAGTTTGACCTAGCCGGACGACCTGGTTTCCTCGGTTTTCAGGTTTCGGTCAAAACTACAAACTTATAGATCTGTGTCTTATGGAACATGGGGCAAAATTTTAGGTCATTCTGAGTTATGCAGACCAAGTTATGGTCATTTTACCATTGCTGGTCAAATGGTATCAAATTAGGTCATTTTAGGTCAATTTTGGTCAACTTTGGTTCGGCCAGTTTTTGGACCCGAACTTGTGCAAGCTGTTTGACTTGCTTATGGTCATTTCTGGGCTTTGGTGTCTTCATAAGACTTGTAGGTATGGGTATTAACTATTCATGGTTAAAATTTCAGGTCAATTGGACCTGTTTTGAATGAGTTATGGCCTAAACACTAACTGCTGCCCAATTGGTCAATTTTCAGGCCTCAATTGCACCTAATCCGAATTGGTCATTTTTTTATGTCACCTTGCAAGCAGAATTTTGGTATGCTTTCTTAATGAAAGTTGGCACATTTTGTGCCTAGTTTCACCTCCAATTTCTCTCATACCAATTGGAGTTACACATTTAGAGTTATAGGCTAAAATGCACACTGCCCTTAATTACATTGCTTAAACATCATTTCATTACACATTTACCTTGCTATAAATTCACCTCTCAACCCTATTCTGTTTTGGTACATTACCAAAACCATATACCACTTCATTTTAAAGTCATTTTGGGCAGATTACAAACATCCTCAATACACCAAATAAAACTCTAATTCACAAAGTCCAAATACAATCACATATACACATAAACATTTCTAGTTTTTACATACACTTTACACAACTAATTCATATACATATCCATCAATCCTCAATGTCATAATTCTGCCAATATCTTCATGAACTCATAAATTTATCAAAGAGTCTCAAGGCTGCCAAAAAGCTTCACCATGCCAAAGTGTCCATAATTCATCAATTTCCATTCCAAGTGCATAATCACCATTTACATGTGGAATTAACTACTAGGACATCAATTCACCCTATTCAACATGAATTCCCATCAAACATATGTAAAATAAATCATCAAATATACAACTCCATGGCTGCCCAAAATTGATATATCAAGAACTCCTCAAACTTGAAAATTTTCTTCACAATTCAAACACCCATAACAAGTATACAAACTTTAACAAAGCAAAGTTCAAAAATATAAACTTACCTATGGTTGGAGCTTGTTAAACCTTCACCAAACTTCTTGATTTTGGTATCAAGCTCTTCCTTGTGATGTGGGGACAATTTTTAGTGAAGCTACCTAGGTGATTGGAGGTAAATTGAAGGAGTGCATGAAGCTTAAAGAAAAATGGCCATGGAGGTTTTGGGAGCTTTTCATTTACGGCATGGATGATTCTCAAGCTTGAAGATGAAGTGTTTAGTGGAAAAATCTGCCCACTAACACATTTTATAATCCTTAGTTTATTCCTTAGTGGTCCACTCACTTTAGTTTAATCATTTTTATATGTTAAATGTGTTATTTACACAATTTTCACTCCACTTTTGGCTATTTACATTAGGTACCACCAAATTAATTCTTCATTTTATTTTCTAAGTGTAATATTATTTATTTTTAATGGAAATTTTGGTCAAAAGACAATTCGGGATGTCAAATGACCATAATGCCCCTGTTCGGATTACATTCCCGATTTTTCGGTAACACCGGGTTTTGTCAGTTTTTCAATTTCTCAATTTTTTTTGTACTAATTATTTAATTTTTCTTTGATATTTCTAATGATATTTATACTTCAATTGATGTCTCTTTAAGTCCTAAAAATATTTTCGTGGTTCCCATGATCCGAGGCTAGTCAACGGTCCACGCCGTGACTTCCGGTCTGATCACCATTACTAGGGTTTTCGGCTCGCTTAACTTGGTTACATTTCTTTGCTATTATTTTTCCTTTGTTTTTCTTATATTTTCTTTTCTTGTATTTCATTATTTTATGTCTCCTCCCTCATATTAAAGTGTGGTTCTAGGCATCCTAGCTGTCCGGACAGCACTGGTCACCGGAACAGTAGAACGCACTACCGAACATAGGGGTGTTACATCATGTCAGCTACTCAGAGAAATGGTCACTCAGGGTTGGGGTATGATGAAAATGCTTTGACTGATGGAAGGTTCTGGATGAGGAACATACTCAGGGATCAGAGATTCAACAAATCACTCAAAATGAGGAAAAGCGTTCTAGAAATCACAGATGTTTTTACCAGGCCAATCATTGAAAACTTTGAAGAAGAGGATGGAGAATCTCCCTCAGAGTCATCTATCACTGTCCTACACCTGGATCCCATGCCTGAAGTGCTGATCTCACCAATCACTGAGGGGTAAGAGCTTGACAATTAGGAAGCCGAGGATATCCCTACGCTTTATTTCGAGTAAAGTATATTTTGTTACTAACACTTGATTACTTCGTCCATGGTGTCAAGTGTGATTCTATAAATGGACCTCTTCTTATGATTAAATGATTAACAAATTAATAGTGCATTTTCCCAGGCTTTGTGTCTAATATTTTTTTTTTTAAAAGAAGTTTATTGTTAAAATCCAATATTTAATATAATCCCTTTTCATTTCTTCAGGACCATTGACCAACCTAGCCATAATAATCCAATCAACCCTGAAATCCCTTATGTTAACTTTGAGAGTCCCATAATCGCCATTGACACAAGTGATCCTGAAGAAGAGCTTGTGAAAGAGCAGGGAGAAGCAGATGAACCCAGCCTGGTGCCTTGTGGAGATGAAATGAGTACTTTAAATTTAGGGATAGAGGAAAATAAAAGGGAACTTAAGAATTAGAAGACATGATTCAATTGCTAAAAGAATTCATCAACGTATTCGCTTAGGGTTATGATGATATGCCAGGACTGGACCCTCAAATAGTCACACATAATTTTCCTTTGATTCCTGGAACAGTCCCAGTTAAACAAAAATTAAGGAGAATGAACCCTGACACACTGCTCAAGGTTAGGGATGAAGTTAAAAAGCAATACGATACTGGATTCTTAGAAGTGGTAAAATACCCAGAATGGGTAGCTAATGTCGTCCTCGTAATGAAGAAGGATGGCAGGGTAAGGGTATGTGTTGACTACAAGAATGTCAATAAGGCAAGTTTGAAAGATGATTTCCCTCTCCCATATATAGATGTACTGGTGGACAATGCTGCAGGACTGGGGAGATTTTCATGTATTGACGAAGCCTCAGGGTATAATCAAATTTTGATGGACAATGATGACAAAGAAAAGACTACCTTTATCACCTAGTGGGGAGTCTTTTGCTATCAGGTGATGCCCTTTGAGCTAAAGAACGCAGGGGCACTTACCAACGTGCCATGGTCACATTGTTCCATGACATGATGCATAAAGAAGTGGAAGTTTATGTGGATGACATGATCATTAAATCCAGAGGGACCAAAAGCCATGTACGGGTATTAAGAAAAGTATTCAAAAGGCTCAGAAAGTATCAGTTGAAGCTGAACCAGGCTAAATGTATGTTTGGGGCAAGATCAGGAAAGCTATTGGGATTTATAATAAGTGAGAAAGGAATAGATGTGGATCTACACAAAATTTGAGCCATTCAAGAGATGCCATCCTCAAAGACAGAAAGGGATGTGTGTAGTTTCCTGGGAAAGTTAAACTACATTTCAATATTCATCTCTAATCTCACCGCCAAGGCTGAACCCATTTTCAAGTTACTTAAGAAGAATAATAACGTCAAGTGGGATCAAGCTTATCAAGAAGCTTTTGAAAGGATTAAGCAGTACTTGTTAAACATGCCAATATTGGTTCCTCCTGTGACGGGTAGGCCATTAATCCTATACATGGCAGTTCAGCAAAGCTCGATGGGTTGCACTCTGGGATAACATGATGACACTGGAAGGAAAGAAAGAGCCATTTACTATTTAAGCAAGAAATTTAACAAATGCAAGTGGAGATACTCAATCCTAGAAAAAACCTATTGTGCATTGGCTTGGACAGCGAATCGACTCAAACATTATATGTTGAATCATAAAACATGGCTCATCTCCAGAATAGATCTAATCAAGTGTGTATTTGAAAGCCCGTTCATACTTGGGAGATTAGTCAAATGGCAGGTCATACTTTCTCAATATGACATAGTCTATATGACAAGAAAGACAGTAAAAGGGAGTGTGATAGCTGATCTCCTGGCTGAAAACCCAATCATTGATTACGAGGCTCTGGATTTCGAATTTCCAGATGAATATATTAACGCAGTAGGAGATGATGCTGATGGTCCAAATGATGTGTGGGAAATATATTTTGATGGAGCAATCAATTTAACCGGTAATGGGATCGAAGCAGTGCTGGTTGCCCTAGATGGGAAACATTTCCCAATAGTTATTAAGTTAAGGTTCGACTGCACTAACAATGTAGCAGAGTATGAAGTCTGCGTGAGTGGCTTACAGGCTGCCATTGAAATGAAGATAAGGAAATTAGAGGTGTATGGGGATTCAGCTCTGATCATTTATCAAGTCAAAGGGGAATGGCAAACTAAAGATCCAAAACTGATCCCGTATAAAAAATATCTCCTTGAACTAATTAAGGAATTTGAAGAGATTTCTTTCACTCACCTGAGCTGAGACAAGAACCAATTTGCTAACCCTTAGCTACTTGAGCTGTGATGACTCAGATGGAGGAAGGACAGATAACGTAGTTATTATAAATCAAAGCAAGGAGTGAGCCAGCGTACTACTTTATGATTGAAGAAGAAACAGATGGCAAACCCTGGTATCATAATGTCCAGGTATACATCCAAAATAGGGAGTATCCTCCTAGGACAAGCAGAAATGAAAGAAGAATGATCAGAAGATTAGCAATGGCACACTTCCCCAGTGGGGAAATCTTGCACAAGAGAAGCTCTAATGGTGAGTTGTTGAGATGCGTAAATGCCGAAGAAGCAAGGATAATTCTATTTGAAACCCATGAAGGGAATTGTGCTACTCATAGTAATGGGTATATGATGGCAAAGCAAATCTTAAGGCGGGACTACTTCTAGAATACTTTGGAAAAGGACTGCATTGACTACTTCTGGAAGTGTCACAAATGCCAAATTTATGCTGATAAGATAAATGTCCCGCCTCATCAGCTCTACAATCTCGTCTCAACATGGCCTTTTGCAATGTGGGGTATATTTTAATCAGTCTGATTAATCCAAAAGCGTCCAATGGACACAGGTTCATTTTGGTGGTCATTGACTATTTTACTAAATGGATTGAAGCTACCTCATATGCTCACATCACTCAAAACACCTTTCTGAAATTCCTTAAGAATAATATTATCTACCGGTATGGTCTTCCTGGAGAGGTTGTCACTGATAATTCCAAGAATCTAAATGGTCCAAAGATTTATAAGTTGTGTGATTAGTATAAGATACGGCATCTCAATTCATCACCATACTGATCCCAGATGAACGGAGCTGTAGAAGCTGCCAATAAAAATCTCAAGTGAATAATCGGAAAAATGACAGTCACTTATAATGATTAGCATGATATGCTTCCCTTTGCCCTTCATGCCTATAGGACTACAGTAAGAACATCGACCGGGGTAACCCCATATTCGCTGGTCTACGAGATGCAAGCTGTTTTGTCAATTGAGGTGGAAATTCCTACCTTAAGGGTTTTAAAAGAGGCAGAACTAGATGAGACAGAATGGGTTCAATCGAGGTTAAATCAGCTAAATTTGATGGATAAGAAAAGACTAACAGCAGTATGCCACGAGCAGTTATACCAAAGAAGAATGGCCAGAGCATTCGATAAGAACGTACGCCCACGCGAATTCCAATTAGAAGATCTAGTTTTAAAGAAGATCCTCCCAAATCAAAGTGATTCTCGGGGCAAGTAGTCACCAACTTATGAAGGGCCTTATATAGTTAAAAAGGCATTTTCTAGCGGTGCACTCATCTTAACTCACATGGATGGGGAAGAATTGCCAAGGTCGATGAATGTAGATGCTGTAAAAAGATATTATGCGTAAAAAAATAAAATAAAAATAAAAATGAAAAAAGGGTGGGAGTGAAAACCTGAAAGGGTGCTCCTAGCAAAATGAGGGAAAGAAGGTGAAAACACGCAAGGGCGCTTTCTGCAAAATGAGCGAAGGGGTGAAAATCTGAAAGGACGCCCTGGAAAAGAGAATTAAAAAAAAAAAAAAGAGAGCTGGGAGTGAAAACCTGAAAGGGCACTTCTAGTCAAAGACGGCGAAGAAACAAGGAGGATTTCGAGATCAAGGGATAGTAAATTACACAGAACGCTTTTCAGAAGGTCACTTGAAACGCTGGCAATTGAAGGACTTCAAAGTTAACTGAGGACATTTGTGAGATTTATCTCTGTACTCTTAGCCATAAAATTGTACCTTTATTCTTTTTAATGATTATCTTTTTACACCATGAATAAATTTGTGCATATCTCTTCTACCTTGGTTTATGCACTATTAATTTATTGAAAGCTTTCTTATAAGATGAGAATTTAAACACATGTAACTTCATATAATTTATTTTGAGATTTTATAGGAAGGCAAACAATAATCAGGCAACTGGTGCATCTAAGAAGTGAAAACCTCTAAGGACGCTTCCTGCAAAGCAAGCAAAGGGTCAAAAAAAAAAAAAAGGTTAGAGTAAAAACGCGAAAGGGCACTCTTAGCAAAATGTGGGAAAGGAGGCGAAAACTCGCAAGAACACTTTCTGCAAAATGAGTAAAGGGTGAAAATCCGAAAGGACGCCCTAAAAAAAAAGGAGTGAAAACCCAAAAGGGCACTTCTAGTCAAAAGCGATAAAGAACTAAGGAGAGAGCCAAAAGGGTGCTGGAGAAAATAATGAGCCAAGCTTCGAAACTCGTTCTGACCTTTTTCATTAATCATTTGTCTTCGGGATCTTATAAAGTAAACTTTGTCTGGAAGAACACTCTGCATCAGATTTGCTTTGTGAGCATTAAAGGTATTTACACAAAGCTTATTTACCATAGTTCGTTAAGTCGGCTTCAAGTTGATTTTAATTTTCAGCATTTAAATCATATCGTTAACCTCTGGGTTCAAGATCCAAGTTGATTTTAATTTTCAGCACTTTAATTCTTGTTATCAAGCTCTGAATTCAAGATCCAAGTTGATTTTAATTTTCAGCATTTATTTCTTATCAACCTCTGGATTCAAGATCCAAGTTAATTTTAATTTTCAGCATTTTAATTCTTGTTATGAACCTTTGGATTCAAGATCTAAGTTGATTTTAATTTTTAGCATTTATTTCTTATTATCAACCTCTAGATTCAAGATCCAAGTTGATTTTAATTTTCAGCCTTTAATTCTTGTTATCAACCTTTGGATTCAAGATCCAAGTTGATTTTAATTTTCAGCCTTTAATTCTTGTCATCAACCTCTAGGTTCAAGATCCAAGTTGATTTTAATTTTCAGCATTTAGTTCTTGTCATCAACCTTGGGTTTAAGATCCAAGTTGATTTTAATTTTCAGTACTTTAATTCTTGTTGTCAACTTCTGGATCAAGATCCAAGTTAATTTTAATTTTTAGCATTTAATTATTGTCATCAACCTCTGGGTTCAAGATCCAAGTTGATTTTAATTTTCAGCACTTTAATTCTTGTTATCAACCTGTAGATTCAAGATCCAAGTTGATTTAAATTTTCAGCACTTTAATTCTTGTTATCAACCTCTGGGTTCAAGATCCAAGTTGATTTTAATTTTCAGCATTTAATTTTTGTCATCAACCTCTGGGTTCAAGATCCAAGTTGATTTTATTTTTTAGCATTTAATTCTTGTCATCAACCTCTGGGTTCAAGATCCAAGTTGATTTTATTTTTCAGCACTTTAATTCTTTTTGTCAACCTCTGGATTCAAGATCTAAGTTGATTTTAATTTTTAGCATTTAATTCTAGTCATCAATCTTTGGGTTCAAGATCCGAGTTGATTTTAATTTTCAACACTTTAATTTTTGTTATCAACCTCTGGGTTCAAGATCCAAGTTAATTTTAATTTTCAGCACTTTAATTCTTATTTTCAAAATCCAAGTTGATTTTATATTTTAGCATTTTTCAACCTCTGAATCCTAGTATCTCAGCCGCCCAAAATATGATTCTAAATCTTTACATGATTCCTATACAAGAGAATTTCATTCTCTCTAGTAGAGAACATGTAAAGAATGGCAGTTGTAGACACCATATTTTGGACAAGCTCTAAATGCATAGCCAATCTCCCATTTTAATGTTCTATCCGATCTCTGCCAGTTGCCCGATGCTCAGTTATGATTTGAAGATAAATGATAAATTCGATCACATAAATTCCAAATTACTTTCCAATCTCTCCACTGACTCGATCTGTTTGAATTTCATCTTCAGACCTCCGAGCCATCTTTGTATTTTTTCTTTCTGATATTTTGGCTTTCAAAACTCTAAATTGTGTGAAATTCCATGATCAAGTATCTAATCAAATCATCGTTTTGTCCGATCCCTAAGTATGTGATCCTGAAATGAATCTGGATTAGGACTCGATTTTGAATTATCGATGTTTCTAAGGTTTTTCGGTTCCATCCTTGCAAATAATGTTTTTCAGATCTCTTTAAGCAGTCATGTTTTATAACCGATCTCAAGCTCTGGAATTAGCATTCATACTTAATAGGTATGTTTTCTCTATCTCATCAGGAATTAATCACAAAAATAAGTTTAATTCAAAGTAGAAAATATACAAGCCATTCGGCAGGAGGGTCTCCCCTAACCTACTCTTCAAGTACATTTTCAGTTTCATCATTCCCTCTCTCCTCTCTCTCAGGATCCTCCTCGCTATTATCTTTAGCTCTTAGGATGAGCTCCTCCATCCAGGAGAAGTCTTCCTCAGGATAGCGCTTGACGAGCTCGGCCAGAAGATCGCCATGAGCATTTACATAGGCACCAGCCTCTCTCGCTAGGGCCTCTTCTTCTTTTGCTTTGATCTATTCATTAAATTGAGTGAGATTGACAGATCGACAGGCCCGAGCGTCTTCAAGTTCCTGCTCCAGTTCAGCTATCCTTTCTTCATAAGACTTCATCCGATCTTTTATCTTGGCGATGTGGTTCTGGGCAGTTGAGAGTTGGGTTTTGGTAATAGCTGCGTCCTGTACCGCCTTTAAAATCTCCTATCTCAACAGATGAGCCTTTTCTCTGATCATATGCTTGTTCGCAATAGTCTCCAAACCCAAGTTCATCGTCTGAGTCAGGAGATCATTAATACTATACTGAGCCATCCTGTTCCAATCTTCTTGAAAATAGATAGTAGCACCCAAGACCTTGGCTAGATCAGGATTGCCCCGAACTGAACGATTCCTTTCTAGAGAATGGATAAGGACCTGAGAACCTCGGGAGAGCATCCTAACTACTACTCTGGAAGACCCCCCTTCTGCCTTTGAAGAGATCAGTGGAGGTGGAGGTGGAGGTTTGGAAGGAATGATCTCTACCCCCGAGTTTGGCTGCTTTGGAGGTCAGAATGGAGAGCTCGGTACTTCTACCAAGTCCCTCGTCAGAGTCTGAGCAGCAGCAGCAGCAGTAGCAACAACTTTCATCTCTCGCACTTTCTGGGAGAGCTCCCTCTTTCGCTTGCGGCTCTCCTTTGCACTCTCGCCTCCTGCCATACCTGCACAGAGAACAAGTTAGTGATATCACCAAAGTTAAGAGACTAAGGATCTAGATTATGCCGATCTAGAAGTCGAGGTCAGAGAGTTGCAGCTCATAGTCCTCACGGGCGATCACTTGCATCATCCACCATTTCAGTTTGGCCATGACCACATCCAAACATGAATATCTATGAGCGGTCGCCTGATCCTTCAACTCCTTCACCATGGCATCCTCGTCTTTATTTAGGGCGATCTTCTCCGGTACTATAGGAACCAAATACTGCTAACTACGTAGAATACCTTCAAAGCCATTGGGGTACTTGCTCCTCAGTATGAAAAACCGATCTTTTTAGTTCTTCAACGAGGAAGGGAGATCAGTGAATAGCCCGTAGTTTGGCTTGGCTTGGAAAAACCAATATTCATCATCTTTTCGTCGAGAGAGCCTATGCAATTCAGCAAAACCTTCGTCGTGGGCTCAAGCTTTTTAGCTCGGCATAAACCTCTGAAGGCCACCAGAGTTCGCCAGGAGTTCGGATGCACCTGGGCTACACAGACATGATGGAACTTCAAAATGGCTCTATAGCATCCGTCAAGGGAAGCTGAAGCTCGGCTTTTAGTTGTTCTTCATACACTATGATCAGGTTAGTTTCTTCAAAGAAATGATCGGCTCGAAGATCGCTATGACATCTGATAAGCTTGAAGGAGTCAATCGGAAGGTTGTACTTTTGTCTAATAGACTGGAAATCGATCTCCTCGAGGACCGATGGCAATTCATCCACAGGTAAGTTCTCTTTCTTTGAAATCGAAGCTCGTTTTGACTTAGTCGCTTAACTATGGACCGGGATAATGGCCGTAGAAGGTTCAGGTCACTCACTTGGTCTGGCTAGATCACCTTCGTCCGATGTCCACAAAATGTGAATAGAAGAAGGACTTGCAGCTCTCTGATCATCAGTACCACTCATTTTGAAAGATAAAGATAAAACTGATCGAAAAATATAAAAGCCCTTACTGGAGTATAAATCGGTGCCGAAAAACTTTAGAAAGCAAGAGAGAACGTCATCGTTGCTCAGAGAATCTGAAAATGGCGTAAGTAGGAAAATGGCCAACACTTCTTACTATTTATACCTGCTCGAGCATTAAATGCTCACAAAATCCCAAGAGGCATATCAGTTAATGGGATTGGATCGTTTTAATGACTCATCAAAAGTGAATTCCAGAAATGTGGCAGGGAGATCAGATATTTAAAGAGTGGTCAGGAGAGATCGGTTGATGAGTGTGAGTTGTGAGATTAGATCGGATACAGTTATAAGAGATCGAAAAATAATGCAATAAAATAAACAATTAATTTTGAATAAATAAAACTTCATTTCATTTACAAAAGGTCAGATTACATCACATGGGCGATCTTTCAAGATCAACAATTATAAATTTCCCTTCATTACATTCTACCTATCTTGCTTTTATGATTCGGACCACTCTCGATTTCAAGATGCCGTTCAAGAGATACGTGGAGATTGGGAGGGTAGCTCTCATCAACTATGGCAAAGATTATGGGAAGCTCGATGTCTTCGTCGATGTTATCGACCATAATCGAGCTACGATCGGGACCCCCAATATGGTTGGGAGCCAAATGAACTTCAAGAGGCGGTCACCGATATTAAGATTGAAATTAGCGGTCCCCTTATCAGAGATTGGTCTGCAAGCCATATCGGTAAGCCGATCCGAGATCAGCGCGGTAGTTAGTTTTGACCTTTGATTGGCCAATTAGTCCAGTTCCCTCACCGTCATTAGGCGATGCCCTCATAAACCTCTGATCACCGGAATTATCCATTTTCAGGAAATGGACAAAGAAAACATTCAGAAAAAGATCATGGTGGTTATCGTGAGAAGATTTCTTGTCGAAAAAGTCAAGAATGGGAAAATAAAAAAATTAGAAATACACCAAAGAAGAGAGATTGTGAGTATGAGAAGGACAAAATTCCCCTGCATATATTTAAGGCCTTGGCATTTATTACATGCAGTACTCGAAGTGGTTCATCAGTAATTGAAGAATTAATTGCTTTGGGGGATGAGAAGGGGATCGAAAATTAAGATCGGGAAGAAATGAGATCAGATGTAAAGATCGGAGTGAGAAGTATCAGGTTTACTAAAGAGATCGGCTGAACTGGGAAATAACCTATAGAGATCGGAGGGCTTGGAGAATTACTTTCAATCATAACCCTCAAATTTGTAAGATTAACTCCTCACCATCGAATCCCAAAATGGCACACCTCAATTTGCACCGTTGATCATGCTTGTAAGAATAGATTTGAGACCTTCAGATCAAAAGTGAATAATTAATTTAGCGCCTTTTGCTCCCAGCCCTCGAATCCATCTTGTAAGGCAGAATTCCTAATCGTTGGATTAAGGAATGAAAAGATAAAGATTCTAAACCAAATCGTGACCCTCAATCTTGATTCTCTTTAATTTTAAGGCGTCAGATTGTGTCCTTTTAAATCTGAGCCCTCCATCTCCTCCTACTAGAATCCTGACCCTTCATTTTTAGTACGCATTCCCTATAAATACCTGCATGCAATACTTTAGTAAAAAAGGAAGGGGCGGAAGGAAAGAGGGAGATAACGATTAGGAAATGTCTGCATTTGTTGATATAATCTTATTGCCCTTCATTCTGAAACCTTTGAAATTCCCAGAGACTTTAGAAACAAGTTTTCTAAAGGATCTTTTCACTGAAATTATAGGTCCTGTGATTTTCACTCTTAGTAACCATGCACCATTTTGAAAGCCCGATCATAGTTCATTATTAAAGACCCGTATTCATTTCCTTTGATAGCTCCCAGTCACTCCCTCTTCTCAGCTATAGCGGCTCTAGAGTCTGCAGGGCATCGGTATTGATTCATCCATTGTTTTAGCACTCCACAGGTAAACGTTTAACTTGCCCATTATTAAACATTGCTAGTTTATATTCATGACATGAATATCTTAAGGTGCCTTGTCACATGAAGTTCCTAAAGTAGGGGCATATTAAGTTTGGTTTGTGTCACATATTATCTTTAGCCTCCTATCTCTTGCAAGTTTTATGATTATCATTATTTTCAATTCTTTATTTATTTCGTATGGCTAAAAGCTCAGGCTGTTAACACTTTGTAACAACCATGAGGAGCATGGATGAAGGGGACACCTCAGAAATTTTTTATAACACCCTCCCTGCAGCAACTCCGTACATTCTACTGTTCTGGTGACCAGTGTCGGTCCGGACAGCTAGAACATCTGGAAAAATATTTAAACTAAAGTAAGGAACCATAATTAACTCAAATATTAATAAGAAAAATTTAGAAAAAATTTTAGAAATAAAATACAACCCAATTAAATGAGCCGGTGCCCAAGCGATGGGTAACCCAGTAGGAAGTTGCGGTTCTCACAACTAGGAGCCCTAGACCAGGGAGAAAATTCATAAAATAATTTTTGGGACTCCAGAAAAGGGTCATTGAGGTTTCTATTGCATTAGAATGCCAAGAAAATGCTTAGAAAAAATTTTCAATTGGTACAGACAATTTTGGTCTATTAAGCCAAATGGAGGGCATTTTGATCATTTCGCCTTTAGAGGTGATTTTTGGCCGACTTGTCTAATTAAGTAAATAATTATTATGACACAAAATGTGAATAAATATTGCTAAAAATTAAATTGAAAATGAGTAGAGAAGAAAAGGAAAGAAAATGAGATTAAATGACAATTTTGACATCACATGATGTCATCAACGCTTTCCCCACCAATCACAATTAAGCTAACTTATTAAAAAGGGATAATTGAGACCAAAATAACGAAAAGCAATTAGATTCATTTCTTCTTCCTCAACCAGCTGGCTGCCCATTTCCCTTTCTCCATTGAAGAAGTTTCCACACCTCTTCCAAACCTTGATTCTACTCCCCTAAACCTTAAGTCCACTTCAACAAAACTTGTCTACACAACTTGGCAAGGTGTTTGGCTGCCAAGAAAAGCCAAGAAACTGAAGTTTGTGAAGGGAGAAAATTCTGATCACTTGTTGTAAGTGACCATACTCTTGCTATTTTTAGTTTAATTCATGTTTAATGGCATGATGTGTGTAGGAATGTAAGAAAATGAAACAAACAAGTGTGTGTGTGCACCCTAAAAGTTTAGGCAGCTAGGGTTAGTTAGGGTTTGCCTCATGTGATGGTTCATTAACCTTGTAATGGTCAATTAGTGACCATTTGAATGTGTATGATGAGGAAATGAAGTGAGTTGAGGCTTGGCAATTGTGTATGGGTGAGCTGCCTTGGCTGACCTGCAGGACTGAGCATGAGTCCAGCAGGTTTAGGCAGCTATAAATGGAGTTGTAGAGGTTCAATTGGTGCAAAGCCAATTGGATATGAAACTAGACACATAATGACACAACTTTGGTGAAGAAACCCTACCCAGAAAACCAAACCAAGTTGGCTTAAAAATTGCCCTAATCTGGGTGACTTGCATTCTACCTGGGCAAAATGACTAAATGAACAATGTCTATTCATTTGGTCATAACTCAGCTTATAAAGGTCCAATTGACCTGAAATTTTACCACCAGAAAGCTGAGACATAGACCTACAACTTTCATGAGGAGCACAAATCCAAATTCTGCCCATAACCTAGTCAAATTGCCAACCAAACTTAGGTTACCAAATCTGGCAGAACCAGTTTTGCCCAGAATTTTGGATTCTGTCCAATCTGGCCAGTTATGGTTTTTAGGCCATAACTTGAGTTACAAAACTCCTAATGGAATGATTCAAAAAAGAAAATATAACTAGACAAAATAAGAAACAACTTTCATGAAGACAAATTTACCAAATTCCTACTGTACAAATGACCAATGGAATAGAAAATATGAGGCTTGAAATTTGAAAATTTTGAATAACTAACACTAAGCTTAGAAATGGTATTGGCAACCAATACCAACAATTTTAGAATGCAAAATGTGGTATGTTGGGAGTATTAGAACCAATGTACCTATTGTCTATGCGAAAGTCAACATTTTAGGACTAATGAAATGAATAGTAACACCTAAACTTAAATTTCAAGAATTGTAAAGTTTAAAAGTGTAACATGCCCTAGTAGACCTAGCAAGATTGGTTTGGATAGGTTGGCATGCCAATAGGGTTCAGTTAGTAGTACTGCACATGGCATTATGCCATTCTGTGATTTTATGGCTTTTAGCCATTCTGACATTGTGTTGATGCTTGGCCTTGTGCCTAATGTTATCTGACTTATTAGTCATTACATTTGCTGCATCGGGAGATGCATATGTGACCGATGGTGTGACAGCCTGAGGTACTAGATACCCAGTGCTAGTTTACCTATTTATCTAGTCTAGTCATCCAGTATAGGTTGCTTGGGCAACCAAAAATGGAAGTAGATAAATTTAATGAAATTATGAATATAAAAAGTACAAAATAAATAAGATTACTAATAATGATCAAAAAATTGTCTACATAAGACATTAGGACATGCATTGCATATTTATTTTCTGTTATTTCTTTTTATTTTATTATTGGCACCACTAAGCATTATTGCTTAGCGCATTACTTGTTGCCACGCGTAGGTTTTGGAGAGACCAACTGAGAGCCCAGTAGACCACAGACTGGGTGAGATCTACTGCAGCTCTGCATAGTGTCCGTGTCACCTCATTGTCATCAGTGCATTGGTAGGACACTAAGTTTTATTTTGGTATTTGTAATTAACTTTTATTTTTTCATGTGTAATTAAGACTTATGTAATGTATTTTTGTATTGATGTAAATTATGAAAATTGTGTTTATGAATGAACAAGTGAATATTTATTTATGACTTTTATATGAATTTCATATGAAATGAATGAATGAGAATGGGAGTATATATGAGAAATATTGGGATTTTGTTGATGAAATGGAGTTTGGGATAGACTGAAAATTTTGGAAGTGTTTTTCACAGGTTCCGAAGAACTGTTTTCTCCATTTTTAGCCGGTACTCTATTGGATTTTCTATAAAATTTACGGAACCTCAAATAAATTGATGTTTTCCATAAATGACTTAAATAAATTATACTTCACCAATTGTACTTCATAACTATGATAAAAATAAATAAGAAAGGATAAAAAGGATTA
Organism: Hevea brasiliensis; assembly: GCF_030052815.1. NCBI lineage: Eukaryota > Viridiplantae > Streptophyta > Magnoliopsida > Malpighiales > Euphorbiaceae > Hevea > Hevea brasiliensis. Next base: position 14,692,326 of record NC_079510.1, read on the forward strand.
AAATAAAATAGGGTATTCAGGTACACTGTGTGACATATCTTACTCGACTATGTTGTAGACGGGTAAGGGTGTCACATTTTTAGCCTAAAGAAATGAGGAAAATAGTTAGGAAAATGGATGTGTTCTAGATCGATGTAGAAGGTTCAGATGAGTTGTGAAGTCAAAAACCGAGATTAGCTCAGACAGATAAATCATGAGATCAAAAAAGAGGAGAAATGAGTCAAGCCCAGACAATAGGCTATAATATTGGAGAATCAAGACAAACTCGGATCACAAGACACGAAACTCGAAATAGAAAAGTTCAGACAATAAGCCATATAGGTGGAGATAAAGGAGTTCGGATAGCATAGAGATCGAGGAATTACACGAAAGATCAACGTAGAGTTCGAACCAATATTCGTGACTTTCAAATTCACTTTTAAAATAGGGAGTTTCGAAGAGAGTACTTTCTAGGGATTTCTGTAATTTAAACCTTTTATAAAGTGTCCGATGTTATATTAGAAAGACCGGGAGAGAGTGCTTTCCTGAGTTCCTAACCCAAAGAGATCGGGAGAGAATCCTTACCCAAATTCTCTTAGCAAAAACTATCACACCTTACCCCTCTGTAAGGCATAACATGATCCCGTAGAATACCTAATGAACTACCGAACTCCACCTATCGATAACTCATTACGTATCCTACAAGGGATTTTAAAACCATTTTCTTACATTTTGGAAGTGGTGAGCATTTAGTAGGAATTAAACACATTTAATTGAAGTTTCAAAACTAGTAAAAATTTTTTGTCCATTTTTATTTTTACGTAATTTTTGGAAAAATTTTGGTAGAGTGCCGTCTGTATTTTGAGAAAACAGTTCTTCAAAAACCTGTAAAAATACTTCCAATAATTGTTTTAACAACTCCCAACACCAAAACAACTCAAGTCAACACAATTCAATCAAAGTTTGTCATCTCAAATTCTTCATAAATTCATTCACATTGCATAAAGTACTTAGTTTACAAATACATATCACAATTTATAAAAAGAAAATCCAAATAAAAATATTACAATTTACTGTCCAACTGCTCAACTTTGCATTAATATATATGACATTAAACTATTTACATCAAAATAAACTACAAGGGTATAACTAAATACCCGTACAAAAGTCTCCGCATAGTCTCAAAAATCAATAGCTCACTATACTGCTTTTTCCTTGTCTCTATCTGCGACAGCAAAGAAAGCTATCGCTGAGTATAAAAATACTCAGTGGTGTACAATAAAATACAAAATGCATAATATAAAATATTTATGAACAATTCATAATTCAAAAATCTCACAATCACATTTCATAATTTTTCAAATCACAGTTATAGCAAATCATAATTTTCAAAGCTTAATATAACACAAATTTGATCAAACAATTTAATAATCATAGTGTTGCCAATCAATAACACAACTTAGGCCATGACACAAAATTTCCAAACATGTCGTGTTGTACACCACGATAAGGAAAACTCACCCCACTAATCGAAATCAATAAGGGAGGTGGCTAGCTAGCTAATGAGTACTCATCCAAACTCACCTCCTGACTGAGAAGCCAAAGAGGGAGGAAAGTGATCGAATATCAAACTCAACCCCACAAGTGGAGGAGGAACATATTAATATTGCCATGCCAAGTGTGAATTAAAAACAATTTAAATCAAGTTATTCAAATATTTTATGCAAAACACAATTAATTTCCAAAGTCAAATTTCCATTCTCAAAGTGGCAACACAATAGTTCTCAAAACCCATAATTAACACAATAATTCCACAATGCATAACTAAACAAATTTTCTATGAGAAATAAATTAAGGTTTATTGTGCACAAACCTTACGTGAGTCGCCTCTAGGTCTTGACTGAGTCCCTTAGACCTTTCAGGTCTTTTTCAGCTGAAACACGAAATTTATAGTGTCTCAGTGTCTTATCTCATAATAAATCAAATAATTAATTCATAAATACTTAATTCTAGCCCAAATATGCTTAAACTAATATTCTCAGAAATTTTCATTTCGGAGTTACTATTCATGATACTATTCAAGTCAAAATATTGACTTTCTTATGCTTAATAGGTATGGAAAATCCAATTATACCCACATACCACATTTTGGTTGCCAATTTTGTTGGTTTTGGTTATTTTCTCAAAATTTAGGTTTTTTAGGCAAAATTGCAAATTTTCAGTTTTAGTGTCCTATGTTGCACTGTTTTATTGGTCATGTTGCTGTTAGAATTTGGCTAAGTTTTCTTCATAGAAATTATTCCTTATTGTCTTAACTTTATTCTCCTTTTTTGAATCACTCCAATTGGAGTTTTTTAGCTCAAGTTATAGCCATTTGAATTATGGCTGTCAGATTGGTCTAACCCAGATTTCTGGGCAAATTTCTGGGTTCTGGCAGTTTTAGGTCACTAACTTTGGGTGGCCAAATGACTTGGTTAAGGGCATAATTTGGATTTGTGTTCTTCATGAAAGTTGTAGGTCTATATCTTAGCTTTCTATTGGTAAATTTCAGGTCATTTAGACTTGCCTAGCCAAAGTTACACTGTTCATTTGGTCATTTTTGTACAGGGCAGAATACCTAGGTCCGGATTTGGTCAATTTGTTCACTATGCTATGGTCACTTTTGGGGCATGATTCTTTAATGAAAAATGTACCATTTTGTGTCTAGTTTCATTCTCAATTGGCCTCATACCAATTGAGTTGGTAAATTTTTAGTTTTGGTCCCTGAAAGGGACCTTGGTCCCGTTGCCTGCATAAGGCCCATAACCAATCTGAATTTCCACTTGATTCCCACACTTCCAACATACCACAATTAGTCACATATGACCATTTTTTAGCTCAAATTAGGTCAAACACACCATTTAACCATTTCTCAAAATTTTGTCTCCCAAACCTTAGGTCCAAAACCCTAACTCACTAATTTTGTTACATTTTACTAAATCAAAACATATAAACTTAATTTCTCAACTCATTCAAGCTTTCTAACATGTTTAATTCAATCAAACTCAATCAATTCCTATCACATCTCAAGTTGGCTAAAATTTCATGGAATTCTATACATGTTATTTTTGTTTCATTTTTTCAAAATTCTAATGTAATTCAACTATTTAATTATGAATTTAAACATAAAATTGAAAACTAACCACTAACCTCTTTTGTTGAATTTTTTCCTCTTTAAATCTCCTTTCTTTCCTCTTCTTTTTGTTGTCAATAGTTTTACCAAGCTTCAAAAACAAGGTTTAATGAAGGAATTTATGGTTAATTTTGGGGTTTCAAAAGCTCAAAGAGAGCTTTAATGGAAGAAAGGAAAAGAAAAATGAGAGAGAGGAGAGAATAGGTTCACGGCAAGAAGAAGAAGAAAGGGAAAAAAAATGAATTTTCTTTTCTTTTAATTCTTATTGGCTCCTTTTTATGTTGCTTTATCTCCCAATTTTCAAATTTTAAAAATTAATATTTATTATGTCATGGATGATGTCATAAACTTTTTGATTTTTGATTTTTCACTTCTTTTTCACTTCTTTTTCATTTACCTCTTCAATTTAAATCAACATTTCAAAATTTTCATTTCTCAAATTTTATTGGACAGTTAGGTCAGGAGTCAGCTCTAGGGGTAAATTGACCAAATTGCCCCTCGCCGGTTAAATCTGGTTTGCAAATAATTTAATATTTCTTTCGGATCCCTGACCTAATTATTTGACCGACTTAACAATTCTTTTTCATGATTTTCTCTCTTCCACTGTGTTTGTAATAGTCCTAAGGACCACAACGTCACATTTTACGGTTCGAAATTTGAGTTTAAATTGACCTCGCAATCCTTCCCGAGAAGGTCACCCATCGCTGTGACTCTCGGCTCATTTAACTTCTTGTGTTCTGTTTTTCTTATTTATACTTACCAAATTGACAATTACTAATTATTTGTGTTCAGGGCTTATCTAGTTGTCTTAGATGTGGTTCTAATCCTCTTAATTATCCGGACCGACACCGGTCACCGGAATAGTGAAATATACTAAGCTATGCAAATAGGGGTGTTACAAAAACTCTAATAAAAACATTTTAAGAGATCAGGAGAGAGTTCTTACTCGGACTCTCTTAGAAAAAACTCTAATAAAAATATTTTACAAGATCGGGAGAGAGTCCTTACCATAACTCTCTTAGCAAAAACTCTAATAAAAACATTTTAAGAGATCGGGAGAGAGTCCTTACTCGAATTTCCTAAGCTAAAATTCTGATAAAAATATTTTAAAAGATTGGGAGAGTCCTTATCCTAATTCTTTAAGTTAAAATTCTAAGAATATTTTAAGAGATTGAGAGAGAGTCTTTTCCTGAATTCTTTTCAATCAAAATTCTAATATTACTAACACCTAAATACCAAGGTACATAATATGTGAGCCAAGAGTGCTCCTCATTCATTACGTATCTTTAGGGACCAAATAACACCTCCTTAGAATTAGAGTCCTAATTCGAAGTGGGAGAAATTAGATAAAATATTTAACAAATCAAATAAACACAGCACCAATTCACTATAGGGTCATCCCATGTACCTATGTTCTTGGGAAACCCAAAATGCTGAAATATTAAACGCTCCTTTTACCAATAATAAGGACCGACATCATGACCCCAAACCCCCAAAAATTATCAATCATAAGTTATAAAGAACACATCGTTAAAATTACTGACCCTCGTTAAGAGATGAGGTGGGGTGCCTAACACCTTCCCCACCTGTGAATGGACTCCGAACCTAGAATCTCTATTTCGAAAGTGGTTTTTATTCCCAGTAATGGTTTCCTTTAATTTCCCTTAAAATTAAAGTGGTGACTCCTCACTTTTTCCACTTCGGTGAGAATCGTCCGGCGACCATAAAACCTTTGCGACACATGCCAATATATCCAATATGACACACGTATCTAGGCAATACATGGGCACATTAGTACCATTAAGTGTTAATCTATTTTATTATTTCATTATATTTTCTATTTATATTTTGCAGCATTTTAATTCTATTCCTAGTGGAAGCACAATGCTTAATTTTCATTTTCACATGATACTTGTACTCATAGATTTCATTTATTTTGAAGTAGTATAACTCTAGTTATAATTAATTGATTAATAACTGTCCAGGGTGCTGAACCCCGTAAGTCTACTAGTTTCAGGATTTTCTATCTTCTTTGCCATACAATTCCATGCACTTAGGCTTAGAATTGTGTGACACCCCTTACCCGTCTACAATGTAGCCAAGCAAGTTATGCCACTCAATGTGCCGGAGCACCAATTTATGTTTCTATTACAATTTATCCCTTTTTATTCATTTATTTTCAATTTTGATAAATCTAAATTTTTTCGCAATAGAAAATCCGGCAGAGTGCCGGCTATAAATTGGAAAAACAGTTCTTCTGAACCTGTTTAAAAACACTTCCAATATAATTTCTAGATCCAAACTCCATTATACACATTTCAAGTAAATCTCAAAATCTCAATCTCAAATTCAAAATACTATATTCAAAACTTTTCTGTTCACTTCATCACTTGAAGCATATTCATAAATAATTCTCAACATTTCAGTTATCAACATACATTATGCAGAAAATTTCAATAATATGAAACTTCATATATTTACATTAATACATAATTACAAGAGTTTATAATAACAATCCAAACTAATATAAAATGCCAAAATACGAAATGCTCCCAAAATCTTATGTCCTACCATATGCACTGCAGGTGTGAGGTGACTCGGGACTCCGGATGCAAATCTGAAGGCTCACCCAGTCTGATATTTGCTGGGCTCATCAGCTAGGTCTCCAATACCTGCGCGTGGCAAAAGCGACGCACTAAGTAATTCTGCTTAGTGGTGATAAAATAAAATAAAATAAAATAAAATAAAATAAAACGAATATGCAGAATGCGTGTTTACATTTTTAGCAGACTTAACTTCTGGTATTATTTGCATTATTATTCGATTAAAATTTGGTAAGGTTTATTATCATTGCCCGAGTAACCCATACTAATTGACTGGATGGGATAAACGGGTAAACCGGCACTGGGTACTAAGTACCTCGGACCATCACACCATCGGTCACATTGTGTCTCCCGGTGTGCAACAGAACAGCTAATAAGCTGTAATAATTATCGGGGTTAAAACCAAAGTGTAATAATTCAAATAACATAGCCAAAGGCTATTATGTCATAGAATGGCATGGGAAGCCATGAAATACAGAATGGCATGAAGCCATATGCAGTATTGCTAACAGAACCCTATTGACATGCTAAGCTATCCAAATCAATCTTGTTAGGTATACTAGGGCATTTTACACTTTTAAGTTTCACAATTTTTGAAATTTAAGTTTTAGTATTACTATTCCATTCATTAGTCAACAAAAATGTTGACTTTTGCATAGGCAATAGGTACATTGGTTCCAATATCATCAACATACCACATTTTGCATTCAAAATTTGTTGGTATTGGTTGCCAATACCATTTCTAAGCTTAATGTTAGTTGGGCAGAATTTTTAGTTTTTATTGCTTGTCTTTACTATTCCATTGGTCAATTTTGCAATGGGAATTTGGCAAACTGATCAACATGAAAATTGTTCCTTATTTTGTCTAGTTGCATTTCCTTTTTTGAATCACTCCATTTGGAGTTTTTTAGCTCAAGTTATGGTCTAAAAACCATAACTGGCCGGATCGAAATTTTGCCCAGAATTTCTGGACTTACCATATCTACAGTGTAATGAACAGTGACTACAACTCACCTTTTGAATATGTTCTGGTCATAATTTGGGTTAGGTTTCTCCATGAAAGTTGTTGGTCTATATCTCAGCTTATTGCTGGTAAAATGTGAGGTGAATTGGACCTTTCTACACTATTTTATGGCCAAATGACCAAGCACTGTTCATTTGGTCATTTTGCCTAGGCAGACTGCAGGTCACCTGGATTAGGGCAAGATTTTGGTCCACTTGGTTTGGTTTTATGGGCATAGTTTCCACACCAAAATTGTGCCATTATGTGTCTAGTTTCATTTCCAATTGACCTTGTACCAATTGAACCTCTACAATTCAAGTTATGACTGCCCAAACCTGCTGGACTCATGTCCAATTCTGCAGGTCACCATGGGCAGCCACACCAAACCCAAACTCCACCACTCAACACACTTCATTTTTTATTTAAATAGAACTAAATGGTCACTAATTGACCATTAATACCTATTTTCATTATCACATGGTCAAAGTCCCATTTTCTCCACCCCAAACCCTAACTCAACATTTCAAACCATGCATTAAGATTGCATTTCATCAATCCACATAAAAGAGACATATTGTGGGCAGCCATACTATCCTTTTAACTTCATTAAAATCATCACCATCTTGCCTAACCAAGGCTACCAAAACTTAGGGTTTACATACAAATGGTATTCCATCAATTTCCTTATCATTTGCACTCATTCATAATTATTAAACATGAATTTAAAGTGAAATTTAAGTTCAATTCCTTAACCTCTATGGAGTGAGATTTTTCCCACTTGCTAAAGCTCTTTTTTTCCTCTTCTTTTTGCTCCCAAAATACTCACCAAGTTACAAGAATACTTTTTTGTGTTGACAATTAGGGTTTTTGGTGGAAGAAAGCTAGGGAAAATCAAGCTTGAAAAAGCTTGTTCATGGTGGCCATGGTGGGAGTGTGATGGCAAGAAGAAAGGAAAAGGAAGAGGTTCTTTTTTTTTTTTTTTTTTCAGCTCATTTAGTATCTTTGATTTAAAGTTATGCCATGTGTCAAGATTGGATTGGTTGGAAGATTTTTAATGACATCATTATGATATCATATGTCCATTTTCCTTCATTTACTCTTTATTTCTTGTCTATGTAATTGCAATTAAATTTTTAACAACATTTATTCATATTTTATGTTATATAAATTATTTATTTAACTGGACAAGTCGGCCAAAAATCATCTCTGAAGACAAAATGATCAAAATGCCCTCCGTTTGGCTTAACGGGCCAAAATTGTCTGTACCAATTGAAAAATTTTTCTAAGTATTTTCTTGGCATTCTAATGCCATAAGAACCTCTATGACCATTCTCTGGAGTCTCAAAAATTATTTTCCCCTTGGTCTAGGGCTCCTAGTTGTCAGAATCGCAACTTCTCACTAGGTTACCCATCGCTAGGGCACCGGCTCATTTAACTTGGTTGTATTTTATTCCTAAAATTTTTTCTAAATTTTTCTTATTAATATTTGAGTTAATTATGGTTCCTCACTTTAGTTTAAATATTTTTTCAGACATTCTAGCTGTCCGGACCGACACTGGTCACAGAAACAGTAGAATGTATGGACTGGCTAAAGTGAGGATGTTACAACTCTTCCCCTCTAAGACAAATTTCGTCCTCGAAATTTACCTAATGCAAACAGTTGAGGAAACTGTTGCCTCATTGTCTCTTCACTTTCCCAAGTTGCCTCTTCAGTGTTGTAGTGCGTCCAAAGCACTTTCACTTGTGGAATTTGTTTATTTCTCAGTTCCTTCACCTCTCGAGCTAGGATCTGTATAGGTTCTTCCGTATATGTCAAGTCCAGTTGGATTTCAATCTCTTCCAAGGAAATGACATGTGAAGGGTCTGAACGATATCTTCTCAACATAGAAACATGGAATACATTGTGTATTTTATCCAGTTTTGGTGGTAAAGCTAGCCGATAGGCCACTGGTCCCACACATTCAATGACTTCATATGGGCCAATGAACCTAGGGCTTAACTTACCCTTTCTTTCAAATCTCAATACTTTCTTCTACGGTGAGACTTTGAGAAACACCTTATCGCCAACTGCATACTCTATCTCTTTTCTCTTTAAGTCGGCATAAGATTTCTATCTATCTGAGGCAACCTTCAGATTAGCTTTGATTATCTTCACTTTTTTCTCAGTCTGTTTCACCAGGTCTGGTCCTACCAGCTTATCTTCGCCCAATTCAGTCCAACACACTGGGGTTCTACATTTCCTCCCATATAGTGCTTCATACGGAGCCATTTGAATGCTAGCTTGGTAGCTATTGTTATATGCAAATTCTGCCAGTGGGAGGTATCTATCCTAGCTCCCCTCAAACTCAATGACACAACTCCTTAACATATCTTCCAGAATCTATCACATAATTCTCATTGTTACTATCATTTTAATTTATTAATTGCGAAAATTCAATTAGTTCTTGGGTTTACCTAGATTACTCATTCTGACTGTCCATCCGTTTGGGGATGAAAAGCCATGCTAAAGCGGAGTTGTGTGCCCAAGGCTTCTTGCAACTTTTTCCAGAATCTCGATGTAAACCTTGGGTCTCGGTCAGATATGATAGAAAGTGGGATTCCATGCAGTCTAACTATCTCATTGATATACAATTCTGCTAGCTTCTCCAGTGAGTAGTCAGTCCTAACTGGCAGAAAATGTGCTGACTTCATCAATCTATCCACTATCACCCACACTGCATCATGCTTTTTTTGGGTGAGAAGTAGACCACTAACAAAATCCATAGTGACCCGGTCCCATTTCCATTCAGGTATGCTTATAGGCTATAGCAATCCTGATGGAACTTGATGTTCTGCTTTAACTTGCTGACATGTCAAACACTTAGTCACATAGTCAGCTATATCCCTCTTCATACCAGGCCACGAATAATAAGGCTTCAAATCATTATACATTTTCGTGCTTCCCGGGTGCATAACATAAACACGAGTGTTTGCTTCTTTCAGAATACTAGTCTTCAGTTCCCCATAATCTGGTACACACACTCTTCCTCTATAGTACAGACACCCATCTGCTTGTACCTCATATTCAGTTTCCTTTCTCTCAGGAATTTTACCTACAATGGCCATTAGTTTTTCATCTGCCCTCTGCCCATCTTGTATCTGCTGTAGCTGGGTTGGCCTCACTTGCAACTCAGCTAAAATAGCTCCATCTTGAGCTAAGGATAGACAGGCATTGAGTGATCTTAAAGCTGTGATGGACTTCCTGCTCAAAGCATCAGCAACTACATTTGCCTTCCCAGGATGATAATCTATCACACAATCATAGTCCTTTAGGAACTTAATCCATCGCCTCTGTTTAAGATTGAGCTCCTTCTGGGTTGGTAAATATTTTAGACTCTCGTGGTCTGTATAGATGTAGCATTTTTCACCATATAAATAATGCCTCCATATCTTCAGTGCGAAGATAATTGCTGCTAACTCCAGGTCATGAGTAGGGTAGTTCTGTTCATGTGGCCTTAACTGCCTGGAAGCATAGGTGACCACCTTCCCCTCTTGCATCAATGCACACCCTAGCCCATTATGTGAGACATCACTGTAAACCACAAAGTCTTTCCCCGACACTGACTGTATTAACACTAGTGCTTCTGTCAACATAGCCTTCAGCCTCTCAAAACTGGCTTGGCACTTATCGTTCCAGCCAAATTTCACATTCTTGTGCAACAACTTGGTTATTGGAGCAGCTATAAGAGAGAACCCCTTCACAAATCTTCTGTAATACCCAGCTAGCCCTAAGAAACTTTTGACCTCAATTGTATTTCTAGGAGGCTTCCATTCCATCACTACTTCTATCTTTTTGGGATCCACTTTAATCCCCTCAGCTGATACTATGTATCCAAGGAAGGCGATTTCACTCATCCAGAAATCACATTTGGACAACTTAGCATACAGCTTCTTTTCTCGCAGGGTTTGCAGAACAATCCTCAAATGTTCATTATGTTCTTCCCTGGTTTTGGAATACACTAGAATATCATCAATAAAGACCACTACAAATTGATCTAGATATGGATGAAAGATACGGTTCATAAGGTCCATAAATGCTGTTGGTGCATTTGTCAAACCAAACGGCATCACTAAAAATTCATAATGCCCATACCGGGTTCTGAATGCAGTTTTTGACACATCTGCATCCTTTACCCTCAACTGATGATACCTTGATCTGAGATCAATTTTTGAAAATACACCGGCTCCCTTCAACTGATCAAACAGATCGTCAATTCTGGGCAATGGATATTTATTCTTCACAGTTACTTTGTTCAACTATCGGTAATCAATACACAATCTCAAGGTTCCATTCTTCTTCTTCACAAATAGCACCGGAGCTCCCCATGGCGACACACTGGGGCGTATAAACCCCTTATCAAGCAACTCTTGCAACTGAGTTTTCAACTCTCTCAATTCAGTGGGTGCCATCCTATAAGGAGCAATTGAAATGGGTGATGTACCCGGTATTACCTCAATAGCAAACTCGACTTCCCTTTTTGGTGTTAAACTAGGCAACTCTTCAGGAAACACATCTAGGAAATCTTTCACTGTGGGTATATCACACAGGTTCGGCTTAGCCTGCCTAGTATCAACCACATGTGCTAGGTAAGCTTCACAACATTTTCTCATCAATCTTCTTGCAACTGTGGCTGAGACAACATTGGACAAGAAATCTGTCCTTTCACCCACAATAGTGATCTCATTATCCTCAGAAGTTTTCAGAGAAATCCTCTTCAATTTGCAATCAGCTATTGCCTGATGACGTGAAAACCAGTCTATTCCCAAAATCACATCAAACTCGTGGAAGGGCAATCCAATTAGGTCTGCTGAGAATTCATACCCCTGAATCCTCAACGGGTAACCTTTATATACCTTGTTCACTACCACACTGTGGCCTAGTGGATTTGTGACCAGAATGTCTTGATCACTCTCCTCTACTGGAACTCCCCTCTCTATGGGTAGTTTGATGCAAATGTGGGAATGAGTGGATCCTGAATCCACCAATGCATGCACAGAAGTGTTGTAGAGGGAAAACATACTCCTGATGACATCCGGGGCATCTTGCTCCTCCTAAGCTCTAATGGCATAGGCCCTGGTAGGTACTCTAGTATCTAGCCTCTTAGCTGACTCGGATGCAGGCCTTAGTGATGGACCAGCTGCCTCAGGTTTACCAGGTTTCCTACCCCTTTATGGTGCAGGAGCAGGTCTGTCAGTTTGTGTTGGAGCAACTGTAGTAGTCATCTTCAGACAATTCTTGATCTGATGTTCTGTCCATTCACACTGTAAGCATGCACCGGTCACTCACCAACAATCCCCCTTATGCCACTTCTGACAGTACTGACAAGCAGAAGATGCTGGAGCTGGTCCCCTAAACACCGTCCCTAGAGAACTGCCCACTGATGGTGTGGACTGGCCTCTCCTAGGTGTGAACTATGGTCCAGGCCTCGAGATCGACCACGACCTGTGGTGGTCCTGAACTCTGAGCAGGAGGACCCTTACTCTTCTTACTGGGAGCAGAAAATGTACTGGACTGACCCGGACCCCTCTTCTGCTGTCTTACCCTTCTATTTTGTTTATTGATTCTGACCCTTTCCACTTTTGATGCAGCATCAACTAATTTAGCAAAATCAGTAATTTCCAGTGTTGTGATCATGACTTTGATATTATCATTGAGCCCTTCTTCAAACCTTCTGCACCTCTCTGCCTCTGTAGGGACTATCTCCCTCCCATATTGGCTCAGTTTAACAAACTCACGCTCATACTCAACCACTGACAATTGTCTCTATCTCAGACTGATAAATTCTCTTCTGCGCTCTTCTAGATACACTTTGCTCACATATTTCTTCCTGAACTCTATGAGGAAGAATTCCCAGGTGATCCGTTCAGGTTGCACCTCACTGGTTACTGTGTCCCACCACTGATATGCATCATCCTGAAGTAAGGACATAGCACCCTCCAGGTTCTGCTCGGAGGCGCAGTTTAGCTATTTCAGCACTCTAATGGTTCTATCCAACCAGTTTTCTACGGCCATGGGATCATCCTCCCTCTTCCCAAAGAAGTCCACAGCCCCATGCTTTCGCAGTTTCTCTAAATGAGATTTCTGTGGTGCTGGTGGAGGTTGTGGCTATAGTTGTGGTGGTGGTATTGCCCCCATCATTTGCCAGTAGAATTCAGTCATTTGCTGAAATAGAGCAAACTGAGGTTGGGCAGGTGCCTCAGCTACTGGTGGAGCAGATTCTCCTCTGCCCCCAGATTCAGCCTTGGGTGGAGCACAACTCTCCACCTCTTCTTCAACTGCTCTTTGTGAAGCAGGATCCATATCCTATTCAAAATAAGAAAACAAACAGATCTGCATCAGTGTCACCTCAACACTTACAAATGCAATGCAATGGTATGCACTCTATCTAGGCCCAGAAACACCTAAACTGATGCTCTGATACCACTAAATGTGACACCCCTTACCCGTCTACAGTGTAGCCGAGCAAGTTATGCCATTCAGTGTGTCGGAGCACCAATTTATGTTTCTATTACAATTTATCCCTTTTTATTCATTTATTTTCAATTTTGATAAATCTGAATTTTTTCGCAAATTTTATAAAAAATCCGACAGAGTGCCGGCTATAAATTGGAAAAACAGTTCTTCTGAACCTGTTTAAAAACACTTCCAATATAATTTCTAGATCCAAACTCCATTATACACATTTCAAGTAAATCTCAAAATCTCAATCTCAAATTCAAAATACTATTTTCAAAACTTTTCTGTTCACTTCATCAATTGAAGCATATTCATAAATAATTCTTAACATTTCAGTTATCAACATACATTATGCAGAAAATTTCAATAATATGAAACTTCATATATTTACATTAATACATAATTACAAGAGTTTATAGTTACAATCCAAACTAATATAAAATGCCAAAATATGAAATGCTCCCAAAATCCTATGTCCTACCATATGCACTGTAGGTGTGAGGTGACTCGGGACTCCGGATGCAAATCTGAAGGCTCACCCGGTCTGATGTCTGCTGGGCTCACCAGCTAGGTCTCCAGTACCTGCGCGTGGTAAAAACGACGCGCTAAGCAATTCTGCTTAGTGGTGACAATATAAAATAATATAAAATAAAATAAAATAAAATAAAATAAAATGAATATGCAGAATGCGTGTTTACATTTTTGGTAGACTTAACTTCTGATATTATTTGCATTATTATTCGATTAAAATTTGGTAAGGTTTATTATCATTGCCCAAGTAACCCATACTAATTGACTGGACTGGATAAACGGGTAAACCGGCATTGGGTACTAAGTACCTTGGACCATCACACCATCGGTCATATTGTGTCTCCCAGTGTGTAACAGAACAGCTAATAAGCTGTAATAATTATCGGGGTTAAAACCCAAGTGTAATAATTCAAATAACATAGGTAAAGGCTATTATGTCACAGAATGGCATGGGAAGCCATGAAATACAGAATGGCATGAAGCCATATGCAGTACTGCTAACAGAACCCTATTGGCATGCCAAGCTATCCAAGCCAATCTTGTTAGGTATACTAGGGCATTTTACACTTTTAAGTTTCACAATTTTTGAAATTTAAGTTTTAGTGTTACTATTCCATTCATTGGTCAACAAAAATGTTGACTTTTGCATAGGCAATAGGTACATTGGTTCCAATATCATCAACATACCACATTTTGCATTCAAAATTTGTTGGTATTGGTTGCCAATACCATTTCTAAGCTTAATGTTAGTTGGGTAGAATTTTCAGTTTTTATTGCTTGTTTTTACTGTTCCATTGGTCAATTTTGCAATGGGAATTTGGCAAACTGATCAACATGAAAGTTGTTCCTTGTTTTGTCTAGTTGCATTTCCTTTTTTGAATCACTCCATTTGGAGTTTTGTAGCTCAAGTTATGGTTTAAAAACCATAACTGGCCAGATTGAAATTTTGTCCAGAATTTCTGGACTGACCATATCTACAGTGTAATGAACAGTGATTGCAACTCACCTTTTGAATATGTTCTGGTCATAATTTGGGTTAGATTTCTTCATGAAAGTTGTTGGTCTATATCTCAGCTTGTTGCTAGTAAAATGTGAGGTCAATTGGACCTTTCTACACTAATTTATGGCCAAATGACCAAAGACTATTTATTTGGTCATTTAGCCCAGGCAGACTGCAAGTCACCCGGATTAGGGCAAGCTTTTGGTCTATTTGGTTTGGTTTTATGGGCATGGTTTCTTCACCAAAATTGTGCCATTATGTGTCTAGTTTCTTGTCCAATTGGCCTTGCACCAATTGAACCTCTACAATTCAAGTTATGGCTGCCCAAATCTACTGGACTCATGTCCAATTCTGTAGGTCACCATGGGCAGCCACACCAAACCCAAACTCCACCACTCAACACACTTCATTTTTTATTTAAACAGAGCTAAATGGTCACTAATTGACCATTAATACCTATTTTCATCATCACATGGTCAAAGTCCCCTTTTCTCCACCCCAAACCCTAACTCAACATTTCAAACCATGCATTAAGATTGCATTTCATCAATCCACATAAAAGAGACGTATTGTGGGCAGCCATACTACCCTTTTAACTTCATTAAAATCATCAC
This sequence comes from Hevea brasiliensis, assembly GCF_030052815.1. NCBI lineage: Eukaryota > Viridiplantae > Streptophyta > Magnoliopsida > Malpighiales > Euphorbiaceae > Hevea > Hevea brasiliensis. The sequence goes on from NC_079510.1 coordinate 14,707,724, forward strand.
CATCTTGCCTAACCAAGGCTGCTGAAACTTAGGGTTTACATACAAATGGTATTCCACCAATTTCCTTATCATTTGCACTCATTCATAATTATTAAACATGAATTTAAAGTGAAATTTAAGTTCAAGTCACTAACCTCTATGGAGTGAGATTTTTCCCACTTGCTAAAGATCTTGTTTTCCTCTTCTTTTTGCTCCCAAAATACTCACCAAGTTACAAGAATACTTTTTTGTGTTGACAATTAGGGTTTTTGGCAGAAGAAAGCTAGGGAAAGTCAAGCTTGAAAAAGCTTGCTCATGGTGGCCATGGTGGGAGTGTGATGGCAAGAAGAAAGGAGAAGGAAGAGGTTCTGATTTTCTTTTCATTTTCAGCTCATTTAGTCTCTTTTATATAAAGTTATGCCATGTGTCAAGATTGGATTGGTTGGAAGATTTTTAATGACATCATTATGATGTCGTAAGTCCATTTTCCTTCATTTACTCTTTATTTCTTGTCTATTTAATTGCAATTAAATTTTTAACAACATTTGTTCATATTTTATGTTATACAAATTATTTATTTAACTAGACAAGTCGGCCAAAAATCATCTCTGAAGATGAAATGACCAAAATGCTCTCCGTTTGGCTTAACGGGCCAAAATTGTCTGTACCGATTGAAAAATTTTTCTAAGTATCTTCTTGGCATAAAAATGCCATAAGAACCTCTACGACCCTTCTCTGGAGTCCCAAAAATTATTTTTATAATTTCTCCCCTGGTCTAGGGCTTCCAGTTGCGAGAACCGTAACTTTTCACTAGGTTACCCATCGCTAGGGCACCGGCTCATTTAACTTGATTGTATTTTATTCCTAAAATTTTTCTTAAATTTTTCTTATTAATATTTGAGTTAATTATGGTTCCTCACTTTAGTTTAAATATTTTTCTGGACATTCTAGTTGTCCGGACCGACATTGGTCACCGGAACAGTAGACTGTACGGACTGGCTAAAGTGAGGATGTTACAAATTGGTTCTAGGTCCCTAAAATAAAGTTTTAGGCCTTCATCTTAGCTTTTCAAATTATTTTGAATCATGTCAATTAAAGTTTTAGAACTCAATTTATAGTCAAATAATCAAAACTAGTTCATTGTCTCTTTCTAATTCCAAAGCTAGGCAGATTCTGGAATCATGTCAAATACCTATATTTTCTTATTTTTCCCAAAGGTGACTTCTGCTAAGATTGTGGTGGTGGAATTGCCCCAGTCATCTGTCTGAGGAACTCGGTCATCTGCTCAAATAACGCCTATTGGGGTTGTGCAGGTCTTTCTAGCACTTGTAGAGCAGGATCTCCCCTGTCTCAAACATTACCCCCAGTCGGGACACGACTTTCTACTTCTTCATCTATGACTTTTTGTGATGCTGGATCCATACTGTAACCTAAAATAACCAGAGAAAACAGATTTGCATTAGTGTTACCTCGACTCTTACAAATGCAACGCATGGTATGTACTCTATCTAGGTCCAGAAATGCCTAAACTGTGCTCTGATACCACTAAATGTGACATCCCTTACCCGTCTAGAGTGTAGCCGAGCAAGGCGTGTCACATTCTGTGCCGGAGCACCTTATCTTATCTTATTTTATTTCTTTAATAATTTTTAATCTTGTTATATTTTAAAATCAATTATATTCTAAGGATAAACTAATGGAGTTTTCCCTATTCTATTACCGTATGACGTGTTTTACTATTCACCTATTTAAAAATTTCTACAACAATTTTCAATAATAATCTCATTCATATCCATCATAACCATCTCATCATTTCAAATATCATATATGTATTTCATATCCACATTCAATTCTTGCAACTCATATTCATACATATCCATTCATGAACAATCCATATATAAAAATATTCAAATTTTATTAATTTACATCAATGTACAATTTGATTACAAAAATTTATAATTTACATCATATACAAATGTAACTTCATAAATTCATAATTGACATTACAAAATTTTATGAATATTTATAATGTACAAAATACATTAATATGACCTATATGGGCCCTATCTACATGCATTGCTGAGGAGGTGACAACTGAACACTTCTGCAGATCAGGACTCTGAAATCCTAGACTAATGTCCACTAGGCTTTATCTTCAGTATCTTTGCAAGGAAAACAATCCATCGGGCTAAGCATTTCTGCTTAGCAGTGCAATAATGTAACAAGAAAATAAAATATACGAATAAAGATGAAAATGGAGCATAATTTGTGCAATCAAGAATTATTTTGATTTCATATGAAATTTCTAATACTAACTATCTTTTATCCTTTTTGTTCCTCTTTGGAAGTGCTTAGTTCATAAATTTACAGTAATAATATACAATATATAAATTAATAAAAATATTGAATTTATATTCATCTTATTATAGAAGATGCATTTGTAATATTTATTTAAGTTATATTTATTTTGCTAATCTTTTTATCACTTCACTCAACACTTTCTAGGTGCTTTGGATCGTTACATAATAAATAAAATTTTTATAGTTAATCTAGTTCATTTCAGGTCCTTTTCACTCATTTATTTAATTTCCATTATTCTTAACAAATTTCACTGCCCAAATAACCTATGACAGGTTGACTAAACTACATAAGCGGTTAAACTAGCACTGGACACACTCGTGCCGCGGGCCATCATATCATGGGACGCATAATGTCAACCACGTATGCAATCAATATAGCTAGCACTGGACACCGTGGTGTCTCAAGCAGTCGTACCATGGGACACAAAACATCAACCACGTATGCAATCAATATGGCTAAAAAGCCATGGTAACACATAATCGGGCATACAAGCCATAAATGCGGGCATAAAGTCATAATAATGGGCATAAAGCTTTATGCAGTACTGCCAAATCAATTCCCTATTGGCATGCCAATCTATCCAATCTGACACACGTGTCTAGGCAATACATGGGCATATTAGTACCATTAAGTGTTAATATGTTTTATTATTTTATTATATTTTCTATTTATATTTTGCAGCATTTTAATTCTATTCCTAGTGGAAACACAATGCCTAATTTTCATTTTTACATGATACTTGTACTCATAGATTTCATTTATTTTGAAGTAGTATAACTCAAGTTATAATCAATTGATTAATAACTGTCCAGGGTGCTGAATCCCGTAAGTCTACTAGTTTCAGGATTTTGTATCTTCTTCGCCATACAATTCCAAGCACTTAGGCTTAGAATTGGTTTTAGGCCCCTAAAACAAAGTTTTAGGCCTTCATCTTAGCTTTTCAAATTATTTTGAATCATGTCAATTGTAGTTTTAGAACTCAATTTATGGTCAAATAATCAAAACTAGTGCATTGTCTCTTTCTGATTCCAGAACCAGGCAGATTCTGGAATCCCAACTTTGTCCAACCATTTGGACATGTTACAATCGTATTTTAGCCTAAGGTCCTTCATACGAGTTATTCTCTTATGTCTTAGGGTCACTCAGGTACAAGAATCACGATTTACTAACCACATCATATATTTAACAATTATAATGGCTTCTCTAATTTATTATACCATTTCACATGTCATTATGGTTACTATTCACATTACTATTCATGCAATTTTTTACTATTTCATAAATAATAGGAATAAAAATTCTAAACACATGATCATACCACATTTTGGGTTATAATTTTGTTGGTTTTAGTTACCAATTACAATTTAAGTCTTTCTAGAAGTATTTCCAAAATTTCAGTTTTTGTCATCTAAGTTTACTGTTCCATTGGACCATTCTACAGTGAGATTTTGGCTAACTTTCCTTCATCATGTTCCTTAATGTCTCTACTTTAATTCTCTTTTTGAATCACTCCATTTGGAGTTCTATAGCTCAAGTTATGGTATTTTTACCATAGTTGACCGGGTTGGTCAGTGTCCAGAATTTTTGGGCAATTTTTGATTCTAGCAGTTTTGATGAGCTAATTTTGGTTAGCAATTTGATTAAGTTATGGTCAGAATTTGCATTTCTGTTTTTCATGAAAGTTGTTCTACTATGTCTATGTTTTCCATGAGTTCAAAAATCAAGTCATTCTAACCTTCCTAGAGTGGGTTATGGCCATTTTAATAATCACTATTTATATGGTCATTTTTCTAGGTCCAGCATATGGTTACCCGGATTCAAGCCAATTTTAAGTCACTTTGTGTTGGGTTTCTGGGTAGGGGTTTTTCATGAAAAATGTGACATTATGTTCTAAGTTTCATCTCCAATTAGCATCACACCAGTTGGAGCAACATAACTCTACTTATGGTCATATTTATGTACTGGACTCAAGGTCCAAAATTCCTGCATGAAAACAACACTCCCAATACCAGCATTTCACACTACTACCAACTTCAAATCACATTCAATACACTTCAAATAGTCTATAATTGATCTCAACATCATCAATTTGTCAACATATCATCAAATTCCCAATTTTCATACCAAACCCTAATTTATTAATTTTGCAATCTCATGTAACACATGCCAACCATCATCTAACTCAAATATACTCATCAAAAACCACTTCTAGGCAATTTAATTCAAAACAAATTATCAAATCCTAATCTTTCCCCATGGCTGCCAAAATTTAGGTCTTTCTTTTCATGCATGGATTTCAACCTTTCCTATGTAATTCACTCATAATTAACCTTAATTTCAACAATAGAAAAGAAAAGAAGAGGGAAGCTAGCACTAACCTTACTTGAGTTAATTCTAAGCTTCCAAAACTTCAATTTTTTTCCTCTTCTGATTGCTATCAATCACTTTAGCAAGATGAAATGTTAAGAATTTATGTAGATGGCTATGGATTTTATGGTAAGAGTAGCATAGAATTGGAGTTTTGTGAAGAAGACGATGGTGGAAGGCGGGTGTTAATGGTGGATCGGCCACTCTAGAAAAAGAAGAAGAAGATAATTGTTTTTGTGACTTTTTATGATTTTTGTCTCTTCTTATGCATTTATCTCCATTTTATTAAATTAAATTTTTAATGACATCACCCCTTAGTCATGCTTATGTCAAATTAGACTTTTATTTTTCTTTTCTTTCTTTTCCCATTTCTATTTCACACTTCATGTTTTTAATTCATTCTTAGTGTTTTAATCTCTTCAATTTTAATTGACATTTAGGTCAAAATTCATCTCTGAGGGTGAAACGACCAAAATGCTCTTCGTTATGTTAATCGAGCTTTAATTGTCTATACCGATTGACTAAATTTTCTTGTTTTTTTCTTGATATTCTAATGTAATCTAAACCTTAATAATTCTTCACTTGAGTCCCAAATAATTGTTTCACAGGGTTTCTCACGGGTCTAGGGTCGGCAACTGTCTTCACATTCGCTTCCCGTTAGGGTTACCCATCGCCGTAGCTCCGGCTCATTTAACCTCTTTGCATTTTATTTCTTAAAATTTTACTTAATTTTTCTTAGTCATTATTTAGGTGATTTATGACTCCTCACTCTAGTTTAAATATAGTTTCAGACATTCTGGCTATTCGGACAGACATTGGTCACCGGAACAATAGAATACACGGACTACCTAAAGTGTGGGTATTACATAATTACCAAAAATAATTTTTTGGTGTAAACAAGTGGGAATTGAAGACATTATACCGTTAGTGGCATCATTTTTTGTTGGGTCAATAAGTTTTTGAGCATTAAATCAACGTTTCCAAGCTTTGAATGGGTTGCCAAGAAGCATCTACAACAAGACAAAAAATCAACTAAATTGCAACCAGAAATATTATCGGAATGCCATTGATGATGGTGATCCTTTAATGAAACGAGTTGAATAATAAAAGAGAAGACCGTGGTTTTGAATGTGTAATAATAATAATAATAATAATAATAATAATAATAATAATAATAATAATAAAGAGAAAAAGGGAAAGCTTAAGATTTGGTTGGTTAATAGAGAAAATAAAAAGAGAAAGGGAAAGGAAAACATTCAATTTTTCATTGAAATTATCGGTGGGAAGGTTTTGAGAGATTTTTTTCAAAGTGGTATCAGGTATTATAATTAAAAATTATTTTTAATTGAATATTTAATGACAGGTTAGCCATATTTAACGGTGTTAACAGAGAAATTTTAATTTGCTGATAGTATAAAAATATATGATGTTTTTACAAATTTAAACTCAAACCCTAATTTGAAAATGCGTGAAACCGCTAAATACTTTTTTTGTAATTTTCTCTAAAATTACAAAATTTAGGAAAATATTTTATCTTATTAATAATATAGATTTTATAATGATATGAAATAAAAATTAAATAATTATTAAAAAAATGAATTAAAAGAAAAGGAAGAAGAAAACTATGGATTTGGATTTAGAGGTCCAATTGATTGAAATTTGAATTAAAAGAGGAACATTTGAAAAATTAGATGTTAGATTGATAATAGTCTAGAGATATAAATAATTGAAGAACAAAAGATTAAAAAAATTTGGCATATTTTACATCATTCTCATCATCCTTATTTCCAAACTTTTTAACAATATGGCTTTTGATTTCTGAATTCTGAAAATAAATGTGGGAGCTGTTTTATGTAGGAGGAGTGCCAAAGGCACTTAAAAATATAAAATGATAAAGTTAATTGAATGTATATGCTTAAATAATTAAAAATTATTATCTCAACTAGCTAATTGACTTTTGCTCAGTGATATCATTCGTCTCTAGTATTGTGAGGTTTCAAGTTTTAGTCTCAGAGTCATTTGCAAAAAAAAAAAAAAAAAAAAAAAAAAAAAATTCAACTTTTATAAAAAAAAGTAGAATATATATATATATATATATATCACAAAGCCTTTCGATTAAACTTTAGAAGTTTTGATTAAGTTTACATTCCAAATTAAATAGAAACTCTCAATTTTAAGAATTTTGACTAAATTAAAATTTCAAAATGAAGAGTCCTAATCAAGTTGAAACTCTCAAAAATTAAGAAGATTATATCATACAAAACTTTAAAACAAGATTTTTGATAAACCTTAAGACTTCAAATTAAATTGAAATTCTCAATAGTAAGAGTTTTAAGTAAACTAAAATTTCAAAATTAAGAGTCCTAACCCAAGCTGAAACTCTTAAAAAAAAAAAAAAAAGAATTTTAAACTTAGTAGAAACCCAAAAATTTAAAGAATCTAATTCTAGATTTATTTCCTGATAAAAGTCATCAATTCCTTATTCTTTAATAAAAGAATACTCATTAATCTAAGTTTAATGCAGAATATACTTTCATGTAATTAACTCAAAAATAGAAAATAAACTTAAAATTAATCTAACCTTTCACATTTACTTATTTAATTTTAAATGAGTTTTGAAGTTATAGTTTAAGCTTGACAAGAGTTTTGTGGGGTTGGGATGGGCGAGTTCTTCAAAATACAGCTCAAATGTGGCTATATATATAAGAGGCTTATCAGCTATACCTTTGTGAACTGTGTTGCTATTTCTTCTTTCTTAGAGAGAGAGAGAGAGAGAGCAGTTTCTTGAAGGCAAGCTACTAGCTAGCTTTTCAAAGCTCAAACAATATACACATACAAGCATTTTGGTTGAATCTTTATAAATGGTATAGAGTAGTGTTGAGATGATGCCTCAATCACCATCATCATCATCAGGTATTGGGATTCTTGATTTTCTTCAGGGAAACAACTACTTCATCACTGGTGCAACTGGCTTTGTATCTAAAGGTATTGTTCTATCTTTCATATAAACCCTTTTAGTTCCAAAAGAACAAGTTGCTGTTACAACTTCCCTTTGCTATTTCATTACTTTGATAATTAAATCAAAACCAGGTGCGGCACTAGGAACTTTGGGATAGCAGGTCAAAATATTTTAATTTGCTTAATTTAATATTATGTATAATAATAAACTATCTATTGATAGGGAAAAAAATATGCATGCACATTAAGAAATAAAACACTAAATTTTTGTAGCGTTATATCTATGAAAACAACTTTAAAAATATAATTAGAAAAAACAATAATAATAATAATAATAACAACAAAAAACTTTCGTAAGTACTGTATACCATAGTATGTTAAATTTTTAATCACAATTAAAGTTTAAAATAAGTTAATCAATTTATAAATAAAAAATAATAACAAAAATAAATTTTAACAATTAAGACACTTTATAATTATTTTTTAGCATATCAAAATATTAACATAATGATTGCACATTAAGAATAGTTCCCTCCTTATCTATGCTACACAATAGAATTTAAATATAAAATATTTTTATATATATCTCAAACTTTTATATATGATTTAAAAATTAAAAATAAAATTTAGGAAATGAATTATATATATATATATATATATATATATATATATATATATATATATATATATATATATATATATATATATGGACCCCAACTTATATTTTTTTTTAATTTTAATGAAATTAATTATTAAAAATTATTAAAAATATATGTTTTTTTTTTTTTATCAAATTTGAGTGGGTGAATTGATCGCACTCAATTTAACATGGCTTTGTGCATGATCCAAACAATAGATAAAGAGAAAAAAAGAAAAAAAACATTGTTTAGTTCATTTTTGGGCATGATAAAGCATGCATGAAAAGATATAACTAAATTTATTTATTAAATCACTTAGATTTTCTGTCTCACATAAAGTAACTTACATTTGAAAATTATTTTCAATGAAATTTTTTTTAAGAAAAATATTTAAAAAAAATTTTCCACAAAACAATAGAGCTAACTTAACCCCAATTTACAAACCTTTCTTTTATAATTTTTCCAAATTATAGCATATGCCTAAATATGAATTCAAATAAATAAATAAACAAATAAATCACAAGTTCAATTATTTGATTGTTTCTTGAAAAACCCTTTTTTTAGTTAATAATTTTTTCTCATAGTTTTAGTCGAGAAGATGTTGCGAATAGTTCCTAAAGTGAGAAGAATTTTTCTCTTGATAAAGGAAAACGACAAGGATGTTGCCATGGAAAGATTGAAATTTTTTAAGAGCATGGTTAGTATTAGGGTTGAAACTTTTTTTTTTTGGGTAAAATTTTGAAAAAACTGCTTAATTATTTCGAAATTTTTGGTATTAAAATATATGAAATTTAATATAAAATATTTTTAATATCCTTTTAAAACTAATACTTTCTTAATAGTCTTTAAAGCACATTTTGTTGCTGAGAACAACAATTAGCTGTTTAATATTTTGTAGTTTTTATTATTAAAATATACTAAATTTAATATAAAATGTTTTTAATATCCTTTTATTAATATATTTATCAATATAGTGTTGTTCTCAACAATAACTTAAAAGATAATGCCAAACAAAACCCTAAATAAACAAACGCATTTTTATTTGAATTTATTTCTTTGCTTTTTTTTTTTAATTCAAATAGTCATTTATCAAAATTTATAATTTTTAAAGACTAAATACATAATTTCATCCTTAAATATTACTAAAAAATATCTAATAATATCATAATCTTTGAAAATGTTCCATCTCACATCTCAACTTTGAAAAAGTACATTTAAGCGAATCCTAAGATCGGCTTAGATAGCGTGTTATAAAAGTGTTGACATATCAAAAATGGCATTGATGTGGATTAATTACTCAACAATTCCCTCACACATGGTATTCTACAGAGATAATTTTTTATTTTTGATCTTTTTATTTTTATTTTACCTTTAAAGTCTATGAGAGAATCCTTCTTTTTAATGTCATAATTCGCCAACATCGACATGCGTATTCGCATGAAGGGCAGTGTGCACACCACTTAAATCTACTCTCTTTGCTAGAGCATCGCCAAAACCCTCGTTACCTTCTACCTAAAGTGCGTGGATGAGCAGAGCAAAAAGGAGATCAAAGACATTTTTCATCATTTTCCCAACCAAACAAATATTTGGAACCAAAATTGATAAAAGAAAATGAAATTCAGCTTAGCTACATAATAACAATAAAAAATACAAAAAGGGGAAAAGGAGAAAGAAAACCCAACTAGTACTTCAGTTGTTCAAACCCATCTTAAATCTAAAGTCCAAAAAGATCCCAAACCAAAATCGCTACTCACTAGCTCCATTGATTTGCCACACCTTTGGTCTCATCTCCTCCAAGCTTCTCCGCATTTAGTTACTGTTACTTTTTATCTCTCTCCAATGATGCAATTGTTGCTCTTTTTCTGTTGGCGATGCCTTAATTCCTGGCGGTTGCTAAACCCTCCACAAGCTTGCCATTTGTTACCTTGTCCTCCTCCACACTGACGTTCTTCCTGAAGGCCTTCGATTCCTTTAAGTTGAGGCCACTGGTGTGGAAGACGCAGCTAGTGATTGGCCTGGCCTTTGATTCCTTTGACTCCTCTAGGCTGACATTCTTCTCTATTTGTAAAAGGAGGATAATTTGCAGGCCTTTGAGATCTCATTTAGGGTCTAGGATCTAGAATATGAGTTAAGAACAAGGGAATAAGCTATTGGCAAGCAAGTTTCAAAGGGGTTGCTTGTACATTTGTGATTGGCTTGACTATGTTGAAGATGAATAAGAAGATTAACCTTAATGGATTTACTTTAATTAATTTCATTTATTCATTTTAGATTTTTTTTTTATTTTACTTTTCATGTTAGCATTTTTTTAAAAACTTTCACTCTCTTCTTTGCGTGTTCATTCATACTCTCTACTAACTAGGATTGCAAGGTTCACTTAGTTTCACTTTTTTGCAAGTTGAGGTGTGAGATGGGATGCTTTTAAAGGTTAGGGTGTTACTAGATATATATATTTTTTTGTAAAGTTTAGGAGTGAACTTATGTATTTTTTCATTTTTAAATAAGATGTTAATTTTTATTCTCATTAAATTTGTATATATTTTTACCCTTGAAAAAGTGTTATTACTTTGATTAGGTCATAAATGAGGAGCTATTCAAGTGATTGAAACAAATTCATGGAAAATCCTATGAAGCGTTTATGATGAGTAAGCCAGTTCCAGTGCATGGAAATGTATGTGAATATAATCTAGTGATGGATTTTGATACAATTATTGAAATTGCAAGGCATGTCCATCTGATTGTAAACTCAGCAACCAACACAACCTTTGATGAAAGGTTAATATTCCTCTAATAAGTTAATTAATAAAAGCATAACCAAATTCATGGAGTCTTCAATTCAAAAAATAATAATGAACATTGTGTAGGTATGATGTTTCTCTTAACATAAACACCCAAGGACCTGCTCGATTATAAGACTTTGCAAAGAAGTGCAAAAACCTTAAATTGTTCTTGCATGTCTCCATTGGCAAGTAGATATATAACAATGTCATCTCATCCTAATACTACATATATTTTATTAACACAACTTATCATCTTATTAAACAGCGTATGTTAATGGGGAAAGAGAAGAAATAATCTTAGAGAGGCTGGGAAAAAGATTAACAGAGGAGAGGATCCCCCTAGAAGCTTCTATCCCTTGGTTGGACGTCAGTGTTAAAATGAAGTTGGCTTCTGATATGATGGCATCTCTCTGGAATGATATTAAAGGAGCTCAAAAAATGAGAGATTTGGGAAGGGATAAATAAATATATATATATATATATATATATATATATATATATATATATATATATATATATATATATATATATTGGCTTGTTATATATATATATATATATTGGTCTGTTATTGCATATGGGTGTCTTTAACTAATGGTGACAGGGCAAGAATCTATGCATGGCAAAACACTTACGTATTCACCAAGGCTATGGGTTAGATGCTAATCAATAGAAAGAGAGAGAAGCTACCAGTTGTGATCATCCATCCAAGCAGTATTGAGAGCACCTCCTCAGAGCCCTTCCCATGATGGATACAAAGAAATGGGTAAGTATGTATGATTAAATATGAATCTCTAATTGGTTTGGTTATATTGATATTGCATTTATATCTTTTGTTAATTTGCTCCTTTATGTATGCCATCAGACAAATTGACCTAGTCTTCATATCCTATGGAAAAGACCAACTTCCAGGTTTTATTGGGAACCCCAAAATAGTTCTTGACATTGCAAGCAATTTATAACAGGGTATTTCTTATATAAGTTCAATATCATATGAGGACGAGCTTAATAATTGTGAGATCAAATATTTGTATTGAGATGTGTACAAAATTTATTAAGATGTGTATAATGAGCGCATGAATCTATATATTAATATTTAATCCAATAGTTGTTAAGATCAATTTCATATGAGGTTGAGCTTATAATACCTGCATTTTGTACTAATTAATCAACATTATGTATGCATGCTTTCCTACACTTGTCATAACATATGTGATTAATGCAATCTAGATACCTGTGGGCATTGTGGTGAATGCTATTATGGAAGTAATGGCAAAGCATGGGATTGTTGCCAAAGCACAACTACATGTGTACCGTATTACATCATCTGTCTTTAATCCTATTTCCTTCGGCCAATTATTCGATTTTGCTTGCGATCAGTTCATTTCTTTTCCATCACTGAACTCAAAACAGAAGAAAATTAAGGAATTCAAGTATTTCAGCTCAATGGACAAACTCTTTTCTTACATTAGAGACGAAACAACACAGCAAATGGGACTAAAAGACAATTTGTCCACTTTAGATCCCAAGTTACGTCTCTAGATGCAAATAGAATACACTTATAGGCTTCAACGATTCACCCACATGGTTGAACTATATAAGCCCTATGTATTCTATAAAGGATGGTAAGAAGTTGGTGTTATATATATATTATTCACCTCTTTCGTTTTTAAGATTTCTTGCTCAAAATGGCAATAAAATAACATTTTTAATAGGTTTGACAATAAAAACATTAAGGAATTGATCCAAACATGTCTACTAATTAAGAGAAGAAATTGTTCGAATTTGATGTAGAGATCGTAAACTAAGAAATTGTTCAGATTTGATGTAGAGATCATAAACTGGAAGTATTACATAAAAAATGTTCACCTTCTAGGTATACGGAGGCATATTATCAAAGAAAAACTTGCAGCAGTTGCAAGTTTGTGATTATCTACGCAAAAAGAAATAGTTGTAAACTCTCAAGCCTATGAATAAATTGGCCTTGATTCAATTATACATATCTTATTGTAACACAATGGTGTTCGTTTGCTTTATACGTGTATCGTAACATCACATCAATGACCTTGTGTACGAAGAGTATTGGAATGAATGTTCTATGAGCATAGAACAAAGATTGTGTTACATTAATCTCATAATCCTAGTAAGATTTGGAAAGATCTTTTTCTAATTAGAGGGAGAGATATTTCTTAATAGAATGGATAATTTCATGTATTAAGTAGAACTCCTATTATAGTGTTATTCATAAATTGAATTGAATTCCTAATTAGATTGTGATTGAGGGGAATTCTTAATTAGATTGTGATTGAGGGGGCTAACACTATATATAAGAGTTTTGTGGAAAGGTTATTAGGCTCTTGCCAATTGTAGTTCCATGTAGGGAGAGATGCTTTGACCTAAGGTGGAGACAGGGCATAAAATTCAAGATGAAGGAAGTTTTATCCATTAATGAATGGGCTATTGCCCATATAGTTGAAGACATCCTTTGTAGTGTATAATTTCATTAAAATAGTAAATATATTAAATTATGCCTAAAGGACAGAGAGACACTAATATATTTACTAAGAGCAGCTTGATGTGGGAGTTCTCTTGAATGTAATTAGGTTGATTGATAGCATAGTTATGAGCTTGTAATTGATGTTTATTTTAATGATAGTAAAAAAATGGCATACCCATAGGCGTAACCTTATATTAAAAGGGTGAACCATGCATGTCACAACTCAATTTTATGGGTTGGACCAGCACTAGGACTTAGACTATCACAAGGCTCCCAAAGCTCTTTTTAAGGCTCACAAATACCAAACCCATAACCAAGTCTAAAGTCATGGCCCAATATGCATAATAAAATATTTAAACCCTTTGGGGAGTCCAATTCAACCCAGTACATGATGCAGCAACTAGGGAAGTCCAGGTTAACCCATTTAATTCCATGAATATTATCAAACAATTCAAATATATTTTATTGTAATCATGGAGTTCTAAGAGTATAAATAATTAAATAAAACAAAAACTACTAACTAAATAGTACTATACCCTATGGGGAAAATTGCCAGCTTCAAAGAAAAAAAAGCTCCTCCTGCCAACTGGGAAAAAATACTGAACATAAATGAGGGTTTGACTTAAAGAGAATAAATATTAAATGTAAATATAATTTTTATAAGGCCAAATTATCAAAAAAAGCTAAACCTTTATGTGATTTGTCAATTTTGGTTAGTTCATTTTTTTTTTTTTATCAATTTTGGCCAAATTTCAAAGTTTGGTATTTATTTTGGGCAAGGTTCAAAATTGGGGAATTCTAGTGCTAATGTGGCAGCCCAGTCATCAAACTTTATTATATTTTAATTGTGAGACCCACCTAACTAACTATGGATAAACCCATGGTTAGTAGACTGAATGCATCATTTTAGGAGGAAAGAAATGCATAGTAGTTTTTCTGTTTCACCACTCCTCCAATTTAAATTGATTACCCAAGGTGGGAGCATTTGGGCAACCATCTTCTCTTTGTTCTATGGTTCTTCATTTGGAACCAGTTGCTTTGTTGGGCATTATGAAATTGAGGCTAGGGTTATTCATCTAATAGTGTCTTTAATAGTGTCTTTGGTCAGAAATGGTAGAAATTCAAATCCTTTGCAGACATGACATACCTATTTTTCTTTAAATATCATTCATAAAGGGCAACCCAAGGAGAAGATTTTGGAGGTCCTCTAATTGGAAGGTAAGGGTTTGTAAATGGATGCAAATTACACACCATGATTTTTGTACTTTATTACTAAACATTGAAAAATATGTTATTATAGAATGAGTCAAGTTATGGATTCTTCCAATGGATAAACCCAGATGTGCCATCACATGAGAAAGTTGTTTTTTATGGTCTATTTAAAAATATAGATGATTTGAATGCGATTTTGTTGGAAAAGATGTAAGTTAAGAGAGATGTGTGCATTTAGTTAAAAGAACCAATGGACAAGGCTGCAACAGCTAATGAGTTGTTGGCAGAGAGTGTAACACCCCTTACTCGAACTACAGTGTAGCCGAGCAAGACATGCCACACTCTGTGCCAGAGCACCTTATCTTATCTTACTTTATTCCTTGGTAATTATATTCCATTTTGTTATTTTAAATTCAATAATTCAAGTTGAGAAACTGACGGAGTTTCCCCTAAATTATTAATAGTTTGGCAAATGACCACCTGTTAAAAACCTTATCAAAATTTAAATTCACATATCTCCAATCATTTTATAATATCAAATCATACTCATTTTCAAACCATAACTTTACATTTTGCTGTATGTTGATTTATATTCATTTCCAACATAACATTTATACGTGAAATGTTCAAACTTAATAATTTACTTCTTATACAAAATTAATATATATAAATTTATAGTTTACATTACATGCCTAATGTTTTATTACAATGTGCAAAAATAAGATACAATAGCTAGTGGACCCTACCAAATGTACTGCTGGATGAGGATGTGACACAATGACGCACAAGTGTAGATCCAATCCCAACACTCCCAGTCTACTGCTAGGTTTTCTCCTTATCTTCTATACCTGATACACTTGTATTATATAGATATTTTTAAGTACATTTGTATAATATTTCATAGCATTTAGATAAGTAATCTCATGCATAATCATTAATTTCACAAACTTTTGTAAATTCCATGGTCAGGCTCTAAATTTTATGTTTTCTGTATGTTTCCAGGTGTTTTGAAGAAGTTCTAAGGCATAGGAGAAAAGTAGAGAGCTTGAAATGGCCAAAGAGAAGTGTTGCTGATACACCTTACACGGGTCATGTAAACAAAGCCACAGACCCGTGTAACCTACTGCCAAGAGAAAGCCAAAGAACCAAGGAAGAAACAAAGTATACGGGCCGTGTAATCAAGACCATGTAACTACCTAAGGTCCATGTAAAGTCTTATCCCTATACAAGATACAATAATTCAAGCTCTAGCAAGTTACATGGCCCTGGGCCGTGTAGTGACACACTGGCCGTGTATTAGTTGATTGTTAGTTTCCTGATTTGGCTCTAGCTCTAATTTTTAACAAAGAGAATAGACTTCTAATGCTGCTAGGACTCTGAAAACCTAACCCTAGACATTGTCTATAAATAGGAGTAGTAGAAAGCAGAAAAAAGGGGGGAGAAAAGCCGGACAATATCACCTTCACTATTTTCACATAGCCGTCTAGAAGAATAGTGCATCAGCATCAAGGAGGAACCCTTAGCTAAAGTTTCACAAGATCAAAGCTGCAGATTCTCTTCGATTCTTTTGTTCTATTTCTTTCAACGGACATTTCATGTTCTTTTATTTTATTTCTATTATGTTTGTTAAACTCACCATGAGTGAGTAATTTCTTTATTCTGGAATTGGGAGAGTAACATTCGTAATTATTATTATGGATGAATATTGAGTTTTATTTATCGGATCTGAGTTTTGATCTTTGATTCAATTTCTTATGATCTTAATGCATGCTTTGTATTGGTACCCACCTTATATTGGTTACAGATATTAATTGAAGGACTAAAAGGTGAAGATTAATATTAGAAAATCGAGATTTTGAACTTAGGAAATTTGATCTAGAGATAGGCTGATAACCTTTGTGGAGTTCCATAATTAATCAAAGATCTTAAAGGATTTTTTTTTTTTTTAGGACTAATCACCAATGAAAGTAGGGTTTAGCTCTAATCAAAACACACCTTAGGTGCTTTGAGAGAGGACCTAAGATATCTTAGGATTAATTTCTATCAAAGTGATGATCCTTAATCCAATGAATAGACAAGATTAAAACCCATAATAAGATTACAGTGCAAAATCTTAATTCTGGAATTGCTTCAATAGATAGTTTTATTTAAAGTTATTTTTAGCATCCAAAATATATTTAATTCACTCTTCTTACATATCTAGTGGCCTAAACAGTCAGAATTACTGTGTAGCTTAGTACTTGCTAACTAAATTTCTCGTGGGATGATACTTCACTCACTACTTTATTACTTGTTAGTGATCTGTGCACTTGCGGAGTTGAAAAAACTAGCAAACAAGTTTTTGGCACCGTTGCCAGGGAATTTAGTTTTAGTAATATTAAGTGATAGGCAATTTAGCTGATTTAGGCATTTGTATTTATTATTTAGTTTTATTTAATTTTTTTTATTTCTTTTATTTTCTCTTAGGCATTTGGTCTAGTGCATGACCAGAGCAAAGCCATAAGAAGAAATTTTGGACTTGGATCCTAAGATAGATAGAACTCTGAGACCAATCAGGAGAGAAAGTAGACACCAAGAACAAGATCAAGAAAATCTAGAAACTCCAATCATGGCTGACAACAACAATAACAGGCCAAGATTCTTGAAGGACTATGGAGCTCCATCTATACAAGGATTTCAACCTAGTGTTACAAAACCCACAGTGGATGCCAATAATTTTGAATAAAAATCGGTATGGCTCCAGATGATCCAACAGACCCAGTTTGGGGGTTCACCAACAGAAGATCCACATTACCATGTCCAATGCTTTCTTGCCCTATGTGACACATTCAAGATGAATGGAGTCTCTGATCAAGCCATTAGACTCAGAGCATTTCCATTCTTCCTTCGAGATAGAGCAAGGAAGTAGTTACTTTCTCAATCAGCTGGAACATTCACCAATTGGGAAGACCTCTCACAAGCTTTTCTAGCAAGGTATTTCCCACTCATAATGACTGCAAAATTGAGGGTTGAACTTAACACTTTTAGGCAAAAGAAAGGTGAATCACTCTATGATCCATGGGAGAGATATAAAACCTACGGAGAGAATGTCCACACTATGACATAGAGGATTGGCTCTTGGTTTAGAACTTCTATAATGGGCTACTGCCCTTTACAAGGAGCACAGTAGATTCAGCTGCAGAAGGTGACCTGATGAAGAAAACAATGAACCAAGCACTTGAACTTCTAGAGAGGGTCGCGTATCACAACTACGAGTGGTCAAATGAAAGGGGGAATACAAGGAGAATAGCAGGGATCTTAGAAGTGGATGCCCTAAGCATGATAAATGCTCAATTCGACCAACTCACAAGAAGGCTTGATAGAATGCAAGCCAATGTAGGGATGAACAACCAACACTATGACAGCATTAGAGAAGGATATATGAATTCAGAATGTAACAACTTCATTGAACTCTCCATAGAACTGATGAAATATGTGAATAACGAAGGGAACCTCAACCAGAGGCAGCTCAACAATCCATATTTAAATATGTACAACCCTGGATGGAGGAACCACCTTAATTTCTCATGGTCCAATTCACATAATCATCCAATGAACAAACAGCAAGGATACAGACCACCAGCACCCCTAGGATTTCAGAATAGGGGACCAAATCCTACACAGCCACTGCCACCTTCTCAGAACCAACAGCCTGAACCAAAGTCGACTATGGAATCCATGATGGATGGCTTCTTAGCAGCCCAACAACAGCAGAATGAAATGATCAAACAGATAGCTTCCAGAATGGACCAACTTGCCACCCACAACAAGATGCTTGAAAATCAAATTGCTTAGCAGGCAAGTTTTTCAAGCAAGGTACTGGTAAATTGCCTAGTCAACCAAAGATGAACCCAAAAGAGCATTGTAAGGTAGTTACATTGAGGAGTGGAAGAGTGCTGGAACAGTCAAAAGAAGAACCACCAGAGAAAACCTTTAATAAATCTGAAAGCCAAGTGGAGGAGAAAGAGGAAGAAGCCAAAAAGGACCAAGAAGAGGAAGCAAGAAAGAAAAAGAAACTACCGGAGCCATATTAGCCTCTTCTACCTTTTCCTCAGATATTCCAGAAAGCCCAATTGGACAAGCAGTTTGGAAAGTTTTTAGAAGTTTTATAGAAACTCTACACTAACATTCCCTTCACTAAAGCACTTTCTCATATGCCATCCTATACAAACTTTTTAAGGAAATTTTGTCAAAGAAAAGAAAGCTGGAAGACTATGAGACTGTTGCTCTCAAAGAGGAATGCAGTGCCATACTGCAAAACAAACTGTCTCCAAAGCTAAAGAATCCAGGAAGCTTCTCCATATCTTGTCTCATCAGCAATATGAAAATAGACAAGGCCCTCTGTGATCTTAGGGCAAGTGTAAGTCTAATGCCTCCATGAATATGTCAAAAGCTGGAGGTCGAAGAACTGAAGCCCATAATAATTTCACTGTAATTGGCTGATCAGTCTGTTAAATATCCTATGGGCATCCTAAAGAACATCCCTATTAAGGTGGGCAAATTCTTCATCCCCATTGACTTTGTTGTCTTAGAGGTAGAAGAGGATGTCCAAATCCCTATCATCTTAGGAAGACCTTTCTTGGCAACCACTGGAGCTATCATAGATGTTAAAAATGGGTGGTTAACTCTCAAAGTAGGAGATAAAGAGGTGGAATTCAACCTGTTCAGTGAAATGAAGCACAAACTTGAACCTAATGAATGCTTTAAGGTTTATATAATTGACAAGCAAGTTGAGGAGGAATTCCATAAAGAATATCCTGAAGATCCTCTTGAAGCATGCATTATGCTCAACCACATAGCAGAGAATGAGAACATAGAAATTATAGCTGGTGCACAATCCTTGACAGCAGATCCACCCCTACCATTGGCTCAAGTTTTCAAAGTAGAAGAGTTAGAGGAAGAACAACCCAGAGGAAAACTACAAGAAAACATCAAACAGGTAGAATTGAAACCTCTTCCCTCCATGCTAAGGTATGCATTTTTAGACTCAAATTCTGAATATCTTGTTATTATCTATGCTAGCTTATTCGAAATATAAGAGGAAAAATTGTTAAGGGTACTTAGGACCCATACCAAAGCTATAGGGAATAAAATAGAAGACCTGAAGGGGATTAATCCTTCCATTTGCATGCATAGGATACCTATGGAAGAAAATAATAAACCCACTATTGAACATCAAAGGAGGCTTAACCCAAACATGAAAGAAGTAGTTAAGAAAGAGATTCTGAAACTATTAAATACTGGTATTATATACCCAATTTCTGATAGTAAATGGGTTAGTCCAATACATGTAGTGCCTAAGAAGGGTGGCACAACTGTCATCTAGAATGCAAACAATGAACTGATCCGTACTAGGGTAGTCACTGGTTGGCTAATGTGTATAGATTATAGGAAATTAAATAGTGCCACCAGAAAAGACCATTTTCCCCTCCCTTTCATTGACTAAATGCTAGAAAGGCTAGCAAAATATTTCTACTTTTGTTATCTAGATGGGTATTTAGGATTTTTTTCAAATTCCTATTCACTCAGAAGACCAAGAAAAGACCACATTCACATGCCCCTATGGAACCTTTGCATATAGAAGAATGCCTTTTGGTCTCTGTAATGCCCCTGCCACTTTTCAAATATGCATGATGGCTATTTTTTCTGATTATGTTGAAAATATCATGGAAGTTTTTATGGATGATTTTTCTATCTATGGGACTACTTTTAATGATTGCCTAGCTAACTTATCCAAAGTGTTGCAAAGATATGAAGAATCAAACCTGGTCCTAAATTGGGAAAAATGCCATTTCATGGTTAAGGAATGTATAGTTCTTGGACATTTGATATCAGAAAGAGGAATTGAAGTTGATAAGGCAAAAATTAAAATAATTGAAAAGATGCCATCACCAACATCAGTCAAAGGAGTACGAAGCTTTTTGGGACATGCAGGCTTCTACAAAAGATTCATTAAGGACTTCTCCAAAATAGCTAAGCCATTTACCAACTTGTTAAGTCAAGATGTTCCCTTCGATTTTGATGAAAATTGCCTTGTCTCCTTTAGTAGGATCAGAGAAGCCTTAATCTCAGCACCAATAATGCAGTTGCCAGATTGGGAGCTACCATTTGAGGTGATGTGCGATGTAAGTGACTATGCAGTTGGAGTAGTACTCAGGCAAAGAAAGGATAAAAAGCTCCACGCCATTTATTACGCTAGCAAGACACTTGATAACGCACAAATCAACTATGCTACTATAGAAAAGGAATTCCTAGTAGTAGTATTTGCAATTGACAGATTCAGATTCTACCTAATTAGATCAAAGGTCATTGTATTCACAGACCATGTTGCCATCTGGTACCTTTTGAATAAGAAGGAAGCAAAACCAAGGCTGATTCGATGGATTTTATTCCTATAAGAATTTGACCTTGAAATCAAAGAAAAAAAAGAGATTTGAAAATGTAGTAGCTGACCACCTCTCCAGACTGAAATTAGAAAACATGGGGGACATTGAGGATTTGCCAATTGATGATTCATTTCATGATGAACAATTACTAGCATTCTCCCAAGCTCCATGGTATGCTGACTTTGTTAATTTTTTTGTATGCAGGGTATTGCCTCCCAACATGTCTTACCAGCAAAGGAAGAAATTCCTACATGATGTGTGATACTACACATGGGAGGAACCTCTGCTGTACAAGAGATGTAATGACGGGCTGATAAGATGATGCATACCAGAGGAGGATATAGAAAGCATTCTTCAGCATTGCCACTCATCGACATATGGAGGACACTTTGGCACCACAAAAACAGCAGCCAAGATTTTGCAAGTAGGGTTAAAACTGGCCTAATCTGTTTAAGGATGTGAGATCCTTTGTGCTACCTTGTAATCTATGCCAAAGAACAGGTAACATTTCCAGAGGGAATGAAATGCCACTACACAGTGTACTTGAGGTAGAGCTATTTGATGTGTGGGGGATAGACTTCATGGGCCCATTCCTCTCCTCCTTTGGAAATAAGTATATTCTAGTTGGTGTTGATTATGTGTCAAAATGGGTAGAAGCAATAGCCATGCTAACCAACGATCCTAGAGTGGTCATAAAGTTCCTTAAGAAGAATATCTTCATAAGTTTTGGCATACCATGAGCAATAATCAGCGATGGCGGAAGTCACTTCTGCAACCAACAATTTGAAACACTATTGAAGAAGTATGGAGTGACTCACAAGGTGGCCACACCTTGTCATCCTCAAACCAGTGGTCAAGTAGAAACTTCAAACAGGGAGCTGAAATGGATCCTAGAGAAAACAGTAAATCACTCAAGGAAGGACTGGTATATGAAGTTAGATGATGCACTGTGGGCATACTGCACTGCATATAAAACTCCAATCGGCACAACACCCTTTCAGCTGGTTTATGGGAAATCATGCCACCTCCCCGTCGAGCATGAACACAGAGCGTACTGGGCAATTCAAACCCTAAATTTTGACCTCAAGGCTATTGGTGAAAAAAGACTCCTACAGCTCAATGAGTTGGACAAAATCAGGCAGGATGCATATGAGAATGCCAAAATCTTCGAGGACAAAACCAAAAGATGGCACGACAGATGCATAACAATAAAAGAAATAAAAGAAGGAGACCTTGTCCTACTCTTTAACTCTAGGTTAAAACTTTTTCCAGGGAAGCTGAGGTTACGATGGTCCAAACCCTTTAAAGTTATGCAAGTCTTCCCGCATGGAGCTATAGAGATTTGGAGTGAAAACTCAGGACATTCAAAGTAAACAGGCAAAGACTAAAACCATACTTTCCAGGAGAACCCATAGCGAAGGGAACTAACTACACCTTCAGCAACCCTCCAGACAGACAATGAACAACAAGGGAACAGTCCAGTTAAAGACTATAAACAAGCACTCTTTGGGAGGTAACCCAAAAATTTCTAAATTTTCTTTATATTTTAGCTTTTATTTTTGTTTTATGTTTGTTCATGTTTCATTTCGTAGGTACCCCAAATCTCAATTCTGAAAAAGCAAGGATCCGAAAACAAGAGAGGAAAGGAGACTTCAAGTCAAAACCATAGAAGAGGAGACTGTATAAAATTGGGGAAGTAGCTCTGTGCTAATTTTTACATTCATTTCATTCATGGTAGTAGGATGAAGTTTTAATACACAGAGAATTGGAGAGCCAGAAAATTACACGGATCGTGTCTAAGCTTTACACGCCCCGTGTAACCTTTTGGAACCACTGAACTACACCCACATAAGCTCCAAAAAAAGTACATGGCTTGACCTCGTGTAATGTTACATGGAGTGTGCTTCGGTAATAGAGAGGGAAGTTTCAAGTTTGAGGGAGACAGAGAGTTATACGGGTCCAAAATTCAATTTACACGGGCCGTGTAACTTAGCTAGCAATGATGCTTTCAGACAGGAAGTTACACGAGTCCCAAAACTAGTAACGTGGCTAGCAAAGTAACTTGGTGATAGGAAGTTACATGGGTCCCCAAACGAATTTACACAGACCGTGAAATTTTGCAGTAAAGGGAAATCTGAGGCAGGAAGTTACACGAGCCCAATGGTTAGGACCCGTCTAGTGATACATGCCCCGTGTATCATGTCGCAGACGCAATACCTGGGGCGCAAAAAATAAGAAACGAAGGGTCACAATGACCCGTTAAATTTGCATCGCTCCCATTAAACTCCCTCCCACTCAAAAACTCTTCCTCTCCAAGCTTCCTTCCCTTTAAAAACCCCTCAAATCTCCTTTTCCCTCGGAAAACCCTAGGCTTTTCCTTTCCCAAATCACCAATGGCACCTACCAAGAGACCAGCGAGAAGAACAGGCTCCTCCTCAAGGTAAGGAGGTAACTCCTCACCCTCACCTCCTCAGCCATCACCTTAATGCCCTATAACCTTAACCACCACAACCTCAACAGCCAGCATAACTAAAATTCTCCATTACTTAGGGATTCTATGACAACGTCCACAGAGATCTATGTGCCCGACTTAACAACTGAAGAATAATCTAGACGAAGTGTATGGACTTTGGGCTACTGGAGCAACTAGGGCTGCAAGACAAAATCAATGGGCTCCTTAACAGCATTGGGTCGACCAGATTTGCCCAACTCCAATTCCCTGCCTACCGGGACACCACATTGGAGTTCCTTGGGAGTTTTAAGGCCACTTTATGGCCCACTGACAGGGAGGACAAGGGGCAGGATTAAGTTTCAGCTCCACGGTATCGATTGAGCAATGAACATGGACGAGTTCATTGCCATCTTTGGATTTGATAACACCGGGCATCAGGAGATCTTACAAAACTGGATGGTCCACAATAGTGTTGACTTCTGGTGTTCCATAGCCCTAAACATGGAAGTCTACAACTCCAGTAAGTCAAAATCTATAGGTATTACCAGCCCTGCTTTGCGATACATACACAGGTTAGCTGCCCACAACACAATGGGCCGCGGTGACAGCTTAGGCGTGGTGAACACCAATGAGCTCTTCTTCCTTTGGTGTATGGTCACTGGGCAGCATTGTAGCATGGGATTCTTCCTGTGCAACCACCTTCGCCGCCTGTCTCATTGCCGATAGGGCATATAGTGCTGGGGGCCTCATCACAGTAATCGCACTCCACTTCAGATTCGTTCCAGGTCATCATAGGCTACGCTCCATTCCGGACACCTCCAAGATTGGCCAGACCATCTGCATATCCACGAGGATATGTAAGAAGGTTGGCAACACCTGCTACCTAATCGACACAGAAGGAAATGTCATCTCGAGGAGAGACAAAGTACAAGCAGAGCCTGGTGAACCTTTACAACCACAGGAGGAAGCCTAAGAGCCACTCCATCATGAGTCTCCCACTCGAGTGCCTCCTTACACACCACCATCGACAGACCCCATTCTTGCCTACCTTCAGCAAATGGAGACTACACTCAACAACAGAATGCAAGCGCTCGAAGACAGTCTCCAGGAGGCCCACAACAAGCTTGACATGATTATAGAGAGGCTTGACGAAGAGGGACCATCATCCCCATCAAAGGGTTTTTAGAGTTAGGACTATGGGATACGTTCCTTCATGTAAAAACTTATATGCCATAGTCCTACTCAATGCTCATAGCTTTTTGTCCAAACTTTCAAAATTTTAATACATAATTTGCTTGTTAATAATTTTGTGTGCTTTACCTTGATTTCGCATATTGTGTTTCCATTGAGGACAATGTAAGATTTGAGTTTGGGGGTACAGATGCATTTTATGCACTGCATATCATCGCATTTCATTACATTGCTTAATTATATCCATATTATACTTGTGTATAAAAAATCTAGGAAATTTTGTAAATTTTAAACTTTTGAATTTTTTTTTACTTAGAATTATAACCATAAATATTAATAAGCTTATAATTAGACTTCATGGGATTAAGAAATGAATGTATCTGGATAGGTTAAAAGGCTTTAATTCGTTGTCTGTGAAAAACTTAACCACCTTAGTAGAGCTAGACTAGTTAAAACTCTTCATAGCTATTAATTTGTCACATTAAACTTGCAAAATCGGGAGAAAACTTTTGAAATACAAACAAACCTAAAAATGCCTCATCAGCTCTAGAACATGTCTCTTGGACCTATCAAGGCAAAATCCTAGCATATGCTTAATGAAAAGATGATTAAGGCATTCTTTCATTTAGCCTCATTAAGCATTGAGCCACCCTTAGTCACCATATACCCCTTGTAGCCAACTTGAACCAATATTTTGACCCGTATAATTTTTCTTATCTACCCACACATATTTACCTAACCCCTAGCCAAAACACTCACCTCACCCTTTTGAGGAAGTCTAGTGTATAAAGGATAAGTATACCAAATGTAAAAGAAAACATAAGGAGAAGATGATAATACCAAGAAGAGTACAAGTGTGCAATTAAAATTAAGGAAAAACTTATCTTTCCAACCCAACAAAAGCAATGAGTTCGGGGGAGAGGACAAAAGGGACATATTAAAAAAAAAAAAAAAAAAGAGAAGAGAGAAAAAGAGAGAGAGAAGAAAGTCCCAAAAATAAACATCATGACAACATACTTGGCATTGTAAACCCTTCTTCCCCATGCAAAAATCAATAGAATAAACTTGGTATACTTAAGACCTTGTACATGAATGCTATCCTCATATTAGCATTCCCTAAAAATCTTTTATTGGCAACCAAATCATTGTCCCTTTTGACCCCATTACAACCCTTCTAAAGACCTTTTGATCTTTTGAAAATATGTACTACATTAGTGGATATAGGAAATTGGGATCTGTCTATGGAGTTGGAATTAAATCATTCTCAGCAATTTCTATAATAGAGGTAAAATTTGGGAGAGTAAGTATTTCTTAAGTCTATCCTGATAAAACAGGTTATTTGGGACTTATTAATAGCCTTACATAGAGGAGCAATTAGTTGAAACATCACAAAAGGGGGTGAGGTTTTAAGCAGGTAGCTATTGAAACCGTTATGCCTTGAAGGAAGGGAATTGGTATGAAAGTTGAAGGAGTCCAATTATATGCATATTGAATTTATAGTTATGCTTTTGAGTTTTTCCCTTAACATGCATTTTAAAATGGAATTTCAAATTGCTCGAGGACAAGCAAAAGTTTGAGTTTGGGGGTATTTGTTACACTTGTATTATATAGATATTTTTAAGTACATTTGTATAATATTTCATAGCATTTAGATAAGTAATCTCATGCATAATCATCAATATCACCAACTTTTGTAAATTCCATGGTCAGGCACTAAATTTTATGTTTTATGTATGTTTCCAGGTGTTTTGAAGAAGTTCCAAGGCATAGGAGCAAAGTAGAGACCTTGGAAAGGCCAAAAGATTGAGAAGTGTTGCTGAGACACCTTACACGGGTCATTTAAGCAAAGCCACAGACCCGTGTAACCTACTGCCAGGAGAAAGTCAAAGAACCAAGGAAGAAACAAAGTACACGGGCCGTGTACCATGACCCGTGTAAAATATAGAGACCCGTGTAAGTCTTTACTGGGCTAGTCTCGAAGAGTTCCCCAAAGTACAAAAGTACACAGGCCGTGTAACTACCTAAGGTCCATGTAAAGTCCTATCCCGATACAAGATACAACAATTCAAGCGCTAGCAAGTTACACGGCTTTGGGCCATGTAGTGATACACGGGTCATGTATCAGCCGATATCTAGTTTCCTGATTTGGTTCCAGCTCTAATTTTTGACAAAGAGAAGAGACTTCTAAATGCTGCTAAGACTCTGAAAACCTAACCCTAGACATTGTATATAAATAGGAGCAGCAAAAAGTAGAAAAAAGGGGGGAGAAAAGCTGGACAATATTATCTTCACTATTTTCACACAGTCGTCTAGAAGAATAGTGCATCAGCATCAAGGAGGAACCTTCAGCTGAAGTTTCACAAGATCAAAGCTGCAAATTCTCTTTGATTCTTTTGTTCTATTTTTTTAAGCGGACATTTCATGTTCTTTTATTTTATTTCTATTATGTTTGTTAAACTCACCATGAGTGAGTAATTTCTTTATTTTGGAATTGGAAGAGTAACACTCGTAACTATTGTTATGGATGAATATTGAGTTTTATTTATTAGATCTGACTTTTGTTCTTTGATTTAATTTCTTGTGATCTTAATGCATTCTGTGTTGGTACTCACCTAGTATTGATTATAGATATTAATTGAAGGACTGAAAGGTGAAGATTAATATTAGAAAATTAGGATTTTGAACCTAGGAAATTTGATCTAGAGATAGGCTAATGACCTTTGTGGAGTTTCATAATTAATCAAAGATCTTAAAGGTTTTTTTTTTATTTTTTAGGACTAATCACCAATGATAGTAGGGTTTAGCTCTAATTGAAACACACCTTAGGTGCTTTGAGAGAGGACCTAGGATATCTTAGAATTAATTTCCATCAAAGTGACTGTGATGACCCTTACCCGTCTACTGTATAGCCGAGCATGAAGTGCCACATTCGGTGTCGGAGCAACCTATCTTGTCTTATCATATCCATTGTGAATTTTTCTTTAATATCATTTAAAACAGGTAATCCATGTGTAGAAATTTTTTTTTGTACAACTTATTTCTGTGGAGACCCGGACAGAGTCTCCTTTATTTTGTTGGCATCTGGTGAGTTCCACTATGTCACACCCTACCCCTCAGTAAGATGTAACATGATCCCAAAGTACATCTAATGAATTACCATACTTTAGCAACCGGTAACCTATTAAATATACTACAAGAGATTTTAAATTAATTTTCTTACTTTTCGAAGGTGATGAGCACTTTTGGTAGGAATTAAAAACTTTTACTTGAAGTTTAAAAAATAGTTAAAATTTTTGTATATTTTTATTTTTACGCAAATTTTGGAAAATTTTCAGCAGAGTGTCGTCTATATTTGAGAAAAATAGTTCTTCAAAACTTGTGAAAAACACTTCCAATAATTTATTTCATCAAAATCAACTACAACCACATCACAAATCAACATCATTTCTCCCAACTCCATAATTCAAAACAATTCTCAATTCACTTGTCTTTAGAAATAATATTAAATAACTTCATTCATATTTCACTAAAGAAAAATTAATTTACATTCATTATAAGTATAATTAAACATTAAACTATTGTTTAGTGCTCCACTAACTACATTATAAGAGACATAAAATAACAATTAGTAGGTAGAAATGGGTCATCTTCAACCTCAAGAACAAATCAGCCGAATTGGTTCTCCATGAAAGACTCCATGGCCGAATGAGCTCTTCCTCCATGCAACCTTGATCTAGCCACTCTTTCCACTTGGTTCCTTCATTAAACCTTGCATACTCAGCTTGGGGAAGACATTGGTAGCAAAAAAAAGAAGAAGTTTAGTGAGGTTTGAGCAAACTATAAAAGAAGTAAGTGTCCAATTCTTTTCCTTTCATTAGTGGAAATGATGCTTGAGTTAAGGGATGTTGTTTGGTGAAGAAAACACATAGAAATGTTGAGTATTGGAATTGAGCCAATTTTGGCAGCCATAAAGATTTTTAGTGTTTGAGTTTTTCTTACCTCTAATGGATGGAAATTAAGATTGATTAACTCAAATGGAAGTGTTAGTAAGTTAATATCCAATGATGTGCATGTTAGTGCTTGAATTAAGGGTTTGAAAATGGGTCTTGATACTTTGGTAAACTGCCATGTTTGACAGCCTAATAAATCATGAATTTGTATGTAAGTTTATGTGAATTATAGATGAAATGTGATGGCGTTAAATAGTAGGCAGCATGTGTAGTTGTCATGGATGTATATGTGAAATATTGGTGTTGAGGCATGTTGTATTTCGGTGGAATTGAATGTTGGACTTTAATGGTGAATTGTGTGCACTGAGCACTTGAATGTTTTGCCCAAAATTGCTTGCTAGAATTGTGTTTAATATTTGTATAAGTGCTATGCATGAATAATGAAGTAATGAGGAGGAGAAGGAATGGCAAATTGGAAGTGTAATTGTCTTGTGCAGGTTGTGTGTTATTGGCAGTACATAAATTAGGTTATAAGTGCAAAACTGTGAACCCAATTGGTATGAGGCCAATGGAGGGTGAAACTAGACACCAAATAGGCCAACTTTCATGTAGAAATGTTACTAAAATTCTGCCTAGAAACTGACCTTAAAAATAACCAAATCTGGAATGGCAACCTTGCAACCCAGATTTTTGATCATATAAACAGTAATCATTAAGATGTCCATAACTCACTCGAAACTGGTCCAATTGACCTAAAATTTTTACCATGGATAGCTTAGACATATAGCTACAATTCTTATGAAGACACCAAAGCCCAGAAATGGCCAGAACCAAGTCAAATAGCTTGCACAAGTTTGGGTACCAAAACTGCCAGAACTAAAAGTGACCTAAAATTGACCAAATTTGGCACTAAAGGTGCAATCTGTCCAGCTTTAGTAAATTGACCATATCATGGTCTATACAACTCAGAATGAGCTGAAATTTTGCCTCGAGTGCAATAAGAGATAGAGCTACAATTTTTCTTTTTTGACCAGAAGCTAAAAACTAAGAGAAATAGGACCTTAAGCTAGACCAATCTAGCACACAAAAATTGAGAATTTGACATTTACATACAATGATGCTTGAAGCAATTTGGCAATGAATGCCAACTTGTAAAAATGGTAAATTGCACTATATTGGCAGCATATTGAATTACAATTTGTGACATGTTGATGCTAGAAACAACTTATCCATAGTACCTAAAAATGTCAACATATGCATTAACTTATGAATTACGTAATAGCTAGTAAACTCTAAAAATTGAAGAATTAAACAATTAATTTATAATGTGCCCTAGTTTGCCTAGTTGACTAGTTTGGATAGGTTGGCATGCCAATAGGATTGTGACAGCTATTCTATAAATTGTTTTATGTCATACTGTGTTTTTGCGGCATATTATGCCACGCTGTGACTTTAATAGCCTACGGCTATACGTATTGTGTTATTATACTTGGCTTATTGCCAGATTGACTATATGGCTTTTTAGCCACACTGTTTGTACACCGGGAGACACTTTATGATCAATGGTGTGACGGCCTAAGGTACTAGGCACTTAATGCCAGTATATCCGTTTATCCAGTCTGATCAGTATATAGGCTACACCGGCAGTTAATTTAAGTACTATTAACTTCAAGTAGCTAAATCCAGTCTACTGACATACAGCACCACCAAAATTAGCACAAATTGAAATGTTAGCAAAAAAAAGTGAAATCAACAACTGTAAAGAATATCAATGTCATAAATTCATGAATAATTCATTTACTTTATTTTACTATATATTTCTTTATATTTGGCACCACTAAGCAAAATTGCTTAGCGCGTTACTTTTGTAACGCGTAGGTATTGGAGACACAACTGGGGAGCCTAGCAGACCTACGATCGGGTGAGACATCAGATCTACACAGGAGTCCAGAGTCATCTGCACTGCATTGCATGCATAGTAGGACTTAGGAAATCTTGTATTTTGTACTTCTGTTGTATTTTGAAATTCGGTCCTGTATTTTGTAATATTATGAAAGCTCTAAAGTTTGTAATATTTTGTACATATTAAATAACATGGAGATTTTCTGGATATATTCGAATTATTATGGAACTATTTAATGACTGTGAAAGTCTATTGACTTTACTGAGAAATTGAGACAGTGAATGAAATTGTGATTTTGAGAATACTATATTGAGACTGTTTTTAACAGGTGTAGAAGGACTGTTTGTCCAATTTACAGACGGCACCTTGCCGGATTTTTGTTACTATTTTTGAAACACTAATTTTATTTAAAAAATGAAAATAGAACCAGTATGTTATGAATATCACATAAAGACTTCTTAAATCAAATTGAGTTCAAAAAATGTGATAATCACAGACTAGGTGCTCCGGCAAGCCGTGTAGCACGCCTTGCTCAGCTACACTGTAGATGGGTAAGGGGTGTTACATTTAGTGGTATCAGAGTATGGTTTAGGCATTTCTGGACCTAGATAGATTGCATATCATACATTGCATTATAAGTGTTAAGATGACTCTAATGCAGATCTTTTGATTTGTTATTTTGATTAGAATATGGACTCCACATCACAAAGAGCGGTCGATGAGGAAGTCGAAAGTCGTGCTCCATCTATGATTGAACCAGGAGACAGGAGGGAACCTGCTCCACCAGTACCAGGTGCACCAGCCACATTTCAGCAAATGGCTGAGTTCTTTAGACATATGGCAGGAATTATGCCACCGCCACCACCTCCACATCAAAAATCTCATATGGAGAGACTCAGGAAGTTCGGAGCAGTGGATTTTCTGGGCAAAAGGGAAGATGATTCTGTCACAGCTGAAAACTGGTTGGACAGAACTAGAAGAGTCTTGAAACAACTTCATTGTACTCCAAAATAGAATTTGGAAGCTGCTGTATCACTACTACAAGATGATGCATACCAATGGTGGGATACAGTAACTAGTGAAGTGCCACCAGAATAAATAACTTGGGATTTCTTTCTCAATAAGTTCAGAAAGAAGTATGTGGGAAATTTATACCTAGAAGAGAAGAGAAAGGAATTTATTACCCTACGCCAGAGACAGCTAACAATGGCTGAATATGAAAGAGAATTTATCAGATTGAGCCGCTATGGGCGGGAAATAGTCCCTAATGAGGCCGAGAGATGCAAAAGATTTAAGGGAGGACTCAATGATAACATTAAAGTAATGATTACAGCCTTAGAGATTACAGAGTTTGCCATGTTAGTGGAAGCCGCACTGAAGGTTGAAAAAGTTAGAATGAATGAGCAGAACAGAAGGGATAGACAGCAGAAAAGAGGTCAAGGTCAGACCAGTACATCTTCTGCCCCTAGTAAGAAATTCAGAGGTTTGCCTACTTAGAGTTTCAGTAGAGCACCAAGTCAGGGTCAGTCATAGAGGCCCAAATCTCAGTTTACACCAAGGAGAGGCCAGTCCACACCTTCAATGGCTAGCTCTCCAGGGACAGGATTCAGGGGACCAGCCCCAACAGTATCTGTTGTTTGCCCACATTGCCAAAAATGGCAGAAGGGTGAATGTTGGAGGATGATAGGTGCTTGTTTACGGTGTGGGTCTACAGACCACCTAGTCTTAGATTGTCCTCGCAAAACTGCTACATCCACTCCAGTATCAACTGTTAGGCCTGCCCCTCCAGCTCTAAGGGGTAGAAAGCTCGGTAAGGCTGAGGCGTGGTGTACTTCCACGTAAACACGTGTCAGTCTGTCGAGAGAGCGTATGCGTAAAACTAGCCAGAGCCTATGCTATAAGGGCACAAGAGGAATAGGATGCTCCAGATGTCATCAAAGGTACGTTCCTCCTCTATAATACTTCTGTGCATGCATTAATGGATCCTAGATCTACTCATTCATATATTTGTATCAAGCTGCCCGTAGCAAAGGGAATACCAGTAGAGGAAAGTGACCAAGACATCCTGGTCACAAATCCGCTAGGCCATAGTGTGGTAGTAAACAAGGTGTATAAGGGCTGTCCATTGAAGATTCAAGGGAAAGAGTTCTCAGCAGACTTAATCGAACTGCCTTTCTATGAGTTTGATGTGATTTTGGGAATGGATTGGTTATCCCATCATCAGGCAATAGTAGATTGTAAATTGAAGAGAATCTCTCTGAAAACTGCTGAGAACGAAGAAATAACAATTGTGGGAGAAAGGACAAATTTCTTGTCGAATGTCATCTCAGCTACAGTTGTAAGGAGATGGTTGAGAAAAGGGTGTGAAGCCTATCTGGCACACGTGGTTGACATTAGGCTGGGTAAACTTAACTTGTCTGACATACCCACAGTAAGGGATTTCTCTGAGGTATTTCCTGAGGAATTGCCTAGTTTGCCACCAGAAAGGGAAGTTGAATTTGCTATTGAGATTATGCCAGGTACAACTCCGATTTCAATTGCTCCATATAGGATGGCACCTGCTGAATTGAAAGAGTTAAAAATCTAGCTGCAAGAATTACTAGACAAAGGGTTCATATACCCCAGTGTGTCATCGTGGGGAGCTCCGGTACTATTTGTTAAGAAGAAAGATGGGACACTGAGGTTATGTGTTGACTACCAGCAGTTAAACAGAGTAACAGTGAAGAACAAGTATCCGTTGCCTAGAATTGACGATCTGTTTGATCAGTTAAAGGAAGTCAGTGTGTTTTCTAAGATTGATCTCAAATCAGGGTATCATCAGCTAAGGGTTAAGGATGCAAATATGCCTAAGACTGTATTTAGAACCCGATATGGGCATTATGAATTCCTGGTGATGCCATTTGGGTTAACAAATGCTCCAGCAACATTCATGGACCTTATGAATCATATCTTCCATCTATACTTAGATCGGTTTGTAGTGGTCTTCATTGATGACATCCTGGTGTATTCCAAGAATAAAGCAGAACATGATGTGCATTTGAGAATTGTTCTGCAGACACTAAAAGAGAAGAAACTGTATGCCAAATTGTCCAAGTGTGAGTTCTGGTTGAATGAGATTGCATTCCTTGGACATGTAGTATCAGCTAAAGGGATTAGAGTGGATTCCAAGAAGATTGAAGCAATGATGGAGTGGAAGCCTCCCAGAAATACAACTGAGATAAGAAGTTTTTTGGGGTGAGTTGGATATTATAGAAGATTTATAAAGGGATTTTCCTTGATAGCTGCTCTAATGACCAAATTACTGTACAAGAATATGAAATTTGACTGGAATGACAAGTGTTAAGCCAGTTTTAATAGCTAGTAAACTCTAAAAATTAAAGAATTAAACAATTAATTTATAATGTGCCCTAGTTTGCCTAGCTGACTAGTTTGGATAGGTTGGCATGCCAATAGGATTTTGACAGCTGTTTTGTAAATGGTTTTATGCCATACTGTATTTTTATGGCATATTATGCCGCACTGTGACTTTAATAGCCTACGGTTATACGTATTGTGTTATTATACTTGGCTTATCGCCAGATTGACTATATGGCTTTTTAGCCACACTGTTTGCACACTGGGAGACACTTTGTAACTGATGGTGTGATGGCCTGAGGTACTAGGTACCCAGTGCCAGTATATCCGTTTATCCAGTCTGGTTAGTATATAGGTTACACAGGCAGTTAATTTAAGTACTATTAACTTCAAATAGCTAAATCCAGTCTACTGACATACAGCACTACCAAAATTAGCACAAATTGAAATGTTAGCAAATAAAAGTAGAACCAACAACTATAAAGAATATCAATGTCATAAATTTGTAAATAATTCATTTACTTTATTTTACTATATATTTCTTTATATTTGGCACCACTAAGCAAAATTGCCTAGCACGTTGCTTTTGTAACGCGTAGGTATTAGAGACACAGCTGGGGAGTCCAGTAGACCTACGACCGGGTGAGACATCAGATCTGCACAGGAGTCCAGAGTCATCTGCACTGCATTGCATACATGGTAGGACTTAGGATATCTTGTATTTTGTACTTTTGTTGTATTTTGAAATTCGGCCATATATTTTGTAATATTATGAAAGCTCTAAAGTTTGTAATATTTTGTACATATTAAATAACATGGAGATTTTCTGGATATATTTGAATTATTATGGAACTGTTTAATGACTGTGAAAGTCTATTGACTTTACTGAGAAATTGAGACAGTGAATGAAATTGTGATTTTAAGAATACTATATTGAGACTATTTTTAACAGGTGTAGAAGGAATGTTTGTCCAATTTACTGACGGCACCTTGCCGGATTTTTATTACTATATTTGAAACACTGATTTTATTAAAAAAATGAAAATAGAACTAGTATGTTATGAATAGCACATAAAGACTTC
The DNA here is from genome assembly GCF_030052815.1 of Hevea brasiliensis. Taxonomy (NCBI): domain Eukaryota; kingdom Viridiplantae; phylum Streptophyta; class Magnoliopsida; order Malpighiales; family Euphorbiaceae; genus Hevea; species Hevea brasiliensis. The sequence continues at coordinate 14,742,870 of NC_079510.1, forward strand.
TTAAATCAAATTGAGTTCAAAAAATGTGATAATCACAGACTAGGTGCTCTAACACGCCGTGTAGCACGCCTTGCTCAGCTACACTGTAAACGGGTAAGGGGTGTTACATTTAGTGGTATCAAAGTATGGTTTAGGCATTTCTGGACCTAGATAGATTGCATATCATGCATTGCATTGTAAGTGTTAAGATGACTCTAATGCAGATCTTTTGATTTGTTATTTTGATTAGAATATGGACTCCACATCACAGAGAGCGGTCGATGAGGAAGTCAAAAGTCATGCTCCATCTATGACTGAACCAGGAGATAGGAGGGAACCTGCTCCACCAGTACTAGGTGCACCAGCCACATTTCAGCAAATGGCTGAATTCTTTAGACAGATGGCAGGAATTATGCCACCGCCACCACCTCCACATCAAAAATCTCATATGGAGAGACTCAGGAAGTTCGGAGCAGTGGATTTTCTGGGCAAAAAGGAAGATGATTCTGTCACAGCTAAAAACTGATTGGACAGAACTGGAAGAGTCTTGAAACAACTTCATTGTACTCCAGAATAGAATTTGGAAGCTGCTGTATCACTACTACAAGATGATGCATACTAATGGTGGGATACAGTAACTAGTGAAGTGCCACCAGAAAAAATAACTTGGGATTTCTTTCTCAATAAGTTTAGAAAGAAGTATGAGGGCAATGTATACCTGGAAGAGAAGAGAAAGGAATTTATTACCCTACGCCAGAGATAGCTAACAATGGCTGAATATGAAAGAGAATTTATCAGACTGAGCCGCTATGGGTGGGAAATAGTCCCTAATGAGGCCGAGAGATGCAAAAGATTTAAGGTAGGACTCAATGATAACATTAAAGTAATGATTACAGCCTTGGGGATTACAGAGTTTGCCAAGTTAGTGGAAGCTGCACTGAAGGTTGAAAAAGTTAGCATGAATGAGCAGAACAGAAGGGATGACAACAGAAAAGAGGTCAAGGTCAGACCAGTACATCTTCTGCCCCTAGTAAGAAATTCAGAGGTTTGCCTACTTAGAGTTTCAGTAGAGCACCAAGTCAGGGTCAGTCATAGAGGCCCAAATCTCAGTTTACACCAAGGAGAGGCCAGTCCACACCTTCAATGGCTAGCTCTCCAGGGACAGGATTCATGGGACCAGCCCCAACAGTATCTTTTGTTTGCCCACATTGACAAAAATGGCATAAGGGTGAATGTTGGAGGATGATAGGTGCTTGTTTACGGTGTGGGTCTACAAACCACCTAGTCCGAGATTGTCCTCGCAGAACTGCTACATCCACTCCGGTATCAACTGTTACGCCTGCCCCTCTAGCTCTAAGGGGTAGAAAGTCTGTAAGGCCGAGGCAAATGTACTTCACGTAAAACCTGTGTTAGAGTCTGTGGAGAGAGCAGAAGGCAGAAAACTAGCCAGAGCCTATGCTATAAGAGCACAGGAGGAACATGATGCTCCAGATGTCATCAAGGGTACGTTCCTCCTCTATAATACTTCTGTACATGCATTAGTGGATCCTAGATCTACTCATTCATATATTTGTATCAAGCTGCCCGTAGCAAAGGGAATACCAGTAGAGGAAAGTGACCAAGACATCCTGGTCACAAATCCGCTAGGCCATAGTGTGGTAGTAAACAAGGTGTATAAGGGCTGTCCATTGAAGATTCAAGGGAAAGAGTTCTCAGCAGACTTAATCGAACTGCCTTTCTATGAGTTTGATGTGATTTTGGGAATGGATTGGTTATCCCATCATCAGGAATAGTAGATTGTAAATTGAAGAGAATCTCTCTGAAAACTGCTGAGAACGAAGAAATAACAATTGTGAGAGAAAGGACAGATTTCTTGTCCAATGTCATCTCAGCTACAGTTGTAAGGAGATGGTTGAAAAAAGGGTGTGAAGCCTATCTAGCACACGTGGTTGACACTAGGCAGGGTAAACTTAACTTGTCTAACATACCCACAGTAAGGGATTTCTCTGAGGTATTTCCTGAGGAATTGCCTAGTTTGCCACCAGAAAGGGAAGTTGAATTTGCTATTGAGATTATGCCAGGTACAACTCCGATTTCAATTGCTCCATATAGGATGGCACCCGCTGAATTGAAAGAGTTAAAAATCTAGCTGCAAGAATTACTAGACAAAGGGTTCATATACCCCAGTGTGTCATCGTGGGGAGCTCCGGTACAGTTTGTTAAGAAGAAAGATGGGACACTGAGATTATGTGTTGACTACCAGCAGTTAAACAGAGTAACAGTGAAGAACAAGTATCCGTTGCCTAGAATTGACGATCTGTTTGATCAGTTAAAGGAAGCCAGTGTGTTTTCTAAGATTGATCTCAATTCAGGGTATTATCAGCTAAGGGTTAAGGATGCAAATGTGCCTAAGACTGTATTTAGAACCCAATATGGGCATTATGAATTCCTAGTGATGCCATTTGGGTTAACAAATGCTCCAGCAGCATTAATGGACCTTATGAACCATATCTTCCATCTATACTTATATCGGTTTGTAGTGGTCTTCATTAATGACATCCTGGTGTATTCCAAGAATAAAGCAGAACATGATGTGCATTTGAGAATTGTTCTGCAGACACTAAAAGAGAAGAAACTGTACGCCAAATTGTCCAAGTGTGAGTTCTGGTTGAATGAGATTGCATTCCTTGGACATGTAGTATCAGCTAAAGGGATTAGAGTGGATTCTAAGAAGATTGAAGCAGTGATGGAGTGGAAGCCTCCCAGAAATACAACTGAGATAAGAAGTTTCTTGGGGTTAGTTGGATATTATAGAAGATTTATAAAGGGATTTTCCTTGATAGCTGCTCTAATGACCAAATTACTATACAAGAATATGAAATTTGACTGGAATGACAAGTGTTAAGCCAGTTTTAATAGCTAGTAAACTCTAAAAATTGAAGAATTAAACAATTAATTTATAATGTACCCTAGTTTGCCTAGTTGACTAGTTTGGATAGGTTGGCATGCCAATAGGATTTTGACAGCTGTTTTGTAAATGGTTTTATGCCATACTGTATTTTTATGGCATATTATGCCGCACTGTGACTTTAATAGCCTACGGCTATATGTATTGTGTTTTTATACTTGGCTTATCGCCAGATTGACTATATGGCTTTTTAGCCACACTGTTTGCACACTGGGAGACACTTTGTAACTGATGGTGTGATGGCCTGAGGTACTAGGTACCCAGTGCCAGTATATCCGTTTATCCAGTCTTGTTAGTATATAGGTTACACGGGCAGTTAATTTAAGTACTATTAACTTCAAATAGCTAAATCCAGTCTACTGACATACAGCACTACCAAAATTAGCACAAATCGAAATGTTAGCAAATAAAAGTAGAACCAACAACTATAAAGAATATCAATGTCATAAATTTGTAAATAATTCATTTACTTTATTTTACTGTATATTTCTTTATATTTGGCACCACTAAGCAAAATTGCCTAGCACATTGCTTTTGTAACGCGTAGGTATTGGAGACACAGCTGGGGAGTCCAATAGACCTACGACCGGTTGAGACATCAGATCTGCACAGGAGTCCAGAGCCATCTGCACTGCATTGCATACATGGTAGGACTTAGGATATCTTGTATTTTGTACTTTTGTTGTATTTTGAAATTCGGCCATATATTTTGTAATATTATGAAAGCTCTAAAGTTTGTAATATTTTGTACATATTAAATAACATGGAGATTTTCTGGATATATTTGAATTATTATGGAACTGTTTAATGACTGTGAAAGTCTATTGACTTTACTGAGAAATTGAGACAGTGAATGAAATTGTGATTTTAAGAATACTATATTGAGACTATTTTTAACAGGTGTAGAAGGACTGTTTGTCCAATTTACAGACGGCACCTTGCCGGATTTTTATTACTATATTTGAAACACTGATTTTATTAAAAAAATGAAAATAGAACCAGTATGTTATGAATAGCACATAAAGACTTCTTAAATCAAGTTGAGTTCAAAAAATGTGATAATCACAGACTAGGAGCTCCAGCACGCCGTGTAGCATGCCTTGCTCGGCTACACTATAGACAGGTAAGGGGTGTTATAGAAAATATACCTCTAATTACATAAGTTGGCTCTGGCTCATGTTGAGCTCTTATAGCATAAGCACGAGGTGCTACTCTAGTCTCCTACCTTTGAACTATCTCTGCAGTAGGCCTCTGTGATGTACTAGCTGTATCAGGCATTGCAGGTCTTCTACCCCTCTATACTACTGGGGCAGGTCTCTCTGTCTGGGGTGGAGCAGTGGGAACACTCGCATTCCTCTGTGGACGATCCTTTAGGAAGTGATCCGTAGACCCACATCTGAAACATCCACCAGTTAACAATCTGCACTCTCCTCTGTGGGTCAGCCACAATGTGTATAAGCAGGTGGTGGGGCTGATCCCCATGTAGCTAAACCCGAATAACTGCCCACTGATGCACCAGATTGTCCTCCTCCTCTCCTTGGAGCAAATCGGGACCTCTACTTCTTACCTCGACCCTGAGTCTGACCCTGAGACTCCTTAGGCCTTTTACTACCCATGTTTGCTGAACTAGATTGACCTAATCTAGAACCCCTCTTACGTTGCCTGTCCTTTCTGGACTAGTCTTTATTTCTGACTCTCTCCACATCGAGGGATGATGCTATCAATTGGGAGAAGTCTGTGAAGTGATGAGATGTGACTATCAACTTGATGCTGTCCTTCAGTCCATCCTCAAACCTTCTGCGTTTATCAGTTTTTGTGGGCATTAACTCCAATGCATATCTGCTAAGTCTCATGAATTCCCACTCATATTCGGAGACTGTAAGCTACCTCTATCTCAGTGCTAGGAATTCTCTCCTTCTAGCCTCTAAGTACACATGGCTAATGTATTTCTTTCTGAATTCAGCCAGAAAGAACTCCTAGCTAATCTGTGCAGGCTGTACCACTCTCGATATTGCCACCTACCATCTATAAGCATCCCCTTATAGCAATGACCGAGCACACTCCAATTGCTGCTCAGGGGTGCAGTGCAACTGCTGCAATACCCTCTCTGTCTGAAGGAGCAGAAGCATGAAAAATATTAGTTTAGAACATTGAATTCAAAAATTTTCTTCTAGGGACTCATGCATCATGCAAGATTCTTTATTTACCTAATTGATTTCAATGTTAAACTGCATATTAAACACTTTTAAATGTTTTTGGATCTATATTTGCCATTTAAGATTTTAGAATTAACTGATTAATTCATTAGAACCCTAGATTAAATCAAGAACATGTGCACTAACCTTTTGATGCACTGTAGTTGTGTTTAATACCTTTGGGATGCACCTAAGACACCAGATGTTATCCCTCCAACTTGTCCACACCAAGATCACCAATGGTAGCCCCTTGAACAGTTTCTCAAGCCTTTCCAATCAATTAGAAATTAAGGTTTTTTCCTTTAAAGATGTTATAGATGTATATAGGACACTATAAACGATTTCTAGCAATTTTAATTCAAGAGAATGTTGGCAATTCTCTTTGAATTGATGATAGATGAAGAAGAAGAGAGGGGAGAGCTTCTTTGGGTGGTGGCACATATGAAAGAATAGCAGATTATTCTTTTGTTCTTTCATCCTTTCCCTTATATAGCTAGGTCATCACTTAAAACCCTTGCCACATGTCATCTTCTGATTGGCTCTTAGTTTAATTGACCCAATCACATTGTGCCAAGTGTCAAACTTAGATTTAATCTTGACTTTGATCATCTTACATGATTAAAAGACAAATGGCAAGGTTATTTGTAGTGCCATGTGTCACCATCTCATGGTGCCACATGTCACCCTGTGAAATGATCAAATCACCCTTGTGTATTAATTTTGAGTTCTCAACCCAAAATAATTATTTTTCTTCATCTAATCAATTTATATTAAATATAAATTAATTAATTGATCTCTATTAATTAATTTCTCATAATTAAATTCATATTTAAACACTTTAAATATAAATTTAACTTATACTATACATCTAATAACCTTGATTTAGTTTTAAGTCATGCTAGGGACTTTGCAATCTAATTGCAAACCAAACCTATTTAATTAATCAATTAAACTCTTTAACTAATTAATTAAATCACATTTAACTTGGTGATTACTTGTGTATATGTGTGACTCACTAGGCTCATCACTAATTGGCAATAAGATATGATATCAACTCTTAATATCATCAGAACTCTTTCTTTCCATAAATGATTTCTCTAAATCATTTTATGCACTTCATAGACCATGGTTAACACCTAGCATAGCATGCCATAGCCACCCAATTAGTAATAAGGTTTACCTTAAATGAACCTATAATCATATGATACCATGCACTAGAATCTCTCTGTTACAAAATCCCAATTCAAGTTGGAGTCATGGTTTATGTTAAACCCTATTTGCTATGAATATTATGTTCTCTTTTAATTTCAGTTCTTGATTAAAAAGATTTTTTTTCATCAGAAACTCTTTTATGATTAAATCTATCTGTCCTGGCCAGGAACTTGAAACATCAAGAACAATTAAATGAAAATAGGATTTTATCCCTATTTACTTAGGGTAACAGATTCCATCTTGATTAACACCTACCTCCATATATAACTAGTAGGAGCCAACACATGCCCATATACCCATACACAGTACAAGTATGAAAGCAGTATCAAACTCAAACCATCTATATACAAGATAATTGTGCTATCTCAGGTATAAAGATTATATGCACTGATATGATTTATGATAAAGCATTGATAAGAGTAAACTCCATGTTCTTGTCATAAATGTCATTGGTTTGGCCTTCTTATCATGCATAAGTGCCTATCATGTTTGTTATGTGGCATGAGATTCACCATTCCATCTTATTTACATTTCATGTAAATAACTTGAGAACAAACATGATTACAATCTTCTGGATAAGTCATGTCCTTATTGTGAAGTGTCCTTGATTGTGAACCAATTTATGATACTTTGTGTTAGAAATATTGTCACTCATATTCTTAACAACTTAAGAATAGAATTTCTAACAAAATATCAATGGACCTTTTCTATTACACATAAATATATTATGTAAACGGAAAAGTGAAAATGCCTTTTATTAATAAAATATATACAAGATACATATTAAATGATATACTCTAGGGCATACTACTAACAATCTCCCACTAGCACTAGAGCCATTCATTAGAATACCTTAAACCCATCTTCTCAAGATGTTGGTCTAACTGAGCTTGTAACATAGGTTTAGTAAATGGATCAGCTGGATTTTCAGCTGATGCTATTTTTTGCATGGCTACATCGCCTTGCCCAACTATCTCTCTGATAATGTGGTAGCGCCTTTCTATGTGTTTGGATTTCTAGTTAGAGTGGGGTTCCTTATCCAAATAGCCTCTTTTGCAAGATCGATGCAAAGAATGTACTGCCTCAGAGTGGAATCAAGAATGCACTGCTTGGAACTCTTCCAACTGACTTCACTTTCATTGCAAATGAACACAAACCCAAAGGTAGACTTTCGATCATTGATATCTAATTGAAAATCAGAATCAATATAACCATCCAATTGCAAGTCGCCACCTCCATAAATCAAGAATAAATCCTTAGTTCTTCTCAAGTACTCAAGGATGTTCTTGACAACTATCCAGTATTTCAAACCTGGATTGGATTAAAACCTACTAGTCAAACTAATAGCATATGCGATATCCGGCTTAGTACACATCATTGTATACATCAAACTTCTAATAGCCGAAACATTTGGAATCCTAGCCATTTTATCTCTTTCTTCAGGTGTCTTTGGAGACATATTTTTAGAAAGGTGGATACCATGTCTCACTGGTAACAATCCTCTCTTGGAATTAAGCATGTTAAACCTCTTTAACACCTTTTCCAAGTATAGACTTTGGGATAAACTAATTATTCTTTTCGCTCTATCTCTATAGATGCGAATCTCAAGAATATAGGTTGCCTCCCCTTAGTCTTTCATGAAGAATGTATTTGACAACCATACCTTTACTGTTATCAACATACCCATGTCGTTACCTATCAATAGAATATTATCCATATATAAGACAAGGAAAGTGATAGCACTATCACTAACCTTCTTATATACACATGGCTCATCCTCATTTTTGATAAAACCAAATGACTTAATGGCTTCATCAAAATGGATGTTCCAACTCCTCGAAGCTTGTTTTAACCCATAAATGGATCGCTTTAGCTTGCGCACATTGGAACCATCTTGGGAATCAAAACCCCTAGGTTGTTCCATGAAAATGTTTTCTTCAATGTATTCATTGAGAAAAGCTGTTTTGACATCCATCTGCCAAATCTCATAATCATAGTATGCAACTATTGCTAATAGAATCCTAATTGATTTAAGCATGGCAACAGGCGAGAAAGTCTCCTCATAGTCGATTCCTTGCCTTTGGCGAAATCCTTTCACTACTAGCCTTGCTTTATAGGTCTCTACCTTTCCATCAGAACCAATTTTCTTCTTGAAAACCCATTTGTTCCCTATAGGTACAATACTTTCAGGTGGGTCAACAAGATTCCAAACTTGATTCTTATACATGGAATCAATCTCGAATTTTATAGCATCAATCCATTTTGAAGAGCCTATATCTGATATAGCTTCTTCATAGGTAAGTGGATCATCTCCATGATCTACTTCTTCATGAGTAAACAACTCTTGTTCTTCTTCATGAAGGAAACCATATCTTATTGGTAGGTGAGATACCCTGGTTGATCTACGAGGAACAACTGTAGATGTTTCATCAATAGGTGTAGGTTGACTAGATGGATCCATATCCATCTGATCTGTTAGTTGGTCAGAATTCTCCAATTTTAACTCTATTTGTCTTTCTTTGCCTCCTTCTTGAACAAACTGTTGTTCAAGAAATGTGACATCTCTACTTACCACAACCTTTTGTGATGTAGGTAAATAAAAATAATATCCAAAACTATCTTTTGGATATCCAACAAATCGACCCTTTTTTGATCTGGTTTCCAATTTATCAGTGTTCAGCTTTTTGATATAAGCTGGACAATCCCAAATCTTAACATCCATAAGACTTGGTTTTCTTCCATGCCATATCTCATACGGTGTGGAAGAAACTGATTTTGATGGAATCCTATTCAGAATATGCAAAGCTGATTCTAATGCAAATCCCCAAAAGGAGATTAACATATCAGTATAGCTCATCATACTACGTACCATATCCAATAGGATACGATTTCTCCTTTCAGATACACTATTCAGCTTGGGTGTTTCTGGAGGAGTCAGCTGGAAACAATGCCATGTGTTTCAAGTATTCATCAAATTTAGTACCTAAGTATTCACATCCCCGATCTGATCGAAGAGTTTTAATACTTTTTCCTGTTTGATTTTCTACTTTAGATTTAAATTCTTTGAACTTTTCAAAGGATTCATATTTGTATTTCATCAAATACAAATACCCAAACCTTGATTTATCATCAGTAAAGGTAATAAAGTAATGAAAACCGCCTCTAGCCATTTTTTTTAAATGGACCACATACATCACTATGTATTAACTCCAAAATATTTTCAACTCTTAGTCCTTGTCCAACAAAGGGTGATCAAGTCATTTTGCCCTGAAGGCAAGATTCGCAAGTTGGAGTAGGCTTAGAACCTAATGAGGATAAAATCCTCATTTTCTCCAGCTTTGCAATCCTATCTTCTACAACATGACCTAACCTTAAGTGCTAAAGATATTTTGAACTTGAGTTGATTTTCATCATGGAATTGCATTCTTTTAGATTGCTTGCATTAGATTTATATTGAACATTATTATCTAGATAATAAAGTCCATCATGCATATAACCTGAACCAACATATTTATTTCCAAAATAAATATTGCAAACATTATTTATGAACTGAAATTCATAACCATCTCTAGTCAAACTAGATATAGAAATGATGTTCTTATTTAAATACAAAAGCATCAGGTACATGCAAAACCTTATTTAAATACAAAATATGTCCACATGTATAAAGATTTCGATCCTATGACTAAAGCTTCAACAGTTGAGCTTTTGCCAACCTGGATTCTAAAATCTCGTTACTCCAAATTGCTACTACTTGCTATACTCTGGGCAGTTCCTATTCCTATGCCCATTCTTCTGGCAGTGGAAACACTTTCCTTTGCCTCCATCAACTTTGGTCTTCCCTTTCTGTTTAGCTATCTTCTTGGAAGAACCAGGAATTTGAGGTTTCTTTTTCTTATTGCCCTTCTTGTTGGACTTTCCAGCAGAAGAAGATGTAATCAAAGCTACCTCTTTTCCTTTATTGCCCGCCACATTCTTTTGGGCAATAACCAACATGTTCAGTAAACCAGCCAAGGTGCATTCCTATTTAGTCATATGGAAATTTGTCACAAAATTCCCAAATGACTCAGGAAGGGACTGAAGGATCAAATCAGTTTGCAGTTGGAAATCTATGTTAAAGTCAAGATGTTCTAGCTGCTGAATCAGCTGAATCATCTTGTGGATATGATCCCCAACATTCTGTCCCTCAGACATCCTCATGCGGAATAGCTGTCTAGATATCTCATACCTAGCATTCCTGCTGTGCTCACCATACAACTCTTGTAGGTGAAGAAGGATCTCACTCGCACTCTGTATGTTCTCATGCTACTTCTGTAACTCATTACTCATAGAAGCAAGCATGTAACACTTGGCTCTCATATCATGCTCCTTCCACTTGTCCAAAGTTTCATGTTCCTCTTGAGTGGCCTCTGGAGGTAAGGGACCAAGAACATTTGAGTCTAGAACATATCTTATATATTCAAGGTTCAGGAAAAGTTTCAAATTTCTTAGCTAATCAGATAGATTAGGTCCTGTCAACCTATTGCGATCAAGTATGCTTGCAAGAATATTGGATGGTGGTGGTTGTAGTGTGCTCATTATTATCAGAAAATTAACTGTAGAAAATAACCAGATTAATTAGTAAATGTATCATGTATTTGACCAAAATAATTATAGTCTTTTAATCAAATTGGTCCTCGCACTAACTTAGCGAATCCTACACTTCCAAAGTAGAAAACAGAAATCCTAGTTGGATGGATTTCTAGTGGGTAATTGAATTCTTATAATCTTATTGATCATCCTCAGGCACATCCATTATTGGAATTACAATAAACTATAAGTGAGCAACTCCTTTCCCATCACATCTCATGTACGGTTCAATCCTTTTACCTAGCCCCTAATGCTCAAAATCTCCGGCACATCCATTATTGGCTTATCTTGCATTAGTTAAGTTGATCCCATTAAGCCAGTAAATATATAAATAATTTTAATGTCCTCAGGCACATCCATTATTGGGCACCAAACTATTTACATATTTATAACATCTCATGCTTAACAATTATTCTTAAGAAAATCTCTTAAATTAATTGCATCATATGCAAGTATTTAAAATTTTTTAAAATAATTGCCTCAATGGAGGGCCCATGTTATAATTACTTTAATTATACCACTTCCAACTTAATCATTTGTTTGGAAGATTTTGTGGTCGTCCTTATTACTATTAAGGTCTCACTTTGTACATTATCCAATTAGCATGCATATATCATATACTTGTATACATTCCCATACATCTCATGCATTCATGAATAATATATATGGTATGATCATGGACTTTCTAAGGGATTCAATTCTGAGCCACCAAGAATTGAATCAGGGCATTCCTAAGTGCATTTCATTCATTCATATTACAAGAGTTGTTGAAGGAGTACATAATCAACACTTGATCTTGAATTCCTCCCACTGGTCCCACCAATGCTCTTGACCTCCTTGATCTTCTTGCAATCCAATTACATAGTAATCCTTGGGATACCAAGGGGAATTTACAAGAACAAAATAAATGAAATTACAACCCAAAAAAATATTACAACCTTTATAATACATGCCACCAAAATAAATTAAAATTAATTAATTAATTTACAATCGAAAGAAACATAAAAGAAATAAATCCAATCACATTGGTCTTTTATTGTCCATGATCATCCATCATGTATATCACTATTTAACAATTAAATAAAACATAAATATTTAAATTAAATTGAATATCTCATATTCAAGTTAAAAATTCAGATTTGAATATGATTCAAACAAATTTAAAAATTCAGATTTGAATCACATTCAAACAAATTTAAAAATTCATATTTAAATCACATTCAAAAAAATTTAAAAATTCAGATTTAAATTAAAATTTAATTGTGTGATTAAAACTCCTAATTAAACACTTTAATTAGTAAGGGGCCTAATTATGGGCCTTGAAACCAAACCCAGATTCAAGCCCAAAAGGCATGCGCATGGTTGAATGCACCAAACCATAAGCACCAATGGTGTTCTTCTTCATGCCGCCACCTATTCTTTGCAACCAGCAATGAATCAATTATCTCATGATCAAATCACACAATTAAATCATATAATCAACAATCTAAATGGCAAATATAGTGGCTATGATACTAATTGAAGGAGCGGAAGCATGAAAAATATTAGTTTAGAATATTGAATTCAAAAATTTTCTTCTAAGGTCTCATGCATCATGCTAGATTCATTATTTACCTAATTGATTTCAATGTTAAACAGCATATTAAAACACTTTTAATATGTTTTTGGATCTATATTTTCTATTTAAGATTTTAGAATTAACTAATTAATTCATTAGAACCCTAGATTAAATCAAGAACATGTGCACTAACCTTTTGATACACTATAGTTATGTTTGGTACCTTTGAGATGCACCTAGGACACCAGATGTTGTCCTTCTAGCTTGTCCACACCAAGATCACCAATGGTAGCCCCTTGAACAGCTTCTCAAGCCTTTCCAATCAATTAGAAATTAAGGTTTTACCTTTAGAGATGTTATAGATGTATATAGGACACTAGAAATGATTTCTAGCAATTTCAATTCAAGAGAATGTTGGCAATTCTCTTTGAATTGATGAGAGATGAAGTAAAAGAGAGGGGAGAGCTTCTTTGGGTGGCGGGACATATGAAAGAATAGCAGATTATTCTTTTGTTCTTTCATCTTTTCCCTTATATAGCTAGGTCATCACTTAAAACCCTTACCACATGTCATCTTCTAATTGGTTCTTAGTTTAATTAACCCAATCACATTATGCAAGTGTCAAGCTTAGATTTAATCTTAACTTTGATCATCTTACATGATTAAAAGATAAATGGTAAGTTTATGTGTAGTGCCATGTGTCATCATCTCATGGTGCCACATGTCACCCTGTGAAATGACCAAATTACCCTTGTATATTAATTTTGAGTACTCAACCCAAAATAATTATTTCCCTTCTTCTAATCAATTTATATCAAATATAAATTAATTAATTAATCTCTATTAATTAATTTCTCATAATTAAATTCATATTTAAATACTTTAAATATAAATTTAACTTATACTATATAACCAATAACCTAGATTTAGTTTCAAGTCATGCTAGGGACTTTGCAATCTAATTGCAAACCAAACCTATTTAATTAATCAATTAAACTCTTTAACTAATTAATTAAATCACATTTAACTTGGTGATTACTTGTGTATATGTGTGACTCACTAGGCTCATCACTAATTGGCAATGAGATATGATATCAACTCTTAATATCATCAGAACTCTTTCTTTCCATAAATGATTTCTCTAAATCATTTTATGCACCTCATAGACCATGGTTAACACCTAGCATAGCATGCCATAGCCACCTAATTAGTAATAAGGTTTACCTTAAATGAACCTATAATCATATGTTACCATGCACTAGAATCTCTCTGTTACAAAATCCCAATTCAAGTTGGAGTCATGGTTTATATCAAACCCCATTTGCTATGAATATTATGTTCTCTTTTAATTCCAGTTCTTGATTAAAAAGATTTTCTCATCACAAACTCTTTTCTGATTAAATCTATCTGTCCTGGCCAGGAACTTGAAACATCAAGAACAATTAAATGAACATAGGATTTTATCTCTATTTACTTAGGGTAACATATTCCATCTTATGAAGGAGCGGAAGCATGAAAAATATAAGTTTAGATCATTGAATTCAAAATTTTTCTTCTAGGGTGTCATGCATCATGCAAGATTCATTATTTATCTATTTGATTATAATGTTAAACAACATATTAAAACTCTTTTTAATATGTTTTTTGAATCTAAATTTGCCATTTAAAATTTTAGAATTAACAGATTAATTCATTAGAACCCTAGATTATATCAAGAACAAGTGCACTAACCTTTTGATGCACTGCAGTTGTGTTTGGCAACTTTGGGATGCGTCTAGGACACCAGATGTTGTCCCTCTAGCTTGTCCACACCAAGATCACCAATGGCAGCCCCTTGAATAGATTCTTAAGTCTTTCCAATCAATTAGAAATTCAAGTTTTGCCTTTAGAGAGATTACATATGTATACAGGACACTAGAAATGATTCCTAGCAATTTTAATTCAAGAGAATGTTAGCAATTCTCTTTGAATTGATGAGAGATGAAGAAGAAGAGAGGAAGGGCACTCCAAGGGTGGCGGCACATATGAAGAACAGTAGCTTATTATTTTACTCTTTCATAACAACATATTATATAGCTAGGTCACCACTTAAATCCTTTGGCACATGTCACCTTCAGATTGGCTCTTAGTTTAATTGACCCAATCACATTGTGCCCAATGTCAAACATAGATTTAATATTGACTTTGATCATCTTATATGATTAAAAGACAATTGGCAAGCTTATGTGCAGTGCCATGTGTCACTATCTCATGATGCCAATTGTCGCCCTATGAAATGACCAAAATACGCTTGTATCTTAATTTTGAGTTCTCAACCCAAAATAATTATTTCTCTTCTTCTAATCAATTTATATCAAATATAAATAAATAAATTAATCTCTATTAATTAATTTTTCATAATTAAATTCATATTTAAACACTTTAAATATAAATTTAACTTATACTATACATCCAATAACCTAGATTTGGTTTTGAAGCCATGCTAGGGACTTTGCAATCTAATTGCAAACCAAACCTATTTAATTAATCAATTAAACTCTTTAATTAATTAATTAAATCATATTTAACTTGGTGATTACTTGTGTATGTGTGTGACTTTCTAGGCTCATCACTAATTGGCAATGAGATATGATATCAACTATTAATATCATCAGAACTCTTTCTTACCATAAATGATTTCTCTAAATCATTTTATGCACCTCATAGACCATGGTTAACACCTAGAATAGCATGCCATAGCCACCCAATCAGTAATAAGGAATACCTTAAATGAACCTATAATCATATGTTACCATGCACTAGAATATCTCTGTTACAAAATCCGAATTCGAGCTGGAGTCATGGTTTATGTCAAACCCCATTTGCTATAAATATTATGTTCTCTTTTAATTCCAGTTCTTGATTAAAAGATTTTCTCATCAAAAACTCTTTTCTGATTAAATCTATCTGTCCTGGCTAGGAACTTGAAACAACAAGAACAATTAAATGAACATAGGATTTTATCCCTATTTACTTAGGGTAATAGATTCCATCTTGATCAACACCTACCTCCATATATAACTAGTAGGAGCCAACACATGCCCATATACCCATACACAGTGCAAGTATGAAAGCAGTATCAAACTCAAACCACCTATATACAAGATAACTGTGCTATCTCAGGTCTAAAGATTATAGGCACTGATATAATTTATGACAATACATTGATAAGAGTAAACTCCATGTGCTTGTCATAAATGTCATTGGTTCGGCCTTCTTATCATGTATAAGTGCCTATCATATTTGTTATATGGCATGAGACTCATCATTCCATCTTATGTACATCTCTTATAAATAACTTGGGAACAAACATGATTACAATCTTTCTGGATAAGTTATGTCCTTATTGTGAAGTATCCTCGAATGTGAACCAATTTATGGTACTTTGTACTAGAAATACTATCACTCATATTCTTAACAACTTAAGAATAGAATTTCTAATAAAATATCAATGGACCTTTTCTATTACACATAAATATATTATGTAAACAGAAAAGTGAAAATGCCTTTTATTAATAAAACATATAAAAGATGCATACTAATGATATGCTCTAGGGCATACTACTAACATTGTCCTCTCCAGCCAATACTCTGTTGTGGCTGGATCATCCTCCTTCTTACCCTTGAAGTCAACTGCCCCATACTTCCGCAGTCTCTCTACTCTGCTACGGCTAGATCATTCTCCTTCTAACTATCTAGGTCTATGACTGCCTAAACCTCTGCTCTGATACTACTAAATGTGACGCCCCTCAACCGTCTACTGTATAGCTGGGCAAGAAGTGCCACATTCTATGATGGAGCACCCTATCTTGTCTTATCATATCCATTGTTTTTTTTTTTTAATATCATTTAAAGCAAGTAATCCATGTGTAGAATTTTTTTTTTGTACTTGTTTCTGTGGAGACCCTGACAGAGCCTCTTCTGTTTTATTGGCATTTGGCGAGTTCCACTAATTACCTGTTAACATGTTCATATTCATTTAGCACATTACCATATCATATTCTATTATATCATATCATTCACAGTTATTTATGACATCTCCAAAAGGTATCCTCTATTTAATTCATATAGAAATTCATAGACAGAAATTTACAAGTCTTCATTACAATCTCAAAGTTTAATTCCAATCCAAAATGAAATACATCATGGTTTTATATACAATGAACAAAAAGACAAAATCTAAACATACATGGGCCCTACTAACAAAATTACAACTATCGAGGTGACTAGTAGACACTGGCAAATCTGATGGGCCTCTGTAAGAGCACTATTATTATTACTGCTATGGCTACTCGGACAGGTCTCTAATACCTACACGATGGAAAACCAACGCACAAAGCATAATGCTTAGTGGTGTATAATTTATAATAACAATAAATGAACAATTGAAATAATAATTCTATATGACAATTCATAATTTCTAGGTATTTTACTTTTTTATTGCACTTTGAAAACAATTAAAATTTTTGAAATCTTTTATGTTTACTTATTGTATATTCAGTCTTAATTTATCATTTTTAGTGCCCAAGAAACCTATAACAAATTATAAAAGCTGGATACATAGTAGTATACTAGTTAGACAGCCATATGTCTATCTAGTATACGTCGATCATGTCAGGCATAAAGCCTGCGGGCAGGCATTTAAGCCAGATACAGTATTAGGCACATTGGCCAATGGTAGGCATAGAGCCTGTAGAACAATCATGCTAGACATATTTTATCTATGAATGATTATTTTTATGGGCAGTACTGCTATCTGTAGTCCCTAATTGGTATACTAATTGATCCAAACTAAATAAACAAGTCTAGGTATACTATAGGCAATTACACATTATTGCACATTTATTTGAGATGTTCATATCACTTGATAGTGAGAAAATAGGTTCCACATACCTCTTTCATATGGTTTAGTATTTAATGGCTTGTTAGGGTTAAATTTCGACCATAAGATAATTTATCTCATGAACCTTTGTTTAGGTTCAGTTTTTTTTATCTCTTTTTTACCTATCCATTTGATCAGTTTGTAGCCACTGTTTGGCTACACTTCCTTCATGGAAGTTGTTCCTCTATATTTTATCTTTATTCTCCCTTTTGAATCATTTCAATTTGAATTTTGGAACTCAAGTTATGGTCGGGGAACCATAACTGACTCATTTCTAGATTCTGGTTCCTTAACTAGGCAGCTTCTGGACTTAGAGTTTACCTAATTAATGGAACATATTGCCGTCACTTTTAGGCATGGTGATCTTCATAGAAATTTGTGTACTATGTCTTATGATCATTGAGAAATTTGAATCATAATTTTTCAAGTTTTGTGAAATTATTTATGGCCAATTAACTGACCTGGGCTTATGTATCCTATGCCAACAGGTGATCAGTTCAGGTCAGTGACTGCATGTCACTTTTTGAGATTCTTAAATTCAAAATTTGAGGAGGTTTCTGAAATAAAGTTTTATCCTGTTTCTTAGGTTTCTGGAAAGGTATGGTTCATATCAATTGGATTTTTCTAGTGGAAGATATGAATAAAAGACTATTCTGGGGTCAAGTGAAGTTTGGTCAGATTATAGGTTTTGATACAGTGAATTTTTCTAACTATTTGACCTAGTTCTCTTGATTTCTGGGTTTTGGTCAAAATAACAATTTTGTAGGTCTGTGTCTTGTGGACATTTTGCTACTGGTTTCATTACATTTGAGTTCTTGTACACCAAGTTATGGCCATTTTGCCAAAACTAGTCGGGTAAGTTTATGTCCAGCAGTTTCTAGATAACCTAATTCTGGGTAGTTTTGTGACCCAACTTGGGCTAGCAATTTGGTTTGGTTTTTGGCATTTCTAGGTTCAGTGGTCCTCATGAAAATTTAGCCCTATATCTAAGCTTTCTAATGGTATCAAATTCAGGTCATTTGGACTAGTATAGAGGGAGTTATGACCAAATGAATATGTAGTTATTTTCTGGGTTTTGTGCAGGGTCATCTGGATTTGGGCAGTGTTTCATAGAAAACGGGCTATTTTGGGTCTAGTTTCACCTCCAATTAGCCTCATACCAATTAGAGCAAGACACAATTAGTTATGGTTCATTAAACACACTAGACGTATCGAGTCCCAACCTGCAGAAAACAAGCACTCCCAATTTTCAATTTCCTCCAACTTCCTTACTTCAATTGGCATACATAACACTTCTATAAGCAACAATCTCAACTCAATAGATCAATTTCAAGCATTTACATAAAGTCCTCAAATCATGTACACAAACCCTAGTTTCAAAGTTTCAATTTGCACAAATACTACACATTCAAACTCCCAAACATATCAACTTATCAAACATTCTCATGGAATCCATTTTCATCATTTAAAATCATCAAACCCTAAGGGTTCCATGGCTGCTGAAATTTGGGCATTTCATTTTCTTATCATTTGTTTTCATTTTCATGTGATACTCACTCATCTCATCATTCTTATAAGATTTAAAGAATAGAGAAAGTGGTATCTTGCACTTACCTTTGTGACCCAACTTGCAAACGTCAATTTTCTTGCTTCTTATGGGTACCAATAGCTTCCTTATGGGGTGGAGATGATTTTTAATGAAGGAGACTATGGGTTTTGGTGAGTAAGTGAGGAGAAAATCAAGCTTTAAGCTTGAATGAAAATGGTGGAAGAGAGGAACCAAGGGAGATAGCAAGGAGAGAGAGAAGAGGAAGAAGAAGATGAGTTGGTGGGGTTTTATCTTCTTATGGGTATTTATATATTCTACGTATGGTACTTTAATTTTTTAAATTGTCATAACCCTTTTTATTTTCTTTCTTTTCTTTTTCTTTTCTTCTTTCTTTTCTCATTTTCCACTAATAAAATTTAAAATTTCAATTTATTTAAATTATTTTAACTCTCTTAAATTTTTTATTTGACATTTAGGTCAAAATTCACCTCTGGGGGTAAAATGACTAAAATGCCCTTTGTGGTGCTAATCGGGTTATTTTTATTATTTTTGTACCAATTAATAAATTCTCTAAATTTTTATTTTATTTTCTTTAAATTTTTCCTATATTTTCTTAACATTTATTTCATCAATTTATACCTCCTCACCATAGTTTAAGTATAGTTCCAGACATTTTGACTGTTAGAACATACATTAGTCGCTGGAACAGTAGAATGTATGGACTACCTACGGTGAGGGCGTTACAATTCTTCCCCTCTAATAAAAATTTTGTCCTCGAAATTTACCTGATATGAAGAGCTGAGGGAACTGCTGCCTCATCATCTCTTCGCTCTCCCATGTCACTTATTCTGTGTTATGGTGTCTCCACAAGACTTTCACCAGTGGGATCCTCTTGTTTCTAAGTTCTTTCACTTCCTGTGCCAAGATTTTGACTGGTT
Source organism: Hevea brasiliensis (assembly GCF_030052815.1). NCBI lineage: Eukaryota > Viridiplantae > Streptophyta > Magnoliopsida > Malpighiales > Euphorbiaceae > Hevea > Hevea brasiliensis. The sequence goes on from NC_079510.1 coordinate 14,762,819, forward strand.
CTTCTTCATATGTTAAATCCGATTGTACAATTATCTCCTCTTCTGAAATGACATGTGAAGGATCTGATCTGTATCTCCTGAGCATCGACACATGGAATACATTGTGAATCTTGTCCAGCTCAAGGGGTAAAGCTAGCCTGTAGGCTACTGGACCCACACGTTTAATGACATCATATGGACCAATAAACCTAGGGCTTAACTTACCCTTCTTACCAAACCTTAGCACTTTCTTCCAAGGTGATACCTTGAGAAACACCTTTTCGCCAACCTCATACTCTATATCCTTTCTCCTCAAGTCGGCATATGACTTCTGTCTGTCTGAGGTGACTTTCAAATTGTCTCTGATGAGTTTCACTTTTTCCTTAGTCTGTCTCACCAAGTCTGGGCCCATTACTTTCTCTTCACCCATTTTTGTCCAGCATAAGAGAGTCCTGCATCTCCTCCCATACAATGCTTCATATGGAGCCATTTTTATGATGGCTTAGTAGCTGTTTTTGTAAGCAAACTCTACCAAAGGAGGATACTTCTCCCAACTTCCTTCAAAATCAATGATGCAGCTTCTTAACATATCCTCCAATACTTATCATATCATATTATTCATGTCATTAGTGCTAGGTTATTATTATCATTCCTTTAACATAGTAATTCATTAAGTTCTAAGGGTTACCTGAATCACCCTTTCTGACTGTCCATCTGTCTGTGGATGAAAAGCCATACTAAAGTGCAGTTGAGTGCCTAAAGACTCTTGTAGCCTCTTCCAAAACCTCAAAGTAAATCTCGGGTCTCAGTCAGATATTATCGATGTTGGCATTCCAAGTAGGCGGACTATCTCATCTATGTAAATCTCTGCTAACCTCTCCAGTGAGTAGTCAGCTCTAACTAGTAGGAAGTGAGCTGACTTGGTCAATCTATCCACAATCACCCATATAGTATCATGCTTCCTCTGTGTTAATGGTAGCCTAGTGACAAAATCCATGGTGATGCGGTCCTATTTCCACTTTGGTATGGATATAGGTTGCAACAACCCTGATGGAACCTGATGCTCAGCCTTAACTTGCTAGCATGTTAAAAATCTAGTCACAAAATCACCAATCTCTTTCTTCATTCCAGGCCACCAATACTGTGTTTTCAAGTCTTGGTACATCTTGGTACTTCCTGGGTGCATAGCATGGAAGCTACTGTGCGCCTCTTTCAAGATATTCTTCTTCAGTTTCTCATCTTCTGGCACACATATTCTGCCTTTATAATATAGGCACCCATCTCCTTTCAACTCATAATCAGTCTCCTTCCCCTCTTGAGTTCTGCCCATAATAGTTAGCAATTTTTCATCCTTTAACTGTGCTTCTTGTATTTGCTGTAGCAAGCTAGGCTTTACAAGCAACTCAGCCAAAAGTACCCCATCCTGTGCTAAAAACAACTGAGCATTCAATGCTCTCAAAGCCATCATGGACTTCCTGCTCAGTGCATCAGCCACTACATTTGCCTTTCTCGGGTGATAGTCGATCACATAGTCATAATCTTTAAGGAATTCAATCCATCTTTTGTGTCTCAGATTGAGTTCCTTTTGAGTTGGCAAATACTTTAGACTCTTATTATCGTATATATGTAGCATTTCTCACCATATAGGTAATGCTTCCATATCTTTAATGCAAATGTTATTACCGCCAATTCCAGATCATGAGTTGGGTAGTTCTTTTCATGTGGCCTTAGCAGCCTGGAAGCATAGGCAACTACTTTCCCTTCCTGCATCAGAACACACCCAATCCCATTGTGAGAGGTATCACTGTAGACCACATAGTCTTTCTCTAACTCTATCTATGTCAACACTGGAGCTTCCGTAAGCATAGCCTTCAGCTTCTCGAAATTGATTTGACATTTATCATTCTAGTCAAACTTTGCATTCTTGTGTAGCAGTTTAGTCAGTGGGGCTGCTATAAGGGAGAATCCCTTCACAGATCTCCTATAGTATCCAGCTAACCCCAAAAAGCTTCTAACCTCTATTACATTTTTGGGAGGCTTCCATTCAATTATTGTTTCAATTTTCTTAAGATCTACCCTGATCCCATCTACTGACACAATGTGTCCAAGGAAGGATATCTCATCCAACCAGAAGTCACACTTGGACAACTTGGCATATAACTGCTTTTCCTGCAGTGTCTGTAGTACTACTCTCAGGTGTTCATCATGCTCCTTTCGGTTCCTAGAATACACCAGAATATCATCTATAAAGACCACAATAAACCGATCCAAGTAGGGATGAAAGATGTATTTCATTAGGTCCATGAAAGCTGCTAGTGCATTCATCAGCCCAAATGGCATCACTAGAGACTCATAGTGTCCATACTGAGTCCTGAAAGCAGTTTTAGGAACATCTGTCTCCTTCACTCTCAACTGGTGATAGCCTGATTTGAGATCTATCTTGGAGAATACTCCAGCTCCCCTCAATTGATCAAATAGGTCATCTACCCTGATCCCATCTGCTGACACAATGTGTCCAAGGAAGGATATCTCATCCAACCAGAAGTCACACTTGGACAACTTGGCATATAACTGCTTTTCTCGCAGTGTCTGTAGTACTACTCTCAGGTGTTCATCATGTCACACCCTACCCCTCTGTAAGGCATAACATGATCTCGTAGTATACCTAATGAATTACCAACTCCGTCTACTGATAATCCATTAAATACACTACAAGGGATTTTAAAAACTTTTCTTACTTCTTTTACAGTGGTGAGCACTATTTACAGGTGTGAAAGACTTTGGTGAACTGAAGTGAAACAACTAACTCATTTGATTTATTTGGAATATCTGTAAAAATTTTGGCAATGTGCCATTTGTATTTTGGACAAAACAGTTCTTCAGAAAACCTGTAAAAAGCACTTCAATATATTTTCAAATCTCAACTCCAACATTTTTATCAACACAACACATTTCTCAAGTCAAATCCATAGTGATTTTCAAAGACTAAGATACAAAGATATAACACAATTTTTACAAGCCAAATAACTCATAATTATTTTACAACTTTACTGTACAACTTAAATTTACAACTGCTCAAAACCAAGAACAAAATATACATACAGTGAATATACATTACAAGACAAATGCCACATATGGTATACTCACTATACCCAAAATCTCTCATTTGGCGGTACTAGCGACCTAGTCTCACGCCTGCCTATCTCTCTACTGCGACAAAGAATAAAGCTATCGCTGAGACAATGTCTCAGTGGTGCACAATATTAACCAAATACAATTTTAAATCACAATTCATAAATCATATCATTAGTGGATACTTAAAACCATAGTTGATTTCAAGACAATGAATGTCATAAGGAATTTAAACTCCAATTCACAAATTATCAAAATTCATAATAACACAATTTAGTCAAATAGCTTAAGAATACCGTATTGCCAATTCATACACAATTTGATCAAATTCTTGAATAACACGCTTTTTCCAATCAATGACACAATTCGATCAAATAACTGAATAATATCGTTTTGCAAATCAATAACACAATTCGATCAAATAACTGAAGAATATCGTTTTGCAAATCAATAACACAATTCGATCAAATAACTGAAGAATCCAGTGTTGCCAATCAATATCACAATTTAAGCCATGACACAATTTTTTCCATATATGCCGTGTTGTACACCACGACAAGACATACTCACCCCAATAATCGAAATCAATGAGGGAGGAAGCTAGCTATCTAATGAGTACTCATCTATACTCACCTCAGACTAGGAAGTCAAAGAGGGAGGAACATAATCATACTCACCCCAGACTGATAAGTCAAAGAGGGAGGAATAATCACACTCACCCCATTAATGGAGGAGGAACATATTATCAGTGTCATGCCAATTGTGAGTCAAAACAATTCCAAACATTTTATTCAAATGATCCGTAAGAATCCAATAAATTTCCAAAGTTATAATTTCATTCACAAAATGGCAACACAATTCGTAATTCACTTCAATTTCCACAAAACCATTTACTGATGCTTTTCAATCAATAAGTATCCATCAAATACCATTCAAACAATTTTTCACAGTTTCAAACCATTCACAATGTTTTTCAATCAATAAGTGTCCACCAAACACATTTCCACAATTTAAAACAATGATATGCAAATAGTCAATATTTATTTCCATTGAAAATAATTCAAAAGAAAGCTTGTTGTGCACAAACCTCGATGATCGTCCCTCGATCTGGACTCAGTGTTTCCTTCCCTTTTCCTGAGTCTTTGGTAACTGAGAAACACAATTTGAAGTGTTTCAGTACTAATTTAAACTGTCTCTATCGATGGTGTTTGGTAAATAATGCACTGAACTCAATTATTCACTTAATCACCTAATATACCGACCCTCGTTGCGCTTTAGGTAAATTAGGTTTTAGTGTCGTTAATATGTCACATTTGATAGGGTTTTAGGTTTGGTATGTTTTACCAAAGTCATTTCCTTGCTTAGTGCATTTTAATGCAAATTGCTGGATTCCGGGACACTGGTTTGACCTAACCGGACGATCTAGTTCCCTCGGTTTTCGGGTCTCGGTCGAAACTACAAACTTGTAGATTTAGGTCTTATGGACCGCGGTGCAAAATTTCAGGTCAATCCGAGTTAAGTAGACCGAGTTATGGTCATTACACTCTTGCTGGTCAAATGGTACCATTTTAGGTCAATTTTAGGTCAAATTGGTCAATTCTGGTTCGGCCAGTTTTTGGACCCGAACTTGTGCAAGTTGTTTGACTTGCTTATGGTCATTTCTGGGCTTTGGTGTCTTCATAAGACTTGTAGGTATGGGTCTTAACTATTCTTGGTTAAAATTTCAGGTCAATTGGACCTGGTTTGAGTGAGTTATGGCCTAAACACTCACTGCTGCCCAATTGGTCATTTTTCAGGTCCTAATTGCACCTAATCCGAATTGGTCATTTTTTTAGGTCACCTTGCAAGCAGAATTTTGGCATGGTTTCTCAATGAAAGTTGGCACATTTTGTGCCTAGTTTCAAATCAAATTGGTCTCATACCAATTAAGGTTACACATTTCAGGTTATGGGCTAAAATGTACACTGCCCTCAATATGCATTTCACACCCCACTTCAAACACACATATACCTTGCAATTTGGTTCACTTCCCTACCAATCTGTTTTGGTACATTAACCACAGTATAATCTACTTTACATTAACATTATTTTGGGCAGATTACCATTACCCTCAACACACCAAATATAATTCACATTTACAATATCTCAATACCATTACATACACACCTAAACACCACTAATTCTCACATACACTTTACACAATAATTTCATACACATATCCTTCATTCCTTAATGCCACAATTCTGCCAACACTCCCATGAATATACACATTTATTCAAGTGTCCCCAAGGCTGCCCAAATTTGTCCTTCAACATCAAAGTGCTGTCCAAGTTACCAATTCCCATCCAAGTGCATAAATCACCATATAAACATGAAATAATTCACTAGATTATTAATTTACCATGATCAACATTATTTCTCATCAATTATATGCATAATAAATCATCAAATGTGTGACCCCATGGCTGTCCAAAAATGGCTATCTCAATAACTATTTAAACTTCAAAATTTCCTTCACAAAACCAACACCCATAACATGCACACAAAACTTAACAAAGCTATCTTCAAAATTATGAACTTACCTTATGCTTGGAGTTTGTTAAACCTTGCTTAAACTTCTCAAATTTAGTATCAAACTCTTCCTTGTGATGAGTAGACAAAGTTTCATGAAGAAACCCAAGTGAATGGAGTTGAAATGGAGGGATGGATCAAGCTTGCATGAAAATGTCCATGGAGTTTCCTCTCCCTTCATTCACGGCAACTTTGGTACAATGGAGAAGATGAAGTTTCTGCCTTGGATAATGGATGTACACCTGCCCCACTATGTCTTTAGTTTATTCCTTTAGTGGCCCACTCACATTATTTAACCATATTATAAGTTTAATGTGTTATTTACACCATTTCCACTCCATTTTTGGCTTATTTTAGGTACCACTAAACAAATTTTTCATTTCATTTTCTAAGTGTAATATTATTTATTTTTAATGGAAATTTAGGTCAAAAGACAATTCGGGATGTCAAATGACCATAATGCCCTGTCGTGGCATTCCCAATTTTTCGGTAACACCGTATTTTTTCTGTTTTTCGATTTCTCACTTTTCTTTGTACTAATTATTTAATTTTTCTTTGATCTTTCTAATGATATTTATTCTTCAATAAGGGTCTATTTAAGTCTTAAAAATGTTTTCCGTGGTTCCATGATCGCAGGGCTAGTCAACGGTCCACTCCGTGACTTCCCGGTGCGGTCACCCATCGCTAGGTTTCCCGGCTCACTTATTCGGTTACATTTCTTTGCTATGATTTTTCCTTTGTTTTTCTTGTATTTTCTTTTTTTGTATTTCATTATTTATGTCTCCTCTCATAACAAGGTGTGGTTCTAGGCATCCTAGCTGTCCGGACAAAGACTGGTCACCGAATGAACGCACTACCGAACTTAGGGGTGTTACAATTCTCCCCCCCTTAAATAAATTTCGTCCACGAAATTTTTACCCAGTAGCCATCTTACAATAGTCATGTTAGTAGTATGCCCTAGAGCATATCATTTAGTATGTATCTTGTATATATTTTATTAATAAAAGGCATTTCCACTTTTCCGTTTACATAATATATTTATGTGTAATAGAAAAGGTCCATTGATATTTTGTTAGAAATATTATTCTTAAGTTGTTAAGAATATGAGTGACAATATTTCTAGCACAAAGTATCATAAATAGGTTCACAATCGAGGATACTTCATAATAAGGACATGACTTATCCAGAAAGATTGTATTCATGTTTGTTCCCAAGTTATTTATATGAGATATAAATAAGATGGAATGGTGAGTCTCATGCCATATAACAAACATGATAGGCACTTATAAATGATAAGTAGGCCGAACCAGTGACACTTATGACAAGCACATGGAGTTTACTCTTGTCAATGTTTTGTCATAAATCATATCAGTGCATATAATCTTTAGACCTGAGATAGCACAGTTATCTTATATATAGGTAGTTTGAGTTTGATACTGCTTTCATACTTGTACTATGTATGGGTATATGGGCATGTGTTGGCTCCTGCTAGTTATATATGGAGGTAGGTGTTGATCAAGATGGAATCTGTTCCTCTAAGTAAATAGAGTTAAAATCCTATGTTCATTTAATTGTTCTTGATGTTTCAAGTTCCTAGCCAGGACAGATAGATTTATTCAGAAAAGAGTTTCTGATGAGCAAAATCTTTTAATCAAGAACTGGAATTAAAAGAGAACATAATATTCATAGCAAATGGAGTTTGACATAAACCATGACTCCAGCTTGAGTTGGGATTTTGTAACAGAGAGATTCTAGTGCATGGTAACATATGATTATAGGTTCATTTAAGGTAAACCTTATTACTAATTGGGTGGCCATGGCATGCTATGCTAGGTGTTAACCATGGTCTATGAGGTTCATAAAATGATTTAGAGAAATCATTTATGGTAAGAAAGAGTTCTGATGATATTAAGAGTTGATATCATGTCTCATTGCCAATTAGTGATGAGCCTAGTAAGTCACACACATACACAAGTTATCACCTATTTAAATATGATTTAATTAATTAATTAAAGAGTTTAATTGATTAATTAAATAGATTTGGTTTGCAATAAAATTGCAAAGTCCCTAGCATGACTTGAAACCAAATCTAGATTATTGGATGTGTAGTATAAATTAAATTTATATTTAAAGTGTTTAAATATGAATTTAATTGATGAGAAATTAATTAATAGGGATTAATTAATTAATTTATATTTGATATAAATTAATTAGAAGAAGAAAATAATTATTTTGGGTTAAGAACTCAAAATTAAGACACAGGGCATTTTGGTCATTTTGCGGTGTGACACGTGGCACCATGAGATGGTGACACATGGCATAACACATAAGCTTGCCAAATGTTTTTTTAATCATGTAAGATGATTAAAATCAAGATTAAATATAGGTTTGACACTTGGCACAATGTGATTGGGTCACTTAAACCTAGAGCTAATCAAAAGGTGACATGTGGCTAGGGTTTAATGTGTTAACCTAGCTATTTAAGTGTGGTTATGAAAAGAAAACATAACCAGCAGCCTCTCCTCTCATATGTCACGCCACTTTGAGCCTCTCCAGCTATTTCTCTTCATCTCTCATCAATTCAAAGAGATTAGCCATCAATCTCTTGAATTAAGAACACTAGAAATTGTTTCTAGTGTCCTGTTTGCATCTCTAATCTCTTAAAAGGCAGAACTTGAATTTCTAATTAATAGAAAAGGCTTTAGAAGCTGTTCAAGGGCTGCCATAGGTGTTCTTGGTGTGGACAATCTAGAGGTACAAGATCTGGTGTCCTTAAGACGAATCTCAAAGGCGCAGACACGCTGCAGCACATCAAGAGGTTAGTGTAATCGTTCTTGATTTAATCTAGGGTTCTAAAATTAATTTGATTAATTTTAAAATCTTAAATGGCAAATACAGATCCAAAAACATATTAAAAGAGTTTTAATATGTTGTTTATCATTGAAATCAAATAGATAAAAATAAATCTTGCATGGTGCATGTGACCTAGGTGAAAATTTTTGAATTCAATGGTATAATCTTGTGTTTTTCACGCTTCCGTTCCTTCAATTGGTATCAGAGCCACTATATTTGCCATTTAGATTGTTGATTATATAATTTAATTGTGTGTTTGATCATGAGATCAAGAGATTCATTGCTGGTTGGATCATGAGATGTGGCGTCACACATGGTGAAGCCACCATTGGTGGCTTAAAAAATGGTTCCATGGGTGGTTCAAGGTTTGGCTTTTAATTCTGCAATTGTTGTATGATCTAAGGCCTATTCTTTGACTAATTAAAGTGTTTAATTAGTTGTTTTAATCACACAATTAAATTATGATTCAAATCAGAATTTTAAAAATTGTTTGAATGTGATTCAAATCTGAATTTTAAAAGTTGTTTGAATGTGATTCAAATCTGAATTTTTAAAGTTGTTTGAATCATATTTAAATCTGATTTTTTAAAATTGATTCAATAAAATTCAGATCTGATTTTTTAAGAAATATTTGAATGTGATTCAAATCTGTTTTTTTAAAAAATGTTTGAATGTGATTCAAATCTGAATTTTTGAAGTTGTTTGAATGTGATTCAAATCTGAATTTTTAAATTTGTTTGAATGAGATTCAAATCTGAATTTTTAAATTTATTTGAATCATATTCAAATCTGGATTTTTAAGTTGAATATGAGATATTCAATTTAATTTAAGTATGTATGTTTTATTTAATTGTTAAATAGTGATATGCATGATGGATGATCATGGACTATAAAAGACCAATGTGATTGGATTTATTTCTTTTATGTTTCTTTGGGATTGTAAATTAATTAATTTATTTTAATTTTTTTTGGGCATGTATTATTAAGTTTGTAATATTTTTGGGTTGTAATTTCATTTATTTAAGTTCTTGTAAATTCGCCTTGGTATGCCAAGGATTACTATGTAATATTGGATTGCAAGAAGTTCAAGGAGGTCAAGAGCATTGGTGGGACCAGTGGGAGGAATTCAATATCAAGTGTTGATTATGTACTCCTTCAGCAACTCTTGTAAAATGAATGAATGAAATGCACCTAGGAATGCCCTGATTCAATTCTTGGTGGCTCAGAATTGAATCCCTTAGAAAGTCCATGATCATACCATATTTACTACTTATCCATGAATGCATGAGATGTATGGGAATGTATGCAATTATATGATATATGCATGCTAAATGGATAATGTGCAAAGTGAGACCTTAATAGTAATTAGGATGGCTATAAAATCTTCCAAACAAATGATTAAGTTGGAAATGCTATAATTAAAGTAATTATAACATAAGCCCTCCATTGGGGCAATTATTTTAAGAAATTTTAAATAGTTGCATGAGATGCAATTAATTTAAGAGATTTTCTTAAGAATAATTGTTAAGCATGAGATGTTGTAAATATGTAAATGGTTTGGTGGCCAATATTGGATGTACCTGAGGACATTAAAATTATTTGCATAATTACTGGCTCAATGGGATCAACTTAACTAATGCAAGATAAGTCAATATTGGATGTACCTGAGATTTTGAGCATTAGGGGCTAGTAAAAGGATTGAACCTCACATGAGATGTGATGGGCAAGGAGTTGCTCACTTATAGTTTATTGTAATTCCAATAATGGATGTACCTGAGGATGATCAATAGAATTATAAGAATTCAATCACCCACTAGAAATCCATCCAACTAGGATTTCCGTTTTCTACTTTGGATGTGTAGGATTCGCCAAGTTAGTGGGAGGACCAATTTGATTAAAAGACCATAATCATATTTGGTTAATTACATGATACATTTACTAATTAATCTGGTTATTTCTGCAATTAATTTTCTGATAATAATGAGCACAGAACAACCACCACCATCCAATATCCTTGCAAGCATACTTGATCGCAATAGGTTGACAAGACCTAATCTGTCTGATTGGCTAAGAAATTTGAAACTTATCTTGAACCTTGAACATATAGGATATGTTCTAGATTCAAATGTTCCTGGTCCCTTACCTCCAGAGGCCACTTAAGAGGAACATGAAACTTTGGACAAGTGGAAGGAGCATAATATGAGAGCTAAGTGTTACATGCTTGCTTCCATGAGTAATGAGTTACAGAAGCAACATGAGAACATGCAGAGTGCGAGTGAGATCCTCCTTCACCTACAAGAGTTGTATGGTGAGCACAGCAGGAATGCTAGGTATGAGATATCTAGACAGCTATTCCGTATGAGGATGTCTGAGGGACAGAATGTTGGAGATCATGTCTACAAGATGATTCGGCTGATTGAGCAGTTGGAACATCTTGACTTCCACATGGATTTCCAACTACTAACGGATTTGATCCTTCAGTCCCTTCCTGAGTCTTTTGGGAATTTTGTGACAAATTTCCATATGACTAAACAGGAATGCACCTTAGCTGAATTACTCAACATGCTGGTTATTGCCCAAAAGAATATGCCAGGCAATAAAGAAAAAGAGGTAGCTTTGGTTGCATCTTCTTCTGCTGGAAAGTCCAACAAGAAGAAAGGCAATAAGAAAAAGAAACCTCAGATTCCTGGTCCTTCCAAGAAAATAGCTAAACAGAAAAGGAAGACCAAAGCTGACAAAGGCAAAGGAAAGCGTTTCCACTGCCAACAGGAAAGTGTTTCCATTGCCAGTAAGAAAGTGTTTCCACTGGCCAGAGTATAGCAATCTAAATGAATGCAATGCCATGGTGAAAACCAACTCAGGTTCAAAATATATTTGGCACTTAAGGTTATGTCATGTTGCAGAAGATAGGATTGCAAAACTGGAGAAAATGGGGATTCTATCCTCATTGGGCTCTGAGCCTACTCCAACTTGTGAATCTTGCCTTCAAGGCAAAAATGACTAGATTACTCTTTGTTGGACAAGGGCTAAGAGCTGAAAATATTTTGGAACTAATACATAGTGATGTATGTGGTCCATTTAAAGAAATGGCTAGAGGGGGCTTTCATTATTTTATTACCTTTACTGATGATAAATCAAGGTTTGGGTATTTGTATTTGATGAAATACAAACATGAATCCTTTGAAAAGTTTAAGGAATTTAAATCTGAAGTAGAAAATCAAACAGGAAAAAGTATTAAAGCTCTTCGATCAGATCGTGGAGGTGAATATTTGAGTACTGAATTTGATGAATACTTGAGAGAGCATGGCATTGTTTCTCAGCTGACTCCTCCAGGAACGCCACAACTGAATGGTGTATCTGAAAGGAGAAATCGTACCCTATTGGATATGGTACGTAGTATGATGAGCTATACTGATATGCCAATCTCCTTTTGGGGATTTGCATTAGAATCAGCTTTGTATATTCTGAATAGGATTCCATCAAAATCAGTTTCTTCCACACCTTATGAGATATGGCATGGAAGAAAACCAAGTCTTAAGCATGTTAAGATTTGTGGTTGTCCGACTTATATCAAAAGTCGAACACCGATAAATTGGAGACCGGATCGTAAAGAGGTCGTTTTGTTGTATATACATATGATTTTTTTGGATATTTTTTTTATTTGCCTACTTCACAAAAGGTTGTAATAAGTAGAGATGCCACATTTCTTGAACAACAGTTTGTTCAAGAAGGAGGCAAAGGAAGGCAAATAGAGTTAGAATTGGAGAATTCTAACCAACCAACAGATTAGATGGATATAGATCCATCTAGTCAACCTATACCCATTGATGAAACATCTACAGCTGTTCCTCGTAGAACAACCGTGGTATCTCACCCACCGGTGAGATATGGTTTTCTTCATGAAGAAGAACAAGAGTTGTCTACTCATGAAGAAGTAGATCATGGAGATGATCCACTTACCTATGAAGAAGCTATATCGGATATAGACTCTTCAAAATGGATTGATGCTATGAAATCAGATTGATTCCATGTATAAGAATCAAGTTTGGGATCTTGTTGACCCACACGAAGGTATTGTACCTATAGGGAACAAATGGGTTTTCAAGAAGAAAATTGGTTACGATGGAAAGGTAGAGACCTATAAGGCAAGGCTAGTATCGAAAGGGTTTCGCCAAAGGCAATGAATAAACTATGAGGAGACTTTCTATCATGTTGCCATGCTTAAATCAATTAGGATTTTATTAGAAATAGCTGCATACTATGATTATGAGATTTGGCAGATAGATGTCAAAAGCGACTTTTCTCAATGGATACATTGAAGAAAACATTTTCATGGAACAACCTAGGGGATTTGAATCCCAAGATGGTTCCAAAGTATGCAAGCTAAAGCAATCCATTTATGGGTTGAAACAAGCTTCGAGGAGTTGGAACATCCGTTTTGATGAAGCCATTAAATCCTTTGGTTTTATCAAAAATGAGGATGAGCCATGTGTATATAAGAAGGTTAGTGACAGTGCTATCACTTTCCTTGTCTTATATGTGGATGACATCGTTGATAGGTAATGATACAGTATGTTGACGACTATAAAGGTATGGTTGTCAAATACATTCTCCATGAAAGACTTAGGGAGGCAACCTATATTCTTGGGATTCGCATCTATAGAGATAGATCGAAAAGAATAATTGGTTTATCCCAAAATCTATACTTGGAAAAGGTGTTAAAGAGGTTTAACATGCTTGATTCCAAGAGAGGATTGTTACCAGTGAGACATGGTATCCACCTTTCTAAAGAGATGTCTCCAAAGACACCTGAAGAAATAGATAAGATGGCCAGGATTCCATATGCTTCGGCTATTGGAAGTTTAATGTATGCAATGTTGTGTACTAGGCCTGATATCGCATATCTTATTAGTTTGACTAGCGGTATCAATCCAATCGAGTTTGGAACATCGATAGTATCAAGAATATTCTTAAGTACTTGAGAAGAACTAAGGATTTATTCTTGATTTATGGAGTGGAGACTTGCAATTGGATGGTTATCACGATTCGATTTCCAATCGGATATCGATGATAGAAAGTCTACCTCTAGATATGTGTTCATTTGTAATGGAGGTGCGATCGGTTGGAAGAGTTCCAAAGCGAGCACGATTGCAGATTCCACTCTTGAGGTGAGTATATTCTTTGCATCGGATCTTTGCAAAAGAAGTCATTTGGATAAAGAAGTTCGTGATGAACTTACAGTAGTTCCTTCCATTGAGTCGTGGTTCCATTACATCGTGACAACAATGGAGCGATCATCTGACTAAGGAACCAAGGTCTCACCGTAAATCCAAACACATAGAAAGGCGCTACCACATTATCGGAGATATAGTTGGGCAAGGCAATATAGCCATGCAGAAAATAGCATCGGTGAAAATCCAGTGATTCATTCACTAAGCCTTTGTCACAAGCTCGATTAGTGACATCTTGAGAAGATGGGTCTAAGGTATTGTAATGAATGGCTCTAGTGCTAGTGGGAGATTGTTAGTAGTATGCCCTAGAGCATATCATTTAGTATGTATCTTGTATATATTTTATTAATAAAAGGCATTTCCACTTTTCCGTTTACATAATATATTTATGTGTAATAGAAAAGGTCCATTGATATTTTGTTAGAAATATTATTCTTAAGTTGTTAAGAATATGAGTGACAATATTTCTAGCACAAAGTATCATAAATAGGTTCACAATCGAGGATACTTCATAATAAGGACATGACTTATCCAGAAAGATTGTATTCATGTTTGTTCCCAAGTTATTTATATGAGATATAAATAAGATGGAATGGTGAGTCTCATGCCATATAACAAACATGATAGGCACTTATAAATGATAAGTAGGTCGAACCGGTGACACTTATGACAAGCACATGGAGTTTACTCTTGTCAATGTTTTGTCATAAATCATATCGATGCATATAATCTTTAGACTGAGATAGCACAGTTATCTTATATATAGGTAGTTTGAGTTTGATCTTGCTTTCATACTTGTACTATGTATGGGTATATGGGCATGTGTTGGCTCTGCTAGTTATATATGGAGGTAGGTGTTGATCAAGATGGAATCTGTTCCTCTAAGTAAATAGAGTTAAAATCCTATGTTCATTTAATTGTTCTTGATGTTTCAAGTTCCTGGCCAGGACAGATAGATTTATTCAGAAAAGAGTTTCTGATGAGCAAAATCTTTTAATCAAGAACTGGAATTAAAGAGAACATAATATTCATAGCAAATGGAGTTTGACATAAACCATGACTCGGCTTGAGTTGGGATTTTGTAACAGAGAGATTCTAGTGCATGGTAACATATGATTATAGGTTCATTTAAGGTAAACCTTATTACTAATTGGGTGGCCATGGCATGCTATGCTAGGTGTTAACCATGGTCTATGAGGTTCATAAAATGATTTAGAGAAATCATTTATGGTAAGAAAGAGTTATGATGATATTAAGAGTTGATATCATGTCTCATTGCCAATTAGTGATGAGCCTAGTAAGTCACACACATACACAAGTTATCACCTATTTAAATATGATTTAATTAATTAATTCAAGAGTTTAATTGATTAATTAAATAGATTTGGTTTGCAATAAAATTGCAAAGTCTCTAGCATGACTTGAAACCAAATCTAGATTATTGGATGTGTAGTATAAATTAAATTTATATTTAAAGTGTTTAAATATGAATTTAATTGATGAGAAATTAATTAATAGAGATTAATTAATTAATTTATATTTGATATAAATTAATTAGAAGAAGAAAATAATTATTTTGGGTTAAGAACTCAAAATTAAGACACGAGGCATTTTGGTCATTTTGCAGTGTTACACGTGGCACAATGAGATGGTGACACATGGCATAACACATAAGCTTGCCAAATGTTTTTTTAATCATGTAAGATGATTAAAATCAAGATTAAATATAGGTTTGACACTTGGCACAATGTGATTGGGTCACTTAAACCTAGAGCTAATCAAAAGGTGACATGTGGCTAGGGTTTAATGTGTTAACCTAGCTATTTAAGTGTGGTTATGAAAAGAAAACATAACCAGCAGCCTCTCCTCTCATATGTCACGCCACTTTGAGCCTCTCCAGCTATTTCTCTTCATCTCTCATCAATTCAAAGAGATTAGCCATCAATCTCTTGAATTAAGAACACTAGAAATTGTTTCTAGTGTCCTGTTTACATCTCTAATCTCTTAAAAGGCAGAACTTGAATTTCTAATTAATAGAAAAGGCTTTAGAAGCTGTTCAAGGGCTGCCATAGGTGTTCTTGGTGTGGACAAGCTAGAGGGACAACATCTGGTGTCCTGAAGACGAATCTCAAAGCGCGAACACGCTGCGAGACATCAAGAGGTTAGTGTAATCATTCTTGATTTAATCTAGGGTTCTAAAATTAATCTGATTAATTTTAAAATCTTAAATGGCAAATACAGATCCAAAAACATATTAAAAGAGTTTTAATATGTTGTTTATCATTGAGATCAAATAGATAAAAATAAATCTTGCATGGTGCATGTGACCCTAGGTGAAAATTTTTGAATTCAATGGTATAATCTTGTGTTTTTCACGCTTCCGTTCCTTCAAGTCATACGTTTATTTCTCCTTTCTATATGATCGTAAGACTTTTAACAATCTAATACAATGTTTAATTTGTTTGGATAACACCAATCTCCTCTTACTATTATGCTGTCTAATATTTTGGTTCACGTTGCTCCTTGAATGACCCTTGAGGTCATGTTAGAATCATTCATCAATCATTGGTCCTCTGACCATTCTAGTCCATAGTCTTCCTCACATTTGTAATATTTCTTTGTTACACATGAATCAACTGTTCAATTCTCTACTTTCATAACTCTTTTTATCTGTCAATATTCTATAACTTACTTCCTTTTGTACTGAACTATAACCTTTCGATATTTTAACTTTTGAGTTTTAGATCCCTAAGTAGGATTTTCAAACTTATTTCTAACAATTAAATTCTGTCATGGCATAACTATACCAAAATAGATGCCGTTGGCAACTATTCTTATCTAGGTGTACTATCAGGTAGTACGTAGCTCTACACAATAATCTCAAGTCAGTACTGTAATCTGCAGCTTACAGTATAAACATCAAGAACATTGCATAGTTACTACGATACATCCCAATAGATCAAACTTTATTATCTTTTATTCTTTTTGAATTCACTGATATTCGAATCTTATTCTGATTACAATATCCATTAGCAATTTCTAACAGTAACCTCCTTGCCCTTATCAAGAGCAATTCCATTACTGCATCTTACTTTTACGTCCTCTTGCCTTACATTAAGTAGGCTCACTAATTAGCTTTATAATTTATGGTGTGTTAGCAAATACTTTTCGCCGATAAACTCTTCCAAAACTAATTTCACTTGTTATCACAATCCTTATCCTAAAGGACTAGTCACTAATGCATCAAAATTTATTTCCTTGACCTCCTGTACAATAATACAAGGAGATTTCCTCCCGTTAGTGCATATTTATAATGTAATGTACTGTATGTATCAAACATTTGAGCAGTTGTAGTTACCGACATAAAGATTTCAAATTCACAGTTCGAAATTCACTTTAAAACCCTTGCTCTGATACCACTAAAACATGTCACACCCTACCCCTCTGTAAGGCATAACATGATCCCGTAGTATACCTAATGAATTACCAACTCCGTCTACTGATAATCCATTAAATACACTACAAAGGATTTTAAAAACTTTTCTTACTTCTTTTACAGTGGTGAGCACTATTTACAGGTGTGAAAGACTTTGGTGAACTGAAGTGAAACAACTAACTCATTTGATTTATTTGGAATATCTGTAAAAATTTTGGCAATGTGCCATTTGTATTTTGGACAAAACAGTTCTTCAGAAAACCTGTAAAAAGCACTTCAATATATTTTCAAATCTCAACTCCAACATTTTTATCAACACAACACATTTCTCAAGTCAAATCCATAGTGATTTTCAAAGACTAAGATACAAAGATATAACACAATTTTTACAAGCCAAATAACTCATAATTATTTTACAACTTTACTGTACAACTTAAATTTACAACTGCTCAAAACCAAGAACAAAATATACATACAGTGAATATACATTACAATACAAAATGCCACATATGGTATACTCACTATACCCAAAATCTCTCGCTGGCGGTACTAGCAGCCTAGTCTGCTGCCCTGTCTATCTCTCTACCTGCGACAACAATAAAAAGCTATCGCTGAGACAATGTCTCAGTGGTGCACAACATTAACCAAATACAATTTTAAATCACAATTCATAAATCATATCATTAGTGGATACTTAAAACCATAGTTGATTTCAAGACAATGAATGTCATAAGGAATTTAAACTCCAATTCACAAATTATCAAAATTCATAATAACACAATTTAGTCAAATAGCTTAAGAATACCGTATTGCCAATTCATACACAATTTGATCAAATTACTGAATAACACAGTTTTTTCCAATCAATGACACAATTTGATCAAATAACTGAATAATATCGTTTTGCAAATCAATAACACAATTCGATCAAATAATTGAATAATATCGTTTTGCAAATCAATAACACCATTCGATCAAATAACTGGAGAATACAGTGTTGCCAATCAATATCACAATTTAAGTCATGACACAATTTTTCCATATATGCCGTGTTGTACACCACGACAAGACATACTCACCCCAATAATCGAAATCAATGAGGGAGGAAGCTAGCTATCTAATGAGTACTCATCTATACTCACCTCAGACTAGGAAGTCAAAGAGGGAGGAACATAATCATACTCACCCAGCATCGATAAGTCAAAGATGGATGAATAATCACACTCACCCCATTAATGGAGGAGGAACATATTATCAGTGTCATGCCAATTGTGAGTCAAAACAATTCCAAACATTTTATTCAAATGATCCGTAAGAATCCAATAAATTTCCAAAGTTATAATTTCATTCACAAAATGGCAACACAATTCGTAATTCACTTCAATTTCCACAAAAACCATTTACAGTGCTTTTCAATCAATAAGTATCCATCAAATACCATTCAAACAATTTTTCACAGTTTCAAACCATTCACAATGTTTTTCAATCAATAAGTGTCCACCAAACACATTTCCACAATTTAAAACAATGATATGCAAATAGTCAATATTTATTTCCATTGAAAATAATTCAAAAGAAACAGCTTGTTGTGCACAAACCTCGATGACGTCCCTCTGATCCGACTCGTGTTTCCTTCCCTTTTCCTGAGTCTTTGGTAATCGAAACACAATTTGAAGTGTTTCAAGATTTAATTTAAACTCTCTATCGATGGTGTTTGGTAAATAATGCATCAACTCAATTATTCACTTAATCACCTAATATACCGACCCTCGCTATGCTTTTAGGTAAATTAGGTTTTAGTGTCGTTAATATGTCACATTTGATAGGGTTTTAGGTTTGGTATGTGTTACCAAAGTCATTTCTTGCTTAGTGCATTTTAATGCAAATTCTTTGGATTCCGGACACTGGTTTGACCTAACCGACGATCTAGTTCCTCGATTTTCGGTCTCGGTCGAAACTACAAACTTGTAGATTTAGGTCTTATGGACCGCGGTGCAAAATTTCAGGTCAATCCGAGTTAAGTAGACCGAGTTATGGTCATTACACTCTTGCTGGTCAAATGGTACCATTTTAGGTCAATTTTAGGTCAAATTGGTCAATTCTGGTTCGGCCAGTTTTTGGACCCGAACTTGTGCAAGTTGTTTGACTTTCTTATGGTCATTTATGGGCTTTGGTGTCTTCATAAGACTTGTAGGTATGGGTCTTAACTATTCTTGGTTAAAATTTCAGGTCAATTGGACCTGGTTTGAGTGAGTTATGGCCTAAACACTCACTGCTGCCCAATTGGTCATTTTTCAGGTCCTAATTGCACCTAATCCGAATTGGTCATTTTTTTAGGTCACCTTGCAAGCAGAATTTTGGCATGGTTTCTCAATGAAAGTTGGCACATTTTGTGCCTAGTTTCACCTCAAATTGGTCTCATACCAATTGAGGTTACACATTTCAGGTTATGGGCTAAAATGTACACTGCCCTCAATATGCATTTCACACCCCACTTCAAACACACATATACCTTGCAATTTGGTTCACTTCCCTACCAATCTGTTTTGGTACATTAACCACAGTATAATCTACTTTACATTAACATTATTTTGGGCAGATTACCATTACCCTCAACACACCAAATATAATTCACATTTACAATATCTCAATACCATTACATACACACCTAAACACCACTAATTCTCACATACACTTTACACAATAATTTCATACACATATCCTTCATTCCTTAATGCCACAATTCTGCCAACACTCCCATGAATATACACATTTATTCAAGTGTCCCCAAGGCTGCCCAAATTTGTCCTTCAACATCAAAGTGCTGTCCAAGTTACCAATTCCCATCCAAGTGCATAAATCACCATATAAACATGAAATAATTCACTAGATTATTAATTTACCATGATCAACATTATTTCTCATCAATTATATGCATAATAAATCATCAAATGTGTGACCCCATGGCTGTCCAAAAATGGCTATCTCAATAACTATTTAAACTTCAAAATTTCCTTCACAAAACCAACACCCATAACATGCACACAAAACTTAACAAAGCTATCTTCAAAATTATGAACTTACCTTATGCTTGGAGTTTGTTAAACCTTGCTTAAACTTCTCAAATTTAGTATCAAACTCTTCCTTGTGATGAGTAGACAAAGTTTCATGAAGGAACCCAAGTGAATGGAGTTGAAATGGAGGGATGGATCAAGCTTGCATGAAAATGTCCATGGAGTTTCCTCTCCCTTCATTCACGGCAACTTTGGTACAATGGAGAAGATGAAGTTTCTGCCTTGGATAATGGATGTACACCTGCCCCACTATGTCTTTAGTTTATTCCTTTAGTGGCCCACTCACATTATTTAACCATATTATAAGTTTAATGTGTTATTTACACCATTTCCACTCCATTTTTGGCTATTTATTTTAGGTACCACTAAACAAATTTTTCATTTCATTTTCTAAGTGTAATATTATTTATTTTTAATGGAAATTTAGGTCAAAAGACAATTCGGGATGTCAAATGACCATAATGCACCTTTTCGGGTGGCATACCCAATTTTTCAGAATAACTCGTATTTTGTCCTGCTTTTTCGATTTCTCACTTTTCTTTGTACTAATTATTTAATTTTTCTTTGATCTTTCTAATGATATTTATTCTTCAATAAGGGTCTATTTAAGTCTTAAAATGTTTTCCGTGGTTCCCCGCAAATCGAGCTAGTCAACGGTCCACTCAGTGACTTCCCTGATGATCACCCATCGCTAGGTTTCCTACCACTTAGTCGGTTACATTTCTTTGCTATGATTTTTCCTTTGTTTTTCTTGTATTTTCTTTTTTTGTATTTCATTATTTATGTCTCCTCTCTCATAACAAGGTGTGGTTCTAGGCATCCTAGCTGTCCGGACAGCACTGGTCACCGGAACAGCAGAACGCACTACCGAACTTAGGGGTGTTACACATCATGCTCCTTTCGGTTCCTAGAATACACCAGAATATCATCTATAAAGACCACAACAAACCGATCCAAGTAGGGATGAAAGATGCATTTCATTAGGTCCATGAAAGCTGCTAGTGCATTCATCAGCCCAAATGGCATCACTAGAGACTCATAGTGTCCATACTGAGTCCTGAAAGCAGTTTTAGGAACATTTGTCTCCTTCACTCTCAACTGGTGATAGCCTGATCTGAGATCTATCTTGGAGAATACTCCAGCTCCCCTCAATTGATCAAATAGGTCATCTACCCGAGGTAAAGGATATTTGTTTTTCACGGTCACCTTATTCAGCTACTGGTAGTCTATACATAGCCGAAGGGTACCATCCTTCTTCTTCACAAATAGCACTGGTGCTCCCTGTTAGTAGTATGCCCTAGAGCATATCATTTAGTATGTATCTTGTACATATTTTTAATAATAAAAGGCATTTCCACTTTTCCGTTTACATAATATATTTATGTGTAATAGAAAAGGTCCATTGATATTTTGTTAGAAATATTATTCTTAAGTTGTTAAGAATATGAGTGACAATATTTCTAGCACAAAGTATCATAAATAGGTTCACAATCGAGGATACTTCATAATAAGGACATGACTTATCCAGAAAGATTGTATTCATGTTTGTTCCCAAGTTATTTATATGAGATATAAATAAGATGGAATGGTGAGTCTCATGCCATATAACAAACATGATAGGCACTTATAAATGATAAGTAGGCCGAACCAGTGACACTTATGACAAGCACATGGAGTTTACTCTTGTCAATGTTTTGTCATAAATCATATCAGTGCATATAATCTTTAACCTGAGATAGCACGCTTATCTTGTATATAGGTAGTTTGAGTTTGATATCGCTTTCATACTTGTACTATGTATGGGTATATGGGCATGTGTTGGCTCTGCTAGTTATATATGGAGGTAGGTGTTGATCAAGAAGGAATCTGCCTCTAAGTAAATAGAGATAAAATCCTATGTTCATTTAATTGTTCTTGATGTTTCAAGTTCCTGGCCAGACAGATAGATTTATTCGTAAAAGAGTTTCGATGAGAAAATCTTTTAATCAAGAACTGGAATTAAAAGAGAACATAATATTCATAGCAAATGGAGTTTGACATAAACCATGACTCCAACTTGAGTTGGGATTTTGTAACAGAGAGATTCTAGTGCATGGTAACATATGATTATAGGTTCATTTAAGGTAAATCTTATTACTAATTGGGTGACCATGGCATGCTATGCTAGGTGTTAACCATGGTCTATGAGGTTCATAAAATGATTTAGAGAAATCATTTATGGTGAGAAAGAGTTCTGATGATATTAAGAGTTGATATCATGTCTCATTGCCAATTAGTGATGAGCCTAGTAAGTCACACACATACACAAGTTATCACCTATTTAAATATGATTTAATTAATTAATTAAAGAGTTTAATTGATTAATTAAATAGGTTTGGTTTGCAATTAAATTGCAAAGTCCCTAGCATGACTTGAAACCAAATCTAGATTATTGGATGTGTAGTATAAATTAAATTTATATTTAAAGTGTTTAAATATTAATTTAATTGATGAGAAATTAATTAATAGAGATTAATTAATTAATTTATATTTGATATAAATTAATTAGAAGAAGAAAATAATTATTTTGGGTTAAGAACTCAAAATTAAGACACAGGGGCATTTTGGTCATTTCACAGTGTGACACGTGGCACCATGAGATGGTGACACATGGCATAACACATAAGCTTGCCAAATGTTTTTAATCATGTAAGATGATTAAAATCAAGATTAAATATAGGTTTGACACTTGGCACAATGTGATTGGGTCACTTAAACCTAGAGCTAATCAAAAGGTGACATGTGGCTAGGGTTTAATGTGTTAACCTAGCTATTTAAGTGTGGTTATGAAAAGAAAACATAACCAGCAGCCTCTCCTCTCATATGTCACGCCACTTTGAGCCTCTCCAGCTATTTCTCTTCATCTCTCATCAATTCAAAGAGATTAGCCATCAATCTCTTGAATTAAGAACGCTAGAAATTGTTTCTAGTGTTCTGTTTACATCTCTAATCTCTTAAAAGGCAGAACTTGAATTTCTAATTAATAGAAAAGGCTTTAGAAGCTGTTCAAGGGCTGCCATAGGTGTTCTTGGTGTGGACAAGCTAGAGGGACAACATCCGTGTCCTCAAGACGAATCTCAAAGGCGCACACGCTGCAAAGACATCAAGAGGTTAGTGTAATCGTTCTTGATTTAATCTAGGGTTCTAAAATTAATCTGATTAATTTTAAAATCTTAAATGGCAAATACAGATCCAAAAACATATTAAAAGAGTTTTAATATGTTGTTTATCATTGAAATCAAATAGATAAAAATAAATCTTGCATGGTGCATGTGACCCTAGGTGAAAATTTTTGAATTCAATGGTATAATCTTGTGTTTTTCACGCTTCCGTTCCTTCACTCCTCAGGGTGACACACTAGGGCATATGAAACCCTTATCTAGTAGCTCCTGTAACTGAACCTTCAACTCTCTCAGTTCAGTGGGTGCCATCCTATATGGAGCAATGGGAATCGGTGCAGTACTTGGCATAACCTCTATAGCAAACTCCACTTCTCAATCAGGTGGCAAACTCTGAAACTCTTCAGGAAGCACATTCAAAAATTTGCATTCTGTGGGGATCTCCTGTATGCTTGGGCTAGTCTTCTTAGTGTCAACCACATGTGCTAAGAAAGCCTCACAACCCTTTCTTATCATTCTTCTGGCTGTTGTGGCCAATAAACAACCAGTTCCTTCACCCACAACTGTAATCTCATCCCCTTCTGCTATTTGTAATGATGTATTCTTTAGCCGATAATCTACCATCGCCTAATGACATGATAACCAATCCATTCCCAATATCACATCAAACTCATGGAATGGTAGCTCAATCAAATCAGTTGGAAACTCATAACCCTGTAGTCTCAGAGGACAACCCTTGTAGACCTTTTTCACCATGACACTATGGCCTAAAGGGTTTGTGACTTGTATGTCCTCCTCTAACTCCTCTATCCTGCACCCTCTATCAATCAAGGGTGTGATACACACATATGAATGTGTGGAACCCAGATCAATCAATGCACATACTAACATATCATAAAGAGAAAATGTACCTCTAATGACATCAACTGGCTTTGGCTCATCTCGAGCTCTTATAGCATAGGCACGAGGTGCTACTCTAGTCTCCTGCCTCTGAACTGTCTTTATAGTTGGCCTCTATGATGTACTAGCTGTATCAAGCCTCGCAGGTCTTCTACCCCTCTGTGCTGTTGGGGTAGGTCTCTTTGTCTTGGGTGGAGCAGTGGGAACACTAGCATTCCTCTATGGACAATCCTTCAGGAAGTAATTCGTAGACCCACATCTGAAACATCCACCAGTCAACAATCTGCACTCTCCTCTGTGGGGTTAGCCACAATGTGTACAAGCAGGTAGTGGGGCTGATCCCCGTGTAGCTGAACTCGGAGAACTACCCACTGATGCACCAGATTGTCCTCCACCTTTCCTTGGAGCAAATCGGGACCTCTGCTTCTTACCTTGACCCTGAGTTTGAACCTGAGACACCTTGGGCCTCTTACTACCCGTATCTGCTGAACTAGACTGACCTAATCCAGAACCCCTCTTATGTTGCCTATCCTTTCTAGACTGCTCTTTATTTCTGACTCTCTTCACATCAAGGGTTGTTGCTATCAACTGGGAGAAGTCTGTGAAGTGATGAGATGTGACTATCAACCTGATATTGTCATTCAAGCCGTCCTCAAACCTTTTGCATTTATCAATTTCTGTGGGCATCAACTCCAATGCATATCCGCTAAGTCTCATGAATTCCCGCTCATATTCAGAGACTATAAGCTGCCTCTGTCTTAGTGCTAGGAATTCTCTCCTTCTGGCCTCCAAGTACACAGGGCTAATGTATTTCTTTCTGAATTCAGCTAGAAAGAACTCCCAGGTAATTTGTGCAGGCTGTACCACTCTCGATAATGTCACCCACCATCTATAAGCATCCTCCTGTAGCAGTGACAGAGCACACTCCAACTACTACTCTGGGGTACAGTGCAACTGCTGCAATACCCTCTCTATCCTCTCTAGCCAATAGTCTACTGTGGCTGGATCATCCTCCTTCTTACCCTTGACGTCAACTGCCCCATACTTTCGCAGTCTCTCTAGTGGGGATCTATGTACAGGTAGTGGCTGTGGGAGCGGTGGTGGCTATACAGGTGGTGGTGGTGGCTATGGCTGTGGCTGTGGTATAGCTCCGGTGACCTGACGGAGTAGCTGAGTTATTTGTTCTATGAAGGCCTACTGTGCTCTCCCTGCAGTACCACAGGATGACTCGGCTCTACTGCTTCACTCCCTACTCGGAGCAGGTGTGGGTGCTTGACTCTCTACCTCCTCCTCTATCAGTCCTGGAGGTCCGTGCTCTGAAGAATCAGATGCCATCGATTCTATAAAATAGACAAAGAACATATCTACATTAGTGTCACCTCAAATCTATTTAAAGGCCCATGCATGTGATGTACTCTTATCTATTTCTGACTATCTAGGTCTAGGACCGCCTAAACCTCTGCTCTGATACCACTAAATGTGATGCCCCTTACCCGTCTGCTGTATAACCGAGCAAAAAGTGTCACATTCAGTACCGGAGCACCCTATCTTGTCTTATCATATCCATTGTAAAATTTTTTAATATTATTTAACAGGTAATCCATGTGTAGAAATTTTTTTTTGTACAACTTGTTTCTGTGGAGACCCAGACAGAGCCTCCTCTGTTTTGTTAGCATCTGGCGAGTTCCACTAATTACCTGTTAACATGTTCATATTTATTTCACACATTATCATATCATATTCTATTATATCATATCATTTACAGTTATTTATGATATCTTTAAAAGGTATCCTCTATTTCATTCATATAGAAATTCATAGATAGAAATTTACAAGTCTTCATTACAATCTCAAAGTTTAATTACAATCCAAAATGAAATACATCATGTTTTTATATACAATGAACAAAAAGACAAAATCTAGACATACATGGCCCTACCAACAAAGTTACAACTATCGAGGTGACTAGTAGACACTGGCAAATCTGATCGGCCTCTGTATGAGCACTATTATTATTACTGCTACGGCTGCTCGGACAGGTCTCTAATACCTACAAGATGGAAAACCAACGCACAAAGCATAACGCTTAGTGGTGCATAATTTATAATAGCAATAAATGAACAATTGAAATAATAGTTCTATATGGCAATTCATAATTTCTAGGTATTTTACATTTTTATTGCATGTTGGAAACAATTAAAATTATTGGAATCTTTTCTGTTTACTTATTGTATATGCAGTCTTAATTTATCATTTTCAGTGCCCAAGAAATCTATAACAAATTATAAAAGTTGGATACACGGGAGTACACTAGTTAGACAGTCATATGTTTATCTAGTATACGTCAGTCATGTCAGGCATGAAGCCTGCAAATAGGCATTTAAGCCAGATACAATATTAGGCTCATTGGCCAACGGGCAGGCATAAAGCCTGTAGAACAATCATGCTAGACATATTTTATCTATGAATGATTATTCCTATGGGCAGTACTGCTATCTGTAGTCCCTAATTGGTATACCAATTGATACAAACTAAATAAATAAGTATAGGTATACTATGGGCAATTACACATTATTACACATTTATTTGAGATGTTCATATTGATACACTTGAATTGTACATATGTTTTTAAACACATTTGCATAATATTTCATAGCATTTAGGCAAGTATTTTCATGCATAATAGTTGATTTCATGAGTTTTTGTAATTTCTATTGTAAAGCCCTTAATTCTATTTTTTCTGCATCATTTCAGGTGTTTGGGTGAAGCCCCAAAAGCATAGGAATACAAAGGAAAGCTTGGAGGAGTCAAGAGATAGAGAACTGCTGCTGATACAAAGTACACGGGTCATGTAAACCAAGCCTCAAACCCATATAACTCTCTTCTAGAAGAAAGCCAAGAGAATCGATGAGAAGCACAAGTACACGGGTCGTGTAAGTAGACCTGTGTAAGTCTCTATCGGGCGCAAGCTTGAAAAACCTTATGGGAACAATAGTACATGGCCTATGTAACTAGGCCCATGTAGTTGGCACAGACCCGTGTAACCTTCTGTGCCAAAACAAGATTTCACAATTCTCCTCCAGTAAGTTACACGGCCCTATATTATGGGACCCGTGTAGTGACACACAGGCTGTGTGCTATGTTATAGCCAGTTTTATAACTCGAATTCCCCTCCTGTTTTCGGATAAAAACGAGACTCCTAAGGCCCTTTGGACTCAAAGTGACCTAACCCTAGAGCAACCAATATAAATAGAAAAGAAAACATCAAAAGAGAGAATGGTCGCAGGGAGTGCTGCTGAAGGCAGCTACTGTCGGGCTCCGCATCAGTACCAAAAGAAGTTTTCCAACTGAAGCTCCACAAGATCAAACCTGCAAACTCTCTTCGGTTCCTTTGTTTCATCTCCCTAGACAAATTTCTATTGCTTTATTTCTGTTACATGATTTTCTTTTTACTGTTTTTACCTTTTAGCATGATGTTTGCTGAACTCACCATGAGTGAGTAGTTTCCTTATTCTGGATTTGGGAAAGTAATGCTTGTAATTATTATTATGGATGAACATTAAGTGTTATTCACTGGATTTGAGATTCGTTTCTTGATTTAATTTCTTGTGATCCTAATGCATGCTATGTGATGGTATCCACTTAAACATGATTTGTAGATGTTGATTGAAGGACTATAAGGTGAAGATTAACATTAGAAAATCAAGATCTTGAACCTAAGAAATCTGACCTAGACATAGGCTAATACCTTTGTGGAACCTAAAAATTGGTCGAAGGTCTTAAAGGATTTTAATTAATTTGATCACCACGAAAGTAGGGTTTGAGTTAATTAAAATACACCCTAGATGCCTTGAGATAGGATTTAGGATAACTTAAGGCTAATTTCCATCAAGAAAAATGATCCTCAATTCAGTAAATAAACGAGATAACATCCCTAATAAGATTTAAGTGTGAAATCTTAACTCCAGAATTGTTCCAAAAATAGATTACTTCATTTTAAGTTTACTATTCTAGTGTTTAAAGTTAACAAACTTCACTCCCTAAATATTCGATAGCCTAGATAGTCAAAATTACTATGTAGGTTGGTACTTGCTAAACAAAAGGTCCTCGTGGGAACGATACTCTACTTATCACTTTATTACTTGTTAGCGATCCGTGAACTTGCGTGGTTGTAAAACCAGGCAAATAAGTTTTTGGCGCCATTGCCGGGGAATTCTTTGGCTTTAGTAATATCAAGCGATAAGGAATTTAGCTGATTTAGGCAATTATATTTATTGTTTAGTTTAATTTTACTGGTTATATTTTTCTTTTTTTCTCTCAGGTGCTCAATCTGGTATATAACCAGAATAAGGCCAGAAGAAGAAATTTTGGACTGTGATTTGGAGATAGACAGAACTCTGAAAGCCATCAGGAGAGAAAGGAAACATCAAGAGCACAGTCAAGGAGATCCTGAATTTCCAACCATGGGCGATAATAATGACAGACCAAGACTCTTGAGAGATTATGGAGCTCTATATGTCCAAGGATTTCAGCCTAGTGTCACTAGACCCACAGTGGAAGCCAACAACTTTGAATTAAAACCAGCATGGCTCCAAATGTTTCAATAAACCCAGTTTGTAGGTTCACCCACAGAAGACCCACACTATCACCTCCAATGCTTTCTTGCCCTATGTGATACATTCAAGATGAATGGAGTGTCTGATCAAGCAATAAGACTCAGAGCATTCCCATTCTCCTTTTGAGACAGAGCAAGGAAGTGGTTACTTTCTCAACCAGCTAGAACATTCACTACTTGGGAGAACCTCTCTCAAGCTTTTCTAGCAGGGTATTTTCCACCTGCAATGACTACAAAATTGAGGCTTGAGCTCAACGCCTTCAGACAAAAGGAAGGAGAATCACTCTATGATGCATGGGAAAGATACAAAGACCTGTAGAGGGAATGTCCACACCATAGTACAGAAGATTGGTTATTAGTGCAAAATTTCTAAATGGATTACTACCCTCTACAAGGAGCATAGTCGATTCAGCTGCAGAGGGTAATCTAACAGAGAAAATAGTGCCACAAGCACTTGAACTTCAAGAAAGGGTTCCATACCATAATTATGAGTGGTCAAATGAAAGAGGAAATGCAAGGAAAACTACAGGGGTACTAGAAGTAGACGCCCTAAGCATGATAAATGCTCAATTTGATAAGCTCATAAGGAAACTCGAAAGAATGCAAGCCAACACAGTTGGTACAAACAGTCAACCTGAAGACAGCTATGGAAGAGGATACATGAGTTTAGAATACAACAATTTCAATGAACCCTCCTCAGAACAGATGAACTATGTGAATAATGGAGGAAACTTCAACCAGAGGCAGCCCAACAATCCATATTCAAATACTTACAACTTTGGATGGAGGAACCACCCAAATTTCTCATGGTCCAATCAGCAGAACCAGCCAATAAACAAGCAACAAGGGTACAAACCACTAGCACTCCCTGGATTTAAGAACAGAGGACAAAACTTTGCATAGTCATCACTACTTCTCCAACCTCAATAACCTAAATAAAAAATGACTATGGAAACCATAATGGAAGGGTTCCTAGCAGCTCAATAACAACAAACTGAATTGATTAAACAGCTGATTTCCAGAGTGGACCAACTTGCTACTCACAACAAGATGCTAGAGAATCAGATCGCTCAGCAAGCATGCTCTTCAAGTAAGGCTATTGGCAAACTGCCTAGCCAACCAGAAATGAACCCAAGAGAGCATTGTAAGGCAGTTACACTGAGGAGTGGGAGAACTCTAGTACAACCAGAGGTAGAACTGACAGAGGAAACCATAGAAAAATCTAAAGACTAAGCAGAGAAAAAGGAGGAAAAAGCTAAGAAAGATCAGGAAGAGGAAGCAAGGAAGACAAAGAAATTGTTAGAACCATACCAGCCTCCCCTACCTTTTCCTCAGAGATTTCAGAAAGCCAAATTGGACAAGCAGTTTGAAAAGTTTTTGGAAGTTTTACAGAAGCTTTACATCAACATCCCCTTTACTGAAGCACTTTCTCAGATGCCATCCTATGCCAAATTTCTTAAGGAAATTCTGTCAAAGAAGAGAAAGCTAGAAGACTATGGAATAGTAGCTCTAACAAAGGAATGCAGTGCCATACTGTAAAATAAACTGCCTCCAAAATTGAAAGATCCAGGAAGCTTCTCCATACCTTGCCTCATTGGTGACAAGAAAATAGATAGGGCCCTCTGCTATCTGGGAGCAAGCGACAGTTTAATGCCTCTATCGATATGCAAAAAGCTGGAGATCAGGGAACTAAAACCAATAACAATCTCATTGCAATTGGCTGATAGATCTGTTAAATATCTTGTAGGAATACTGGAGAACATTCCTATTAAAGTGGGCAAATTATGAAGGAGCAGAAGCATGAAAAACATAAGTTTAGATCATTGAATTCAAAAATTTTTCATCTAGAGTCACATGTATCATGCAAGATTCATTTTTATCTATTTGATTTCAATGATAAACAGCATATTAAAACTCTTTTAATATGTTTTTGGATCTACGTTTTTCATTTAAGATTTTAGAGTTAACAGATTAATTCATTAAAACCCTAGATTAGATCAAGAACAAGTGCACTAACATTTTTGATGCACTGCAGTGTGTTTAGCACCTTTGGAATGCGCTTAGGACATCAGATGTTGTTCCTCTAGCTTGTCCACCCCAAGATCACCAATGGTAGCCCCTTGAATAGCTTCTCAAGCCTTTCCAATTAATTAGAAATTCAGGTTTTTCCTTTTGAGAGATTACAGATGTATATAGGACACTAGAAATGATTTCTAGTATTTTTAATTCAAGAGAATGTTTGCAATTCTCTTTGAATTGGTGAGAGATGAAGAAGAAGAGAGGAAGAGGCTCCTTTGGGTGGCGGCACCAAAGAGAGAATAAGCAAATTATCTTTTTTTATTTCTTTTCATCCTTTCCTTATATAGTTAGGTCACCACTTAAAACCCTTGCCACATGTCACCTTCTGATTAGCTCTTAGTTTAATTGACCCAATCACATTGTGCCAAGTGTCAAACTTAGATTTAATCTTGTCTTTGATCATCTTACATGATTAAAAAATAAATGGCAAGCTTATGTGTAGTGCCATATGTCACCATCTCATGGTGCCACATGTCACCCTGTGAAATGATCAAAATACTCTTGTGTCTTAATTTTGAGTTCTCAACCCAAAATAATTATTTCTCTTCTTCTAATCAATTTATATCAAATATAAATTAATTAATTAATCTCTATTAATTAATTTCTCATAATTAAATTCATATTTAAATACTTTAAATATAAATTTAACTTATACCATACATCCAATAACCTAGATTTGGTTTCAAGCTATGCTAGAGACTTTACAATCTAATTGCAAACCAAACCTATTTAATTAATCAATTAAACTCTTTAATTAATTAATTAAATCACATTTAACTTCGTGATTACTTGTGTATGTGTGTGACTTTCTAGGCTCATCACTAATTGGTAATTGAGATATGATATCAACTCTTAATATCATCAGAACTCTTTCTTACCATAAATGATTTCTCTAAATCATTTTAGGTAGCTCATAGAATATGGTTAACACCTAGCATAACATGCCATAGCCACCCTGTCACACCCTACTCCTCGTAAGATGTAACATGCTACCGCAGTACACCTAATGAATTACAGTACTTTGCCTGCCGATAACCCATTAAATATACTATAAGGGATTTTAAAACAATTTTCATTCATTTTTAAATTAGTGGGTAAAATTTTTCCAGATATTAAAAATGTTTATTTAAAGTCCAAACATAAATCAAATTTTTAGATATTTAAAATCTTCACAAGTTTTACAAAAATTTCGGCAGATCTGTATTTTGAGAAAATAGTTCTTCAAAACCTGAAAATAAAGACACTCCCAATATATTTCTCAATCACAACTCCATTAATCAGTTTCATTTCACAAATCAACATAAGCAACTTAGTACACAGTTTAAATTAAATCAAACGTTGAAACATCTCATTAAGGTAACAAAATTAATATTTACATTTATGGCAGCATTAAAAATTTAGTAGTGCAAAATTTTATAAGTACATAAAATCTCAAGATAACCTTACAATAATTTGTATTTGATTACAATCCAAAAGTATATTACAAAAGAGTGGGTACAACTGCTCAAAGGAAATTTCATACATATAATTACAGAATTACATCAAAATCTAATGTACAAGGGTACACCTATGATATACCCGAAGATAGTTTCACAGTATCTTTTAGTAATCTCACTCAGTTGCTTTATATTTTCTTTCACCTGCGACAGCATACAAAGCTATCGCTGAGTGGTGAACTCAGTGGTGCACAAACTAATAATTTAAAACTTAATACAAGTTATGCTTGACAATTCATAACAAATAAAATTTTAAATTTCTAAAATTTTCAAAATTCATGACATTCAGAAATTAATATTTTTATTCATGCAAATTATTCATTTGAATAACATTTTAATCAAATCGTAACTATTTATCTATATTTCGTTTAAATCCTGAAACAATACAAAAAAGAAATTTGAAATCACTGACAAATTATTTATTTCAACCATAATTTATCAAACTATGCATAATTTAAAGGGCGTTGCCAACAATTCACACAGTTAAACTCATGACCCAAAATTTATAATAGATGTCGTGTTGTACACCACGACATTTCAAACCCTCCCAATAACCGAGGCTAAAAGGGAGGAACAAAGACTAGCTAGTATATATGAGTACTCATCCAAACTCTTCCCCAACTAGCAAGCCAGAGAGGAAGGAACTCACCCCATCTAGTGGAGGAGATATCTAACTAGACAAGCTAATGAGAATTCAAAATATATTGCCATGTCAACTGTGGTTTCAAATCATATTCAAAACAATTTTTATTTATAAAAGTGTTTACAAATCATTAACATATTTAATCATTATAAATTCATGCTCAAGGTTGGCAACACATCAAACTTAAAATTTACAATCCTCAAATCCATGCAATAAATCCTTAAATGCATAAGAAAATTTACATTTAATTTATACAATTCCATTCAACAAGTTAAAATTCTCAACACAATAAAAATCATAAAATCATAAAATAAATTTATTCAAATCAATTTGAAAGTAAAAAATAACAAAAGAGTTAGTTGTGCACAAACCTCTTATCTAGACTTGTCCTGGTTCAATTCCTCCTCCTTCCTTGGAGGGCTCCTTTCCCACTAAAACACATAACTAGAGTGTTTCAATATCTATTCAATTCATTTCTAATAAATAAATTCAATAACTAAATTTTGTACACTTAATTTATCCCATAAAATTGAGTCCTTTGTACTTAGTATAATTGTGGCTACTATTCATTTGACCATTTGGTCAAAATATTGACTTTTTCATACTAATTAGATATGCTAATTCTAATTGCCCCCACATACCACATTTTGAGTCATATTTTTGTTGGCATTGATTGCCAAATTCAATTCAAAGCCTATTAGGGTTAAATCTCAAAATTTCAGTTTTAGGTTACTTGTTTGTACTGTTCCATTAGTCTGTCTATAGTGGGAATTTGGCTAAATGTCCTTCATCAAAGTTGTTCCTTATTGTCTTATCTTTAATTTTCTTTTTGAATCACTCCATTTGAAGTTTTGTAGCCCAAGATATGACCATTTTCCTAAGGCTGGCCGGATTAGTTCAAACCCAGAATTTTGGGAACTTTCTTGGTTCTGGCAGTTTTAGTGTGTTGACTGCAGGTGGATTTTCAAATAAGTTATGGTCAAAATTTGGGTTTATTTTCTTTATGAAAGTTGTAGTTCTATGTCTCAGCTTTCTACTGGTAAAAATTTAGGTCATTTGGACCTTCCTAGTCCAAGTTATGGTCATTTACGTAACTACTATTTATTTGGTCATTTTTGTACTGGTCAATGTGTCCTAATCCGGATTTGGCCTAATTGTTCACTAAGTTATGGTCATTTTCTGGGCATGATTCCTAAATGAAAAATGTGTCATTTTGTGTCTAGTTTCATTCCCAATTAGCCTCACACCAATTGGGTTGGTAAATTTTCATTTTTGGTCCCTAAAAGGGACCTAGGTCAAGCTGCCAGAATATGAATCCTAACTAATCCGAATTGCACTTTAGTTCTATCAATTTAAAAACACCACAAATGATTCCAAATGACCATTTTAAACCCAAATTAGGTTCCAATATATCAATTACAAATTTTCTCTAAATTTTTCCCCAAACCCTAAATGC
Organism: Hevea brasiliensis; assembly: GCF_030052815.1. NCBI lineage: Eukaryota > Viridiplantae > Streptophyta > Magnoliopsida > Malpighiales > Euphorbiaceae > Hevea > Hevea brasiliensis. The sequence continues at coordinate 14,797,442 of NC_079510.1, forward strand.
CAAAAACCCTAATTTACATAATTTCTTTAACTAATGCAATTAAAGTTCACAATCAACCTTTATACACCTAATTTAACTTAACTACCACTTCAATTCTATCAAATTCATGAAATATCAATACCCCTTAATGCTAGCAGAATTTCTCTTTAGTCCCCCATTATAGTTTTCTTTTGATTTTTAAGTTAATTTCTAGTTTAATTGAGCTAAACACATAAATAATAAACTAAAATTTTCAACTTAAATTACTAACCTTAACTTGGATGTCCAATTCTTCAATTTTCTTCTTTTTTCCTTTTCTTTGTTTCTTCAATCTTCTTTTCTAATTGAGATAGCAAGTTTTTATGGAAAATTTTGAGGGAATTTAGGGTTATGTGTATGGAAAATCAAGCTTGAATCAAGCTTTAATGGTGATCTTTCATGGAGATTTGAGAGAAAATTAAGAAAGAGAGAGAGAGCTATAGCTAAGGGTGGAAGACCACTATTTTTCTTTTAATTTTTTTTTTGTGTATTTATCTATTAAAATTAACTTGGTCAAAAATCTAATTAATTAGAATTTATTTACCCCATCATGCTTATGTCACTTTGGGTGATGTCATTATTCTTTTTTTTTTCCTTTTTTTTTTGTTTTTATGTAATTATTTGGCTATTTGACTTGGGCAAAAAGGTTGGAAAATTAAAATTAATTTTGACATCATATATGATGTCATCATTATGATGTAATAAGTTCCATTTTTATTCTTTTTCTTTTTCTTTAATTTTTCAATTGTTCTTTAATTTAATTTTTGATTCCGAAATTTTTTTGTTTCTTCAATTTTATTGGACAATTAGGTCAGGATTCACTTCTAGGGGTGAATTGACCAAATTGCCCCTCGCCAGTCTGATTCGATTTGCAAGTTATTCGATATTTCTTCTGAATTCCTGACCTAATTATTTGACTTGCTTAAAAATTCTTTTCTGTGATTTCTCTTTTCCACTGTGTTCGCAATAGTCCTAAGGACCGCAGCGTTACATTTTATGGTTCGAAATTTGAGTTTAGACTAACCTCGCAGTCACTTCGTTAGAAGGTTACCTATCGCTATGACTCTCGGCTTATTTAACCTTTTATGTTCTGTTTTTCTTATTTTTACTTTTCTATTTGGTAATCACTATTTATTTTCGATCAGTGCTTTTCTAGGTGTCTTAAATATGGTTCTAATCCTCTTAATTGTCCGGACCAATGCCGGTCACCGAAACAGTAACATATACCAGGCTATGCATATAGGGGTGTTACACACCCAATCAGTAATAAGGTTTACCTTAAATGAACCTATAATCATATGTTACCATGCACTAGAATCTCTCTGTTACAAAATCCCAATTCGAGCTGGAGTCATGGTTTATGTCAAACCCCATTTGCTATAAATATTATGTTCTCTTTTAATTCTAGTTCTTGATTAAAAAGATTTTCTCATCAGAAACCCTTTTATGATTAAATCTATCTGTCCTGGCCAGGAACTTGAAACATCAAGAACATTTAAATGAACATAGGATTTTGTCCCTATTTACTTAGGGTAACAGATTCCATCTTGATCAATAACTACCTCTATATATAACTAGTAGGAGCCAACACATGCCCATATACCCATAAACAGTACATGTATGAAAGCAGTATCAAACTCAAACCACCTATATACAAGATAACTGTGCTATCTCAGGTCTAAAGATTATATGCACTGATATGATTTATGACAATACATTGACAAGAGCAAACTCCATGTGCTTGTCATAAATGTTATTAGTTCGACCTACTTATCATGTATAAGTGCCTATCATGTTTGTTATATGGCATGAGACTCAACATTCCATCTTATTCACATTTCATATAAATAACTTGGGAACAAACATGATTACAATCTTTCTGGATAAGTCATGTCCTTATTGTGAAGTATCCTTGATTGTGAACCAAGTTATGATACTTTGTGCTAGAAATACTGTCACTCATATTCTTAACAACTTAAGAATAGAATTTCTAATAAAATATCAATGAACCTTTTCTATTACACATAAATACATTATGTAAATGGAAAAGTGAAATTGCCTTTTATTAATAAAATGTGTACAAGATACATTCTAAATGATATGCTCTAGGGCATACTACTAACAATCTCCCACTAACACTAGAGCCATTCATTACAATATCTTAGACCCATTTTCTCAAGATGTTGGTCTAACTGAGTTTGTGACACAGGCTTAGTGAATGGATCAGCTGGATGTTCAGCTGATGTTATTTTCTGTATGGCTACATCGCCTCTCCCAACTATCTCTCTGATAATGTGGTAGTGCCTTTCTATGTGTTTGGATTTCTGGTGAGATCGGGGTTCCTTAGCCTGTATGACTGCTCCATTGTTGTCACAGTGAAGTGGAACTGCTGACTCAATGGAAGGAACTACTGCAAGTTCTGTCAAGAACTTCTTTATCCAAATAGCTTCCTTTACAGCATTTGATGCAGCAATATACTCAGCCTCGGTAGTGGAATCTGCAGTCGTGCTCTGTTTGGAACTCTTCCAACTGACTGCACCTCCATTACAAATGAACACATACCCAGAGGTAGACTTTCTATCATCGATATCTAATTGAAATCAGAATCAGTATAACCATCCAATTGCAAGTCACCACCTTCATATATCAAGAATAAATCCTTAGTTCTTCTCAAGTACTTAAGGATATTCTTGATAGCTATCCAGTGTTCCAAACCTGGATTGGATTGGATTGATACCTGCTAGTCAAACTAACAGCATATGCGATATCCGGCCTAGTAGACAACATTGCATACATCAAATTTCTAATAGCCGAAGCATATGGAATCCTAGCCATTTTATCTCTTTCTTCAGGTGTCTTTGGAGACATCTCTTTAGAAATGTGGATACCATGTCTCATTGGTAACAATCCTCTTAGAATCAAGCATGTTAAACCTCTTTAACACCTTTTCTAAGTATAGACTTTTGGATAAACCAATTATTTTTTTCGCTCTATCTTTATAGATGCGAATCCCAAGAATATAGGTTGCCTCCCCTAAGTCTTTCATGGAGAATGTATTTGATAACCATACCTTTACAGTTGTCAACATACCTGTGTCATTACCCATCAACAGAATGTCATCCACATATAAGACAAGGAAAGTGATAGCACTATCACTAACCTTCTTATATACACATGGCTCATCCTCATTTTTTATAAAATCAAATGACTTAATGGCTTTATCAAAACGGATGTTCCAACTCCTCGAAGCTTGTTTCAACCCATAAATAGATTGCTTTAGCTTGCATACTTTGGAACCATCTTGGGATTCAAAACCCCTAGGTTGTTCCATGAAAATGTTTTCTTCAATGTATCCATTGAGAAAAGCTGTTTTGACATCCATCTGCCAAATCTCATAATCATAGTATACAGCTATTGCTAATAGAATTCTAATTGATTTAAGTATGGCAACTGGCGAGAAAGTCTCCTCATAGTTGATTTCTTGCCTTTGGCGAAACCCTTTCTTTACTAGCCTTACTTTATAGGTCTCTACCTTTCTATCAGAACCAATTTTCTTCTTGAAAACCCATTTGTTCCCTATAGGTATAATACCTTCAGGTATGTTAACAAGATCCCAAACTTGATTCTTATACATGGAATCAATCTCGGATTTCATAGCATCAATCCATTTTGAAGAGTCTATATCTAATATAGCTTCTTCATAAGTAAGTGGATCATCTCCATGATCTACTTCTTCATGAGTAGACAACTCTTGTTCTTCTTCATGAAGGAAACCATATCTCACTGGTGGGTGAGATACCTTGGATGATCTATGAGGAATAACTATAGATGTTTCATCAATAGGTGTAGGTTGACTAGATGGATCTATATCCATCTGATCTATTGGTTGGTCAGAATTCTCCAATTCTAACTCTATTGAACTTCATTTGCCTCCTTTTTGAACAAACTATTGTTCAAGAAATGTGATATCTCTACTTACCACAACCTTTTGTGATGTAGGCAAATAAAAATAATATCCAAAACTATCTTTTGGATATCCAACAAATCAACCCTTTTCTGATCTAGTTTCCAGTTTATCAGTGTTCAGCTTTTTGATATAAGCTAGACAACCCCAAATCTTAACATGCTTAAGACTTGGTTTTCTTCCATGCCATATCTCATAAGGTGTGGAAGATACTGATTTTGATGGAATCCTATTCAAAATATGCAAAGCTGATTCTAATGCAAATCCCCAAAAGGAGATTGGCATATCAGTATAGCTCATCATACTACGTACCATATCCAATAGGGTACGTTTTCTCCTTTCAGATATACCATTTAGCTGTGGTGTTCCTGGAGGAGTCAGCTGGGAAACAATGCCGTGCTCTCTCAAGTATTCATCAAATTCAGTACTTAAGTATTCACATCTACGATCTGATCGAAGAGCTTTAATACTTTTTCTTGTTTGATTTCCTACTTCAGATTTAAATTCTTTGAACTTTTCAAAGGATTCATGTTTGTATTTCATCAAATACAAATACCCAAACCTTGATTTATCATCAGTAAAGGTAATAAAATAATGAAAACTACCTCTAGCCATTTCTTTAAATGGACCACATACATCACTATGTATTAGCTCCAAAATATTTTCAGCTCTTAGCCCTTGTCCAACAAATGGTGATATGTTCATTATGCCCTGAAGGCAGGATTCATAGGTTGGAGTAGGTTCAGAACCCAATGAGGATAGAATATCCATTTTCTCCAGTTTTGCAATCCTATCTTTTGCAACATTACTTAACCTTAAGTGCCAAATATATTTTGAACTTGAGTTAATTTTCACCATGGCATTGCATTCATTTAGATCTCTTGCATTCAATTTGTGTTTATCATTATTATCCAAATAATAAAGACCATCATTCATATAACCCAAACCAACATATTTATTTCCAAAATAAATATTGCAAACATCATCTGTGAACTGAAATTCATAGCCATTTCTAGTTAAACTAGATATAGAAATGATGTTCTTAAAAGTATCAGATACATATAAAATATTATCCAAACATAAAACATATCCAGACATGTAAAAATATTTAGATCCTATGGCTAAAGCTTCAACAGTTGAGCCATCGCCAATCCAGAGTCTAGTATCTCGAGAACGCAAGCTGCTACTATTTGCTAGTTCCTGCATATCATAAGAAATGTGAGAACTGGCACCAGTATCTAAAACCCAAGCTGTAGATGAACTATGAGTATCATCAGAATCTAAATAACAAGATATGGACATACCTTCTGAAGGTGTATCCTTCTTGTCCTTCAGAGAAGCAAGATACCCTGGGCAGTTCCTTTTCAGGGCCCATCCTGCTGGCACTAGAAACACTTTCCTTTGCCTCCATCAGCTTTAGTCTTCCCTTTCTGTTTAGCTACTTTCTTGGAAGGACCAGGAATCTGAGGTTTCTTTTTCTTATTGCCCTTCTTCTTGTTGGACTTTCCAGCAAAAGAAGATGCAATCAAAGCTACCTCTTTTCCTTTATTGCTTGGCATATTCTTTTGGGCAATAACCAGCATGTTGAGTAAACCAGCCAAGGTGCATTCCTGTTTAGTCATATGGAAATTTGTCACAAAATTCCCAAATGACTCAAGAAGGGACTGAAGGATCAAATCCGTCTGTAGTTGGAAATCCATATTAAAGTCAAGATGTTCCAGCTACTCAATCAGCCGAATCATCTTGTGGATATGATCCCCAACATTCTGTCCCTCATACATCCTCATGTGGAATAGCTGTCTAGATATCTCATACCTAGCATTCCTGCTGTGCTCACCATATAACTCTTGTAGGTGAAGGAGGATTTCACTCGCACTCTGCATGTTCTCATGCTATTTCTGTAACTCATTACTCATAGAAGCAAATATGTAACACTTAGCTCTCATATCATGCTCCTTCCACTTGTCCAACGTTTCATGTTCCTCTTATATGGCCTCTAGAGGTAAGGGACCAGTAACATTTGAGTTTAGAACATATCCCATACGTTCAAGGCTCAGGACAAGTTTCAAATTTCTTAGCTAATCAGAGAGATTAGGTCCTGTCAACCTATTGCGATCAAGTATGCTTGCAAGGATATTGGATGGTGGTGGTTGTTCTATGCTCATCATTATTAGAAAATTAACTGTAGAAAATAACCAGATTAATTAGTAAATGTATCATGTATTTAACCAAAATGATTATGGTCTTTTAATCAAATTGGTCGTCCCACTAACTTAGAAAATCCTACACTTCCAAATTAGAAAACGGAAATCCTAGTTGGATAGATTTCTAGTGGGTCATTGAAAACTTATAATCCTATTGATCATCCTCAGGCACATCGATAATTGGAATTACAATAAACTATAAGTGAGCAACTCCTTACCCATCACATCTCATGTGAGGTTCAAGCCTTTACCTAGCCCCTAATGCTCAAAATCTCAGGCATATCCATTATTGACTTATCTTGCATTAGTTAAGTTGATCCCATATAAATATGCAAACAATTTTAATGTCCTCAGGCACATCCATTATTGGCCACCAAACCATTTACATATTTACAACATGTTATGCTTAACAATTATTCTTAAGAAAATCTCTTAAATTAATTGCATCATATGCAACTATTTAAAATTTCTTAAAATAATTACCCCAATGGAGGGCCCATGTTATAATTACTTTAATTACAACATTTCCAACTTAATTATTTGTTTGGAAGATTTAGTGGTCGTCCTAATTACTATTAAGGTCTCACTTTGCACATTATCCAATTAGCATGCATATATCATATACTTGCATACATTCTCATACATCTCATGCATTCATGGATAATAAATAAATATGGTATGATCATGGACTTTTCTAAGGGATTCAATTATGAGCCACCAAGAATTGAATCAAGGCATTCCTAGGTGCATTTCATTCATTCATATTACAAGAGTTGCTGAAGGAGTACATAATCAACATTTAATCTCGAATTCCTCCCACTGGTCCCACCATTGCTCTTGACCTCCTTGATCTTCTTGCAATCCAATTACATAGTAATCCTTGGCATACCAAGGTGAATTTACAAGAACTAAATAAATGAAATTACAACCGAAAATATTACAACATTTATAATACATGCCTAAAATATATTAAAATAAATTAATTAATTTACAACCTAAAGAAATATAAGAGAAATAAATCCAATCACATTGGTCTTTTATAGTTCATGATCATCCATCATGCATATCACTATTTAACAATTAAATAAAACATACATACTTAAATTAAATTGAATATCTCATTTCAACTTAAAAATCCAGATTTGAATATGGTTAAAAAAAATTTAAAAATTCATATTTGAATCACATTCAAACAAATTGAAAAATTCATATTTGAATCATATTCAAACAAATTTAAAAATTTAGATTTGAATCCCATTCAAACAAATTTAATTGTGTGATTATATATCTAATTAAACAATTTAATTAGACATCAAATGGACATTAGATCATAAAACAATTGCATATTTAAAATCCAACAAACCTTGCGCACCACAATGGTGCCAAAAACCATGTGCACCATGGTGTTCTTCCTCATACCGCCACCTTTGCTTTTGCAACCAGCAATGAATAATCATCTCATGATCAAATCACATAATTAAATCATATATTAAACAATCTAAATGGCAAATATAGCGGCTCTGATACCAATTGAAGGAGCAGAAGCATGAAAAACATAAGTTTAGATCATTCAATTCAAAAATTTTTCATCTAGGGTCACATGCATCATGCAAGATTCATTTTTATCTATTTGATTTCAATGATAAATAGCATACTAAAACTCTTTTAATATGTTTTTGGATCTACATTTGTCATTTAAGATTTTAGAGTTAACAAATTAATTCATTAGAACCCTAGATTAGATCAAGAACAAGTGCACTAACCTTTTTTATGCACTGCAGTGTGTTTGGCAACTTTAGGATGTGCCTAGGACACTAGATGTTGTCCCTCTAGCTTGTCCACACCAAGATCACCAATGGCAGCCCCTTGAACAGCTTCTCAAGCCTTTCCAATCAATTAGAAATTCAGGTTTTGCCTTTTGAGATATTACAGATGTAAACAGGACACTAGAAACGATTTTTAGTATTTTTAATTCAAGAGAATGTTGGCAATTCTCTTTGAATTGGTGAGAGATGAAGAAGAAGAGAGGAAGAGGCTCCTTTGGGTGGCGGCACCAAAGAGAGAATGAGCAGATTATCTTTTTTTAAATTAGATAACAATTTAATTAGACATCAAATGGATATTAGATCATACAACAATTGCATATTTAAAATCCAACAAACCTTGCGCACCACAATGGTGCCAAAAACCATGCGTACCATGGTGTTCTTCCTCATGCCGCCACCTTTGCTTTTGCAACCAGCAATGAATAATCATCTCATGATCAAATCACATAATTAAATCATATATTAAACAATCTAAATGGAAAATATAGTGGCTCTGATACCAATTGAAGGAGCGGAAGCATGAAAAACATAAGTTTAGATCATTGAATTCAAAAATTTTTCATCTAAGGTCACATGCATCATGCAAGATTCATTTTTATCTATTTGATTTCAATGATAAATAACATACTAAAACTCTTTTAATGTGTTATTGGATCTACATTTGTCATTTAAGATTTTAGAGTTAACAGATTAATTCATTAGAACCCTAGATTAGATCAAGAATAAGTGCACTAACCTTTTTTATGCACTGCAGTGTGTTTGGCAACTTTAGGATGTGCCTAGGACACCAGATGTTGTCCCTCTAGCTTGTCCACACCAAGATCACTAATGGCAGCCCCTTGAACAGCTTCTCAAGCCTTTCCAATCAATTAGAAATTCAGGTTTTGCCTTTTGAGATATTACAGATGTATACAGGACACTAGAAACAATTTCTAGTATTTTTAATTCAAGAGAATGTTGGCAATTCTTTTTGAATTGGTGAGAGATGAAGAAGAAGAGAGGAAGAGGCTCCTTTGGGTGGCGGCACCAAAGAGAGAATGAGCAGATTATCTTTTTTTTTTTTTCTTTTCATCCTTTCCCTTATATAGCTAGGTCACCACTTAAAACCCTTGCCACATGTCACCTTCTGATTGGCTCTTAGTTTAATTGACCCAATCACATTGTGCCAAGTGTCAAACTTAGATTTAATCTTGTCTTTGATCATCTTACATGATTAAAAAACAAATGGCAAGTTTATGTGTAGTGCCATGTGTCACCATCTCATGGTGTCACATGTCACCCTGTGAAATTACCAAAATACCCTTGTGTCTTAATTTTGAGTTCTCAACCCAAAATAATTATTTCTCTTCTTCTAATCAATTTATATCGAATATAAATTAATTAACTAATCTCTATTAATTAATTTCTCATAATTAAATTCATATTTAGACACTTTAAATATAAATTTAACTTATATTATACATCAAATAACCTAGATTTGGTTTCAAGCCATGCTAGGGACTTTGCAATCTAATTGCAAACCAAACCTATTTAATTAATCAATTAAACTCTTTAATTAATTAATTAAATCATATTTAACTTGGTGATTACTTGTGTATGTGTGTGACTCACAAGGCTCATCACTAATTGGCAATGAGATATGATATTAATTCTTAATATCATCAGAACTCTTTCTTATCATAAATGATTTCCCTAAATCATTTTAGGCAGCTCATAGACTATGGTTAACGCCTAGCATAACATACCATAGCCACCCAATCAGTAATAAGGTTTGCCTTAAATGAACCTATAATCATATGTTACCATGCACTAGAATCTCTTTATTACAAAATCCCAATTCGAGCTGGAGTCATGGTTTATGTCAAACCCCATTTGCTATGAATATTATGTTCTCTTTTAATTCCAGTTCTTGATTAAAAAGATTTTCTCATCAGAAACTCTTTTTTTTATTAAATTTATTTGTCCTGGCCAGGAACTTAAAACATCAGGAACATTTAAATGAACATAGGATTTTATCCCTATTTACTTAAGGTAACAGATTCCATCTTGATTAATACCAACCTCCATATATAACTAGTAGGAGCTAACACATGCCTATATACCTATACACAATACAAGTATGAAAGCAGTATGAAACTCAAAACACTTATATACAAGATAACTGTGAAAGAACGGAAGCGTGAAAAACACAAGATTATACCATTGAATTCAAAAATTTTCACCTAGGGTCACATGCACCATGCAAGATTTATTTTTTATCTATTTGATTTCAATGATAAACAACATATTAAAACTCTTTTAATATGTTTTTGGATCTGTATTTGCCATTTAAGATTTTAAAATTAATCAGATTAATTTTAGAACCCTAGATTAAATCAAGAACGATTACACTAACCTCTTGATGTGCTGCAGCGTGTTTGCGCCTTTGAGATTCATCTTCAGGACACCAGATGTTGTCCCTCTAGCTTGTCCACACCAAGAACACCTATGGCAGCCCTTAACAACTTAAGAATAATATTTCTAACAAAATATCAATGGACCTTTTCTATTACACATAAATATATTATGTAAACGGAAAAGTGGAAATGCCTTTTATTAATAAAATATGTACAAGATACATACTAAATGATATGCTCTAGGGCATACTACTAACAATCTCCCACTAGCACTAGAGCCATTCATTACAATACCTTAGACCCATCTTCTCAAGATGTCGGTCTAACTGAACTTGTGACAAAAGCTTAGTGAATGGATCAGCTGGATTTTCAGCTGATGCTATTTTCTGCATGGCTATATTGCCTTGCCCAACTATATCTCTGATAATGTGGTAGTGCCTTTCTATGTGTTTGGATTTTGGGTGAGACCTTAGTTCCTTAGCCTGTATGACTGCTCCATTGTTGTCACGATGTAATGGGCTGGCGACTCAATGGAAGGAACTCTTGTAAGTTACATCACGAACTACTTCATCCAAGCGACTTCTTTTGCGGCATCGATGCGAGAATATACTCGACCTCGATGAGTGGAATCTGCGATGCGTGCTCTGTTTGGAACTCTTCCAACCGATCGCACCTCCATTACAAATGAACACATATCCAGAGGTAGACTTTCTATCATCGATATCGATTGGAAATCGTAATCGGTATAACCATCCAATTGCAAGTCTCCACCTCCATAAATCAAGAATAAATCCTTAGTTCTTCTCAAGTACTTAAGGATATTCTTCCACGACTATCCAGATGTTCCAAACTGGATTGGATTGATACCGCTAGTCAAACTAACGAGATATGCGATATCCGCCTAGTACACAACATTGCATACATTAAACTTCCAATAGCCAAGCATATGGAATCACAGCCATCTTATCTCTTTCTTGGTGTCTTTGGAGACATCTCTTTAGAAAGGTGGATACCATGTCTCACTGGTAACAATCCTCTCTTGGAATCAAGCATGTTAAACCTCTTTAACACCTTTTCCAAGTATAGACTTTGGGATAAACCAATTATTCTTTTCGCTCTATCTCTATAGATGCGAATCCCAAGAATATAGGTTGCCTCCCCTAAGTCTTTCATGGAGAATGTATTTGACAACCATACCTTTATAGTCGTCAACATACCTGCATCATTACCTATCAACAGTATGTCATCCACATATAAGACAAGGAAAGTGATAGCACTGTCACTAACCTTCTTATATACACATGGCTTATCCTCATTTTTGATAAAACCAAAAGATTTAATGGCTTCATCAAAACGGATGTTCCAACTCCTCGAAGCTTGTTTCAACCCATAAATGGATCGCTTTAGCTTGCATACCTTGGAACCATCTTGGGATTCAAATCCCCTAGGTTGTTCCATGAAAATGTTTTCTTCAATATATCCATTGAGAAAAGCTGTTTTGACATCCATCTGCCAAATCTCATAATCATAGTATGTAGCTATTGCTAATAAAATCCTAATTGATTTAAGCATGGCAACAGGCGAGAAAGTCTCCTTATAGTCTATTCCTTGCCTTTGGCGAAACCCTTTCGCTACTAGCCTTGCCTTATAGGTCTCTACCTTTCCATCAGAACCAATTTTCTTCTTGAAAACCCATTTGTTTCCTATAGGTACAATACCTTTAGGTGGGTCAACAAGATCCCAAACTTGATTCTTATACATGGAATCAATCTCGGATTTCATAGCATCAATCCATTTTGAAGTGCCTATATCTGATATAGCTTCTTCATAGGTAAGTGGATCATCCCCATGATCTACTTCTTCATGAGTAGACAACTCTTGTTCTTCTTCATGAAGAAAACCATATCTCACTGGTGGGTGAGATACCCTGGTTGTTCTACGAGGAACAGCTGTAGATGTTTCATCAATGGGTATAGGTTGACTAGATGGATCTATATCCATCGATCATTGGTTGGTCAGAATTCTCCAATTCTAACTCTATTTTCCTTCCTTTGCCTCCTTCTTGAACAAACTGTTGTTCAAGAAATGTGGCATCTCTACTTATCACAACCTTTTGTGAAGTAGGCAAATAAAAATAATATCCAAAACTATCTTTTGGATATCCAACAAATCGACCTTTTTCTGATCTGGTCTCCAATTTATCAGTGTTCGACTTTTGATATAAGTGGACAACCCCAAATCTTAACATGCTTAAGACTTGGTTTTCTTCCATGCCATATCTCATAAGGTGTGGAAGAAACTGATTTTGATGGAATCCTATTCAGAATATATAAAGCTGATTCTAATGCAAATCCCCAAAAGGAGATTGGCATATCAGTATAGCTCATCATACTACGTACCATATCCAATAGGGTACGATTTCTCCTTTCAGATACACCATTCAGTTGTGGCGTTCCTAGAGGAGTCAGCTGAGAAACAATGCCATGCTCTCTCAAGTATTCATCAAATTCAGTACTCAAATATTCACCTCCACGATCTGATCGAAGAGCTTTAATACTTTTTCCTGTTTGATTTTCTACTTCAGATTTAAATTCCTTGAACTTTTCAAAGGATTCATGTTTGTATTTCATCAAATACAAATACCCAAACCTTGATTTATCATCAGTAAAGGTAATAAAATAATGAAAGCCCCCTCTAACCATTTCTTTAAACGGACCACATACATCACTATGTATTAGTTCCAAAATATTTTCAGCTCTTAGCCCTTGTCCAACAAAGGGTGATCTAGTCATTTTGCCTTGAAGGCAAAATTCACAAGTTGGAGTAGGTTCAAAGCCCAATGAGGATAGAATCCCCATTTTCTCCAATTTTGCAATCCTATCTTCTGCAACATGACATAACCTTAAGTGCCAAATATATTTTGAACTTGAGTTGGTTTTCTCCATGGCATTGTATTCTTTTAGATTGCTATACTCTGGCCAGTGGAAACACTTTCTTACTGGCAATGGAAACACTTTCCTGTTGGCAATGGAAACACTTTCTTGTTGGCAGTGGAAACACTTTCCTTTGCCTTTATCAGCTTTAGTCTCCCTTTTCTGCTTAGCTATTTTCTTGGAAGGACCAGGAATCTGAGGTTTCTTTTTCTTATTGCCCTTCTTCTTGTTGGACTTTCCAGCAGAAGAAGATGCAACCAAAGCTACCTCTTTTCCTTTATTGCCTGGCATATTCTTTTGGGCAATAACCAGCATGTTGAGTAAACCAGCTAAGGTACATTCCTGTTTAGTCATATGGAAATTTGTCACAAAATTCCCCAAAGACTCAGGAAGGGACTGAAGGATCAAATCCGTTTGTAGTTGGAAATCCATGTTGAAGTCAAGATGTTCCAACTGCTCAATCAGCCGAATCATCTTGTGGACATGATCCCCAACATTCTGTCCCTTAGACATCCTCATACGGAATAGCTGTCTAGATATCTCATACCTAGCATTCCTACTGTGCTCACCATACAACTCTTGTAGGTGAAGGAGGATCTCACTAGCACTTTGCATGTTCTCATGTTGCTTCTGTAACTCATTACTTATGGAAGCAAGCATGTAACACTTAGCTCTCATATCATGCTCCTTCCACTTGTCCAAAGTTTCATGTTCCTCTTGTGTGGCCTCTGGAGGTAAGGGACCAGGAACATTTGAATCTAGAACATATCCTATATGTTTAAGGTTCAGGACAAGTTTCAAATTTCTTAGCCAATCAGACAGATTAGGTCCTGTCAACCTGTTGTGATCAAGTATGCTTGCAAGGATATTGGACGGTGGTGGTTGTTTTGTGCTCATTTTTATCAGAAAATTAATTGCAGAAATAACCAGATTAATTAGTAAATGTATCATGTAATTAACCAAATATGATTATGGTCTTTTAATCAAATTGGTCCTCCCACTAACTTAGCGAATCCTACACTTCCAAAGTAGAAAACGGAAATCCTAGTTGGATGGATTTCTAGTGGGTGATTGAATTCTTATAATTCTATTGATCATCCTCAGGTACATCCATTATTGGAATTACAATAAACTATAAGTGAGCAACTCCTTGCCCATCACATCTCATGTGAGGTTCAATCCTTTTACTAGCCCCTAATGCTCAAAATCTCAGGTACATCCAATATTGACTTATCTTGCATTAGTTAAGTTGATCCCATTGAGCCAGTAATTATGCAAAGAATTTTAATGTCCTCAGGTACATCCAATATTGGCCACCAAACCATTTACATATTTACAACATCTCATGCTTAACAATTATTCTTAAGAAAATCTCTTAAATTAATTGCATCTCATGCAACTATTTAAAATTTCTTAAAATAATTGCCCCAATGGAGGGCTTATGTTATAATTACTTTAATTATAGCATTTCCAACTTAATCATTTGTTTGGAAGATTTTATAGCCATCCTAATTACTGTTAAGGTCTCACTTTGCACATTATCCATTTAGCATGCATATATCATATAATTGCATACATTCCCATACATCTCATGCATTCATGGATAAGCAGTAAATATGGTATGATCATGGACTTTCTACGGGATTCAATTCTGAGCCACCAAGAATTGAATCAGGGCATTCCTAGGTGCATTTCATTCATTCATTTTACAAGAGTTGCTGAAGGAGTACATAATCAACACTTGATATTGAATTCCTCCCACTGGTCCCACCAATGCTCTTGACCTCCTTGAACTTCTTGTAATCCAATATTACATAGTAATCCTTGGCATACCAAGGCGAATTTACAAGAACTTAAATAAATGAAATTACAACCCAAAAATATTATAAACTTAATAATACATGCCCAAAATAAATTAAAATAAATTAATTAATTTACAATCCCAAAGAAACATAAAAGAAATAAATCCAATCACATTGGTCTTTTATAGTCAATGATCATCCATCATGCATATCACTATTTAACAATTAAATAAAACATACATACTTAAATTAAATTGAATATCTCATATTCAACTTAAAATTCCAGATTTGAATATGATTCAAATAAATTTAAAAATTCAGATTTGAATCTCATTCAAACAAATTTAAAAATTCAGATTTGAATCACATTCAAACAACTTCAAAAATTCAGATTTGAATCACATTCAAACATTTTTAAAAATCAGATTTGAATCACATTCAAATATTTTTTAAAAAATCAGATCTGAATTTTATTGAATCAATTTTAAAAAATCAGATTTAAATATGATTCAAACAACTTTAAAAATTCAGATTTGAATTTCATTCAAACAACTTTTAAAATTCAGATTTGAATCACATTCAAACATTTTTTAAAATTCTGATTTGAATCATAATTTAATTGTGTGATTAAAACAACTAATTAAACACTTTAATTAGTCAAAGAATAGGCCTTAGATCATACAACAATTGCAGAATTAAAAGCCAAACCTTGAATCACCCATGGAACCATTGTTGCCGCCACCAATGGTGGCTTCTCCATGTGTGATGCCACATCTCATGATCCAACCAGCAATGAATCTCTTGATCTCATGATCAAACACACAATTAAATTATATAATCAACAATCTAAATGGCAAATATAGTGGCTCTGATACCAATTGAAAGAAGCAGGCGTGAAAAACACAAGATTATACCATTGAATTCAAAAATTTTCACCTAGGGTCACATGCACCATGCAAGATTTATTTTTATCTATTTGATTTCAATGATAAACAACATATTAAAACTCTTTTAATATGTTTTTGGATCTGTATTTGCCATTTAAGATTTTAAAATTAATCAGATTAATTTTAGAACCCTAGATTAAATCAAGAACGATTACACTAACCTCTTGATGTGCATGCGTGTCTGCGCCTTTGAGATTCGTCTTGAGGACACGGATGTTGTCCCTCTAGCTTGTCCACACCAAGAACACCTATAGCAGCCCTTGAACAGCTTCTAAAGCCTTTTCTATTAATTAGAAATTCAAGTTCTGCCTTTTAAGAGATTAGAGATGTAAACAGGACACTAGAAACAATTTCTAGTGTTCTTAATTCAAGAGATTGATGGCTAATCTCTTTGAATTGATGAGAGATGAAGAGAAATAGCTGGAGAGGCTCAAAGTGGCGTGACATATGAGAGGAGAGGCTGCTGGTTATGTTTTCTTTTCATAACCCCACTTAAATAGCTAGGTTAACACATTAAACCCTAGCCACATGTCACCTTTTGATTAGCTCTAGGTTTAAGTGACCCAATCACATTGTGCCAAGTGTCAAACCTATATTTAATCTTGATTTTAATCATCTTACATGATTAAAAAATATTTGGCAAGCTTATGTGTTATGCCATGTGTCACCATCTCATGGTGCCACGTGTCACACTGTGAAATGACCAAAATGCCCCTGTGTCTTAATTTTGAGTTCTTAACCCAAAATAATTATTTTCTTCTTCTAATTAATTTATATCAAATATAAATTAATTAATTAATCTCTATTAATTAATTTCTCATCAATTAAATTCATATTTAAACACTTTAAATATAAATTTAATTTATACTACACATCCAATAATCTAGATTTGGTTTCAAGTCATGCTAGGGACTTTGCAATTTTATTGCAAACCAAATCTATTTAATTAATCAATTAAACTCTTTAATTAATTAATTAAATCATATTTAAATAGGTGATAACTTGTGTATGTGTGTGACTTACTAGGCTCATCACTAATTGGCAATGAGACATGATATCAACTCTTAATATCATCAGAACTCTTTCTTACCATAAATGATTTCTCTAAATCATTTTATGAACCTCATAGACCATGGTTAACACCTAGCATAGCATGCCATGGCTACCCAATTAGTAATAAGATTTACCTTAAATGAACCTATAATCATATGTTACCATGCACTAGAATCTCTCTGTTACAAAATCCCAACTCAAGCTGGAGTCATGGTTTATGTCAAACTCCATTTGCTATGAATATTATGTTCTCTTTTAATTCCAGTTCTTGATTAAAAGATTTTTCTCATCAGAAACTCTTTTCTGAATAAATCTATCTGTCCTGGCCAGGAACTTGAAACATCAAGAACAATTAAATGAACATAGGATTTTATCTCTATTTACTTAGAGGAACAGATTCCATCTTGATCAACACCTACCTCCATATATAACTAGCAGGAGCCAACACATGCCCATATACCCATACATAGTACAAGTATGAAAGTAGTATCAAACTCAAACTACCTATATACAAGATAACTGTGCTATCTCAGGTCTAAAGATTATATGCACTGATATGATTTATGACAAAACATTGACAAGAGTAAACTCCATGTGCTTGTCATAAGTGTCACTGGTTCGGCCTACTTATCATTTATAAGTGCCTATCATGTTTGTTATATGGCATGAGACTCACCATTCCATCTTATTTATATCTCATATAAATAACTTGGGAACAAACATGAATACAATCTTTCTGGATAAGTCATGTCCTTATTATGAAGTATCCTCGATTGTGAACCTATTTATGATACTTTGTGCTAGAAATATTGTCACTCATATTCTTAACAACTTAAGAATAATATTTCTAACAAAATATCAATGGACCTTTTCTATTACACATAAATATATTATGTAAACGGAAAAGTGGAAATGCCTTTTATTAATAAAATATGTACAAGATACATACTAAATGATATGCTCTAGGGCATACTACTAACAAACTGTGCTATCTTAGGTCTAAAGATTATATGCATTGATATGATTTATAACAATACATTGACAAGAGTAAACTCCATGTGCTTGTCATAAATGTCACTGGTTTGACCTAATTATCATGTATAAGTGCTTATCATGTTCGTTATATGGTATGAGACTCACCATTCCATCTTATTCATATTTCGTATAAATAACTTTGGAACAAGCATGATTACAATCTTTCTGGATAAGTCATGTCCTTATTGTGAAGTATCCTCGATTGTGAACCAATTTATGATACTTTGTGCTAGAAATACTATCACTCATATTCTTAACTTAAGAATAGAATTTCTAACAAAATATCAATGGACCTTTTCTATTACATATAAATACATTATGTAAACAGAAAAGTGAAATTGCCTTTTATTAATAAAATGTGTACAAGATACATACTAAATAATATGACCTAGGGTATACTACTAACAAATTCTTCATTCCAATGGACTTTGTTGTCCATGAGATGGAAGAAGATGTTAAAATTTGTAACACCCCTAAGTTCGGTAGTGCGTTCTACTATTCCGATGACCATTGTTGTCCAGACAGCTAGAATGCCTAGAACTACACTTCGATATGAGTGAGGAGACATAAAATAATAAAATACAAGAAAAGAAAATACAAGAAAAATAAAGGAAAAATAATAGCAAAGAAATGTAACCAAGTTAAGCGAGCCGAGAACCCTAGCGATGGGTGACCACACTGGGAAGTCACGGCGTGGACCGTTGACTAGCCCTGGACCGTGGGGAACCCTAGAAAATATTTTTAAGACTTATAGAGACATCAATTGAAGTATAAATACCATTAGAAATATCAAATAAAAATTAATTAATTATTACAAAGAAAAGTGAGAAATCGAAAAACAAACAAAATCCGGTATTACCGAAAAATAGGGAATCCAACCCGAACAGGGGCATTGTGGGCATTTGACATCCCGAGTTGTCTTTTGACCTAAATGTCCATTAAAAATACATGATATTATATTTGTAAAATGTCATGAAAAATTAAATTAGTGGTACCTAATTCAATTAGCAAAAATTAGGGACTTAATGTGGGAATATGGAAAGTTTAACATTATTTATTATTAACCTATGTTAGTGGAGCACTAAGTAAATTATTATATACCATATAATACCCTAAGTGGACAAAAATGTCCACTAACATTCTGCAATTCATCTTCTCCACTTGAAAAATTCATTTGGAAGAATGAAAGCTCTCAAACCTCTCCCATGGCCGCACCATGCATGAAGCTCAAGTTCTCCATGATCAAGCCTTGATTTCTTGCAAGTGTCTTCATGAAAAATGATCCTCACACTATGGGCAGTAGATAGGCAGCAAGAAATGAAAGTTTTTGTGGAGTTTTGAAGAATTTCCAAAGTGGTAAATTTGAGTTTTTGATTATTGTCTTATTAAAGTTTGTAAGGATGTTATGGGTACTTGATTTATGGAGAAATTTTTAAGGTTTGATGTTTAAAGGGGATGTGTACTTTTGGTAGCCATGGAAACACTTTGAGGACAGCTTATTCTTGCTTCTAAATGGTAGATTAAAGGATTGATTAAATATATATGTGTGTAGGAAATTATTTGGGTGATGTATACTTAGTATATGTGGATGTGTATTTGAAATTTGAAGCTTGGGAATTAATGGAATGTAATGCATGAATTGGCAGCCTGGTTGGGTGAACCATAAGGATGTTATTTCATGTTTGGTTTATGGAATATTAATGTTGAATTGTGTTAGTTGTTATGGAAGTTTGGGTATATGTATGATGGTGTGAAGTTGGACATGTAAATGAGCATGAATAGATAGTTAAGTTGTTGTAATTGAATTTGACAAATTCTGCACTTTGTGGTGTATGTTGAATGTGATTTTAAGCTGCCAAAATGATCAACAATATGTGGTAAAATATGTTTAGGTTATGGTACAAACCAGATTGGGTAAGAATGTGTGAATTGGTAAATGCTAAAAGTGAGCTTTGATGAGTAATAAAGAAAGTGCAATAGGGCAGTATGCATTTTGGCCTAGAACTTTAAGTGTGTGGCTCCAATTGGTATGAGACCAATTGGAAGTGAAACTAGGCACAAAATGTGCCAACTTTCATGAAGGAAGCTTGCCAAAATTCTGCTTGTAAGGTAACTTGAAACATGACCAAATCCGGATTAAGTGCAAATAAGGCCTGAAAACTGACCATTTGTGCAGCAGTTAGTGTTTAGGCTATAACTCACTCAAAACAGGTCCAATTGACCTGAAATTTTGACCATGAATAGTTAAGACCCATATCTAAAAGTCTTATGAAGACACCAAATCCCAGAAATGACCATAAGCAAGTCAAACAGCTTGTACAAGTTCGGGTCCAAAAACTGGCCGAACCAAAATTGACCTAAAATGACCTAAAGTGACCAATTTGGATGCAATTTGACCAGCAATAGTAAAATGACCATAAATTGGTCTACATAACTCAGAATGACCTGAAATTTTGCCCCGCATGTAATAAGACATAGATCTACAAGTTTGTAGTTTTGACCGAAACCCAAAAACCAAGGGAACTAGGTCGTCCGGCTAGGTCAAACTAATATCCCGGAATCAAGCAAATTGCAAGAAAATGCAAGATACATGGAAATGAGTTTGGTAACATGTTCCAACCCTAAAAGACTATTGAATGTGACATATTAGTAACATTAAAACCTAATTTATCTAGAACGCATTGAGGGTCGACATATTAGGTTGACTAAGCAAATAATAGAATTCAGTAAATTAATTATCAAGCATTATCGTTAGAGACAGTTTAAATGAGTACTGAAACACTTCAAATTGTGTTTCTCAGTTAGCAAAGACTCAGGGAAAGGGAAAGAAACATTGAGTCAAGGCCAGGAGACAGTTATCAGAGGTTTGTGCACAACAGTTATTTCTTTTGAATTTTTCAATTGAAATAAATTATGACTATTTGTATATTATTGTTTTCAAATATGGAAATGTGTTTGAATGGATACTTATTGCTTGAAAAGCATTGTAAATGCTTTGAAACTGTGGAAAAATTGATTTAGTATGATTTGTGAAAATTGAAGTTAATTATGAATTGTGTTGCCATTTTGTGAATGAAATTATGACTTTGGAAATTTATTGGATTCTCATGAATCATTTGAATAAAATGTTTGGAATTGATTTTGTGTTCACAATTAGTATGACAGTATCATATCATTCCTTCTCCATTTATGGAGTTGTGATCGTTTATTTTCCTTCTCCATTTATGGAGTCATGATCATTTATTTTTCTCCCTCTCTGGTTTACCAGTTGAGGTGATTGGATGAGTACTCATTATATAGCTAGCTCCCTTCCTCATTGATTTTGATTAGTGGGGTTGTGATTACTTTGTCGTGGTGTACAACGCAGCATTGATCGGAAATTTTGTGTCATGGCTTAAGTTGTGAATGAATTGGCAACATTGTATTCTTAAATTATTCGACTAAATTGTGTTATTATGTGATTTGATAATTTGTGAAATGGAGTTTAAATTCTTATTGACATTCACTGTCTTTTGAATTTAACCATGTTTTGACTATTGAGATTTATTGTGATATTGTGAAATGGAGTTTAAATTCTTATTGACATTCACTGTCTTTTGAATTTAACTACGTTTTGATTACTGAGATTTATTGTGATATTGTATTAAATTCCTTATGACATTCATTGTCTCGAATTTAACTATGGTTTTATGTATCCATCATTTATATGATTTATGAATTGTGATTTAAAGTTGTATTTGGTTAATGTTGTGCACCACTGAGACATTGTCTCAGCGATAGCTTTTCATTGCTATCGCAGGTAGACAGATTGACAGGGCAGCAGACTAGGCTGCTAGTACATTCAGCGAGAGATCATCGGGTATATTGAGTATACCACATTTTGCATTTTGTACTGTAATGTATGTCCACTGTATGTATATAGTGTTCTAGGTTTTGAGCAGTTGTAAATTAAAATTGTACATTGAAGTTGTAAAGTAAATTATGAGTTATTTTGACTTGTAAAAATTGTATTATATTTCTTGTATCTCAGTCCTTGAAAAATCACTGTGGATTTGAGTTGAGAAATATGTTGTGTTGAGAAATATGTTGGAGTTGAGATTTGGAAATATATTGAAGTGCTTTTTACAGGTTTTCTAAAGAACTGTTTTATCCAAAATACAGATGGCACTCTGCCAAAATTTTTACAGAAATTCCAAATAATTTAAATGTGTTAGTTCTATCACTTCAATTCAAAAAGGTTTTTAACACCTGTAAATAGGGCTCACCACTGTAAAAGAAGTAAGAAAAGTTTTAAAATCCCTTGTAGTGTATTTAATGGGTTATCAGTAGACGAAGTTGGTAATTCATTAGGTATACTACGAGATCATGTTATGCCTTACAGAGGAGTAGGGTGTGACAAAATTCCTATCATCTTGGGAAGACCATTCTTGACAACCGTCGAAGCTATCATAGACGTAAAAAATGGGTGACTAACTCTTAAAGTAGGAGAAGAAGAAGTGGAGTTCAATTTGTTCGACACGATGAAACACAAATTTGAACCTGATGAATGCTTCAAAGTTGACACAATTGACGAATAAGTTGAAAAGGAATTTCATGAGACACATCCTAAAGATCCTCTTGAAGCATGTATTGTACACAGCCACATAGTGGATGATGAAAATATAGAAATAGCAGCCTACGCACAACAGGTAGCAGCTCATCCACCCTACCATTAGCTAAAGCTTTCGAGATGGAGGAGTTAAAGGAGGAACAAACCAAAGGTAAGCTCCAGGAAAATGCCAAATAGGTAAAGCTTAAACCTCTCCCATCCTCGCTAAGGTATGCATTTCTGGACTCAAATTCTAAATATCCTATTATAATCAATGCTAGCCTATCTAAATTAGAAGAGGAAAAATTGCTAAGAGAACTTAGGATCCATAGCAAAGCCATAAGGTATAAGATAGAAGACCTGAAGGGAATCAACCCTTCAATTTGCTTGCATAGGATACCCATGGAAGAAAACAGTAAACCCACAATCGAACACCAAAGAAGACTTAACCCAAACACGAAAGAAGTAGTCAAGAAAGAAATTTTAAAACTATTAGATGCAGGTATCATATACCCAATCTTTGATAGTAAATGGGTTAGTCTAGTACATGTAGTTCCTAAGAAAGGTGGGACAATTATTATCCAAAATGCAAGCAATGAACTAATCCCTACTAGAGTAGTCACTGGTTGGCAAATGTGCATAGACTATAGGAAATTGAACGGTGCTACTAGACAAAACCATTTCCCTCTCCCCTTCATTGACCAAATGTTAGAAAGATTAGCGAAACACTCTTATTTTTATTACCTAGATGGGTATTCGGGATTCTTTTAAATTCCTATTCACCCAGAAGACCAAGAAAAGATAACATTCACTTGCCCCTATGGAACATTTGCATAGAGGAGAATGCCTTTTGGTCTTTGTAATGCCCCTGCTGCCTTTCAAAGATGCATGATGGCTATCTTTTCTGATTATATTGAAGATATCATGAACGATTTTATGGATGATTTTTTCGTCTATGGAATTACTTTTGATGATTGCCTAGCTAATTTATCTAAGGTGTTGCAAAGATGTGAAGAATCAAACCTGGTCCTAAATTGGGAAAAATGCCACTTCATGGTAAGGGAAGGCATAGTTCTGGGACATTTGATATCAGAAAGAGGAATTGAAGTAGATAAGGCAAAAATTGAGATCATTGAAAACATGCCACCACCAACATCAGTCAAGGGAGTGCGAAGCTTTTTGGGACATGCAGGATTGTACAGAAGATTTATCAAGGACTTTTCCAAAATAGCTAAGCCACTTACTAACTTGTTAAGTCAAGATGTTCCCTTTGATTTTGATGAAAATTGCCTTGTTTCCTTTAACAGGATCAAAGAAGCCCTGATATCAGTACCAATAATGCAACCACCAAATTACCATTCGAGGTTATGTGCAACGCGAGTGACTTTGCAGTTGGAGCAGTGCTCGAGCAAAGAAAGGATAAAAAGCTACATGCTATTTATTATGCTAGCAAGACATTAGATGATGTGCAAATTAATTATGCCACCACAGAGAAGGAATTTCTAGTAGTGGTGTTTGCAATGGACAAGTTTAGATCTTACCTCATTGGTTCAAAAGTCATTGTATTCACAGATCATGCTGTAATCCGGTACCTTTTGAATAAGAAGGAAGCAAAACCAAGGCTGATTCGATGGATCCTACTCCTATAAGAATTTGACCTTGAAATAAAGGACAAAAAGGGATTCGAAAATATAGTAGCCGACCATCTTTCTAGAATAAAATTAGAGTACATGGAGGACTTCGAAGATTTACTGATTGATGATTCATTTCCTGATGAACAATTACTTGCATTCTCTAAGGCTCCATGGTACGCTGATTTTGTTAATTTTCTTGTATGCATGATATTGCCTCCAAACATGACTTATCAGCAAAGAAAGAAATTCTTACATGATGTAAGATATTACTTATGGCAGAAACTTCTACTGTACAAGAGATGTAATGATTGGCACCAGAGGAAGATATAGAAAGTGTCATTTATCACTGCCATTCATCACTATATGGAGGACATTTCGGCACCTCAAAAACCGCAGCAAAAATTTTGCAAGCAGGGTTTTACTGGCTGCATTTGTTTAAGGATGTAAGATCCTTTGTGCTAGGTTGTGATCAATGCGAAAGAACAGGTAACAGTTTAAGGAGGAATGAAATGCCACTACATGGTATACTTGAGATAGAATTGTTTTATGTATGGGGAATAGACTTCATGGGCCCATTCCCCTCTTCCCGTGGAAACAAGTATATTATGGTTGGAGTTGATTATGTGTCAAAATGGGTAGAAGCAATTGCGATACCAAACAACGATGCTAGAGTGGTCACAAGGTTCCTTAAGAAAAACATTTTCACAAGATTTGGCACACCACGAGCAATAATCAGTGATGGAGAAAGTCACTTCTGCAACCAACAATTCGAAACACTACTGAAAAAGTATGGAGTGACTCACAAGGTGGCCACACCTTATCATCCTCAAACCAGCGGTCAAGTAAAAATCTCAAACAGGGAACTGAAGCAGATTCTGGAGAAAACTATAAACAGATCCAGGAAGGACTGGTGCATAAAGTTAGATGATGCACTTTGGGCATATCGCACTGTATATAAAACCCCAATTGGCACAACACCCTTCCGTCTGGTTTATGGAAAATCATGTCATCTCCCTGTTGAACTTGAGCATAAAGCTTACTGGGTAATTCAGATATTAAACTTTGACCTCAAAGTTGTTGGTGAGAAAAGGCTCTTATAACTGAATGAGTTGGAAGAAATCAGACAGGATGCATACGAAAATGCCACAATCTTCAAGGATAAAACCAAAAGATGGCATGATAGGCGCACAGCAAGAAAAGAGATAAAAGAAGGAGATCTTGTACTCTTATTCAACTCTAGATTGAAACTCTTTCTGGGGAAGCTAAAATCAAGATGGTCCAGACCTTTCAAGGTCACCCAAATCTTCCCACATGGAGCAATAGAGGTATGGAGCGAAACCTCAGGTGCATTCAAGGTCAATGGGCAGAGGCTGAAGCCTTACTTTCTGGGAGAACCCATAGAAATGGGAGTCAATTACACTATTGACCATCCTACCGGTAGACCATAAACAAGCAAAAGTCCAGCTAAAGACTATAAGCAAGCGCTTTTTGGGAGATAACCCAAATTTTTGTAAACCTTGCCTTTTATTTTTCTCCTTTTTCGTATTGATTTTTGTTTCATACTTATTAGCATTTCACTTTGTAGGAATTTTTGGAAAGGGGAGTAGAGATCAAGAAAGGAAAGGAATCACCAAGTTAAAACCACAAAAGGGAATTTGGAGTATTACTTGATACATTTACTAATTAATCTAGTTATTTTCTACAGTTAATTTTCTGATAATAATGAGCACACAACAACCACCACCATCTAATATCCTTGCGAGCATACTTGATCACAATAGGTTGACGGGACCTAATCTTTCTGATTGGCTAAGAAATTTAAAACTTGTCCTGAACCTAGAACGTATTGGATATGTTCTAGACTCAAAGGTTCCTGGTCCCTTACCTCTAGAGGCCACTCAAGAGGAACATAACACTTTGGACAAGTGGAAGGAGCATGTTATGAGAGCCAAATGTTACATGCTTGCTTCTATGAGTAATGAGTTATAGAAGCAACATGAAAACATGCAGAGTGCAAGTGAGATCCTCCTTCACCTACAAGAGTTATATGATGAGCATAGTAGGAATGATAGGTATGAGATATCTAGGCAGCTATTTCGAATGAGGATGTCTAAGGGACAGAATGTTAGGGATCATGTCCACAAGATGATTCGACTTACAGAGCAGCTGGAACATCTTGACTTTAACATGGATTTCCAACTGCAAACGGATTTGATCCTTCAATCCCTACCTGAGTCATTTGGGAATTTTGTGACAAATTTCGATATGACTAAGCAGGAATACACCTTGGCTGGTTTACCTAACATACCAGTTATTGCCCAAAAGAATATGCCGGGCAATAAAAGAAAAGAGATAGTTTTGATTGCATCTTCTTCTGCTGCAAAGTCCAACAAGAAGAAGGGCAATAAGAAAAGGAAACCTCAGGTTCCTTAACCTTCCAAGAAGATAGCCAAACAGAAAACAAAGACCAAAGCTTACAAAGGTAAGGGAAAGTGTTTCCACTGCCAGAAGGATGGGCACTGGAATAGGAACTGCCCAGAGTATAGCGAGTAGTTACAGCTTGCAGTAACGAGATATTAGACTCCAGGTTGGCAATGGCTCAACTATTGAAGCTTTAGCCATAGAATCTAAATCTTTATACATGTGTGGACATGTTTTGTATTTAAATAAGGTTTTGCATGTACCTGATGCTTTTAAGAACATCATTTCTATATCTAGTTTGATTAGATATGATTATGAATTTCAATTCATAAATGATGTTTGCAATATTTATTTTTGAAATAAATATATTAGTTCGGGTTATACGCATGATGAACTTTATTATTTAGATAATAATGTTAAATACAAATCTAATGCAAGCAATCTAAATGAATGTAATGCCATGATGAAAATCAACTCAAGTACAAAATATATTTGGCACTTAAGATTAGGTCATGTTGCAGAAGATAGAATTGCAAAGTTGGAGAAAATGGGGATTTTATCCTTATTGGGTTCTGAACCTAATCCAACTTATGAATCCTGCCTTCAAGGCAAAATGACTAGGTCACCTTTTGTTGGACAAGGGCTAAAAGCTGAAAATATTTTGGAATTGATACATAGTGATGTATGTGGTCCATTTAAGAAAATGGCTAGAGGCAGTTTCATTACTTTATTACCTTTACTGATGATAAATCAAGGTTTGGGTATTTGTATTTGATGAAATACAAATATGAATCCTTTGAAAAGTTCAAAGAATTTAAGTCTAAAGTAGAAAATCAAACAGGAAAAAGTATTAAAACTCTTCGATCAGATCATGGAGGTGAATACTTAAGTACTGAATTTGATGAATCCTTGAAAGAGCATGGCATTGTTTCCCTGTAACACCCCTATTTGCATAGCCTGGTATATTTCACTATTCTGATGACTGGTGTCGGTCTAGATAATTAAAGAGATTAGAACCATATCTAAGGCAACTAGATAAACCATAAACACAAATAATTAGTAATTACCAATTAGTTAAGTATAAATAAGAAAAACAGAACATAAGAAGTTAAACGAGCCGAGAGTCACAGCGATGGGTGACCTTCTCGGGAACGACTGCAAAGTCGATTTAAACTCAAATTTTAAACCGTAAAATGTGATGTCGCTGTCCTTAAGACCATTACAAACACAGTGGAAAAGAGAAAATCACGAAAAAGAATTGTTAAGTCAGTCAAATAATTAGGTTAGAGAGCCGGAAGAAATATTGAATTATTTGCAAACTGGGTTGAACCGGCAAGGGACAATTTGGTCAATTGACCCCGAGAGTTGACTCCTGAACTAACTGTCAAATAAAATCGGAGAAAAGAAAATTTCGGAGTAGGGAATTAAATTAAAGAACTAATAAAAAAATAA
Organism: Hevea brasiliensis; assembly: GCF_030052815.1. NCBI lineage: Eukaryota > Viridiplantae > Streptophyta > Magnoliopsida > Malpighiales > Euphorbiaceae > Hevea > Hevea brasiliensis. Next base: position 14,825,715 of record NC_079510.1, read on the forward strand.
ATAAAAAAAAAGAAGAAAATGAAAAAGTGAAGGGAGATGACATCATGCATGACATCATGCATGATGCCATAAATATGATAATTAATAAATTTAAGTAAATGGATTTATGGTCTTTCTTAGACATTAAAAAAAAAAAGAAAAGAAAAGAAAAGAAAAAAAAAAGAAAAAAGTAAAATTCTTCTTCCTCATCCAAAGTGCCGCCCTCACTCTCCCTCACATCTCCATTTTTAAACTTCCATTAAAGCTTGCACTCAAGCTTAAATCCCCTCACTTAACCGTAAGATTTTCCATAAAAACCTTATTAGAGCTTGTTATCTCAACCTAAGAAGAAGATTGAAAGAGGAAAGAAGAACAAAAGATAGAGATTTGAAGGATCTGAAGTTCTAAGAGAGGTTAGTAAGCAAACTTGATAATCTTAGTTTGATTTCTACATTTTTAACTTAATTAACTTAGAAATAAACTTAAAATGAAATGAAATTAATTGTTGGAGGACCAAACCTAAATTTCAGTCAACTAGGGTTTGATGTGTGTATGTATGAGTTTGATAGATTTAAAAGTATATGTGATCTTGTTTGAGATGAAGAAACATATATATAGGCATTGAATCAATCAAATGTAAAGAATTGGTAAACTAGGGTTTGGACACTTAGGGTTTAGAGAAAAAAATGTGAGAAATTGGTAAATGATATATTTGACCTAGTTTGAGGTGAGAAATGGTCATTTTTGACCAAATGAAGTGTGTTGGAAGTGTTGGAGTTGAGGTCAAATTCGGATTGACTGTGGTCATGCTGCTAGCAGCATGACCAAGGTCCCTTTGAGGGACCAAAAATAAAAATTTACAAGTCCAATTGGTATGAGACCAATTGAGAATGAAAATAGACACTAAATGACACAATTTTCATTTAGGAAGCATGCCCAAAAAGTGACCAAAACCTAGTGAACAAATTGACCAAACTTGGAAATGAACAGTATTTGTTCATTTGGCCAAAACTTGAGCTAGGCATGTCTAAATGACCTGAAATTTTACCAGTGCACAGTTGAGGTATACACATAAAAATTTCGTGAAGAATACAAACCCAAATTATGCCATTAACCAAGTCATTTGGCCACCCAAAGTTGGTAGCCTAAAACTGCCAGAACCAAAATTTGCCCAGAAATCTAGATTAAGTCCAATCCAGTAGCCATGGTTCAAATAGCTATAACTTGAGCTACAAAATTCCAATTTGAGTAATTCAAAAAGGAGAATAAACTTAAGACAATAAGGAACATTTTCTATGAAGAAAGTTTTGCCAAATTCTAACAGTAAAGTGACTAATGGAACAGTGCAACTTAGGAGTCCAAAATTGAAAATTTGCAAATTTGCCTAAAAGACTTAGAATTTTAGTAAACCACCAAAACCAATAAATTTAGTGACTAAAATGTGATATGTGGGTGAAGTTGGAGTTCCTATACCTATTAAGCCTTAGAAAGTCAACAAATTGAGTTGAATAGTGTAGTGAATAGTAACCCCGAAACACAAATTTTGAAGAACGTCAAGTTTAGCATATATAAGCTAGATAAAAGTGAATTTGAATTTATTTTGGATTTATAATAAGTTATGATACTGAAACACTGTGAAACTGTATATTTCAGTGGAAAAGAACACCAAAAAAGAACCCAAGGAATCGAGCGAAGGCCCAGAGGCGACTCGCTTAAGGTTTGTGCACAATTAACTATTTTATTACTTTTCATTTCTAAATTGATTTGAACAAGTTTATTTTATGATTTATAATTTTGTTGTATTGAGGATTTTAATTTGTTGAATGAATTTGTATAAATTAAATGTAAATTTTCTTATGCATTTAAGGATTTATTGCATGGTTTTGAGGATTGTAAATTTTAAGTTTGATGTGTTGCCAACCTTGAGCATGAAAATATGATGATTAAATATGTTGATTTGTAAACACCTTGTGATTAGAAATTGTTTTGAATATGATTTGAAACCACATTTGACATGACAAAAATTGTTGTGAATTCTCATTAGCTTGTCTAGTGAGATATCTCCTCCATTAGATGGGGCGAGTATCTTCCTTTTTGGCTTGCTAGTTGGGGAAGAATTTGAATGAGTACTCATATATACTAGCTAGTCTTTGTTTCTCCCTTTTAGCCTCGGTTATTGGGAGAATGTAAAATGTCGTGGTGTACAACACGGCATCTATTTGAATTTTGGGTCATGGGATCAACTGTGTGAATTGTTGGCAACGCCCTTTAAATTATGCATAAATTGATAAATTGTGATTGAAATAAATAATTTGTTAGTGATTCAAAATATTTTGTATTGTTTCGGAATTTAAAAGAAATGTAAATAAATAGTTATTAATTGATCAAAATGTTATTCAAATGAATAATTTGCATGAATGAAAATAATAATTTTTGTATGTAATGGATTTTGAAGAATTTAGAAATTTTAAATTTTTATTCATTATGAATTGTTAAGAATAATTTGTATCAAGTTTTAAATTATTAGATTGTGCACCACTGTGTTCACCACTCAATGATAGCTTTGTATGCTGTCGCAGGTGAAAGAAAATATAGAGCAGCTGAGCGAGGTTACTAAAAGACACGGTGAGATTATCCTCAGGTATATCATAGGTATACCCTTGTACATTAACTTTTAATGTAATTCTATAATCATATGTATAAAATTTCCTTTGAGCTGTTGTACCAACTCTTTTGTAATATATATATTTAGATTGTAATCAAATACAAATTATTATAATATTATATTGAGATTTTATGTATTTATAAAGCTTGCACTACTAAATTTTTAATACTCCCATGAATGTAAATATTCATTTTGCTATCTTAATGAGATATTTCAATGTTTGATTTAATTTAAACTGTGTATTGAATTGCTTGTGTTGATTTGTGAAATGAGGATTGTTTGAATTTTGAGACTTGAGAAATTGATTAAGATGATTGTGACTTTTGAAGAAGTTATTGAGAAAAAATTATTGGAAGTTCTTTTTACAGGAATTTGAAGAACTGTTTTCTCAAAATACAAACGGCACTCTACCGAAATTTTTATAAAATTTGCGAAAAAATAAAATGGGCCAAAAATTTTAACTAGTTTTAACTTCGAATAAATGATTTTAATACCTATTAGAAAATGCTCACCACTTATCAGTAGTAAGAAAATTGTTTCAAAATTCCTTGTAGTATATTTAATGGGTTACTAGTAGACGAAGTACGGTAATTCATTAGGTGTACTACGGGAGCATGTTACATCTTATGAGGAGTAGGGTGTGATATGTTTTAGTGGTATCAGAGCAAAGGTTTTAAAGTAAATTTTGAACTGTAAATTTGAAATATTTTTCAATAAGTACAACTGCTCAAATGTTTCATACATATAGTACATTTACATCATAAATATGAACTAACGGGAAGAAATCTCCTTGTGTTGGTTATACAAAAAAAAAAATCCTGTGAATAGATATGGACAAGGGGGATAAAATGGTAGAGCAGTCTAATACAGCTAACGTACAAGGAGAGGCCCCAGTTTTACAGAGCGTTGGAGGTCCAACTGCACTAGTCCCTCCTATACGAATTACTACACAAACGGCCCAGCAGATGGCCATGTTCTTTCAGCAAATGGCTGATAATCTGTCAGCCCAGGCCCAAGTACAAACCCAACCCCCTCAAGAGTAGCATGAAAAAGAGAAAAGTGGGAAACCCATCGGTCAAAGTTCGAGTAGTAATTAGGAAAGAGAAAAGATTTTGAGGGACCCCGAGCTCCTAAGTATGACAGAGGTGGATCTTCAAGGCAGAAGTAATCAAGAACCATTCGTCAAAGAACCAGGAGTTCCTACCCTATCCTTCTCTGTGACGTTTGTGGAAAATTTCATTAGGGTGTTGCCATAAGGTCACTGGAGCCTGCTTCAATTGTGGTGGAATTGGACATTTCGCCTGAGACTGTACTAGCGCACGTCGATTTATGTCACATACTACACCAAAGGAATCAGTCCAAGGTTTTGATTTAAGAGGTTCATTAATAGTCAATAGAGGTAGCAGCAAAAGTAGAGACAACACTTCGGGTAATCCTCGCACAATGGACCAATCCGAGCAAAGGAATACACTAGAAAGAGAGAATGCCATGCATCAAGGGGAAGAAGCAGAGACTTCAGATTTAGTTGCCGGTATGTTCTTAACTTGTGAAAGGAATAATTATATACTATTTGATTCCGGCTCTACTTATTTATATGCTAATGCAAAATTATATATTCTACTGCTATTCCCTTGAATGGAGATAAATTTTAGTGTGCTAGTAATCAGTCTTTTAGGATAAGAATTGCGATAATAAGCATGATTGGAATTAATTTTGGAAAAGTTTCTAGTGAGAGACATCTTCTAGACTACGATAAATTATAAAGTTAATTAGTAAGCCTAATTAGGTAAGGCAAGAGGACCAAAAAGTAAGTTATAGCAATATATCTGCCCTAGATGGAAGTAAAGGTACTACTGTTGATAGATGTTAGTAAATACCATAATCAAAATAAGTTTAAGATATTAGTGGATTTGAAAGAAATAAGACATAGGGAAGTTTGATCTATTGGGATGCATCGTAGTAACTATGCAATATTATTAATGTTTGTGCTGTAAGCTGCAGAATACAGTATTGACTTGAGATTTATTGTGTAGAGCTACATACTACCCAATAGTACATAAGGATAAGAATAGTTATAAATGATTTTCGCTCTGGTACAAATATACCATAATAGAGTTTTATTACTAGAACTGAGTTTGAAAATCCTAATTCGGGATTTAAAACTCTATAATTAGAATATCAAAAGATCATGGTTGCAAGGTAGTGAGAGTTAAAGACTTCGTTACCCTAGCATGAATTACAGTACATCAAGAATTGTTATGGGACTAGAGATTTTAGCATGGTAAAAATTTAAAAATAACACCTATAGGGCTAAGTCATCTAGTCTCCGATATGGGATTTATAGTTGTTTTGATATTGCAATGGATCTTTTGCTCAAAGTTTAGTAAGAAACAGTATTCTATTTGTGTAGTAGTAAGACACAAAATATAATTTTGTTCCCCTGGAAGAGACAGGATGCTATGGATGACAATTATAACTTATAAAACAGTTAAGAAATGAAGTTATACTGATAACAGTAATTCGAAAGGAACTAGTTGCTCAGGTATTCTTTAGGAAGAGCACAATTTTATTGTGTGGATCATAAGGATTAGATTAGAATTCAAGCGAAACTTTTGAATAGTATGGGAAATAGGAGAGTCCGGTAGACTCCCTTCTTAAGATTAAAGAATTGTTTATGGTTAAAAAAAAAAAAAGAGTAATGATCGCAAACCAGCGGAAAATAAGTTATAGACTATTGATAGATAAAAGAGTTATAGAAGTAAAAATTAGAATAGTTGGTGCGAATGTAATAAAGAAATGTTATGATTATTAGTTAAAGTGTTGACTAGAATGGTCAGAGAACCAAATCAAAGTAATATTGAAGTATAGTGGATTTATTAGGGACGATAAGTGGTGCTAAATTACGACTCGACAGTCAAGTTAAGGAAGAAGATTAGATTAAGAAATAAAATAATTAAAGTTGAGTTGTGGAATGAAAGAAGGAAACAAATAGAACATTAAGAAAGGAGAAAAACCCTAGATGAGGAATTGCCACTAAGGCAAACAACTTACTTAAGACGCGTAATGATATCCCGAACTATTTTATCAAAAAGGAAATAAGTTAAACAAAAGCAAACAAGACAGTGCAAGATGGCACATAGGCCTTGGTCATAAATGGAGATGGTAAGATAATGGTTATGGACCTATGGCCAAGAAAGAGATAAGCAGTTCATATATGACTAACAAGGTCATTTAAAAAAAAACAAAAAAAGACTACGAAGGAAAATAATTGCTAAAACAATAGCAAGAAAAGACTAAAATATTATAAACTAAATTGAAGGTTGCATCAAATAATCAAGAGATTTGATAAGAAAAGAGTAAAATTAAGTTCTCACTCATAGGATCGTACAAGGTCCTAGAAAGAGTGGATCCACTAGCACACAAATTTGCTTACCTCTAAAATTGAACTAAAATTGAATCTCACTTATGACAGAAGCTCATAAGAAACTTGGCACATGAAGTAAGCAATCGATGAGTAAATAGTATTGGTTAAAGTGCTAAGAAACCATCATTCAGGCCAGGAAACTACTTAGGAGCGTGAATAGGACATGAGGAGATAGCACCCAAAACTGTTCAGAGACTAATACCAAGTAAAATTCCGAGGACGAAATTATTTTAAGGGGGAGAGAATTGTAACACCCCTATTTGCATAGCCTGATATATTTCACTATTCCGGTGACCGGTGTCGATCCGGATAATTAAGGAGATTAGAACCACATCTAAGACAACTAGATAAACCATAAATACAAGTAATTAGTAATTGCCAATTAGTTAAGTATAAATAAGAAAAACAGAACATAAGAAGTTAAACAAGCTGAGAGTCACAGCGATTGGTGATCTTCTCGAGAACGACTGCGAAGTCGATTCTAACTCAAATTTCTAACAGTAAAATATAACGTCGTGGTCCTTAAGACCATTACAAACACAGTGGACAATAGAAAATCACGAAAAAGAATTGTTAAGTCAGTCAAATAATTAGGTCAGGGAGCCGAAAGAAATATTGAATTATTTACAAACCGGGTTGAAACGGCGAGGGGCTATTTGGTCAATTGACCCCGAGCTGACTCCTGACCTAACTATCAAATAAAATCAGAGAAAAGAAAATTTCAGAGTCAGGAATTAAATTAAAGAACTAATAGAAAAATAAATAAAAAAAAGAAGAAAATGAAAAAGTGAAGGGAGATGACATCATGCATGACATCATGTATGATGCCATAAATATGATAATTAATAATTTAAGTAAATGGATTTATGGTCTTCCTAAGACATTAAAAAAAAAAAAAGAAAAGAAAAGAAAAGAAAAGAAAAAAAAAAAAAAGCAAAAGTCTTCTTCCTCATCCAAAGGACCGCCCTCACTCTCCCTCACATCTCCATTTTTAAACTTCCATTAAAGCTTGCACTCAAGCTTAAATCCCCTCACTTAACCTTAAGATTTTCCATAAACACCTCATTAGAGCTTGTTATCTCAACCTAAGAAGAAGATTAAAAGAGGAAAGAAGAAAAAAAGATAAAGATTTGAAGGATTTGAAGTTCTAAGAAAGGTTAGTAAGCAAACTTGATAATCTTAGTTTGATTTCTACATTTTTAACTTAACTTAGAAATAAACTTAAAATGAAATGCAATTAATTGTTGGAGGACCAAACCTAAATTTCAGTGAACTAAGGTTTGATGTGTGTATGTATGAGTTTGATAGATTTAAAAGTATATGTGATCTTGTTTGAGATGAAGAAACATGTATATAGGCATTGAATCAATCAATTGTAAAGAATTGGTAAACTAGGGTTTGGACTCTTAGGGTTTAGAGAAAAAAATGTGAGAAATTGGTAAATGATATATTTGACCTAGTTTGAGGTAAGAAATGGTCATTTTTGACCAAATGAAGTGGGTTGGAAGTGTTGGAGTTGCGATCAAATTTGGATTGAGTGTGGTCATGTTGCTGGCAGCATGACCAAGGTCCCTTTGAGGGACCAAAAATGAAAATTTACAAGTCCAATTGGTATGAGACTAGTTGAGAATGAAAATAGACACTAAATGACACAATTTTCATTCAGGAAGCATGCCCAAAAAGTGACTAAAACCTAGTGAATAAATTGACCAAACTTGGAAAATCTCAGTCTGCCCTGTACAAACTGACCAAATGAACAGTATTTGTTCATTTGGCCATAACTTGTGCTAGGTAGGTCTAAATGACCTGAAAGTTTACCAGTGGACAGCTGAGGTATAGACCTAAAACTTTCATGAAGAACACAAACCCAAATTATGCCATTAACGAAGTCATTTGGCCACCCAAAGTTGGTGACCTAAAACTGCCAAAACCAAAATTTGCCTAGAAATCTGGGTTAAGTCCAATCCGGCAGCCATGGTTCAAATACCTATAACTTGAGCTACAAAACTCCAATTGGTGTGATTCAAAAAGGAGAATAAACTTAAGACAATAAGGAACATTTTCTATGAAGAAAGTTTTGCTAGATTCTAAAAGTAAAGTGACCAATGGAACAGTGCAACTTAGGACACCAAAACTGAAAATTTGCAAATTTGCCTAAAAGACTTAGAATTTTAGTAAACCACCAAAACTAATAAATTTAGTGACCAAAATGTGGTATGTGAGTGAAGTTGGAGTTCCCATACCTATTAAGCCTTAGAAAGTCAACAAATTGACTTGAATAGTATAGTGAATAGTAATCCCGAAACACAAATTTTGAAGAACGTCAAGTTTAACATATATAAGCTAGATAAAAGTGAATTTGAATTTATTTTGGATTTATAATAAGTTATGATACTGAAACACTGTGAAACTGTGTGTTTCAATGGAAAAGAACACAGGGAAAGAACCCGAGGAATCGAGTCAAGGCCAAGAGGCGACTCACTTAAGGTTTGTGCACAACTAACTATTTTGTCACTTTTCATTTCTAAATTGATTTGAACAAGTTTATTTTATGATTTATGATTTTGTTGTATTGAGGATTTTAATTTGTTGAATGAATTTGTATAAATTAAATGGAAATTTTCTTATGCATTTAAGGATTTATTGCATCGTTTTGAGGATTGTAAATTTTAAGTTTGATGTGTTGCCAACCTTGAGCATGAATTTATGATGATTAAATATGTTGATTTGTAAACACCTTGTGATTAGAAATTGTTTTGAATATGATTTGAAACCACAGTTGACATGACAAAATTTGTTATGAATTCTCATTAGCTTGTCTAGTGAGATATCTCCTCCATTAGATGGGGCGAGTATCTTCCTCTTTGGCTTGCCAGTTGGGGAAGAATTTGAATGAGTACTCATATATACTAGCTAGTCTTTGTTTCTCCCTTTTAGCCTCGGTTATTGGGAGAATGTGAAATGTCGTGGTGTACAACACGGCATCTATTTGAATTTTGGATCATGGGATTAACTGTGTGAATTGTTGGCAACGCCCTTTAAATTATGCATAAATTGATAAATTGTGATTGAAATAAATAATTTGTTATTGATTCAAAATATTTTCGTATTGTTTCGGAATTTAAAAGATATGTAAATAAATAGTTATTAATTGATCAAAATGTTATTCAAATGAATAATTTGCATGAATGAAAATAATGATTTTTGTATGTCACGGATTTTGAAGAATTTAGAAATTTTAAATTTTTATTCATTATGAATTGTTAAGAATAATTTGTATTAAGTTTTAAATTATTAGATTGTGCACAACTGAGTTCACCACTCGGCGATAGCTTTGTATGCTGTCGCAAGTGAAAGAAAATATAGAGCAGCTGAGCGAGGTTACTGAAAGACACGGTGAGATTATCCTCGGGTATATCATAGGTATACCCTTGTACATTAACTTTTGATGTAATTCTATAATCATATGTATGAAATTTCCTTTGAGCAGTTGTACCAACTCTTTTGTAATATATATATTTAGATTGTAATCAAATACAAATTATTGTAATATTATATTGAGATTTTATGTATTTATAAAGCTTGCACTACTAAATTTTTAATACTCTCATGAATGTAAATATTCATTTTGTTATCTTAATGAGATATTTCAATGTTTGATTTAATTTTAACTGTGTACTGAATTGCTTGTGTTGATTGGTGAAATGAGGATTGTTTGAATTTTGAGACTTGAGAAATTGATTAAGATGATTGTGACTTTTGAAGAAGTTGTTGAGAAAAAATTATTGGAAGTTCTTTTTACAGGAATTTGAAAAACTGTTTTCTCAAAATACAAACGGCACTCTGCCGAAATTTTTATAAAATTTGTGAAAAAATAAAGTGGGCCAAAAATTTTAACTAGTTTCAACTTCGAATAAATGATTTTAATACCTATTAGAAAATGCTCACCACTTATCAATAGTAAGAAAATTGTTTCAAAATCCCTTATAGCATATTTAATGGGTTACCGGTAGACGAAGTATGATAATTCATTAGGTGTACTACGGGAGCATGTTACATCTTATGAGGAGTAGGGTGTGACATTCCCAGTTGACTCCTCCAGGAACGCCACAGCTGAATGGTGTATCTAAAAGAAGAAATCGTACCTATTAGATATGGTACGTAGTATGATGAGCTATACTGATATGCCAATCTCCTTTTGGGGATTTGTATTAGAATCAGCTTTGCATATTCTAAATAGGATTCCATCAAAATCAGTTTCTTCTTCACCTTATAAGAAATGGCATGGAAGAAAACCGAGTCTTAAGCATGTTAAGATTTGGGGTTGTCCAGCTTATATCAAAAAGCTGAACACTGATAAATTGGAAACCAAATCAGAAAAAAGTCGATTTGTTGGATATTCAAAAGAAAGTTTTGGATATTATTTTTATTTTCCTACATCAAAAAAGGTTATGGTAAGCAGAGATGCCATATTTCTTGAACAAGAGTTCATTAAAGAAGGTGGCAAAGGAAGGCAAATAGAGTTAGAATTGGAGAATTCTAACCAACCAACAGATCAAATGGATATAGATCTATCTAGCAAACCTACACCTGTTAATCAAACATCTACAGTAATTCCTCGCAGATCGACTAGGATATCTCACCCACCAGTGAGATATGGTTTTCTTCATAAAGATGAACAAGAGTTGTTTACTCATGAAGAAGTAGATCATGGAGATGATCCTCTTACCTATGAAGAAGCTATATCAGATATAAACTCTTCAAAATAGATTGAAGCTATGAAATCTGAAATTGATTCCATGCATAAGAATCATGTTTGGGACCTTGTTGACCCACCTAAACGTATTGTACCTATAGGGAATAAATGAGTTTTCAAGAAAAAAAATTGGTTTTGATAGAAAGGTAGAGACCTATAAAGCAAGGCTAGTAGCGAAAGGGTTTCACCAAAGGCAAGGAATCAACTATGAGGAGACTTTCTCCCCTATTGCCATGCTTAAATCAATTAGGATTCTATTAGCAATAGCTGCATACTATGATTATGAGATTTGGTAGATGGATATCAAAACAGCTTTTCTCAATGGATACATTAAAGAAAACATTTTCATGGAACAACCTAGGGGTTTTGAATCCCAAGATAGTTCCAAGGTATGCAAGCTAAAGCGATCCATTTATGGGTTAAAACAAGCTTCAAGGAGTTGGAACATCCATTTTGATGAAACCATTAAGTCATTTAGTTTTATAAAAAATATGGATGAACCATGTGTATATAAGAAGGTTAGTGATAGTGCTATCACTTTCCTTGTCTTATATGTGGATGATATTCTATTGATTGGTAATGATATAGGTATGTTGACAATTGTACAAGTATGATTGTCAAATACATTCTCCATGAAAGACTTAGGGGACGCAATCTATATTCTTGGAATTCGCATCTATAGAGATAGAGCGAAAAGAATAATTGGTTTATCCCAAAGTCTATACTTGGAAAATGTGTTAAAGAGGTTTAACATGCTTGATTCCAAGAGAGGATTATTACTAGTAAGATATGGTATCCACCTTTCTAAAGAGATGTCTCCAAAGACACCTAAAGAAAGAGATAAAATGGCCAGGATTCCATATGCTTCGGCTATTAGAAGTTTAATGTATGCAATGATGGGTACTAGGCCGGATATTGCACATGCTGTTAGTTTGACTAGTAGGTTTCAATCCAATCCAGGTTTGGAACACTGGATAGCTGTCAAGAATATCCTTAAGTACTTGAGAAGAACTAAGGATTTATTTTTGGCTTATGGAGGTGGTGACTTGTAATTAGATGGTTATACTGATTTTAATTTTTAATTAGATATCAATGATAGAAAGTCTACCTTTGGGTTTGTGTTCATTTGTAATAGAGGTGCAGTCAGTTGGAAGAGTTCCAAACAGAGTACGACTGCTGATTCCACTATAGAGGCTGAGTATGTTACTACATCAGATGCTGCAAAAGAGGCTATTTGGATATAAAGAACCCCGATCTCGCCAGAAATCCAAACACATAGAAAGGCGCTATCACATTATCACAGAGATAGTTGGGCGAGGTGATGTAGCCATACAGAAAATAGCATCAGCTGAAAATTCAGCTGATCCATTCACTAAGCCTATGTCACAAGCTCAGTTAGACCGACATCTTGAGAAGATGGGTTTAAGATATTGTAATGAATGGCTCTAGTGCTAGTCGGAGATTAACAGTAGTATGCCCTAAAGCATATCATTTAGTATGTATCTTGTACATATTTTATTAATAAAAGGCAATTTCACTTTTCCGCTTACATAATATATTTATGTGTAATAGAAAAGTTCCATTGATATTTTGTTAGAAATTCTATTTTTAAGTTGTTAAGAATATGAGTGACAGTATTTCTAGCAAAAAGTATCATAAATTAGTTCACAATCGAGGATACTTCACACAGGACATGACTTGTCCAGAAAGATTATATTCATGTTTGTTCCCAAGGTATTTGTATGAGATATAAATAAGATGGAATGGTGAGTCTCATGCCATATAACAAATATGATAGGCACTTATACATGATAAGTAGGCCGAACTAGTGACGCATATGACAAGCACATGGAGTTTACTCTTGTCAATACATTGTCATATATCATATCAGCGCATATAATCTTTAAACCTAAGATAACACAATTATCTTGTATATAGGTGGTTTGAGTTTGATACTGCTTTCATACTTGTACTATGTCTGGATATATGGGCATGTGTTGGCTCCTACCAGTTATATATGGAGATAGATGTTGATCAAGATGGAATCTGTTACCCTAACTAAATAGGGATAAAATCCAATGTTCATTTAATTGTTCTTGATGTTTCAAGTTCCTGGCCAGGACAGACAAATTTAGTCAGAAAAGAGTTTCTAATAAGAAAATCTAATTAATCAAGAACTGGAATTAAAAGAGAACATAATATTCATAGCAAATGGGGTTTGACATAAACCATGACTCCAGCTCGAATTGATGTCACACCCTACTCCCCTGTAAGATGTAACATGATCCCATAGTACATCTAATGAATTATTGTACTTCGCCTACCGATAATCCATCGAATATACTACAAGGGATTTTAAAACAATTTTCATGAAATTTAAATCATCGATTAAAATCTGGTGTTATAAAATTTTTTTCAAAATTTCGGCAAAGTGTCGGTTGTATTTTGAGAAAACAGTTCTTCAAAACCAGCAAAGAACACACTTCCAATATGTTTTCTCAAATACAACTTCAATAACTTCATTTGAACCCATAATTCAAATCTCAATAGTCAAATCAATCTCCTCATAAAAGAAACATTTCATTGATTACAAGACTCAAAATTAATATTACAAAATTATTCAGATAAATGAAATCCCAAATTTACATTTACAATAATTTACATTTAATTACATACCAAAATATTTTACAAGAGTTTTTATACAACTGCTCAAATAATTTACATACATATTATTACATGCATACATCAAAACTTATGTATATGGGTATACCTATGATATACCTGGAGCTGATCTGAATGTGTCTTCAAAGAAACTTACTCAGTGCTCCATGCTCTTCTTACCTGTGACAGCATACAAAGCTATCGCTGAGTGGTGAACTCAGTGGTGCACAACTATAATTTAAAACATAGTACAATATACATTAACAAAATTTACAGCAAATAATTTGGAAATCTGAATACTCATCAAATTCCAAAACTCAAAATATTCATTGCCAATAATGTAAATCATTTATATGAAATGACTTTGACCACGAAATTCAATTTATCAAATCATGACTAACCATTTAAGGTAGTTCCAACAAAATCAATTATAGATAAATCATAACTGAAATCACAATTCTTTACTATTCAAAAACATTCTGTATCTCAAAAACCATGTTGTATCTCAAAAACCATGCTGTATCTCAAAAATCATGCTGTTTCTCAAAAATCATTCTTTATCTCACTAACTATGCAAGATTAATCGGAAAGGGCCATATTCAAAGCGATTCTAACTCCCTATGGTCAGGGAGGTCGAATCAGATTCTAACTCCCTATGGTCGGGGAGGTCAAATCATCGTGCACAGTACACATCACAATAATGAATCTTTCGCAAGGGCCATAACGATAAAAAACTTAGATCTAACCTCATATCAGAGGAAAATCTAAGCCTGTGCATGTACCATGGTAATCAAAACACAACTAACTCCATTGTCTTCTCAGTAAATGAGAGAGACGGGTAATAACCTAGTCAAGCATCTATAGTGAGATATAAAACAATATCACAATCCTTTTAGTGAGCATAAATCACAATATAATTCGATTCAAATTCAATTCCAATATCCAATAATTTTTATGCTCATCACAATTCAAATCATAAATTTGCATTTTTCCATGAAAATTACCATCACAATTCAAAATATGTTCTATCACAATTTTCCAAAACATAATTTATTCAATCTATAACAATGCTTAATACTTGTGGAAATACCATTTCACAAAGCTAAAGTCATACATACTATAACAATTTCAATAATCATTGAATTAAATCCAATGCTTGTTAAACATAATACATAATAAAAATATGTCATTTAATCATATGAAATATTCAAAACAAAATCAGTTAAAAACTAGTTGTGCACAAACCTCTGATAACTGTCTCTTAGCTCTGACTCAGTGTTTTCTTCCCCTTCCCTGAGTCTTTGCTAACTGAAACACACAATTTGAAGTGTTTCAATACTCATTTAAACTGTCTCTAAGAATAAAGCTTAATAATTAACTTATTGAATTCTATTATTTTCTTAGTCAACCTAAGATGTCAACCCTCGATGCAGTCTAGTTGAATTAGGTTTTAATGTTACCAATATGTCACATTTTATAGCCTTTTTGTATTGGTACATGTTACCAAATTCATTTCCATGTATATTGCGTTTCATTGCAATTTGTCAGATCCCGGTATACTAATTTGACCTAGCCGGATGACCAAGTTCCCTCGGCTTTCGGGTTTCGATCAAAACTACAAACTTGTAGATCTATGTCTTATTGCATGTGGGGCAAAATTTCAGGTCATTCTGAGTTTACTAGACCAAGTTATGGTCATTTTACTATTGCTGGTCAGAATGTACCAAAATTGGTCACTTTAGGTTATTTTAGGTCATTTTAGGTTCGGCTAGTTTTTGGACCTGAATTTGTGCAAGCTGTTTGACTTGCTTATGGTTATTTCTGGGCTTTTGTGTCTTCATAAGACTTGTAGATATATATCTTAACTATTCATGGTCAAAATTTCAGGTCAATTGGACCTGTTTTCAGTGAGTTATGGCCAAAATACTAACTGTTGCCCAAGTGGTCAATTTTCAGGCCTTAAATGCACTAATCCGGATTTGGTCACTTTTTAAGTTACCTTACCAGCAGAATTTTGGTAAGCTTCCTTCATGAAAGTTGGCACATTTTGTGCCTATTTTCACCTCCAATTGGTCTCATACCAATTGGAGCCACACACTTAAGGTTCTAGGCCCATAACATAAACTGCCCTATTGCATTTTATTCATTACTCATCAAAGGGCACTTTTAACACTTACCAAACTACACATTCATGCCAATTCTGGTTTGTACCATAACCTAAACACAATTCACAACATATTGTTGGTCATTTTGGCAGCTTACAATCACCCTCAATATGCACCATATAGTATAGAATTTTTCAAGCTCAAATTACAACAATTCAATCACCTAACCTAGCTCATTTACATGTCCAACCTCACACCATCATACATATACACAAGCTGCCATAACAAGTACCACAATTCAACATTAATATTCCATAAACCAAACATGAAATAACATCTTTA
Organism: Hevea brasiliensis; assembly: GCF_030052815.1. NCBI lineage: Eukaryota > Viridiplantae > Streptophyta > Magnoliopsida > Malpighiales > Euphorbiaceae > Hevea > Hevea brasiliensis. The sequence goes on from NC_079510.1 coordinate 14,841,647, forward strand.
TGGTTCACCAAACCAAGCTGCCAATTCATACATTAGAGTCCATTAATTTCCAAGCTTCCAAATTCAAGTACACATTCACATATACTAAGTATACATCACTAAAATTAATTCCTACACATAAACATTTAATCAACCCTTTAATCTACCATTTACAAGCAAGAATAAACTGTCCTCAAGGAGTTTCCATGGCTGCCAAAAATAAAAGCAAGAAAGTTTGGGCTTAACTTCATCTCAATTATGAAAGGGGCTCAACCCATTAAATTATAAAGAATCATTGCCCGTATTAAATTCTGCTGCGACAATTTTATTACATATAGAAAAAAAAAATATATCAAGCCGATGAATATGCTGTACTAAAATGGAACACTAACAAATTCAATAAAAAAATATTAACCAACAAAAGACTTAATAATAGTCACAACAAATTAAAATCAAATGCAGCGCCCCACTAAACTAAAATAATCCACAAATGTCTTCGCTCTCTAAATAAAATTAAAACTCTATATAAAGACATTACAAAAAATCATACCACAAGATATATAGTAGTCGGAATAACTGCCAATTCCTCTAAAAATTCAATGACAATGATCCAACTGTAGCAAAGCAATGCAAGCTTGCAATATGGCGAAAACTATTTCTACAAATGACAAGTCCTATAGAAAAAAGAAATAAGAAAAAAATCATTGTTATTAAAGATGCAATAATTATTGGCAAGAAAATAGCATTTGAGAGATTTCAAAAAGCTCAGATTCAATTACACTTCTTAATATTCTTTATTACGATCTTTTCTATCTTATTTTTACTAATTACCAAAAAACTAAGCATTCCATTATGCACAATTGAATTTGTCCTTTTAGATATATGGCTACAAGTGTTACGAGGACAAACAAAATCCTCAGTATCATGTGGTATGTGAAGCATATTAGAGAGGACAACAACGGAAGTTAGTGAAGAAAAGTTAATTTTGACACTTGTGGGTTAAACCAACCTCACTAATCCTAAACGATAATTACACAACATATGAAGGTCAAATTGTTAAAATCAGGACATGGGATGCCTTATAAATTGGTAAGTGCCATAATTGAACATGATAGAAGACCTTAAATATTGGTACAAATGTACTACTGATCCTTAAATTATCTATAAATAAGAAGTTACTGAACTTGTAAATCTAGAATTGAATCATTTAATCAAGTGTTGCCAAAGGTACTTGTCCAGCATCTCAAAAGGGAACAATGGCCTGGGCCATCATTGTTCCAACACAGTTATTTGATTTTTCTTTTGTTTATATAATGTAGACAAAAAATTCTAGTGGCAATCCTAAACCTATCGGTCACCTTATTTTCCTTGCTTTCATGAATATTCTCAGACTAGACAACGGACGTGAATAACAGCAAGACTAGTCCACAAAAACTCAAAAAGTGAACAAAAACATATATGACCACAAGAGCTGTAGTAGCATGTCTTCACTGCTATCAACTATACCTAGTTTCAAGGATTCAAAGCAAGGCTTCTCACTAAAAATTCCTTAAGCAAGTACTAAAAATATCAAAGTTCATATTATTATATTGATGTATAATTAAGTAACGATAAATAAAAGAATCTGTGACACATGAGAACTCATGCACTTCATTAATGAATAATGACTAAAAGAAAAAACATAAATCAGCATGGCCCAAGTCCATAAAGTCAAGCAAACAAGATATATAAACTAAAATTAAATAATACTACAATTGTATCCTCATTATTAATCACAAAAAAAATTTCGTAAGAACCCATTATCATCTCAGAAGGAATATTAAGATATACATAACATTAAATAATACTACAATTGTATCTCCATTACTAATCACAAACAAATTCCGCAAGAACACAACTATTTCTCTATCAAATTCTCCATTAAATAATACTACAATTGTATCTCCATTACTAATCACAAACAAATTCCGCAAGAACACAACTATTTCTCTATCAAATTCTCCACAACATGCAAAACCCAATAACTAATTTATAAGCAAACTGAGTGAAGTGGTTGAAATTTACAAAATAGTTTGTAATTTCCCATTAATTAACTTGCGATTCTTTTTGGTGAAATAGAAAAGCAGCAAGCCTTGATTATTAAAATTGAAATATGAGTAGCCAATCATCAGTAGGTTTTCAAGTAAGAAAAATCCATACGTGAGAAAAGTGACCCTTAACAAATTAGAAGGCATAGAGTGAACAACCAGAAAACAAATAGTTACGTGCCAGTATGTCTTCTTCAATAATCACAAATTTAAGTGACATAAGAAAGCATCATAGGCTTGTGATGATGGCTCATGGCGATTAATGCTAGCAACGATTTAACGAGAAAGACGATGAAAAGAGTCGAAACTCAAGGGAGAGTAGAAAGAGCAATGTACGCAGGTTGGAAAATAGTTTATGAGATAGAAAGGAATTAGGGATTTTAATTTCTTATTTGTTAGACTTGTGCAGTAGAAATTTTAAATTTTTTTTATAAGTTTCATGCATCACATGTCAAATTCATATACATTCAATGTATTATAAAAAAACACTATCTCATGCACCACCAAAATGGTCAAGCTCATTTTGTAATTTAGGAAACTAAAAGTAAATACCTATTTACCTAGAGTAATAGATCCCATCTTGACTAAATATCTATCTCCATATACAACTAGTTGGAACCAACACACGCCTGTATACCCATACATCGTACAAGTAGTATATAAGCAGTATCAAACTCAAACAACCTATATAGCAGACAATCATGTCATTTCAGGTCAAGGGACAATATGCATTATTATGTTTTAGACGATAACATATTGACAAGAGTAAACTCTATATATATGTCATTTATGCGCCATTAATTTGGCCTATTTATCTTATAAGTGCCCACTATATTTGTCTGCACATCATAATGTCAAATGGCATGAAACTAACCATTTCATTTTTATTAGTATCACATATCCATGGAAACAAATAAAGGTGACAGTCTAGCTGGATAGATCAAGTTCAATAAAATATCCTCGATTGTGAATCATTATTTATAGCAGTTATGTCGAACAGTTTCATCACTTATATTCTCAACTCTTTGAGAATAGAACTTCCAACAATGAGCTAATAGGTTTGTTCAAATTAAACATAAAAATTTTAGATTAAATTAAAAATTAATCCCATTTAAAGGAATTAGGTTTACAATACATAACACAAAGTATTGCTCTGGGGCATACTATTAACATTTCTATGAAAATTTTGGAACTAGATTTAAAGCACTTTTTTTTTCCCAAACACATATTTTGTCATTAAAAAACAACACATTTTTTTAATTAAATTATTTTAATATAAAGACACAAATTAAAGACACATTAAAATTTATTTTTAATAAATAAGGATACAAATTCATATGCATCATCATATTAATTAAAATTTTATAACACTTAAAAATTGTGTTGGGAATAATTTATGTTCATAAAACTTGCCCTCACTTATATTTTGTGTCGAGAAAATTCTGTCTGGATAGACCAATATTGTTGTAGTACCATGATGCAAGGGAAATGGAGAACAAATGTGACGTCTGCCTTCACACTGGATGTGCTAGCTAAAGTGAGTCACAATTTAATTTAATTCCCAGCTATTTATCAATCTGCTTTGAATGTCCCATCATGGGCAATGGATCACGATGGGGTACTAATGTTACTCCTGTAATGATCACCTTAACAAAGACATGTCGACCATCTATGAAATTTATAGACTCAATGATGACTGATTTACACTCTTTTGTCAAGTAAGACTCTTTTGAAACAAGGGTGGTGAGAAGGTCTAATATAAGTAGAAGGATAAGGTGTGAAGAAGAAAGCAAAAGGGATGGTTAGGAAGGTACCACACAAACAAACACAAGATAGACACCAAGGTCTTATAGCCCTTCAAAACTCCATGATAGGAAAGGACAATGAGCCAGATGGGCCAAGTTCAAGGTAGGAGGCGCAAGAAGGACCTTTTATGGTGAATGGTGTATGTTGAGTAACAATTGTAGTAAGGTATTACATAATAGTGTAGGATGTAAGGGTCAATCGGGGAAAATCCTCTATATAATTAGAACCTTGAAAACAATGGAAGCAACAATTGAATGAGAAATAAAAAAGAAATAATCGCCTAAGGTGGATATCAATGAGTATATGGCGTGGTGAGGGAAACATGAAAATGAGGAAAACAATATGAGAGATGCGTAAAGGGACAGTTAAGTGCAATACCTACGTTAAAATCCACTATTAGAGGTAAAGGATGCCCTAAGCCTGGGCATTGTCAACAACAATAAGAGTTACATTGAAAGGGCTAAACAAGATACAAAGCGTAGAAGAAAAATTAATGAAGGATAGGTTGCAAAGATAAGATCAAGGAAAGAAGAGAGTTGTGAAACCTAGTGACTAGGTTTCCTCAAAACTAGGGAAGCAAGTTGACATGGCAAATGAAAAGCCTAGTCCACCTTCTAGTTCCCAAGATTATGTTTGGAACTTTTAGCATTTGAATGGAGTCCTTTATTAGTTATTCCCTTACAGTAAATAAAGAGTAGCCTGAGAGCTCCATGGTAGAATGAAGTTGGCCAATAGCCTATAATTTAAGGCTATGAAAGTATTAGTACACCAAAAACAAGGAGAAGTTATAGATGATGAAAATAAGTTTAAAGTTAACAAGCTTTTGGATTTGAGAAGGTACATGGATACCGAACAAGAGGAGAGCTCTGTTAGAGCTTTAGTAACTCCAAATGACTAGCGGTCATTATGAGCTTTATGCTCTTATTCTTTAATCTATAATAAAAGTATTAGAAGAATATTTAATTTTTAATTTAATTATAATTATGTCAAATAGTATTTAATAGGTAGGACAAACTTTAGCAATTGAAGCATGCATGTAATGTTCACATGACTGTTTAACTAGTTCGGTTGACGAAGCTACCAATCATACTTTCAATAGAATAGGTTTCCAAGTCCTTCTCTTTCAATTCCACATCTTTCAATTTATCATTCAAGCTTCAAACCCCTCCTTTATGTTCCTTTATCCTTTTCTGATTTTAGCTTTCATAATATTCAATTCTTAATGAACTTTTGATTAAATAAATTATTACGTCATAATTTACCTACTAAAATCCTAATGTTTCCTTTCTTGCTTCAATCTCCTCCTAACCTTCATAATATATATACATATACTAAATTAATTTAATCACTGAAAGCTTTATTACAAATAAGAAATTGGAGATAGAAAAATACTTACTTTTAGATCCCAAAGTAGAATGAAGTATCACACTTCCTATAATTCTCATTCCTATCTTGATAGCACCCTTAATATTTTTAATGCTTAATTTAATAAGTTATTAGGAAAGGAGAAAGGTAGGTATATGAAAGAAAAGGAAAGAGTGAAGAAAAAAAAGAGAGAGGGAAAAAAGGTTCTAAAGAAGGAAGAGGGTGATTCAGATAAATATCTTCTAACAGTTCCTTTTTATAATCCTACCTAAAGCCATTCAGCAACCGAAGTTTAATTTTTTGGCCGCCGAATGTAACTTGTTTGCTAGTTTACAACCTTGTAAGTACACGGATTGTTAACAAGTAATATAGTAGTAAGTAGAGTATCGTTCCCATGAGAAATTTATAGGCATAAGTACCAAGTTAGACAGTAATTTTGACTATTTAAACTATCGAATTTATTGAGAGATTAATTCTAAACTATTAGTATTGAAAGTTAAAAGAAAACAAAGCTATAAATTTAGAAATCAATTGAATAAAATAATTCTAGAATTAAGATTTCACACTTCAATCCTATTATGGACTTAACTTCACCTATTTAATAGATTGAGAATTATGACTTTGATGGAAATTAATTGTAACGCCCTTACTTCAGGTAGTTCCATACATTCTATTGTTATGATGACTAACTTCTGTTCGGATGGCTGGAATATCTAGAATCACCATTAAATTAAAGTAAGGAGTCATAATTTAATTTAATAAAGATCAAGTAAGGTTAAAAGAAAAAAAAAAGAAAGGATTAGAAATTAGTTAAATGTGCACAAGTCCTGGCGATGAGTAACTCCCTTGGGAAGTGGCGAAAGATTGGTATTTTAGGTCTGTTTGCCACTTCAATTTATGTAGGACCTTGTAAAACTCTTAATTAAGACTTAATTAATGTATAATTATGAATTAATAAGTCAAAGAAATAAAAAGAAGTAAAACTATTCACATAAGTGGCAAACAAAGCAGGTATGCACTTGTTTCCTTTCACACTTAAGAAGTTAGCTACTAAGAATTAGAGGACTAAAGTGAATTAATCAATAAGTTAAGGGGCAAATAAAAGGTTGAAGGACTAACTTGAATCAATTATAAAGTTGAGAGAAAAAATTAGAAATAATAGAAAAATACCCTATGGACCAATGGACAAAGAAAGAAGGACCAATGGATAAAAGCCAATATAATTAAATCCTTATCTCCTCTCTTCCCAAACTAGCTAGCCAGCCTTCATCTTCTTCCTCTCACTTTTTTTTTTTCATTTCAACAACAATTTTCTCTCAAAAATTTGAAGAAGAAACCATACCAAAACCCTAAATCAAACCAATTTTGGAGGCCTAAGCAAGAGGAAGTAGGAAGTGTTAGCAATTAAAGCTTGAAGAACCCTAATTCCATAAAGGGTTGGAGGAAATCTGGAAGAAAAGGGAGAGTAACAGCTGATCTTCCCTTAAGGTTAGTGCTAAAACCTCTATTTTTTATCAAGTTAGAGTAAGGTACCACTAGGGATAAGGGGGAAATATAAAATAGTGAGAAAGATAGTTGGTAGAGGTGATGAAAACCTAGTTCTGCCAGTAGGCCTGCAGGACTAGCCATTTTTAAAATTTTATAACTTGAGCTAAAAAAGTTAAATTTCTATAATCTTAATGCCTATGAAAACCTTGACGAATGCTCTAAAAATTTGTAGTTTTGTACTAAACCTAATTTGTAACACCCCTTACTAGATCTACAGTATAGCCAAGCAAGGAATGTCATATTCTGTGCCGGAGCACCTTATCTTACCTTGTCTTGTTCATTATTAGCTTTAATGAAATTATATTTTAAACTCAATCATTTCAATTCATATTTCATCATGCCTTCATCCACTCATATAAATTTCCCATAATCATTCATATAGAAATCATCTCATTTCATTTATAGAGTTCAAGTGCATAAGTTGCATACCTCATACAAATCTCAAAATTGAGTACAAGCGGTCCTATTTACAATGCTCAAAATGAATACATATATCTAATATCCATGGGCCCTACCAAAATGAACAGCTAAGGTGACCACTCTCCTACTGTAGATCTGATCACACTGAGCTCCGTCTCTAGTGTAACACCCCTATGTTCGGTAATGCGTTCTACTGTTCCGGTGACTAGTGTTGTCCGGACAGCTAGGATGCCTAGAACTACACTTCGATATGAGTGAGGAGACATTAAATAATGAAATACAAGAAAATAAAATACAAGAAAAATAAAGGAAAAATAATAGTAAAGAAATGCAACCAAGTTAAGCAAGCCGGGAACCCTAGCGATGGGTGACCGCACGGGGAAGTCACGGCGTGGACCGTTGACTAGCCCTGGACCGCGGGGAACCCTGAAAAATATTTTTAGGACTTAAATAGACCCCTATTGAAGTATAAATATTATTAGAAATATTAAATGAAAATTAAATAATTAGTACAAAGAAAAGTGGGAAATCGAAAAATGGACAAAACCCGGTGTTACCGAAAAATCGGGAATGCAATCCGAACAGGGGCATTGTGGTCATTTGACATCCCGAGTTATCTTTTGACCTAAATGTCCATTAAAAATAAATAATATTACACTTGGAAAATATAATGAAAAATTAATTTAGGGGTACCTAATGTAAATAGCAAAAATGGGAAGCTTAATGTGGGAAAATGAAATTTTAGATTAAACTAATAATTTATTTTGACATAGTGCTCCACTAATTCATGAAAGTGGACCACTACCACTTCATTTGGACAGCATATCATCTTCTTTCTCACTTCTCCAAGAACCAGCCAAATTTCTCCCAAGAAAATCCACCATTGACGTCCATTTGAAAGCTTCATGCAAGCTTGATTTAAGCTTCCTTCTTTGCACCTTCCTTCATTAAAGTTAATCCTCACACCATGGGCAGTAGATAGGCAGCAAGAAGACCAAGTTTTGGAGAGATTTTGAAGAATTCCAAAGTGGTAAGTTTGTATTTTTGGTTATTGCTTCATTAAAGTTAGTAGGAATGTTATGGGTGTTTGATTTATAAAGAAATTTTTGAGTTTTGATGTTGAATGGGAATGTGTACTTTTGGAAGCCATGGAAGCACCTTGAAGGCAGTTTATTTGTGCTTGTAAATGGTGAATTAAATGATTGATTAAATGTATATTATGTAGGAAATTGTTTGGGTAATGTATACTTAGTATATGTAAATGTAAAATAAAATTTAAAGCTTGGAAAGTAATGGAATGTAAGTGTACCATTGTGGCAGTTTGCTAACTCTTGAAGAATGCTGGAATTCATGCTTGGTTTATGGAATAATGATGTTAAAATGTGTTGGTTGTTATGGCAGTTTGAGTGTGTGTAAGTGGTGTGAAGTGGGACATGTAAATGAGCATAAAAAGGTGATTGAATTGTTGTAAATTGGATTGAAAAATTCTGCACTTGTTGGTGTATGTTGAATGTAATTGTAAGCTGCCAAAATGACTTATAATGTGTTGTGAATTATGTTTAGGTTGTGGTACAACCAGAATTGGTTTGAATGTTAAGTTTGGTGAGTGTTAAAAGTGATGCTTGATGTGTATGCAAGAAATGCAATAAGGCAGTTTGAGTTTTAGGCTTATAACTTTAAGTGTGTGGCTCCAATTGGTATGAGACCAATTGGAGGTGAAACTAGGCACAAAATGTGCCAACTTTCATGAAGAAAGCTTAACAAAATTCTGCTTGCAAGGTAGCTTGAAAAATGACCAAATCCGGATTAATTGTAAGTAAGGCCTGAAAATTGACCATTTGGGCAGCAGTTAGTTTTTAGGCCATAACTCACTCAAAACAGGTCCAACTGACCTGAAATTTTAACCATGAATATTTAAGACCCATACCTACAAGTCTTATGAAGACACCAAAGCTCAGAAATGACCATAAGCAAGTCAAACAGCTTGCACAAGTTCGGGTCCAAAAACTGGCCGAACCTAAAATGACCTAAAATGACCTAAAGTGACCAATTTTGGTGCAATTTGACCAGCAATAGTAAAATGACCATAACTTGGTCTACATAACTCAAAATGACCTGAAATTTTGCCCCGCATTCCATAAGACAGAGATCTACAAGTTTGTAGTTTTGACCGAAACCCGAAAACCGAGGAAACTAGGTCGTCCGGCTAGGTCAAACTAGTATCCCGGAATCCAGCAAATTGCAAGAAAATGCAGTATACACGGAAATGAACTTGGTAACATGTACCAACCCTAAAAGACTATCGAATGTGACATATTAGTAACGTTAAAACCTAATTTACCTATAATGCATCGAGGGTCAACATATTAGGTTGACTAAGCAAATATTAGAATTCAGTGAATTACTTATCAAGCATTATCGTTAGAGACAGTTTAAATGAGTACTGAAACACTTCAAATTGTGTTTCTCAGTTAGCAAAGACTCAGGGAAAGGGAAGGAAGCACTGAGTCGAGCCAAGAGACAGTTATCAGAGGTTTGTACACAACTAGTTTTTAACTGATTTTATTTGAATATTTCATATGATTAAATGACATACTTTTCTTATGTATTATGTTTAACAAGCATTGGATTTAATTCAATGATTATTGAAAATTGTTATAGTATGTATGAATTTAGCTTTGTGAAATGGTATTTCCACAAGTATTAAGCATTGTTATGGATTGAATAAATTATGTTTTAGAAAATTGTGATAGAACATGTTTTGAATTGTGATGGTAATTTTCATGGAAAAATACAAATTTATGATTTGAATTGTGGTGAGCATAAAAATTATTGGATACTGGAATTGAATTTGAATCGAATTATATTGTGATTTATGCTCACTAAAAGGATTGTAATATTGTTTTATATCTCACTATAGATGCTTGACTAGGTTATTACTTGTCTCTCTCATTTGTTGAGATGACAATGGAGTTAGTTGTGTTTTGATTACCATGGTACATGCACAGGCTTAGATTTTCCTCTGATTTGAGGTTAGATCTAAGTTTATTTTATCGTTATGGCCCTTGCAGAAGATTCATTATTGTGATGGTACTGTGCACGATGATTCGACCTCCCCGACCATAAGGAGTTAGAATATGATTCGACCTCCCCGACCATAGGGAGTTAGAATCATATCGAATATGGCCCTTTCGGATTAGTCTTGCATAGTTAGTGAGATAAAGATTGATTTTTGAGATAAAGATTGATTTTTGAGATACAACATGATTTTTGAGATACATAATGATTTTTGAGATACAGAATGGCTTTTGAATGGTAAAGAATTGTGATTTCAATTATGGTTTATGTATAATTGATTTTGTTGGAATTACTTAAATGGTTAGTCATGATTTGATAAATTGAATTTTGTGATCAAAGTCATTTATACAAATGATTTGCATTATTGGCAATGAATATTTTGAGTTTTGGAATTTGATGAGTATTCAGATTTCCAAATTATTTACTGTAAATTTTGTCAATGTATATTGTACTATGTTTTAAATTATAGTTGTACACCACTGAGTTCACCACTCAGCGATAGCTTTGTATGCTGTCGCAGGTAAAAAGAGCATAGAGCAGTGAATAAGTTTCTTTGAAGACATATTCAGATAAGCTCCAGGTATATCATAGGTATACCCATGTACATAGATTTTGATGTATGCATGTAATAATATGTATGTAAATTATTTGAGCAGTTGTATAAAAACTCTTGTAAAATATTTTGGTATGTAATTAAATGTAAATTATTGTAAATATAAAGTTGAGATTTCATTTACTTGAATAGTTTTGTATTATAAATTTAGAGTCTTGTAATCAATGAAATGTTTCTTTATGATGAGAATAGTTTGAAAATGAATTGATTGTTTATTGAGAATTGAATTGTGAATTGAAATGAAGTTATTGAAGTTGTATTTGAGAAAACATATTGGGAGCATTTTCTTTTGCAGGATTGAAGAACTGTTTTCTCAAAATACAGCCGGCACTTTGCCGAAATTTTGAAAAAAAAATTTATAACACCAGATTTTAAACGATGATTTAAATTTCACGAAAATTGTTTTAAAATCCCTTGTAGTATATCTAATGGGTTATCGGTAGGCGAAGTACGGTAATTCATTAAGTGTACTACGGGATCATATTGCATCTTACAGGGAGTAGGGTGTGACATCTAGTACCTACGCGTGGAAAACCAATGCGCTAAGCATATTGCTTAGTGGTGCAATAATACAATAAAAATAAACTAAATAAATAGAAGTATATATTTCACATGTATAATACCACAATAGAAATGCATTTCATGATTTATCAATATTTTACAGTTGATTGGTCTTTTCCACTTATTTGTATGATATTCAATTAAATTAATTCATTTCATTGCCCAAGCAACCTATAACAGACTGTTTAAACTAGATACATCTGTCATGTATACATCTGTCAGGCATAAATCTAGCAGGCAGGCATGAAGCCAATAAAATCATGTAGGCATAAAGTCAATGGGCAGGCATAAAAACCAGAAGAATAATCATATCAGATATACATTGTCTATCAATGATCACTCATGAAGTAGGCTCAAAAGCTAAGGGCAGTACTGCATCTGTAGTCCCTAATTGACATGTCAATCGATCCAACTCATACACATGTGTCTAGGCATGCAAGGGCAATTTTAACTTCTTTATACTTACTATTTCATTTCATGTGTTATTCATGCTCATAACATTAGTACATTATTCATGGTGGAAACATAAGTCCCAATGACTTGTTCATGTAGTTCATGTGATCATTATACCATTTACATCAAGTTATTTTCATATTTCAAGTCATTTGGGAAAGATTCAAAATTTCTAGAATTGGGGTTATAAATTGTCCTAGCAATTTGGCCAAGATGCAAAATCTGTTTTGCTACACTTTCTTCATGAAAGTTATTCCTTTTTGTATTACATTTATTTCCCTTTTTGAATCATTCAATTTCAAATTTTGTAGCTCTAGTAATGGCCAATTTACCAAATACTATTTCAGGGTACTAACCCTGCAGTTTTCATGTTACCAGAAATTCAACAAGTTTTTGTAACTAGATTCTGAGCACCTTAGGCTCAGAATTGGCTTTAGGTCCCTAAAATAAAGTTTTAGGCCTTTGTCTTAGGTTTCCAAATCTTTTTAATTCACTTCTTTTGGAGTTTTCTAGGAGAAGTTACGACCTATTAAGTATCTAGAGGTCATGAGGCAAGTCTACTGGACTTTAGAATTTCCAGCTTTCTCACTACTAAATTGTCCTAACAATTTCTCTAAGTTGCCTTAAGTTCTGGGTTCTGGTTAAAAGAGAAAAGTTTTATTTATATGTCTTATGAAAATTTTGGCTTTGGAATCACTGCATTTTAAGTTTTGTAGCTTGAGTTATGTCATTTTTGCCAAAACTGATTGGATAGCTCAATGTCCAAGATTTTAGGTTTTGGTCCAGAATCAGGACAGGTTTTATGTACTAATATTATCTAGTAATTTGGTTGAGTTAAGTTCATAATTTGTGTAACACCCTCCCGGTAGCAACTCCGTACATTCTACTGTTCCGGTGACCGGTGTCGGTCCGGACAGCTAGAACGTCCGGAAAAATATTTAAACTAAAGTGAGGGACCAAAATTAACTCAAATATTAATAAGAAAAATATAGTAAAAATTTTAGAAATAAAATACAACCAAGTTAAATGAGCCGGTGCCCAAGCGATGGGTAACCAGAGGGAAGTTGCGGTTCTCGCAACGAGGAGCCCTAGACCCGGGGGAAAAATTATAAAATAATTTTTGAGACTCCAGAGAAGGGTCATTGAGGTTCCTATGGCATTAGAATGCCAAGAAAATATTTAGAAAAATTTTTCAATCGGTACAGACAATTTTGACCCGTTAAGCCAAACGGAGGGCATTTTGGTCATTTCGCCTTCAGAGACGATTTTTGGCTGACTTGTCCAATTAAGTAAATAATTTTTATGGTCTAAAATATGAATAAATATTACTAAAAATTAAAGTGAAAATGGGTAGAGAAGAAGAGGAAAGAAAAATGACAATAAATGTCAATTTTGACATCATATGATGTCATCTAAGAGTTTCCCACCAATCACATTTAACCAACCATTTACTTAACCAATAAAAGAGACAAATGGACCTAAAAATTCTGCTCTTCTTCTTCTTCATCTTCTTCCAATACGTGACCTCTTCCATAGCTAAGCATATTCAAGCTTTTCAAAGCTTGATTCACCCATTTCTACCCAACAAAATCATAACCTAGCTTCACAAAAAATTAACCGAGCAACTTGAGCAACCTCTAGGCAGCCAAAAGAGGAAGAAAGAAAGGAGTTTGGGTGGCTGGAAATTCTGCCCCATTCAAGGTTAGTGAACCTATCTATTTAAAACTCTTTATTTCTATGTTAAAGACTTGAAATAAGTAAGGAATTGTAAGTAAAATGAATAAAAACTATGTGTATGTATGCCATCAATTTTGGCTGCCCTAAGGAAGGAACAAAGGTGGAGTGTTTTTGATGGTTTTAATGGACTTAGAATGAATTAGAGATTATGTTTAAGGTGTATATACACGTAAATAATGAATGGAAGTGCTTAATTAGGTGTATGTGTGAATCATAAGGGAAAACTAGGGTTTTGAGAAGTGAAAAATTGACTTGGCTTAGGAAATTGTTAGAGAACATCTTAATGGTCAATTAGTGACCATTTTAGGTATGTTGACCATGGATTGGACTGAAAAATAGTATAGCCAAGTGAATGTGTAGGCTGCCTTGTGAGTGCAGCAGAGTGACTGAAATTTCAGTCCACTTGCACAGCCATAACTTTGGTTGTGTAGGTCCAATTGATGTTTGGCCAATTGGACATGAAACTAGGCTTGTAATGGCACATTTTTGCTGAAGAAACCATGCCCAAAAGACCAAAGCAAGAGGACCAAAACTTGGCCCCAATCCGGATACCCTGCAAACAGCCCCTGCAGAATGATCAAATGAACAGTAACTGTTCATTTGGCCATAACTCACTGTAGATTTGGTCAATTGACCTGAAATTTTTATAGCAACAAGTTAAGACATAGACAAACAACTTTCATGAAGAAACCTACCCCAAATTATGACCAGAACCTAATCAAATCATTGAGCAAAGTGAAGTTTACTGTACTGAGATTTCCAGAATTTTCATTTGAGCAGCAATGTTTGGAGGACTATAACTCTCTCTAGAAAACTCGGATTTAGGCGATTCTTGAACCGATGGAAACCTAAGGTATGGTAGAACATTTCATAAGAAGAAAGTTAGACCAAATTATGAACTTAACTTGATCAAATTACTGACCAAAGTTGGACCAAAAATCTGCCAGACCCAAAATCTCAGCATGAACAGTGCACGTGAACAGTAAACTTATTTTGGCCATAACTTGAGCTACAAAACTCCAAATGGAGTGATTCAAAAAAAGAAATTCAACTAGACAAAATAAGGAACATTTTCTATGAAGGAAGTTTTGTCAAATTCCAACAGTAAATCGACCAATGAAACAGTGCAACTTCGGAGCACCAAAATCGAAAATTGGCAATTTTGCCAAAATGACCTAAGCTTTGAAAAAGTGACCAAAACCAACAAGTTTTAAACGAAAATGTAGTATGTTTGAAGTGCCAAAGTCAATGTACATATTTTCTATGCAAAAGTCAACATTTTAGTTGACTAATGAAGTGAATAGTGACATGAAAACTTGAAATAAGCTTGGAAATGGATTTGGTAATTGATTCCAACAAGTTTTAAATGCAAAATGTGGTACATCGGGAGTGTTAAAACCAATGTACCTATTGTCTATGCAAAAGTCAACATTTTTGTTGACCAATGAGGTGAATAGTGACACCAAAACTTGAAATTCAAAATTTAAAATTAGAAATGCATCTAGGGGACTTTAAATTGCAATTGGCAATTAATACTAGCAAATGTAAAACTTAAAATGTGGGATCTTGGTGTAATTAGAACTAATATATCCATTAAGTAGAAAAAGTCAACATTTTGGTTGACTAGTAAGGTGAATAGTAGTCAAAATAATTAGCAAATTAAGATGAAAACCTAGAACCAATTCTAAGCTTAATGCTTAGAATGGTATGACAAATGTGGACTATGCATCTTAGTCAAAATTGTTAAAAGGAAATTAAGAGCATAAATCTGAAGTCCATGAAATTTTCATGGATTACTGGAAACATGAAAAATAAGTCATCTAATTGATGTAAATAGATAGTTAGGGCTTATATGCCCATCACAAATGGAATTCATAAAATATTAGTAACTCAACTTGAAATATAAAATTTGTAATTACATAAGTAGACTCTTGAATGTATAAATGAGAAAGGAAAAATGTTTTGAATACAATGGTACATGTGAACCATTGTTTAGAATTGGGATCAATATGAATAACATAATGAATGGATAAATAAACCATATAAATGTATGAATGAGACATTAGTTCTCATTATTGTAAAGAGGAGAAGTATTTTGAGTACAATGGTATAAAAGGATAATTGATGTGAATTGTGATCATATAAATGATCAAATGAATGTATGAATTATGATTGAAATTTATCATGAAATAATGAAGTCATAAAGCACAATATATTAATATTTTAAAGTATCAAATGCCCTAGTATACCTAACAAGGT
Source organism: Hevea brasiliensis (assembly GCF_030052815.1). Taxonomy (NCBI): domain Eukaryota; kingdom Viridiplantae; phylum Streptophyta; class Magnoliopsida; order Malpighiales; family Euphorbiaceae; genus Hevea; species Hevea brasiliensis. Next base: position 14,857,553 of record NC_079510.1, read on the forward strand.
TGGTTTGGATAGTTTGGCATGCCAATAGGGTATTGTTTTAGCAGTACTGCGAAAGGAAAGGCTTTATGCCTGTATTCATGGCTTTATGCCCGTATCCATGGCTTTTATGCCCGTATTCATGGCTTTTATGCCGATTATGTGATATCATGGCTCTTTAGCCATACTGACTGCATACGTGGTTGACGTTCTGCGTCCCATGGTATGACGGCCCGAGGCACCGCGGTGTCCAGTGCCAACGACCCGTTATCCAGTCCAGTCGTCTAGTATAAGTTACTTGGGCAGTCAATTAAAGTATTATTAAATACATTCAGATAAGTTAATATAAGTATAATGAAAATACAGTACAAATAAATTAATTATTTAATGAATAAGCAAAAGAGATTATCAAAAGAAACATAAAAAAAAAATAAATTGCGTAATCGCATGCACTTGAAATAAAATACAGATAGAATAAATTATATACCTTATATTATTACTTAAAATTTATATACGAAGCACTTCCAAAGAGGAACAAACTAGTATATAAGATCGTTGATACTAGAAATACCATACCAAATTAAATTGATTCTTGAGTATCTGAATTATCATTTATTTCTTTCTTTACTTGTATATATTATTTCTGGTTATATTATTGCACCACTAAGCAGAAATGCTTAGCGCGATGGAATTGCTTCCTCGCGCAGGTACTGAAGGTAAAACCAGTAGACTGTCGACTGAGATTTTTGGAGTCCAGATTTGCAGAAGTGTCAGAAGAGTTCAAGATTGTCACCTCCTCAGCAATGCATGTAGATAGGGCTCATTTTATACATGTTATGTATATTGTTCATTCCTAGCACATTGTAAATTATTTGTATATCTTGTACAAAATAAACTCATGTAATTAACCTATGAATTATGGAAGCTATTCAAAGTAAGTATTTTAGTATGTGAATTGAATTTGAGTTATAATGAGATTATACTTGTGAATATTGAGATATTGAAAATCTAATGAGATTTCTGAGAAATCTGGATACTGCATTGAGATACATTATGTTTGAAAATTTTTGAGACTATTAAGTTTGAGAAATTGAGTATATATTGAAATTGTCTTTGGCAGGTTCAGAAGAACTGTTAGTCCAAATTACAGCCGACACTTTGTCGGATTATCGTTAAAATTTTTGAAATTTCCAACTTAGTTAGATTTTGATAAAAGTAAAAATAGCCTAAATCTTCAATAAAGTTTTTGAATAAATAAATCAAGGACTGTAATGAAATCAGATAAAATAGAGTGCTTCAGCACACTGAGTGGCATAACTTGCTCGGCTACACTGTAGTCGGGTAAGGGGTGTCACAATTTGGCTCTAAGGTCCTCATATGAAATATTCTCCTATGTCTCACATTTCCATAGGTTCAAGAATCAAGTCAATTGAAGTTTTCTATAGTAAGTTATGCCTAATTTACCAAACACTGTTCATATGGTTATTTCTACAAGTCCAGAATGTGTTATTCCGGATTCAAGCCTAATTTAGGGCAATATGTGGTCATTTTCTATGCAACCTTCCTTCATGAAATTTCTAGCATTATATCTTAAGTTTCATCTCCAATTGGCCTCACACCAATTGGAGCTACGTAGCTTTACTTATAGCCATGTAAACCTATAAAACTTAAGGTTCCAGAATTCCATCATAACTCATCTCACCAACCAACTTCAAATCACATTCATTTTTCTTCAATTGGTCAATAATTGACCTCAAACACATTAATTATACATCATATCACAAAACCCCCAATTTGGTTCAAAATCCTAATTCTTTAATCTCTTCAATCATACAACACATGAAATTTAATTTACCAATCATGTATATCACCATACCTAAACTAGATTTCAAATGTCATTTCATTTAAACACATCAAACACCACATGTACATGGCTGGCCAAAAATTGATCTCATCAATTCATGCATTATTTCTTCATTTCACAATCAACGCACATTAATTGATCAATATTTGACCTCAAAAACATAAATTATACATCATACCATCAAAACCCTTAATTTCTCCAAACCCTAATTGGTCATCTTTCCCAATTCATGCAAATCATTTTCCATTCAATATACCAATCATATATTTCATCTTATCTAAGCTAGGATTCAAGTTTAAATTCAATTAAGCACATCAAATCCTCCTCCTACCATGGCTGCTGAAATTTCTATCCCTACATTCATACATGATTCCTTTAATTTCTCATGCAATCCTTTCATAATTAAACTAAATTTCAAGGTAAGAAGAAGAAATAAGGTTAGAATTAGCACTAATCTCTAGTAGCATGATTCCAAGCTAGCCAAAACTTCAATTTCTTCACTCCTTTTTGTACTATTCACTTCTCCAAGGTCAATTAACAAGTTTTAGTGTTTGGGGTTTGGGAAAATATGGAAGAAATCTAAGGGAGATGGAGCTTTGGAAGAGAAGCAATGGAGGAAAATAAAAAGGGAGAGTGGGGCGGCACATGTGAAAAGGAAGAAGAAGAAGTTGCTTTTTATTTTAGGGTTTTGTCTCTTACTTATATACTTATCCTCTTTTTAAATTTTATTTCTAATTTGGTCATGCTTATGTCGTAATTTTAATTAAGTTTTCATATCTTTTCTTTTTCTTCTTTTATTTACACATTTCTATTTAAATTTTCGTTAAAATTTATTCATATTTTATTACATTAATTTCACTTGATTTAATTGACATTTTGGTCAAAAATCAACTCTAAGGGTGAATTGACCAAAATTTAAATAGCAATGGTTACTTGATACCGATATTTTTCATAACCCAATGCTTACTTGATTTTTATTCTACTTATTTCCAATTATTTGTCATCTTATTTTTAGTCCTCAAACTGGCTTTGAATAGTACTATTCACTGACTGAAAATGGTACTATTCAGAGCTCAAGAAATTTAGGGTGTTACATAATTCCTTTGCTATGATGGCGTTTGAGGGCAAAACTTTTTGTTGCTCAAATATGAAAAAAAGACTTGATGATTTCTTGAAGCAGGACAACCGATTTTAAAAATGCATAACTTATGCTTCAAAACTTAAAATATGATAATTCTTAAACCATTGAAAAGCTAAATGAATACCCTAAAACTTTGTAGTTATGATCGAAAATTTATTTTGTTGGCTGCATAGTGAAATTCTTGCATTTCATGTTACTACTCTAACTGTGACTAGAGTCTAAAATAGATTGCACTTTTTTCATTCATAACTCAAGTTGTAGCTCTGATTTTGATATGAATCAAATTGGAGATTGAAATGGACATATGAAAGTGCAATTCTAAAAAAGATGCCATGAAACCCTTGTAGCTAGAATTTTTTATAGAATTTTAACTTTCCTGCCCTGTTCACCTAAATTTGACTAGAAATTTGGGATAGCGATGATTCATAGGCTTATAATTTGCATTCTATAATTCCAAATGACATGAAATTTATGGCAAATGAAATTTAAGACATAAAGCTAAAACTTTCATGAAGGAATGCTGCCCAAAAATTTTGTGTAAGTGACTTTAAATTTGGCTAGCAGATAGGGCACAGAATCTGAAACCTGGTAGGAGTGCATTCTAAACTGTCCGGAGTAAAATGGGTATAACTTACCCTAGAAAACTCCAAATGAGGTTCTTCTTATTTTGTTAGAAAGTTAATATCCAAGGGATCAACTTTCATGAAGAACAAACTAGCAAAATCTGATTGTAACTTGTTCAAATCTAGACTGAAAAATGTGTCTAGAACCTGCCCTGTAACTAGTGAAGTTGAAATTTTGCTTAAGGACAGCTGTTGATTAATTGACCACAACTTTTGATCCTTGAATCCAAATCAAGTGATTCAAAAACTATATGAAAGTTAAGACATAGATTTAAAAATCTCATGAAAAAATTTGAATTTAATTCCTATAATTACTAGGCCAAAATGCTTGAGCAAAGTAATGCCTAAAGTCTTATTTTTGTTGAAACTTGACAATAGACATCCTATGTGTGAATTTTGTGTAAATGTAAGAAATTTAAATGCATGCAATGTGAAAATATGATAATGACATAAGTTTTTGTGCATACAAGTATTGTTAATTATACCATGTGAAAATAGAAATGATAATTACCTTATTAAGCCTAGATAAACCTAGACAGTGAATTATTGGTGTGGATAGATTGGCATGCCAATAGGAGACATCATTGGCAGTATTGCATTGATTATATTAATGGATTGATGAATGATTATGTAGAGGCACCGAGTACCCATTGTTGAACCAGTCAGAGACACCAATTATTCAGTACTGGAAGTACATGTTGGCAGTTACCTAGTACCCATTACTAAACCGGTCAGAGACACCGAGTGTTCAATACTAAAAGTCTCATATCCAGTCCATATGATTCTGTCATAGGTTACTGTGAATAACAAATCTTAAAATGTAATTTAATTAAGAAACCGTACACAAATATAATGAGAATGATGCTAACCCTTGAACATTATTTATAAAATCTCTTATAATATATATACAAGTTTTAATTTTATTCTTTTTAAATTATTAGTGCACCACTAAGCTGTGAAGCTTAGCATGTAGAAAACCTCATGCAGGTACAAAGGGTAAGGAGTAGGTAGACTGAGACAGGAGAGGAGAGAGTGGATTTATAAGAAAATCTGAAGTCACCTCATATTTGGACTTTGTGGTAGATACATTACCAATACTAGATGCATTTTGATCACTGTCGACACCATATTTTGGCCGATCCTGATATCAATAAACTTTGAAGCCGATCCCCAACACATAGTCTCCCTGCCAACCAATCACATTTTCGATCTCTCCTCAGAAGGAATCGAATCAATACTAAGTCCCCATATCATTTAAAGCCTCACCGATCTCTCAAACCAATTATCAAGTCCCCTGATCAGTCAATTATATTTCCAATCTTTCTTGTCAAACGAGATTCAACCAACATTAGGCCTTCGTGCCACCAGTCTTATTGCCGATCTCTCATTTAAAAGTTTGGGAATAATAAAGTCAAGGTTTCAATCCGGTTTAATGATGATCCCGATCTTAAGTGTTCAAGTCAAATTTCCAATTTTAATCAAGTCCCGTTTAGCATTGGTTCCCTGCCGATCTCATGCTTATTGTGTTTTCCGATCTCTTACACTTAGATTAATAATCACTTTTAGATGTTGTTCTAATATGCTCAGACAATCAAGTGTTTATGCAATTTAGAGACTTTCCAATCACATCCAATCATTGAACAAAAAGGGGATTTCATTTCATTTCATATTAAAATTTATACAGGTCATTCGGCTGGGGGATGGGGGAGATCCCCCAGCCTGATCTATATTTTGTCCGCTCCCTCTCTCACCTTCGGCCTCCTCCTCGCTTTCCTCTTTATCTTGGGGAGCCAGGTCGACCATCCAAGAGAAGTCCTCCTCGAGATAATGCTTCTTAAGCTCGGCTAAGAGATCTCTGTGAGCATTCACATAAGCGCCGGCCTCCCTTGTCACCGCCTCTTCTTCTTTTGCTTTGAGCTCCTCAGTGAGGTGATCAACTTCACCGACCCGGAGCGCCTGAACTTCTTCAAGAACATGTTCTCGCTCGGCCAGAACATGAGCTTGCTCGGCCAGCTTATCCTTGTAAAACTTCATTCACCCCTCAATTTCAGATATGTAGTTCTGAGTGGATGAGAGTTGGGATCGGAGGGAAGCCACTTCATGACCCATCTTCTCGACCTCCTTACCCAAGCGGTGAGCCTTCTCCCGGACAATGTGCTGGTTCACCAAGCACTCCACATTCAGGCTCATAGATCAGGTCAAGATGTCATCAAGATTGTCCGGGGACAGCCTATCCCGATCCTCCCGAAGGCAGATGGAGGATCCCAAGACCTTAGCAAAACCCGGGTTCTCTCGAACCGTGCGGTTCTTCTCCAGCGAGTGGATCAAGACTTGGGCACCGCGGGAAAGGGTCCTTACAGGAGGTTGGGAAGGACCCCCTTCCGCATTCGAAGCAAATGGAGGAGGTGGAGGCGGCTCTTCTTGGCGGGGAGGAGATCGGACCACTTCTATGACCGGCAGTCCCGAGGGTTGAGACGAGCCTCCTTGCATCTCCCTGGGATCATGACTGGGCGTTTGGAGCAGCTCGGAACGCTTTATCTGCCGCACTTTCCGGGAGACCTCCCTCTTCTGCTTTCGGCTCTCCTTGGAAGCTTCGCCGCTTGCCATACCTGCACAAAGAAGAGGTCGGTGAGATCGCTAAGGCCCAAAGATCAGAGATGTAGAAAGTACTGAAGCCGAGGTCAGAGAGCTGAAGCTCGCGTTCTTGACCAGTGATCAACTCCATTGTCCAGTGATGCAGTTCGGCAGTCACTGCATCCAAACAAGAGAACTTCTCTCTGGCCGCCTGATCTTTTAGCTCCATCACCATCTGGCCTTCTTCCCTATTTAGGGTGAGGCGCTTCGGAATTAACGGGCCTTGGTGTAGCCAGCTACGAGGGAAACCCTCAAAGCCATTTGGAATTTTGCTCTTCAGAATGAAGAAGCGATTCTTCCAATTCTTCAGGAAGGAAGGCAGATCGGTAAAAAGCCCGCAATGTGGCTTCGCCTGGAAGAACCAATACTCGTCGTCCTTTCGACGAGTTAATCTATGTAGTTCGGCGAATACCTTAGCTGTAGGACGGAGTCCCTTAGCTCGACAGAGGCCTCGGAAGGCCACTAGGATCCTCCACGAGTTCGGGTGAACTTGGGCAATGCACACTTGGTGAAATTTTAAGACTTCCTTGAATAAGTCGTCAAGAGGGAACCGCAGCCCTGCTTTTAACTGTTCTTCGTATACCATGATCATATCATTCTCTTCAAAGAAGTGATCGGCTTGGTGATCACCGTGACACCGGATAAGTTCGTACGAATCAGGCTCAATGTTATACTCCTCGCTGAACGACTGCAGGTCGGTTTCCTGAAGGATTGATGGCAGTTCGTCCATGGGAAGATTTTCTCTCCCTGAAGAAGGTACATGCCTTGATGGTGCTGCTTGCCCCCGAGCTGGAATGGAGACCCTAGGAGGTTCAGGTCGCACGCTTGGTCCGACCACCTCCACTTCATCAGACGACCACGAGATTTGAACGAAAGGGGGGCTTGCCGCTCTCTGACCCTCGGCGCCACTCATTTTCAAAGGAAATAGAAAATTTAAACTAAAAGGAAGATCAAAACCCTTACCGGAGCTTGATCGGTGTCGGAAGAACTTGAAAAATAGAGAGAATTTTGGAATCACTCGCGAGATGCTGAAAATGACATAAGAGAGCAACTGGCTGACCCATCCCCTATTTATACCCGTCTGAGCATTTAATGCTCACAATGTTCCAGGCAGTGCATCGGTTAGCGGGATTTGTCAGCTTTTCTGACACGTCTCATGAGTACTCCAAAATTCCATAATAAAAAAGATTGGCTAGTTACAGATCGGTGAATTAAGACAGATGTGTGGAAGTGCGGATCGGTTAAGGGTTGTTCAGTTAAGAACCGGATCGGATAAATAGATCAGAGATCAGAAAAATAGTCAATGCAATAATTGTAAAATGATAATTGATAAAATAAAATTTTATTTCAAAAAGGTCGGATTACATCATTTAGGCGATCTCGAGGGATAGGATTACATTAAAAGTTGAACTACATCATTTGAGCGATCTCTAGAAATCGGATTACATTAAAAAGTTGGATTACATCATTTGGACGATCTCTAGAGATCGGCAGTACACCCTATCTAATAGAGGCCTATGTCAAAGCCTAGTCTCGTGACTGAATCAAAAGATGTATCTGATCAGGAGACCGGCCATCAACATCGGATAGATGTACAACTCAGATGGGGTGACTATGACTCTCATGAAGATGAGAGAGGTCGTCATCAATGTTATTGCTCGGAACCGAGCCGCTATCGGGACACCCAATGTGATGAGAAGCCAAATGAACTTCAAGGGGCAGTCACCAATGTTAAGGGGAATATTAGCAGTCTTCTCGTCCGAAGTCAGTTCACCGATTATATCGGTCAAACGATTCGAGATCGACACGATCGAAGTCCTCGATCCAGGTCGGTAAGTTAGTCCGGTTCTCTTACTGTCATTAAATGAGGTTATCATAATTCTCTGATCACCGGGATCGTAAATTTTCAGTCGGGGAATAAAAAGGATGATTGGGAAAAGATCAAAAGCCACTATCATGGCTGGAACTATTGCCGAAGCAATTAGAACTGGAAATGTGAGAGGAAAAGAGGAGAAAATCAAATATGGAGGGGTTTCCCATTGAAGGTATATATAGGGAGAGTCTGAGCATTTATTGCTAGCAGAAAACGAAGCAAACGCCTCGGAAATCGAAGGAATAAATGCTTTGACTGGACCGGACCAGATAAGGGAGAAGACTGGAATGATAGAGATCGGAAGAGGGGAGCCCAGCATAAGAGATCAGAAAAGGATCGTGTTAGAAAGATCGGAAAGAAGGGGAGGTCGGAAGACAAAGGGGATAAGATAACTCCCGCTAACTGTTGTCATAATCGGAGCCGAGGTAGTTAAAGCGTTGCAGACGAAATCTCAATCGCACGCCTCAGAATCGCCCACATTACTAACAGGTGCCAGAGTATGTCATGACAGCATTGTACATCCCGATCTCCACCGTTGATCTTACTTGTAAGGACGAGCCCGGAGCCCTTGGATCAAAGAAGAAGACGACAAGACCAGCGCCTTTCACTCGTAGCCCTCGGATCGCCCTTGACAAGAAAATTTTGGGCCGTCAGATTAGAAGAGAGAAAGGACAAATATTCTGAAAGGAATCTCAGCCGTTCGTTCTAATTCTCTTTAATTCCCGAGCCTCAGATCATGTCCTTTAAAATCCTGACCTTCCATCTCCCTCGAAATAAATCCTGACCCTTCATAGGGAGCACCCGGTTCCTATAAATACCTACATGAAAACTGTTCAAAAGGACGGAAAAATAGTGAATATAGCGGAAGGACTTTGAAACTTAATTCAGTTCGTTACTCTGCTATTTTTGAGCTTTCATAAGAAAAACTTTTGAAACCAGTTTTCTGAAGCATTTTCTTGCAAAGGGGTTTTGAATACTGAAGCTCTCCATTTTCAGTTCGTTCATTATCCTGTGACGCTCTCACTTTCTGTCTTTGTTATCTTTATTTCCACTCCCGTCGCCCAAGCTCAACTTCATTCAAACTCGGTTATTTTGACCTGACTGCATTTTAACAAATTATCCTTCATTTCAAGGCGAACTTTAGTCCTCCGGCTATCAACCCGCAGTCCTTTAATGTTTTGTGATTTCGTAGTTAGTTTAGTAGATTCGGCTCCCTACAGGTGAGTGCTTATATCGCTGCTTTATCAAGTGCTCGTTTTATTTTACGTATTTCTTTTATTTTTTATGTTTGTAATTTTCACCAAGTTTATACTGCATTAAAAAACATGAAGAAGGTCATTCTCGAGTTCACTTCTTTGTTAATCAGTCCATTCTTTTGTTAATCTTTGTTACTTCTAAATGCGAGAGTTCTAGTCCCGAGTAGCATACGAGTAGTTGGATAAAATGTAGTTAACTATATCTTAAGCATTTCTTTAAAATAATAGAAGGTCTGAATAACAAGTCAGGAAAATAGTAAAGTGGAATAACTAGATTAACACAGAAGATAATGGGGTAAAACGTCATAAGGAGGAATAAAACCAAATCTAAGATGAATAAATGGAATAGATTGGGTATCAAAAGGTACTGGTAAGGCGACCACATGGGAGGTCGGAAAATTCAGTCTGATATCCCCTGTCTAGTCACGAGGTACTAATGAGTTAAAAGAAGCCTTATTCCGATCCCCGGCATCTTTGAAAGCCAGAACCCTTAGTTTTAGGCTCTTGTGATGTGTAGCTGCAATCAAATTTCGAGAGGTCGGAAAAGCCCTTATCCGACTCCTATTAACCTAAAAGAGATCGGAGGAGAGTTCTTATCCGATCCCCAATCCAAAAAAATCTAATTTTAACCTAAAAGAGATCGGAGGAGAGTTCTTATCAGATCCTCAGTCCATAATTTTAACAAATATTTAAAAGAGATCGGAGGAGAGTTCTTATCCGATTCTCAACCAGAATTTTAAAAAATATTTAAAAGAGATCGGGGGAGAGTTCTTATCCGATTCTCAACCAGAATTTTAGCAAATATTTAAAAGAGATCGGAAGAGAGTTCTTATCCGATTCTCAATCCAAAAATTCTAATTTTAACCTAGAAGAGATCGGAGGAGAGTTCTTATCCGATTCTCAATCCAAATACTCCAATTTTAACCTAAAAGAGATCGGAGGAGAGTTCTTATCCGATCTCCAATCGAAATTTTTAATTTAAAAGAGATCGGAGGAGGGTTCTTATCCGATTCTCAAATCGAATTCTAATAAATATGCAAAATGACCCCCCTTAAACAAAACTGATACGCAACAGTAACTCACTAAGGGTCGACTCATTTATTTATGTATCTGGGTAACCCGAATTGGTGAAAAATCAAATATTCCCTTTTACCAAGACGATTAACATCTTCGTTCGAACCTCCTAACTATCAATTCTAGTTTATAAAGAGTTTGAAGTTAAATCTGCTTACCCTCATTGAGGGACGAGGTGGGGTGCCTAACACCTTCCCCACCTGTTCACGGATCCCGAACCTAGAATCTCTGTTTTGAAGTGGTTTCATTTTAATTTATTTCCGCAAATGGTTTTCTTTAATTTCCCTTAAAATTAAAGTGGCGACTCCTCACTCTTTCCCACTTCGGTGAGTGTTCGTCTAAGCGACCGCAAAACCCCTTGCGACAATCACTCATTTTTGTATCCCAATTATTATGTACAAATTAAGTACAAACATACTTTGTTACATTTATAAATTTATGTTTGAGTATATGTTATGTAAATATTCACATATGATGAAGAAATGAATTTGATTACAAGTATGATGAGAGTTGATTAATAATATTGTTGCAATTGAAAATATGATTATTAACAGGTGTTATTAACCGGTGGATGTTAAAAGTTTAGGAGAAACTCTTGCAGTTTTTCCCTTTGAAATTTATGATTAAAAAAAATTAAAAGCAAACATTAAGTAAGAAAATTGTTCAAACGCAAGTTTAGGTGTTCCGTGCACAGAATGTGGCATTCCTTTGCTCGGTTTCACTGTAGATCCGATAGGAGATTATTACTTTAATCCTAAGATATCCTAGGTCCTTTCTCAAGGCACCTAAGGTGTATTTTAATTAATCTGATCCCTACTTTCATGGCGATCAATCTTAATTAAAATCCTTTAAGTTCTTTATTTAATTTTCAAATTCCACAAAGGATGTCAACCTATCTCTAGGTCAGATTTCCTAGGTTCAAAATCCTAATTCCTAATACTAATCTTTACCTTTCAGCTCTTTAACTAGTATCTTATATCATGGCTAATTGGTTTCCAACACATAGCATGCATTAAGAACACAAAGTATTGAATCAAAGAATGAAACTCAAATGCATTAAATAAACTTAGTGTCTATCCATAACAGAAATTAAAAGTGCTACTCTCCTAATTTCAAAATTAAACAAACTACTCACTCATGATGAGTTTAACAAACATTTATGATTAAAATAAAAGAACATAAAGCAATTAGAAGAAACAGAATAAAAGAACTCAGAAAAAAGATTTTGCAGCTTTGAACTTTTGGAAGTTCAGCTTAGAGCTCTTCTCCTTGGTGCTAATGCAGGTTATCTTCAAACGGTTTAAAAAACTAGGGTTTCAAAGCTAAAAACTAACTCTAAATTAAAGATTTCTTTCGAAGGTGTGTTTGTGTCCTCTCCCTATTTCGGTCTTCTGGTATTTATATCAGATGTCTCAGGGCTAGAGTCCTAAGAGCCCTAGAAGTTTGTTTAGACTGTGAAAAGTGGAGTTGGAGTCGCATCAAAAATCTCTCTGCTACACAGTACACAGCCCATGTAGCACTACAAGGCCTTGGGGCATGTAAGTTTCTGGATGAAATTTGGCTTCATTTAGGTGGGAGACAACAGGTTACACTGGGGTCTTTAGGTCTACATAGGGTGAAATATATGGCCCATGTACTGTCTACCTTTCTTTGGCTTTTCAAGTTTGGACATCCAGAGAGTTACACAGGGCATTGTAAGGTACACGGGGCATTGTAAGGTACACGGGGTCAGTTGCATTACCCGTGGACTATGGCTTCTTCATGTTCTCTTCAATATTCTCTTTGCCAAAGGGTTACACGGGTTTGGCTTCCTCCTTACACGACCCTTACACTATGATGTAGCAACTTTTCTTGCTTTTCCTTCTCCCTAAACTTGTCTATTGGACTCCTATGCCTTATATTTCCTTTAGAACACCTAAAAATATACCAAAAACATGAAATTGAGTGGAGATATACCAATTTAACAAAAACTAATAAAACTAACTAAAATGCATGAAATTAGCTACATATATGCTTTGAAATGCTGTGGAATTATGCCTTAAAATATCTATATGATACACGTGTATCAAATACCCCTAAACTCAAACTTTTGCTTGTCCTTAAGCAAAAGAAAATTTGAAAACTTATTAAGGTATTTGGAATTTCTTAGAAGTATAACAAAAAACTTAACTTGCATGTAATTGAGCTCTCTACATCCTTCATACCAATTTCCTTACTTTCAAGGCATAGAGATATCAACAATTGCTTGCTAGAATCTCATCCCCTTTATAAAGCTTTAACTAGTTATTCCACTTGCAAAGCCATTAATGAGTCACAAATAACCTGTTTAATTAGGATAGATTTGAGAAATACTTACTCTCCTAAAATTTGCCTCTACTATGGATGATTATGATGAAGTGGTTTATCTCCAACCTTATAAGCATATTTCAATTTTCTATCTCCCTAATGAAGAATACTCTTTTCAAAAGATCAAAAGGTTTTTAAAAGGATTGTAATAGGGCTTAAAGGGTAGTGATTTGGCTGCTAAGGAAGGGTTTTTAGGGAATGAAAGTGTGAGGATTGCTATTATGCATAGGTTCTAAATATACTAAGTTTATTTTTTTTGTTTATGTATGGAAATGAGGGGCTTTTGGTTTGTAATGCCAAGTATGTTTGCTTACTACTCATCTTAGAACTTCTTTGCTTTTTTTTCTTATTTTGGTATTTGTGTCCCTTTTGTCCTCTCCCCCAAACTCATTATTTTTCATGGGTTAGAAAGGTAATTTTTTTTTCAATGCTTTTAATTACATACTTGCACTTCTTTCTTAGTTTTACACCCTCTCTCCATATTGTCTTTCTTTTGTATCCAGTATACCTTTTACTTATGCATTTAGCTTCCTCAAAGGATAGGGTAAGTGTTTTGGCTTGGGGCTAGGATAGAGTTATGGGTTACCAAAAAAAATCATTTTAGGGGATAGATATAGGCTCAAGTTGGCTGTAAGGGACGAAAATTTAATTTTGGATGGGTAAGGTTATGATGAGTTTATGAACAAAGAATGCCTTAATCATCTCTTTATCAGGTATATGCTAGGATTTCGCCTTGATAGATCCAAGAAATATGTTCTAGGGTTAGTGAGACATTTTTAAATTTATTTATAGTTAAGAAATTTTCACCTGATTTGATAAGTTCAATGTGACAAACTAATGGCTATGAAGGGGTTAATTAGTTTGACTCCACATAGGTAATTAAATTTTTCTCAAATAACATATTGAAGTCTTTTAACCTATCCAGTCACATCCATTCCTCTTTCCTAGAGAGGTCAATTATTAGCTTATTTATGGTTTTAGTTATAATTCTAAGGAGAAAAAAAAAACTTTTGAAAAAGTTCAAAATTTTCAAAATGTTTTGAAAATTTTTTCTTGATTTTTAATACACAAGTATAATATAGATCTAATAAGGCAATGCAATAAAAAAATGAAATGAAATGTATGAATGCAATGCATTAGTGCATCCCTAAACTCAAATTTGACATTGTCTGCAATGGCAACATAATATACAAAACTAATTTAAGATAGGATAATGAAAAGATCATCATAGAAAAGCGTATTATGTATTAAGGCAAGATGGTATGAACATGGGGAGCATAGTTTCAACAAAATACACCTATCTACAAAGGTAGTGACTATGACTAACGCCTATGCCTGCACACATTAAGAGGTGTCCTAGTCTACTGTCCTAAGTCTAAAAGGTCTCTAATGGTGAGGAAGAGGCGTCTGTATCCTGCCTCTCAAGGATCATGTCCAACTTGTTATGGGCCTCTTGGATATTATCCTCTGCTGCTCTAATCCTATCTATGATGTTAGTCTCCAGAGCCATAATCCTGTTGTTGATAGTCGTCTCCATCCACTACAAGTATGCAAGTACAGGGCCTGTAGGTGGTGGTGTGTATAAAGGAACTCTATCTGGTGATCCTTGGAAGAGGGGGTTTGACTCCTCCTGTTGCTGCTCCTATCTCTGTTCTTATGCTCTGAAGGACTCCCCTTGTGCGGCTCTTGCTAGTTCTCTCCTGGGGATGACATTCCCCTTTACATCAATTAGGAGGCATGTGTCCCCAACTCTTTTGCATATTCCATGGACATGCAGATGGTCTAGTCTATCCTGGTGGTGCCTAACATGGGGTGGTGCCTTACATGTGCTAGCATGAATTCGTAATACAGAGTTATTACTATAATGAGGCCCCCTAATACAATGTGCCTAGTGGCCTGGTGAGACATCCTCCTTAAGTGGTTGCACAGGAAGTACCCGGTGCTACATCTCCTTCCGGTTACCATGCACCACATGAAGAATAACTCATTAGCATTTACTACGCCAAGGCTGTCACTGTGGCCCATTATGGTGTGGGCTGCAAACCTATGCAGATACCTCAATGCAGGGCTTGTCAATCCATATGATTTTGACCTACTGGAGTTGTATACTTCGATGTTTGGCGCTATTGTCCTTTAAAACTCAATGTTGTCATATACTATCCTATTTTGAGGGATCTCTTAGAGTCCCTCGCTATCAAATCCAAAGACAACATTGAATTGATCCATGTTCATTACTCAGTCAACACCCAAAAGCCTAAATTCAATCCTGCCCCTATCACGTCTATTTGTGGCCCAAAGGGTGGGCTTAAAATTGCCTAAGAACTCTAGGGTTATGCCCCTGTATGTAGGATATTACAGTTGGGTGAATCTAGTCCACCAATATTGTCCAGGGGCCTGTTGATCTCTTCCTTCAATCCCAGTTGCTCTAGCAATGGTGTATCCATGTATTTGGTGGATACTATCTTCCTGTTGTTTAGCCTGGCATAAATATCCCTATGTTTAGCATTCTTGAATGGCCAGGCCAATGAAAAGTCAGGATGTAGTTATGGCTGGGGCTAGGGTTAGGGTTGTGGTTATGGTTAAGGTTCTTCTTGCCTAGCTTGTCTTGTTCTTGGTCTTTAGGGTAGCGATTATGAGTCATCTCTCCCCTTTGAAGAAGAACCTATTCTTCTTGTAAGTCTTTTTGTAACATCCCCACTGTACATATTTTGTACATTCTATTACTCCAGTAGTCAAATAACAGTCCAAGCAAGTCAGTATGACTGGAACTACACTTCGATGATAGTGAACAGACATATAATGATGAAATAAATAAAAAGAAAATACAAGAAAAATCAAACAAAAATGAAAGAGAGAAAATGAAGCTAAGTTAAACGAGCCGGCACCACAGCGATGGGTGACCGCACTGGGAAGTTCGTTGCCGATATCAGGACCACGGGGAACCCTCTGAATCTAATTTTGAGACATAAATAAAGGTTTATTGAAATGTAATTGACACTAGAAATATCAAAGAAAAATTTATAAATTAGTACAAAGAAAAACGAAAAATCGAGAAACAGACAAAAATCGGTATTACCGAAAAATCGGGAATATAACTCGAAGTGGGGCATTTTGGTCAATTGACACCTATATTTAGCTTTTGACCTAAATTTCCATTAAAAATAAGTGGTATTAAATTTTAAAATTTCATGAAAATAAGAAATTAAATATGAAAAGTAATTAAAGGAAAAAGTGGGGGATTAATTTGCAAATATTGAAACTTTGAATTATAATAATAATAAACCTAAGTTAGTGGGCATATAAAATACATAAGATGACAAGGAACAATCCACTAACTCACTTCATCTTCTCCAATTCTCTCAAATGGCCAAAATGGAGATCTTCCTTTCCTCCATGGATGAGTTCCATGCAAGCTCACCAAACTCATCATTTTCCACTTAAAACTTAAGAGTCCCTTCATTAAAATTGGTCCTCACCTCATGGGAAAGCTATAGGCAGCAAAAAGAAAGGAAAATTTTGAAGTTTCACAAGCTTGGGAAGTTCTTGAATTAAGGTTAGTGCTTAATCTCCCCATTTTCTTTCATTAGATCTTGTTTTGAGCTTTGGGTGAGTTGATTTGTGAAGAAATTAAATAAATTAATGTATATTTGGTGAGCCCTTCATTTCGGCAGCTAAGAAATTCATGGGATTTTGATGTGTTTAAATGATATAGATGAGTTTAAAGATGAAGTTTGATATGGATATATGTATAGGAATTGAATTGATTGAATGTGAATTGTTGAATTAGAACATTTGAATTAAGGGTGTGAAATGGAGCTTTAATGCCTTGAGCAAACTGCCATATTGGGTAGCCTATTAAATCATGAATTTGTGTGTGTGAATATGTAGTTTATTAATGAAATGTAATGGTGTTAAATTGTGGGCAGCATGTGTAGTTAAAATGAAAGTGTTTGTGTAACATAAGTGTTAATGCACATTGAATTTGGGTGGATGTAAATATTGAAGTTTAATGGTGTATTGTGTGCCTTGTGCACTTGAGTATTCAGCCCAGAATTTTTGCTAGAATTGTGTACAATATATATATATATATATGGAAGTGTTGTTTATTGAATATTGTAGTAATGAGGAGGAGAAGGAACATCAAATTGGGAGTGTATGTGCTTTGTGCAGGTTGTGTATTGAAGGCAGCACTTAAATTAGGCCATAAGTGCTAAACTGTGAACCCAATTGGTATGAGGCCAATATGGGGTGAAACTAGACACCAAATAGGCCAACTTTCATGGAGAAATGTTGCCAAAATTCTGCCTAGAAACTGACCTTAAAAAGTGACCAAATCCGGATTAGTGCATTTAAGGCCTGAAAACTGACCATTTGGGCAGCAGTTAGTGTTTAGGCCATAACTCACTCAAAACAGGTCCAATTGACCTGAAATTTTGACCATGAATAGTTAAGACCTATATCTAAAAGTATTATGAAGACGCCAAAGCCCAGAAATGACAAGAACCAAGTCAAATGGCTTGCACAAGTTCGGGCACAAAAACTGCCGAACCAAAAGTGACCTAAAAATTGACCAAATTGTGCACTAAAAGTGCAATCTGTCCAACTTTAGCAAATTGACCATATCTTGGTCTACACAACTCGGAATGACCTGAAATTTTGCCCTGCGTGCAATGAGACATAGAGCTACAATTTTGCTTCTTTGACCAGAAGCTAAAAACCAAGAGAAATAGGACTTTAAGGTAGACCAATATAGCATACAAAAATTGAGAATTTGACTTTTACATACAATGATGCTTGAAGCAATTTGGCAATGAATGCCAACTTGTAAAAATGGTAAATTGCACTATATTGGCAGCATATTGAAATGCAAATTGTGACATGTTGATACTAGAATCAACTTATCCATGATGTATAAAAAGGTCAATATTTTCATTGACCAGTGAATTGTGTAATGACCAGTAAACCCTGAAAATAAAGAAATAAATATTTAATCTTGTAATATGCCCTAGTTTGCCTAGTTGACTAGTTTGGATAGGTTGGCATGCCAATAGGATTCTAATAGCTGTTCTATAAATGACTTTACGTCATACTGTATTTTATGGCTTATTATGCCATATTATGATTTTAATAGCCTATGGCTATACAGTTTGTATTATTATACTAGGCTTAATGCCTAATTGATTATATGGCTTTTTAGCCACACTGTTTGCACACCGGGAGATACTTTGTGCCCGATGGTGTGACGGCCCGAGGTACTAGGTACCCAGTGCTAGCATATCCGTTTATCCAGTCTGGTCAATGTATAGGCTATATGGGCAGTCATTTAAAACATTATTCAATTTAGGAAGCTAAGTTAAGTTAAGTATAATGAAATTTCAGTACAATTAAATTAAGTATTGAATGAATGAGTAAAAAAAATTAGCAAAAGAAACATAACAAAAATATAAATTGCAGAATCGTAGAGACTTGAAATACAATACAGTTAGAATAAATTGTATACTGGGTAGTATTACTGAAAAGTTATAAACTAAGCACTTCCAAAGAGGAACAAACTAGTATATAAGATCGTTGATACTAGAAATACCATACCAAATTAAATTGATTCTTGAGTATCTGAATTATGATTTATTTCTTTCTTTAATTGTATATATTATTTCTTGTTATACTATTGCACCACTAAGCAGAAATGCTTAGCACGATGGAATTGCTTCCTCGCAGTATCAAGGTAAAACCAGAGATCACAACTGAGATTTTTGAAGTCCAGATCTGCAGAAGTGTCAGAAGAGTTCAAGATTGTCACCTCCTCAGCAATGCATGTAGATAGGGCTCATTTTATACATGTTATGTATATTGTTCATTCCTAGCACATTGTAAATTATTTGTATATCTTGTACAAAATAAACTCATGTAATTAACCTATGAATTATGGAAGCTACTCAAAGTAAGTATTTTAATATGTGAATTGAATTTGAGTTATAATGAGATTGTACTTGTGAATATTGAGATGTTGAAAATCTGATGAGATTTCTGAGAAATCTGGATACTGTATTGAGATACATTATGTTCGAAAATTTTTGAGACTATTAAGTTTGAGAAATTGAGTATATATTGAAATTGTTTTTGGTAGGTTCAGAAGAACTGTTAGTCCAAATTACAGTCGGCACGTTGCCGGATTATCGTTAAAATTTTTGAAATTTCCAAATTAGTCAGATTTTGATAAACAGTAAAAATAGCCTAAACCTCAAATAAAGTTTTTGAACAAGTAAATCTAGAACTATAATGAAATCAGATAAGATCAGGTGCTTCGACACGCCGTGTAGCACGCCTTGCTCAGCTACACTGTAGATGGGTGAGGGGTGTTACACTTTTTACAGGAGCCATTGAGAATAATTAAGAAAAGGTTAGGGTTTTGAGATAAAATCAAGATGAGAATTGGTTTTATGGGGAATTCTTAGAGAGAAAAGGTTTTTATAGAGTTTGAATGGGTTTTATAATGTTTATGGGCTATTTAAAGGGATGGGCAAGCCTTTTGGAATTTCGTTTCTTACCTTTTTAGTATCGCTGCTGCGAAGATTTACACGGGTCCATGTATCACTACACGAGTCAGACCTGTCTAATCTTTTGTCTTTTTTTTTCGAACCTTAGCAGGTTACATGGGTCGTATACCATTACACTGGTTAGACCCGTGTAACTTTCTACCTTCTTCTCTTTTTCTCTGTTTAGCCCTTCTTCTTTACATGGGGATGTGTACAAGCACAGGGGTAACCCCGTGTAAATTTTTATCTTTCAAAATCCCATTCCACTTTCTCCTATATCAGTTACAAGGGTTGTGTAATTGCACGGGGTACCTCATGTAACTTTCTGGAGTGTTTTTGTATGTGAATTTCTGGTTCCAATAGGTTACACGAGTCAGACCCATATAATTTTTTTATCCAGAATTTCTAAATATTTTTTAGTGCTTTCTCTTTCTATCTTTCCAAGTTTTGATGCTAACATGTTTCTAAATGTATTTATGAGATGCACATGGAGGTTAGCAACAAAATACTTCCTTAATTTTGTGATTTCCTCTCTTGTGTGGTTTTGACTTGTTAATTCCATCCTGTCCTTACTTTTACCTCCTTACTTCTACTAATATGTCCAAAGTGAGGATTTGGGGTTGTTAAAAAACTAAGAATTAAATAAAGTGAACAAAAATAAAATTAACTATAAGGAAATTAAAATCTTGGGTTGCTTATAGTCTTTTGCTTTACTATTCCTCTTGGTTTATGGCTATGCAGGCAGGTTGCTAAAGAAGTGTGTGGCTCCTTTTTCCATTAGTTCTTCCAAGAAGTATGGCTTTAGCCTCTACCCATTAACCTTGAAAGTTTTTGAAGTCTCACTCCATACTTCTACTGCTCCATGTGGAAAGACTTGTGTAACCTTGAAGGGGCCGAACCATCTCGACCTAAGCTTTCCTGAGAATAGCTTCAGTATGGAGTTAAAGAGCAAAACAAGATCTCCTACATTAATTTCTCTTCTTATTATGTGCTTATCATGCCCTCTTTTGGTCCTCTCCTTGAAGATCTTTACATTCTCATAGGCATATTGCCTAATGCCTTCCAATTCTTTGAGTTGTAGAAGCCTCTTCTCTCTAACAACTTTCAGATCAAAATTTAGGTTTTGGATTGCCCAATAGGCTTTATGTTCAAGCTCGACAGGTAGGTGGCATGATTTCCCATATACCAAGTGAAAGGGAGTTATTCCAATGGGAGTTTTGAAGGCAGTGTGGTAGGCTTATTATGTATCATCTAGTTTTAGGGACCAGTCATTCCTTAAGCGATTTACTATTTTCTCAAGGATTTTCTTCAATTCCCTATTTGAAATTTCTATTTGTCCACTTATTTGAGGGTGGTAAGGTGTTACCACTTTGTGTGTCACTCCATATTTCCTTAATAATGTTTCAAATTGGTTATTACAGAAGTGACTTTCCCCATCACTAATGATCACCCATGGTATGCCACATCCTGTGAAGATGTATTTCTTGAGGAACTTGATCACTACTCTGGCATCATTTGTTGGTGAGGCTATTGCTTCTACCCATTTTAATACATACTCTACACCAATAAGGATGTACTTATTGCCGAATGAGGATATGAATGGACCCATGAAGTCTATGCCACAAATATCGAATATCAAGTATGCTATGGAGTGGCATCTCATTCCTTCTTGAAATGTTTCCAGCCCTTTGACATTAATTACATATCAGTATAAAGTTTCTCACATCTTCAAACAATTTGGGCTAGTAAAATATTGCTTGTAGTATTTTGGCTACTGTCTTGGTTGTGCTGAAGTGTCCTTCATAGGGTGATGAATGGCAATGTTGTAGCACACTTTCTATTTCCTCCTCTGGTATGCATCTTCTAACTAGCCCATCATAGCATGTCTTGTATAGTAGTGGTTCTTCCTAGGTATAGTCCTTTATGTTATGTAAAAATTTCTTCTTCTATTGGTAGGACATTTTGGGTGGCAAAACCCAGCACACAAAATAGTTAACAATGTCAACATACCATGGGGTTTGGGAGATTGCTAATAGATATTCATCCAAAAAGGAGTCATCAATTGGCAAATCTTCAATGGAGTCCCCTGTGTCTTCCTGCTTGAGTCTAGAGAGTTAGTCAGCTACCACATTCTCTGTTCCCTTTTTGTCTTTGATTTTAAGATCGAATTCCTGTAGAAGTAGAATCCACCAGATTAACCTTGGTTTTGCTTTCTCTTTGCTCAAAGATACTAAATAGCAGCATGGTCTATGTATACAATAACTTTTGACCTGACTAAGTAGGATCTAAATTTATTGATTGTAAACACTATGACTAGAAGTTCTTTTTCCATGGTTACATAGTTGACCTGTACATCATCAAGTGTCTTACTGGCATAGTGGATGGCATGAACTTTTCTATCCTTTCTACGTCTAAGTACTACTCCTACTGCATAGTCACTTGCATCGCACATTACCTCAAATGGTAACTCCCAATCTGGTGGTTGCATAATTGGTGCAGAAATTAGAGCCTCCTTTATCCAGCTAAATGAATCAAGGCAACTTTCATGATAGTCCAAAGGAACATCTTGATTTAGCAAGTTGGCTAATGGCTTAGCTATTTTTGAGAAATCTTTGATGAATCTTCTATAAATGCTCGCATGTCTGAAAAAGCTTCATACTCCTGTGACTGATGAAGGTGGTGGCATTTTCTCAATTATCTCAATCTTTGCCTTGTCTACTTCAATCCCTCTTTTTAATACAAGGTGACTAAAAACTATCCCTCTTTCTGATCCCAATTTAGGACCAAGTTTGACTCCTCACATCTTTGTAGCATTTTAGATAGGTTAGTTAAGCACTCATCAAATGTGGTTTCATAAACAGAGAAATCATCCATGAAAACTTCCATTATATTTTCAATAAAAATAGAAAAAAAAACAACCATTATATATCTTTAAAAAGTAGTTAGGGCATTGTAAAGACCAAAAGGAATTCTCCTATAGGCAGAAGTACCATAAGGACAGGTAAATGTGGTCTTTTCTTGGTCTTCTAGGTGAATTGGGATTTGGAAAAATCCTAAATACCCATCTAACTAGCAGAAATAAGAATGTTTTGCTAGGCTTTCTATCATTTGGTGTATGAATGGAAGAGGAAAATGGTCTTTTCTGGTGGCACTATTTAGTTTTTTATAGTCAATGCACATATGCCAACCAACGACTATCCTTATGGGGATTAGCTTATAATTTTCATTTTTTACGACAGTTGTCCCACCCTTTTTAGGCACTATGTGTACTGAACTAACCCATTTACTATCAGAGATTGGGTATATAATACCTGTATCTAATGGTTTTAAAATTTCCTTTTTAACTTCCTCTTTCATATTAGGGTTATTAGTAGTATGCCCTAGAGCATATCATTTAGTATGTATATTGTACATGTTTTATTAATAATAAGGCATTTTCACTTTTCCGTTTATATAATATATTTATGTGTAATAGAAAAGGTCCATTGATATTTTGTTAGAAATTCTATTTTTAAGTTGTTAAGAATATGAGTGACAGTATTTCTAGCACAAAGTATCATAAATTGGTTCACAATCGAGGATACTTCATAATAAGGACATGACTTATCCAGAAAGATTGTAATCATGTTTGTTCTCAAGTTATTTATATGAGATGTAAATAAGATGGAATGGTGAGTCTCATGCTATATAACTAACATGATAGGCACTTGTGCATGATAAGTAAGCCGAACCAGTGACATTTATGACAAGCACGTGGAGTTTACTCTTGTCAATGCATTATCATAAATCATATTAGTGCATATAATCTTTAGATCTGAGATAGCACAGTTATCTTGTATATAGGTAGTTTGAGTTTGATACTGCTTTCATACTTGTACTGTGTATGGGTATATGGGCATGTGTTGGCTCCTACTAGTTATATATGGAGGTAGGTGTTGATCAAGATGGAATATGTTACCCTAAGTAAATAGGGATAAAATCCTATGTTCATTTAATTGTTCTTGATGTTTCAAGTTCCTGGCAAGGACAGGCAGATTTAGTCAGAAAAGAGTTTCTGACAAGAAAATCTTTTTAATCAAGAATTGGAATTAAAAGAGAACATAATATTCATAGCAAATGTGGTTTGACATAAACCATGACTCCAGCTCGAGTTGGGATTTTGTAACAAAGAGATTCTGGTGCATGGTAACATATAATTATAGGTTCATTTAAAGGTATTCCTTGTTACTGATTGGGTAGCCATGGCAAGCTATGCTAGGTGTCAACCATGGTCAATGAGATGCCTAAAATGATTTAGAGAAATTATTTATGGTAAGAAAAAGTTCTGATGATATTAAGAGTTGATATCATATTTCATTAACAATTAGTGATGAGCCTAGTGAGTCACACACATACACAAGTAATCACTAAGTTAAATGTGATTTAATTGATTAATTAAAGAGTTTAATTGATTAATTAAATAAGTTTGGTTTGCAATTAGATTGCAAAGTCCCTAGCATGACTTGAAACCAAATCTAGGTAATTGGATGTATAGAATAAGTTAAATTTATATTTAAAGTGTTTAAATATGAATTCTGAGAAATTAATTAATAGAGATTAATTATATTTGATATAAATTGATTAGAAGAGGAGAAATAATGATTTTGGGTTGAGAACTCAAAATTTCAACATAAGGGTAATTTGGTCATTTCACAGGGTGACATGTGGCACAATGAGATGGTGACACATGGCACCATATAAGTTTTCCATTTGTCTTCCTATCATGCAAAGTGATCAAAGTCAAGTTTAAATCTAGTTTTGACACTTGGCTTAATGTGATTAGGTCAATTAAAATTAAGATGCAATCAGGTAATGACATGTGGCAAGGGTTTTAAGTGATGAAATAATTATAAAAGGGAAAGAATGAAAGAATAAAATATACATTCTGATTTTTATCTCAAAGGTGCTACCACCTCTATGCCTTCTTCCTCTCTTCTTCTTCTTCTCTCATCAATTCAAAGAGAATGATCCAAGTTTCTTTGAATTAAAATTGTTAGAAATTGTTTCTAGTATCCTGTATATATCTACAACCTCTCTAAAGGCAAATCCCTAATTTCTAATTGGTTGACAAGGCTTGAGAAGCCGGTTTAGGGGCTAGCCATTGGTGCTCTTGGTGTGGACAAGCTAAAGGGATAACATTTAGGGTCCTAGGTGCTTTCCAAAGGTACCAATCACATCTACAGTGCATCAAAAGGTTAGTGCACATATACTTATATTAATCTAGGGTTCTAATAAATTAATTTATTAATTCAAAATTCTTAAATGACAAATGTAGATCCTAATACATATTAAAAGTGTTTTAATATGCAATTGAACATTGAAATCAATTAGGTACATAATGAATGTTGCATGATGCATGAGACCCTAGAAGAAAATTTTTTGAATTCAATGTTCTAATCTAACAAATTTCATGCTTCTGCTCCTTCAATTGGTATCAGAGCCACTATATTTGCCATTTAGATTGTTTAATTTCTGATTTAATTATGTGATTTGATCAAAAGTTAATTAATTCATTGCTGGTTGCATAGAAGAGTGTGGCGGCATCATGTTTGTGCTCAATGGTGTGCATGGTTTGAGCACCACAATGGTGCGCAAGGTATATGGGCTTTGAATATGCAATTGTTGTATGATCTAAGGCCCATCCCATGACTAATTAAAATGTTTAATTAGGAGTTTTAATCACACAATTAAATTTTGTTTCAAATCTGAATTTTTAAATTTGTTTGAATGAGATTCAAATCTAAATTTTTAAATTTGTTTGAATGAGATTCAAATCTGAATTTTTAAATTTGTTTTGAATAAGATTCAGATCTAAATTTTTAAATTTGGTTGAATGAGATTCAAATCTGAATTTTTTAGTTGAATATGAGATATTCAATTTAATTTTAGTATGTATGTTTTATTTAATTGTTAAATGGTAATATGCATGATGGATGATCATGGACAATAAAGACCAATGTGATTGGATTTATTTCTTTTATTTTTCTTTGAGTCATAAAATAATTAATTTTATTTTAGTGGCATGTATTATAAAGGTTGTAATATTTTTGGATTGTAATTTCATTTATTTGAGTACTTTGAAGTCCATGTTCTTGTAAATTCGCCTTGGTATGCCAAGGATTACAATGTAATGGATTACAAGAAGATCAAGGAGGTCAAGAGCATTGGTGGGACCAGTGGGAGGAATTCAAGATCAAGTGTTGATTATGTACTCTTCAGCAACTCTTGTAATATGAATGAATGAAATGCACCTAGGAATGCCCTGATTCAATTCTTGGTGGCTCAGAATTGAATCCCTTAGAAAGTCCATGATCATATCATATTTATATGTTTATCCATGAATGCATGAGATGTATGGGAATGTACGCAAGTATATGATATATGCATGCTAATTGGATAATGTGCAAAGCAATTAAGCCGACTACAAAATCTTCCAAACAAATGATTAAGTTGGAAATGATATAATTAAAGTAATTATATCATGGGCCCTTCATTGAGGCAATTATTTTAAGAAATTTTAAATACTTGCATATGATGCAATTAAGTTAAGAGATTTTTTTAAGAATAATTGTTAAGCATGAGATGTTGTAAATATGTAAATGGTTTGGTGGCCAATAATGGATGTGCCTAAGGACATTAAAATTACTTGCATGTTTACTTGCTCAATGGGATCAACTTAACTAATGCAAGATAGTCAATAATGGATGTGCCTGAGATTTTAAGCATTAGGGGCTAGGTAAATGATTGAACCTCACATGAGATGTGATGGACGAGGAGTTGCTCACTTACAGTTTATTGTAATTCCAATAATAGATGTGCCTGATGATGATCAATAAGACTATAAGAATTCAATCACCCACTAGAAATCCATCCAACTAGGATTTCCGTTTCCTATTTTGAAAGTGTAAGATTCACTAAGTTAGTGGGAGGACCAATTTTGTTAAAAGACCATAATCATTTTAGTTAATTATATGATACATTTACTAATTAATCTAGTTATTTCTGCAGTTATTCTTCTAATAATAATGAGCACACAATAACCACCACCATCCAATATCCTTGCGAGCATACTTGATCACAATAGGTTGACAAGACCTAATCTTTCAGATTGGTTAAGAAATTTAAAACTTGTCCTGAACTTAGAACATATTGGATATGTTCTAGACTCAAAGGTTTCTGGTCCCTTACCTCCAGAGGCCACTCAAGAGGAACATGAAACTTTGGATAAGTGGAAGGAGCATGATATGAGAGCCAAGTGTTACATGCTTGCTTCTATGAGTAATGAGTTACAGAAACAGCATGAGAATAGACAGAGTGCAAGTGAGATCCTCCTTCACCTACAAGAGTTGTATGGTGAGCATAGTAGGAATGCCAGGTATGAGATATCTAGGCACCTATTTCGAATAAGGATGTCTGAGGGACAGAATGTTGGGGATCATGTCCACAAGATGATTCGGCTTATTAAGCAGTTAGAAAATCTTGACTTTAACAACGATTTCCAACTGCAGACGGATTTGATCCTTCAATCCCTACCTGAGTCATTTGGGAATTTTGTGACAAATTTTCATATGACTAAGTAGGAATACACCTTGGCTGGTTTACTTAACATGCTGGTTATTGCCCAAAAGAATATGTCGGGTAATAAAGGAAAAGAGGCAGCTTTGATTGCATCTTCTTCTGCTGGAAAGTCCAACAAGAAGAAGGGCAATAAGCAAAAAGAAACCTCAAATTCCTGGTCCTTCCAAGAAGATAGCTAAATAGAAAGGGAAGACCAAAGCTGATGGAGGCAAAGGATAGTGTTTCTATTGCCAGAAGGATGGGCACTGGAAAAGAAACTGCCCAGAGTATCTTGCTTCTCTGAAGGACAAGAAGGATGCACCTTCAGAAGGTATGTCTATATCTTGTTATTTAGATTGTAACACCCTCACTGTAGTAATTCCGAACATTCTACTGTTCCGGTGACCAGCGTCGGTCTGGACAGTTAGAACGTCTAGAAAAATATTTAGACTAGAGTGAGGAGTCATAAATAACTCAAATAAGTGTAAGAAAATTTTAGGAAAAATTTTAGAAATAAAATACAACCAAGTTAAATGAGCCGGGGCCCTAGCGATGGGTAACCCAATGGGAAGTTGTGGTTCTCACAACTAGGAGCCCTAAACCCGGAGGAAAATTTATAAAATAATTTTTGGGACTCCAGAGAAGAGTCATTGAGGTTTCTATGGCATTAGAATGCCAAGAAAATGTTTAGAAAAATTTTTCAATCAGTACAGACGATTTTGGCTAAATAAGCCAAACGGAGGGCATTTTGGTCATTTCGCCTTCAGAGGTGATTTTTGGCCGACTTGTCTAGTTAATTAAATAATTATTATAATCTAAAATATGAATAAATATTGCTAAAAATTAAATTGAAAATGAGTAGAAAAGAAAAGGAAAGAAAAATGAAAGAAAAGTGGAATTATGACATCACATGATGTCATTAGTTAGGTCTCCACCAATCACAAATCACCAAGCCAATTAAAAAGAGTTAAATGAGGCAAAATTGGAAAGAAAAATCTGCCATCTTCTTCTTCCCAAAAACCAGCCGGAACTCCTCTCATCCATTAAAAATTTCTTTCATTTTTCCCTTCCAAAACCTTGATTTCTCTCCACCAAACCCTAAGATACCTTCATTAAAATTTATCTACACCACTTGGGAAGGTGTTTGGCAGCCAAGAAAACTAAGGAAAGTGAACTTTGGAGTGTTGGGAAAAGTCTCTACATAAGGTTAGTGCTAAAACTCTTACTTATCTCTTTATATTTTTGATTTGAACCTTGAGTTAAGTTAGAAAATGGAGAAAATTTGAAGAAAATATGCATGTTATGAACATTCTAATTTTTGGCAGCCATGGGGGAAGGTTGAGAATTGTTGAATTGATTGAATTAAATTGCTTGGGAATGATGTTTTATAATTATATTAGAGTTAGAAGTTGATTTGTGTATGTTAGATAAAATGATGGATTGTTAGGGTTAGGGTTTTGAGATTTAATTGAGGTTTTAATGCTTAGATGTTTAAATTAAATTCTAATGGTCAATTAGTGACCATTTGATGAATTTTGACCTTAAATTGGAGACCATTGTGGTATTGAAATTGAAAGTGGTATGCTGCCCCCATTGTGCCAGAATACTGGACTTGAGTCCAGTGTATTCCTAGGGTCATAACTTGAGCTATGTTACTCCAATTGGTTCAAGGCCAATTGGACATGAAACTAGACACATAATGGCACAACTTTGGTGAAGAAACCATGCCTATAAAACCAAACCAAGTGGACCAAAAGTTTGCCCTAATCCGAGTGACCTGCAGTCTGCCTGGGCAAAATGACCAAATAAACAGTATTTGGTCATTTGGCCATAACTCAGTGTAGAAAGGTCCAATTGACCTGAAATTTTGCCAAAAACAAACTGAGATATAGACCAACAACTTTCATGAAGAAAAAAAATCCAAATTCTGACCATAACCTAGTCAAATTGCCAACCAAACTTAGGTCACCAAATCTGGCAGAACCAAATTGCCCAAAAAATCTGGGTACAGGTCACTCCGGCCAGTTATGGTAAAATGACTATAACTTGAGCTACAAAACTCCAAATGGAGTGATTCGAAAAAAGAAATTCAACTAGACAAAATAAGGAACAACTTTTATGTTGATCATTTTGCCAAATTCCCAATGCAAAAATGACTAATGGAACAGTAAACCTATAGTATGAAACCTGAAAATTTTGAATAACATAAGGTAAGCTTTGAAATGGTATTGGAAATCAATACCAACAAAAATAAAATGCAAAATGTGGTATCTTGGTGAACTTAGGTTCAATAAATTTATTATGTATTAAAAAGTCAACAATTTGAGTGAATAGTAATGTGAATAGTAATACAAAGACACAAAGTATAATAACTAAATTGATAGAGGAAATTAAAGTATGAAATTTGGAATCCATGAAACATTCATAGATTACTTAGAATAGAAATAGTAATTCACCTAAATGACTTAATGAACATTTAAGTTATGTGAGTATATAGTTAAGATTTATTTCCATTACTAGTAGGTCTAATAAAACATAAGTAATACCATTTGAATATGAAATGATATTAACCTAGATGAATTGTTGAGTATAAATGGGATGAGGTTTACATTAGGATTTATGTTTCCATTACAAATAAGATAATAACACCTTGTATGAGTTATGAATTCATATAAATATTGTAATGAATAAATGAATCACATGAAAATATGAGTGGAGCATTAGTTTTCTTTATAAGAGAAAGGAAAAATGTTTTGAGTACAATGGTATATGAACACCATTGTTGTGAATTGTGATCAATATGAATGATGTGAGGAATGTATGAATATTATGATGAATGTATAAATTATGGAATTTGTCATGAAATAATGAAGTCATAAAACATATATATTAATATTTAATGATATTATGTGCCCTTGTATTGCCTAGACATGTGTGTCAGATTGGATAGTTTGGCATGCCAATAGGGTATTGTTTTAGCAGTACTGCGAAAGGTTTTATGCCTGTATTCATGGCTTTGTGCCCGTATTCATGGCTTCGTGCCTGTATTCATGGCTTTATGCCAACATTCATGGCTTTTATGCCCGATTATGTGTTATCATGGCTTTTTAGCCATACTGACTGCATACGTGGTTGACATTTTGCGTCCCATGATATGACGGCCCGAGACACCATAGTGTCCAGTGCCAATGACCCGTTATCCAATTTAGTCAGCCTGTCATAGGTTACTTGGGCAGTGAAATTTATTGAAATAAGTTAGAATATTAGCAATTAAAAATATTAGAAATTAAATAAAATAAATGAGTAAAATAACCTAAAATAAATTAGAATACTTATTTATTAGAAAGAATTGAAATGAACTAGACCGATATCAAAATTTACTTATTATGAAATAATCTGAGACAACCTAGAAAGTATTGAGAAAATGCTAAAAGATTAGCAAAGAAAATTATAACATACATAAATATTGCAAATGTGACTTACATGATAATATAAGCATAAATTTATTATTTTTAGATCATTTTTCTTTATACATTATTACTGTACATTGGCGAAATAAACACTTCCAAAGAAGACTAAATTAGGATAAAACATATTAAATTTTACAACCGCATGTGAAGCATAAATAAATCTTAATTATTTAAATTATGTTTTATTTCTCTCTTTATTTGTATATTATTTTCTTGTTATATTATTGCACCACTAAGCAGCAATGCTTAGCGCGATGGAATTGTTTCCTCGCGCAGGTACTGAAGTTAAAGCCCAGCGAATACTAAATAGAGATTTTGGAGTTCTGATTTGCAGAGCGTTCAAGGTTGTCACCTCCTCAGCAATGCATGTAGATAGGGTCCATTTAGAACATATTTTATATTTTGTATAAATTGCTTAGATATTGTATTGTATTGTATATTATGAACAGGTAATTAATAGGAATGCGATGTAAATTAATAAATTAGCTTTTTCATATGTAATTAATTTATATATCATATAAATTATGAAATTTTGTAATTATTTTGTAAATTTTGTAAATTAAGGAAATTTGAAAATTTTGCTTATATAATTTGAGAATGTTTACATATGAATTGAGTATGAATGGAAATGTATGGAAATGATTAGGAAATTGAAATGTATGGATGAGATTTGAAATGTGAGAAAATTATGAGAATGATTGATGAGATAATTATGATTAGCATGAATAAGATTTTATTTTGAAAATATTATTGAATTTCAAACAGGTGAATATTGAAATATGCCAAACGATAATTAAATAGGAGAAACTCCGCTGGTTTCTCCGTTGAAAAATAATTGATGTTAAATTAAACGAATTCAAAATTATTAAAAAAATAAAGTAAGATAAGTTAGGGTGCTCCGGCACTGATTGTAGCACGCCTTACTCGGCTACACTGTAGTCGGGTGAGGGTATTACATAGATGCTAACGATGCTCATAGTTTATCTACAAATTAGGTTTTAGATATTGGTGCCAATTCTCACATTTTTATGATATGCATAAATTAGCAAACAGTAGTAGCTTGCGTTCTCGAGACATTAGACTCCGGATTGGCGATGGCTCAAATGTTAAAGCTTTAGCCATAGGATCTAAATCTTTTTACATGTCTGGACATGTTTTGTGTTTGAATAATATTTTATATGTACCTGATGCTTTTAAGAACATCATTTCTATATCTAGTTTGACTAGAAATGGCTATGAATTTCAGTTCACAGATGATGTTTGCAATATTTATTTTGGAAATAAATATGTTGGCTCGGGTTATATGCATGATGGTCTTTATTATTTGGATAATAATGATAAACACAAAATGAATGCAAGGAATCTAAAAGAATGCAATGCCATGGTGAAAATCAACTCAAGTTCAAAATATATTTGGTATTTAAGATAAGGTCATGTTGCAGAAGATAGGATTGCAAAACTGGAGAAAATAGGGATTTTATCCTCATTGGGTTCTGAATCTACTCCAACTTGTGAATCCTGCCTTTAAGGCAAAATAACTAGATCACCCTTTGTTGGACAAGGACTAAGAGCTGAAAATATTTTAGAGCTAATACATAGTGATGTATGTGGTCCATTTAAAGAAATGGCTAGAGGCAGTTTTCATTACTTTATTAGCTTTACTGATGATAAATCAAGGTTTGGGTATTTGTATTTGATGAAATACAAACATGAATCCTTTGAAAAGTTCAAAGAATTTAAATCTGAGGTAGAAAATCAAATAGGAAAAAGTATTAAAGTTCTTCGATCAGATTGTGGAGGTGAATACTTGAGTACTGAATTTGATGAATACTTGAAAGAGCATGGCATTGTTTTCCAGCTAACTCCTCCGGGAACACCACAGCTGAATGGTGTATCTGAAAGAAGAAATCGTACCCTATTAGATATGGTATGTAGCATAATGAGTTATACTGATATGCCAATCTCCTTTTGAGGATTTGCATTAGAATCAGCTCTGCATATTCTGAATAGGATTTCATCAAAATCAGTTTCTTCCACACCTTATGAGATATGGAATGGAAGAAAACCAAGTCTTAAGCATGTTAAGATTTGGGGTTGTCCAGCTTATATCAAAAAGCTGAACACTAATAAATTGAAAATCAAATCAAAAAAGCGTCGATTTGTTGGATATCCAAAAGAGAGTTTTGGATATTAATTTTATTTGCCTACATCACAAAAGGTTGTAGTAAGTAGAGATGCCACATTTCTTGAACAACAGTTTGTTCAAGAAGGAGGCAAAGGTAGTCAAATAGAGTTAGAATTGGAGAATTCTGATCAACCAATAGATCAAATGGATATAGATCCATCTAGTCAATCTACACCTATTGATGAAACATTTGCAGTAATTCCTCACAGATCAACCAGGATATCTCACCCACCAGTGAGATGTGGTTTTCTTCATGAAGAAGAATAAGAGTTGTTTACTCATGAAGAAGTAGATCATGGTGATGATCCACTTACCTATGAAGAAGCTATATCAGATATAGACTCTTCAAAATGGATTGATGCTATGAAATCCGAAATTGATTCCATGTATAAGAGTCAAGTTTGGGATCTTGTTGAACCACCTGAAGGTATTGTACCTATAGGGAATAAATGGGTTTTCAAGAAGAAAATTGGTTCTGATGGAAAGTTAGAGACCTATAAAGCAAGGCTAGTAGCGAAAGGGTTTCGCCAAAGGTAAGGAATCGACTATGAGGAGACTTTCTTAGCTATTGTCATGCTTAAATCAATTAGGATTCTATTAGCAATAGCTACTTACTATGATTATGAGATTTGGCAGATGGATGTCAAAACAGCTTTTCTCAATGGATACATTGAAGAAAACATTTTCATGGAACAACCTAGGGGTTTTGAATCCCAAGATGGTTCCAAGGTATGCAAGCTAAAGCAATCCATTTATGGGTTGAAACAAGCTTCGAGGAGTTGGAATGTCCGTTTTGATGAAGCCATTAAGTCATTTGGTTTTATCAAAAATGAGGATGAGCCATGTGTATGTAAGAAGGTTAGTGATAGTGCTGTCACTTTCCTTATCTTATATATGGATGACATTTTGTTGATGGGTAAAGACACAGGTATGTTGACAACTGTACATGTATGGTTGTCAAATACATTCTCCATGAAAGACTTAGGGGAGGCAACCTATATTCTTGGGATTCGTTTCTATAGAGATAGAGCGAAAAGAATAATTGGTTTATCCCAAAGTCTATACTTGGAAAAGGTGTTAAAGAGGTTTAACATGCTTGATTCCAAGAGAAGATTATTACTAGTGAGACATGGTATCCACCTTTCTAAAGAGATGTCTCCAAAGGCACCTGAAGAAAGAGATAAAATGGCCAGGATTCCATATGCTTTGGCTATTGGAAGTTTAATGTATACAATATTGTGTACTAGGCCGGATATCGCATATGTTATTAGTTTGACTAGCAAGTATTAATCCAATCCAGGGTTGGAACACTGGATAGCTGTCAAGAATATCCTTAAGTACTTGAGAAGAACTAAGGATCTATTCTTGATATATGGAGATAGTGACTTGCAATTGGATGGTTATACTGATTCTGATTTCCAATCAGATATCGATGATAGAAAGTCTACCTCTGGGTATGTGTTCATTTATAATGGAGGTGCAGTCAATTGGAAGAGTTCCAAATAGAGTATGACTACAGATTCCACTGTAGAGGCTGAGTATATTGCTGCATCAGATGCTACAAAGAAAGCTGTTTGGATAAAGAAGTTCATGACAGAACTTGCAGTAGTTCCTTCCATTGAGTCAGTAGTTCCACTCTACTGTGACAACAATGGAGCAGTCATACAGGCTAAGGAACCGCAGTCTCACCAGAAATCCAAACACATAGAAAAGTGCTACCACATTATCAGAGAGATAGTTAGGCGAGGCGATGTAGCCATGCAGAAAATAGCATCAGCTGAAAATCCAGCTGATCCATTCACTAAGCCTATGTCGCAAGCTCAGCTAGACCGATATCTTGAGAAGATGGGTCTAAGATATTGTAATGAATGGCTCTTGTGGTAGTGAGAGATTGTTAGTAGTATGCCCTAGAGCATATCATTTAGTATATATATCTTGTACATATTTTATTAATGAAAAGGCATTTTCACTTTTCCATTTACATAACTGTCGACACCATATTTTGGCCGACCCCCAAAAATCAATAGATTTTGAAATCAAGCCCCAGCAACAAGTCTCCATTCATTTTCGATCTCTATTTGCCAGTCAATCACATTTCTGATCTCTCTTCAAAAGGAATCGATCCAATACTAAGTCTCCATGTCATTTAATTCCTTACCGATCTCTCAAATCAATTACCAAGTCTCTTTGCCAGTCAATTACACATCCGATCTTTCGTCAAACGAAATTGAACCAACATCAGGTCTTCATGCCATCCGATCCCCCTTTCATAAATATTGTGGATAGTTGTTCAATAAAGTTAAGGTTTTAATTCGGCTTAATGGTGCTTCCGATCTTAAGTATTCAAATCAAGTTCCCAATTTTAATATTAAGTTCCGTTCAGTGTTTGTTTATAGTGTTTTACCAATCTCTCTTACATAGGTTAATAATTGCTTTCAAGTTGTTCTAATATGTTCAGATAATCAGGCGTTTGTGCAATTTGGATACTTTCCGATCTCATCGAGTCATTGAACAAAAAGAACTTCATTTCATTTCAAAATTAAAAATATATACAAGTCATTCGGCTGGAGGATCACCCCCAGCCTGTTCTACATTTTGCTCACCCTCTCTATCACCTCACTTCTCCTCGCTATCCTCTTCCTCTTGGGGAGCCGATCCACCATCCGTAAAAGTCCTCTTCGAGATAACGCTTTTGAGCTCGCCAAAAGGTCCCCATGGGCGTTCACATAAGCACCGGCCTCCCTTGTTACTACCTCTTCTTCTTTTGCTTTGAGTTCATCAGTGAGGCGAGTGACATCAGCGGCTCGGAGCGCCCGAACCTCTTTAAGAACATGAGCTTGCTTGGCCAGTTTATCTTTATAGAACTTCATCCGCCCCTCAATTTCAGCTATATAGTTTTGGGCGGATGAAAGTTGGGATCGGAGGGAAGCAGCTTCATGACCCACCTTCTCGATCTCCTGCCTCATATGGTGAGCTTTCTCCCGGACAATGTGTTGGTTCACCAAACTCTCCACCCTCAGGCTCATAGTCCGAGTCAGGATATCATCGAGATCGCCTGGGTCACCTATCCCGATCCTCCCAAGGCAGATGGAGGCCCCTAAGACCTTAGCCAAGCCCGTATTCTCTCGAACCGTGCGGTTCTTCTCCAGCGAGTGGATTAGGACTTGAGCGCCTCGGGAAAGGGTCCTCACAGGAGGTTGGGAAGGACCCCCTTCTGCACTTAAAGTGATCGTTGGAGGTGGCAGCTCTTCATGTCGCGGAGGAGACCGAACCACGGGACGAGCCTCCCTGTGCCTCCCCTAGATCATGCCTTAGCATTTGAGAGGCCTCGGTCGACTTCATCTCCCGCACTTTCCTGGAGACCTCTCTCTTCCGCTTTCAGCTTTCCTTGGAAGCCTCGCCGCTCACCATGCCTGCACAAAGAAAAAGTCAGTGAGTTCGCTAAGGGCTCAGAGATCAGAGATATAGAAAGTACCGAAGCCGAGGTTAGAGAGCTAAAGCCCGCGTTCTTCGCCGGTAATCAACTCTATTGTCCAATGATGCAGTTCAGCCGTCACCGCATCTAAACAGGAGAACTTCTGAGTGGCTGCCTGATCTTTCAACTCCATCACCATTATGCCCTCTTCCCTATTCAGGGTGATGCGCTTCGGAAGTAATGGGCCCTGATGCAGCCAGCTACGTGGGAAACCCTCAAAACCGTTTGGAATCTTGCTCCTCAGGATAAAGAAGCGATTTTTCCAATTCTTCAGGGAGGAAGGCAGGTCGGTAAAGAGCTCGTGAATGCGGCTTCGCTGAAAGAAACAATACTCGTCGTCCTTTCAACGAGTTAGCCTATGTAGCTCAGCGAACACCTTTGCTGTTGGACGGAGTCCCTTAGCTCAGCAGAGGCCTCTAAAGGCTACTAGGATCCGCCATGAGTTCGGGTGTACTTGGGCTATGTAGACTTGGTGGAATTTCAGAACTTCCTTGAAGAAGTCATCAAGAGGGAACCGCAGCCCGGCTTTCAATTGCTTTTCAGATACCATGATCATATCATTTTCTTCAAAGAAATGATCGGCTCAGAGATCACCATGACATCTGATAAGCTCATACGAATCTGCCCGAAGGTTATATTCTTGGGTAAACGACTGCAGATCGATTTCTTGAAGGATTGACGGCAGCTCGTCCATGGGAAGGTTTTCTCTCCCTGAAGAATGCGTTCGTCTTGAGGGTGCCGCTTGACCATGGGCTGGAACGGAGGATGTAGGAGATTCAAATTGTACACTTGGTCTGACCTCCTCGATTTCATCGGACGACCACGAGACATGAACGGAAGGGGGGCTCACTACTCTCTGACCCTCGGCGCCGCTCATTATCAAAGAAAAGAGAAAATTTAAACTAAAAGAAAGATCAAAACCCTTACCGGAGTGTGATCGGTGTCGGAAGAACCTGAAAAAATAAGAGGATTTTGGAATCACTCGTGAGAGACTGAAAATGACATAAGGGAGCAACTGGCTGACCCATCCCCTATTTATACCTGTCTGAGCATTTAATGCTCACGGTATCCCAAGCGGCGCATCGGTTAGCAAGATTCTCTAGCTTTTTCTGACACGTCTCACGAATATTCTGGAAATTCCATAATTGAATAAGGAGAGATCGGCTAGTTAAAGACCAGCAGAATAAGGTGCTTATTTAGAATTACAGATCAGCTAAGGGCTATTCAGTTAGGAATCGGATTGGATGAACACATCAGAGATCGAAAAAGAACCAATGAATAATAATAAAATGATAATTGTCAAAATAAAATTTTATTTCCAAAAGTCCAAATTACATCATTTGGGCGATCTCTAGAGATCGGATTACATTAAAGGGGAGATTACATCATTTGGGCGATCTCTAGAGGTCAGATTACATTAAAGGTCAGATTATATCATTTAGGCGATCGCCAGAGATCGGCAATACATCCTATCTAGTAAAGGCCTATTTCAAAGCCTAGTCTTGTGGCTGAATCAAAAGATGTGTTTGATCAGGAGACCGGCCGTCGACATCGGATAGATGTACAAATTTCGATGGGGACTATGACTCTCATGAGAATAAGAGAGATTGTCATCAATGTTATCGCTTGGAACCGAGCCGCTGTCGGGACACCCAATGTGGTGAGAAGCCAAATGAACTTCGAAGGGCAGTCACCAAAGATCGGAGGGAAATTAGCAGTCTTCTCGCCCGAAATCGGTTCGCCGATTACATCGGTCGACCAATTCGAGGTCAACACAATCCATATTCTCGATCTGGGTTGGTAAATTAGTCCAGTTCTCTCACTGTCATCAGAGGTGGCCATAGTGATTTTCTGATCACCGGGGTCGTAAATTTTCAGTTGATAAACAAGGTGAACAGCCGGAAAAAGATCAAAAGCAGCTATCATGGCCAGGATTGTTGCCAGAGCGGCTAGAACAGGAAAAGTGAGAAGGAAAGAGGAGAAAATAAAATGCAGAAGAATTCTCATTGAAGGTATATATATAGAGAAGGTATGAGCATTTATTGCTAGCAGAAAACGAAGCGGGCGCCTCGAAAATCGAAGGAATAAATGCTTTGACTGAACCGGCCTAGATAAAGAAGAAGACTCTGGAGTGGGAAAGATCGGGAGAGGGGGCCCGGCTTGAGAGATCGGAAAAGGATCATATTAGAAAGATCGGAAGGGAGGGGAGATCGGAAAGCAAAGAGAATAAGACAACTTCTGATAACTGTCGTCATAATCAGAGCCGAGGCAGTTAAAGCGTTGCAGACGAGATCAAATCTCCACCACACGCCTCATTTGCAGAATCGCCCACATTGCTGACAGGTGCCAGAGTATGTCATGACAGTTCTGTACATCTCGATCTCCATCGTTGATCTTACTTGTAAGGACAAGCCTGGAGCCCTTGGATCAAAGAGGAAGGCGACAAGACTGGCGCTTTTTATTCCGAGCCCTCGGATCGCCCTTGATAAGAAATTTTGAGCCATCAGATTAGAAAAGAGAAAGGATAAATATTCAGAAAAGGATCTCAGTCGTTCATTTTGATTCTCTTTAATTCCCAAGCATCAGATCATGTCCTTTAAAATCCAAACCTTCCATTTCCCTCAAAGAAAATCCTGACCCTTCATGGGGAACACCCGTTCCCTATAAATACCTGCATGAAAACTGTTGAAAAAAAAAAAAAAGAAAAGGGTGGTGACTATAGTGGAAAGGCTCTGAAACTTAATTCAATTTTGCTACTCTGCTATTTTTAAGCTTTCAAACATAGAAAAAAACTTCAGAAACCAGTTTTCTAAAGTATTTTCTTTGAAGGGGTATTGAATACTGAAACTCTCTATTTTCAGTTCGTTTAGTACTCTGTGATACCTTCTCTTAGTTTCAGTTCTGTCTTCATTTCCACTTTCATTTTCCAAGCTCAATCTCATTCAAATTTAGTTGTTGTCGTTTCGGTTTGACTGCATTTTAACTTGGTACTCTTCATTCCAAGGCAAACATTAATCCCCAGGCTATCAGCGCACAACTCTACCATATTTTGTGACTCCATAGTTAGTTCTATAGATTCGACTCCCTGCAGGTGAGTGTCTATACCGCTGCTTTGTCAAGTGCTCATTTTATTTTATGCATTTTCTTTGTATTCATGTCCGTAATTTTCGCCAAGTTTATGTTATGTTAAAAACCCCACGAAGGTGGTTATCCTCTCGAGTTTACTTTTTATTCATCCGCTCCTGTCATTTACCTTTTTTCTTTAGCTTTTATTACCTTCAAATGTAGGTGTTTTGGTCCCGAGTAACGTATAGGTAGTTTGGTGAAATGTTGGTAGCTGTATCTTAACATGAAAGTTTCTTCAAAATAATAAAAGTTTGGATAATAAATCAGGAGAAAATTATGAAGTTGAACCACTAGACTAACTCAGGAAATAATTTGGTATAGTGGGGGATCAAGGTAAGGTCGGGTCCCCGACTAGTGAACGGAAGAGATCGGACATCGCCCACCAAAAGTGCTAGTAAGGCAATCACAAAGGGGATCGAAAAATTCAGTCTAGCATCCTTTCCTTAGCTATAAGGTACCAATAGGTTAAGAGAAAGCCTTGTTCAGGTTCCTGGTGAAGGAACGGAAGCGTGAAAACACAAGTTTATACCATTGAAATTCAAAATTTTTCACCTAGGGTCACATGCATCATGCAAGATTTATTTTTATTTATTTGATTTCAATGATAAACAACATATTAAAACTCTTTTAATATGTTTTTGGATCTCTATTTGCCATTTAAGATTTTAAAATTAATCAGATTAATTTTAGAACCCTAGATTAAATCAAGAACGATTACACTAACCTCTTGATGCACTGCAGCGTGTCTGCGCCTTTGAGATTCGTCTTGAGGATACCAGATGTTGTCCCTCTAGCTTGTCCACACCAAGAACACCTATGGCAGCCCTTGAACAGCTTCTAAATCCTTTTCTATTAATTAGAAATTTAAGTTCTGCCTTTTAAGAGATTAGACATGTAAACAGGACACTAGAAACAATTCCTAGTGTTCTTAATTCAAGAGATTGATGGCTAATCTCTTTGAATTGATAAGAGATGAAGAAGAAGAGATAAAAACCCTCAAAGTGGCGTGACAAAGGAGTGTGGCTACTGGTTGTGTTTTATTTTTCTCATAACAACACTTATATAGCTAGGTTAACACATTAAACCCTTGCCACATGTCACCCTTTGATTAGCTCTAGGTTTAAGTGACCCAATCACATTGTGCCAAGTGTCAAACCTATATTTAATCTTGATTTTAATCATCTTACATGATTAAAAAACATTTGGCAA
This sequence comes from Hevea brasiliensis, assembly GCF_030052815.1. Taxonomy (NCBI): domain Eukaryota; kingdom Viridiplantae; phylum Streptophyta; class Magnoliopsida; order Malpighiales; family Euphorbiaceae; genus Hevea; species Hevea brasiliensis. The sequence continues at coordinate 14,897,937 of NC_079510.1, forward strand.
GCTTATGTGTTATGCCATGTGTCACCATCTCATGGTGCCACGTGTCACACTGCAAAATGACCAAAATGCCCCTGTGTCTTTATTTTGAGTTCTTAACCCAAAATAATTATTTTTCTTCTTCTAATTAATTTATATCAAATATAAATTAATTAATTAATCTCTATTAATTAATTTCTCATTAATTAAATTCATATTTAAACACTTTAAATATAAATTTAACTTATATTATACATCTAATAATCTAGATTTGGTTTCAAGTCATGCTGGGACTTTGCAATCTAATTGCAAACCAAACCTATTTAATTAATCAATTAAACTCTTTAATTAATTAATTAAATCATATTTAATTAGGTGATAACTTGTGTATGTGTGTGACTTACTAGGCTCATCACTAATTGGCAATGAGACATGATATTAACTCTTAATATCATCAGAACTCTTTCTTACCATAAATGATTTCTCTAAATCATTTTATGAACCTCATAGACCATGGTTAACACCTAGCATAGCATGCCATGGCCACCCAATTAGTAATAAGGTTTACCTTAAATGAACCTATAATCATATGTTACCATGCACTAGAATCTCTCATTACAAAATCCCAACTCAAGCCGAGTCATGGTTTATGTCAAACTCCATTTGCTATGAATATTATCTTCTCATTTAATACCAGTTCTTGATTAAAAAGATTTTCTCATCAGAAACTCTATTCTAAATAAAACACTCTATCCAGGCCAGGAACTTGAAACATCAACAACAAATAAAATAAAATTGGAAATTATCTCTAATTACTAAGAGTAAGAGATTCCATCTTGATCAAGACCTACCTACATATATAAGTAGCAGGAGACAACACATCCACATATAACCCTACACAGTACAAGTATGAAAGCGAGATCAAACTCAAACTACCTATATACAAGATAACTGTGCTATCTCAGGTCTAAAGATTATATGCACTGATATGATTTATGACAAAACATTGACAAGAATAAACTCTATGTGCTTGTCATAAGTGTCACTGGTTCGGCCTACTTATCATTTATAAGTGCCTATCATGTTTGTTATATGGCATGAGACTCACCATTCCATCTTATTTATATCTCATATAAATAACTTGAGAACAAACATGAATACAATCTTTCTGGATAAGTCATGTCCTTATTATGAAGTATCCTCGATTGTGAACCTATTTATGATACTTCGTGCTAGAAATATTGTCACTCATATTCTTAACAACTTAAGAATAATATTTCTAACAAAATATCAATGGACCTTTTCTATTACACATAAATATATTATGTAAATGGAAAAGTGGAAATGCCTTTTATTAATAAAAATATGTACAAGATACATACTAAATGATATGCTCTAGGGCATACTACTAACAATCTCCCACTAGCAATAGAGCCATTCATTACAATATCTTAGACCTATCTTCTCAAGATGTCGGTCTAATCGAGTCCGTGACATAGGCTTAGTGAATGGATCACCGGATTTTCACCGGTGCTATTTTCTCGCATGGCTATATCGCCTCGCCCAACTATTTCTCCGATAATGTGGTAGCGCCTTTCTATGTGTTTGGATTTCGGAGAGACCTTGGTTCCTTAGCTCAGTATGATCGCTCCATTATTGTCACGAGGTAGTGGAACTGGCGACTCAATGGAAGGAACTCATAAGTTACATCACGAACTTCTTTATCCAAACGACTTCCTTTGCGGCATCGATGCGAGAATATACTCGGCTCGTAGTGGAATCTGCAATCGTGCTCGCTTGGAACTCTTCCAACCGATCGCACCTCCATTACAAATGAACACATATCCAGAGGTAGACTTTCTATCATCGATAGCTGATTGGAAATCGAATCGAGATAACCATCCAATTGCAAGTCTCCACCTCCATAAATCAAGAATAAATCCTTAGTTCTTCTCAAGTACTTAAGGATATTCTTGATGATTATCGATGTTCCAAACCTGGATTGGATTGATACCGCTAGTCAAACTAACGAGATATGCGATATCCGCCTAGTACACAACATTGCATACATTAAACTTCCAATAGCCAAGCATATGGAATCTGGCCATCTTATCTCTTTCTTCAGGTGTCTTTGGAGACATCTCTTTAGAAAGATGGATACCATGTCTCACTGGTAACAATCCTCTCTTGGAATCAAGCATGTTAAACCTCTTTAACACCTTTTCCAAGTATAGACTTTGGGATAAACCAATTATTCTTTTCGCTCTATCTCTATAGATGCGAATCCCAAGAATATAGGTTGCCTCCCCTAAGTCTTTCATGGAGAATGTATTTGACAACCATACCTTTATAGTCGTCAACATACCTGTGTCATTACCCATCAATAGTATGTCATCCACATATAAGACAAGGAAAGTGATACCACTGTCACTAACCTTCTTATATACACATGGCTCATCCTCATTTTTGATAAAACCAAAGGATTTAATGGCTTCATCAAAACGAATGTTCCAACTCCTCGAAGCTTGTTTCAACCCATAAATGGATTGCTTTAGCTTGCATACCTTGGAACCATCTTGGGATTCAAATCCCTTAGGTTGTTCCATGAAAATGTTTTCTTCAATGTATCCATTGAGAAAAGCTGTTTTGACATCCATCTGCCAAATCTCATAATCATAGTACGCAGCTATTGCTAATAAAATCCTAATTGATTTAAGCATGGCAACAGGTGAGAAAGTCTCCTCATAGTCGATTCCTTGCCTTTGGCGAAACCCTTTCGCTACTAGCCTTGCTTTATAGGTCTCTACCTTTCCATCAGAACCAATTTTCTTCTTGAAAACCCATTTGTTCCCTATAGGTACAATACCTTCAGGTGGGTCAACAAGATCCCAAACTTGATTCTTATACATGGAATCAATCTCGGATTTCATAGCATCAATCCATTTTGAAGAGTCTATATCTGATGTAGCTTCTTCATAGGTAAGTGGATCATCTCCATGATCTACTTCTTCATGAGTAGACAACTCTAGTTCTTCTTCATGAAGAAAACCATATCTCACTGGTGGGTGAGATACCCTGGTTGTTCTACGAGGAACAACTGTAGATGTTTCATCAACGGGTATTGGTTGACTAGATGGATCTATATCCATCTGATCTGTTGGTTGGTCAGAATTCTCCAATTCTAACTCTATTTTCCTTCCTTTGCCTCCTTCTTGGACAAATTGTTGTTCAAGAAATGTGGCATCTCTACTTATCACAACCTTTTGTGAAGTAGGCAAATAAAAATAATATCCAAAACTATCTTTTGGATATCCAACAAATTGACCTTTTAACCAATTGGACATGAAACTAGACACATAATGGCACAACTTTGGTGAAGAAACCATGCCTATAAAACCAAACCAAGTGGACCAAAAGTTTGCCCTAATCCGAGTGACTGCGATGCACAGGCAACATGACCAAATAAACAGTATTTGGTCATTTGGCCATAACTCAGTGTAGAAAGGTCCAATTGACCTGAAATTTTGCCAAAAACAAACTGAGATATAGACCAACAACTTTCATGAAGAAAAAAAATCCAAATTCTGACCATAACCTAGTCAAATTGCCAACCAAACTTAGGTCACCAAATCTGGCAGAACCAAATTGCCCAAAAAATCTGGGTACAGGTCACTCCGGCCAGTTATGGTAAAATGACTATAACTTGAGCTACAAAACTCCAAATGGAGTGATTCGAAAAAAGAAATTCAACTAGACAAAATAAGGAACAACTTTTATGTTGATCATTTTGCCAAATTCCCAATGCAAAAATGACTAATGGAACAGTAAACCTATAGTATGAAACCTGAAAATTTTGAATAACATAAGGTAAGCTTTGAAATGGTATTGGAAATCAATACCAACAAAAATAAAATGCAAAATGTGGTATCTTGGTGAACTTAGGTTCAATAAATTTATTATGTATTAAAAAGTCAACAATTTGAGTGAATAGTAATGTGAATAGTAATACAAAGACACAAAGTATAATAACTAAATTGATAGAGGAAATTAAAGTATGAAATTTGGAATCCATGAAACATTCATAGATTACTTAGAATAGAAATAGTAATTCACCTAAATGACTTAATGAACATTTAAGTTATGTGAGTATATAGTTAAGATTTATTTCCATTACTAGTAGGTCTAATAAAACATAAGTAATACCATTTGAATATGAAATGATATTAACCTAGATGAATTGTTGAGTATAAATGGGATGAGGTTTACATTAGGATTTATGTTTCCATTACAAATAAGATAATAACACCTTGTATGAGTTATGAATTCATATAAATATTGTAATGAATAAATGAATCACATGAAAATATGAGTGGAGCATTAGTTTTCTTTATAAGAGAAAGGAAAAATGTTTTGAGTACAATGGTATATGAACACCATTGTTGTGAATTGTGATCAATATGAATGATGTGAGGAATGTATGAATATTATGATGAATGTATAAATTATGGAATTTGTCATGAAATAATGAAGTCATAAAACATATATATTAATATTTAATGATATTATGTGCCCTTGTATTGCCTAGACATGTGTGTCAGATTGGATAGTTTGGCATGCCAATAGGGTATTGTTTTAGCAGTACTGCGAAAGGTTTTATGCCTGTATTCATGGCTTTGTGCCCGTATTCATGGCTTCGTGCCTGTATTCATGGCTTTATGCCAACATTCATGGCTTTTATGCCCGATTATGTGTTATCATGGCTTTTTAGCCATACTGACTGCATACGTGGTTGACATTTTGCGTCCCATGATATGACGGCCCGAGACACCATAGTGTCCAGTGCCAATGACCCGTTATCCAATTTAGTCAGCCTGTCATAGGTTACTTGGGCAGTGAAATTTATTGAAATAAGTTAGAATATTAGCAATTAAAAATATTAGAAATTAAATAAAATAAATGAGTAAAATAACCTAAAATAAATTAGAATACTTATTTATTAGAAAGAATTGAAATGAACTAGACCGATATCAAAATTTACTTATTATGAAATAATCTGAGACAACCTAGAAAGTATTGAGAAAATGCTAAAAGATTAGCAAAGAAAATTATAACATACATAAATATTGCAAATGTGACTTACATGATAATATAAGCATAAATTTATTATTTTTAGATCATTTTTCTTTATACATTATTACTGTACATTGGCGAAATAAACACTTCCAAAGAAGACTAAATTAGGATAAAACATATTAAATTTTACAACCGCATGTGAAGCATAAATAAATCTTAATTATTTAAATTATGTTTTATTTCTCTCTTTATTTGTATATTATTTTCTTGTTATATTATTGCACCACTAAGCAGCAATGCTTAGCGCGATGGAATTGTTTCCTCGCGCAGGTACTGAAGTTAAAGCCCAGCGAATACTAAATAGAGATTTTGGAGTTCTGATTTGCAGAGCGTTCAAGGTTGTCACCTCCTCAGCAATGCATGTAGATAGGGTCCATTTAGAACATATTTTATATTTTGTATAAATTGCTTAGATATTGTATTGTATTGTATATTATGAACAGGTAATTAATAGGAATGCGATGTAAATTAATAAATTAGCTTTTTCATATGTAATTAATTTATATATCATATAAATTATGAAATTTTGTAATTATTTTGTAAATTTTGTAAATTAAGGAAATTTGAAAATTTTGCTTATATAATTTGAGAATGTTTACATATGAATTGAGTATGAATGGAAATGTATGGAAATGATTAGGAAATTGAAATGTATGGATGAGATTTGAAATGTGAGAAAATTATGAGAATGATTGATGAGATAATTATGATTAGCATGAATAAGATTTTATTTTGAAAATATTATTGAATTTCAAACAGGTGAATATTGAAATATGCCAAACGATAATTAAATAGGAGAAACTCCGCTGGTTTCTCCGTTGAAAAATAATTGATGTTAAATTAAACGAATTCAAAATTATTAAAAAAATAAAGTAAGATAAGTTAGGGTGCTCCGGCACTGATTGTAGCACGCCTTACTCGGCTACACTGTAGTCGGGTGAGGGGTATTACATAGATGCTAACGATGCTCATAGTTTATCTACAGCTTAGGTTTTAGATATTGGTGCCAATTCTCACATTTTTTATGATATGCATAAATTAGCAAACAGTAGTAGCTTGCGTTCTCGAGACATTAGACTCCGGATTGGCGATGGCTCAAATGTTAAAGCTTTAGCCATAGGATCTAAATCTTTTTACATGTCTGGACATGTTTTGTGTTTGAATAATATTTTATATGTACCTGATGCTTTTAAGAACATCATTTCTATATCTAGTTTGACTAGAAATGGCTATGAATTTCAGTTCACAGATGATGTTTGCAATATTTATTTTGGAAATAAATATGTTGGCTCGGGTTATATGCATGATGGTCTTTATTATTTGGATAATAATGATAAACACAAAATGAATGCAAGGAATCTAAAAGAATGCAATGCCATGGTGAAAATCAACTCAAGTTCAAAATATATTTGGTATTTAAGATAAGGTCATGTTGCAGAAGATAGGATTGCAAAACTGGAGAAAATAGGGATTTTATCCTCATTGGGTTCTGAATCTACTCCAACTTGTGAATCCTGCCTTTAAGGCAAAATAACTAGATCACCCTTTGTTGGACAAGGACTAAGAGCTGAAAATATTTTAGAGCTAATACATAGTGATGTATGTGGTCCATTTAAAGAAATGGCTAGAGGCAGTTTTCATTACTTTATTAGCTTTACTGATGATAAATCAAGGTTTGGGTATTTGTATTTGATGAAATACAAACATGAATCCTTTGAAAAGTTCAAAGAATTTAAATCTGAGGTAGAAAATCAAATAGGAAAAAGTATTAAAGTTCTTCGATCAGATTGTGGAGGTGAATACTTGAGTACTGAATTTGATGAATACTTGAAAGAGCATGGCATTGTTTTCCAGCTAACTCCTCCGGGAACACCACAGCTGAATGGTGTATCTGAAAGAAGAAATCGTACCCTATTAGATATGGTATGTAGCATAATGAGTTATACTGATATGCCAATCTCCTTTTGAGGATTTGCATTAGAATCAGCTCTGCATATTCTGAATAGGATTTCATCAAAATCAGTTTCTTCCACACCTTATGAGATATGGAATGGAAGAAAACCAAGTCTTAAGCATGTTAAGATTTGGGGTTGTCCAGCTTATATCAAAAAGCTGAACACTAATAAATTGAAAATCAAATCAAAAAAGCGTCGATTTGTTGGATATCCAAAAGAGAGTTTTGGATATTAATTTTATTTGCCTACATCACAAAAGGTTGTAGTAAGTAGAGATGCCACATTTCTTGAACAACAGTTTGTTCAAGAAGGAGGCAAAGGTAGTCAAATAGAGTTAGAATTGGAGAATTCTGATCAACCAATAGATCAAATGGATATAGATCCATCTAGTCAATCTACACCTATTGATGAAACATTTGCAGTAATTCCTCACAGATCAACCAGGATATCTCACCCACCAGTGAGATGTGGTTTTCTTCATGAAGAAGAATAAGAGTTGTTTACTCATGAAGAAGTAGATCATGGTGATGATCCACTTACCTATGAAGAAGCTATATCAGATATAGACTCTTCAAAATGGATTGATGCTATGAAATCCGAAATTGATTCCATGTATAAGAGTCAAGTTTGGGATCTTGTTGAACCACCTGAAGGTATTGTACCTATAGGGAATAAATGGGTTTTCAAGAAGAAAATTGGTTCTGATGGAAAGTTAGAGACCTATAAAGCAAGGCTAGTAGCGAAAGGGTTTCGCCAAAGGTAAGGAATCGACTATGAGGAGACTTTCTTAGCTATTGTCATGCTTAAATCAATTAGGATTCTATTAGCAATAGCTACTTACTATGATTATGAGATTTGGCAGATGGATGTCAAAACAGCTTTTCTCAATGGATACATTGAAGAAAACATTTTCATGGAACAACCTAGGGGTTTTGAATCCCAAGATGGTTCCAAGGTATGCAAGCTAAAGCAATCCATTTATGGGTTGAAACAAGCTTCGAGGAGTTGGAATGTCCGTTTTGATGAAGCCATTAAGTCATTTGGTTTTATCAAAAATGAGGATGAGCCATGTGTATGTAAGAAGGTTAGTGATAGTGCTGTCACTTTCCTTATCTTATATATGGATGACATTTTGTTGATGGGTAAAGACACAGGTATGTTGACAACTGTACATGTATGGTTGTCAAATACATTCTCCATGAAAGACTTAGGGGAGGCAACCTATATTCTTGGGATTCGTTTCTATAGAGATAGAGCGAAAAGAATAATTGGTTTATCCCAAAGTCTATACTTGGAAAAGGTGTTAAAGAGGTTTAACATGCTTGATTCCAAGAGAAGATTATTACTAGTGAGACATGGTATCCACCTTTCTAAAGAGATGTCTCCAAAGGCACCTGAAGAAAGAGATAAAATGGCCAGGATTCCATATGCTTTGGCTATTGGAAGTTTAATGTATACAATATTGTGTACTAGGCCGGATATCGCATATGTTATTAGTTTGACTAGCAAGTATTAATCCAATCCAGGGTTGGAACATCGATAGTCATCAAGAATATCCTTAAGTACTTGAGAAGAACTAAGGATCTATTCTTGATATATGGAGATAGTGACTTGCAATTGGATGGTTATACTGATTCTGATTTCCAATCAGATATCGATGATAGAAAGTCTACCTCTGGGTATGTGTTCATTTATAATGGAGGTGCAGTCAATTGGAAGAGTTCCAAATAGAGTATGACTACAGATTCCATCAGAGAGGCCGAGTATATTGTCGCATCGATGCTACAAAGAAAGTCGTTGGATAAAGAAGTTCATGACAGAACTTGCAGTAGTTCCTTCCATTGAGTCAGTAGTTCCACTCTACTGTGACAACAATGGAGCAGTCATACAGGCTAAGGAACCGCAGTCTCACCAGAAATCCAAACACATAGAAAAGTGCTACCACATTATCAGAGAGATAGTTAGGCGAGGCGATGTAGCCATGCAGAAAATAGCATCAGCTGAAAATCCAGCTGATCCATTCACTAAGCCTATGTCGCAAGCTCAGCTAGACCGATATCTTGAGAAGATGGGTCTAAGATATTGTAATGAATGGCTCTTGTGGTAGTGAGAGATTGTTAGTAGTATGCCCTAGAGCATATCATTTAGTATATATATCTTGTACATATTTTATTAATGAAAAGGCATTTTCACTTTTCCATTTACATAACTGTCGACACCATATTTTGGCCGACCCCCAAAAATCAATAGATTTTGAAATCAAGCCCCAGCAACAAGTCTCCATTCATTTTCGATCTCTATTTGCCAGTCAATCACATTTCTGATCTCTCTTCAAAAGGAATCGATCCAATACTAAGTCTCCATGTCATTTAATTCCTTACCGATCTCTCAAATCAATTACCAAGTCTCTTTGCCAGTCAATTACACATCCGATCTTTCGTCAAACGAAATTGAACCAACATCAGGTCTTCATGCCATCCGATCCCCCTTTCATAAATATTGTGGATAGTTGTTCAATAAAGTTAAGGTTTTAATTCGGCTTAATGGTGCTTCCGATCTTAAGTATTCAAATCAAGTTCCCAATTTTAATATTAAGTTCCGTTCAGTGTTTGTTTATAGTGTTTTACCAATCTCTCTTACATAGGTTAATAATTGCTTTCAAGTTGTTCTAATATGTTCAGATAATCAGGCGTTTGTGCAATTTGGATACTTTCCGATCTCATCGAGTCATTGAACAAAAAGAACTTCATTTCATTTCAAAATTAAAAATATATACAAGTCATTCGGCTGGAGGATCACCCCCAGCCTGTTCTACATTTTGCTCACCCTCTCTATCACCCTCAGCCTTCTCCTCGCTATCCTCTTCCTCTTGGGGAGCCAGATCCACCATCCAGAAAAAGTCCTCTTCGAGATAACGCTTTTTGAGCTCGGCCAAAAGGTCCCCATGGGCGTTCACATAAGCACCGGCCTCCCTTGTTACTACCTCTTCTTCTTTTGCTTTGAGTTCATCAGTGAGGCGAGTGACATCAGCGGCTCGGAGCGCCCGAACCTCTTTAAGAACATGAGCTTGCTTGGCCAGTTTATCTTTATAGAACTTCATCCGCCCCTCAATTTCAGCTATATAGTTTTGGGCGGATGAAAGTTGGGATCGGAGGGAAGCAGCTTCATGACCCACCTTCTCGATCTCCTGCCTCATATGGTGAGCTTTCTCCCGGACAATGTGTTGGTTCACCAAACTCTCCACCCTCAGGCTCATAGTCCGAGTCAGGATATCATCGAGACTGCTCGGGGTCAGCCTATCCCGATCCTCCTGAAGGCAGATGGAGGCCCCTAAGACCTTAGCCAAGCCCGTATTCTCTCGAACCGTGCGGTTCTTCTCCAGCGAGTGGATTAGGACTTGAGCGCCTCGGGAAAGGGTCCTCACAGGAGGTTGGGAAGGACCCCCTTCTGCACTTAAAGTGATCGTTGGAGGTGGCAGCTCTTCATGTCGCGGAGGAGACCGAACCACGGGACGAGCCTCCCTGTGCCTCCCCTAGATCATGCCTTAGCATTTGAGAGGCCTCGGTCGACTTCATCTCCCGCACTTTCCTGGAGACCTCTCTCTTCCGCTTTCAGCTTTCCTTGGAAGCCTCGCCGCTCACCATGCCTGCACAAAGAAAAAGTCAGTGAGTTCGCTAAGGGCTCAGAGATCAGAGATATAGAAAGTACCGAAGCCGAGGTTAGAGAGCTAAAGCCCGCGTTCTTCGCCGGTAATCAACTCTATTGTCCAATGATGCAGTTCAGCCGTCACCGCATCTAAACAGGAGAACTTCTGAGTGGCTGCCTGATCTTTCAACTCCATCACCATTATGCCCTCTTCCCTATTCAGGGTGATGCGCTTCGGAAGTAATGGGCCCTGATGCAGCCAGCTACGTGGGAAACCCTCAAAACCGTTTGGAATCTTGCTCCTCAGGATAAAGAAGCGATTTTTCCAATTCTTCAGGGAGGAAGGCAGGTCGGTAAAGAGCCCGCAATGCGGCTTCGCCTGAAAGAAACAATACTCGTCGTCCTTTCAACGAGTTAGCCTATGTAGCTCAGCGAACACCTTTGCTGTTGGACGGAGTCCCTTAGCTCAGCAGAGGCCTCTAAAGGCTACTAGGATCCGCCATGAGTTCGGGTGTACTTGGGCTATGTAGACTTGGTGGAATTTCAGAACTTCCTTGAAGAAGTCATCAAGAGGGAACCGCAGCCCGGCTTTCAATTGCTTTTCGTATACCATGATCATATCATTTTCTTCAAAGAAATGATCGGCTCAGAGATCACCATGACATCTGATAAGCTCATACGAATCTGCCCGAAGGTTATATTCTTGGGTAAACGACTGCAGATCGATTTCTTGAAGGATTGACGGCAGCTCGTCCATGGGAAGGTTTTCTCTCCCTGAAGAATGCGTTCGTCTTGAGGGTGCCGCTTGACCATGGGCTGGAACGGAGGATGTAGGAGATTCAAATTGTACACTTGGTCTGACCTCCTCGATTTCATCGGACGACCACGAGACATGAACGGAAGGGGGGCTCGCTGCTCTCTGACCCTCGGCGCCGCTCATTTTCAAAGAAAAGAGAAAATTTAAACTAAAAGAAAGATCAAAACCCTTACCGGAGTGTGATCGGTGTCGGAAGAACCTGAAAAAATAAGAGGATTTTGGAATCACTCGTGAGAGACTGAAAATGACATAAGGGAGCAACTGGCTGACCCATCCCCTATTTATACCTGTCTGAGCATTTAATGCTCACGGTATCCCAAGCGGCGCATCGGTTAGCAAGATTCTCTAGCTTTTTCTGACACGTCTCACGAATATTCTGGAAATTCCATAATTGAATAAGGAGAGATCGGCTAGTTAAAGACCAGCAGAATAAGGTGCTTATTTAGAATTACAGATCAGCTAAGGGCTATTCAGTTAGGAATCGGATTGGATGAACACATCAGAGATCGAAAAAGAACCAATGAATAATAATAAAATGATAATTGTCAAAATAAAATTTTATTTCCAAAAGTCCAAATTACATCATTTGGGCGATCTCTAGAGATCGGATTACATTAAAGGGGAGATTACATCATTTGGGCGATCTCTAGAGGTCAGATTACATTAAAGGTCAGATTATATCATTTAGGCGATCGCCAGAGATCGGCAATACATCCTATCTAGTAAAGGCCTATTTCAAAGCCTAGTCTTGTGGCTGAATCAAAAGATGTGTTTGATCAGGAGACCGGCCGTCGACATCGGATAGATGTACAGCTCAGATGGGGGGACTATGACTCTCATGAGAATAAGAGAGATTGTCATCAATGTTATCGCTTGGAACCGAGCCGCTGTCGGGACACCCAATGTGGTGAGAAGCCAAATGAACTTCGAAGGGCAGTCACCAAAGATCGGAGGGAAATTAGCAGTCTTCTCGCCCGAAATCGGTTCGCCGATTACATCGGTCGACCAATTCGAGGTCAACACAATCCATATTCTCGATCTGGGTTGGTAAATTAGTCCAGTTCTCTCACTGTCATCAGAGGTGGCCATAGTGATTTTCTGATCACCGGGGTCGTAAATTTTCAGTTGATAAACAAGGTGAACAGCCGGAAAAAGATCAAAAGCAGCTATCATGGCCAGGATTGTTGCCAGAGCGGCTAGAACAGGAAAAGTGAGAAGGAAAGAGGAGAAAATAAAATGCAGAAGAATTCTCATTGAAGGTATATATATAGAGAAGGTATGAGCATTTATTGCTAGCAGAAAACGAAGCGGGCGCCTCGAAAATCGAAGGAATAAATGCTTTGACTGAACCGGCCTAGATAAAGAAGAAGACTCTGGAGTGGGAAAGATCGGGAGAGGGGGCCCGGCTTGAGAGATCGGAAAAGGATCATATTAGAAAGATCGGAAGGGAGGGGAGATCGGAAAGCAAAGAGAATAAGACAACTTCTGATAACTGTCGTCATAATCAGAGCCGAGGCAGTTAAAGCGTTGCAGACGAGATCAAATCTCCACCACACGCCTCATTTGCAGAATCGCCCACATTGCTGACAGGTGCCAGAGTATGTCATGACAGTTCTGTACATCTCGATCTCCATCGTTGATCTTACTTGTAAGGACAAGCCTGGAGCCCTTGGATCAAAGAGGAAGGCGACAAGACTGGCGCTTTTTATTCCGAGCCCTCGGATCGCCCTTGATAAGAAATTTTGAGCCATCAGATTAGAAAAGAGAAAGGATAAATATTCAGAAAAGGATCTCAGTCGTTCATTTTGATTCTCTTTAATTCCCAAGCATCAGATCATGTCCTTTAAAATCCAAACCTTCCATTTCCCTCAAAGAAAATCCTGACCCTTCATGGGGAACACCCGTTCCCTATAAATACCTGCATGAAAACTGTTGAAAAAAAAAAAAAAGAAAAGGGTGGTGACTATAGTGGAAAGGCTCTGAAACTTAATTCAATTTTGCTACTCTGCTATTTTTAAGCTTTCAAACATAGAAAAAAACTTCAGAAACCAGTTTTCTAAAGTATTTTCTTTGAAGGGGTATTGAATACTGAAACTCTCTATTTTCAGTTCGTTTAGTACTCTGTGATACCTTCTCTTAGTTTTGATTCTGTCTTCATTTCCACTTTCATTTTCCAAGCTCAATCTCATTCAAATTTAGTTGTTGTCGTTTGGTTTGTTGCATTTTAACTTGGTACTCTTCATTCCAAGGCAAACATTAATCCCCAGGCTATCAGCGCACAACTCTACCATATTTTGTGACTCCATAGTTAGTTCTATAGATTCGACTCCCTGCAGGTGAGTGTCTATACCGCTGCTTTGTCAAGTGCTCATTTTATTTTATGCATTTTCTTTGTATTCATGTCCGTAATTTTCGCCAAGTTTATGTTATGTTAAAAACCCCACGAAGGTGGTTATCCTCTCGAGTTTACTTTTTATTCATCCGCTCCTGTCATTTACCTTTTTTCTTTAGCTTTTATTACCTTCAAATGTAGGTGTTTTGGTCCCGAGTAACGTATAGGTAGTTTGGTGAAATGTTGGTAGCTGTATCTTAACATGAAAGTTTCTTCAAAATAATAAAAGTTTGGATAATAAATCAGGAGAAAATTATGAAGTTGAACCACTAGACTAACTCAGGAAATAATTTGGTATAGTGGGGGATCAAGGTAAGGTCGGGTCCCCGACTAGTGAACGGAAGAGATCGGACATCGCCCACCAAAAGTGCTAGTAAGGCAATCACAAAGGGGATCGAAAAATTCAGTCTAGCATCCTTTCCTTAGCTATAAGGTACCAATAGGTTAAGAGAAAGCCTTGTTCAGGTTCCTGGTGAAGGAACGGAAGCGTGAAAACACAAGTTTATACCATTGAAATTCAAAATTTTTCACCTAGGGTCACATGCATCATGCAAGATTTATTTTTATTTATTTGATTTCAATGATAAACAACATATTAAAACTCTTTTAATATGTTTTTGGATCTCTATTTGCCATTTAAGATTTTAAAATTAATCAGATTAATTTTAGAACCCTAGATTAAATCAAGAACGATTACACTAACCTCTTGATGCACTGCAGCGTGTCTGCGCCTTTGAGATTCGTCTTGAGGATACCAGATGTTGTCCCTCTAGCTTGTCCACACCAAGAACACCTATGGCAGCCCTTGAACAGCTTCTAAATCCTTTTCTATTAATTAGAAATTTAAGTTCTGCCTTTTAAGAGATTAGACATGTAAACAGGACACTAGAAACAATTCCTAGTGTTCTTAATTCAAGAGATTGATGGCTAATCTCTTTGAATTGATAAGAGATGAAGAAGAAGAGATAAAAACCCTCAAAGTGGCGTGACAAAGGAGTGTGGCTACTGGTTGTGTTTTATTTTTCTCATAACAACACTTATATAGCTAGGTTAACACATTAAACCCTTGCCACATGTCACCCTTTGATTAGCTCTAGGTTTAAGTGACCCAATCACATTGTGCCAAGTGTCAAACCTATATTTAATCTTGATTTTAATCATCTTACATGATTAAAAAAACATTTGGCAAGCTTATGTGTTATGCCATGTGTCACCATCTCATGGTGCCACGTGTCACACTGCAAAATGACCAAAATGCCCCTGTGTCTTTATTTTGAGTTCTTAACCCAAAATAATTATTTTTCTTCTTCTAATTAATTTATATCAAATATAAATTAATTAATTAATCTCTATTAATTAATTTCTCATTAATTAAATTCATATTTAAACACTTTAAATATAAATTTAACTTATATTATACATCTAATAATCTAGATTTGGTTTCAAGTCATGCTAGGGACTTTGCAATCTAATTGCAAACCAAACCTATTTAATTAATCAATTAAACTCTTTAATTAATTAATTAAATCATATTTAATTAGGTGATAACTTGTGTATGTGTGTGACTTACTAGGCTCATCACTAATTGGCAATGAGACATGATATTAACTCTTAATATCATCAGAACTCTTTCTTACCATAAATGATTTCTCTAAATCATTTTATGAACCTCATAGACCATGGTTAACACCTAGCATAGCATGCCATGGCCACCCAATTAGTAATAAGGTTTACCTTAAATGAACCTATAATCATATGTTACCATGCACTAGAATCTCTCTGTTACAAAATCCCAACTCAAGTTGAGTCATGGTTTATGTCAAACTCCATTTGCTATGAATATTATGTTCTCTTTTAATTCCAGTTCTTGATTAAAAGATTTTCTCATCGAAACTCTTTTCTAAATAAATCTATCTATCTGGCCAGAACTTGAAACATCAAGAACAATTAAATGAACATAGGATTTTATCTCTATTTACTTAGAGGCAGATTCCATCTTGATCAACACCTACCTCCATATATAACTAGTAGGAGCCAACACATGCCCATATACCCATACAGTACAAGTATGAAAGCGAGATCAAACTCAAACTACCTATATACAAGATAAGCTGTGCTATCTCAGGTCTAAAGATTATATGCACTGATATGATTTATGACAAAACATTGACAAGAATAAACTCTATGTGCTTGTCATAAGTGTCACTGGTTCGGCCTACTTATCATTTATAAGTGCCTATCATGTTTGTTATATGGCATGAGACTCACCATTCCATCTTATTTATATCTCATATAAATAACTTGAGAACAAACATGAATACAATCTTTCTGGATAAGTCATGTCCTTATTATGAAGTATCCTCGATTGTGAACCTATTTATGATACTTCGTGCTAGAAATATTGTCACTCATATTCTTAACAACTTAAGAATAATATTTCTAACAAAATATCAATGGACCTTTTCTATTACACATAAATATATTATGTAAATGGAAAAGTGGAAATGCCTTTATTAATAAAAATATGTACAAGATACATACTAAATGATATGCTCTAGGGCATACTACTAACAATCTCCCACTAGCAATAGAGCCATTCATTACAATATCTTAGACCTATCTTCTCAAGATGTCGGTCTAACTGAGTCTGTGACATAGGCTTAGTGAATGGATCAGCTGGATTTTCAGCTGATGCTATTTTCTGCATGGCTATATCGCCTCGCCCAACTATTTCTCTGATAATGTGGTAGCGCCTTTCTATGTGTTTGGATTTCTGGTGAGACCTTGGTTCCTTAGCCTGTATGACTGCTCCATTATTGTCACGCGATTAGTGGAACTGGCGACTCAATGGAAGGAACTCATGTAAGTTACATCACGAACTTCTTTATCCAAACGACTTCCTTTGCGGCATCGATGCGAGAATATACTCGGCTTCGTAGTGGAATCTGCGATGCGTGCTCTGTTTGGAACTCTTCCAACTGACTGCACCTCCATTACAAATGAACACATATCCAGAGGTAGACTTTCTATCATCGATATCTGATTGGAAATCAGAATCAGTATAACCATCCAATTGCAAGTCTCCACCTCCATAAATCAAGAATAAATCCTTAGTTCTTCTCAAGTACTTAAGGATATTCTTGACAGTTATCCAGTGTTCCAAACCTGGATTGGATTGATACCTGCTAGTCAAACTAACAGCATATGCGATATCTGGCCTAGTACACAACATTGCATACATTAAACTTCCAATAGCCAAAGCATATGGAATCCTGGCCATCTTATCTCTTTCTTCAGGTGTCTTTGGAGACATCTCTTTAGAAAGATGGATACCATGTCTCACTGGTAACAATCCTCTCTTGGAATCAAGCATGTTAAACCTCTTTAACACCTTTTCCAAGTATAGACTTTGGGATAAACCAATTATTCTTTTCGCTCTATCTCTATAGATGCGAATCCCAAGAATATAGGTTGCCTCCCCTAAGTCTTTCATGGAGAATGTATTTGACAACCATACCTTTATAGTCGTCAACATACCTGTGTCATTACCCATCAATAGTATGTCATCCACATATAAGACAAGGAAAGTGATACCACTGTCACTAACCTTCTTATATACACATGGCTCATCCTCATTTTTGATAAAACCAAAGGATTTAATGGCTTCATCAAAGCACGATGTTCCAACTCCTCGAAGCTTGTTTCAACCCATAAATGGATTGCTTTAGCTTGCATACCTTGGAACCATCTTGGGATTCAAATCCCTTAGGTTGTTCCATGAAAATGTTTTCTTCAATGTATCCATTGAGAAAAGGCATTTTGACATCCATCAGCCAAATCTCATAATCATAGTACGCAGCTATTGCTAATAAAATCCTAATTGATTTAAGCATGGCAACAGGTGAGAAAGTCTCCTCATAGTCGATTCCTTGCCTTTGGCGAAACCCTTTCGCTACTAGCCTTGCTTTATAGGTCTCTACCTTTCCATCAGAACCAATTTTCTTCTTGAAAACCCATTTGTTCCCTATAGGTACAATACCTTGTGTGGGTCAACAAGATCCCAAACTTGATTCTTATACATGGAATCAATCTCGGATTTCATAGCATCAATCCATTTTGAAGAGTCTATATCTGATGTAGCTTCTTCATAGGTAAGTGGATCATCTCCATGATCTACTTCTTCATGAGTAGACAACTCTAGTTCTTCTTCATGAAGAAAACCATATCTCACTGGTGGGTGAGATACCCTGGTTGTTCTACGAGGAACAACTGTAGATGTTTCATCAACGGGTATTGGTTGACTAGATGGATCTATATCCATCTGATCTGTTGGTTGGTCAGAATTCTCCAATTCTAACTCTATTTTCCTTCCTTTGCCTCCTTCTTGGACAAATTGTTGTTCAAGAAATGTGGCATCTCTACTTATCACAACCTTTTGTGAAGTAGGCAAATAAAAATAATATCCAAAACTATCTTTTGGATATCCAACAAATTGACCTTTTTCTGATTTGGTCTCCAATTTATCAGTGTTCAGCTTTTTGATATAAGCTGGACAACCCCAAATCTTAACATGCTTAAGACTTAGTTTTCTTCCATGCCATATCTCATAAGGTGTGGAAGAAACTGATTTTGATGGAATCCTATTCAGAATATACAAAGCTGATTCTAATGCAAATCCCCAAAAGGAGATTGGCATATCAGTATAGCTCATCATACTACGTACCATATCCAATAGGGTACGATTTCTCCTTTCAGATACACCATTCACCGTATGCGTTCTGGAGGAGTCAGCTGAGAAACAATGCCATGCTCTCTCAAGTATTCATCAAATTCAGTACTCAAATATTCACCTCCACGATCTGATCGAAGAGCTTTAATATTCTTTCCTGTTTGATTTTCTACTTCAGATTTAAATTCTTTGAACTTTTCAAAAGATTCATGTTTGTATTTCATCAAATACAAATACCCAAACCTTGATTTATCATCAGTAAAGGTAATAAAATAATGAAAACGCCCTCTAGCCATTTCTTTAAATGGACCACATACATCACTATGTATTAGCTCCAAAATATTTTCAGCTCTTAGCCCTTGTCCAACAAAGGGTGATCTAGTCATTTTGCCCTGAAGGCAAGATTCACAAGTTGGAGTAGGCTCAGAGCCCAATGAGGATAGAATCCCCATTTTCTCCAGTTTTGCAATCCTATCTTCTGCAACATGATATAACCTTAAGTGCCAAATATATTTTGAACTTGAGTTGGTTTTCACCATGGCATTGCATTCTTTTAGATCACTTGCATTCAATTTGTGTTTGTCATTATTATCCAAATAATAAAGACCATCATTCATATAACCCGAACCAATATATTTATTTCTAAAATAAATATTGCAAACATCATCAGTGAACTGAAATTCATAGCCATTTCTAGTCAAACTAGATATAGAAATGATGTTCTTAAAAGCATCAGGTACATATAAAATATTATCCAAACACAAAACATGTCCAAACATGTAAAAAGATTTAGATCCTATGGCTAAAGCTTCAACAGTTGAGCCATTGCCAATCCGACTCTAATATCTTGAGAACACAAGTCGCTATCGCTTGCTAGTTCCCGCATATCATTAGAAATGTGAGAACTGCACCAGATCTAAAACCTAAGTCAGAGATGAACTATGAGTATCATCGAATCTAAATAACAAGATATGGACATACCTTCCGAAGGTGTATCCTTCTTGTCCTTCAGAGAAGTAAGATACTCAGGCGGTTCCTTTTCCAAAGGCCCATCCTTTTGGCAAGTGGAAACACTTTCCTTTGCCTCCATCGCCTTTAGTCTTCCTTTTCTGCTTAGCTATTTTCTTGAAGGACCAGAATTTGAGGTTTCTTTTTCTTATTGTCCTTCTTCTTGTTGGACTTTCCAGTGAAGAAGATGCAACCAAAGCTACCTCTTTTCTTTATTGCACAGCATATTCTTTTGGGCAATAACCAGCATGTTGAGTAAACCAGCTAAGGTGCATTCCTGTTTAGTCATATGGAAATTTGTCACAAAATTCCCAAAAGACTCAGGAAGGGACTGAAGGATCAAATCCGTCTGTAGTTGGAAATCCATGTTGAAGTCAAGATGTTCCAACTGCTCAATTAGTCAAATCATCTTGTGGACATGATCCCCAACATTCTATCCCTCAGACATCCTCATACGGAATAGCTGTCTAAATATCTCATACCTAGCATTCCTGCTGTGCTCACCATACAACTCTTGTAGATGAAGGAGGATCTCACTCGCACTCTGCATGTTCTCATGTTGCTTTTGTAACTCATTACTCATGGAAGCAAGCATGTAACACTTAGCTCTCATATCATGATCCTTCCACTTGTCCAAAGTTTCATGTTCCTCTTGTGTGGCCTCTGGAGGTAAGGGACCAGGAACATTTGAATCTAGAACATATCCTATATGTTCAAGGTTCAGGACAAGTTTCAAATTTCTTAGCCAATCGCATGATTAGGTCCTGTCAACCTATTGTGATCAAGTATGCTTGCAAGGATATTGGATGGTGGTGGTTGTTTTGTGCTCATTTTTATCAGAAAATTAACTGCAGAAAATAACCAGATTAATTAGTAAATGTATCATGTAATTAACTAAAATGATTATGGTCTTTTAATCAAATTGGTCCTCCCACTAACTTAGCGAATCCTACAGTTCCAAAGTAGGAAACGGAAATCCTAGTTGGATGGATTTCTAGTGGGTGATTGAATTCTTATAATTCTATTGATCATCCTCAGGTACATCCATTATTGGAATTACAATAAACTATAAGTGAGCAACTCCTTGCCCATCACATCTCATGTGAGGTTCAATCCTTTACCTAGCCCCTAATGCTCAAAATCTCAGGTACATCCATTATTGACTTATCTTGCATTAGTTAAGTTGATCCCATTGAGCCAGTAATTATGCAAATAATTTTAATGTCCTCAGGTACATCCAATATTGGCCACTAAACCATTTACATATTTACAACATCTCATACTTAACAATTATTCTTAAGAAAATCTCTTAAATAAATTGCATCTTATGCAACTATTTAAAATTTCTTAAAATAATTGCCCCAATGGAGGGCCTATGTTATAATTACTTTAATTATAGCATTTCCAACTTAATCATTTGTTTGGAAGATTTTATGGTCATTCTATTTACTATTAAGGTCTCACTTTGCACATTATCCATTTAGCATGCATATATCATATAATTGCATACATTCTCATACATCTCATGCATTCATGGATAAGCAGTAAATATGGTATGATCATGGACTTTCTAAGGGATTCAATTCTGAGCCACCAAGAATTGAATTAGGCCATTCCTAGGTGCATTTCATTCATTCATTTTACAAGAGTTGCTGAAGGAGTACATAATCAACACTTGATCTTGAATTCCTCCCACTGGTCCCACCAATGCTCTTGACCTCCTTGAACTTCTTGCAATCCAATATTACATAGTAATCCTTGGCATACCAAGGCGAATTTACAAGAACTTAAATAAATGAAATTACAACCCAAAAATTATTACAAACTTAATAATACATGCCCAAAATAAATTAAAATAAATTAATTAATTTACAATCCCAAAGAAACATAAAAGAAATAAATCCAATCACATTGGTCTTTTATAGTCCATGATCATCCATCATGCATATCACTATTTAACAATTAAATAAAACATACATACTTAAATTAAATTGAATATCTCATATTCAACTTAAAAATCCAGATTTGAATATGATTCAAATAAATTTAAAAATTTAGATTTGAATCTCATTCAAACAAATTTAAAAATTCAGATTTGAATCACATTTAAACAACTTCAAAAATTCAGATTTGAATCACATTCAAACATTTTTTAAAAAATCAGATTTGAATCACATTCAAACATTTTTTTTAAAAATCAGATCTGAATTTTATTCAATCAATTTTAAAAAATCAGATTTAAATATGATTCAAACAACTTTAAAAATTTAGATTTGAATCACATTCAAACAACTTTTAAAATTCAGATTTGAATCACATTCAAACAATTTTTAAAATTCTGATTTGAATCATAATTTAATTGTGTGATAAAAACTACTAATTAAACACTTTAATTAGTCAAAGAATAGGCCTTAGATTATACAACAATTGCAGAATTAAAAGCCAAACCTTAAACCACCCATGGAAGCCAAACCATGCGCACCATTGATGGTATTTTTTCAAGTATGCCGCCAACTTGCTTTGCAACCAGCAATGAACTTTTGATCTCATGATCAAACACACAATTAAATCATATAATCAACAATCTAAATGGCAAATATAGTGGCTCTGATACCAATTGAAGGAACGGAAGCGTGAAAACACAAGTTTATACCATTGAAATTCAAAATTTTTCACCTAGGGTCACATGCATCATGAAAGATTTATTTTTATCTATTTGATTTCAATGATAAACAACATATTAAAACTCTTTTAATATGTTTTTGGATCTGTATTTGCCATTTAAGATTTTAAAATTAATCAGATTAATTTTAGAACCCTAGATTAAATCAAGAACGATTACACTAACCTCTTGATGCACTGCAGCGTGTCTGCGCCTTTGAGATTCGTCTTGAGGACACCAGATGTTGTCCCTCTAGCTTGTCCACACCTAGAACACCTATGGCAGCCCTTGAACAGCTTCTAAAGCCTTTTCTATTAATTAGAAATTTAAGTTCTGCCTTTTAAGAGATTAGAGATGTAAACAGGACACTAGAAACAATTCCTAGTGTTCTTAATTCAAGAGATTGATGGCTAATCTCTTTGAATTGATAAGAGATGAAGAAGAAGAGATAAAAACCCTCAAAGTGGCGTGACAAAGGAGTATGGCTGCTGGTTGTGTTTTATTTTTCTCATAACAACACTTATATAGCTAGGTTAACACATTAAACCCTTGCCACATGTCACCCTTTGATTAGCTCTAGGTTTAAGTGACCCAATCACATTATGCCAAGTGTCAAACCTATATTTAATCTTGATTTTAATCATCTTACATGATTAAAAAAACATTTGGCAAGCTTATGTGTTATGCCATGTGTCACCATCTCATGGAGCCACGTGTCACACTGCAAAATGGCCAAAATGCCCCTGTGTCTTTATTTTGAGTTCTCAACCCAAAATAATTATTTTTTTTCTTCTAATTAATTTATATCAAATATAAATTAATTAATTAATCTCTATTAATTAATTTCTCATTAATTAAATTCATATTTAAACACTTTAAATATAAATTTAACTTATATTATACATCTAATAATCTAGATTTGGTTTCAAGTCATGCTAGGGACTTTGCAATCTAATTGCAAACCAAACCTATTTAATTAATCAATTAAACTCTTTAATTAATTAATTAAATCATATTTAATTAGGTGATAACTTGTGTATGTGTGTGACTTACTAGGCTCATCACTAATTGGCAATGAGACATGATATTAACTCTTAATATCATCAGAACTCTTTCTTACCATAAATGATTTCTCTAAATCATTTTATGAACCTCATAGACCATGGTTAACACCTAGCATAGCATGCCATGGCCACCCAATTAGTAATAAGGTTTACCTTAAATGAACCTATAATCATATGTTACCATGCACTAGAATCTCTCTGATAAAATCCCAACTCAAACTGAGTCATGGTTTATGTCAAACTCCATTTGCTATGAATATTATGTTCTCTTTTAATTCCAGTTCTTGATTAAAAGATTTTCTCATCGAAACTCTTTTCTCAATAAATCTGTCTGTCCTTGCAACTAACTTGAAACATCAAGAACAATTAAATGAACATAGGATTTAATCTCTATTTACTTAGAGGAACAGATTCCATCTTGATCAACACCTACCTCCATATATAACTAGTAGGAGCCAACACAAGCCCATATACCCATACACAGAACAAGTATGAAAGCAGTATCAAACTCAAACTACCTATATACAAGATAACTGTGCTATCTCAGGTCTAAAGATTATATGCACTGATATGATTTATGACAAAACATTGACAAGAATAAACTCCATGTGCTTGTCATAAGTGTCACTGGTTCGGCCTACTTATCATTTATAAGTGCCTATCATGTTTGTTATATGGCATGAGACTCACCATTCCATCTTATTTATATCTCATATAAATAACTTGGGAACAAACATGAATACAATCTTTCTGGATAAGTCATGTCCTTATTATGAAGTATCCTCGATTGTGAACCTATTTATGATACTTCGTGCTAGAAATATTGTCACTCATATTCTTAACAACTTAAGAATAATATTTCTAACAAAATATCAATGGACCTTTTCTATTACACATAAATATATTATGTAAACGGAAAAGTGGAAATGCTTTTTATTAATAAAAATATGTACAAGATACATACTAAATGATATGTTCTAGGGCATACTACTAACACCTGGTGTCTTCGAATGCCGAGTCTTAGGTTCTTATGATAAGTAATTGTAATCAAATTTTAAGAGGTCGAAAAAGTCCCTACCCAGCTCTCATTCAAACAAAAGAGATCGGAGGAGAGTTCTTTTCCGCTTCTCAATCAAAATTTTAATAAATATTTAAAAGAGATCGGAGGAGAGTTCTTATCCGCTTCTCAATCAAAATTTTAATAAACATTTAAAAGAGATCGGAGGAGAGTTCTTATCTGCTTCTCAATCAAAATTTTTAATAAATATTTAAAAGAGATCGGAGGAGAGTTCTTATCCGATTCTCAAATCAAATTTTACTAAATATACACAGATCGGAGGAGAGTTCTTATCCGATCCTCAAAATCAAATTTTAATAAACACGTAAAGTAATCCCATAAACGAAAACCGCAACACAACATCAATTCACTAAGGTCGTCTCATTTACTTATGTATCTGGGTAACCCGAAAACTAGTGAAAAATTAAATACTCCCTTTTGTCAAAGGGATTAACATCTTCATTCTAGCCCAACCCTCTTAGCTATCGATTTTAATTTATAAAGAACATAATGTTAAATCTGTTTGCCCTCATAGAGGGACGAGGCGGGGTGCCTAACACCTTCCCCGCCCGTTTACGGACCCCGAACCTAGAATCTCTATTTTTGAAGTGGTTTTATGTTAATTTATTTTCACAAATGGTTTCCTTTAATTTCCCTCAAAATTAAAGTGGTGACTCCTCACTCTTTTCCACTTCAGTGAGTGTTAGTCCAGGGGACAGCAAAATACCTTGCGACAATAATATATTTATGTATAATTGAAAAGGTCCATTGATATTTTGTTAGAAATTCTATTCTTAAGTTGTTAAGAGTATGAGTGACAGTATTGCTAGCACAAAGTATCATAAATTGGTTCACAATCAAGGATACTTCACAATAAGGACATGACTTATCCAGAAAGATTGTAATCATGTTTGTTCCCAAGTTATTTATATGAGATGTAAATAAGATAGAATGGTGAGTCTCATGCCATATAACTAACATGATAGGCACTTATTGTCACACCCTACCCCTCTGTAAGGCATAACATGATCCCGTAGTATACCTAATAAATTACCAACTTTGTATACTGATAACCCATTAAATACACTACAAGGGATTTTAAAACTTTTCTTACTTCTTTTTACAGTGGTGAGCACTATTTACAGGTGTTAAAAACCTTTTTGAACTGAAGTGAAATAGCTAACACATTTGGACTATTAATAATTTCTGTAAAAATTTTGGCAAAGTGCTATCTGTATTTTGGATAAAACAGTTCTTCAAAAACCTGTAAAAAGCACTTCAATATTTTTCTCAATCTCAAACTCCAACATAATTCAACACAATATGTTTTTCAACTCAAATCCACAATAATTTTTCAAAGACTGAGATAAAATAAATACAGTATAAATTTTACAAGCCAAAATAACTCATAATTTACTTTACAACTTCAATGTACAATTTTAATTTACAACTGCTCAAAACCAAAAACAATATATACATACAGTGAACATACATTACAGTACAAAATGCAAAATGTGGTATACTCAATATACCCGATGATCTCTCGCTGAATGTACTAGCAGCCTAGTCTGCTGCCTTGTCAGTCTGTCTACCTGCGACAGCAATGAAAAGCTATCGTTGAGTAAAATTTACTCAGTGGTGCACAATAACAATTTGACATGCGATACATAAATCTTTTATTGACAATTCACAAATCAAATAGTTCACAATTCCATTTCACAATTTACAAAGTTCATATAACATAAATTTGATCAAATAACTGAGTAACATAGTTTTGCCAATCAATAACATAATTTGCTCAAATAACTGAATAACACGATTTTGCCAATCCATAACACAATTTGATCAAATAACTAAATAATACAGTTTTGCCAATCAATAACACAATTTGATCAAATAACTGAATAATACAGTGTTGCCAATCAATATCACAATTTAGTCCATGACACAATTTTTCCACACATGCCGTGTTATACACCACAACAAGACACACTCACCCCAATAATTAAAATCAATGAGGGAGGAAGCTAGCTGAATAATGAGTACTCATCCACACTCACCTTAGATTGGCAAGTCAAAGAGGGAGGAACATAATCACACTCACCCCAGACTGATAGGTCAAAGAGGGAGGAATATATCACACTCACCCCATAAATGGAGGAGGAACATGGTAATAGTGTCATGCCAAGTGTGAATCAAAACAATTTCAAATCACAATATTTCATACAAACCATAAATCACATTTTATCTCAGTATTTCCATTTGCAAAGTTGGCAACACAATAATTTCCAAATAAGATTCTCAAAGCCAAAACAATAAAAAATTATTCATAACTCATTTCTCCAAATAAATTTTCTAGTAAAAGCAATGAATATCAAAATTATTGTGCACAAACACAATTTAAAACAATAACATACAAATAATCATAATTTACTTCAATTGAAAAAATTCAAAAGAAATAACTATTGTGCACAAACCTCTAATAACTGTCTCCTAGCCTTGACTCAGTGTTTCCTTCCCTTTCCCTGAGTCTTTGCTAACTGAGAAACACAATTCGAGGTGTTTCAGTACTCATTTAAATTGTCTCTGACGATAATGCTTGATAATTAATTCACTAAATTCTATTATTTGCTTAATCACCTAATATGTCGACCCTCAATGCGTTCTAGGTAAATTAGGTTTTAATGTTACTAATATGTCATATTCGATAGTCTTTTAGGGTTGGTACATGTTACCAAACTCATTTCCATGTATATTGCGTTTTCTTGCAATTTGCTGGATTCCGGGATACTAGTTTGACCTAGCCGGACGACCTAGTTCCCCCGGTTTTCAGGTTTCAGTCAAAACTAAAAACTTGTAGATCTATGTCTTATTGCACGCGGGGCAAAATTTCAGGTCATTCTGAGTTGTAGACCAAATTATGGTCATTTTACTATTGCTGGTCAAAATGCATCAAAATTGGTCACTTTAGGTCACTTTAGGTCAATTTTGGTTCGGCTAGTTTTTGGACCCGAACTTGTGCAAGCTGTTTGACTTGCTTATGGTCATTTTTGAGCTTTGGTATCTTCATAAGACTTGTAGATATAGGTCTTAACTATTCATGATCAAAATGTCAGGTCAATTGGACCTGTTTTGAGTGAATTATGGCCTAAACACTAACTGCTGCCCAAATGGTCAATTTTCAGGCCTTATTTGCACTTAATCCGGATTTGGTCATTTTTCAAGCTACCTTGCAAGCAGAATTTTGGCAAGCTTCCTTCATGAAAGTCGGCACATTTTGTGCCTAGTTTCACCTCCAATTGGTCTCATACCAATTGGAGCCACACTCTTAAGGTTTTAAGCCCAAAACACAAACTGCCCTATTACATTTTGTTTATACTCATCAAGATCACCTTTAACACTTACCAAACTTCACCTTCATGCCAATGTTGGTTTGTACCCTAACCTAAACATATTTTACCACATATTGTTGATCATTTTGGCAGCTTACAATCACATTCAACATACACCATAAAGTGCAGAATTTGTCAAACTCAATTAGAACAATTTAATCACCTATTCATGCTCATTTACATGCCCAACCTCACACCATCACACATATACCCAAACTGCCATAACAACAAACAAAATTCAACATTAATATTCCATAATCCAAACATGAAATAACATACTTATGGTTCATCAAACTAGGCTGCCGATTCATGCATTACATTCCCTTAATTTCCAAGCATTCAAATTTCAATACACATTCACATATACTTAGTATACATCACCCAAATAATTTCCTACACAATATACATTTAATCAATCCTTTAATCCACCATTTAAAAGAAAAAATAAATTGTCTTCAAGGTGTTCCCATGGCTGCCAAAGGTACACATCCCCATTCAACATCAAACCTCAAAAATCTCTCCATAAATCAAATGCACATAACATCCTTACAAACTTTAACAAAACAACAATCAAAAACACAAACTTACCTATTGATGAGGCTTGTTAAATCTTCACCAAACTCCCTTAAATTTAGTATCTACTTCTTCCTTGTGAGGTGGGGATAAAAATTTGTGAAGTGACTTTGGTGTTTAGGATGGAAATGGTGGGGGTTTAGGAAGCTTTAAACATTTCGGCCATGGATGGTTTTGGAGAGCTTCCTTTCGGCAATGGAAGAATGAATGAAGAAGATGAAGTTTGAGTGGAAGTACACCTGCCCACATAGTGTTTATTTAATCCCCATAGTGCTCCACTCACCTAAGAAAATGATTTAATATGATTTAAGTGTTAATTACTCAATTTATACCGCATTTTTGCTATTTACATTATGTACCACTAATTTAATTTTTCATGACATTTTCCAAATATAATATCATGTATTTTCAATGGACATTTAGGTCAAAAGACAACTCAGGGTGTCAAATGACCACAATGCCCCTGTTCGGGTTGCATTCCCGATTTTTCAGTAACACCGGGTTTTGTCCGTTTTTTGATTTCTCACTTTTCTTTGTACTAATTATTTAATTTTTATTTAGTATTTCTAATGGTAATTATACTTTAATAGGGGTCTATTTAAGTCCTAAAAAGATTTTCTAGGGTTCCTCGTGGTCCAGGGCTAGTCAGCGGTCCACGCCGTGACTTCCCGGTGCGGTCACCCATCACTAGGGTTCTCGGCTCGCTTAACTTGGTTACATTTCTTTGCTATTATTTTTCCTTTGTTTTTCTTGCATTTTTTTATTGTATTTCATTATTTTATGTCTCCTCACTCATATCAAAGTGTAGTTCTAGGCATCCTAGCTGTCCGGACTGTTAGTAGTATGCCCTAGAGCATATCATTTAGTATGTATCTTGTACATATTTTAATAATAAAAGGCATTTCCACTTTTCCGTTTACATAATATATTTATGTGTAATAGAAAAGGTCCATTGATATTTTGTTAGAAATATTATTCTTAAGTTGTTAAGAATATGAGTGACAATATTTCTAGCACAAAGTATCATAAATAGGTTCACAATCGAGGATACTTCATAATAAGGACATGACTTATCCAGAAAGATTGTATTCATGTTTGTTCCCAAGTTATTTATATGAGATATAAATAAGATGGAATGGTGAGTCTCATGCCATATAACAAACTTGATAGGCACTTATAAATGATAAGTATGCCGAACCAGTGACACTTATGACAAGCACATGGAGTTTACTCTTGTCAATGTTTTGTCATAAATCATATCAGTGCATATAATCTTTAGACCTGAGATAGCACAGTTATCTTGTATATAGGTAGTTTGAGTTTGATACTGCTTTCATACTTGTACTATGTATGGGTATATGGGCATGTGTTGGCTCCTGCTAGTTATATATGGAGGTAGGTGTTGATCAAGATTTAATCTGTTACTCTAATTTAATATATATAAAATACTATTTTATTTTAATTGTTCTTTATGTTTCTAGTTCCTGCCAGACAGATAGATTTATTCGTAAAAGAGTTTCGATGAGAAAATCTTTTAATCAAGAACTGGAATTAAAAGAGAACATAATATTCATAGCAAATGGAGTTTGACAAAAACCATGACACTAGATTGAGATGGGATTTTGTAACAGAGAGATTCTAGTGCATGGTAACATATGATTATAGGTTCATTTAAGGTAAACCTTATTACTAATTGGGTGGCCATGGCATGCTATGCTAGGTGTTAACCATGGTCTATGAGGTTCATAAAATGATTTAGAGAAATCATTTATGGTAAGAAAGAGTTCTGATGATATTAAGAGTTGATATCATGTCTCATTGCAAATTAGTGATGAGCCTAGTAAGTCACACACATACACAAGTTATCACCTATTTAAATATGATTTAATTAATTAATTAAAGAGTTTAATTGATTAATTAAATAGATTTGGTTTGCAATTAAATTGCAAAGTCCCTAGCATGACTTGAAACCAAATCTAGATTATTGGATGTGTAGTATAAATTAAATTTATATTTAAAGTGTTTAAATATGAATTTAATTGATGAGAAATTAATTAATAGAGATTAATTAATTAATTTATATTTGATATAAATTAATTAGAAGAAGAAAATAATTATTTTGGGTTAAGAACTCAAAATTAAGACATAGGGGCATTTTGGTCATTTCACAGTGTGACACTGAAGGAACGGAAGCGTGAAAAATACAAGATTATACCATTGAATTCAAAAATTTTCACCTAGGGTCACATGCACCATGCAAGATTTATTTTTATCTATTTAATTTCAATGATAAACAACATATTAAAACTCTTTTAATATGTTTTTTGGATCTGTATTTGCCATTTAAGATTTTAAAATTAATCAGATTAATTTTAGAACCCTAGATTAAATCAAGAACGATTACACTAACCTCTTGATGTGTCAGCAATGTCTGCGCTTTGAGATTCGTCTTCAGGACACCAGATGTTGTCCCTCTAGCTTGTCCACACCAAGAACACCTATGGCAGCCCTTGAACAGCTTCTAAAGCCTTTTCTATTAATTAGAAATTCAAGTTCTGCCTTTTAAGAGATTAAAGATGTAAACAGGACACTAGAAACAATTTCTAGCGTTCTTAATTCAAGAGATTGATGGCTAATCTCTTTGAATTGATGAGAGATGAAGAGAAATAGCTGGAGAGGCTCAAAGTGGCGTGACATATGAGAGGAGAGGCTGCTGGTTATGTTTTCCATTTATAACCACACTTAAATAGCTAGGTTAACACATTAAACCCTAGCCACATGTCACCTTTTGATTAGCTCTAGGTTTAAGTGACCCAATCACATTGTGCCAAGTGTCAAACGTATATTTAATCTTGATTTTAATCATCTTACATGATTAAAAAATATTTGGCAAGCTTATGTGTTAAGCCATGTGTCACCATCTCATGGTGCCACGTGTCACACTGTGAAATGACCAAAATGCCCCTGTGTCTTAATTTTGAGTTCTTAACCCAAAATAATTATTTTCTTCTTCTAATTAATTTATATCAAATATAAATTAATTAATTAATCTCTATTAATTAATTTCTCATCAATTAAATTCATATTTAAACACTTTAAATATAAATTTAATTTATACTACACATCCAATAATCTAGATTTGGTTTCAAGTCATGCTAGGGACTTTGCAATTTAATTACAAACCAAATCTATTTAATTAATCAATTAAACTCTTTAATTAATTAATTAAATCATATTTAAATAGGTGATAACTTGTGTATGTGTGTGACTTACTAGGCTCATCACTAATTGGCAATGAGACATGATATCAACTCTTAATATCATCGAACTCTTTCTTACCATAAATGATTTCTCTAAATCATTTTATGAACCTCATAGACCATGGTTAACACCTAGCATAGCATGCCATGGCCACCCAATTAGTAATAAGATTTACCTTAAATGAACCTATAATCATATGTTACCATGCACTAGAATCTCTGCTACAAAATCCCAACTCAAGCCGAGTCATGGTTTATGTCAAACTCCATTTGCTATGAATATTATGTTCTCTTTTAATTCCAGTTCTTGATTAAAAGATTTTTCTCATCGTAAACTCTTTTCAATAAATCTATCTGTCTGCCAGAACTTGAAACATCAAGAACAATTAAATGAACATGGGATTTTATCTCTATTTACTTAGAGGAACAGATTCCTTCTTGATCAACACCTACCTCCATATATAACTAGCAGAGCCAACACATGCCCATATACCCATACATAGTACAAGTATGAAAGCAGATCAAACTCAAACTACCTATATACAAGATAACTGTGCTATCTCGTGTCTAAAGATTATATGCATCGATATGATTTATGACAAAACATTGACAAGAGTAAACTCCATGTGCTTGTCATAAGTGTCACCGTTCGGCCTACTTATCATTTATAAGTGCCTATCATGTTTGTTATATGGCATGAGACTCACCATTCCATCTTATTTATATCTCATATAAATAACTTGGGAACAAACATGAATACAATCTTTCCGGATAAGTCATGTCCTTATTATGAAGTATCCTCGATTGTGAACCTATTTATGATACTTTGTGCTAGAAATATTGTCACTCATATTCTTAACAACTTAAGAATAATATTTCTAACAAAATATCAATGGACCTTTTCTATTACACATAAATATATTATGTAAACGGAAAAGTGGAAATGCCTTTTATTAATAAAATATATACAAGATACATACTAAATGATATGCTCTAGGGCATACTACTAACAATCTCCCACTAGCACTAGAGCCATTCATTACAATACCTTAGACCCATCTTCTCAAGATGTCACTAACTGAGCTTGTGACAAAGGCTTAGTGAATGGATCACCTGAATTTTTCACCGATGTTATTTTTCTGCATGGCTATATCGCTTTGCCCAACTATATGTCCGATAATGTGGTAGTGCCTTTCTATGTGTTTGGATTTTGGTGAGACCTTAGTTCCTTAGCTCAGATGATCGCTCCATTATTGTCACGAGGTAATGGAACCGCTGACTCAATGGAAGGAACTACTGTAAGTTCTATAACGAACTTCTTTATCCAAACAGCTTCCTTTGCAAGATCTCGATGCAAGAATATACTCACCTCGAGTGGAATCTGCAATCGTGCTCGCTTGGAACTCTTCCAACCGATCGCACCTCCATTACAAATGAACACATATCCAGAGGTAGACTTTCTATCATCGATATCCGATTGAAAATCGTAATCGATAACCATCCAATTGCAAGTCTCCACCTCCATAAATCAAGAATAAATCCTTAGTTCTTCTTAAGTACTTAAGAATATTCTTGACAACTATCCAAAGGTTCCAAACCTCGATTGGATTGATACCGCTAGTCAAACTAACAAGATATGCGATATCCGCCTAGTACACAACATTGCATACATTAAACTTCCAATAGCCGAAGCATATGGAATCCTGGCCATCTTATCTCTTTCTTCAGGTGTCTTTGGAGACATCTCTTTAGAAAGGTGGATACCATGTCTCACTGGTAACAATCCTCTCTTGGAATCAAGCATGTTAAACCTCTTTAACACCTTTTCCAAGTATAGACTTTGGGATAAACCAATTATTCTTTTCGCTCTATCTCTATAGATGCGAATCCCAAGAATATAGGTTGCCTCCCCTAAGTCTTTCATGGAGAATGTATTTGACAACCATACCTTTATAGTCGTCAACATACCTGTATCATTACCCATCAACAGTATGTCATCCACATATAAGACAAGGAAAGTGATAGCACTGTCACTAACCTTCTTATATACACATGGCTCATCCTCATTTTTGATAAAAACAAAAAGATTTAATGGCTTCATCAAAACGGATGTTCCAACTCCTCGAAGCTTGTTTCAACCCATAAATGGATCGCTTTGGCTTTCATACTTTGGAACCATCTTGGGATTCAAATCCCTTAGGTTGTTCCATGAAAATGTTTTCTTCAATGTATCCATTGAGAAAAGCTGTTTTGACATCCATCTGCCAAATCTCACAATCATAGTATGCAGCTATTGCTAATAAAATCCTAATTGATTTAAGCATGGCAACAGGCGAGAAAGTCTCCTCATAGTCTATTCCTTGCCTTTGGTGAAACCCTTTCGCTACTAGCCTTGCCTTATAGGTCTCTACCTTTCCATCAGAACCAATTTTCTTCTTGAAAACCCATTTGTTCCCTATAGGTACAATACCTTCAGGTGGGTCAACAAGATCCCAAACTTGATTCTTATACATGGAATCAATCTCGGATTTCATAGCATCAATCCATTTTGAAGAGTCTATATCTGATATAGCTTCTTCATAGGTAAGTGGATCATCTCCATGATCTACTTCTTCATGAGTAGACAACTCTTGTTCTTCTTCATGAAGAAAACCATATCTCACCGTGGGTGAGATACCCTGTTGTTCTACGAGGAACAATTGTAGATGTTTCATCAATGGGTATAGGTTGACTAGATGGATCTATATCCATCCGATGCTGGTTGGTCGAATTCTCCAATTCTAACTCTATTTGCCTTCCTTTGCCTCCTTCTTGAACAAACTGTTGTTCAAGAAATGTGGCATCTCTACTTATCACAACCTTTTGTGAAGTAGGCAAATAAAATAATATCCAAAACTATCTTTTGGATATCCAACAAATCGACCTCTTTCTGATCTGGTCTCCAATTTATCAGTGTTCAGCTTTTTGATATAAGCTGGACAACCCCAAATCTTAACATGCTTAAGACTTGGTTTTCTTCCATGCCATATCTCATAAGGTGTGGAAGAAACTGATTTTGATGGAATCCTATTAAGAATATATAAAGCTGATTCTAATGCAAATCCCCAAAAGGAGATTGGCATATCAGTATAGCTCATCATACTACGTACCATATCCAATAGGGTACGATTTCTCCTTTCAGATACACCATTCACCGTATGGCGTTCTGGAGGAGTCACCGAGAAACAATGCCATGCTCTCTCAAGTATTCATCAAATTCGATTTCAAATATTCACCTCCACGATCTGATCGAAGAGCTTTAATATTCTTTCCTGTTTGATTTTCTACTTCAGATTTAAATTCTTTGAACTTTTCAAAGGATTCATGTTTGTATTTCATCAAATACAAATACCCAAACCTTGATTTAGCATCAGTAAAGGTAATAAAATAATGAAAGCCCCCTCTAGCCATTTCTTTAAACGGACCACATACATCACTATGTATTAGTTCCAAAATATTTTTAGCTCTCAGCCCTTGTCCAACAAAGGGTGATCTAGTCATTTTGCCCTGAAGGCAAGATTCACAAGTTGGAGTAGGCTCAGAGCCCAATGAGGATAGAATCCCCATTTTCTCCAATTTTGCAATCCTATCTTCTGCAACATGACATAACCTTAAGTGCCAAATATATTTTGAACTTGAGTTGGTTTTCACCATGGCATTGTATTCTTTTAGATTGCTATACTCTGGCCAGTGGAAACACTTTCTTACTGGCAATGGAAACACTTTCCTATTGGCAGTGGAGACACTTTCCTTTGCCTTTATCAGCTTTAGTCTTCCTTTTCTATTTAGCTATTTTCTTGGAAGGACCAGGAATTTGAGGTTTCTTTTTCTTATTGCCCTTCTTCTTGTTGGACTTTCCAGCAGAAGAAAATGCAACCAAAGCTACCTCTTTTCCTTTATTGCCTGGCATATTCTTTTGGGCAATAACCAGCATGTTGAGTAATTCAGCTAAGGTGCATTCCTGTTTAGTCATATGGAAATTTGTCACAAAATTCCCAAAAGACTCAGGAAGGGACTGAAGGATCAAATCCGTTTGTAGTTGGAAATCCATGTTGAAGTCAAGATGTTCCAACCGCTCAATCACCAATCATCTTGTGGACATGATCCCCAACATTCTCCCTCGGACATCCTCATACGGAATAGCCGTCTAGATATCTCATACCTAGCATTCTCTTTGTGCTCACCATACAACTCTTGTAGGTGAAGGAGGATCTCACTCGCACTGCATGTTCTCATGTTGCTTCAGAACTCATTACTCATAGAAGCAAGCATGTAACACTTAGCTCTCATATCATGCTCCTTCCACTTGTCCAAAGTTTCATGTTCCTCTTGTGTGGCCTCTGGAGGTAAGGGACCAGAACATTTGAATCTAGAACATATCCTATATGTTCAAGGTTCAGACAAGTTTCAAATTTCTTAGCCAATCGCAGATTAGGTCCTGTCAACTCTGTTGTGATCAAGTATGCTTGCAAGGATATTGGATGGTGGTGGTTGTTTTGTGCTCATTTTTATCGTAAAATTAATCGCAGAAAATAACCGCATTAATTAGTAAATGTATCATGTAATTAACCAAAATGATTATGGTCTTTTAATCAAATTGGTCCTCCCACTAACTTAGCGAATCCTACACTTCCAAAGTAGAAAACGAAATCCTAGTTGGATGGATTTCTAGTGGGTGATTGAATTCTTATAATTCTATTGATCATCCTCAGTACATCCATTATTGGAATTACAATAAACTATAAGTGAGCAACTCCTTGCCCATCACATCTCATGTGAGGTTCAATCTTTTACTAGCCCCTAATGCTCAAAATCTCGTACATCCAATATTGACTTATCTTGCATTAGTTAAGTTGATCCCATTGAGCCAAGAATTATGCAAATAATTTTAATGTCCTCAGTACATCCAATATTGGCCACCAAACCATTTTCATATTTACAACATCTCATGCTTAACAATTATTCTTAAGAAAATCTCTTAAATTAATTGCATCTCATGCAACTATTTAAAATTTCTTAAAATAATTGCCCCAATGGAGGGCTTATGTTATAATTACTTTAATTATAGCATTTCCAACTTAATCATTTGTTTGGAAGATTTTATAGCCATCCTAATTACTATTAAGGTCTCACTTTGCACATTATCCATTTAGCATGCATATATCATATAATTGCATACATTCCCATACATCTCATGCATTCATGGATAAGCGAGAAATATGGTATGATCATGGACTTTCTAAGGGATTCAATTGAGCCACCAAGAATTGAATCGTGGCATTCCTAGGTGCATTTCATTCATTCATTTTACAAGAGTTGCTGAAGGAGTACATAATCAACACTTGATATTGAATTCTCCCACTGGTCCCACCAATGCTCTTGACCTCCTTGAACTTCTTGCAATCCAATATTACATAGTAATCCTTGGCATACCAAGGCGAATTTACAAGAACTTAAATAAATGAAATTACAACCCAAAAATATTATAAACTTAATAATACATGCCCAAAATAAATTAAAATAAATTAATTAATTTACAATCCCAAAGAAACATAAAAGAAATAAATCCAATCACATTGGTCTTTTATAGTCCATGATCATCCATCATGCATATCACTATTTAACAATTAAATAAAACATACATTCTTAAATTAAATTGAATATCTCATATTCAACTTAAAATTCTAGATTTGAATATGATTCAAATAAATTTAAAAATTCAGATTTGAATCTCATTCAAACAAATTTAAAAATTCAGATTTAAATCACATTCAAACAACTTCAAAAATTCAGATTTGAATCACATTCAAACATTTTTTAAAAAATCAGATTTGAATCACATTCAAATATTTTTTAAAAAATCAGATCTGAATTTTATTGTATCAATTTTAAAAAATCAGATTTAAATATGATTCAAACAACTTTAAAAATTCAGATTTGAATCACATTCAAACAACTTTTAAAATTCAGATTTGAATCACATTCAAACAATTTTTAAAATTCTGATTTGAATCATAATTTAATTGTGTGATTAAAACAACTAATTAAACACTTTAATTAGTCAAATAATAGGCCTTAGATCATACAACAATTGCAGAATTAAAAGCCAAACCTTGAATCACCCATGGAACCATTGTTGCCGCCACCATTGGTGGCTTCACCATGTGTGACACCACATCTCATGATCCAACCAGCAATGAATCTCTTGATCTCATGATCAAACACACAATTAAATTATATAATCAACAATCTAAATGGCAAATATAGCGGCTCTGATACCAATTGAAGGCAGGCGTGAAAAATACAAGATTATACCATTGAATTCAAAAATTTTCACCTAGGGTCACATGCACCATGCAAGATTTATTTTTATCTATTTAATTTCAATGATAAACAACATATTAAAACTCTTTTAATATGTTTTTGGATCTGTATTTGCCATTTAAGATTTTAAAATTAATCAGATTAATTTTAGAACCCTAGATTAAATCAAGAACGATTACACTAACCTCTTGATGTGCTGCAGCGTGTCTGCGCCTTTGAGATTCGTCTTCAGGACACCAGATGTTGTCCCTCTAGCTTGTCCACACCAAGAACACCTATGGCAGCCCTTGAACAGCTTCTAAAGCCTTTTCTATTAATTAGAAATTCAAGTTCTGCCTTTTAAGAGATTAAAGATGTAAACAGGACACTAGAAACAATTTCTAGCGTTCTTAATTCAAGAGATTGATGGCTAATCTCTTTGAATTGATGAGAGATGAAGAGAAATAGCTGGAGAGGCTCAAAGTGGCGTGACATATGAGAGGAGAGGCTGCTGGTTATGTTTTCCATTTATAACCACACTTAAATAGCTAGGTTAACACATTAAACCCTAGCCACATGTCACCTTTTGATTAGCTCTAGGTTTAAGTGACCCAATCACATTGTGCCAAGTGTCAAACGTATATTTAATCTTGATTTTAATCATCTTACATGATTAAAAAATATTTGGCAAGCTTATGTGTTAAGCCATGTGTCACCATCTCATGGTGCCACGTGTCACACTGAAAAATGACCAAAATGCCCCTGTGTCTTAATTTTGAGTTCTTAACCCAAAATAATTATTTTCTTCTTCTAATTAATTTATATCAAATATAAATTAATTAATTAATCTCTATTAATTAATTTCTCATCAATTAAATTCATATTTAAACACTTTAAATATAAATTTAATTTATACTACACATCCAATAATCTAGATTTGGTTTCAAGTCATGCTAGGGACTTTGCAATTTAATTACAAACCAAATCTATTTAATTAATCAATTAAACTCTTTAATTAATTAATTAAATCATATTTAAATAGGTGATAACTTGTGTATGTGTGTGACTTACTAGGCTCATCACTAATTGGCAATGAGACATGATATCAACTCTTAATATCATCAGAACTCTTTCTTACCATAAATGATTTCTCTAAATCATTTTATGAACCTCATAGACCATGGTTAACACCTAGCATAGCATGCCATGGCCACCCAATTAGTAATAAGATTTACCTTAAATGAACCTATAATCATATGTTACCATGCACTAGAATCTCTCTGTTACAAAATCCCAACTCAATTTGAGTCATGGTTTATGTCAAACTCCATTTGCTATGAATATTATGTTCTCTTTTAATTCC
The DNA here is from genome assembly GCF_030052815.1 of Hevea brasiliensis. Lineage (NCBI taxonomy): Eukaryota > Viridiplantae > Streptophyta > Magnoliopsida > Malpighiales > Euphorbiaceae > Hevea > Hevea brasiliensis. Next base: position 14,937,305 of record NC_079510.1, read on the forward strand.
AGTTCTTGATTAAAAGATTTTTCTCATCGAAACTCTTTTACAATAAATCTATCTGTCTGGCAGGAACTTGAAACATCAAGAACAATTAAATGAACATAGGATTTTATCTCTATTTACTTAGAGGAACAGATTCCTTCTTGATCAACACCTACCTCCATATATAACTAGCAGGAGCCAACACATGCCCATATACCCATACATAGTACAAGTATGAAAGCAGTATCAAACTCAAACTACCTATATACAAGATAACTGTGCTATCTCAGGTCTAAAGATTATATGCACTGATATGATTTATGACAAAACATTGACAAGAGTAAACTCCATGTGCTTGTCATAAGTGTCACTGGTTCGGCCTACTTATCATTTATAAGTGCCTATCATGTTTGTTATATGGCATGAGACTCACCATTCCATCTTATTTATATCTCATATAAATAACTTGGGAACAAACATGAATACAATCTTTCTGGATAAGTCATGTCCTTATTATGAAGTATCCTCGATTGTGAACCTATTTATGATACTTTGTGCTAGAAATATTGTCACTCATATTCTTAACAACTTAAGAATAATATTTCTAACAAAATATCAATGGACCTTTTCTATTACACATAAATATATTATGTAAACGGAAAAGTGGAAATGCCTTTTATTAATAAAATATATACAAGATACATACTAAATGATATGCTCTAGGGCATACTACTAACAGACACGTGGCACCATGAGATGGTGACACATGGCATAACACATAAGCTTGCCAAATGTTTTTTTAATCATGTAAGATGATTAAAATCAAGATTAAATATAGGTTTGACACTTGGCACAATGTGATTGGGTCACTTAAACCTAGAGCTAATCAAAAGGTGACATGTGGCTAGGGTTTAATGTGTTAACCTAGCTATTTAAGTGTGGTTATGAAAAGAAAACATAACCAGCAGCCTCTCCTCTCAATTGTCACGCTACTTTGAGCCTCTCCAGCTATTTCTCTTCATCTCTCATCAATTCAAAGAGATTAGCCATCAATCTCTTGAATTAAGAACGCTAGAAATTGTTTCTAATGTCCTGTTTACATCTCTAATCTCTTAAAAGGCAGAACTTGAATTTCTAATTAATAGAAAAGGCTTTAGAAGCTGTTCAAGGGCTGCCATAGGTGTTCTTGGTGTGGACAAGCTAGAGGGACAACATCCGTGTCCAAAACGAATCTCAAAGGCGCAGACACATCAAAGACATCAAGAGGTTAGTGTAATCGTTCTTGATTTAATCTAGGGTTCTAAAATTAATCTGATTAATTTTAAAATCTTAAATGGCAAATACAGATCCAAAAACATATTAAAAGAGTTTTAATATGTTGTTTATCATTGAAATCAAATAGATAAAAATAAATCTTGCATGGTGCATGTGACCCTAGGTGAAAATTTTTGAATTCAATGGTATAATCTTGTGTTTTTTACGCTTACATTCCTTCACGGACAACACTGGTCACCGGAACAGTAGAACGCACTACCGAACATAGGGGTGTTACACTTATGCATGATAAGTAGGCTGAACCAATGACACTAATGACAAGCACATAGAGTTTACTCTTGTCAATACATTGTCATAAATCATATCAGTGCATATAATCTTTAGACCTGAGATATCACAGTTATCTTGTATATTGGTGATTTGAGCTTGATACTGCTTTCATACTTGTACTGTGTATGTGTATATGGGCATGTGTTGGCTCCTACTAGTTATATATGGAGGTAGGTATTGATCAAGATAGAATCTGTTACCCTAAGTAAATAGGGATAAAATTCTATGTTCATTTAATTGTTCTTGATGTTTCAAGTTCCTGGCCAGGATAGACAAATTTAGTCAGAAAAGAGTTTCTGACAAGAAAATCTTTTTAATCAAGAATTAGAATTAAAAGAGAACATAATATTCATAGCAAATGGGGTTTGATATAAACCATGACTGCAACTCGAGTTGGGATTTTGTAACAGAGAGATTTTAGTGCATGGTAACATATGATTATAGTTTCATTTAAAAGTATTCCTTACTACTGATTGGGTGGCCTCGGCATGCTATGCTAGATATCAACCATGGTCTATGAGATACCTAAAATAATTTAGAGAAATCATTTATGGTACGAAAAAGTTCTAATGATATTAAGAGTTGATATCATATTTCATTGCCAATTAGTGATGAGCCTAGTGAGTTATACACATACACAGGCAATCTCTAAGTTAAATGTAATTTAATTGATTAATTAAAGAGTTTAATTGATTAATTAAATAAGTTTGGTTTGCAATTAGATTGCAAAGTTACTAGCATGACTTGAAACTAAATCTAGGTTATTGGATGTATAGTATAAGTTAAATTTATATTTAAAGTGTTTAAATATGAATTTAATTATGATAAATTAATTAATAAAGATTAATTAATTAATTTATATTTGATATAAATTGATTAGAAGAGGAGAAATAATGATTTTGGGTTGAGAACTCAAAATTTCAGCATAAGGGTAATTTGGTCACTTCACAGGGTGTCATGTGGCACCATGAGATGGTGACACATCGCACCATATAAGTTTGCCATTTGTCTTCCCATAATGCAAGGTGATCAAAGTCCAGGTTTAATCTAGCTTTGACACTTAGCTTAATGTGATTAGGTCAATTAAAATTAAGATGCAATCAGGTGATGACATGTGGCAAGGGTTTTAAGTGATGACGTAATTATAAAAGGGAAAGAATGAAAGAATAAAATATACATTCTGATTTTTATCTCAAAGGTACCGCCACCTCTATTCCTTCTTCCTCTCTTCTTCTTCTTCTCTCATCAATTCAAAGAGAATGATCCATGTTTCTTTGAATTAAAATTGCTAGAAATTGTTTTTACTGTCCTGTATACATGTACAACCTCTCTAAAGGCAAATCCCTCATTTCTAATTGGTTGGCAAGGCTTAAGAAGCTGGTTTAGGGGCTGCCCATTGGTGATCTTAGTGTGGACAAGCTAGAAGGACAACATTTGGGGTCCTAGGTGCTTCCCAAAGGTACCAATCACATCTACAGTGCATCAAAAGATTAGTGCACATATTCTTATATTAATCTAGGGTTTTAATGAATTAATTTATTAATTCAAAAATCTTAAATGGCAAATGTATATCCTAATACATATTGAAAGTGTTTTAATATGCAATTGAATATTGAAATCAATTAGGTACATAATGAATGTTGCATGATGCATGAGACCCTAGAAGAAAATTTTTTGAATTCAATGTTCTAATCTAACAATTTTCATGCTTCCGCTCCTTCAAGGGTTCAATCTCCTTTGATGTTCAATGGTAGGCTTATTGTTTTCTTCCATAGGTATTCTGGGCATAAAAATGGAAGGGCTAATCCCTTTAAGGTCTTCTATTTTATACCCTATAGTTTTACTATAGGTCCTAAGCTTCCTTAAATGTTTTTCCTCTTTTACACTAGTTAAGCTAGCATTTATAATAATAGGATATTTTGAGTTTGAGTCTAAAAATGCATACCTTAAAGTAAAAGGAAGAGGTTTTATTTCTACCTATTTCTTATCCTCTAATTATTCACTTTTGGGTTGTACTTCTTTTAGCTCTTCCAGCACTTAAGCTAAGGATAAAGGTGGGCTAGCTTCCAAGGATTGTGCACAGGCTACAATTTCTTTATTGTCATTGTCCACTGTGTTGCTGTGCACTATGCATGCTTTGAGGGATCTTTAGGATATCTCTTTTGGAATTCCTTTTCTACTAGCTTATCTATTATGTCAACCCTCAAGCATTCATCAGGATCAAATTTGTGTTTCATTGCTCTAAACAGGTTTTATTGCTCCCATTTTTTACGTCTATGATTGCTCCAGCAATTGCCAAGGAAGGTTTTCCTAACATAATAGGAATCTGAACATCTTTTTCCATTTCTAGGACCACAACATCTATAGGAATAAAGAACTTGCCTACTTTTATGGGGATGTTCTCCAAGATGGTAACTGGATACTTGACTGACCTGTCCACCGATTATAGTGAGATGATAATGGGTCTAAGTTCTCCAACATTCAGCTTTTGGCATATTGACCAGGGCATTAGACTCATACTAGCATAAGATCGCAGAGGGTCTTGTCTATGTTCATGTTACCTATAAGACAAGGTAAAGAGAAGCTTCCGGGATCCTTGAGTTTTGGAGGCAGCTTATTTTGTAGGATGGCACTGCATTCCTCTATCAAAGCGATAGTCTCATAGTCTTCCAGCTTTCTTTTCTTGGAAAGGATTTCCTTTAAAAATTTTGCATAGGATAGCATTTGAGATAGTGCTTTAGTAAAAGAAATATTTATGTAAAGTTTCTATAAAACTTCCAAAAACTTTCCAAACTACTTATCCAACTTGACTTTCTGAAAACTTTAAGGAAAAGGTAGAGGGGGCTGGTATGGTTCAGGCAATTTTTTTTTTTTCTTTCTCTCCTCCTCTTCCTTATCCTTTTCAGTTTCCTTCTCTTGCTCTTTTGTTTGGTTATCAAAACTTCCTGAAGTTTCCTCTTTTAGCTTTTGTTTTTCTTCTGGCGCTTGATCTTATAAGATTCTGCCACTCCTCAAAGTAACTGCCTTACAATGTTTTTTTGGTTTCTTCTCTGGTTGACTTAGCAATTTACCAATGGCTTTGCTCGAAGAACTAGCTTATTGGGCAATCTGATTTTCAAGCATCTTATTATGGGTAGCCAATTAGTCCATTCTGGAGCCTAATTGCTTTATCATCTCATTCTGCTATTGTTATGCTGTTAAGAAGCTTTCCATCATGGATTCCATGGTCAACTTAAATTCTAGCTGTTGGGGTTAAGGAGGTGGTGGCTGCAGTAAATTCTACCCTCTATTCTAAAAACCATGGGGTGGTAGTGGTCTATATCCCTGCTATTTATTTATGGGTTGATTCTGCTGACTCTGTGAATTGGACCATACAAAGTTAGGGTGGTTTCTCCATCCAGGGTTATAGGTATTTGACTACAGATTATTAATCTGCCTCTAGTTGAAGATTCCTCCATTGTTCACATAGTTTATTTGTTCCATGGAAGGTTCACTATAATTACTACATTTTGAAGTTGTATGTCCTCCTCTACAGTTATCGTAGTATTGGTTGCTTGACCTGACCACATTGGCTTGCATTCTATCAAGTCTCTTTATGAGTTAGTTGAACTGGGCATTAATCATGCTTAAGGCATCCAATTCTAGGATCCTCGTTGTCCTCCTTACATCTCCCCTCTCATTTAAACAATAAAAAAATTGTGATAAGCAACCCTCTCTAGCAATTTTAAAGCTTCAGTTACTATTTTCTCCATGAGTTCTCCTCCTGCTATTGAATCAAATGTAGTCCTTGTAGATGGTAGCAGTCCATTATAGAAGTTATGAACTAGAAGCCAGTTTTTTATGTCGTGGTGTGGACATTCCCTTTGTAGGTCTTTATATCTCTCCCATGCATCTGATTCTCCTTTCCTTTGCCTGATAGTATTTAGTTCTACTCTCAGTTTTATAGTCTTTGCAGGTGGGAAGTACCTTGCTAAGAAGGCTTATGAAAAATCCTCCTAGGTGGTGAACGTACTAGCTAGTTGAGAAAGTGGCCACTTTTTTGCCTTATCTCGAAGGGAGAATGGGAATGCTTTGGGTCTAACAGCTTGATAAAAGACCCCATTCATCTTAAAGTTGTCGCACAAAGCAAGAAAACACTATAAATGATAGTGTGGATCTCCTACAAGTGAACCTCCAAATTGAGTTTGCTGAATCATCTAGAGCCATGCCGATTTAAGTTCAAAATTGTTGGCCTCCACTGTTGGCCTAGTAATACTGGATTGGAATCTTTGGATAGTCAGGGCTCCATAGTCCCTCAAGGACCTTAGCCTGTTGTTGTTGTTGGCCTTGACTGGAGTCTCAAAAACTACAGGTTTTGGTTCTTGATGACTCCTTCCTCACTTGATGGCTCTTAAAGTTTTATCTATTTCAAGATCCAATTTAAGCAATTCCTCTTCAAACTTGGTTATGGTCATAAACTGAATAGAAAACCTGAAAAAGAAACAAAAAGTAAAATCAAATTAAATAGTTTAAAATAATAAAAATAAATGTCTAAATCAACTAAATTGTCTATCGCTTAATATTACTAAAATTCCTCGGCAATGGCGCCAAAAACTTGTATGCTAATTTATAACCCCTCAAGTGCACGAATCTGAACAAGTAATATAGTAGTAAGTAGAGTATCATTCCCACGAGAAATTTATAGGCATAAGTACCAAGATAGATAGCAATTTTAACTTTTTAAACTACCGAATGTGTTAAGAGATTAATTCTAAACTATTAGTATTCAAAGTTAAAAGAAAACAAAGCTGTAAATTTAGGAATCAATTAACTAAAATAATTCCAGAATTAAGATTTACACTTTAAACCTATTATGGACTTAACTTCACCTATTTAATAGATTGAGAATTGTGACTTTGATAGAAATTAATCTTAAGATATCCTAGGTCCTCTCTCAAGGCACTTAATGTGTATTTTAATTAATCTAAACCCTACTTTCATGGTGATCAATCTTAATTAAAATCCTTTAAGTCATTTGATTAATTTTGAAATTCCACAAAGGATGTTAACCTATCTCTATGTCAGATTTTCTAGGTTTAAGATCCTAATTTACAATACTAATCTTCACCTTTCAGTTCTAAGTGGGTACCAACACATAGCATGCATTAAAAACACAGAATATTGAATCAAAGAACAAAACTCAAATCTATTAAATAAACTTAATGTGTATCCATAATAGAAATTAAAAGTGCTACTCTCCCAATTCTAGAATTAAACAAACTACTCACTCATGGTGAGTTTAACTAGCATATTGTGATTAAAATAAAAGAACATAAAGCAATTAGAAGAAATAGAACAAAAGAACCTAGAAAAATAATTCTACAGCTTTGGACTTTTGGAACTTCGGCTGAGAGTTCTTCTCCTTAGTGCTGATGCAGCTTCTCTTCAAACGACTTAAAAAACTAGGGTTTGCAAAGCTAAAAACTAACTCTAAATTAAAGACTTCTTTCGAAGGTGTGTGTGTGTGTGTTCTCTCCCTGTTTTGGTCATCTGGTATTTATATCAAGTGTCTCAGGGTTATGTTTTAGAGTCCTAAGAGCCTTAGAAGTCTATTCAGAGTGCGAAAAGAGGAGTTGGAGTCGCATTAGAAATCTCTCTGCTACATAGTACAAGGCCCATGTGGCACTACATGGCCCTAGGGCATGTAAGTTTCTGAATGAAATTTGGATTCGTTCAGCTGGGAGATAAAAGGTTACACAAGGGTCTTTAGGTCTATACGGGGTGAAATACACGACCCGTGTACTATCTTCCTTTCTTTGACTTCTCCAATTTGGATGTCCAGAGAGTTATACAGGGCATTATAAGGTACACGGGGTCAATTGCATGACCCATGTACTATGGCTTCTTCATTTTCTCTTCAATGTTCTCTTTGCTAAAGGGTTACACGGGTCTAGCTTCCTCCTTACGTAACTCGTGTATTATGATGTAGCAACTTTTCTTTCTTTTCCTTCTCCCCAAACTTGTCTCTTTGACTCCTATGCCTTGTACTTCCTTTAAAACACCTAAAAAGATACCAAAAACACAAAATCGAGTGGAGATAAATCAATTTAACAAAAAGTAATGAAACTAACTAAAATGCATGAAATTAGCTACCTATATGCAAAGAAATGCAGTGAAATTATATCATATGATACAAGCGTATCATAATCTCAATTTCAAATTTTCTTAAGTTATGTTCTGTTTGGAGTTAAGTCCTACTCAATAATCACATACCATCTGTTAACTTTATCATTCACTAGTCTCCATATCAAAACTAGGAAGAATATCCCATCCTTCCATATGCATATTTTGTTTACCCTAGGTGAGGGGTATTACACTTAGTTATTGAATTAGTAAAATATTTTACATTAGGGCTTAAAATACAATGAGTTAATGAATATGGAGTAGAAAACCAAATAAAAATCCTCTGAGATATAGAGTGACTCATGGAGAAGGAATCATGGATGGCCAATGGAGTAGCTAAGGAGTAGAGAGTGAACCATGTGAACAATAAACTATAAAGAATTCTTAATTCATATGCCTTGTTCTTTACTATTAAGTATTAAGAACTAGAGAGGAAGGAAAGTGTTATTCTTTAGCTCATTATAATCCCTCAATAATAGTCAATACATATTCTCCATTTCTTTTCTAATTTTCTTTCATTCATTTCTTAACTCTATCAATGCTTGTTTTTTTTCTACTGTCATTTGCAATAGGGTGCTACTTTTCTATGCGGTTTCCTTTTTAACATAGTCTTTTATCAACTCTAACCATCTCCTCTATCTTAAATTTAACTCTTTCTAGGTGCCCAAATACTTCAAACTCTTATGATCTATGTAGATGTAGCATTTCTCCCCATACAAATAATGTCTCCAGATCTTAAGAGCAAACACAATAGCTGCAAGCTCCAAATCATGTGTCGGATAATTCCTCTAACACCCCTAAGTTCGGTAGTGCGTTCTACTGTTCCGGTGACCAGTGTTGTCCCGACAGCTAGGATGCCTAGAACTACATTTCGATATGAGTGTGGAGACATAAAATAATGAAATGCAAGAAAAGAAAATATAAGAAAAACAAAGGAAAAATAATAACAAAGAAATGTAGCCAAGTTAAGCGAGCCGAGAACCCTAGCGATGGGTGACCGCACCAGGAAGTCACGGCGTGGAACATTGACTAGCCCTGGACCGCAGGAAACCCTGGAAAATATTTTTAGGACTCAAATAAATATTTATTGAAGCATAAATATCATTAGAAATATTAAAGAAAAATTAAATAATTAGTACAAAGAAAAGTGAGAAATCGAAAAACAGACAAAACTCGGTGTTACCGAAAAATCGGGAATGCAACCCGAACAGGGGTATTGTGGTCATTGACACCCCAAGTTGTCTTTTGACCTAAATGTCCATTAAAAATAAATAATATTACACTTGAAAAATATAATGAAAAATTAAAATTGTGGTACCTAATATAAATGTTGAAAGAAATGGGAAATAACTTGAATAATCAAACTTTAACATATAATATTAATTAATTAAACTTTAGTGGAGAGTTAGTGGGAGCCATTTACACCTAAGTGGACAGCCACTTCATGCAGCACTTTCATCTTCCTCATTCAACTCACCATTGCCGAATTGAAGAACTCCAAAATCCTCCCATGGAAGCCCCATTTGCATGCCACACTCCACCCATTTTCAAGTTGAATTTTCCTTACTTGTCTTAAGTAATTTTGATCCCCACCTCACAAGGAAGAAGTAGATACCAAAATCAAGGGAGTTAGTGCAGATTTAACAAGTCCCAACAATAGGTAAGTTTGAGTTTTTGAATATTGCTTTGTTAAAGTTTGTAAGCATGGTATGGGTATTTGATTTATGGAGAAATTTTTGAGGTTTGATGTTTAAATGGAGAAGTGTACTTTTGGCAGCCATGGAAACACTTTGAAGGCAGTTTATTTTTGCATGTAAATGGTGAATTAAATGATTGATTAAATGTATATTGTGTAGGAAATTGTTTGGGTGATGTATACTTAGTATATGTAAATGTGAAATGAAATTTAAAGCTTAGAAATTGATGTAATGTAAATGTACCATTGTGGCAGTTTGTTAACCCTTGAAGAATGCTGGAATTCATGCTTGGTTTATGGAATAATGGTGTTAAAATGTGTTGGTTGTTATGGCAGTTTGAATGTATGTATAGCGGTGTGAAGGTTGGACATGTGAATGAGCTTGGTTATGGAGTTAAATTATTGTAAATTGAGTTGGGCAAATTCTGCACTTGTTGGTGCACATTGAATGTAATTGTAAGCTGCCAAAATGACCTATAATGTGTTGTGAATTATGTTTAGGTCATGGTACAACCAGAATTGGCTTGAATGTTAAGTTGGTGAGTGTTAAAAGTGGTGCTTGATGTGTATGCAAGAATTTCAATAAGGCAGTCTGAGTTTTAGGCCTATAACTTTAAGTGTGTGGCTCCAATTGGTATGAGACCAATTGGAGGTGAAACTAGGCACAAAATATGCCAACTTTCATGAAGGAAGCATACCAAAATTCTGCTTGCAAGGTAGCTTGAAAAATGACCAAATCCGAATTAAGTGCAATTGAGGCATGAAAATTGACCATTTGGGCAGCAATTAGTGTTTAGGCCATAACTCACTCAAAACAGGTCCAATTGACCTAAAATTTTAACCATGAATATTTGAGACCCATATCTACAAGTCTTATGGAGACACCAAAGCCCAAAAATGACCATAAGCAAGTCAAACAGCTTTCACAAGTTCGGGTCCAAAAACTGGCCGAACCAAAGTTGACCAAAATTGACCTAAAATGACCAAATTTGATGCCATTTGACCAGCAATAGTAAAATGACCATAACTTGGTCTACATAACTCAGAATGACCTGAAATTTTGCCCCGCGTTCCATAAGACATCGATCTACAAGTTTTTAGTTTTGACCGAAACCCGAAAACCGAGGGAACTAGGTCGTCCGGCTAGGTCAAACTAGAATCCCGGAATCCAGCAAGTTGCAATAAAATGCACTGAACAAGGAAATGAATTTGGTAACATGTACCAACCCTAAAAGACTATCGAATGTGACATATTAGTAACACTAAAACCTAATTTACCTAGAACGCATTGAGGGTCGACATATTAGGTTGACTAAGTAAATAATAGAATTCAGTGAATTACTTATCAAGCATTATCGTTAGAGACAATTTAAATGAGTACTGAAACACTTTAAATTGTGTTTTCAGTTAGCAACGACTCAGGGAAAGGGAAGGAAACACTGAGTCAGAGCCGAGAGGCATATATCAGAGGTTTGTGCACAATGACTATTTCTTTTGAATTTTTCAATTGAAATGAATTATGACTATTGTACATTATTGTTTTAAATTGTGTTTGTGCACAATAGTTATTTCTTTTGAATTTTTCAATTGAAATAAATTATGATTATTTGTATGTTATTGTTTTAAATTGTGTTTGTGCACAACTAGTTTTCAACTGATTTTACTCTGAATAATACTTCATATGATTAATTGTATGTTATTATTTTAAATTGTCTTTGTGCACAATAAGTATTTCTTTTGAAATTTTCAATTGAAGTAAATTATAATTATTTGTATGTTATTGTTTTAAATTGTGTCCGTGCACAATACTTTTATATTCACTGCTTTTACTAGCAAATTTATTTGGAGAAATGAGTTATGAATAATTTTTTATTGCTTTGTTTTTGGGAATATTATTTGGAACTTATTGTGTTGCCAACTTTGCAAATGGAAATTTTGAGATAAAATGTGATTTATGGTTTGTATGAAATATTGTGATTTGAAATTGTTTTGATTCACACTTGGCATGACACTGTTACTATGTTCCTCCTCCATTTATGGGGTGAGTGTGATATTCCTCCCTCTTTGACTTATCAGTCTGGGGTGAGTGTGATTATGTTCCTCCCTCTTTGACTTGTCAGTCTGAGGTGAGTGTGGATGAGTACTCATTATTCAGCTAGCTTCCTCCCTCATTGATTTCGATTATTGGGCTGAGTGTGTCTTGTCGTGGTGTACAACACGGCATGTACGGAAAAAAAATTGTGTCATGGCTTAAATTGTGATATTGATTGGCAACACTGTATTCTTCAGTTATTTGATCGAATTGTGTTATTAATTGGCAAACTGTATTATTCAGTTATTTGATCAAATGGTGTTATTGATTGGCAAAACTGTATTATTCAGTTATTTGATCAAATTTATGTTATATGAACTTTGTAAATTGTGAAATGGAATTGTGAACTATTTGATTTGTGAATTGTTAATAAAAGATTTATGTATCGCATTTCAAATTGTTATTGTGCACCACTGAGTAAATTTTACTCAGCGATAGCTTTCATTCTTTATGCATGAGATCGACAGAGCGTGAGACTAGGCTTCTAGTACTACATTGAGAGATCATCGGGTATATTGAGTATACCACATTTTGTATTTTGTACTGTAATGTATGTTCACTGTATGTATATATTATTCTTGGTTTTGAGCAGTTGTAAATTAAAATTGTACATTTAAGTTGTAAGGTAAATTATGAGTTATTTTGGTTTGTAAAAATTGTATTATATTTCTTTTATCACAGTCTTTGAAAAACTATTGTGGATTTGAGTTGAGAAAATATATTGTGTTGTTTAACTGTTGGAGTTGAGATTTGGAAATATATTGAAGTGTTTTTTTTACAGGTTTTTGAAGAACTGTTTTATCCAAAATACAGAGGGCACTCTGCCAAAATTTTTACAGAAATTACTAATAGTCCAAATGTGTTAGCTAATTCACTTTAGTTCAAAAAGGTTTTTAACACCTATAAATAGTGCTCACCACTGTAAAAGAAGTAAGAAAAGTTTTTAAAATTCCTTGTAGTGTATTTAATGGGTTATCAGTAGACGGAGTTGGTAATTCATTAGGTATACTACGGGATCATGTTATGCTTTACAGAGGGGTAGGGTGTGAGATGTTTTAGTGGTATCAGAGAAAAGTTTTTAAATTCTGTTTTCACATGTTATTTGAATATTCTTTCTTCATAGTACAACTGCTCAATATCATTGTTTGATACATACAGTACATTACATTTTAAATATGCACTAACGGGAGGAAATCTCCTTGTATTAATTGTCCAGGAGGTTTAAGATCCTCGCATTGACTATGGAAGAGGGTGATCGTTCAGTCGATCAATCTATAGAGGCTGAGGTGCAAGGGGATGCCCCAGCCCTACATAATGTTAGTGGTTCAAAGACACCACCCCATGATCTGCGATTCCACCTCGATTCGCTCGTGAGATGGCTGCAATGTTCCAACAAATGGTCGTAATGTGCCTACTCAAGTCCCAATCTGAGACACGATGGTACAACCACGATCTCTGCTAGGCAGTATGATAAATTGATGAAATATGGGGCTACAGAGTTCAAGGGGACAGTAGATCCTCTAGAGGCTAAAAAATGGTTAGAAAGGATGGATAGGGTATTCAAGAAACTGCATTGCACGGAGGAGCTCAGATTTGAATACTCAGTGTCTTTGCTACAGGGGGATGCTTATGACTGGTGGAAAATCATTCCCCACAGTCTGGTAGAACCTGCAGTGCTAACATGGAATGACTTTCTCAGGGAATTCAGACAAAAATATGTCCCGGATGCTTATGTAGATCAGAAACTGCAAGAGTTCCTAAGTCTGAAACAGGGAAGTAGATCGGTGGCTGAATATGAAAGGGAATTTTTCTGCCTGAGCCATTATGCAGTAAGTCTACTTTCTACCAGTAGGAAGAGATGTAAGAGGTTTAAAACCAGCTTGAAGCCTAGTATCAGATTACAAGTGGTCGGATTCAAACATAACAACTTCTCTGAACTTATTTCTCAAGCACTAGAATTAGAAAGAATTGAATCTGAAGCGGCTCCTGAGAAAAAGAAATCAGAAAAGACAGAAAAAGAGGGAAAGTCAGTAGAAGAAAGTTCTAGTGGTCTTACTGGAAAGAGGAAAAACTTTGGGGGATACAACAGAGATAATAAGAAGTCCAGTAGAGATAGATCTTCTGGACAGAAACCACCTCGATCCAATCAGCAAACTCAACAGAAACCCAGGAATGCGCTATCAGATCGACTTTGTGAAACTTGTGGTAAACCACATAGTGGGGTATGTTATAGAGCCATAGGAGCATGTTTTAACTGTGGAGAGACTGGTCATTTTGCTAGGGATTGTGTAAATCCAGGTCGTTCTGGATCATTTACTACACCAAAGGGATCAACCCAAGTTTCTACCCCAAAGAGTTCACCATCAGTTAGTAGAGGTAGAGGTAGAGGTAGAGGTAGGGGTAGTACACCTAGAAGTCAAAGTACTGTGAATCAGCCAGAACAAGGTGATGCTTCAGCTGGAGTATACGTTATACGGCAGAGAGAAGAGGCTGAGACTTTTGACATTATTGCTGGTACTTTCTCAATCAGCAATTCAGATATATATATGTATTGTTTGACCTGGAGTTGCATACTTTTATGTTAGTGTTAGAACTATATATTCTATTGTTATTCCTTTACAGGGGAATAAATTTTGATGCATTAGCGATTAGTCCTTTAAGATAAGGATTATGATAATAAGTGAAATTAGTTTTGAAAGAGTTTATCAAAGTATTTTCTAACACACCATAAATTATAAAGCTAATAGGCGAGCCTACTTAATGGAAGGCAAGAGGACGTAAAAGTAAGATGCAGTAATGGAATTGCTCTAGATGAGGGCAAGGAGGTTACTGTTAGAAATTGCTAATGGATATTGTAATCAGAATAAGATTCGAATATCAGTAAATTCGAAAAGGATAAAATATCAAAAAAATTTGATCTATTGGGATGTATCGTAGTAACTATGCAATGTTCTTGATGTTTATACTGTAAGCTACAGATTACAGTACTAACTTGAGATTATTGTGTAGAACTACGTACTACCCGATAGCACACCTAGATGAGAATAGTTGCCAACGGCATCTGTTTTGGTATAGTTATGCCAGGACAGAATTTAATTGTTAGAAATAAGTTTGAAAATCCTACTTAGGGATCTAAAACTTAAAAGTTAGAATATCAAAAGGTTATAGTTTAGTACAAAAGGAAGTAAGTTATAGAATATTGACAGATAAAAAGAGTTATGGAAGTAGAGATTTGAACAGTTGAATCATATATAACAAAGAAATATTACGAACGTGAGGAAGACTATGGATTAGAATGGTCAGAGGACCAATGACTAGATGAATCATTCTAACATGACCTCAAGGGTCATTCAAGAAAGAACATGAACTGAAATATTAGATAGCACAATAGTAAGAGGAGATTGGTGTTATACAAACAAATTAAACGTTGTATTAGATTGTTAAAAGTCTTATACAAATTTGAGGAAAAAAAGATTATACCATCATATAGAAAGGAGAAAATAAATGTATGACTATTGTAAGATGGCTATTGGGTAAAATTTCGTGGATGAAATTTATTTTAAGGGGGAGAGAATTGTAACACCCCTAAGTTCGGTAGTGCGTTCTACTGTTCCGGTGACCAGTGTTGTCCGGACAGCTAGGATGCCTAGAACTACATTTCGATATGAGTGTGGAGACATAAAATAATGAAATGCAAGAAAAGAAAATACAAGAAAAACAAAGGAAAAATAATAACAAAGAAATGTAGCCAAGTTAAGCGAGCCGAGAACCCTAGCGATGGGTAACCGCACCGGGAAGTCACGGCGTGGAACGTTGACTAGCCCTGGACCGCAGGAAACCCTGGAAAATATTTTTAGGACTCAAATAAATATTTATTGAAGTATAAATATCATTAAAAATATTAAAGAAAAATTAAATAATTAGTACAAAGAAAAGTGAGAAATCGAAAAACGGACAAAACTCGATTATTCTGAAAAATCTGAATGCAACCGAGCAGGGCATTGTGGTCATTGACACCCCAAGTTGTCTTTTGACCTAAATTTCCATTAAAAATAAATAATATTACACTTGGAAAATATAATGAAAAATTAAAATTGTGGTACCTAATATAAATGTTGAAAGAAATGGGAAATAACTTGAATAATCAAACTTTAACATATAATATTAATTAATTAAACTTTAGTGGAGAGTTAGTGGGAGCCATTTACACCTAAGTGGACAGCCACTTCATGCAGCACTTTCATCTTCCTCATTCAACTCACCATTGCCGAATTGAAGAACTCCAAAATCCTCCCATGGAAGCCCCATTTGCATGCCACACTCCACCCATTTTCAAGTTGAATTTTCCTTACTTGTCTTAAGTAATTTTGATCCCCACCTCACAAGGAAGAAGTAGATACCAAAATCAAGGGAGTTAGTGCAGATTTAGCAAGTCCCAACAATAGGTAAGTTTGAGTTTTTGAATATTGCTTTGTTAAAGTTTGTAAGCATGGTATGGGTGTTTGATTTATGGAGAAATTTTTGAGGTTTGATGTTTAAATGGAGAAGTGTACTTTTGGCAGCCATGGAAACACTTTGAAGGCAGTTTATTTTTGCTTGTAAATGGTGAATTAAATGATTGATTAAATGTATATTGTGTAGGAAATTGTTTGGGTGATGTATACTTAGTATATGTAAATGTGAAATGAAATTTAAAGCTTAGAAATTGATGTAATGTAAATGTACCATTATGGCAGTTTGTTAACCCTTAAAGAATGCTGGAATTCATGCTTGGTTTATGGAATAATGGTGCTAAAATGTGTTGGTTGTTATGGCAGTTTGAATGTATGTATAGCGGTGTGAAGGTTGGACATGTGAATGAGCTTGGTTATGGAGTTAAATTGTTGTAAATTGAGTTGGGCAAATTCTGCACTTGTTGGTGCACATTGAATGTAATTGTAAGCTGCCAAAATGACCTATAATGTGTTGTGAATTATGTTTAGGTCATGGTACAACCAGAATTGGCTTGAATGTTAAGTTGGTGAGTGTTAAAAGTGGTGCTTGATGTGTATGCAAGAATTTCAATAAGGCAGTCTGAGTTTTAGGCCTATAACTTTAAGTGTGTGGCTCCAATTGGTATGAGACTAATTGGAGGTGAAACTAGGCACAAAATGTGCCAACTTTCATGAAGGAAGCATACCAAAATTCTGCTTGCAAGGTAGCTTGAAAAATGACCAAATCCGAATTAAGTGCAATTGAGGCCTGAAAATTAACCATTTGGGCAGCAGTTAGTGTTTAGGCCATAACTCACTCAAAACAGGTCCAATTGACCTGAAATTTTAACCATGAATATTTAAGACCCATATCTACAAGTCTTATGAAGACACCAAAGCCCAAAAATGACCATAAGCAAGTCAAACAGCTTTCACAAGTTCGGGTCCAAAAACTGGCCGAACCAAAGTTGACCAAAATTGACCTAAAATGACCAAATTTGATGCCATTTGACCAGCAATAGTAAAATGACCATAACTTGGTCTACATAACTCAGAATAACCTGAAATTTTGCCCTGCGTTCCATAAGACATAGATCTACAAGTTTGTAGTTTTGACCGAAACCCGAAAACCGAGGGAACTAGGTCGTCCGGCTAGGTCAAACTAGTATCCCGGAATCCAGCAAGTTGCAATAAAATGCACTAAACAAGGAAATGAAATTGGTAACATGTACCAACCCTAAAAGACTATCGAATGTGACATATTAGTAACACTAAAACCTAATTTACCTAGAACGCATTGAGGGTCGACATATTAGGTTGACTAAGTAAACAATAGAATTCAGTGAATTACTTATCAAGCATTATCATTAGAGACAATTTAAATGAGTACTGAAACACTTTAAATTGTGTTTTCAGTTAGCAACGACTCAGGGAAAGGGAAGGAAACACTGAGTCAGAGCCGAGAGGCATATATCAGAGGTTTGTGCACAACGACTATTTCTTTTGAATTTTTCAATTGAAATGAATTATGACTATTGTACATTATTGTTTTAAATTGTGTTTGTGCACAATAGTTATTTCTTTTGAATTTTTCAATTGAAATAAATTACGATTATTTGTATGTTATTGTTTTAAATTGTGTTTGTGCACAACTAGTTTTCAACTGATTTTACTCTGAATAATACTTCATATGATTAATTGTATGTTATTATTTTAAATTTTCTTTGTGCACAATAAGTATTTCTTTTGAAATTTTCAATTGAAGTAAATTATAATTATTTGTATGTTATTGTTTTAAATTGTGTCCGTGCATAATACTTTTATATTCACTGCTTTTACTAGCATATTTATTTGGAGAAATGAGTTATGAATAATTTTTTATTGCTTTGTTTTTGGGAATATTATTTGGAACTTATTGTGTTGCCAACTTTGCAAATGGAAATTTTGAGATAAAATGTGATTTATGGTTTGTATGAAATATTGTGATTTGAAATTGTTTTGATTCACACTTGGCATGACACTGTTACTATGTTCCTCCTCCATTTATGGGGTGAGTGTGATATTCCTCCCTCTTTGACTTATCAGTCTGGGGTGAGTGTGATTATGTTCCTCCCTCTTTGACTTGTCAGTCTGAGGTGAGTGTGGATGAGTACTCATTATTCAGCTAGCTTCCTCCCTCATTGATTTCGATTATTGGGCTGAGTGTGTCTTGTCGTGGTGTACAACACGGCATGTACGGAAAAAAAAATTGTGTCATGGCTTAAATTGTGATATTGATTGGCAACACTGTATTCTTCAGTTATTTGATCGAATTGTGTTATTAATTGGCAAACTGTATTATTCAGTTATTTGATCAAATGGTGTTATTAATTGGCAAACTGTATTATTCAGTTATTTGATCAAATGGTGTTATTGATTGGCAAAACTGTATTATTCAGTTATTGGATCAAATTTATGTTATATGAACTTTGTAAATTGTGAAATGGAATTGTGAACTATTTGATTTGTGAATTGTTAATAAAAGATTTATGTATCGCATTTCAAATTGTTATCGTGCACCACTGAGTAAATTTTACTCAGCGATAGCTTTTCATTGCCCTTTATCATGATCGACAGTAGGCGTGAGACTAGGCTGCTAGTACTACATTGAGAGATCATCGGGTATATTGAGTATACCACATTTTGTATTTTGTACTGTAATGTATGTTCACTGTATGTATATATTGTTCTTGGTTTTGAGCAGTTGTAAATTAAAATTGTACATTTAAGTTGTAAGGTAAATTATGAGTTATTTTGGCTTGTAAAAATTGTATTATATTTCTTTTATCACAGTCTTTGAAAAACTATTGTGGATTTGAGTTGAGAAAATATATTGTGTTGTTTAACTGTTGGAGTTGAGATTTGGAAATATATTGAAGTGTTTTTTTTACAGGTTTTTGAAGAACTGGTTTATCCAAAATACAGAGGGCACTCTGCCAAAATTTTTACAGAAATTACTAATAGTCCAAATGTGTTAGCTAATTCACTTTAGTTCAAAAAGGTTTTTAACACCTGTAAATAGTGCTCACCACTGTAAAAGAAGTAAGAAAAGTTTTTAAAATCCCTTGTAGTGTATTTAATGGGTTATCAGTAGACGGAGTTGGTAATTCATTAGGTATACTACGGGATCATGTTATGCCTTACAGAGGGGTAGGGTGTGACAATTCCTCTCATGCGGTTTCAGCTGGCGTGATGCATAGGCAATGACATTTCGATCTTGCATCAATACACAGCCTAACCCATTGTGAGAAGCATCACTATAAACTGTGTATTCTTTACCCAGAGTAGGTAAAGTAAGGACTGGAGCCTCAGTCAAACATCTCTTTAATTCATCAAAACTCTGCTGGCATTTATCCGTCCACTGAAATTTCACATCTTTCCTAAACAGCTTGGTTAGTGGAGATGCCAACATGGAGAATCCCTTCACAAATCTACGGTAATATCCAGCTGAACCCAAAAAACTGCGAATCTCCGTGATATTTCTGGGTGGCCTCTAATTAAGGACGGCTTCTATCTTACTTCGATCTACCTTGATGCCCTCTACTGATACTATATGCCCCAAGAAAGATATTTCTTTCAGCCAAAATTCACATTTCGTCAATTTGGCATATAGCTGTTTCTCCCTCAAAGTTTGCAGTACAATCCGCAGATGTCTATCATGCTCTTCTGCACTCCTCGAATAGACCAATATATCATCTATGAATACCACAACAAACTGGTCGAGGTATGGTCTGAAGATAGTATTCATCAGATCCACAAAAGCAGTCGAAGCATTAGTTAACCCGAATGGCATAACCAAGAACTCATAATGGCCATAGCGGGTTCTAAAGGCAGTTTTAGCTACTCTGCTCTTGTACTTTCAATTGATAATAACCTGATCTCAGGTCAATTTTGGAGAACACAGCTGCACCCCTCAATTGATCAAACAAGTCATCAATACGGGGCAATGGGTATCTGTTCTTTATTGTCACCTTATTCAACTGCCGATAGTCAATGCATAACCGGAGAGTGCCATCCTTCTTCTTTACAAACAACACTGGCGCTCACTACGATGACACACTAGGGCGGATAAAGCCCTTGTCAAGCAGCTCTTGCAACTATACTTTCAACTCTTTCAATTCTGCAGGTGCCATTCTATATAGCGTTATGGAGATTGGGTCCACACTAGGCATAACATCAATTTCAAACTGCACCTCTTTTTCTGGAGGTAATCCTGGAAACTCATCAGGAAACACATTTAGAAAGTGACATACCATAGGGATGTCCCTGAGTGCTGGGCTCCCCACTTGGGTGTCTATCACATGTGCCAAGTATGCTTCACACCCCTTTCTGATCATCCTTCTAGCTAGTGCAGCTGAAATGATGTTTGATGGCAGTAAATGTCTCTCCCCATGTATTACCACATCACCGTACAAAGGGAGACCAAAAGTGACTGTCTTCAGTCTATAGTCAATCATGGCATGATGCCTGGCTAACCAATCCATGCCCAAGATGATATCATAATCTCTGAAGGGCATTTCAATCAAATCTGACAGAAAAATATGTCCTTGGATCACCAAAGGACAGTCTCTATAGATTCTGTTGACCCGAACCTCTTGTCCTAACGGACTAGTTACTAGCACTTCAAAACCCATTTGGACACATGGAACAGTAAGTGAACTGACTATGCTAGCACTAACATATGAGTGGGTTGAACCCGGATCAAACAACACAAATACTTCTTGATCAGAGATAGAGAATGTACCAGCTACAACATCAGAAGTCTCACCCTCTTCTCGCTGTCTCATTATGTAGACTCTGGCTGAAGCACTTCCTTCTGCTGACTAACCAATAGTGCCCTGACTGCCAGAAGTAGTGCCTCTACCTCTGCCTCTTCCTTTGCCAACTGGTTGTGAACTTCTGGAAGCAGAACTCTGAATAGATCCTTCTGCAGTCGTAGGAGCTGGACCGTATTTGGGAGCACTAGTGCAGTCTTTAGCTAAATGGCCCTTGCCTCCACAGTTAAAGCAAGTTCCCATGGCCTAATAGCATTCTCTCCCATGAATCTTGCCACAAGTCTCACAGGGGTGGGCAGGATATAAACCCCTGCTCGACTGCTGACCAGACCTAGGGGGTCTTTGTTCAGAGAATCTGCCCCTTCCAAATCTTCCACCTCGACCTCTACTAGGTCTACCAAATTTCTTCTTCTTTCCAGAGGTACCACCAGAACTTGGCTCTACTGACTTTCCCCCTTTATCTTTCTCTATTTTCTCAGTCTTTTCTGATTTTTCTTTTGCAGGTGTCACTTCTGATTCAATCCTTTCTAGCTCAAGTGCTTGAGAGATGAGCTTAGAGAAGTTGTTGTGTCTGAATCCCACTACTTGCATCCTCAAACTAGGCTTCAAACCCGTCTCAAATCTCTTGCACCTTTCCTTGCTAGTAGAAAGGAGACTCCCAGCATAGTGGCTTAAGCAGGAGAACTCCCTCTCATATTCTACCACTGTTCTGTTACCTTGCTTCAAACTTAGAAATTCTTATAGTTTCTAATCCACATATGCATCTGGGACGTATTTCTGTCTGAATTCTCTGATGAAGTCATCCCAGGTCAGTACTGGTGGTTCAGCCAAGCTGTGGGGGATGGTCTTCCACCAATCATATGCATCCCCTTGTAGTAGTGACACGGAGTATTCAAATTTCAGTTCATCTTGGCAGTGCAGCTTCTTGAACACTCTGTCTATTCTTTCCAGCCACTGCTCTACCTCTAAAGGGTCAACTGTACCCTTGAATTTCGTAGCCCCATACTTCAACAGCTTGTCATACTATCTGGCTAGAGGCAGTGGTTGTGCCACAGGTGTCTGGGGTGGAGCTTGAGCAGGCATACCCCCAGCCATTTGTTGAAACATTATAGCCATCTGCTGTGCAAACTGTGTAGGAAACTACGGCATTTGTGAGGCTGGTGCTACTGATCCACTGACATTCTGTAAAGCTAGGGCTTCCCTTTGTGCCTCAGCTTCAACAAATTGCTCGACTGAGCGATCCCCTTCTTCCATTTCAGTCTGAAGTTAGGGTATCTCCTGAACAAATAACACAAGGAGATTTCCCTCTGTTAGTTCATATTTATGATGTAATGCACTGTATGTAACAAATATGGACATTGAGCAGTTGTACTTAACAAGGAAAGACACAAATTCACAAGTTAAAACATACTTCAAAAATTTGCTCTGATACCACTAAAATATGTCACACCTTACCCCTCTGTAAGGCATAACATGATCCCGTAGAATACCTAATGAACTATCGAACTTCACCTACCGATAACTCATTAAGTACCCTATAAGGGATTTTACAACAATTTTCTTACTTTTATAAGTGGTAAGCATTTTCTAATAGGTATTAAAATCATTTATTCAAAGTTGAAAACTAGTAAAATTTTTGGCCCATTTTATTTTTCCGTAAATTTTATAAAAATTTCGGCAGAGTGCCGTCTGTATTTTGAGAAAACAGTTCTTTAAATACCTGTAAAAAGCACTTCTAATAATTTATCTCAACAATTCCAACAACTCCACAACAATCCCAACTAATTTCTCAAGTTTCAAAATTCAACAATCATCAAAATACCATTAATCAATTTCATTCAATTTAAAACAAAATACTTCCATTCATATTTCATTAAAGATAAAACAATTTATATACATCATTACAAAAATTTACATTAAGAGAAATTCAAACTAAAATTTATTACAAACTTTATACAAATAGTTTTACATGTCCATACCTTTACATACATTACATACATCAAAATAAATTTTTACAGTCAGAGTATAAAATATACTCGATAGAATTCAGAGTAGGTAGCTCCTCTGTCCTCAGCAGCTCACTCTGCTGCTCTTCTAGTCTCTATATCTCATGATAAAGAATAATACATCATCGAGTACTAGGACTCAGTGGTGCACAACATACTAAAATAATCTTTATGCAGAATTTAAATTATATTTATTCAAAAATTGGACTGAATATGAGAATTAAGTACAAAACATGAATTATGAGATTTTAATTCAAACAATTTCATTTCGAAGTGTCAAAACCAATTTCATAAAACCCACAGTTATATCATGCCATTTGAAACAAATATAATCTCAATAGCCAGAGGCTAAGGAGAAGTCATATCACAAGGCTAGCTAGCTCAAATATATGGGAACCCATTCTTTTTCTTCTTCTACTGGCACACACCTCAACACTTCAGCCAGAGAAGGAATCAAAATTCAAAACTGATTACCCCCACTAGCCATGCTAGTGAGGTGTTCCAATATATGGTCATGACACTGTGGTTTTAAAACTTATCTTAACAATTTACTAAACATTGCTAATTCAAATATACACAAATAAACTTTCAACAATTCAAAACAAAAGTAAAATACACATTTCATGCACTTGTAAATGAATTTTAAAGCATGTTGATGTTGTGCACAAACCTTAAGCGAGTGGCCTCTTGGCCTTGACTCGATTCCTCGGGTTCTTTCCCGGTGTTCTTTTCCACTGAAACACACAGTTTCACAGTGTTTCAGTATCATAACTTAGCATAAATCCAAAAATAAATTTAATTTCACTTTTACCTAACTCTAATGTACTTGACGTTCTTTAAAATTTATGTTTCGGGGTTACTATTCACGATACTATTCAAGTCAATTTGTTAACTTTCTAAGGCTTAATAGGTATGGGAATTCCAACTTCACCCACATACCACATTTTGGTTACTAAATTTGTTGGTTTTGATTGTTTACTCAAAATCTAAGTCTTTTAGGCAAATTTACAAATTTTTAGTTTTGGTGTCTTATGTTGCACTGTTCCATTGGTCATTTTTTTGTTAGAATTTGGCAAAATTTTCTTCATAGAAAATGTTCCCTATTGTCTTAACTTTATTCTCTTTTTTGAATCACTCCAATTGGAGTTTTGTAACTCAAGTTATAGCCATTTGAATCATGGCTGCCGGATTAGACTTAACCCAGATTTCTGGGCACCAAACTGGTTTTGGCAGTTTTAGGTCACCAATTTTGGGTGGCCAAATGACTTGGTTAAGGGCATAATTTGGGTCTGTGTTTTTCATGAAAGTTTTAGGTCTATATCTCAGCTGTCCACTGGTAAAATTTCAGGTCATTTAGACCTGCTTAGACCAAGTTATGGCCAAATGAACAAACATTGTTCATTTGGTCATTTTTGTACAGGTCAGACTGAGAAAATCTGGATTTAGTCAATTTGTTCACTAGGTTTTGGTCACTTTTTGGGCATGATTCCTAAATGAAAATTGTGCCATTTTGTGTATATTTTCATTCCCAATTGGTCTCATACCAATTGGACTTGTAAATTTTCAGTTTTGGTCCCTCAAAGGGACCTTGGTCTTGCTGCCAGCAGCATGACCACATTCAATCTAAATTTAAACTCAATTCCAACACTTCCAACACACTTCATTTGGTCACAAATGACCATTTCTCACCTCAAACTAGGTCAAACACATCATTTCACAATTTCTCACATTTTTTACTCTTAAACCCTAAGTGTCCAAAACCTTAGTTCACCAATTCATTGCATTTAGCTAATTCAAAGTATTTAACCATAATCATTCAACTCCTTGATATTTATATTCCCCTCTAATTCAATCAAACCATGCAAATCATACCCCCCCATATGCTGGCCAAAATTCCCTCTCTTCCTAATCATGCAATTTTTTCTAATTTCTTCATATAATCTCATCCATTTCTACCCTAAATCCATCATGTATACTAAAAAGAAAGGTTGGATTAGCTTACCTTAAGTGAGCAGAATTTATATCTCCAATTCTTCTAACTTTACTTGATTTATTTACTCCCAATCTTCTTATCAAAGCTCAAACACAAGTTTTAGTTAAGGGATGTAGGGATTTCATGGCAAAATTTAGGGTTTAAGAGAGCTTTAGGTGGACTTCAATGGAGGTTTCATGAAGGAAATGAAAGAGATGGGAGAGAGAGAGTGGACGGCTTGAAGATAAAGAAGAAGACCAAATTTTTTTCTTTTCTTAATTTGTCTTTTATTTGTTAGAAATTATCCCAAAATTTCAAATTTTAAAAATAAAAATTTATTGCATCATGCTTATGTCACCACATGATGTCATAACTTTTTCAACTTTTCTTTTTCTTTTTTTTTATTTTTCCATTATTTCTTTAATTTAATTCCCGACTCTGAAATTTTCTTTTCTCCGATTTTATTTGACAGTTAGGTCAGGAGTCAGCTCTCAGGGTCAATTGACCAAATTGCCCCTCGCCGGTTCAACCCGGTTTGCAAATAATTCAATATTTCTTCTGGCTCCCTAACCTAATTATTTGACTGGTTTAACAACCTTTTTCCATGATTTTCTCTTTTCCACTATGTTTTTAATAGTCTTAAGGACCACAGCATCATATTTTACGGTTCGAAATTTGAGTTTAAATTAACTTCACAGTTCTTCCCGAGAAGGTCATCCATCGCTGTGACTCTCGGCTCGTTTAACTTCTTATGTTCTATTTTTCTTATTTATACTTAACTAATTGATAATTACTAATTATTTGTATTTGTGGCTTATCTAGTTGTCTTAAGTGTGGTTCTAATCCCCTTAATTGTCCAGACTGACACCGATCACTGGAATAGTGAAATATACCAGGCTATGCAAATAGGGGTGTTACATCCCAAGCAAAGAATACTCATGCACGCACTCACGTAGCAAATATATATATATATATATTTTTATATTTATATTTATATGTATGTATAATAACAAAAAAACATTTCAAAGTATATAATGATGAGAATAACCGTATATAGGAGTTTTGGAATGTGATGGAAAAGCAAAACATATTTGATGCACATGCCATTCTACATATATGGAATTTTTGGTACCTAACTAATGGAAACTTGCATTCTTTTTGTTGCATATGTACAAACAAACAATAGGCACCAACTTTTTGCTATAGATATTATAAGAAATATACACCATCCAAAAAAGCTATTGATATCTGTTATTTTCAACTAAACAATGACATTATGTTTCTATGAAGAAATAATGCCAACATAAGTAAATCCCAAGTTATTAATAAATTTATTCAAAGGGAGGATGCAATGTTTACCTGAGTGCTATTAACCCACTTAGTATGCAATATTTGTTTGATGGTCTTTCTATTAAGAAACATCTACTCCTTTAATGGAGCCTAATTTGTTTGATTACTTGTAAGAATTTGGATGTGAGATGGAATAGATTCAAACCTAATTCAAAAGATCAAGAGTTAAATAAAATATGTTCTTAAGAGTTAGAATTTTATAGCATAGTAAATATACAGGCTAAACTTTCAATCATTGATTTGACTTCCCCCACTAGTAAATTAATATAAACTTTTGTAGCACTAATTATAGAGAAGGCAATCTCTCCTGTTAAAAATATAAAAATTAAAAATTAGCATCCAAAGTTTTATATATGTAAATAAATAGGAAATAAACTACAATATTGTATATAAAATATTATAGTCAAGACTAGCTAGTATGACCTTGGAATTTTTTAATCATTGTAGAAGTAGCAATGTGGATGAAAGGTCCATGATGATTCTTATAGGAGCTGAAGTCAAAAGTTTCTACTTATCTTCCCCATAGTGTAACTTTCGCAATAGTAATGCTTTTAAGACATAATAAGGAAAAATGCATTCACCACATGAAGCAATTAATAGTGTATAAATGGATATACATAGACATTTTTTGCCCAAAGAAGATCAGTCTAATTTGATAGAATATCTTAATCATTTGTCACAATTTCAATGTCTTTTTTTTTTTTCTTCCAATCCTAACTACTTCAATGTTTCCAACTCCTAACAAATAACCAATTATATCTGTTAATGGATAAAAAGAATGTAGCATTCATATTACCAACTCAACTCAATTTTTTAAATGATTGACAAATGAGATAAAATCCACTAGAAAATTTTGTTACACCTGATAGAACTCCATTGTCATTGATTCGTGAATCTATGATTTATGAAGTAACAAACTGGAATCCATGTCTTGGGATGTTGACCATTCCCTCTTCAAGTCTTCTTACTGAAGTGATTTAAGAGGGAAAAAAATACTACACATATTGAGGAGTGGCTGATATTGCCTTACGCTTCCAACCACTTTGAAGTTCCTTACAACAACTATGCATCCCTCATTTAGCAATGCCTATATTTACTTAATTGATCTTGTGAATTGTAGCAAGCATCATATGCCCCTGCAATTACATATAATGAAGTTAAAATCCTTATACTAAAAGAGGGCCATACCTTCTCATCAATCAAAATCATATCCAAGCTTATTAATTCTTCATTGTTCTTAAAATTCAGAGATTCCCACATCCTGCATATCCTAACTTTATAGTCCAATCACCTTTTATGGTCTTAAACTCATCAAGTAATATGTATTCTACCTCAAAAATTATAGAAGTTATATAAAAGAATAGCGAGAGAGATTAAATATACT
This sequence comes from Hevea brasiliensis, assembly GCF_030052815.1. Classification (NCBI taxonomy): domain Eukaryota; kingdom Viridiplantae; phylum Streptophyta; class Magnoliopsida; order Malpighiales; family Euphorbiaceae; genus Hevea; species Hevea brasiliensis. The sequence continues at coordinate 14,964,834 of NC_079510.1, forward strand.
TGATTGGATGCACTCCATAAGAAGAAGAAGAAGAAAAAGAAAAGGAAGTTTGTATTTATAGCACTTGCTATAATTAATAGGCAAAAGAAGAAGAAAAAAAAAAAAAGCATATCCATTAACCAACGCAGATGCAATGAATTTAACCTTATTACTTTTGTGCCAAGAATGAATCATAGTTCATTGTAGAAGAAAGGGTGTATTTATATTAATAATAAATTTTTTATTAATTATTAATTGTCATGAAAAATAAGATCATCCAGAAAAAGCTCAAAATTCTCTAAAAAAGAAAACGGTTAAGATGGATTTCTATTCATTTCCCACAATTTCCTAGTAATCAAACAAAACATCAAAACTAAATTTTGCACTTGGAGATTCTCTAAAAAAAAATAAAGGATAAAAGATAAGTACACAGCCTATGAATACCTCGATTCTATTCATTTTCAACAATTACCCAATAATCAAACACAACATGAAGTTAAATTGTGTACCTAGAGATTCTAAAAATAAAAATAAAAAATAAAAAAAGAGATAAGAGCACAACCTATAAATCCCTAGGCCAGTTCCTTGTTGCTGCTTCCTATTTTCTCGTATTCCATTAAACAACTGCATCCCTTTAGTTCAAAATTCACAATAATTATGACTAGAAATCATAGAATTGTGTTGATTTGGTTTTAAGTGGCAGTTTAAAGGGTAAATATTATGGAAAAGTAAGAAAATGGAAGAAAAATGTAAATGAAAGCGATGACTTAAACAATAGCTTATATAACTAAGCCACTAAGCTTAATAATGAGGTTTGTAAAAACACAAAGTGAACTTAAGAAAAGATTTGCAAATTAAGCTACCTAACTTGGTATTAGTGCTTAAAAAATTGCCACTTGACATATAATTTTTTTTAAAGAAATCATTAATCAAATCTTTCTAAAATTGAAAGCAAAATGATATATATATTATCATTATATTTTTAAAAAAAAAAGAGAATACATATCTAATCCTCAAAACAAGGAATGAGCATTTAACTATGTACCACATCAAAATAAGAATATATATCAATATAAAAAAATAATTCAATTTTTAGAAAGTCAATTATATGTATATTTTTAATAAAATATATTTTTATTAGATTGGCGTGTGAAGTGAGATCATTCATACACTTAATTTAAAGGGTAATTTACAACTAAATACCACAAATTAGTCCCCGATTTTTTTTAGTCACAATTTAGTTTTTCAACTTAAATTTCATTAACAAATTAGTCTCTATTGTTAACTTCTTTTTAGTTTGAAATAATTTAATCATTGAAGTTTTGTTTTGTTAGCAAAGTAGTCCTTATTTCTAAATTTTATATTTAAGTAATTATTTATTTTATATTTTATATCTTCTCAAAGGTCCAATAGTCCTAGTGGAAGAGCACTCGAGTTGATGAGCTCTCTTTGATTCATGTGGCCTTCATATTGCCTAGAGATAAACATTCTTAGCATTTGGCACGAACCTAGTGATTGAAAATATGCAACCCTAATGTGTTCATCTTTTGTTAGGTCATCCTATTGACAGAATGTTTGCTCCATTACCTTATTATTATTATTATTGTTGTTGTTGGTGGTGGCGGCGGCGGCGGTGGCGGTTTCCCTAGTTGTAGGAGCTCTTGTATTTTCTACCTAGACTATTTACTTTGCTATAATTTGGAGTTCTATTTTGTCAGTTTCTTAAGCTTATAATTGGATTTTGTCTTTAATGAAGATCTTCTTTCTGTTATCCTTTCCTTTTTGTTGGATACCTGAAATCAAAATGAATAAATTACTTTGACATATGTGTTGTTTTCCGCTTTTTCTTCTTTTTTGTTCCAAGTGCGATTGTTCGCCTTACTTATACAAGTCTAGGCAAATTTCCCTTTCATCTAAAGAGTTTTATTTTCAATCCATTATGGGTTTAACTTTTATTTCAACTGAGTTATCCTTTGTCAATTATGCTACTCGAGCATTAAGCATTTCAAGTTGAGTACTCGAGATATCTTTCTCAGATAGACATCACTTCAAGTTGGTACTCTTATGTTGGAAGATCTCTGTTGATATTTTATTTTGTTAAGGTTCCTATTGCTAAGTATTTTTAGTTAATCATATTTACAACACACATCTATATTAGGAACTTTTGTTAAGTGCTTACACTTTTTAGGGAAACTAGTATTTTTGTAACGTGCGTTTTACATTATTTATATTCGTACGTATTAGCTCTTTAATTTTTTTTTGTCATAATATTATAAATATTAAATTTAATTATTTAAATTAAAATACTAATTTTATTATATTATCATTTTAATTAATTATATGAATAAAAATATTTATTAATATAAAAATTATTATATATTTTTTTATTATATCATACTTTTATGAAAGTTATATATTATATTATTAACATATAATATTAATTTAATTATAATTTATATGTAATATATTAAAAAAATTATATAATAATGAGTTTTAAAAATATAAAAATTATATGTTATATTGATAATATATTTTTAAAGGAGAATATAAAACTCAAGATTTTTAACAAAATAGATTTGCGGGTTTAAAATGATTAAATAATTTATTCAGCATCACTGTTGCACTTTCTCAATTTTCAATCTTGAGACTTCAGTATCAATTTTATCATCATTATCATTGTTGTTGTTGTGATCATCATCATTAGAAAATGAACCAAAACAATGACGTAATAAGTGAATTCCTTCACCTTCAACTTATGCACAGTAATAACAATATTAATACATTGCTGGTGTTGCTTGTTTAGCTGGTCGCATAAAGTTAAGCTACATCTCCAATATGTTTTAACCTAATAATCACTTCTTCGTATTCCAACCAGATTGCTGTTAGCTATTAGGTTAAAATTAAAAGATTATACAATCAAGCATTATATAGACCATCAATTACATTTTCAAATAAGTAAAATCTATTATCAATGCCTAATGTCATTATTCATTGCATGAAAATAAAATCAAGTACCTCAACATGTAGACAATTAATATAAGCACATGATATCCAAGCAGCAACACAGAGATGCACCTTGCCCTTCAACCACATGAATGAAGTTTTTTTTTTTTTTTTTTTTTTACTAGTGAATATTGTTCTCCTTTTAAATTGTTGATTATGTTGTTGCAGCATAAATAATTTTTGTCTTCCGTTTTTTCACTTTGTTACCACAAAAGAGCATTATGTGCAATTACTTCTTCAGGCAACCTGCAGAGAATTGCATCCATTAAATAATTTGCATTATGCAACTTCAAACTAATTGGATGCATCTCACATGCTAATAATCTTTACCTTCCCCAAATGCCTAGATCGCTTCGTGGTTTTGTTAAAAATGCATCAAACATTTCAGAGTCCAACTAAATTGTACTAATGCCATGATATCGAGATTGGAGAATTTTAAATTAATATGAACTAAGTGAAAATTAAATTCAAATAGGACTAAAATTTTAAATTTATATAAATTTTAAAATTAATTTAAATAATAAAAAATGCAATTATAAATAATATAAACATATAAATCAAATTTTGAAGAAAAAGACATTTAACGTTTTTTTTTTTTTTTTGCTTTATAACGTTTTGTTTAAAGTAAGAATGTAATTTCAAATAATAATCTTAATTTATTATACCCCCTCTCACGCTACGGCTCTCTCCCAGATCACCCTTGATTTTATTATTATTATTATTATTATTATTATTATTATTATTATTATTATTAACTTGAACACAAAGCAAATAATTAAGATTATTTTATTTCTACCAATTATAAAAAAAAATTATAGGAATGTCTCTAAAAACATTTTAGTTCCTATTATTTCAATCTTAATTATAGTTTTATAATTAAACTTTTTTCTTTTAACTTGATAATTTTTATAATCATTGATTTTTTTTTTATTTTTTTTTTACGCTTCTGTATATAGTCTAGTATAAAGAGTCCAACTAATTGTACCAATACTTTTATATATAGTATAATATAACTTCTTCTTTTTTTTTAATTCTCTTTTGAAGAATTTTTTTTTTAACCAACGAAAAGCACGAATTTTTTTTAAAAAAAGAATTTTTAATTTTAGTAAATTGTTTCTTAAATTTATTTAAGAAGAAGTTAAGTACATGTAGGATTAAATAATAATTTTAAATTTATTTAAACTCTAAATTAATAAAAAAAATTGTAAATTGTAAATAATATAAAGGGTTAATGTTATTTTTGTCGAACTCAATATCTCCTCAAACATTTATATATATTATACATATAAATTTCTATGTGGATCTATACTAGAGGTCCTTGAGTGCCTCCATGAGAAAGGTCCTTGTTAAGTCCCCAAGTGTTAGACACTGTTGTAGAGTGCCTTTATATTAGTGGTCGTTGTAGAGTGCCTTTATTGTTGAGTTCTATGTTCCACTGATGAGTGTCTTTGTGTTAGAGGGCTTTGTTATAAAGTGCTTTTGTGTTGGACTTTGTTATTGAGTGCCTTTGTGCTAAAGGGTACTGTTTCTAAGTGCCTTTGGCTAGAAGGTATTGTTTCTAAGTGCCTTTTATGTTAGAGGTCCTTATTGAGTGCCTTGGTTATGTTAGAGGGCTTTACTACTGAGTGCCTCTGTGTTTGAGAAATTTATTAAGTGCCTCTATGTTAGTGGTTTTTACTGCAGAATGTATCCATATTAGAGGGCTTTGTTGCCGAGTGCCTCTAAGTAAAAGGGTTAACGTTAAAAGGCTTTGTTGAGTGCCTACGTGCTAGAGGGTGTTAAAAGTCTGTGTTGAGCACACGCGAGCGCGCGCGATCAAGGGTGTATTCGGATTAATTTATGCAAACTAAGATCCAGTCGTTCTTTTGTTTTTTGTTTTTTAAATTAAGGCTTTTACAAAAAATAATTTATGTATTTTTCATGAAAATTGCCTTCTGAGCATAAAAATATTTTTTATTTTTTTATTATAATATTAAATTAATAATATATATTTATATTATTCATATATAAGTAATTTCATATTTTAATAAAATTATTAAAAGTCTACAAAATGATTCTTTCGAAAAGAGAAAAATCATTTTTCTTAAAAATATATTAATTTTTCTTTTGATTAGAAAAATATTTTTTATTAATTAACTTTTTTTAGTACCTCTAAAAATTAAAAAATAAAAAATTTATTTTTAAAAAAATATTTTTTCATAAAATAAATGACGCCTTAAGTTATCTTAAAATAATTTAATATAATATTTTGTAAAGTAAAAAAGCCAATATCAACTCACGCTCAATGTTATTTTTCATTGTTTTATTCGACAATCTGTTTATTAATATATAAAAATGATGTTGATTTTAAACATTAAAATTAAATAATTTATAAACATACTCATATAGTTTGAAATGTATCTCCAAATTCAAAATATTTATATTTAAGTGATTAAGCTTTCTCCTTTAAAAAAAATGATAAGATTTTCAAAAAAAAAAATCATATAAATACATTGAAATAAACATTTTTTTTAATATAATAGCACTTAACTAAAAATAATAAGATATTTTACAAAAGAAAATTGAAGGAGAAAATTTGAATAAATGGATTTTTGTCAATTATCTTTTTTTTTATATCAAAAATAGAAAAATAAGAAATTAAAAAAATCAAAATAGAAAAAATTTGTAAAGGCCCTTAACACTTCAATCCCATTGATCCGATGATGACTCATTCCTAAAAATTGCTTTCCAGACCAATTTTTCAAATTTTGGCATAATCATCAATAGGAATTGCAGTAAGATCACACAATCATTACTAAGAATTGACGTTACACGAACTGATACAAGAAAATCAAGTGACCTTACTTGAATCTTTTCTTCTTTATACACTTTATCTATAAAGAAAATGCAAGCAAGAATTCACAAGCACATCATTCTTGCCTAACAAATGGTGAGGAGCTCATGTCCGTACTGTAAAATGAGTCCTCAACTCCACCATAGTAATTATCCTCTTTCTCCTCATCCCACTTAAGAACCTCCCTTATGTACTTGAATGCCTCATCAATGGTTAATCGCTCTCTAGCCCTCGCTTGCCACACGAAAAGCTTACGACCGGTGATAGAAGCATAGAGATCCTTAAACTTCATTGCAACATAATAGTATGCCTGGTGGGCAAGTGTCTGATTGTTGTGGTGAGGTCGTACTGGACTGAAGTCATTGAACCACTCGCAAGAACTTAGGTGTATCCGATTAACCTTCTCTTCGAAGAGATCATATTTGTTAAGTGTCAAGACAAAAGGAGTGTCCCTAAAACAAGGGTGCCTGATCATAGTCTCAAACAGCTCCTTGCTTTGCATTATCTTGTTCTGAAGCAGCGATCCACTGCCACTGCTCTCGGGTGCAAGACACATCTGATCATAGTCACTGAGGGCAACACAGAACACCACCACACGCACGTCTTCAAACATTTCCACCCATTTGCACCCCTCGTTCATCCCCTTTGCATTTACCCTAATAAGTTGGTATCTGAAATGCAGAAGAAAAAATCAAAATCGGCCAACATTATTTCATTTATATATATACATGGAGGCAATTACCAAATTCAAAGATCAGATGGTAAATGCCAAAGAATTATATATATATATATATATATATATAAGAAAGAGAAGGCATTAGAGAGAGGCTCTTGCTCTAGATGTGCTGGGGACATTATGTGTGGTAATTTTCCAGACTTTCCAACTTAAAAGAAGGTCCTGTCCTCGAGAGTGCAAAATTTCATGTCTGAACAGGATTTCATTGTGCCACAGTTGTTATTGCATTTGATTAGACAGAATAATATAGAAGAATTACTTTGTAAGCGGCGGGGGTGGAGCTTCCAGATTATCTGTGTATGTTTCAGACATTGGGCTGCGATCCTCAAGAGAGAATTCTATGAAAGACAGACCATTCCCTTTGGTGACCCCTTCTGCATAGAGGATATCACGCTCAGAAGGCTCAAATTCATTACTGGAGACCTCAACCGCCTGAAAAAAGCAAGACCACATCATATAGCCATTCAGTATATTGAATTGCATAGGTTCAGACAATTAGACAAGCTACCTTTAGGGGGGGGCGGCGGCGGGCCGGGGGGTGCAACACTAGATAATGCAAAATAGAAAAATTGGAAGCAGAAAAGTTTTGTTAAAAGCTAAATGACTGAAAAAAGGTCGAACCTTTTCTGGTTTCTTCAAAAACATCCAAACCTTTTCCTTTTGGTGATTTTAGCTCCATTTAAAAGTAGTTGCAATTACATCCAAGTAGTCAAAATTGAATTAGAAATTAATCTTTAGTACTAATAAGAAGAAATGTTTAATGATTTTTATATTTCCTTTCTCTTTCCTCTTTCCCCTTCCACCCTTCTATCATCCCTACCCTTCCTCTTCTCTCTCCCTCTGTTCGTGCCCCCTCTCTCATTCTCCCTTTTTCTCACCAAATGCAGGCAGCTAGAGGTTCAAAGGAAGCAAGGCACTAACAGTGAGACAGAAAAGAAGAGAGAACAAAATAAAGAGGAAGAGATAGAAACACAAACTCCCTTCGTCAATTCTAGGCAAACCCAATGCTGGCAAGACTCAGGGAGCATTTCAATGAAGCCCCAAGCATAACTCCTACACGTTGATTTTGCTAAAAACGGAGAGAACAACGGATCTAAAAGTTGAAGAGCTGAAGCTTTGATGCTTTGATCAGACCAAATGACATTGCATTTTAGAGTATAGACGGCATAAAGGGAAACATCAAAGCAAGATGAGTGTGGTGGCGTCATTAGTGTCACCAACTGATTTCATTGGCAGCAACAGCAGTGTGGTAGCTGACATCGGTGATTAGCAGCAAACAACTTCCTTTTGCATTTGTAAGCCTTTGAATGTGGGTTTCAACTGGTTTAGTTTGAGGGCGGCAATAGCAACTGAGCATCTACGATTGTGGGTGTCCGGCAATGTTCTGAAAATGTTTCTGGGGTCTGTCCTGGCAAGAGGAGGCCAAGGGTAGAGGTAGAGAGGAAGTCTGATATTGCAGAAACTTCAGTTTTTCTTTCTTTTTCTTGTCTTTTTTCCCCCTTCAGAATTGCATGATTTTCCAATGAAAAACAAGGACTCAAAGGGAGAGAGAGAAGGGATTTAGTAGGGACAAGAGAAAGGAAAAGGGAGGAGGAATGGAAGAGTAAATAGAGGGAAACAAATTGTTTATCATAATTAGTAATAAAATATTATTTTTTTTAATCAATTTTAATCATTTAACATAACTGCAATCATCATTTTGAATTGGGCTAAAATTGCAAAAATTAAAAAGTTTGGACATAATTTAGAAAACAAGAAAAATTTTGGCTTTCTTTGGTCCTCAGGCCTTGCTAAAATAAGGACCTGGCACAATGCAAATGTCAAGCTTATATGATTAACATAATTTTTCAGAACGAGATAACTAGGGTTCCAGTGAAATACCCGGCTTAAGAAGTACTCTGCAACGTCTGGAAGAAAGTGAAGCTCATCTTTTCTCCTATATGTTGCCTGTATTGCAGGATCCCTCCATACTTCTTCAACCAATGGAGCATATTCACGTGTTGCTGCAGGGAAAAATGCATCCAAATCTCCAGTGGCTATGATGTCCAGCAGCCAATCAGAGAAATGCTTCAATCTTGGATTGATGGAATAGATACACTGACTAGTTTCACTAGAGTTGATCTCTTCACCTGAAGCAAAATTCAAAGGACCATTACATTCAGAAGCCACTATAATAATATCAAGCAATTTTACTACCTTTTACTACATTGCACTGCACAAGGGCTTACCAGCATCATGTAATTCTTTTCTCTCCTCTAGGATAGGGAATATTCTAATTTAAGACCTACCTCAATCCCATCAAATCCATAGTTATGAGAAAAGGCAAAACATGGAACAAGCAACAAACACAACAGAGTCACAACAGCATCCAACTCAAAAAGACTAAACAAGAGTGTGGAGATAAACACACTATTATTATTTTATAGCCTTTTTTCTTTTTCTGCTAAGCCAAACACTAGATCCCTCATTAAATAGTATATCAAAGAATTTTATGCTGGAAAAAAATATATATAAATTATCAGTCTCAAAGCCATCTTGGGTACCTAATTCCTTCATCCTAGACAATGCCTCCTCCTCAAAGCGTTCCCGTCCATCAAGCAAAATGCTAAGATATCTATACATATTACTCTGAATCATCAACTTGATATCCTGCAGTTCCTCTGCTGTAAACTTGTTCCCATACAAAAATTTGGCCTGCCAAATGATACAGTGGATGTTAAATTAGTCAACATAATTACAAAAAATATCAAACCTATTGAATAGTTGCTTCAATAAAATGTCCAGATGCTATTTGTAATGGCAGCTTATCAAATTGAGGGCAAGTTCTAATTTGAATAATTTTACAATTAAATTTGGTCACACATTACATCTACAGACATATCAAAGTTGCTCACAATGAAAATTTCTTGGAACAATGTCATGCAACCTTTTTTCTTCTTCTTGTTTTAGTTTTAACCATTTTTTTTAAATCTCTGGTTACTGGACTTGCCCAATATTGGCCTACAAGTAGGGCATATCATTTGGACATTTCAATTATGCCCACCTAGACCATTATTCAGCAACACATTGGATGCAACATAAAAAGTCCACAGTTAAATTTGTAAGGTTTAGGCTCTATTTGAAAAATATAAGTTAATTTCCCGGAAAACATTCCACATTTCTAGCACTTAGGAGCTTAGGAAAACTAGTCATCAAAAAATGGTCTTGGTCAAAAGAAAAATTAATTCATTTTTTGGAAAACTCATAAAAGGGGGAAATGTATAAAGGAACAAAGGTACACATATCCACTAGTCTCCTAGCCGTTGCCAATTATCCTTGGTCGTCGCTAGTCACCAATTTCCAATGAAAACTACAATTCACCTTTTTTTTTTTCCTTTTTTTTTTTTTGCGTAATTTCTCTCATATTCAAATTCCAAATAGAATAATATGAAAATTTCGTAGAGCCAAATATTTTCTCTTAAATATGAAAGGAATATTCATATATTCAGAATAATTCAGTATTTCAATCATTACAGGATAACACAGATGAGCATAACTAGGGTTAGTGTTGAGAGGCTATCAAAGCTGGAGGCTTTAAAATGATTTAGGCAAAAAAAAATGGTTTGGCCATCCACTTTTTCAGCTTTATCTTAGATTCAATTCAGGTTTTTTTTTTTTTTAATTCCTTTGTTCCCTTTGCTCATGAGAATCGGGTTTAATCATTCTGTAATACTATGCAATTATAAAAACAAGCAAATTGTGCATCACAGAACATAGTTATTAAAGGTTCAAGACACATTAAGGCACTAAGGAGTCCTGGAGCCTAGGCGCAAGACACAAAGCGCAAGCGCGCACCTAAGCAAAATGAAGCGCAAAAGTAAAAAATTTTAAAAATCCATAGAAGTCATATAAATGTGATGCTTTTCCTTTTTATTTTTTTTTCTTTGGCATATATCTTAAATTGGATACTGGTTTGAGTTTAAGTGGTAGTCCTTTTTGCCAATAAAAGTGCTCACTAAAGATGGAAATAAAGAAGGCATGCCTTTCTAGAACCTTGTGCCTGGAACAAAGGCTCACACCTAGGCGCAGAAGGAGCTAGGATTCGAGCCTGGTGAACCTTGAACCTGAGGTGCGCCTTTAATAACTATGACACACAATATGGTGCATTCACGGCAATGCACAGGAACTCCTGCTTGAGCGTTTTCATGTATGATAATTCTGCCCCCATGGCCTTATCTTTGCACATGTAATTGTAACCATTTCCTTTTAGTACCTCATTATTTGCATGAAACCCAAGGTCCAAGCAAGGAAATTTTCACATGGCAATGGAAACCATTGTTTTTTGGAGACAGCGCAAGGAAACCATGGCTATCTAATAGAATTGGGATAAAAGTCCGTTAATATTACTTTAAGTTGACTCAGAATGAATAATTTGAATACAATTTATATGAGAAACACTGCTAGAGAAAACCATAATCAAATAAAAAAATTTAAGAAAACTCAAATATAAAGACCAACCTGCTTGAAGATAGTGCTGGTTCCAGAGCCTTGAAGGCCAAGCAGAAGAAGTTTCTGTACTCTTTTCTGCTCTAGATAATTTGGAACCGTAGTATAATTACTAGCCTCATCTCTCTGTGCAAGTGGTTGACCATGGGGGACGGGCAAAGAGAAAAGAGCACAAACCAACCGCGTTGATGCCTGTCTAGGAGAGACCAAATCCACAATATTTCATGCAGAAACTATGATTTTAATTGGTCTCTATTAAATTTCTAGTGAGTTTTACAGTACATACCTTCTCCCAAATGTTTCCCCTGATATTATTCTGGCCTTCCTCTTCATAACGACCATCGTCATATACCCAAAAATGAGTATCACGTGGACACTGCACATTTGCTAGCTGAAAACATTGAGAAACTAGGTTAGTAGTTTTCGTATGCCTAAGAATACACCAAATTTTAACAAAGGAAAGTGGAAGTAATATATCAATTATATAAAAGTGATATTGAGCCATAACAAATTATAGACAAGAGCACTTGAGATAGCGTATTGAACTCAACAGAATAAAAAATGCAGCTCGTAATGAAATGCATTGTCATAAAGGAATTAAACGAATAGATACAAACAGATTAAAAAAGAAAATTAGAAACATTGAGTTGCGACTCAATGCATTTTTTTCAACTACAAAAATGTTCATTTTGTCAATTTTCTGATACTGGCACATAGCTTAAATCTCCGGCTTGCAGCAGTTTCTGCTTTCCTTACCTATGTGACAACACAGTTGCGCAAACTGCTATTAGGTTTTATCAGATCTTATGCAAATGAGCTAAGTTCCTTACCAACTCAATAGCTTGGATATACAAGGGCTCTGCTTAACTAGTCTATTTAGCTAACCATAGGTGCCTCACTCCAGTGAAGACATGAGATTATTGATGGGCTCACTAACAAGCTGTTACGTATTAGAGGAGGAAGTATAGAAAGAAATAGTGAGTAGTTAGAAATGTTGGGAGTTAGTTTAAAGAGTTAGCTTGGGAGTATGTTTGGCGGAAACTAAGAGAGAGGTAGTTACTAAAGTTGCTGAGCTGTAAAGTTGTTGAGCTGTTGTTAGGTTGTTACTAAGCTGTTATATAAAGCTCAATAGCTATTTTTGTATTTTCATTCTGGAACAATAATCAAGAAATACAACTCTCTAATCTTCTCTTCTTTCTATCTTCCCTTCTAATCTTCTTCTTCTCTTCTTTTCTAAATCTTCTATAATTCTTTGTTAGGGACTCTTACCCTAACAATTGGTATCAGAGCCTGCCGAAAGGGAATTGAGTGGGTTTTCACTGCATTGCTGTCACAATTATGACTAGGTCAGTGGTGGTTAGTTCTGAGATGGTTAGGATTGCAGAATTGGAAGAAAGATTTAGGGTTATGCAGGAGAATGTGGATGGAAAATTTAATACAATGGAGGAAAGATTCACTGGTATGGAGAGGAAATTGGATCGGGCTTCTGCTGATAATGATGCATTAAGGCAGGACCTGAGAGCCTTCATGAGTATAATGGTAAAGGAAAAAGGGGCAGAAACTCCAATTGAAGAAAATGGAATCAAAGGAACCGAGAGTAGGGGTTTGTTGCCAATTCCAAAGGATTCGCCTAACCCACAAACAAAGGATCAAGGCAGTATTGGGAATGTTGCAACTATTGAAGGTATGAATCCATTTCTGCCTAAAATTGAATTAGTTGCTTTTGATGGGAGAGAACCTAGGGTTTGGCTTAGAAAATGTGTAAAATACTTTGAAGTATATAAAGTTCCTAAGGATCAAAGAATTGGGATTGCAAGTTTATTGTTGATTGATAGGGCTGATGCTTGGTTTCACAATTGGCATAAAGGGGCAAGTCATACTCGGGAAGAATTTGAGAAGGGACTGTGTGGGAGATTTGGGGATCTTGGATTGGAAGATATTGTAGAGGAATTTATGACGTTGAGGCAAGAAAATTCTTTAGATGAATATTTGGATATTTTTGAGGATTTGAGGATTAGAATGGAGAGAGTGATGCCTGATTTGGGGGAAGCCTATTTTCTTTCTGGGTTCATGGGAGGTCTTAAGGATGAAGTAAGGTTGATGGCGAGGATGTTGAAACCTGCAACTTTAGCCGACGCAATAGAAGTAGCTAAGTTGCAAGAACAGCTGCTAGATACCAAGAAACCCAAAACATTTACTAAGACCTATACCTCTAATTTTGTTAGAAGCACTGCCAATTACAATTCCAATTCTCCTTATTCCAATTCCAAAAATTCTCAAGCATACCCTTACCCTCCAAAACCTCCTATCACAGATTCACAACATAAAACCACCGTTTCCCTACCTATTACCAATAAATCTAATTCTACTGTCAGTTTACCATCTGTTAACCAAAGTACCAATAATTCTAGCTCTTCTAAGCCTACTAGTCAGTCCTCTGTTACCACTAAATATCAACCAAAACCTTGTTATAAATGTGGAGACAAGTATTTTCCTGGTCACCAATGCAAACCTAAAACCCTATCAGCAGTTCATGTGTGTGAACAGGAGGAAGGAAATGGGGAGGAAGTATGGCATGAGGTACCTGAAGAGATGGATGAAGTGAATGAGCAAGGGGAATTAATTCTGTCAATACAAGCTGCAGAGGGTAGTGATGGAGTAGACACAATTAGAGTGCTGGGATTTCATAAGAACAGGGAAGTAATAATACTAATAGACACTGGCAGCAATAGTAGTTTTATTGATAGAAAATTGGTTGAGGAATTGAAGCTAGATTTGGTTCAGACACCTGAAACTGCCATAGCTGTAGCTGATGGAAGGAAACTGAGTTGCAATCATCAATGTAAGCATTTTAGTTGGAAAATGCAATCTTATAAGTTCCAGTTTGATTTTAGAATTTTTGAACTAGGGAGTTTTGATATGATTTTGGGAGTAGATTAGCTAAAAAGCTTTAATCCAATATTATTTGATTTCAAGGCTTCTAAAATTTCTTTTAAGAAGGAAGGAAAAGAAGTGGTAATTCAAGGAGTAGGGAAGGCAAGGGCAGCACTTGTTTTATATGCTGTTGAGAGTTTCTTTCAGCAGAAAAGGATGAATTTCAAGTCCCCACTGCTCTATGTATTGAATTCTTTGACAACAGCAAGTGCTTCATCATCTGACAGTCAACCTGTAGTTACAGGAGAAGGAGCTACACTGACCTCTAAGGAGAATGAAAAATTGTAGTCACTGTTGCAACAATATAATGAGATATTTCAGGAACCTCATGAATTGCCATCATTTAGGAGGTATAATCATATCATTCCTTTGCTGCCCCATACTCGGCCAGTTAATATTAGGCCATATAAGTATCCACACTATCAAAAGGCTGAAATTGAGAAGTTGGTGGCAAATATGTTGTCTTCCTCAATCATTCAGCCTAGCACCAGTCCATACTCTTCTCCAGTGTTGTTAGTAAAAAAAAAAAGATGGGACATGGAGATTCTGTATATACAGAAGACTGAATGATGTAACTGTAAAAGATAAGTTCCCTATTCCCATTATTGATGACTTGTTGGATGAATTGAATGGGGTCAAATATTTTTCCAAAATTGATTTGAGAGCAGGCTATCACCAAATTAGGATGAATCCTGAAGATATTCCTAAAACTGCTTTCAGAACTCATCATGGACATTTTGAATTTAATGTCATGCCCTTTGGACTCACCAACGCCCCTACCACTTTTCAGGCATTAATGAATCATATCTTTCAGCCTTATCTGAGAAAGTCTGTATTGGTTTTTTTTTATGATGTTCTGATTTACAGCAAAGATTGGGATTCCCATCTTTTACATTTGGAGGAGGTATTTCAGGTATTGCAAGAACAACAATTATATGCAAAATTATCTAAATGTTCATTTGGGCATACAGAAATAGAGTATTTGGGCCATATTATTACTGTAGCAGGTGTTTCTACTAATCCTAAGAAAGTGCAAGCTATGTTAAAGTGGCCTGTTCTAGTTTCTGTGAAGGAATTGAGGAGTTTCTTGGGCTTGACTGCATACTACAGAAGGTTTGTAAGAGGGTATGGTATAATCAGTAAACCATTAACTGACTTGCTTAAAAAAAGACTCTTTTCAGTAGAGTGATGCAGCCCAGGAAGCTTTTGAGACTTTGCGAAGGGCCATGGCAGAATCTCAAGTTTTGGCATTACCAGATTTTAGTTTACCATTTGTCATTGAAATTGATGCAAGTAGTTGGGGAATGGGGGCTGTACTACAGCAACAAGGTCATCCTTTGGCCTACCTTTCTAAAGCTTTTGAGCCTAGAAGCAAGGCATTGTCTGTGTATAAGAGGGAGTTGTTAGCCATCACTTTTGCAGTCACAAAGTGGCGGCATTACTTAGAGCAAGGTCAGTTTTTCATTAAAACAGATCATGAGAGTATTAAATATTTGCTTGAGCAAAGGCTACACACTAATTTGCAGCAGAGGGGAATTTCCAAGCTCTTGGGTCTTGATTACAAAATTATTTACAGAAAGGGTGTGGAAAACAAAGCTGCTGATACCCTTTCCAGGAGACCTGATAGGAATGGCCAATCTGCTACTCTTTCTTGTTGTCCACTTCAATCTACCAACCTTCCTACTTGGATGACCAACCTTATTCATAGCTATGATGGTGACTCCAAAGCTACTACTATAATACAACAGCTCTCTTTGCATAATTCAGTTGTAGATGCCTATCACAATAGCTCTCTTTGCATAATTCAGTTGTATATGGCTATCAATTGAAACAGGGGGTCCTCTGTTATCATAACAAACTATATGTGGGTAGTTCCACAGATTTGAGGCAGCACTTGATTGCTTTGTACCATGACAGTCCTTTGGGGGGTCATTCCGGGGTGAATGTGACTTATTTGAGGTTAAAAAAACATTTCGTTTGGCCTAGTATGTTGAAGGATGTTTTGAGGTGGATTAAACAATGTGATACTTGTGCTAGGTGTAAAGGAGAACACTGTGCCACCCCTGGACTGTTACAACCTCTCCCTGCACCAACTCAGGCTTGGCAGCATATTTCAATGGATTTTATTGAGCATTTACCTAAATCTAAAGGTAAAGATACAATCTTAGTGGTTGTTTGTAGATTCACTAAGTATGGTCGCTTTATTCCATTGACTCATCCATATTTTGCTTCTAATGTGGCCAAGCTATTTTTAGATCAGATTTTTAAGTTGCATGGAGCACCTCAGTCCATTGTTTCTGACAGAGATAAAATCTTTACTAGTTTGTTTTGGAAGGAGTTGTTTAAATGTTTGGGAACAACACTGGCATTTAGTACAGCTTACCATCCCCAGTCTGATGATCAGACTGAAAGACTCGCCAATGTTTAGAAGGATATTTGAGATGCATGGCTCATTTGAAACCTGGTGCACTTTGCTTCCTCTTGCAGAATGGTGGTATAATTCCTCTTTTCATAGTGCTATAAAGATGGCACCTTTTGAGGCACTATATGATTATTCACCATCATTTCTCCCACTAATTCCTGTGGACTCTCCTACTGTTGGGGCTGTGGACACATTATTGCAAGAAAGGCAGCAATTAGATAAGTTGTTGAGGGAGAATTTATTACTAGCACAGAACAGAATGAAACAGCAGGTGGATAAACAGAGGTCAGAAAGACAGTTTGATGTGGGGGAATGGGTATACTAGAAGTCGCAACCTTACAGACAAGCCTCAGTATCTGTTAGGCACTCCTTGAAGCTATCTCCTAAGTACTATGGGCCTTATCAGATCATTGCTAAGTATGGTACAATAGCTTATAAGCTACCGCTGCCTCCAACTTCTTCCATACACTCTGTATTTCATGTTTCAATACTGAAGAAGAAATTGGGGAATAATGTGACTTCATTAGTTGATCTGCCAACTATGAATGAAGAACAAGTGGTTGTGGCACCTGAGCAAGTTCTGCAAACCAGAACCATTACTAGAGATCAGCAAACTATGTTGTAAGGGTTGATTAAATGGCAGAACTTACCTCCTGAAGATGCAACTTGGGAAGACCATTCTTTTATATAGGCCCAGTTTCCCCAATATTGCACTTTCTTGGGGACAAGAAAGCTCTAAAGGGGGAGGAATTATTACGTATCAGAGGAGGAAATATAGAAAGAAATAGTGAGCAGTTAGAAATGTTGGGAGTTAGTTTAAAGAGTTAGCTTAGGAGTATGTTTGGCGGGAACTAAGAGAGAGGTAGTTACTAAAGTTGCTGAGCTGTAAAGTTGTTGAGCTGTTGTCAGGTTGTTACTAAGCTGTTATGTAAAGCTCAATAGCTATTCTTGTATTTTCATTATGGAACAATAATCAAGAAATACAACTCTCTAATCTTCTCTTCTTTCTATCTTCCCTTCTAATCTTCTTCTCTTCTTTTCTAAATCTTCTATAATTCTTTGTTAGGGACCCTTACCCTAACACAAGCTTGCTAACATGCTCAATTACGAGCTTGGAAAGAAACATAAACTATGAGCTCCCAAACTAGCTCAAGTTCATGAGTAGATTATATTGTAATGGAGAATACAACTCTATCCATCCAGAGTAAGCCTAAGGCCAAATGAAGTAGTTTTAAGCCCCTATGCAACACAAATTCACTAAGGAAAGGTTGAGATGCTCTAGGCATGCATGCATCCTTCAAGGCTTAGAAACAAAAAAAGAATGCACCTTTTGTAAAATCCAATAGATTTTGCCATACTTGTTGAATTTCAAAAGCTGTTTACATCAAATTGTTTCCTTGTATAGTCACAAGTATAAAAAGTTTAGAAGGTCAAAGTGCACCAAAAGAAATGTTAGTAAAATAACAAGTAATTTACATGGACCTTCAGCTGTCAATTATAGGGGCGTAAACAAACCTAGCCAAGCTAAGCGTTAAAGAGTTTAGGCTTGGTTCTTCAAACTCGAGCTCAACTTATGTCAAACTCGAGCCGAATATCTATAAGCTCCAGCTTGACTCATTTTAAAAATGAGCAGAGTCAGACCGAGCTTTTTATCGAACTGAGTCTCGAGTAGCTCGACCCATTTAGAGAGTAAGTTTTAGGTTTATGTTTGTGAAGTACTAGTTACATAATTTTGATTAACCCTAATATAAAAAATAACTTAATTTTCATAAAAATTAAATTTAAATTACAAATAACTATATTTAAAAAATACATTTTATATATTGATTATATCATAATTTTAAACAATATATTATTTTTAGAAAATTTCTAAATAAAATAATAAATATTTATAATAAAATAAAATACTATAATTAATACAAATATTTTTACAAACAAGCCTACTCACGAGTCTATTTAAGGAGCCTGCTTGCGAACCTGTAAATAAGTCGGCCCACAAACCATAATAAGCCAGCTCGTGAACCTTAATGAGCCGAATACTACTAAGTTCGAACTCGGCTTGTTTATTAAATAAGCCTAAAAAACAAGCTTGAGCTTAGCTCATTTTCTAAACGAGCCGAACTGAGTTAAGCTTTTATCAAGCCGAGTCTCGAGCAACTCGCGAATGGTTTGGTTCATTTACAACCCTAGTCAATTGCAACAATGCTACATCCTTTAGAAATATTGTAAACATTGTATTGCTTATTATACATGCCGGTAAAAACACTTTTTTCTTATCATTGCAACATGATTATGTTTCACAGTTACAGAATAAAAAGTTGATTATAATGATACATTTAACCTCATTATATCTTGCAAATTTCTCACATAAAATATCATACATTTTATTTCAGAGATGTGCACCCAACTTCAATTAGTTGCACACCTATGATTTACTAGATTCCATGAGACTTTGGTGCTTAAGCCCTCTTTCCCTTCCAATTGAATCTTATTCATTAGATCCAGTTACTCCCTGCTTCTTTTGATTCCAATGTTGACCTTCCTATTGCTTTGAAATAAGGGAATGTTCTTCTACTTTACACCCTATCACTCAATTTTTTTTTCCTTTGAAGGCACCTCTCCTTCCTACAGGACTTTTGTTCCTGCTCTTTCTTTTGGAAAAGAATGCAAATGTCTACAGGAGGCCCTCGCTCATCCTGAATAGAGAAGGGCTATGAATAAAGAGGAGTCACCCCAACGAAATCATACCTGTTTGCCTAGTGTTTTTAACAATATATTTCCAAAGATAGTAGCCCATTTACTCGTGTTCTTGCTATTTCATGTGTGTGGGCTCATCCTGAATTGAGAAGGGCTATGAATTAAGAGGAGTCACCCCAATGAAATCATACCTGTTTTCCTACTGTTTTTAACAATATAATTCCAAGGATAGTTGCCCATTTACTCATGTTCTTGCTATTTTGTGTGTGTGTGTGTGTGTGTGTGTGTGTGTGTGTCAAGGGGAAGGGACGTTTGATGATGCTTTTCTCACTTATGATGTTATAGGTTAGGTTGCCAGCTAGGTTCCATAGTTGAACTTTCAACTCTTTAACCATTTATATTAAGTTCTTCATGTTTTCCAACAGTTCAGCTCATTGCAATGCACCCTTAGTAGCTTTGCTCAAATAACAATTTGATCTAAACCTAACATTTGCGTCAACAAGTGTTTTGCTACATGTGGAAACTTCATGTGCACCAAAAAAGCCTATATAAGCATTGCAATCTTCATTGCCAGAGGCAGAAAATTTTAGGGTACACTTGGTAAGGTGTAATGAAATGTAATTGATGAAATAATCCTCACATGATGGACTTGGAGTCTATCATGTGAGGGGGCCCAAGGCCCATAGAGCATGTCAGCTGTTTCTCTTTAGAGAGAAACTCAAATTCAAGTTGTAATAGGATCCAACAACGTGTGGGACTTGAAGTGCAAATGGGGAGTTTCTCTTCCAGTAAAAGAATGGTTAATAAGAGAAAATACAAAAGGAAATGAGCAGAATTTTATGCCTAATTCTGCTGTTTTTTTCAGCTGGCACAAGGGAGAATATTTCTTCATCCTTCAAGTGCTTTTTGGATAATCACAACTTAGTTCAACTCTACAATTTCTTTAGGAACAATCTGCAATCCAGGTACATCTAGACTATGGATTTTATGTTTAATTCGTGGTTACATGTGATTAAATATGGACTAGGGATACAAAATTGGTTATGGGTTAAATATGCATGTGCAAGTATGGTTAATGCCATATTAATTTTTTAACAGTTACACTCCATTACTCCCTACCAAAAGTAGCTTTAAAACTTCTTCCCTCATCTCTTTGTAAGATGAGAAAAAATGATTATGGGAAGTCATAAGACATTCTCATTCTAGCACATCCACTTCCTATAACAAAAAGATGATAAACATAAAATATCAGTTTTTTCCCCTTATTAGAATTTCAAACTATAAATATAAACTACCCAACTCAGCCATGTATTTTGCCAGTACAGCTAAAGCTGGGAACAGTTGATAATATCACTAACAGACTAACAACATACGAGGCACAACTGAAAGTCCAATTTTTCAATAGCAAACAGGACATTCATGCAAAAATAAACTTATATTTCCTCCCATACAATTTAAAGTTAATTATTGAACAAGAATTGCATGATTCAAACAATTTTGGGCCAATGGAAGGGTAAAATAAAGCCTAACATTACTATATTGACTAAACATCATACATCCTGATTAAAACAGCACACCCCACAGGTTTAACACAGAAATCTACAACTACTATTATACTGCCCACTGACAAGCACCATGAATGAGTCTTAGAATTAATAAATACATAGGATAAGAGGAAAACCTTTGAACAACGTTATATCTGCTTTGCTCCATTTCCATAGCAATAAACAAAATTTTACCATTTGCAATACATGAAAGAACTAGAAATAACAAAATAATATAATAATATATCAAAACAAGTAGACTTACTTTTAACACCCTCAGTTCAAGTTTGGTTATTTCCCGGCCATTAATATAAACTTCAGTGCTTCCATTGCTTGCATCTGGCATGAGTTTCCCAGTAAAACTTAAGTTTGAACTGATGAGTTTATCTGGCTTTTCCCCCTCCTGTAAAGTCAACAAGTCTAGATGTTAGAACAATTTCTATCAAAATTAATCCTGAAGTGTTAATAATTCCAACTAGTGCACCATGACAACACTTAACGTATAGAGTATCTACTCACCTTTCCCCAGAAACCAGATTCCTTATCATACCAAAATCTACCTGGCTTCAGCTTTCGTGGAGGTAAGGGACATCCAAGTAATTCTGCCATCTCTTCTGGCTTCAGAGGGAATCCATTGACAATTAGTTGCTCTGGTCGAAGTTGATTAGCAGAGCATTCTTTCTCTGCTTTCATTATCTGCTTAACTTCCAAAGGACTGAGCAATCGAGATAAGACCCTGGAATGTTTACCTAACTTCAACCGCTTTGATTCATCAATTGCTTGACCAATGCAAGTCACACATTTACGGCCTTCAGGCATTGATCCCATAGCTCTAAGTATGCAATTGCTACAATACTTAGCATCACAAACCAGGCATGATTCTTTGGTTTCCCACTTACCTTTTCCACACCTGTAACAGACTCTACTCTTTTTCTTCTTCTTTCCTTTCGAAACCCCAACATACTCCGGATAAATTGGCTTCACCACATCAATATCTTTCTTCTCAGATCTATCAACAGTATTAAATGTAACAACAGGTACTCTCTTCCCTTCATTGACCACTTGTTTTGGAGGATGATTAGGAGGAATGTGGACAGACCCTGGTGAAGCTGAAGCTGAAGCCGAAGAAAAATCTGGGTTTTGCAAGACAGACACTACTGACTCCGAACTTGCTGATACTCTAGGGCTTTGATTAGGTGAAATTGTGACACAAGCTATACGAGACACAGGCAAAGGTATTGGTTCAATTACTGGAGGACCAAGATTTGCAGCCGATCTTTGTGACTCCGAAAGTGGTTCGGCTGTTGGAATTGCATGAGAACTTACATCAAGGGGTTCAACTTTAGGAACCCTGTAAGGGACTGGAGGGCCTTGATACTCAATCGCTATAGAGTAATCAAGCTTAGTATCATCTTCAGGGAGAGAAGCACCTAGAGGAAGCATCTTTCTCGCCAATTCTCTCCAGCTCTCTCCTTCTCTTTGCTCCATTCTTTCCTCAATAACACCAAATAACTATATCTTCAACTACAGCAGCAAACTAATAGCTTCTCAAGTATCCATCATATCCCAAATCATGAGAGTAACTCCAAGAATAATCCAAGAAATTGAATGGATATTCTAGACGATACACCCTGTGGACTTGCTAGCAAAACCAGAAATAATCAAATGAAGCAGCCGCAATCAATAGTCACGCACCATGGGTCATCCTTTGAAAGCCTTCAAATTTGAAAAAGAACAGAAGAAAAAAAAAATAAGATAAAAACCCTAAGAAAGAATTCAACCCAAATTTAATAATTGATTCAATGACCCAGGACAACTTGTAAAGCAAAAAAGTGCACATCAACCATCTAAGAGTGAATCCTACAGAAGTCAAACAAGAACATTCAAGTTGAAATGTAGCAAAATTCAACTCTTACATAGGCCAAGCATGACTTTTCAACTAAATCACCAAAAATAAAATCAATTTGCAGTGAAAATCAAATAACCCACCACAAATCTTACTTTCATTTTCTCAATTTAAGCCTTTAATTCATTCAAAGGGCCATTTGCACTAGTCTCCATTTGCAAATGGTCAAAAATACAAATGAAAACCCTAGAAAACATTCACCCATAATTGACCCATTCAAATCAAAACCATTAAAGAATCCAAAAAGGTAAATTAAAAAAAAAAGTTTTAAAAAAATATACTTTACCACAAAAATTTTTCAACTTTCTCAACAGATAATAGAACACAGATATAGATACTATTAGAAAAAGAGAAGGAGAGACCTGAGGAAAAGGACAAAATGAGAGAGAGAGAGGAAAAGAAGAGAGAGAGAGAGAGAGAGAGAGAGAGAGAGAGAGAGACAGAGGCAACTTGTCCACGTAAAAGGACAAGTGGTAAGAGATGATATCGCGCTGTTTGTTCTTGCTGAAAAAATATCTCACTGCGACGATCGGTAAATCAAAAACAGCCAACAATTCCATTAATCGATTTCGACTAATCCCTTGCATTAAGAGAATGCAAATAATTGCTCTAGACAGTTTTTATATTAAGTTTTAAAAATAAATTTATTTATATATTTATAATATTTTTTAGTTTATAAATTAAATTTATAAATTAAAAAAATTGAAAAAAATTTTTTTATTTTGATGTTTAAAACTTTATATTTATAAATTTTTTATTAAATATTTTATTATATTATTTTTATTTAATTTTTTAAAAATTTTCTCATAATTTTTACTTAATATTTTTTAATAATTTTAATAATAAATATTTTTATAAACTAATTTTCTTAAACATAGTAACTGTTATCAGTAATTTATAAATAATTCAAAATTTTAAATAAACTTAAATTAATTTATAAAATTATTATAAACCGATTTTGTAGGTTAAGATAAATATTTTTTTAATTTAATATAAAATAAAATTATATTCAATAAAAAATTTAAAATTAAATTTTAAAAATATAAAAGATATATCAAATTTATTTTAATTAATAAGTTAAATCTCAATTTTGTAATTCATTAGTTTTAAAAAAAATCATTAGTTTTGAGTTTTGTAAGGAATATGTTTTTTTTTTCTTTTTTAATGTTAATAAGCAAGCTTGACTGCGCGTCGCCGTAAATTTATAAACCATTTTGTCTTTTTTTATATATTTTATAATGATTAAAAGTAATATTATTATTGTCTTTTTGTTATAAGAGAAAAATAAAAGAAAAAAATTTCAGACAAAAAAAACAAAAGAAAAAGAATATAATTATTTCTAAAATTACTGTTTATAATTTTGCACTTGGTATGTATAATGTTACTTCAATATAAAAAATTATTTACACACACTTTTATATATATATATATATATATATATATATATATATATATATATATATATATAACTAATGTAAATTTTAATAATTAAATAGTTAAATAAATTAAAAAAATATAGCCCTTAAAAAATTGGCTAAGATAGTAAAAGAGATTTATTTAAAATGTGAAGTTTTAAGCTTCGATCCACCATTATCTTTTGGTGCAATGGCATATCTCCATTCAATTAGTTTCATCCGCGAGAACATCATAAGCTATATAAGAATAAGGGATACTTTCAAATTTATGTGAATATAAAGAGACATAATATTCTTTATCAAATATATAGTCATTCTATTTATACATCCATTTTTACAATAAATAAAAAAAATTAAATGAAAAATTAAGTAATTATATGTGTCATACTTAAGTGGTTGAAAAAATAAAATAAATTAAAATTAAAGATCTATGTAGATACTCATTCCAAGCACCTAAGAGCAAGCCATCTACAACATAAACAGGTATAGGGCCTTTTATATCAGCACAGATATAATAACCTGAACATACTAAATTTAAAGGGTCTAAAAATAATATCAATAGCTTGTACTTTCTTATACACAAAATCCTATAACGAAAAAGAGTCTTTACCAATCTATCTTATTGTTTATGGAAGACAGATTGAGTAGTCTAGATGGTTGAAAGTCTTATTGGAGTCTTTCATTGTTTAGCTGTCAAAGGTTAGTACTGAAATTTAAGCATTTTTTCTGCATTTTAATAGTTGAGTAATTATACAACGATAGCAGAATTTAAGTTTTTTATTCTGTGAGTTTTAATGATAAAATGCTTGATTAAAGTTGCAAATAAGTTTTTTATTTGTCTAAATTTTTTTGTATGAAATGGTTAGTTGAATCTCAAAGTATGTAATATTATTTGTTTGCCTACTTGGATGCATGTCCTACCTCACATTTTTTGCTTATTGCTGAAATTTAATTGTTATCTTGGTGCAAACTTTATCTGTGAAATTGGTTAATGTTACTTTGTCAACTTACAGTCCCTAGTAAAATTTTGATGCTCATTATAGCATAATTATAAATTAAAATAATCCTGGCTTTTTCTTGTAAATGATTGGTATTGTTTTAGATATTTCTTATAGTAAGATTAAGAACATAGGAGTTGAAAATGTGGTTGCATAAAAAACGTGGAATAGTTAAAAGAAATCCCTCTATGCAAATGGTAAATAAAAATTTTAGAAATTCTTAGGAAAATAACAAGTACAAAAAGTTTGACACATTTCTTTTTCTTTTTCACTATCTAGGATTTATAAAAGTTGGAGTTTCAAATAAATGATGGATGGATTTTCTCATAAAACAAAACACTCTCATACTCTCATACCATGATAATTTGATTAAAGTTCCATTAGCAGGAAAACCAGTTTGTGTTATTGGAACTCCCAATGCCTACTAGATAATTTATGAACCAAACTAAACAAAACTAAAGAAAAAGTTTTAGCCAAATAACCAGTAGATCACAAGAGAAAAAATTGTATTATAAAGCCATATTTTATATAAAAATTTTATATGAAATAATAAATTAGTAAGAAAATAGTAGATTGTACTTAATAGCGAAAAAAAAGTTTCTTTCTCAATTAGTTCATTATCTTTTCATATGTAGCTTTGTTTTGAGTTTATATAGGATTAATTATTTAAATAATGCATTTTAAAAACATTTTATCAAAAAAATGTGAATCTAAAACTATTTACCAATATAATATGTGCTTATGAAAATGTTAATTCAAAAAGTAATTTCAGTGATTAACCAAAAAACACAAAACCTGTAACATCCTCACTTTAACTATTCCGTACAGTTTACTGTTCCGGTGACCAGTGTCAGCCCGGACAACTAGAACGTCCGGAAAAATATTTAAACTAAAGTGAGGAGCCATAATTAACTCAAATATTAATAAGAAAAATTTAGGAAAAATTTTAGAAATAAAATACAACCAAATTAAATGAGCCGGTGCCCTAGCGATGGGTAACCTAGTGAGAAGTTGCGGTTCTCGCAACTAGGAGCCCTAGACCAGGGGAAAAAATTATAAAATAATTTCTGGGACTCCAGAGAAGGGTTATTGAGGTTCTTATGGCATTAGAATGCCAAGAAAATACTTAGAAAAAATTTTCAATCGGTATAGACAATTTTAACCCGTTAAACCAATAGGAGGGCATTTTGGTCATTTCGCCTTCAGAGGTGATTTTTGGCCGACTTGTCCAGTTAAGTAAATAATTATTATGACATAAAATGTGAATAAATATTACTAAAAATTGAATTAAAAATGAGTAGAAAAGAAAAGAAAAAAACAATGAATTAAATGAGAATTTATGACATCATATGATGTCATTAGCGTGCCTTCACCCAATTACATGTTGACACATGTCATAACTTATCTTAAAGAGACAAAATGGGCTGAAAATGAATGAAAAAACAGATCCCTCTCTCCCTTTCTTCTTCCTTGCCGTGAACCCTCTCCCATTCTCACCATTATCAAGCTTTTAAAGCTTGCTTTCTCTCACTTTTACTCAACAAAACCCTAATCTAGCAACACAAAAAAATCTTCTTACACCTTGGAGATTCTTTTGGGACCAAAAAGAAGAAGAAAAGAAGAGTTTTAGCAAGTGGAAAAAATCTCACTCCATAGAGGTTAGTGACTTAAACTTAAATTTCACTTTAAATTCATGTTTAACAATTATGAATGAGTGCAAATGATAAGGAAATTGATGGAGTACCATTTGTATGTAAACCCTAAGTTTTGGCAGCCTTGGTTGGGCAATATTGTGATGATTTTAATGAAGTTAAAAAGGGTAGTATGGCTGCCCACAATATGTCTCTTTTATGTGGATTGATGAAATGCAATCCTAGTGCATGGCTTGAAATGTTGAGTTAGGGTTTGGAGTGGGAAAATGGGACCTTGACCATGTGATGATGGAAGTAGGTTTTAATGGTCAATTAGTGACCATTTGGTTTGGTTTGAATAAAAAATAAAGTGTGTTTAGTGATGGGATTTGGGTTTAGTGTGGCTGCCCTAGGTGACCTGCAGAATTGGACATGAGTCCAGCAGGTTTGGGCAGCCATAACTTGAATTGTAGAGCTTCAATTGGTGTTTGGCCAACTGAACATGAAACTAGACACAAAATGGCACAACTTTGGTGAAGAAACCATGCCCATAAGACCAAACCAAGTGGACCAAAAGCTTGCTCCAATCCGGGTGACCTGCAGTCTGTTTCTGCAGAATGACCAAATGAACAGTGTTTGGTCATTTGGCCATAACTCAGTGTAGAATGGTCCAATTGACCTGAAATTTTACCCACAACAAGATGAGATATAGACCAACAACTTTCATGAAGAAACCTAACCCAAATTATGACCAGAACCTATTCAACAAGTGAGTTGAAGTCACTATTCACTGCACTATAGATATGGTCAGTCCAGAAAAATTTCAATCCGGCCAGTTGTGGTTTTTGTACCATAACTTGAGCTACAAAACTCCAAATGAAGTGATTCAAAAAAGGGAATTCAACTAGAAAAAATAAGGAACAACTTTCATGTTTATTATTTTTCCAAATTCCCACTGCAATAGTAACTAATGGAACAGTAAACCCAAAGCTTGAAAACTGAAAATTCTGTCCAATTCACATTAAGCTTAGAGATGGTATTGGCAACCAATACCAACAAGCTTAAAATGCAAAATGTGGTATGTTGATGATATTTAAACTAATTTACCTATTGCCAATGCAAAAGTCAACATTTTGGTTGACCAATGAAATGAATAGTTATCATAAAAATTCAATTTCAAAGAATTACATAAATAAAAAGTGTTAAATGCCCTAGTAGGCCTAATGTGATTGGTTTGGATAAGTTAGCATGCCAATAGGGTTACATTAGCGATCGCATATGGCTTCATGCCATTACGTATTTCATGGCTTTCCATGCTATTACGTGACATAATAGCCTTTGGCTATGATATTGAGTTGTTATGCTCGGGTTTAATCCCGATAATTATTACAACTTATTAGTCATTACATTGCACCGGAGACACTATGTGACCGATGGTGTGATGGTCGAGATACTTAGTACCCGATGTCAGTTTACATTTATCCATCCGATCCAACTAGTATAGGTTACTGGGGCATTATTAATAAATCTTACCAAATTTTAATCGAATAATATTGCAATAAATATTTGAAATTAAGTCTACCAAAAATGTAAACATACATTCTGCATACATGTTATTATTTTATTTTATTTTATTTTGTATTGTCACAACTAAGCAAAATTGCTTAGCGCGTCGCTTTTGCCACGCGCAGGTGCTGGAGACATAGCTGGGGAGTCCAGCAGACCTCATCTGAGGTGAGTTTTGGATCTGCACTCGAGTTCAAAGTCACCTCACAAATTCTGATGCATTGGTAGGACATTGGGCTACCTAAGTCTTTTGTATTTGTAAACTTTTGTTATGTATATTATAAACTCATGTAATCATATTTTTGCTGTAATTACCTATGAGCTGTGTTCAGAAATAAATATGAGTATTTCTCATTGAATTGGGTGTGATATGAGATGAATGTGAATTTTGAGATACTGAATTGATTTGAGAAATTATTGAAAAATGTTGGTGGTTGACTGAGATTGAGATTATAATTATATTGGGAGTGTTTTTAACAGGTTCAGAAGAACTGTTTTCCAATTTATAGCCGGCACTTTGCCGGATTTTCTATAGAATTTACGGAAAAAATTTAGATTTATCAAAAATTATAAATAAATAAATAAAAAGGGATTAATTGAAATTGAAACATGAATTGGTGTTCCGACACACTGAGTGGCATAACTTGCTCGGCTACACTGCAGACGGGTAAGGGGTGTCACAAAACCGCTAATACAAAAGACAATTTCAGTAGTAACACCAAAGTGTTAGAGTTACTGTGTGTCAGAGTCGATGTAATATTGTGTCAGATACATACAAAACCACCAGTCAAACTAGTATTTTTATAGTTGTCAGATTGCTTGTGAAAACGACAGTTGAAGTTGTAATTTTTTAAGCATCCATAAGAATATATCAAGACTTTAGAATGCGTGTAATACAGAAAATATATTTCCATAAAGGCACACTGAACTTTCCCTATAAATTTAAATTCTTTCTCCTCTCCTTTGAATGCATATTTTCGAAGTTGATAGAAGATTGTAAAGTTTTTAAATGTATCTCATTACTTCCATATCAGGTTTTATTTAGGTTTTATTTCTTTCTTCCTTCTTTTTTATACAATAATTTCTTTAATTCTTCATATATTTTGTTTGATTAATGCATATAGGTTTCTTTTTTTTTTTTTTATAAAATTTGTTACGTTATATCCATTAATTTTATGTCTATTTATTGTAATAAATAAACATATAAATATTTTGTTTTGAAATTATTTCTTAAAGTGAAAATTAATGAATAATTTCAAATAAATTAAGAGTATTGAAACTATTTTATATTTACATTTTTATTATGAGTGTAATTATTTTTTTATTTTAATTTATATTATAAATATAAATATTTATATTTCAATTTATATTATAAATATTTCAAGATTATATAATCATAAAAATATTTTAGGAAAAAGTTTCAAATAAATTTAGTTAATATAAATTTAAGTTATATTAGGAAGACAAAAAAGTAGGAAGTACATAATGTAAATAGATGACATTGAACAAATATTATAATGTAAATAATATAATTATAATTAAACATATATTAAATAAGACTAATGTCGACCAATGTGTCCTCTTGTGCCACATCGTTAAGGCCTCCTAGTTCATGGTGCATTTCAGCGGATATCTATTTGGCAGACCACTAGATCTGCTTGTGCGTCTCCTTCTTATTCTGCATTTCGTTTAACACCATTTCATTTGTTGGTTTTAGTGTCAAAAAAAGCTAAACTCTGTTGATGTGATAAGCGATGGGATAAGACACAAAATTATCAGTTTGATTGGTGATTTTGAAAGCAATTTTGCTCTGTCACACTGACACAAAATAATAAAAACTTTATTTCAAATGGCAATTTCTTATTCAAGTACTGAAACATAAAATCGCTTCCTCAAGTGGTGGTTTCTATTACACTACATTATTTTGGTAAATAGTTTGAAATTCACATTATTTTGGTAAAATGTTTTAAAATCACATTTTTTTAAATAATTAACCCGTTTATTTAACCTACTTCTCTTCTCAATATTTGAGGCTTTGTATTGATGTTATCATGATATTTTTTTCCTACTTATATTAATTTTTTTGCTATGTAGGTGTTATTTATCATTTGGTAGTGAAAGGACAATATTCAAATTTATTAGTTGTTTTGTTAATTGAAATTGTATATGTTTTTTTTATTGAATGTTTCTTTGGTTTCATTGTTTATAATTTAGCTCATTCAATTTCTACTTATAATGATGTTGAATTTAATCTGTCTATTTTATGCATTTATAAACTTGAATTGTTATATATTTTTACCATTGATTTGTGGATTTAAAGCTTAGTAATTCTTGAAATTAGATTACACAGAATAAAAGTAATTGGTTTTTATTTTACTTGAAACTATATCAAGCTTTGAATGTAGAGTTAAAAAAGAATGTGCTTTTACTTTATATGAATCAATTTATTAACGATGAAAGCATGTGTCAACTTATGTATTAGACTATTGTAATATACTCTTTTTTTTTCCTTCATTTTGATACTTGACTAATTATGTAGGAGTAGAAGAATTTAGATTTTTTTTTTGAGTTTTAATAAATAATATTTGAGTAAAAGTAGATTTTTTTTAAGTCAAACTCTACAATTTTTTTAGATCTTTTTTTCATTTTTATTTTTTCCCTTTTGATTTACTAATAATTATTTATTTTCCATAGACAAGTTCATACCTTTAGGAAAAGTGAATCACAGTTTTATTAAGTAACATTTTCTACAAGACAAATATATATATGTATATATATATATAAATTGAAAAATAAAAAAGAAATATATTTTATATTATTTTGAACAAAAAATAGACTTTGCTATGCATTTCAATTGTGAATTGGATTTTATATCAGTATTTTCTTTAAAAAATTGAGATAACAAGGTCATAAAGCTTTTTATTATAAATTTTTTGCATAGTTCTATTACACTTGATAACTTTTTTCTCATAAATGCCAGCAAAGATATTTATTATTTTTTTTTATTGATTATGTTTTGCTTAATGTATGAATTTAGCATCATTTGCAATTTTTGTTCAACTCTCATTTTCACTATTTTACTAACTGAATCTAATCCTCTATGGACTATAGAGTCAGGTGTCATAGACCATGTAGCGAAGTATAAAGATGCTTTTGTGGATTTTTGGCGACTCTCATATGAGGCGAGATGGATTTATGTCGAGAACAACTCCAGAGTAGAGGTGAAGGGCATTGGCACATGCAACCTTGTCATGCGTGGTGGGCGGACCTCCTACATGATGTTCTTTTTGTCCACAGATTCATCAAAATTTGGATTTTGTTCTTGTGTTGATAAGACTTGGGTTTTCTGTTAATTTTCATGAATTGGGTGTGAATTTGTTTTTGGATTCAAGTTTTTATGGATTAGAATATTTTTCTGAATGGTTTTATCATATTGGATGTTATGAATGTTTCTAATAATTTTTTTTTTCTCTATTTACATCTTCTGATGAGTCTATGAATGATGTGAATGTATGGCATGCTAGACTTGGCCACATTGGTCAACAATGTATGCAAAGACTAGCTAAAGAAGGCTAATTAGGTAATATTAATAAGGTAGAATTATCCACTTGTGAATATTGCCTAAATGGAAAAACATCTAGAAAACCATTTGAAAAAGGAAAAAGAGCCAAATTTCCATTGCAATTAATTCATCAGACATATGTGGCCTAATGAATGTATAGGCTAAGCATAGGGCTAATTACTTCATCACTTTTATAGATGACTTATTCATCATGGTTACATCTATTTGATATCTAATAAATCTAAGGCTTTTAGTTGCTTCACTAAATTTTTGAATTCAATAGAGAATCAATTAGATAGAAAAGTAAAGACTTTAAGAATTGATCGAGGACGAGAATATTTATTCGATCAATTTAAGGAATTGTATAATGAAAGGGGAATAGAACGACAGTTGACTATTCCTTAAACACCAAAACAAAATAGTGTTGCAAAAAGACGTAATAGAACCCTATTAGAAATGGTTAGGTCAATGATGGCTCAAGTTAATTTACCTTTCACCTATTGGGGTGATGCATTGTTAATGGCCACCTTTGTACTTAATCGAGTGCCTACGAAGTTACTTACTTCAACAGCATATGAATTATGAACAAAACGTAAACTAGAATTAGGTTTTTTAAAGCCTTAGGTTGCACTGCATTTGCTCATGAACCTTTTCATAAATTTGAAAAATTAGGTCCAAGAGGGAAGATGTGACACCCCTTACCCGTCTACAGTGTAGCCGAGCAAGTTATGTCACACAGTGTGCCAGAACACCAGATTTTAACTCATTGATATTTATCATTCCAAAATTTATTTTTTTATAGGTCACT
The DNA here is from genome assembly GCF_030052815.1 of Hevea brasiliensis. Taxonomy (NCBI): domain Eukaryota; kingdom Viridiplantae; phylum Streptophyta; class Magnoliopsida; order Malpighiales; family Euphorbiaceae; genus Hevea; species Hevea brasiliensis. Next base: position 14,997,353 of record NC_079510.1, read on the forward strand.
AAGTGAAACTTATGAAATTGATATCAATTACATCATTTATTGAAATTTTAAATTTATTTGAGGTTCCAAAGATTTTTTAGAAAATCTGGCAGAGTGCCGGCTAAAAATAGAGAAAACAGTTCTTCGAAACCTGTGAAAAATACTTCCAAATATTCTTCCAATCATACTCAACTCTAAATAATCACTATCATCTCAACATTTCTCAACAATTTTCATTCATTCAATCCATATCATATATAATTCAATTTGAGCTCAAGTTTATGAAGGCAATACTTAATTTCATTAATTTACAATACAAAATGATACAAGTGATTATAATTTACATGATAACATAAAGACCTAAATACAAAATACAATCTACAAAAATACAAAAGAGAACCCTAGTGCCCTACCAAAATACACTGCAGATGAGGTGACACAGGAAACTGGCAGATCTGACTCTCACCCAGTCTAAGGTCTACTGGGCTCACGCTCTGTGTCTCTTGTACCTACGCGTGGCAAAAGCAACGCGCTAAGAAATACTACTTAGTGGTGCCAATAATAAAATAAAAATAACTAAAATGAAATAAGCATGCAGAGTGTATGCTGATATTTTATGCACACTGAGTTTCTGATAATTATTTACAGTAACCTGATACTTTTTACATTAATCATTTGATTAAAATTTGGTAAGATTTTATTTTGATTGCCCAAGTAACCTATACTAGTCGACTGGACTAGATAAATGGGTAAACTGGCACTGGGTACTAAGTACCTCGGGCCGTCACACCATCGGTCACATTGTGTCTCCCGGTGTGCAACAGAATAATTAATAAGCTGTAATAAATATTAGGCACGAGGCCAAGTATCACAATAGTGTCAGAATGGCTAAAAGCCATAAAATCACGAAATGGCCACTCAAGCCATAAATCACAGAATGGCATGATGCCATATGCAGTACTGCTATTAGAACTCTATTGGCATGCCAATCTATCCAAATCAATCTTACTAGGTCTACTAGGGCATATTACAAAGCTCTTAATTGAATATTTGTGTTTAACATGAAAGGTTACTATTCATTTTACTATTTGAGTCAAAATATTGACTTTCTCATACATAATAGTTACATGAGTTCTAACCACATGAATTAACCACATTTTGGTTCACAAAAGTGTTGGCATTGGTTGCCAATCAATACTTAAAACCAATAGAAAATAAATCAAAATTTTCAGTTTTGGGTGCTAGAGTTCACTGTTCCATTAGGCAATTCTACAATGAGAATTTTGCAAAGTGTTCTTAATTAAAGTTGTTCCTTTATGTGTCTTCTTTAAATTCCTTTTTGAATCACTCCATTTGGAGTTTTCTAGCTCAAGTTATGCTAATTTCTTTAGGACTGGCCTGATTGGCATCTACCTAGAATTTCCAGGCAGAAATGGTTCTGGCAATTTTGATACCTTGACTTTGGTTAGCAATTTAGATGGGTTATGGTCAGAATTTGGTTTGGTATTCTTCATGAAAGTTGTTCTAAATTGTCTAAGCTTTTCATTGATATAAATTTCAGGTCAATTGGACTTTTCTACACTGAGTTATGACTATTTGAATAAACACTGTTCATTTGGTCATTTTCCAGGGACAGCATGTTGGTCACCCAGATTAGGGTAGTTTTTAGGTCAAATTGGGTTGGTTTTCTGGGTAGGGTTTCTTCACCAAAGTTGTGTCATTATGGGTCTAGTTTCATGTTCAATTGGCCTTGTACCAATTTCACCTACATCTTTCAAGTTATAGCTGCCCTAACTTGCTAGACTCACACCCAGCCCTGCAGGTCACCTAGGGCAGCATACCTAACCTCAATTCTATTATCATAAATCACTTCAATTTCTCATCAAATATAGCCAAATGGTCACTAATTGACCATTACAATGTTCATATATCAGTACATGAGCAAACCCTAATTTTGCTCTAGTCTCCAAGTTTTCAAGTTCCATTCATGCATTAAACTTGCACTTAAATGTTCAATTACTCAACTCATGTCAAGGGCAGCTCACATACCACTTTGTTTCAAGGAAATTCATCAAACCCTAACCATCCCTAAGCTGTCAAAATTGTAGAGATGCATACACATAAATTTTATTCTATTTTTCTTACAATTTCAACTTATCTCATGTCCTTAAACATGGATTGAGTGAGAGAGAGAAGAAATTGGACACTAACCTTGAATGGAGTCAATTCCAAGCTTACAAAAACTCTTCTTTTCTACTTATTTTTGCTCCCAAAATCTTCACTAAGATAAAATATTAAGGTTTTGTGTTGGAAACTTAGGGTTTGGTTGAAGAAAAACCAAGGAAATAAGCTTTGGTGACCATGGAAATGGAGGAGAGGGATGAGGAACAAGGTTTGGCCAAAAGAGGAGGAAGATGGCTGATAGCTTTTCTATATTTTTGACTTCTTCTCTTTCTTTTTAATGTATTATAAATGATTTTATTGAATTTTGATTGGCCAAAATTTTAAATGACCTCATGCTTACCTAATAAATCAATATTATATTTATTTCTTTTATTCTCTTTACTACTCACTTTTAATTTCATTTTTAGTAATGTTTATTCATATTTGATATCATATAATTTGTGTACTTAATTAGACAAGTTGGTCAAAAATCATCTTTGAAGACAAAATGACCAAAATGCCCTCCGTTTGGCATAACGAGCTAAAATTGTGTGTACCGATTGATTAAAATTTTTTTGTGTTTTCTTAGCATTTTATTGTCATTGAAACCCCAATAATCCTTCCCTGAAATCTCAAAAATTATTTCATAAAGTTTTCCCCAGGTCTAGGGTTACTAACGGCCTTCGCCGTCACTTCTCGTTAGGGTCACTCATCACTGGGGCTACGGCTCATTTAACCTTAGTGCATTTCATTTCTAAAAATTTTTCTTATCATTATTTGGTTTATTTATAACTCCTCACTCTAGTCTAATTATGATTCCAAATATTCTAGCTGCCCGGACTGACATTGGTCACTGGAACAGTAGAACGTATGGATTAGCTAAAGTGAGGATGTTACAGCTCTTCCCCTCTAATAAAAATTTTGTCCTCAAAATTTACCTGATGCAAACAGTTGAGGGAACTGCTGCCTCATCGTCTCTTCACTTTCCCAAGTTGCCTTCTCGGTATTATGGTGCCTCCAAAGTACTTTCACCAGTGGAATTTATTTATTTCTCAGTTCCTTCACTTCCCGAGCCAGTATCCGTATGGATTCTTCTGCATATGTCAAGTCCGGTTGAATTTTAATCTCTTCCATGGAGATGACATGTGAAGGGTCTGAGTGGTATCTTCTTAGCATAGACACATGGAATACATTGTGGATCTTATCCAGTTCTGGTGGTAAAGCTAGCCGATAGGCTACTGATCCCACACGTTCAATGACTTTATATGGGCTAATAAACCTAGGGCTTAACTTACCCTTTTTTCCAAACTTTAGTACATTCTTCCACGGTGAGACTTTGAGAAACACTTTGTCGCCAATTGCATACTCTATCTCTTTTCTCTTCAAGTCAGCATAAGTTTTCTGTCTATCTGAGGCAACCTTCAAATTAGCTTTGATTAACTTTACTTTTTTCCTCAGTCTGTTTCACCAGGTCTGGTCCTACCAGCTTATCTTCGCCCAATTCAGTCCAATACACTGGGGTTCTACACTTCCTCCCATATAGTGCTTTATACGGGGCCATTTGAATTCTAGCTTGGTAGCTATTGTTATATGCGAATTCTATCAGTGGGAGGTATCTATCCCAACTCCCCTCAAACTTAATGACACAACTCCTCAGCATATCCTCAAGGACCTATCACATAATTCACGTTATTACTATCATTTCAATTTATTATTTGTAAGAATTCAATTAGTGTTTAGGTTTACCTGGATTACTCGTTCCGACTGTCCATCCGTCTAAGGATGAAAAGTAATGCTAAAGTGGAGTTGTGTGCCCAAGGCTTCTTACAACTTCTTCCAAAATCTCGATGTAAACCTTGGGTCTCGATCAGATATGATGGAAAGTGGGATACCATGCAGTTTAACTATCTCACTGATATACAACTCTGCTAGCTTCTCCAATGAGTAGTCAGTCCTAACTGGCAGAAAATGTGCTGACTTCGTCAATCTATCCACTATCACCCACACTGCATCATGCTTCTTCTGGTTGAAAGGTAGACCACTGACAAAATCCATAGTGACTCGGTCCCATTTCCATTCAGGTATGCTTATAGGCTGTAGCAATCCTTATGGAAGTTGATGTTCTGCTTTAACTTGCTGACGTGTCAAGCACCTAATAACATAGTCAGCTATATCCTTCTTCATACCAGGCCACTAATAATGAGGCTTCATATTATTATACATTTTTGTGCTTCCCGGGTGCATAGCATAAACACTGGTGTGTGATTCTTTCAGAATACTAGTCTTCAATTTCCCATCATCTGGTACACACACTCTTCCTTTGTAGTACAGACACCTATCTGCTTTTACCTCATAATCAGTTTCTTTCTCCTCTGAGATTTTACCCACAATAGCGATTAATTTTTCATTTGCCTTCTGCCCATCTTGTATCTACTGTAACAGGTTTGGCTTCACTTGTAACTCAGCCAAAATGGCTCCATCTTGAGCTAGGGATAGACGGGCATTTAGTGATCTTAAAGCTGTGATGGACTTCCTGCTCAAGGCATCAGCAACTACATTTGCCTTCCCAGGATGGTAGTTTATCACACAATCATAGTCCTTTAGGAACTCAATCCATCGCCTCTATCTAAGATTGAGCTCCTTCTGGGTTGGCAAGTATTTTAGACTTTTGTGGTCTGTATAGATGTAGCACTTTTCACCATACAAATAATGCCTCCATATCTTCAGTGCGAAGATAATTGTTGCTAGCTCCAGATCATGAGTAGGGTAGTTCTGTTCATGTGGCCTTAATTGCCTGGAAGCATAGGTGACATCTTTCCCCTCTTGCATCAATACACACCCTAACCCATTATGTGAGGCATCGCTGTAGACCAAAAAGTCCTTTCTCGACACTGGCTGTGTTAACACTGGTGCTTTTGTCAACATAGCCTTTAGCCTCTCAAAACTGGCTTGGCACTTGTCGTTCCAGCCAAATTTCATATTCTTGTGTAATAACTTGGTCATTGGAGCAACTATGAGAGAAAACCCCTTCACAAATCTTCTGTAATACCTAGCTAGTCCCAAGAAACTTCTGACCTCAATTGTATTTCTGGGAGGCTTCCATTCTATCACTGCTTTTATCTTCTTGGGATCCACTCTAATCCCCTCAGCTGATACTATGTGTCCAAGGAAGGAAATCTGACTCATCCAGAAGTCACACTTGGACAGCTTAGCATACAACTTCTTTTTTTGCAGGGGTTGCAGAACAATTCTCAAATGTTCATCACATTCTTCCCTGGTCTTGGAATACACCAGAATGTCATTAATGAAGAACACTACAAACTGATCTAGATATGGATGGAAGATATGGTTCATAAGGTCCATGAATGCTGCTGGTGCATTTGTTAATCCAAACGGCATCACTAAGAATTCATAGTGCCCATACCAGGTCCTGAATGCAGTTTTAGGCACATCTGCATCCTTTACCCTCAGCTGATGATATCCTGATCTGAGATCAATTTTTGAAAATACACCAGCTCCCTTCAACTAATTAAACTGATCGTCAATTTTGGGCAACGGATATTTATTCTTCATAGTTACTTTGTTCAACTGCTGATAATCAATGCACAATCTTAAGGTCCCATCCTTCTTCTTCACAAACAGTACTGGAGCTCCCCATGGTGACACACTGGGGCGTATGAACCCCTTATCTAGTAACTCCTGCAACTGGATTTTCAGCTCCTTCAATTTAGTGGTTGCCATCCTATAAGGAGCAATAGAAATTGGTGCTGTACCCGGCATTACCTCAATAACAAATTCGACTTCCCTTTCTGGTGGTAAACCAGGCAATTCTTCAAGAAACACATCTGGGAAGTCTCTTACTGTGGGTATATCACACAGGTTTGGCTTAGCCTGCCTGGTATCAACCACGTGTGCTAGATAGGCTTCACATCCTTTTCTCATTAATCTTCTTGTAACTGTGGCTGAGATGATATTGGACAGGAAATCTGTCCTTTCACCCATAACTGTAATCTCATTACCCTCAGGAGTTTTCAGAGAAATCCTCTTCAATTTACAATCAACTATTGCCTGATGACGTGACAACCAGTCCATTCCCAAAATCACGTCAAACTCGTGGAAGGGCAATTCAATTAGGTCTGCCGAGAATTCATACCCCTGAATCCTCAACGGGTAACCTTTATACACCTTATTCACTACCACACTGTGGCCTAGTGGATTTGTGACCAAAATGTCTTGTTCACTTTCCTTTACTGAGACTCCCCTCTCTATAGGTAACTTGATGTAGATATATGAATGGGTAGATCCTGGATCCACCAATGCATGCACAGGCAAAGTGTAGAGGAAGAACGTACCGCTGATGACATCTGGGGCATCTTGCTCCTCCTGGGCTCTCATGGCATAAGCTCTGGCAGGTACTCTGGCCTCTCGGGTGTCTTAGATGCAGGCCTTTGTGATGGACCAGCTGCCTCAGATTTACCGAACTCTCTACCCCTTTGAGGTGCAGAGGCAGGCCTATCTGCTTGTGTTGGGGCAGCTGTAGCAGTCCTCTTCAAACAGTTTCTGATCTGATGTTCTGTAGACCCCCATCATAAGCAAGCACCAGTCACTCACCAACAATCTCCCTTATGCCACTTCTAGCAGTATGGACAAGTAAAAGATGCTGGGGCTGGTCCCCTGAACACCGTCCCTAGAGAGCTGCCCACAGATGGGGTGGACTGGCCTCTCCTAAGTGTGAACTGTGGTCTGGGCCCCTGGGATTGACCCTGACCTTGTGGTTGACCCGAACTCTGAGCAGGAGGACCCTTAAACTTTTTACTGGGAGCAGAATGAACGGGTGACTGAACCCCTATTTTCTTTGTCTTTCCATACATTACGCTCATTTATTCTGACTCTTTCTACTTTCAATGCAGCGTCAACTAATTTGGCGAAATCTGTATTCTCCAATGTTGTTATCATGACCTTAATATTGTCATTTAGCCCTTCTTCAAACCTTTTGCACCTCTCAGCCTCTGTAAGGACTATCTCCCTCCCATACTGGCTCAGGCTGACAAATTCGCGGTCATATTTTGCCACTGATAGCTGCCTCTGCCTCAGACTGATAAATTCTATTCTTCTCTCTTCTAGGTACACCTTACTAACATACTTCTTTATGAACTCTATGAGGAAGAAATCCCAAGTGATCTAATCTGGTTGCACCTCACTGGATACTGTGTCCCACCACTGGTATGCATCATCTTGAAGTAGGGACACAACACCCTCTAGGTTCTGCTCTGGGGTGTAGTGAAGCTGTTTCAACACTCTTTTAGTTCTATCAAGTCAATTTTTAGCTTTCATGGGGTCATCCTCCTTTTTCCCAAAGAAATCTACAGCCCCATGTTTTCGTAGCTTTTTCAGATGGGACTTCTGTGGTGATGGCGAAGGTTGTGACTGTGGTTGTGGTGGTTGTTAGTAGTATGCCCTAGAGCATATCATTTAGTATGTATCTTGTACATCTTTTATTAATAAAAGGCATTTTTACTTTTCTGTTTACATAATATATTTATATGTAATAGAAAAGGTCCATTGATATTTTGTTAGAAATTCTATTCTTAAGTTGTTAAGAATATGAGTGACAGTATTTCTAGTACAAAGTATCATAAATAGATTCACAATCGAGGATACTTCACAATAAGGATATGACTTATCCAGAAAGATTGCAATCATGTTTGTTCCCAAGTTATTTATATGAGATGTAAATAAGATGGAATGGTGAGTCTCATGCCATATAACAAACATGATAGGCACTTATACATGATAAGTAGGCCGAACCAGTGACACTTATGACAAGCACATGGAGTTTACTCTTGTCAATGCATTTTCATAAATCATATCAGTGCATATAATCTTTAGACCTGAGAAAGCACAGTTATCTTGTATATAGGTGGTTTGAGTTTGATACTGCTTTCATACTTATACTGTGTATGGGTATATGGGCATGTGTTGGCTCCTACTAGTTATATATGGAGGTAGGTGTTGATCAAGATGGAATCTGTTCCTCTAAGTAAATAGGGATAAAATCCTATGTTCATTTAATTGTTCTTGATGTTTCAAGTTCCTGGCCAGGACAGATAGATTTAATCAGAAAAGAGTTTCTGATGAGAAAAATCTTTTAATCAAGAACTGGAATTAAAAGAGAATATAATATTCATAGCAAATGGGGTTTGACATAAACCATGACTCCAGCTCGAATTGGGATTTTGTAACAGAGAGATTCTAGTGCATGGTAACATATGATTATAGGTTTATTTAAAGTAAACCTTATTACTAATTGGGTGGCCATGGCATGCTATGCTAGGTGTTAACCATGGTCTATGAGGTGCATAAAATGATTTAGAGAAATCATTTATGGTAAGAAACAGTTCTGATAATATTAAGAGTTGATATCATGTCTCATTGGCAATTAGTGATGAGCCTAGTAAGTCACACACATACACAAGTAATCGTTAAATTAAATATGATTTAATTAATTAATTAAAGAGTTTAATTGATTAATTAAATAGGTTTGGTTTGCAATTAGATTGCAAAGTCCCTAGCATAACTTGAAACTAAATCTAGGTTATTGGATGCATAGTATAAGTTAAATTTATATTTAAAGTGTTTAAATATGAATTTAATTAATGAGAAATTAATTAATAAAGATTAATTAATTAATTTATATTTAATATAAATTGATTAGAAAAAGATAAATAATTAATTTGGGTTTAGAACTCAAAATGAAAACACAGGGGCATTTTGGTCATTTCACAGGGTGACATATGGCACCATGAGATGGTGACACATGGCACTGCACATAAGCTTGCCATATGTCTTTTAATCATGTAAGATGATCAAAGTCTAGATTAAATATAGGTTTGACACTTGGCACAATGTGATTGGGTCAATTAAACCTAGAGCCAATCAGAAGGTGACATGTGGCAAGGGTTTTAAGTGGTGACCTAGCTATATAAGTGTAAGGATGAAAGAACAAACATAACAAGCTGCCATTCTTCTCTTTGTGCCGCCACCCTTGGCTGCTCTCCCTTCTCTTCTTCTTCATCTCGCATCTATTCCAAGAGATTAGCAAAAAATCTCTTAAATTAAAAATACTAGAAATTGTTTCTAGTGTCCTGTTTACATCTGTAATCTCTCAAAAGGCAAAACTTGATTTTCTAATTCATAAAAAAAGCTTTAGAATCTGTTCAAGGGATGCCATAGGTGATCTTGGTGTGGACAAGCTAGAGGGACAACATCTGGTGTCCTAAGACGCATCCCAAAGGTGCTAAACACACTGCAGTTAGGGGTGTGCAAATGGTCGGTTCGGTTCCGAACTGAACCGAACCGATAAAATCGAAAATCGAAAATAAAAAATTTTAAAAACCAAACCGAACCGATTGATAAGAGAAAATTGAACCGAATCGAACCGATAAATTTCGGTTCGATTCGATTTTAAACCGATCAAACCGAAATTTATAAAATATCGTATTTTTAACATTAAATCTAAATAATAAAAACATAAAAACAAAAAAAAATTAGAAATCAAAACTAAAAAATCTAAAGGTTCGGTTCGATTTTCTTTGATTTCGGTTCGGTTTGATTTGGTTCGATTCAATTTGATTCGATTTTTTTTGATTTCCTATATATATATTAATAATTTTGGTTCGGTTCGGTTTTTTTGATTTTTTATGAAAATAACCGAACCGAACCGATTAACCAAAATTATCAAAATTATAAACCGAACCGAACCGATTGAACCGAATTAATCGGTTCGGTTCAGTTTTCTGTTTAAACCGAAAACTGCTCTCCCCTAACTGCAGTGCATCAAAAGGTTAGTGCACTTATTCTTGATTTAATCTAGGGTTCTAATGAGTTAATCTGATTAATTCTAAAATCTTAAATGACAAATTTAGATCCAAAACATATTAAAAGAGTTTTAATATGCTGTTTATCATTGAAATCAAATAGATAAAAATGAATCTTGCATGATGCATGTGACCCTAGGTGAAAAATTTTTGAATTTAGTGATATAAACTTGTATTTTTCATGCTTCCGCTACATCAGTGGTGGAAATGCCCCCATCATTTATCGGTAAAATTCAGTCATTTGCTGAAATAATGCAAACTAAGGTTGGGTAGGTGCCTCAACTGCTGGTGGAGTAGGTTCTCCTCTGCCCCCAGATTCAGCCCTTGGCGAAGCATGACTCTTCACCTCTTCATCAACTGCTCTTTGAGAAGCAGGATCCATATCCTAATCAAAAGAACCAAAAACAACAGATCTGCATCAGTGTCACCTCAACATTTACAAATACAATGCAATGGTATGCACTTGATCTAGACCCAGAAATGCCTAAACCGATGCTCTGATACCACTAAATGTGACACCCTTTACCTGTCTACAGTGTAACCGAGCAAGTTATGTCACACAGTGTGCCGGAACATCAGATTTTAACTCATTGATATTTATCATTCCAAAATTTATTTATTTATAGGTCACTAAGTGAAACTTATGAAATTGATGTCAATTACATCATTTATTGAAATTTTAAATTTATTTGAGGTTCTGAAGATTTTTTAGAAAATCTGGCAGAGTGCCGACTAAAAATAGAGAAAACAGTTCTTTGAAACCTGTGAAAAATACTTCCAAATATTTTTCCAATCATACTCAACTCCAAATAATCACTATCATCTCAACATTTATCAACAATTTTCATTCATTCAATCCATATCATATATAATTCAATTTGAGCTCAAGTTTATGAAGGCAATACTTAATTTCATTAATTTATAATACAAAATGATACAAGTGATTATAATTTACATGATAACATAAAGACCTAAATATAAAATACAATCTACAAAAATACAAAAGAGAATCCTAGTGCCCTACCAAAATACACTGCAAATGAGAGGTGACACAGGACACTGGTAGATCTGACTCTCACCCAGTCTGGGCTCTACTGGGCTCACGTTCCGTGTCTCCTGTACCTACGCATGGCTGATACACTTAAATTGTATAGATGTTTTTAAGTATATTTGTATTCTAAATCATAGCATTTAGACAAGTATTTTCATGCATAGTAGTTGATTTCATTAGTTTTCATAAATTCTATTGCCAAATCCTTAATTCTATGTTTTCTGCATTATTTCAGGTGTTTGGGTGAAGCCCCAAAAGGATGGGAGTGCAAAGGAAAGCTTGGAGAGATAAAAAGACAAAGAATTGTTGCTGATACAAAGTACACGGGTCGTGTAAACCAAGCCCCAGACCCGTGTAACTCCCTGCCAGAAGAAAGTCAAGAGAATCGATGAGAAACACAAGTACACGGGTTGTGTAAGTAGACTCATGTAATCTGCAAGGACCCGTGTAAGTCTCTGCCAGGTGCAAGCTTGAAGAACCTAATGGAACAATAGTACACGGCCCGTGTGATTAGGCCCGTGTAGTTGGCACAGACTCGTGCAACTTTCTGTGCCAAAATAAGACCACTCGATTCTCCTCCAGCAAGTTACACGGCCCTACTCTGCGGGACCCGTGTAGTGACACACGGGTCGTGTACTGTGCTGCAGCCTGTTTTTTAACTCGAATGCTCCTCCTATTTTCTGATTCGAACGAGACTCCTAAAGCCTTTTGGACTCAAAATGACCTAACCCTAGAGCAACCAATATAAATAGAAAAGAAAACACCAGGAAAGAGGTCGGCCACTATCGTCGGGAATGCTGCTGAAGGTTGCTGTTGTCGTGCTCTACATTAGTACCAAAAGAAGTCTTTCGGCTGAAGCTCCACGAGATCAAAGCTGAAACTCTCTTTGGTTCCTTCGTTTCATCTCCTTAGACAGAATTTTATTACTTTATCTCTTTTGTTTAACTCTCTTTTTATTGTTTTTACTTTTTATCATGACATTTGCTGAAATCACCATGAGTGAGTAGTTTTCTTATTGTGGATTTGGGAGAGTAGCTCTTGTACTTATTATTATGGATGAACATTGAGTTTTATTTATTGGATTTGAGATTCATTTCTTGATATAATTTCTTGTGATCTTAATGCATGCTATGTGTTGGTACCCACTTAGTTATGATTGTAGATGTTAATTGAAGGACTGAAAGGTGAAGATTAACATTAGAAAATCGAGATCTTAAACGTAAGAATTCTAACCTAGACATAGGCTGATACCTTTATGGAACCTAAAAATTGGTCAAAGGTCTTAAAGGATTTTAATTGATTTGATCACCACGAAAGTAGGGTTCGAGTTAATTAGAATACACCCTAGATGCCTTGAGAAAGGATCTAGGATAGCTTAGGACCGATTTCCATGAAGGAAAACGATCTTCAATTCAGTAAATAAACGAGATAACATCCCTAGTATGATTCAAGTGTGAAATCTTAATTCCAGAATTGCTTCAAATAAATCATTTCGTTTTAAGTTTACCATTTAAAGTATTTAAAAGTTAACAAACTTCATTCCCTAAGTATTCGATAGCCTAGACAGTCAAGATTTCTTTGTAGATTGGTACTTGCTAAACAAAATTCCTCGTGGGAACGATACTCTACTTATCACTTTATTACTTGTTAGCGATACGTGCACTTGCGATAATTGCAAAATAGCAAAGCAAGTTTTTGGCGTCGTTGCCGGGGAATTTTGGTTTTAGTAATATTAAGCGATAGGCGATTTAGCTGATTTAGGCAATTATATTTATTATTTAATTTTATTTTACTGGATGTATTTCTTCTCTTTTCTCTCAGGTGCCCGATCTGGTATATGACTAGAACAAAGCCAGAAGAAATCTTGGACTATGATCCAGAAATAGACAGAACTTTGAAAGCTATCAGAAGGGAAAGGAAACATTAAGAGCACGATCAAGGAGATCCCGAAATCCCAACCATGGCCGATAATAATGATAGACCAAGACTCTTGAGAGATTACGGAGCTCCATCTGTCCAAGGATTTCAGCCCAATGTCACTAGACCCACAGTGGAAGCCAACAACTTTGAATTAAAACCAGCATGGCTCCAAATGATTCAACAAACCCAGTTTGCAGGTTCACCAACAGAAGACCCACACTATCACCTCTAGTGTTTTCTTACCCTATGTGATACATTCAAGATGAATGGAGTGTCTGATCAAGTAATAAGACTCAGAGCATTTCCATTCTCCCTTCGGGACAGAGCAAGGAAGTGGTTACTTTCTCAACCGGCTGGAACATTCACTACCTGAGAAAACCTCTCTCAAGCTTTTCTAGCAAGGTATTTCCTACCTGCAAAGACTGCAAAGCTGAGGCTTGAGCTCAATACCTTCAGACAAAAGGAAGGAGAATCACTCTATGACGCATGGGAAAGATATACCTGCAGAGGGAATGTCCACACCATGGCATAGAAGATTGGCTATTGGTGCAAAATTTCTATAATGGATTACTAGCCTCTACAAGGAGCATATTTGATTCAGCTACAGAGGGTGATCTAATGGAGAAAACAGTGCCACAAGCACTTGAACTTCTAGATAGGGTTGCATACCATAATTATGAGTGGTCAAATGAAAGAGGAAATGCAAGAAAAACTGCAGGGGTCCTGGAAATAGATGCCCTAAGCATGATAAATGCCCAGTTTGATCACCTCACAAAGAAACTCGAATGAATGCAAGCCAACACAGTTAGTACGAATAGTCAACATGATGACAGCTATGAAGGAGGATACATGAATTCAGAATACAACAATTTCAATGAACCTACAGAACAAATGAACTATATGAATAGTGGAGTTTTCAACCAGAGGCAACCAAACAATCCGTATTCAAATACTTACAACCCTAGATGGAGAAACCACCCAAATTTCTCATGGTCCAATTAGCAAAACCAGCCAATAAACAAGCAACAAGGGTACAAACCTCCAACACCCCCTGGATTTCAGAATAGGGGTCAGAACTTTGCACAGCCATCACTACCTCCCCAACCTCAACAACCTGAATGAAAAATGACCATGGAAACCATGATGGAAGGATTCCTAGCAGATCAACAACAACAAACCGAATTGATTAAATAGCTGTCTTCCAAAATGGACCAACTTGCTACCCATAACAAGATGCTAGAGAATCAAATCGCTCAGCAAGCAAATTCCTTAAGTAAGGCTACTGGCAAACTGCCCAGTCAACCAGAAATGAACCCAAGGGAGCATTGCAAAGCAGTTGCACTAAGGAGTGGGAGAACTCTAGTACAACCAGAGTAGAACCAACAGAGGAAACCATATAAAATTCTAAAGATCAAGCAGAGAAAAAGGAGGAAGAAGCTAAGAAAGATCAGGAAGAGGAGGCAAGGAAGACAAAGAAATTACCGGAACCATATCAGCCTCCCCTGCCTTTTCCTAAGAGATTTTAAAAAGCCAAACTGGACAAACAGTTTGGGAAGTTTTTGGAAGTTTTACAGAAACTTTATATTAACATCCCCTTCACTGAAGCACTTTCTCAGATGCCATCTTATGCCAAATTTCTTAAGGAAATTCTGTGAAAGAAAAGGAAACTAGAAGACTATGGAATAGTAGCTCTAACAGAGGAATGCAGTGCCATCCTGCAAAATAAACTACCTCCAAAGTTAAAGGATCTAGGAAGCTTCTCCATACCCTGTACCATTGGTAACAAGAAAATAGATAAGGCTCTCTGCGATCTTGGGGCAAGCGTCAGTCTAATGCCTCTATCAATATGCAAAAAGCTGGAGATCGGGGAATTGAAACCCACAATAATCTCATTGCAGTTGGCTGATTGATCCATTAAATATCCTGTAGGGATACTTGAGAACATCCCTATCAAAGTGGGCAAATTCTTCATTCCAGTGGACTTTGTTGTCCTTGAGATGGAAGAAGATGTCCAAATTCCTATCATCTTGGGAAGACCATTCTTGGCAACTGCTGGAGCCATCATTGACGTCAAAAATGGACGATTAACCCTCAAGGTAGGAGAAGAGGAAGTGGAGTTCAACTAGTTCGACACAATGAAACACAAATTTGAGCCTGATGAATGCTTCAAAGTTGACATAATTGACGAACAAGTTAAAGGGGAATTTCATAAGACAAATCCTAAAGATCCTCTTAAAGCATGTATTGTGCACGACCACACAGTGGATGATGAAAATACAGAAATAACAGCATGTGCACAACAATTGGCAGCTTCTCCACCCCTACCCTTAGCTAAGGCTTCCGAGATAGAGAAGTTGAAGGAGGTACAAACCAAAGATAAGCTCCAGGAAAACTCCAAACAGGTAGAACTTAAACCTCTCCCATCTTCACTAAGGTATGCATTCCTGGACTCAAAGTCTAATTATCTTGTCATAATCAATGCTAGCCTGTCTAAGTTAGAAGAGGAAAAATTGTTAAGAGAACTCAGGATCCATAGCAAAGCATTAGGGTATAAAATAGAAGACTTGAAGGGGATCAACCCTTCGATTTGCATGCATAGGATACCCATGGAAGAAAACAGTAAGCCCACAATTGAATATCAAAGAAGGCTAAACCCAAACATGAAAGAAGTAGTCAAGAAAAAAATTTTAAAACTATTAGATGCAGGTATCATATACCCAATTTCTGATAGTAAATGGGTTAGTCCAGTACATGTAGTTCCTAAAAAAGGTGGGATAACTGTTATCCAGAATGCAAGCAATGAACTAATCCCTATTAGAGTAGTCACTGATTGGCGAATGTGCATAGACTATAGAAAACTGAACAGTGCCACCAGAAAAGACCATTTCCTCCTCCCCTTCATTGACCAGATGTTAGAAAGATTAGCAAAATACTCTTATTTCTGTTACCTGGATGGGTATTCGGGATTCTTTCAAATTCCTATTCACCCAGAAGACCAAGAAAAGACAATATTCACTTGTCCCTATGGAACATTTGCATATAGTAGAATGCCTTTTGGTCTTTGTAATGCCCCTGCTACCATTCAAAGATGCATGATGGATATCTTTTCTGATTATATTGAAGATATCATGGAAGTTTTTATGGATGATTTTTCTGTCTATGGAATTACTTTTGATGACTGCCTAGCTAATCTATCTAAGGTGTTGCAAAGATGTGAGGAATCAAACCTGGTCCTAAATTGGGAAAAATACCACTTCATGGTAAGGGAAGGTATAGTTCTGGGACATTTGATATCAGAAAGAGGAATTGAAGTAGATAAGGCGAAAATTGAGATCATTGAAAACATGCCACCACCAATATCAGTCAAAGGAGTGCGAAGCTTTTTGGGACATGCAGGATTCTACAGAAGATTTATCAAGGACTTTTCCAGAATAGCTAAGCCATTTACTAAATTGTTAAACCAAGATGTTTCCTTTAATTTTGATGAAAGTTGCCTTGTCTCCTTTAACAGAATCAAAGAGGCCCTGATATCAGCACCAATAATGCAGCCACCGAACTGGGAGCTACCATTCGAGGTGATGTGCGATGCGAGCGATTTTGCAGTTGGAGCAGTGCTCGGGTAAAGAAAGGATAAAAAGCTCCATGCTATTTACTATGCTAGCAAGACACTTAATGACGCACAAATCAATTATGCCACCACAAAAAAGGAATTCCTAGCAGTGGTATTTGCAATGGACAAATTCAGATCTTACCTCATCGAGTCAAAAGTCATTGTATTCACAGATCATGCTACAATCTGATACCTTATGAACAAAAAAGAAGCAAAACCAGGAATGATTCGATGGATTCTACTCCTGCAAGAATTTGACCTTGAAATCAAGGACAAAAAGGGATCCAAAAATGTAGTAGCCGACCATCTTTCCAGACTAAAATTGGAGTACACGGAGGACTTCGAAGATTTGCCAATTGATGATTCATTTCCTGATGAGAAATTACTTGCATTCTCAAAATCTCCATGGTATGCTGACTTTGTTAATTTTCTTGTATACAGGGTGCTGCCTCCAAACATGACTTATCAGCAAAGAAAGAAATTCCTACATGACGTAAGATATTACTTATGGGAGGAACCTCTACTATACAAGAGATGTAATGATTGGCTGATAAGAAGATGCATACCAGAGGAAGATATGGAAAGTATCATTTATCATTGCCATTCATTACTATATAGAGGACATTTTGGCACCTCAAAAACTGCAGCAAAAATTTTACAAGCAGGATTTTACTGGCCACATCTGTTTAAGGATGTCAGATCCTTTATGCTAGCTTGTGATCAATGCCAAAGGACAGGTAACAGTTCAAGAAGGAATGAAATGCCACTGTATGGTATACTTGAGATAGAATTATTTGATGTATGAGGAATAGACTTCATGGGACCATTTCCCTCTTCCCATGGAAACAAATATATTCTGGTTGGAGTTGATTATGTATCAAAATGGGTAGAAGCTATTGTAACACCAACCAACGATGCTAGAGTGGTCACTAAGTTCCTTAAGAAGAACATCTTCACAAGATTTGGCACACCACGAGCGATAATCAGTGATGGAGGAAGCCACTTCTGCAACCAACAATTCGAAATACTACTGTAAAAATATGGAGTAACTCACAAAGTGGCCACACCTTATCATCCTCAAACTAGCGGTAAAGTAGAAATATCAAACAGGGAACTGAAGCAGATTCTAGAAAAAACTATAAACAGATCCAGAAAGGACTGGTGCATGAAGCTAGATGATGCACTATGGGCATACCGCATTGCATATAAAACCCTAATTGGCACAACACCCTTCCAACTGGTTTATGGAAAATCATGTCATCTCTCTGTTGAACTTGAGCATAAAGCCTACTGGGCAATTCAGGTACTAAACTTTGACCTCAAAGCTGCTGGTGAAAAAGGCTCTTACAACTGAATGAGTTGGAAGAAATCCGACAAGATACATACGAAAATGCCAAAATCTTTAAGGATAAAACCAAAAGATGGCATGACAGGCGCATAGCAAGGAAATAGATAAAAGAAGGAGATCTTGTCCTCTTATTCAACTCTAGTTTGAAACTCTTTCTAGGGAAGCTGAAATCAAGATGGTCCGTACCTTTTAAGGTCACCTAAGTCTTCCCACATGGAGTAGTAGAGGTATGGAGCGAAACCTCTGGTGCATTCAAGGTCAATGGGCAGTGGCTGAAGCCTTACTTTCAGGGAGAACCCATAGAAATGGGAGTAAATTGCACTCTCAGTCCTACTACTGATAGACTATAAACAAGCAAAGTCCAGCTAAGAACTATAAACAAGGCTCTTTGGGAGGCAACCTAAAATTTTTCTGAACTTTTCTTCTTTTCTTTTTATTCAATACTGAATTCTTGTTTCGTACTCATTAGCATTTCATTTTGTAAGATTTTTGAAAAGGGGAATAGAGATCAAAAGAGGAAGGGAATCACCAAGTCAAAACCACAAAAGGGAAAATTGAATAAAACCGGGGAAGTAAATCTACTGTTAATCTTTGCATCCATTTCATGTGATAGAATTATAAATTTTTCATTTGCCAAAGATTTGAGAAATCAGAAACTTACACGGGTCATGTACTGATAATACACGCCCCGTGTAACTTTCTGGAAGTCTATAAATTTCATACAATCTCAACCCTTCGAGAGATGGAAAATTACACGGGTCCATATCCTAAATTACACGGACCGTGTAATGTCTCTAGCAGAATAACTGAGAGACAGAAGGTTACACGGCGCTCTTTGAATTTTACATGGGCCGTGTAACATATCCAGCAAAGTAATCCGAGAGACAGGAAGTTACACGGGTCCCAGAGTAGATTTACACGGGCTGTGTACTACGACAGATCTTGAAAATTTCAGGCAGAAATTTACATGGCCCTACCTGTCGGGACCCGTGTAGTGATACACGGGCCGTGTATTTCTTCGCAGACGTGACTCCTGGGGCGCGAAACGCGTGAAACGAAGAGTCCTAATGGCTCTTTAAATACACCCTTAGCATTAAAACCCTTCATAAACACAAAACCCTCCATCTACTCCCTTCCTAGCCTATAAAAACCTCTCAAATCTCATCTCCTTTCACCAAAATCATACTCTTCTCCTTCCTAAAAACACACCCATGGCTCCTGTAAAGAGATCAGCAAGAAGAATCGGCTCTTCTTCATGATAAGGAGGAGAATCCTCACCTTTTCCACCCCAGCCTCCACCCCAACGCCCAAGAACGAAGGAAACAACCCAATAACCATCTCAATAAGCCCCACCCCCACCACAACCACAGCCACAACCCGCTCCACAACCCGAAATCTCTATTCCTTGGGGATTTCGAGATGATGCCCACAAAACGATGTGCACCCGACTTCATGCCCAAAAAATATCCTCCACAAAATACATAGATTTTCCGGTTTTAGAGCAAATCGGGTTGCAAGAAGAAATCAATGGGCTGCTTGACAGCATTGGGTGGACAAGGTTCGCCCAACTACAATTTTCGGCCTACAAAGACACAACACTGGAATTTTTGGACAGCTTCAAGGCCAACTTATGGCCCACTGATAGGGAAGACAGGGGCAGAATTGAGTTTCGCCTACTTGGTGTAGACCGGGTAATGAATATGGACGAGTTTAATGCCATCTTCGGCTTTGACAGTACAGGCCACCAAGAAATCCCAAGGAACCGCATGCTGTACAACAACATCAACTTTTGGGATTCCATTGCACCAAACACAGAGCCCTACAACTCTAGCAAATCCAAATCAACGGGCATCACAAGTCCGGCATTGCGATACATGCATCGGTTTGCTGCTTATACCATAATGGGCCGTGGCGACAGCCTTGGCATTATCAACACCAGTGAGCTATTTTTCCTATGGTGCATGGTCACCGGCCAGCGGTGTAGCACTGGCTTTTTCTTATGCAACCACCTCCGATGCCTTTGCCATCAGCCTACCGGGCACATAGTGCTTGGAGGCCTTGTCACCACCATTGCCCTCCACTTCGGCTTTGTTCCAGGACATCACAGACTACGCTTTGTTACTGGAACATCGAGAATTGATCAAACTATTTGCATATCCATGCGGATATGTAAGAAGGTGGGCAACAAATGCTACTTGGTGGATGCCGAAGGAAACACCATCCCTAGGAGAGACGAGGCAAGGGAGGGACGCGGTGAGACTTCACAACCCCAAGAAGAAAGCAAGAGTGGATGTTCGAAGAGTCCCCTATCCGAGTGCCTCCATACACACCACCACCAACAGACCCGGTCCTTGCATACCCGTAGCGCATGGAGACCACAATATACGGCAGGATACGAGCTATCGAGGACAGCCTCCAGGAAGCACATAACAAGCTAGACATTCTAATGGACAAACTAAATGAGGAGTATGAGGAGCAAGGATCACCCACATCACCATCATCATCATCAGAGGCCTTTTAGAGATAGGACTATAGGATGGAATCTTTATTGTAATATCTTACATGCCCTAGTCCTAACTTGCAACCACAGGTCTCTTTTATTTGCTTTATGTTCAAAAATTTTCCATGCTTAATAAATTTTATGCTTCCTTAAAATTTTTATATGCTTGAGCTAATCTTCCACATTATATTGACATTGAGGTTAATGTCTGGTTTGAATTTGGGAGAGATACATTTGCACTTGCATATAATTACATGCACATCATTGCATTATTTAAATTCAGCTATATTATTCTTTTGTATCAAGACTTCCAAGAATTTTTAAAAATTTTTGGATTGAAAATTGTGAAACTTAGCACTATAACCAAATTTTCAGTAAGCTAATAATTGGACTCCATGGGATAGAGGAATGAACGTATCTAGATGGGTAAAAAGGGATTCTAACATGTTGTTTGTGAAGAAACTATGCTCTTTTATGGAACTAGACTAGCTAAACCTCTTCATAACTATTAATTTATCACATTGAACTTGTAAAATTAGGAGAACAAATTTTGAAACACAAGCAAACTCAAAAATTGCCTCACTAGCTCTAGAACATATCTCTCGGACCTATCAAGGCCAAATCCTAGCATATGTTTGATGAAGAGATGATTAAGGCATTCTTTGATACAGCTTTACTAAGCCTTAGCCACCACTAAATTAAAATGTATATCCCTTGTAGCCAACTTGAAGCCCATGTTCATCCCTTAAAATTTATTGCTTACCCATGTTATTCACCTAGCCCCTAACCTAAACAACTACCATACCCTTTTGAGGAAGCAAAATGCATAAAGAAAATGAAGAGAGGATGTGGAACTCAAGAAAGAATGTGAGTGTGCAATTGAAGCCAAAGAAAAATTTGCCTTTCTAACCTAGCAAAGGCAATGAGTTTGGGGGAAAGGACAAAAAGGAAAAAGAAAAAAAAAGTCCCAAGATAGGTGTCATGGAAGCACGCTTGACAATATAAAAAAGCTAAAAGCCTTTCCTCTCCACACAAAATATGTAGAAACGAACTCAGTATACTTGGATTTTATGCATACATGCTATCCTCATATTTGCATTTCCTATAAACCTTTCATTGACAACCAAGTTTATCCCTCTAGCCCCATTACAAACCTTTTAAAGACCTTTTGATCTTTTAAAAAAGCACATGCTACATTAGTGGAGATAGAAAATTGAGATATGCCTATGGAGTTAGAATTGAAATACTTCATCTCAATTACTTACGAAAGAGGCAGAATTGGGGGAGTTAGTGTTTCTTAATTCTATCTTGATAAAATAGGTTGTTTGTGGCTTATTAATGGTCTTGTATAGAGGAATAATTAGTCTAAACACCATAAAACGAGGTAAAGTTCCAAACAAGCAGCTGTAGAACCCTTTTGCCTTGAAAGAGGGAAATTGGTATGAAGGTTGGAGGAGTTCAATTCTATGCTTATTAAATTGATGGTTGTATTCCTAAGTATCCCCTGAAATGTGCTTTAAAACAGAGTTTTATTTTGCTTGAGGACAAGCAAAAGTTTGAGTTTGGGGGTATTTGATACACTTAAATTGTATAAATGTTTTTAAGCACATTTATATTCTAAATCATAGCATTTAGACAAGTATTTTCATGCATAGTAGTTGATTTCATTAGTTTTCATAAATTCTATTGCCAAATCCTTAATTCCATATTTTCTGCATTATTTCAGGTATTTGGTTGAAGCCCCAAAAGGATGGGAGTGCAAAGGAAAGCTTAGAGAGGTAAAAAGACAAAGAATTATTGCTGATACAAAGTACACGGGCCGTGTAAACCAAGCCCCAGACTCATGTAACTCCTTACCAAAAGAAAGTCAAGAGAATCGATGAGAAACACAAGTACACGGGTCGTATAAGTAGACCCGTGTAATCTGCAGGGACCAGTGTAAGTCTCTGCCGGGCACAAGCTTAAAGAACCTAATGGAACAACAGTACACGGCCCGTGTGATCAGGCCCGTGTAGTTGGCACAGACCCATGCAACTTTCTGTGCCAAAACAAGACCACTCGATTCTCCTTCAGTAAGTTACACAGCCTTACTCTGCGGGACCCATGTAGTGACACACGGGCCGTGTACTATGCTGCAGCCTGTTTTCTGACTCGAATTCGCCTCCTATTTTCTGATTCGAACGAGACTCCTAAAGCCTTTTGGACTCAAAATGACCTAACCCTAGGGCAACCAATATAAATAGAAAAGAAAACACTAGGAAAGAGGTCGGCCACTGTTGTCGGGAATGCTGCTGAAGGTTGCTGTTGTCGTGTTCTACATCAGTACCAAAAGAAGTCTTTCAGCTGAAGCTCCACAAGATCAAAGCTGAAACTCTCTTTGGTTCCTTCGTTTCATCTCCTTAGACAGAATTTTATTACTTTTTTTCTTTTGTTTAACTCTCTTTTTATTGTTTTTACTTTTTATCATGACATTTGCTAAACTCACCATGAGTGAGTAGTTTTCTTATTATAGATTTGGGAGAGTAGCTCTTGTAATTATTATTATGGATGAACATTGAGTTTTATTTATTGGATTTGAGATTCGTTTCTTGATTTAATTTCTTGTGATCTTAATGCATGCTATGTGTTGGTACCCACTTAGTTATGATTGTAGATGTTAATTGAAGGACTGAAAGGTGAAGATTAACATTAGAAAATCGAGATATTAAAGCTAGGAATTCTGACCTAGACATAGGCTGATACCTTTGTGGAACCTAAAAATTTGTCAAAGGTCTTAAAGGATTTTAATTGATTTGATCACCACGAAAGTAGGGTTCGAGTTAATTAGAATACACCCTAGATGCCTTGAGAGAGGATTTAAGATAGCTTAGGACTAATTTCCATCAAGGAAAACGATCCTCAATTCAGTAAATAAACGAGATAACATCCCTAGTATGATTCAAGTGTGAAATCTTAATTCCAAAATTGCTTCAAATAAATCATTTCGTTTTAAGTTTACCATTTAAAGTATTTAAAAGTTAACAAACTTCATTCCCTAAGTATTCGATAGCCTAGACAGTCTAGATTTCTGTGTAGATTGGCACTTGCTAAACAAAATTCCTCGTGGGAACGATATTCTACTTATCACTTTATTACTTGTTAGCGATACGTGCACTTGCGGTAATTGGCAAATAGTGAAACAGTGGCAAAAGCAACTCGCTAAGCAATACTGCTTAGTGGTGCCAATAATAAAATAAAAATAACTAAAATGAAATAAACATGCAATGTATATGCTGACATTTTATGCAAACTGAGTTTCCGGTAATTATTTACAGTAACCTGATACTTTTTACGTTAATCATTTGATTAAAATTTGGTAAGATTTTGTTTTGATTGCCCAAGTAACCTATACTAGTCGACTGGACTGGATAAACGGGTAAACTGGCACTGGGTACCAAGTACCTCGGGCTGTCACACCATCGGTCACATTGTGTCTCCCGGTGTGCAACAGAACAACTAATAAGCTGTAATAAATATTAGGCACGAGGCCAAGTATCACAATAGTGTCAAAATGGCTAAAAGCCATAAAATCACGAAATGGTCACGCAAACCATAAATCATAGAATGGCATGATGCAATATGCAGTACTGCTATCAGAACCCTATTGGCATGCCAATCTATCCAAACCAATCTTACTAGGTCTACTAGGGTATATTACAAAGCTCTTAATTGAATATTTGTGTTTAACATGAAAGGTTACTATTCATTTTACTATTCGAGTCAAAATATTGACTTTCTCATACATAATAGTTACATGAGTTCTAATCACATGAATTAACCACATTTTGGTTCACAAAAGTGTTGGCATTGGTTGCCAATCAATACTTAAAACCAATAGAAAATAAACCAAAATTTTCAGTTTTGGGTGCTAGAGTTTACTGTTCTATTAGGTAATTCTACAATGAGAATTTTGCCAAGTGTTCTCAATCAAAGTTGTTCCTTTATGTGTCTTCTTTAATTCCCTTTTTGAATCACTCTATTTGGAGTTTTCTAGCTCAAGTTATGCTAATTTCTTTAGGACTAGCCGGATTAACCACATTTTGGTTCACAAAAGTGTTGGCATTGGTTGCCAATCAATACTTAAAACCAATAGAAAATAAACCAAAATTTTCAGTTTTGGGTGCTAGAGTTTACTGTTCTATTAGGTAATTCTACAATGAGAATTTTGCCAAGTGTTCTCAATCAAAGTTGTTCCTTTATGTGTCTTCTTTAATTCCCTTTTTGAATCACTCTATTTGGAGTTTTCTAGCTCAAGTTATGCTAATTTCTTTAGGACTAGCCGGATTGGCATCTACCCAAAATTTCCAGGCAGAAGTGGTTCTGGCAGTTTTGATACCCTGACTTTGATTAGCAATTCAGATGGGTTATGGTCAGAATTTGGTTTGGTGTTCTCCATGAAAGTTGTGCTAAATTGTCTAAGCTTTTCATTAATATAAAATTCAGGTCAATTGGACTTTTCTACACTGATTTATGACCATTTGAACAAATACTGTTCATTTGGTCATTTTCCAGGGACAGCATGTTGGTCACCCGGATTAGAGTAATTTTTAGGTCAACTTAGGTTAGTTTTCTGGGTAGGGTTTCTTCACCAAAGTTATGCCATTATGGGTATAGTTTCATGTCCAATTGGCCTTGCACCAGTTGCACCTACACCTTTCAAGTTACAGCTACCCTAACTTACTAGACTCACACCCAGCCCTGCAGGTCACCTAGGCCAGCATACCTAACCTCAACTTGATTGTCATAAATCACTTCAATTCCTCATCAAATATAGCCAAATGTTCATTAATTGAACATTACAATGTTCATATACTATTACATGAGCAAACTCTAATTTTTCTCAAGTCTCCAAGTTTTCAAGTTCCATTCATGCATTAAACTTGCACTTAAATGTTCAATTACTCAACTCATGTCAAGGGCAGCTCACATACCACTTTGTTTCAAGGAAATTCATCCCCTAACCATCTCTAAGCTGCCAAAATTGTAGGGATGCATACACATAAATTTTATTCTATTTTTCTTACAATTTCAACTTATCTCATGTCCTTAAACATGAATTGAGTGAGAGAGAGAAGAAATTGGACACTAACCTTGAATGGAGTCAATTCTAAGCTTACAAAAACTCTTCTTTTCTACTTCTTTTTGCCCTCAAAATCTTCACTAAGATGAAATATTAAGGTTTTGTGTTGGAAACTTGGGATTTGGTTGAAGAAAAATCAAGGAAATAAGCTTTGGTAACCATGGAAATGGAGGAGAGGGATGAGGAACAAGGTTTGGCCAAAAGAGGAGGAAGATGGCTGATGGCTTTTTCTAGATTTTGGCCTTCTTCTCTTTCTTTTTAATGTATTATAAATGATTTTATTGAATTTTGATTGGCCAAAAATTTTAAATGACCTCATGCTTACCTAATAAATCAATATTATCTTATTTCTTTTCTTCTCTTTACTACTCACTTTTAATTTCATTTTTAGCAATGTTTATTCATATTTGATATCATATAATTTATGTACTTAATTGGACAGGTTGGTCAAAAATCATCTCTGAAGATGAAATTGTAACATCCTCACTTTACGTAGTCCGTATATTCTACTGTTTCGATGACTAATGTTTACCCCGAAAAGTCGAAATGTCTGGATCAACACTTAATTGACAGTGAGGAAGTATAAAATAATGAAATATGTGATGAGAAAAATTAAGGAAAAATAAAGGAGATAAAATGTAACGCCCCTATGTTCGGTAGTGCGTTCTACTGTTCCGGTGACCAGTGTTGTCCGGACAGCTAGAATGCCTAGAACTACACTTTGATATGAGTGAGGAGACATTAAATAATGAAATACAAGAAAATAAAATACAAGAAAAACAAAGGAAAAATAATAGCAAAGAAATGTAACCAAGTTAAGCGAGCTGAGAACCCTAGCGATGGATGACCGCACTGGGAAGTCACGGCGTAAGCCGTTGACTAGCCTTGGACCGCGGGGAACCCTGGAAAATATTTTTAGGACTTAAAAAGACACCTATTGAAATACAAATACCATTTGAAATACTAAATAAAAATAAAATAATTAGTACAAAGAAAAGTGAGAAATCGAAAAACGGACAAAATCCGGTGTTACCGAAAAATCGGGAATGTAACCCGAACAGGGGTATTGTGGTCATTTGACATCCTGAGTTGTCTTTTGACCTAAATTTCCATTGAAAATAGATGATATTATATTTGGAAAATGTCATGAAAAATTAAATTAGGGGTACCTAATGTAAATAGTCAAAAGTGGAGTATAATTTGGGTAATTAGCATTTAAATCATATTAAATCATTTTCTTAAGTGAGTGGAGCACTATGGGAATTAAAAATTCACTAAGTGGGCAGATGTAAACCCATTAAACTCATCTTCAACCTTCATTCACTACCATTGCCGAAATGAAGCTTCCAAAGTTCTCCCATGGCTGATTTGCTTGAAGCCTTCAAATCTCCATCATTCTCACCTCCAACCACCAAAGTTTCTTCACTAATTTTGATCCCCACCTCACAAGGAAGAAGTAGATACTAAATTTAAGGGAGTTTGGTGAAGATTTGACAAGCCTCATCAATAGGTAAGTTGGTGTTTTTGATTATTGTTTAATTAAAGTTTGTAAGGATGTTTTGGGTGTTTGATTTATGGAGAGATTTTTGAGGTTTGATGTTTAAAGGGGGAAGTGTACTTTTGGCAGCCATGGAAACACCTTGAAGACAATTTATTTTTTCTTGTAAATGGTGAATTAAAGGATTGATTAAATGTATATGGTGTAGGAAATTATTTGGGTGATGTATACTTAGTATATGTGAATGTGTATTAAAATTTGAATGCTTGGAAATTATGGGAATGTAATGCATGAAATGGCAGCCTGGTTTGGTGAACCATAAGGAATTTATTTCATGTTTGGATTATGGAATATTAATGTTGAATTGTGTTGGTTGTTATGGCAGTTTGGATATGTGTGTGATGGTGTGAAGTTGGACATGTAAAAGTGTTATGGTTAGGTGATTGAATTGTTGTAAATTTGGTTTGAAAAATTTTGTACTAAATGGTGCACATTGAATGTAATTGTAAGCTGCCAAAATAACCTATAATATGTTGTAAATTATGTTTAGGTTATGGTACAACCAGAATTGACTTGAATGTTGAGTTTGGTAAGTGTTAGGAGTGATCCTTGATGTGTATGAAAGAATTGCAATAAGGCAGTTTGAGTTTTAGGCCTAGAACTTTGAGTGTGTGGCTCAAATTGATATGAGACCAATTGGAGGTGAAACTAGGCACAAAATTTGCCAACTTTCATGAAGGAAGCTTGCCAAAATTTTGTTTGCAAGGTAGCTTGAAAAATGACCAAATCCGAATTGAGTGCAAATAAGGCCAGAAAATTGACTATTTGGGCAGTAGTTAGTGTTTAGGCCATAACTCACTCAAAACAGGTCCAATTGACCTGAAATTTTGACCATGAATAGTTAAGACCCATGTCTACAAGTCTTATGAAGACACCAAAGCCCAGAAATGACCATAAGCAAGTCAAACAGCTTGCATAAATTCGGGTCCAAAAACTGGCCGAACTAAAATTGACCTAAAATGACCTAAAGTGACCAATTTTGATGCAATTTGACCAGCAATAGTAAAATGACCATAACTTGGTCTACATAACTCAGAATGACCTGAAATTTTGCCCCGCGTGCAATAAGACATAGATCTACGAGTTTGTAGTTTTGACCAAAACCCGAAAACCGAGGGAACTAGGTCGTCCGGCTAGGTCAAACTAGTATCCCGGAATCCAGCAAATTGCAAGAAAATGCAAGATACATGGAAATGAATTTGGTAACATGTACCAACCCTAAAAGACTACTGAATATGACATATTAGTAACATTAAAACCTAATTTACCTAGAATGCATCGAGGGTCGACATATTAGGTTGACTAAGGAAATAATAGAATTCGATAAATTAATTATTGAACCTTATTCTTAGAGACAGTTTAAATGAGTACTGAAACACTTCAAATTGTGTTTCTCAGTTAGCAAAGACTCAGGGAAGGGGAAGGAAACACTGAGTCAGAGCCAAGAGACAGTTATCAGAGGTTTGTGCACAACTAGTTTTTAACTGATTTTGTTTTGAATATTTCATATGATTAAATGACATATTTTTCTTATGTATTATGCTCAGCAAGCATTGGATTTAATTCAATGATTATTGAAATTGTTATAGTATGTATGAATTTAGCTTTGTGAAATGGTATTTCCACAAGTATTAAGCATTGTTATGGATTGAATAAATTATGTTTTGGAAAATTGTGATAGAACATGTTTTGAATTGTGATGGTAATTTTCATAGAAAGATGCAAATTTATGATTTGAATTGTGATGAGCATAAAAATTATTGGATATTGGAATTGACTTTGAATCGAATTATATTGTGATTTATGCTCACTAAAAGGATTGTGATATTATTTTATATCTCACTATAGATGCTTGACTAGGTTATTACCCGTCTCTCTCATTTGTTGAGAAGACAATGGAGTTAGTTGTGTTTTGATTACCATGGTACGTGCACAGGCTTAGATTTTCCTCTGATTTGAGATTAGATCTAAGTTTATTTTATCGTTATGGCCCTTGCAGAAGATTCATTATTGTGATGGTACTGTGCACGATGATTCGACCTCCCCGACCATAGGGAGTTAGAATCTGATTCGACCTCCCCGACCATAGGGAGTTAGAATCACATCGAATATGGCCCTTTCGGATTAGTCTTGCATAGTTAGTGAGATAAAGAATGATTTTTGAGATACAGCATGGTTTTTGAGATACAGAATGGCTTTTGAATGGTAAAGAATTGTGATTTCAATTATGATTTATGTATAATTGATTTTGTTGGGATTACCTAAATAGTTAGTTATGATTTGATAAATTGAATTTCATGATCGAAGTCATTTTATACAAATGATTCACATTATTAGCAATGAATATTTTGAGTTTTGGAATTTGATGAGTATTCAGATTTCCAAATTATTTACTGTAAATTTTGTCAATGTATATTGTACTATGTTTTAAATTATAGTTGTGCACCACTGAGTTCACCATTCAGCGATAGCTTTGTATGCTGTCACAGGTAAGAAGAGCATAGAGTAGTGAGTAAATTTCTTTGAAGATACATACAGATCAGCTCCAGGTATATTATAGGTATACCCATGTACATAGGTTTTGATGTATGAATGTAATAATATGTATGTAAATTATTTGAGCAGTTGTATAAAAACTCTTGTAAAACATTTTGGTATGTAATTAAATGTAAATTATTGTAAATATAAAGTTGAGATTTCATTTACTTGAATAGTTTTGTATTATAAATTTTGAGTCTTGTAATCAATGAAATGTTTCTTTATAATGAGAGTAGTTTGAAAATGAATTGATTGTTTATTGAGAATTGAATTGTGAATTGAAATGAAGTTATTGAAGTTGTATTTGAGAAAACATATTGGGAGCATTTTCTTTTGCAGGATTGAAGAACTGTTTTCAAAATACAATGAGACTTTGCCGAAATTTTGAAAAAAATTTTATAACACCAGATTTTAATCGATGATTTAAATTTCACGAAAATTGTTTTAAAATCCCTTATAGTATATCTAATGGGTTATCGATAGGCGAAGTACGGTAATTCGTTAGGTGTACTACGGGATCATGTTGCATCTTACAGGGGAGTAAGGTGTGACATGTTTTGTGGTATCAGAGCAATGGTTTTAAAGTAAATTTCGAACTGTGAATTTGAAATCTTTTTGTCGGTAACTACAACTGCTCAAATGTTTGATACATATAGTACATTTACATCATAAATATGAGCTAATGGAGAGGAATCTCCTTGTGTTGGTTGTACAGGAATAGAAAATCTTGTGAAAAGATATGGAAGAGAAGAATGAGACAATAGAACAGTCCGTGATGGCAGAAGTACAAGTTAAGGCCCCAGCTCCACAAAGTGTCGAAGGCTCGACTGTACCAGTTTTACCAGTACAAATTACTGCACAAATGGCCCAGCAAATGGCCACTTTCTTCCAACAAATGGCTGATAATCTGTCAGCCCAAGCCCAAGTACAGAACCAACCCCCACAAGGGCAGTGTGAAATGGAAAAGAGGGAAAAACCTATGGGTCAGAGCTCGAATAGTAATTTGGGGAAGAGAAAAGAATTTGAGGAACCCCGAGCTCAGAAATATGATAGAGGTGGATCATCAGGGCAGAGACCACCAAGATCTAGTCGTCGAACAATCAGAAGTTCCTATTCTGCCCGTTTCTGCCATGTTTGTGGTAAGCTACATGGAGGTATTTGTCAAAGGGCCTCTGGAGCCTGCTACAATTGTGGAAAACTTGGACACTTTGCTAAAGATTATACTAGAGCACCTCGATCTGCTTTTCGGAGTTCACTGACCGTCAGTCAGAGTCGAGATAGAAATAGAGTTGGTACTCCTCACCAATATAACACATTGAATCAACCCGAATATAGTAGCGCACCAGTTAGAGTGTCCACTATGCGCCAAGGAAAAGGAGTAGAAACTTCGGATGTAGCTGCTGGTAAGTTCTTCATTTTTGAAGGAAACAATGAGTTATTATTTGATCCCAGCACTACTTACTTATATGTTAGTGTTAGAATTCTATGTTTTGTTGCTATTCCTTTACAGGGGAATAAATTTTGATGCGTTAGTGACTAGTCTTTTAGGATCAAAACTACAATAACAAGTATGATTGACATTAATTTTGGAAGAATTGTTAGCTAAAAGTATTTTCTAACATACCATAAATTATAAAGCTAATTGGCGAGCCTACTTAATGTAAGGCAAGAGGACCTAAAAGTAAGTTACAGTAATAGAATTGCTCTAGATGAGGGCAAAGATGTTACTGTTAGTAATTATTAATGGATATTGTAATCAGAATCGATTTAGGATATTAGTGGATTCGAGAAAGATAAGATGTTAGAAAACCTAGCCCATGAGGTTATAATGTAGTGACTATATAATGTTCTCGATGTTTGTATTGTAAGCTGCAAATTACAGTACCGACACGGGATTATTGTATAGAGCTACGTGCTTCCTCGTGGTATAATAAATTAAGAATATTTGTAAGCAATCTATAAATTGATACAGTTGCACCCGAATAGAGTACTATTACTGGAAATATGTCACACCTTACCCCTCCGTAAGGCATAACATGCTCCCGTAGAATACTTAATGAACTACCGAACTTCACCTACCGATAACTCATTAAGTACCCTACAAGGGATTTTAAAACAATTTTCTTACATTTTGGAAGTGGTGAGCATTTTGGTAAGAATTAAAAACCATTTATTCAAAGTTTAAATACTAATAAAAATTTTTGTCCATTCAAATTTTGTCGCAAATTTTATAAAAATTTTGACAGAGTTCCCTCTGTATTTTGAGAAACCAGTTCTTCAAATACCTGAAAAAAGCACTTCCAAAACTATTTTACAACTCCCAACCTCCAATAATTCACAATTCAACTCAAGTAAATCCATTCCAAAACAGTTTCACAATCCAAGTCAAATTTGTCAACTCAGTATGTTCAATAATTCCATTCACAAAACATAAGGCAGAAAATCCATATGTACAAATATCAAATTTATAGAAGAAAATCTAAAATAATATTATTATAGTTTATTTACAACTGCTCAATTTACATTGATACTTATGACATTACAGTATTTACATCAAAATAACCATAAGGGTATAAAACAATACCCGTACAAAAAGGGATCAAAAAGATCTTGTCAATCCCGCAGCTCACTCTGCTGCTTTCTCCTTGCTTTTATCTGCATGATAAGAATTAAACTATCGCTGAGTATAAACATACTCAGTGGTGCACAATAAAGATTTAAAATGTGATACATAAATTATTTATTGATGAAACATAATTTGAATACTTCACAATCACATTTCGCAAATATCAAAGCTCATAACAACTCATTTTGTCAAATAATATATTAAACAACAATTTAGTCAAACAATTGCATAAACACAGTGTTGCCAAAGTCGTACACAACTTAAGCCATGACATAAAATTTCCGATCAATGCCGTGTTGTACACCACGACAAAGCAATCTCAACCCCATTAATTGAAACCAATGAGGGAGGTGGCTAGCTAGCTAATGAGTACTCATCCGATCTACAACCTCAACTGGCAAGCCAGAGAGGGAGGAAAATAAACGATCTCAACCCCATAAATGGAGGAGGAATAATAAGTAACTGTCATGCTAAGTGTAAATCAAAAATTCGTTTCAAACATTTCATTCAAATATTGCATACAAAAATCAAATCCATTTCCAAAGTTACAATTTGATCACAAGGTGGCAACACAAAAGTTCATAAATTCATAATGCGTAATAAATCAATTTTTCAAAGATAAAATGCTTAAATAGGGTTTATTGTGCACAAACCTCAAACGAGTCGCCTGTTGGCCTTGACTCGACTCCTCGGGTTCTGTCCTGGTATTCTTTTCCACTGAAACACGAAATTTTCCAATGTTTCAGTACTAAAACTTAAAATAAATCCAAAATAAACTTAACTTCACATTTACCTAGCTCTAACGTGTTAAATTCGACGTTCTTGAAATTTTGTGTTTTGGGTTACTATTCACTGCACTATTCAAGTCAAATTATTGACTTTCTAAGGCTTAATGGGTATGGGAACTCCAACTTCACCCACATACCACATTTTGGTCACCAAACTTGTTGGTTTTGGTCATTTGTTTAAAGCTTAGGTCATTTTGGCAAAATTGCCAATTTTCGCTTTGGTTCTCCGGTTGCACTGTTCCATTGGTCGATCTACTGTTGGAATTTGACAAAACTTCCTTCATAGAAAATGTTCCTTATTTTCTTAAGTGTATTCTCATTTTTGGATCACCTCAATCGGAGTTTTGTAGCTCAAGTTATGGCCAAAATAAGTTTACTGTTCACGTGTAATCGCTCATACGGAGATTTTGGTGCTGGCAGATTTTTGGTCCAACTTTGGTTAATAATTTGATCAAGTTAAGTTCATAATTTGGTCTCACTTTCTTCATATGAAATGTTTTACTATGTCTTAGGTTTCCATCGGTTCAAGAATCGCCTAAATCCGAGTTTTCTAGATAGAGTTATAGCCATCCAAACATTGCTGCTCAATGAAAATTCTGCAGAATCTCAGTACAGTAAATTTAACTTTGCTCAATGATTTGAATGAGTTAATGGCCTAATTTTGGTTGGTATTCTTCATGAAAGTTTTAGGTCTATATCATATCTAATTGCTGGTAAAATTTCAGGTCAATTTGACCTACCTAGCTCGAGTTATGACCAAATGAACAGTTACTATTCATTTGGTCAGTTTAGTGCAGTGGCAGCCTGCTATCAACTCACTTTGGTCAATTGTTTCACCAAGTTTTGGTCAGTTTTTGGCTATGGTTCCTTAATGAAAATTGTGCTCTTTTATGTCTATTTTCATCTCCAATTGGTGGCATATCAATTGGACTTGTAAAATTTGAGTTTTGGTCCTTCAAAGTGGGTTTGGTCATGCTGCCAGCAGCATGACCATTGACCTACGAATTTGGTTTAGTTTTCTATCATTCCCACACAAGTTATTTGGTCATAATTGACCATTATTTCACTTCACAATAGGTCCAAGATATCATTTATGCATTTCTCCAAAATTTTGCCTCAAAACCCTAACATTCAAACCCTAGCTCTTCCATCTCATGCATTAAATCACAACTAGTGCACTTAACCTTAACCATTCACTAATCAAAGCTTTTAAACTTATTCTAATGCATCAAATTCATGTAAATCATACTCCTCTCAAGCTGCCCAAATTTCAGTTTGGTCCTTCTCCCATGTTTTTATTTCATTTCATAACTTCTAAGCTCATGTCAACCATTGCATATGCATTTAAAGAAGTAATATAATGAGTTAACACACTAACCTTTCTTAAATCTTCAAAACCCTAACTTTTGTTCTTCTTTCTTTCTTTCTTTCTTGCTCAATCCTCTTCTCAAGTTGCCTAGATAAGCTTTAACTATGGTGGCTAATTTTTCTATGGTGAAATTTTATGATATACAAGCTCAAAATTGAGCTTTAATGGAGTTTGTGGAGATGGAGAGTTAAGAAAAAGAGAGAGATGAGAGAGGAGATGAAGGTTGACGGAAATGAAGAAGAAAAAAAAATCAATTTCTTTTTTTTTTTATTTTGCTTATGGAAGACCACAAAGTCACAATTTAATAATTCATTTAAATAAATTCTTTTATGACATCACCTTTGACTTTTCTAACTTCTTTCTTTTCTTTTTTTTTTTCTATTTATTTTTTTCTATTAGTTCTTTAATTTAATTCTCGATTCCAAAATTTTCTTTTCTCCGATTTTATTTGACAGTTAGGTCAGGAGTCAGCTCTCGGGGTCAATTGACCAAATCGCCCCTCGTCAGTTCATCCCGGTTTGCAAATAATCCAATATTTCTTCTGGCTCCCTGACCTAATTATTTGACTGACTTAACAGTTCTTTTTCATTATTTTCTCTTTTCCACTGTGTTCATAAGGGTCCTAAGGACCACAGCGTCACTTTTTACGGTTTGAAATTTGAGTTTAAAACGACTTCGCAGTCGTTCCCGGGGAGGTCACTCATCGCTGTGACTCTCGGCTCGTTTAACCTCTTATGTTCTGTTTTTCTTATTTATAGTTAACTAATTAAACATTACTAATTATTTGTGTTTATGGCTTCTCAAGTTGTCTTAAGTGTGGCCCTAATCCCATTAATTGTCCAGACCGACACCGGTCACCGGAATAGTGAAATATACTAGGCTATACAATGGGGGTGTTACAAAATAAATGTGAAAATTTTAGTCAGAAATTTAAAACTTCAGAACTAGCCTATCAAACGACTACACTTGTAAGGTAGCTAGAGTCAGTGACTCAGTTATATTAATGTGAATTACCTGTACCACAGTAATTGCTATAAGCTTAGAGATATCAGTACGACTTATCATTCTCAGATGGATGGACAGTCGAAACAAGTGATTCAGGTAAATTTTGAAACTCGTTGAGTTTCTATAAATAATGGCATGAAATGATAATAATAACCTGTAAAATGTAATAAACCCTCGAGAATATACTGAGACCTTCTGTCCTTGAATCCGAGGGGAGATGGGACAGATACATCCCACTAACAGAATTTGTATACATCAATAAGTCTCAAGCTAGCATACAAGTGGCACCCTATGAAACATTGTAAGGGAACAGATAACTATGGATTTTGTGATGAGATTTCTGAGGACACAGAATAGTCATGATGCAGTATAGGTTATAGTTGATAGACTAACCAAGTCTGCTCACTTTTTGCCAATTCGGATGGACTATAGCCTGGAAAGATTGGCTAGATTGTACATATATGAAATTGTAAAATTGCATGGAGTGCCAGTATCGATTGTATCTAACAGAGATCCTAGGTTCACTTCTAGATTCTGGGGTAGTCTTCAGAGAGCCCTAAGAACTAGATTGAACTTCAGCACAGCATTCCACCCACAGACAGATGGCCAACCTGAAAGGGTTATTCAGATATTGGAGGATATGCTACGGGCTTGTGTGATTGAGTTTGAAGGTAGTTGGGATATACACTTGCCTTTGATTGAGTTTGCTTATAACAACAGCTACCAATCAAGCATTGGGATGCCTCCATATGAAGCTTTGTATGGCAGAAAGTGCAGAACTCCCCTATGTTGGGATGAAGTTGGTGAAAGAAAGATGATTGGGCTAGAAATTATTTAGCAGACATAGGAAAAGATCAAATTGATCAGAGATAGACTCAAGGCTGCGTCAGACCGTCAGAAGTCTTATGTTGATCTAAAGAGAAGAGATATTGAATATGCAGTGGGTGATAAATTATTCCTCAAAGTTTCTCCTTGGAAGAGGATTATGAGATTTGGCAGAAAGGGGAAACTGAGTCCTCGTTTCATCGGACCATATGAGGATCTGGAAAGAGTGGGTCCTTTGGCATATCGGTTGGCATTACCTCCGGAGTTAGTAAGGATACACAGTTTCTTCCATGTGTCCATGTTAAGGAGGTACAGATCAGACCCATCTCATGTACTATCAGTTGAATAGATTGAGGTAAAATCCAGACCTCTCATATGAGGAAGAACCCATAGAAATTCTGGCTTATGAGGTGAAGCAGCTGAGGAATAAACAGATACACCTAGTTAAAGTGCTGTGGAACCATCATTCAGGCCAAGAAGCTACTTGGGAACGTGAAGAGGATATGAGGAGACAGCACCCATAGCTGTTCAGAGACTAATGCCAGGTAAAATTTCGAGACGAAATTTATTTTAAGGGGGGGAGAATTGTAACGCCCCTATGTTCGGTAGTGCGTTCTATTGCTCCGGTGACCAGTGTTGTCCGGACAGCTAGAATACCTAGAACTACACTTCGATATGAGTGAGGAGACATTAAATAATGAAATACAAGAAAAGAAAATACAAGAAAAACAAAGGAAAAATAATAGCAAAGAAATGTAACCAAGTTAAGCGAGCCGAGAACCCTAGCGATGGGTGACCGCACTGGGAAGTCACGGCGTGGACCGTTGACTAGCCTTGGACCGCGGGGAACCCTGGAAAATATTTTTAGGACTTAAAGAGACACCTATTGAAATACAAATACCATTTGAAATACTAAATAAAAATTAAATAATTAGTACAAAGAAAAGTGAGAAATCGAAAAACGGACAAAACCCGGTGTTACCAAAAAATCGGGAATGCAACCCGAACAGGGGCATTGTGGTCATTTGACATCCCGAGTTGTCTTTTGACCTAAATGTCCATTGAAAATACATGATATTATATTTGGAAAATGTCATGAAAAATTAAATTAGGGGTACCTAATGTAAATAGTCAAAAGTGGAGTATAATTTGGGTAATCAGCATTTAAATCATATTAAATTATTTTCTTAAGTGAGTGGAGCACTATGGGAATTAAAAATTCACTAAGTGGGTAGATGTAAACCTACTAAACTCATCTTCAACCTTCATTCACTCCCATTGCCGAAATGAAGCTTCCAAAGTTCTCCCATGGCCGATTTGCTTGAAGCCTTCAAATCTCCATCATTCTCACCTCCAACCACCAAAGTTTCTTCACTAATTTTGATCCCCACCTCATAAGGAAGAAGTAGATACTAAATTTAAGGGAGTTTGGTGAAGATTTGACAAGCCTCATCAATAGGTAAGTTGGTGTTTTTGATTATTGTTTAATTAAAGTTTGTAAGGATGTTTTGGGTGTTTGATTTATGGAGAGATTTTTGAGGTTTGATGTTTAAAGGGGGAAGTGTACTTTTGGCAGCCAAGGAAACACCTTCAAGACAGTTTATTTTTGCTTGTAAATGGTGAATTAAAGGATTGATTAAATGTATATGGTGTAAGAAATTATTTGGGTGATGTATACTTAGTATATGTGAATGTGTATTGAAATTTGAATGCTTGGAAATTATGGGAATGTAATACATGAAATGGCAGCCTGGTTTGGTGAACCATAAGGATGTTATTTCATGTTTAGATTATGGAATATTAATGTTGAATTGTGTTGATTGTTATGGCAGTTTGGATATGTGTGTGATGGTGTGAAGTTGGACATGTAAAAGTATTATGGCTAGGTGATTGAATTGTTGTAAATTTGGTTTGAAAAATTCTGTACTAAATGGTGCACATTGAATGTAATTGTAAGCTGCCAAAATGACCTATAATATGTTGTAAATTATGTTTAGGTTATGGTACAACTAGAATTGACTTGAATGTTGAGTTTGGTAAGTGTTAGGAGTGATCCTTGATGTATATGAAAGAAATGCAATAAGGCAGTTTGAGTTTTAGGCCTAGAACTTTGAGTGTGTGGCTCCAATTGGTATGAGACCAATTGGAGGTGAAACTAGGCACAAAATGTGCCAACTTTCATAAAGGAAGCTTACCAAAATTCTATTTGCAAGGTAGCTTAAAAAATGACCAAATCCGGATTAAGTGCAAATAAGGCCTGAAAATTGACCATTTAGGCAGCAGTTAGTGTTTAGGCCATACTCACTCAAAAAAGGTCTAATTGACCTGAAATTTTGACATGAATAGTTAAGACCCATATCTACAAGTCTTATGAAGACACCAAAGCCCAGAAATGACCATAAGCAAGTCAAACAGCTTGCACAAATTCGGGTCTAAAAACTGGCCGAACTAAAATTGACCTAAAATGACCTAAAGTGACCAATTTTGATGCAATTTGACCAGCAATAGTAAAATGACCATAACTTGGTCTACATAACTCAGAATGACCTGAAATTTTGCCCCGCGTGCAATAAGACATAGATCTATGAGTTTATAGTTTTGACCAAAACTCGAAAACCGAGGGAACTAGGTCGTCCGGCTAGGTCAAACTAGTATCCCGGAATCCAGCAAATTGCAAGAAAATGCAAGATACATGGAAATGGATTTGGTAACATGTACCAACCCTAAAAGACTATTGAATATGACATATTAGTAACATTAAAACCTAATTTACCTAAAATGCATCGAGGGTCGATATATTAGGTTGACTAAGGAAATAATAGTATTCGATAAATTAATTATTGAACCTTATTCTTAGAGACAGTTTAAATGAGTACTGAAATACTTCAAATTGTGTTTCTCAGTTAGCAAAGACTCATGGAAGGGGAAGGAAA
Organism: Hevea brasiliensis; assembly: GCF_030052815.1. Taxonomy (NCBI): domain Eukaryota; kingdom Viridiplantae; phylum Streptophyta; class Magnoliopsida; order Malpighiales; family Euphorbiaceae; genus Hevea; species Hevea brasiliensis. Next base: position 15,036,562 of record NC_079510.1, read on the forward strand.
CACTGAGTCAGAGCCAAGAGACAGTTATAAGAGGTTTGCGCACAACTAGTTTTTAACTGATTTTGTTTTGAATATTTCATATGATTAAATGACATATTTTTCTTATGTATTATGCTCAGCAAGCATTGGATTTAATTCAATGATTATTGAAATTGTTATAGTATGTATGAATTTAGCTTTGTGAAATGGTATTTTCACAAGTATTAAGCATTGTTATGGATTGAATAAATTATGTTTTGGAAAATTCTGATAGAACATGTTTTGAATTGTGATGGTAATTTTCATAGAAAGACGCAAATTTATGATTTGAATTGTGATGAGCATAAAAATTATTGGATATTGGAATTGACTTTGAATCGAATTATATTGTGATTTATGCTCACTAAAAGGATTGTGATATTGTTTTATATCTCACTATAGATGCTTGACTAGGTTATTACCCGTCTCTCTCATTTGTTGAGAAGACAATGGAGTTAGTTGTGTTTTGATTACCATGGTACGTGCACAGGCTTAGATTTTCCTCTGATTTGAGATTAGATCTAAGTTTATTTTATCGTTATGACCCTTGCGGAAGATTCATTATTGTGATGGTACTGTGCACGGTGATTCGACCTCCCCGACCATAGGGAGTTAGAATCTGATTCGACCTCCCCGACCATAGAGAGTTAGAATCTGATTCGACCTCCCCGACCATAGGGAGTTAGAATCACATCGAATATGGCTCTTTCGGATTAGTCTTGCATAGTTAGTGAGATAAAGAATGATTTTTGAGATACAGCATGGTTTTTGAGATACAGAATAGCTTTTGAATGGTAAAGAATTGTGATTTTAATTATGATTTATGTATAATTGATTTTGTTGGGATTACCTAAATAGTTAGTTATGATTTGATAAATTGAATTTCATGATCGAAGTCATTTTATACAAATGATTCACATTATTGGCAATGAATATTTTGAGTTTTGGAATTTGATGAGTATTCAGATTTCCAAATTATTTACTGTAAATTTTGTCAATGTATATTGTACTATGTTTTAAATTATAGTTGTGCACCACTGAGTTCACCACTTAGCGATAGCTTTGTATGCTGTCGCAGGTAAGAAGAGCATAGTAGTGAGTAAATTTCTTTGAAGATACATATAGATCAGCTCCAGGTATATTATAGGTATACCCATGTACATAGGTTTTGATGTATGCATGTAATAATATGTATGTAAATTATTTGAGCAGTTGTATAAAAACTCTTGTAAAACATTTTGGTATGTAATTAAATGTAAATTATTGTAAATATAAAGTTGAGATTTCATTTACTTGAATAGTTTTGTATTATAAATTTTGAGTCTTATAATCAATGAAATGTTTCTTTATGATGAGAGTAGTTTGAAAATGAATTGATTGTTTATTGAGAATTGAATTGTGAATTGAAATGAAGTTATTGAAGTTGTATTTGAGAAAACATATTGGGAGCATTTTCTTTTGCAGGATTGAAGAACTGTTTTCTCAAAAAACAGCCGGCACTTTGCCGAAATTTTGAAAAAAATTTTATAACACCAGATTTTAATCGATGATTTAAATTTGACGAAAATTGTTTTAAAATCCCTTGTAGTATATCTAATGGGTTATCGGTAGACGAAGTACGGTAATTCATTAGGTGTACTACGGGATTATGTTGCATCTTACAGGGGAGTAGGGTGTGACATAAAATGTGACTAAGTTAAACGAGCCGAACCTGTAGCGATTGGTGACCACACTGGGAAGTTACGGTGAGGACCGTTGACTGGCCCTAGACCACGGGGAACCTCAGAAAATATTTTCGGGATTGAATTAAAGGTCTACTGAGGTGTAATTGACGTTAAAAATGTCAAAAAAAATTTAGTAAGTCAATATAAATGAAAAACGAAAATTAAAGAAATCGGCGGTACAAGGAGTAAAAAAAATTCGAAATACAACTCGAAGACGGGCATTTTGGTCAATTGACAACTAGAGTTGACTTTTGACCTAAATGTCTATTAAAAATATGTAGTATTAAATTTTGAAAATTACATGAAAAATGAAATTATACATGAAATGCAATTAAGGAAAAATGAGTGGTGGAATAATTAAAAGTGGATTATTAAACTAATTAACCTAAGGTTAGTGGAGCATAATATATATTATTTAACCTAAAGATAATGGGGTATAAAAGGGCCATAGTGGACAGATTTCTCCACTAACTCATCTCATTTCCTTCAATTTTTCATCCGTGGCCAATTTGAAGTTCTCAAGGTTCCTCCATGGATGAGTTCCAAGCAAAGCTTCATTTTCACATGTTCAAGCCATTATTTCTTAAGCTTCCTTCATGAAAAATGATCCTTACACCATGGGCAACCTATAGGCAGCAAAAAGGAGAGGAAATTCCAAGGATTTGTCAAGGTCAAGTTGAGGTTAGTGCTAGTTTTTCATCCCTTGCTTCATTAAACTTTGTTTTAAGGTTGTGATGAATTGAATTCACAAGAAATTTGAGAGAAATTGATGATTAATGATGAAGCATGAATTTGGTAGCCATGGATTTTAAAGGAGTTTAATTTATTTTTACATGTAATTAATGCGTAATGAAGTTGATTAGGCTTATTACATGTATTAGTAGTTTAGTGTTATGTGTATGCTTGAAATGGGTACTTTGAAGTAAGGTTGTGAAGTGTATATGGAAGATGGAAGCATATGTACAATTGGGCAGCCTTGTGGTTCATGGAAGAGTGCTTGATTTCATGAATTTATTTGATGAATTATGGTACTAAGGGGTTAATGTAGGTGTATGTAAATTATTGTGGGAATTTCATGTATTAGTTAGGTGATTTCATGTGTAAATTATGTGAACTTTGACTTTGTGAATTAGGATTGTATTTGGTGTATTGAGGATTGGTATATTCTGCCCAAAATGACCATAATGAGATGTGATAAATGATTAAGTAATGTGATGAATCTAGAATTTAGGTATGGGAATTAAAGGATTAGGGAATTGAATGTGTATGGTTTGTGTATTTGAAGAATTTTATGAGGACAGTATGCTTGTGGAGCTATAACCCTAATTGTGTGGCTGCAATTGGTATGAGGCCAATTGGAGGTAAAATTAGACATATAATGAACTAACTTTCATGTAGAAGCCTTACCAAAAATCTATCCAGAAAGTGACTCAAAAAGTGACATAATCTGGAATAGGTAACTTGGCAAATCCAGAATTTGACCATATGAATAGTAGCCAGTATTTTGGCCATAACTCACTCAAAACAAGTCCAAATGACCTACAATTTATATCATTGGAAAGCTTATACATAGGGCTACAACTTTGATAGAGACCACCAAGCCCAAAAATGCCATTAAGCAAGTCAAATTGATTGCCCAAGTTGGGTTACAAAAACTGGCCGAATTGACTTTGACTTAAAAATGACATAATAGTGCAATATAAGTGCAACTTGACCAGACATAGTAAAATGACCATATCTTGGTCTACATAACTCTAAATGACCTGAAATTTACACCGTTGGAAACCTTAGACATAGAGCTACAACTTTGGTGAAGATCACAGAACCTAAAAATGTCATTTACTAAGTCAAATTGCTTGCACAATTTGAGGTATCAAAACTGTCCAGAACCATTGCAACCCAAAATTTGACCATATGAACAGTAGTCACTCATTTGACCATAACTCACTCAAAACAGGTCCAAATGACCTGAAATTTATATCAATGGAAAGATTAGACATAGAGCTATAACTCTTATGAAGACACCAAATCCTAGAAATGACTAGAACCAATTCAAATCGATTGCCCAAGTTAGGGTACCAAATTTGTCAGAATTGAACTTGGCCTAAAAATGACCTAAAGTTGCATTGAAAATGCAATCTGTCCAGCTTTAGTAAATTGACCATATCTTGGACTATTTAACTTAGAATGACCTAAAATCAGTGCCAAAAGTTTAATAAGACATAAATCTACAATATTGAAATTTTGACCAGAACCCAAAAATTAAGGGAACTAGGTCAATTAAGTTGATTAAGTTGATATACTAAATCTGGAATTGATACAATTGACCATTAAGTCTAGAAAATTCAAATAGGCATATCTCCCACAAGAAGTCTCCAAATGTAATGAGCCATACCAATCTGGAAAGCTAAGAAAGAGACCTAAAACTTTGTTTTAGGCAACTTTCTCAAATTATAAATGTATAAGGCCAGAATTTAAGATTAAATCCATTAACCTAATTGAGAACCATGCCAATATAGGACCTTTGAGTCTAAGTCAACAATTTGACTATAAATAATTCCATAAAACTTGACAAATTACAAGTAAATTTTTTGATTGACCCTAGGACATAGGGCAACAATACTTATGAAGAATACTAGATCTCAATGTTATTACAAACAGCCCAAATAAATTAGTAAAGTCAGAACTGAAAATGCCTAATAAGGAAGTCAAAATTTAGATTTGACCTAGTTATGGTTAAATGACCATAACTTGAGTTATACAACTCAAATTGGAGTAATTTAAAAAGGAAATTAAAAAAGACACAATAAGAAACAATTTGATGAAGAGAATTTTGCTAATTTCACCCTATAGCCCGACCCAATGGAACAGTAACCATTGGCCATGAAATCTGAAAATTTGAAATCACTTAAAATTAGCCTTGAATTAAGTTTGGAAATCAATGCCAACGAGTATAAACTCAAAATGAGGAATCCTAGTGCAACTAGAACCAACATATCTGTTCAGTGTGGAAAAGTCAACGTTTATGTTTGACTAGTAATGTGAATAAGAAATATAATGACTTAATAAATCACATGAATGTATGAATGGGACATTAGTCCTTATTATCAGAGACAGGAAAAATGCTTTGAGCACAATAGTACTTCAGAACAATTGATATGAAATGTGATTTATCAGATGATCTACTGAATAATTGTAACATGTTGATACTAGAATCAACCTATCCATGATGTATAAAAAGGTCAACAATTTTGTTGACCAGTGAAAGGCATAATGACCTATAAAACCTAAAAATAAAAAATTAAATATTTAATCTTGTAATATGCCCTAGTTTGCCTAGTTGACTAGTTTGGATAGGTTGATATACCAATAGGATTCTAACAGCTGTTCTATAAATAGCTTCACGCCGTACTGTGTTTTCTAGCATATTATGCCATACTATGATTTTAATAGCCTATGGCTATACGGATTGTGTTATTATACTCAGCTTAATGCCTGATTGATTATATGGCTTTTTTGTCACACCCTACCCCTCTGTAAGGCATAACATGATCCCGTAGTATACCTAATGAATTACCAACTCCGTCTACTGATAACCCATTAAATAGACTACAAGGGATTTTAAAAACTTTTCTTACTTCTTTTACAGTGGGGAGCACTATTTACAGGTGTTAATTTTTTTTTTTTTGAACTTAAGTGAAAGAGATAACACATTTGAATTATTAGGAATTTCTGTAAAAATTTTAGCAGAGTGCCATCTGTATTTTGGATAAAACAGTTCTTCAGAAAACCTGTAAAAAACACTTCAAATATATTTCCCAATCTCAACTCCAACAGTTAAATTACACAATATTTTTCTCAACTCAAATCCATAACAATTTTTTAGTATTTTCAAAGGATGAGATAAAAGAAATATAATACAAATTTTACAAGTCAAAATAACTCATAATTTACTTTACAACTTCAATGTACAATTTTAATTTACAACTGCTCAAAACCAAGAACACTTTATACATACAGTGAACATACATTACAGTACAAAATGCAAAATGTGGTATACTCAATACACCCGATAATCTCTCGCTGGATGTACTAGCAGCCTAGTCTGCTGCCCTGTCGGTCTGTCTACCTGCGACAACAATAAAAAGCTATCGCTGAGACAATGTCTCAGTGGTGCACAACATTAACCAAATACAACTTTAAATCACAATTCATAAATCATATAAATGATGGATACGTAAAACCACAGTTAAATTCAAGACAATGAATGTCATAAGGAATTTAACACAATATTACAATAAATCTCAGTAATCAAAACACAGTTAAATTCAAAAGACAATGAATGTCAATAAGAATTTAAACTCCAATTCACAATATCACAATAAATCTCAATAGTCAAAACATGGTTAAATTCAAAAGACAGTGAATATCAATAAGAATTTAAACTCCATTTCACAAATTATCAAATCTCATAATAACACAATTTAGTCAAATAATTTAAGAACACAGTGTTGCCAATTCATTCACAACTTAAGTCATGACACAAAATTTCCGATCAATGCCGCGTTGTACACCACGACAAAGCAATCACAACCCCACTAATCGAAATCAATGAGGAAGGGAGCTAGCTATATAATGAGTACTCATCCGATCACCTCAACTGGTAAACCAGAGAGGGAGAAAAATAAACGATCACGACTCCATAAATGGAGAAGGAAAATAAACGATCACAACCCCATAAATGAAGAAGGAATGATATGATACTATCATGCTAAGTGTGAACACAAAATCAATTCTAAACATTTTATTCAAATGATTCGTGAGAATCCAATAAATTTCCAAAGTCATAATTTCATTCACAAAATGGCAACACAATTCACAATTAACTTCAATTTTAACAAATCACACTAAATCAATTTTTCCACAGTTTCAAACCGTTTACAATGCTTTTCAAGCAATAAGTATCCATTCAAACACATTTCCATAATTGAAAACAATAATATACAAATAGTCATAATTTATTTCAATTGAAAAGCTCAAAAGAAATAACTGTTGTGCACAAACCTCTGATAACTGTCTCCTGGTCTTGTCTCAGTGTTTCCTTCCCTTTCCCTGAGTCTTTGCTAACTGAGAAACACAATTTGAAGTGTTTCAGTACTTAATTAAACTGTCTCTAATGATAATGCTTGATAATTAATTCACTGAATTCTATTATTTGCTTAGTCAACCTAATATGTCGATCCTCGATGCGTTTTAGGTAAATTAGGTTTTAATGTTACTAACATGTCACATTCGATAGCCTTTTAGGGTTGGTACATGTTACCAAACTCATTTCCATGTATCTTGCATTTTCTTGCAATTTGCTGGATTCCGGGATACTAGTTTGACCTAGCCGGACAACCTAGTTCCCTCGGTTTTCGGGTTTCGGTCAAAACTACAAACTTGTAGATCTATGTCTTATTGCACGTGGGGAAAAATTTCAGATCATTCCGAGTTATGTATACCAAGTTATGGTCATTTTACTATTTCTGGTCAAATTGCATCAAAATTGGTCATTTTAGGTCATTTTAGGTTCGGCCAGTTTTTGGACCCAAACTTATGCAAGCTGTTTGACTTGCTTATGGTCATTTTTGGGCTTTGGTGTCTTCATAAGACTTGTAGATATGGGTCTTAAATATTCATGGTCAAAATTTCAGGTCAATTGGACTTGTTTTGAGTGAGTTATGGCCTAAACACTAACTGCTGCCCAAATGGTCAGTTTTCAGGCCTTATTTGCACTTAATCTGGATTTGGTCATTTTTCAAGTTACCTTACAAGCAGAATTTTGGCAAGCTTCTTTCATGAAAGTTGGCACATTTTGTGCCTAGTTTCACCTTCAATTGGTCTCATACCAATTGGAGCCACACACTTAAAGTTCTAGGCCAAAATGCATACTGCCCTATTGCACTTTCTTTATTACTCATCAAAGCTCACTTTTAGCATTTACCAATTCACACATTCTTACCCAATCTGGTTTGTACCATAACCTAAACATATTTTACCACATATTGTTGATCATTTTGGCAGCTTACAATCACATTCAACATACACCACAAAGTGCAGAATTTGTCAAATTCAATTACAACAATTTAACTACCTATTCATGCTCATTTACATGTCCAACTTCACACCATCATACATATACCCAAACTGCCATAACAACTAACACAATTCAACATTAATATTCCATAAACCAAACATGAAATAAAATCCTTATGGTTCACCCAACCAGGCTGCCAATTCATACATTACATTCCATTAATTCCCAAGCTTCAAATTTCAAATACACATCCACATATACTAAGTATACATCACCCAAATAATTTCCCACACATATACATTTAATCAATCCTTTAATCTACCATTTAGAAGCAAAAATAAACTGTCTTCAAAGAGTTTCCATGGCTGCCAAAATGTACATCTCCATTAAAACATCAAACTTCAAAAATTCTTTCACAAATCAACTACCCACAACCTTGGTTACACTTTTAATGAAACAAGAATTGAAAATACACATTTACCACTTTTGAAGCTTCTTAAAAACTCATCAAAACTTACCTTTCTCACTCCCTAAATGCTGCCCAAGGTGTGGTGGTTACTTTTAGTGAAGAAACCCCAACCACTTGAAGCTTGGATCATGGATGCATAAAGCTCACAAATGGGACAACAATGGTGGTTTGGGAGAAAAGTTGGATTCGGCAACTTTGAAGAATTTGTGGAAGAAGAACATAAAATGGTTAGTGGTCCACTAATCTGTTCCTTAATAATTTTTTAAGGTGTCCATAGTGCTCCACTAATCTTTTTTTAACCTTATTATAGTTTAAAGTTTACATAATTGCACTTAATCCCCACATTTCCCTAAATTTCATTACCCATTTAATTTCCTTTTTCATGGGGTCCCAAATTTAAATACTATTTATTTTTAATGGACATTTAGGTCAAAAGGCAACTCGGGGTGTCAAATGACCACAATGCCCCTGTTCGGGTTGCATTTCCGATTTTTCGGTAATACCGGGTTTTGTCCGTTTTTCGATTTCTTATTTTTCTTTATACTAATTAATTAATTTTTATTGAATATTTCTTATGGTATTTATACTTCAATTGATGTCTCTTTAAGTCCAAAAAATATTTTCCAGGGTTCCCCGCGGTCCAGGGCTAGTCAACGGTCCACGCCGTGATTTCCCGGTGCGGTCACCCATCGCTAGGGTTCTTGGCTCGCTTAACTTGGTTGCATTTCTTTGCTATTATTTTTCCTTTGTTTTTCTTGTATTTTCTTTTCTTGTATTTCATTATTTAATGTCTCCTCACTCATATCGAAGTGTAGTTCTAGGCATCCTAGCCGTCCGGACAACACTGGTCACCGGAACAGTAGAACGCACTACCGAATTTACGGGTGTTACATTTTTAGCTACACTGTTTGCACACCAGGAGATACTTTGTGACCGATGGTGTGCGGCCTGAGGTACTAGGTAGCCAGTGCTAGTATATCCGTTTATCTAGTCTGGTCAGTGTATAGGCTACATGGACAGTCAATTAAAACATTATTCAATTCAAGCAGTTAAGTATAATGAAATTTTAGCACAATTAAATTAAGTATTGAATGAAATGAGGAAAAGAGATTAGTAATAGAAACATAACAAAAATACAATTTGCAGAACCATAGAGACTTAAAATACAATATAGTTAGAATAATTTGTATACTGAGTATATTTACGGAAAGGTTATAAACTAAGCACTTCCAAAGAGGAACAAACTAGTATATAAGATAGTTGATACTAAAAATACCATACTAAATTAAATTGATTCCTGAGTATCCGAATTATGATTTATTTCTTTATTTATCTGTATATATTATTTCTTGTTATACTACTGCACCACTAAGTAGAAATGCTTAGCGCGATGGAATTATTTTCCTCGCGCAGGTACTTCGACTGAGATTTTGGAGTCCAGATCTGTAGAAGTGTCAGAAGAGTACAAGGTTGTCACCTCCTCAGCAATGCATGTAGATAGGGCTCATGTTACACATGTTATGTATATTGTTCATTCTTAGCATATTGTAAATTTTATGTATATCCTGTACAAAAGAAACTTTTGTAACTATCTTTATAAGTTATGTAAATTTATCAAATTGAGAAATTCTGATATATGAGTTGATGAGATGATTATCTGATCTTGATGATTCTGATCTAAATTAAGTTTGAGAAATTTTGGGATTGATTCTGATTTTAAGAAACTGATGAGATATTAATGAGATAAATTGAGCTGTGAATTTGAATATGTTGTGAACTGTTTTTGACAGGTTCAGAAGAACTGTTAGTCCAAATTACAGCCGGCACTCTGCTGGATTGTCATTAAAATTTTTTAAAATTTCCAAATTAGTCAGATTTTGATAAACAATAAAAATAGCCTAAACCTCAGATAAAGTTTTTGAACAAGTAAATAAAGAACTATAATGAAATCAGATAAGATTAGGTGCTCCGACACTCCGTGTGACACGCCTTGCTCGGCTACACTATAGACGGGTGAGGGGTGTTACAGAAATGACCAAAATGCCCTCCGTTTGGCTTAATGGGCTAAAATTGTGTGTACCGATTGATTAAATTTTTCTTGTATTTTCTTAGCATTTTATTGCCATTGAAACCCCAATAATCCTTCCCTGAAATCCCAAAAATTATTTCATGAAGTTTTCCCCGGGTCTAGGATTACTAACGGCCTTCACCGTCACTTCCCGTTAGGGCCACTCATCACTGGGGCTACAGCTCATTTAACCTTAGTGCATTTCATTTCTAAAAATTTTCCTTAATTTTTCTTATCATTATTTGGTTTATTTATAACTCCTCACTCTAGTCTAATTATGATTCCAAATATTCTAGCTGCCTGGACTGACATTGGTCACCAGAATAGTAGAACGTACGGATTAGCTAAAGTGAGGATGTTATAGAAGAAATGTATCTTTATAAGATACTCTAAATAATCAAAAGGTTATGTGTTCATTGGTGAGTAAGATAATGGAAGTATAACTGAGTTTGAATCAGGAGATGTCACTTTTTTAGAAAATAATTTTCCATCACAAGGAGAGATAGGACAAGACTTGTCTCCATTTGAAATTCATAACCAAGATGCTTTTGCTATAGAAATTCAAATAGATACACTTTCGAGTAGGAGTACTATGGATATTAATGAAACTGTTAATTCAGATTTACTATTGCACCCTGAAGTAAGTCAAATATTAATACCTTGTAACACCCTCCCAGTAACAACTCCATACATTCTACTGTTCCGGTGACCGGTGTCGGTCCGGACAGCTAGAACGTCCGGAAAAATAATTAAACTTAAGTGAGGGACCATAATTAACTCAAATATTAATAAGAAACACTTAGTAAAAATTTTAGAAATAAAATACAACCAAGTCAAACGAGCCGGTGCCCAAGCGATGGGTAACCGGAGGGAAGTTGCGGTTCTGCAACTAGGAGCCCTAGACCCGGGGGAAAAATTATAAAATAATTTTTGGGACTCCAGAGAAGGGTCATTGAGGTTCCTATGGCATTAGAATGCCAAGAAAATACCTAGAAAAATTTTTCAATCGGTACAGACAATTTTGACCCGTTGAGCCAAACGGAGGGCATTTTGGTCATTTCGCCTTCAGAGGTGATTTTTGGCCGACTTGTCCAGTTAAGTAAATAATTAATATGACATAAAATATGGATAAACATTACTAGAAATTAAATTGAAGATGAGTAGTGGAGGAAAGAAAAGAAAGTGAGGAAAAAGCTTATTTATGACATCATGGTGATGTCATTAAGAAAACTATGACCAATCACAATTAAGTAACCATTTGACTAACTAATAAAAGAGATAATTGAGACTAAGAAATAAAAGAAAAACCAGCAGCCACCTCTTTCCCATTCCAGCCGAAATCCCTTCCCTTCTCCCTCCATTAATCTTCAATCAAAAAGCTTGATTCTTCCTTTGTTTCACCACAAAACCCTAACCTCTCTTCATTAAAATTTTACCCCACACCTTAAACAAGCTTTTGGTAGCCAAGAAGAGGAAAGAAAGTGAAGTTTAGAGTTGGGAAAAATCTGCCCTATTCAAGGTTAGTGCACTATATACCTAAAACTCTTTAATTTCATGAATAGGAACTTGAATTTAGTAAGAAAATGTAATTTAAATGAACAAAACTCATGTGTATGTGTACATGAATTTCGGATGCCCTATTGAAGGAATTGGAATGAATGTTTTTGATGAGCTTGGAGTGAACTAAAAACCATGTTTGAAGTTTATAAACATAAGAATAGTGAATTAGTAGCTAACTAAGGTAAATTGTATAAATCATGACTTTGAACTAGGGTTTTGGGAGTAAAATGTGAACTTGGTTTATGCAATTGTTAAAGAATATGCTAATGGTCAATTAGTGACCATTTGAGGAGATTTGACCATAATATAGACTGAAAAATAGCATGGTAAAGGGAATGACTATGCTGCCTAGGGACAGCAGTAATGGACTGAAATTTCAGTCCAATTACATAGCCATAACTTTGGTTGTGTTAGTCCAATTGGTGTTTGGCCAATTGGACATGAAACTAGGCTTATAATGACACATTTTTTCTGAAGAAACCATGCCCAAAAGACCAAAGCAAGAGGACCAAAAGTTGGCCCCAATCCGGATACCCTGCAACTGATTCTGCAGAATGACCAAATGAATAGTAACTGTTCATTTGGCCATAACTCGCTGTAGATTTGGTCAATTGACCTGAAATTTTTACAGCAACAAGTTAAGACATAGACAAACAACTTTCATGAAGAAACCTACCCCAAATTATGGCCAGAACCTAACCCAAATGGCAGTGGCAGTCACTGTTCATGTTACTGTAGATATGGTCAATTCTGCAGATTGGCAATCCGGCCAGCTGTGGTTTTTGGACCATATCTAGAGCTACAGAACTCCAAATGGAGTGATTCAAAAAAGGAAATTCAACTAGACAAAATAAGGAACAACTTTCATGTTTTCCATTTATTTAAATTCCCACTACAACAGGGCTCAATGGAACAGTAAATTTGGATCACAAACACTGAAATTTCTGCCCTCTTAGATTTAAGTTGAGAAATGGAAATGGAGACCAATCCCAACAAGTTTTAAAAGCAAAATGTGGTATGTTGGGAGTGCCAAAGTCAATGTACATATTTTCTATCCAAAAGTCAACATTTTTGTTGACCAATGAGGTGAATAGTGACACCAAAAACTTGAAATTCACAAATTGAAGAATTTAAAAGTTTCAAATGCCCTAGTATACCTAACAAGATTGGTTTGGATAGTTTGGCATGCCAATAGGGTTCAGTTAGCAGTACTGCACATGGCAATATGCCATTCTGTGATTTCATGGCTTTTAGCTATTCTGACCTTGCATTGAGATTTGGCCTTGTGCCTGATATTATTTATAGCTTGGTAGCTGTTCTATTGCACACCGGGAGATGCATATGTGACCGATGGTGTGACGGCCCAAGGTACTAGATACCCAGTGCCAGTTTACCCGTTATCCAGTCCAGTCGTCTAGTGTAGGTTACTTGGGGCAACCAAATGAATAAAAGTGGACAAAGTAAATGATATACAAATACCAAACAAATAAAACATATACATTCACTACACATTTAATTTCTTGCTATTTTCTTTTATTATATTATTGCACCACTAAGCATTATTGCTTAGCGCGTTGCTTTTGCCACGCGTAGGTACTGGAGATACAGATCGTGAGCCCAGTAGACCACAGACTGGGTGAGTCCATCCTGCAGCTCTGTACAGTGTCCGTGTCACCTCAACTTCTGCAGTGCATTGGTAGGACACTAGGTGTCATTTTGACATTTTGTAACTTAATTTTGATTTTCTCATATGTAATTAACCTTGTGTAATGTATATTGAGATTTATGTAAATTATGAAAATTGTATTTGTGAATGGAAAAGTAAATGGTTATTTATGATTTATATGTGATCATCACATGTGATGGATGATTGAGAATTGAAATTGAAATGTTGAGATCTTGATATTGAGTTTTGTGATGATATTGGAGTTGAGAATGAATGAATTTGTTTATTGGAAGTGTTTTAACAGGTTCCGAAGAACTGTTTTCTCCATTTTTAGCCAGTACTCTGCCGAATTTTCTTTAAAATTTTCGGAACCTCAAATAAGTAATAATTTCGGTAAATGGCTTAAAATAAATTATATTACACAAATTATATTCCAAAGCTTGATATAAATCAATTAAGGTATATTAGAGTGTGCCAGTACACCATGTGGCATTACTTACTTGGGTATACTGTACACGGGTAAGGGGTGTCACATACCTAGTTAGACCAGGAGTAACATATCCATTGATGAGTCAATGAATCAATTTTAACCTTGATGAATGAGTCATCCAAGGGTTCCCTGTCATCATTTTGAGATCGAAGGGGAAGCATTTATAGTTACTCTTGATATTGAAGAGCCAAGAAATGTTAATGAGACTCTTTCATACCAGCTAAGGAAAAATGAATTAAAGCAATGGAAGAAGAGATGGAGTTGATGAGATCTAACAAACTTTAGGAACTAGTTGATTTACCCTTAGGATGTAAAGCAATTGGGAATAAATAAATATAAAGCTGATGGCAGTATTGAAAGATACAAAGCTCACCTAGTGGCTAAGGGTTACAAACTACAGGAGGGAATAGATTATGAAGAAACTTTTTCACTTATTTTGAAATTCACCTCGATAAGGTTGATTTTGGCTATGGTAGCCAACTTGGATCTTATTACATCAAATGGATGTTAAGACTGCTTTTCTCAATGGAGAATTAGAAGAGGAAATCTATATGGTGCAACCTATAGGTTTTATAAAGAAGGCCAAGAGCACAAAGTGTGTAGACTTTTGAAGTCAATTTACAGTCTTAAGTAGTCTTTAAGGCAATGGTATATTAGGTTTCATAATGCAATCATGTCGTATGATTTCAATATGATCAATGAAGACCATTGCGTGTATATTAAAAGATCTAAGGACGAATATGTAATCTTATCATTGTATGTAGATGACATAATGATAGCCAAAAATGATAAAGACAGTCAAAGGATGGTTGTCATTTGATTTTGAGATAAAAGATATAGGTGAGGCTGCATATATCCTTAGAGTTAAGATTTCAAGAGATCACTCAAAGAAATTATTATCTCTTTCTCAAGAGTCATATATCAAAAAGGTTCTAAAGTGATTTAATATGCAAGATTGTAAGCCTATAGATACTTCTATTCCAAAAGATGAACTTTTAAGCTAAAGATTACGTCCTAAGACTCCACAAAAAAAAGAAACAAATGAGGAGTGTTCCTTATACAAATGCAATTGGGAGTCTGATATATATCTTGATGTGTACTAGACTTGATATCTGCTATGTAATTAGCATGGTAAGTCGATATCAATCTAACCTAGGTTAAGCACATTTGAAAGCAGTGAAAAGAATACTAAGGTATTTCAAGGGCATAACTGATTACTTATTGTGTTATCAAGGAAAAGATTTGCAATTAAGAGGCTATACAGACGTTGATGGGGGAGGAGATTTAGATGAGAGAAAATCTATAGCTGCTGATGGGGGAGGAGATTTAGATGAGAGAAAATCTATCTCCGGATACATTTTCTTACTGAATGATGGTGCCATATCATGGAGTAGTAAGAAGCAATGGTGTGTAGCTTTATCCACAATGGAAGCAAAGTTTATAGCTTTTTCAGCTGTTATGCAAGAGGCAGTTTGGTTAAAGAGATTTTTGGTACATATGGGAATGTATGATAATGTTGTTAAGCTAATGACTATATATTGTGATAGTCAAGCAGCAATAGCCTATACAAAAGATCCCAAATATCATGGGAAGACTAAACACATTGATATCAAGTATAATTTTGTAAGGGACATGGTTGCACATAAAGAAGTGAACATGAAGTACATTTCTACACACAAGATGACAACAGATCCGTTAACAAAGCCTATTGTAAAAGATGTTTTTTTATAGGCATGTAAAATCTTTGGATTTGCGTAGATATTAATGTACTTGAACATATTATTTCCCAAGAATGTTCATGTAAATGACATTATTTATGGTAATTTTATTTTGTAATTGTTGCAATTTGTTGCAAAACATACATACATATTCTTAATAAGTACCTAAGTTTTTAATAAAAGGGGGAGTATGTCAGATAGATAAAAGATTGGCCTTCTCACACAGGCAATCATTTTATTATATACTAGGTAATGAAAATTAAGATGCTATAATTGTTATTATTTGGGAGATAATATTGAGAGCTAAAACTTATAACATAGATAATCATATCAAGAAAAATATGATTAAAAAGTCATTTTAATAATTACATTGACATTATGTGAATAAGTCACATTATCTGTATAAACCCATATGTGAGTTTCATATGATATTAAGTAGATTAGGAAACTCAAATTCAATCATTAGATATGCTTGAATTATCATCTACACGGTATTTAAAATAAAGATATACACTCCATGGGAAAAGGAGTTGATACCGTAACATGTGATTCATACCACATGTGCTTGTATCCGAAGGGAAATACAAGTTTAAGATCTCTACTTGTTATTGTGTGAGACCCTAAAGATTATAAGTGATCTTTACTTATACCCTCATGACTCTAATTTGTCACTTAAAACTTAATTTAATGGTAGCTATGTGATGCAAGATCAAAGGTAGATCCAATAGACCATGCACAAGAGGAGGTTCGGCCAGCCCATTATGAAGTTTTGAATGATTTCTCAATGATAAATAATGGCCTAATCACAAGATCCAAGCTAAAACAATTGAAAGCCTAAGTTCAGATGTATACACAAAACCGTGTTACATGACAACTTGGGTTGAATTCAGCTAAGAGCTTAAAGGACCAGCAAACATGGATGGATAAAGGCACAAATCAGCCTAAGTTAATTAATTTAATTAAGCCGTGTGGGCCTAATACATAAGCTGGTTTGTTAGTAGGCCAATGGATAAAAACTTGTAATGTGTTGGTGGGCCAATGGACAAAAACTTGTAATCTAGTTAGGATTATTTTTCTTTAATTATTTCTTGTTGAAGCCGAATTCTCTTAGGGAATTAATGTTAATTAGAACTCTTTAAGTTAGGATTAGTTTTACAAGTTTCCTTAATCTTTAGGACTTTGTTCTAGTTGGTTTGACTTAAACAAATTAGATAGGAATTATTCTATCATTAGGACTCTTTGTAAAGGGGGAAATCTGAATTATGAACCCTATAAATATGCTTTGTCGAACTCCATAAACATCAGATTTGAGAATTGAGTTTTCCTTTGATAAATTTTTAGATTAAAGAGAGTTAATAGCTTTCTTTAATTTTATGCTAAGGTAGTTAATTATTTACTTTGGGTTTAATTTTAAGTTAACAATTCAGCTTCCTATTTAATTTATTCTTAATTGCTACTAAATTGGGGTTAGGGTTTAGAATACCTTAGAATCAATTAGGTTAAGCTAATTAAGGTGAATTAACAAACTAATCAATTGCTTGAGGCGTTTGAAGCAGGAGCAAGAATACCAAAACCTGATTCGGCTATCTTGAATAAAGATCTTGGGTTGCATCATCTTGGTATCAGAGCTTTGGGTCAAGAATCAAGTAATTACATATCCCTTCTAATTTTAATTTCTGTTCCTTTTTTTTTTTTTGAATTTATGCTGTTCTCCTTGTGTTCTTGCATTTTCTTGTTATCTTATGTGTGTACGAATTGATCTCCATCAATTCCTTTGAGTTTTTATGCTACCTTTCATTAAGTTTCCATTCTTGTTCTTTTTATTCAATTTATATATATCAGATCCAAAAAAAATTTCAAAAAAATCAAAGATCAAGCCTTGCAATCTGCGTAATTCTTTGAAATTCAAGATTGTGCCAATTCTTATGATTCAATTCAAGATTCATATATATTCTGACTTCTTTGAATTCAAGATTGTTTGTTTTCATTGATTGTGCACATACATTAGATTATAATTAGTGCACAATTTGTGATTGAGCAGTGAATCAATTTGCAAATTATCATCCAATTCTTATTCTGATTGCATTAAGACAAACCTAAAACCAATTCGCACACAATAAATACATATCAACTCCAATTGTTTTGTTTGAATTTAATCTGATTAATTTGCATTAATTAGCATTGGTGAGTGTTTTTATTTTAATTATTGCATATAGTTTTCTTTTCTTGTTTTTAGCCTGATTTGCATCCCATACATCGAATTAAGTGACCAATTGGTTCTGTTGCTTAATAATCTTGCATGCTTAATTCCTTCATCTAAGTGTGCATATATCATTGTGTTCAATAATTCTTAGGATTCGCAAATTTTAGATTCTTTGCATTCGAATTTTTGTTTGTTGATTTAAGATTAATTCTTATGTGAGTGATTGATTACCAAATGTATAAAACACAAAAGAAAGCTTGGGAGGTAAAAGGCTGAGTGGTGAGTTCAATTAAGGGTAAAAGCCAATTGAGCGAAACACGAGCATATTACTTGTAAGATTTTCCTTGTTTTATTTGTTCCAAATCAAAAATCATAGATACACAAGACAGTGAAATGGCTGCTTCAAATATGAAATTGTTCATGAAAGCCATGCACATGCAAATAGAGTGAATAAATATGAAGTTTGAATTGTTAATGAAAAGTTAGAGACACAACATGTAATACCCCTATACTAAGTAGTCTATACATTATATTGTTCTAGTGATTAGTGTCTGTCCAGACAATCAAGATGTTTAGAACCATATCTAAGCCATCTAGAAAAGCCATAAATAAAAACTAATAGAAATCACATAAAGGTTAAATGGAAATAAGAAAAACAAAGTCTAATTGGTTAAATGAGCTGAGGTCCCGATGATGGGTGGCCAACCTGGGAAGTGACTGTGAGCTCAGTTGCTACCCTAAATTCTTGTGGGACCCTATGACACCATAGGTCAAGAGATAATTATGAAACTATGGGAACTAGAAAACCACAGAAATAAAAAGAGAACAAGTTCAAATAATTGAATCAACATTTAAAGAGCTACTAAATACTATTAGAAAGATGGATTGAACTGACGAGGGGCATTTTGTTCAATTCACCCCTAGAGGTGACTTTTGACCTAGATGTCCATTAAAATGTAGAAAATTAAAATATTAAAAATAATTAAAAATTTAGAGATGTGTAGTGAAAGAAAATGAAAGAAATAGAATATTTAAAAATTTTAATTACTTTAATGACATAAGTATGACTTCACTATGAGATAATTAAAAATTTTAATGTTTATTTATTTAATTATGGGATAATTCTCTAATATAAGAGACAAATTAAAAGATAAATTTATTTGTCTTCTTCAACCTTAGCCGGCTCTCCATTTCTCTCTCTTCCTCACTTCATTTTTCCTCTATAGCTAAAGAAAATTGAGCTTGAAACCTTCCTTACACCCATAAATTTTCATACAAAAATTGTAGAGAACTTTTAATTTGCATGTTATTGAAAGATTTGGAAACAAGAAATTAGAAGAAATTTGGAGATTTGGAAGTTTGAGAAGAACATCATTGAGGTAAGTTGTCTCTCTAACTTAACTAAGTATATATGCATGAAATTAAGCTTAGATGTGGGAATTTAACTTAAGGAAACATAAAAATTATGTATGTATGAAGGGATAAAATTCAACCAGCCATGGGTATGCTAAGGTTTGATGGTGTTTGCATGAATTGAACATGAGTTTGAGCTTGTTTGGAGTAGTAGACATGATTGAGATGTTGAGAATTACATGAATTGTGAAATTTGGGAGAACTAGGGTGTATGGTGGCTAGGGTTTTGGAAGAAATTGGGGGTTTTTGAGAATTATTAACCAATTGATATTTGTGATGCTTAATTATGGTCATTTATTGTGTTATGAATTGAGAATTGGTGAATGGAATTGAGAAAACTAATGGTTGTTGAGTTGCTGAATTCTGGACCAATTAGTCCAGCAAGGTTAAATGGCCATAAGTAGAGTTGTGTTGCTCCAATTGGTGTGAGGCTAATTGGAGATGAAACTAGGGTCATAATGCCACATTTTTTATGAAGAAATGTTTCCCAAAAACTGACCATAAGTTGGTCTAAAAATTGCTTGAATCCGGAATTGGTGTTCTGGAACTGGGCAGAAATGACTAAATAAACAGTAAATGTTCAGATGGCCATAACTCACTCTAGGAAAGTCAGAATGACCTGATTCTTAAACCATTGGAAAGGATAGACATGGGAGCACATTTTTCATGAAGATCATGAGCCCAAATTGTAACACCCCTATTTGTATAGCTTGGTATATTTTACTATTCCGGTGACCGGTATTGGTCCGGATAATTAAGGGCATTAGAATCACATCTAAGACACCTAGATAAGCCCTGAATACAAATAATTAGTAATTGCCAAATAGTTAAGTATAAAGAAGAAAAATAAAGCATAAAAAGTTAAATGAGCCGGGAGTCACAGCGATGGGTGACCTTCCCGGGAAGTGACTGCAAGGTCAGTCTTAACTCAAATTTCGAATCAAAAAATGTGACACCACGGTCCTTAGGACTATTGCGAACACAGTGGAAAAGAGAAAATCATGAAAAAGAGTTGTTAAGCAGGTCAAATAATTAGGCCAGGGATCTGGAAGAAATATCGAATAACTTGCAAACCAGATTGAACCAACGAGGGGCAATTTGGTCAATTCACTCCTAGAGCTGACTCCTGACCTAACTGTCCAATAAAATCGAAGAAAAGAAAATTTTGGAATCGGGAATTAATTTAAAGAACTAATAGAAAAATAAATATAAAAGAAAAAGAAAATTGAAAAAGTTTATTACATCATTGGATTACATCATGAATGATGTCAAAATGTAATTTTATTTTCCCCACCATAATTGACCAAGTCAAATAAGACTAAAAGACATAAAATTGAAAAAAAAAACAAATCACTCTTCTTCTCCACCCAAGTGTGCCGTCTTCCTCTCTCTCTCCACCATTGTAGAACTCCATTGAAGCTTGAGTTCAAACTTTAAAACTCCCACTAAACCTTGCCTTGCCCCCAAATTTCTCCATTAGAACTTGATAACCTCACTTGAGAAGAGGATTGAGAAAGAAAGAAAGAAGAAAAGAGGAGTGGAATTGAAGATTGAACTTCAAAGTTTAAGGTTAGTGAGTTAAATTGAAAATTCTAATTTATTACTTGTGTTCTTGGTGTAATTAACTTAGAAATTGTGTAAAATCAAACAAAAACAATTGTTGAGGGACTAAACATGAAATTCGTCCAGCTAGGTTTAGGGTTTGATATGAATGGGTTTGATGGTTTTGAATGGTTATTTGAGGTGAATTAGGTGTGTAGAACATGAATACACACTTTGAATTTCATTAGATTGAACTTTGTGTGTAGCTAGGGTTTGGAACATGTCAAAAATTGAAGAAAAATTTGAGAATTGGCCAAATGATGTTATTGACCTTATTTGAGTTGGGAAATGGTCAATTGTGACCATTTGTGGTGTGTGTTAATTGTTAGAAACAAGCAGATTGACCTAGGTCCCTTTTAGAGACTAAAACTGAAAATTTACCAACCCAATTGGTGTGAGGCCAATTGGGAATGAAACTAAACACAAAATGACACATTTTTCATTTAGGAATCATACTCAGAAAGTGACCATAACTTAGTGAACAATTAGGTTAAATTCGGATTGGGCACACTGACCTGTACAAAAATGACTAAATGAATAGTAATTACGTAAATGATCATAACTTGGTCTAGGAAAGTCCAAATGACCTGAATTTTTACCAGTAGAAAGCTGAGACATAGCCCTACAACTTTTATGAAGAAAACAAACCCAAATTTTGGCCATAACCTATTTGAAAATCCACCTGCAGTCAATCACGAAAATTGCCAAAATCCAGAATTTGCCCAGAATTCTGGGTAACACTAAATTCGGCCAGCCATGTTCAAATGGCTATAACTTAGGCTACAAAACTCCAAATAGAGTTATCCAAAAAGGGAAATAAAGTTAAGACAATAAAAAACAATTTCTAAGAACAAAACTTAGCCAAATTATCACAGCAACATGACCAATGGAACAGTGCAAAACTGAACACCAAAACTAAAAATTTGAAATTTGTACCTAAGAGACTTGAAGTTTGAGAAAATAACCAAAACCAACAAATTAGGTAACCAAAATGTGGTATGTGGGTGAAATTAGAATTCCCATACCTATTAAGCATTAGAAAGTCAACAAATTGACTTGAATAGTATTGTGAATAGTAACCCCAAAATACAAATTTCAAAGAACGTCAAATTAAACATAATAAAGTTAGATTTGAAATTATTTTTGGACTTATGATAATTTATGGTACTGAAACACTGTAAAATTGTGTGTTTTAGTAGAAAAGAATACCGGGAAAGAACCTGAAGCATCGAGTCAAGGCCAAGAGGCGACTCGTAAAATGTTTGTGCACAACATTAATATTCTTTAAAATTCATTTGCAAAGTGCATGAAATGAATTACTTATATTACAAAATGTGTATTATACTTTTGACTTAAATTGTTGAAAGTTTACTTGTATGTGTTTGAAATGGCAATAAATGTTTAGTAAATTGCTAAAATAGTTTTGAGACTATAGTGTCATAACCATATATTTGAATACCTCACTAGCATAACTGGTGGGAAGAAATAGTTTCGAATTTTGATTCCCTCTCTGGCTGAAGTGTTGAGGTGTGTGCCAGTAGAGGAAGAAATTGAATGGGCACCCATAGTTTGAGCTAGCTAGCTTTATGATTTCTCATAAGCCTTCGGCTATTGAGATGAATATATTTCAAATGGCATGATATAACTGTGTATTTTTATAAAATTGATTTGAGAATTTCTAAATGAAATTGTTGGACTAAAAGTTTATAAATCATGTTTTGCATATGTCTTTCATTTTCAGCAATGTGTTTGAATAAGTATGATTTGAATTATACATAAATGTTATTTTAGTATGTTATGCACCACTGAGTCATAGTACTTAGCGATGGCTGTTATTGCTGTCGTAGATATAGAGACTAGAGGAGCAGCAGAGTGAGTTGTTGAGGATCTTGGAGTCACCTTTTCTGAAGTCTTGTCGGATATAAATTTATACCCTGAATGTAATGTTTATATTTGTGTATGTAACTGTATGTATATATAAAAATTGGTCATGAGCAGTTGTATAAAGTTGTAATAATATCATTTTGGATTTGCTAATGTAAAGTGGTTGATAAATGTAATTTGTTTTTACTTTAATGAAAAATGAATGGAAATATTGAGTTGTGAATTATTGATTTGAATTTTGGAGTTTGAGAAATGATGTTGAAGTTTGTTGTGGTAGTTGTTGAATTGATGAAACAAATTATTGGAATTGTTTTTACAGGTATTTGAAGAACTGTTTTATTAAAATACAGACGGCACTCTGCCGAAATTTTTCTAAAATTTGCGGACAAATAAAAATGGACAAAAATTTTAACTAGTTTTTAAACTCTAATTAAATATTTTTAATACCTATTAGAAAATGCTCACAACTTCTAAAAAGTAAGAAATTTGTTTTAAAATCCCTTGTAGGGTACTTAATGAGTTATTGGTAGGTGAAGTTCGGTAGTTCATTAGGTATTCTACGGGATCATGTTATGCCTTATAGAGGGGTAAGGTGTGACATGTTTTAGTGGTATCAGAGCAAATTTTTGAAGTATGTTTTAACTTGTGTATTTGTGTCTTTTCTTGGATAAGTGCAACTGCTTAATGTCCTTATTTGTTACATACAGTGCATTGCATCATAAATATGAACTAACGGAGGGAAATCTCCTTGTGTTATTTGTTTAGGAGATATCCTAAGTCGAAATTGAAATGGAAGAAGGGGATCACTTAGTTGAGCAGTTAGTAGAGGTTGAGGCCTCAGGGGAAGCCCCAGCTCTCCAAAATGTTAGTGGGTCAGTGGCACCAGCCCCACAAATGCCACAGTTTATGGCATAGTTCGCCCAACAAATGGCTGTAATGTTTCAATAGATGGCTAGGGGTATGCCTGCTCAAGCTCCACTCCAGACTCCTATGGTGCAACCTCAGGCTTCAATAAGACAGTATGATAAATTGTTGAAATATGGGGTGACAGAGTTTAAGGGTACAGTAGACCCTCTAGAGGCAGAGCAATGGTTGGAAAGAATGGACAGAGTATTCAAGAAACTGCACTGCGCGGATGAATTGAAGTTTGAATATTCCGTGTCATTACTTCAAGGGGATGCGTATGATTGGTGGAAGACTATCCCCCATAGCTTGGTGAAAGACTGTTCCGGTGACTAATGTTGGTCCGGACAGTCAGAATGTTTGGAACTATATTTAGACTAGAGTGAGGAGTCATAAATAGCCCAAATAATTTCAAAAAAATTTAAGGAAAAATTTAGAAATAAAATATATTAAGGTTAAATGAGCCATAGCCCTAGCGATGGGTGACCTAATGGGAAGTTACTGTGAAGACAGCTAGTAGCCCTAAACCCGGGGGAAATTTTATGAAATAATTTTTGGGACTCCATAGAAGAGTCATTGAGGTTTTGATGGCTTTAGAATGCCAAGAAAATGCTTAGAAAATTTTATCAATTGGTATAGACAATTTTAGTCTGTTATGCCAAACGAAGGGCATTTTGGTAATTTTACCTTCAGAGATAATTTTTGGTCAACTTGTCTAAGTAAGTAAATAAATTACATGACATAAAATATAAATAAATATTAATAAAAATTAAATTAAAAATGAGTAGAGAAAAGAAGAAAGAAAAAGAAAATAAAAATGACATGAAAAATGCAATTATGACATCATTATTGTGTCATTAAAACTCCTCACCAATCACAATAAGACAACCACTTAATAAACTAATAAAAAAGAGATAAATAAGACAAAAAAATGAAAAACAATTCTGCTTCATCCTCCCCAAACCAGCTGAACCAAAAGAGAGAGAGAGAGAAAAGAGAATTCCCCTATTGTTACTCCACCCAAGCTCCATCTTTCACCAATTTTCACCATAAAACCCTATCTTGTCTTCATTAAATTTGATCCTTACACCTTAAACTACTTCTAGGCAGCAAAAAGAAGGAAAAATTTAGAAGATTTACAAGCTTGGCATTAGCTTCTATTGAGGTTAGTGTCAATTCTTCTTTTCCTCTCTTTAAGTTTGTGTTTACACACTTGATTTAAGTTAGAATTGCAAGAAATTTGAAAGAAATTCATATGTATGTAAACCCCATAATTTCGGCAGCCGTAGATTTGTTAGAGTTTTGATGATTTTCTTTGAATTAAGTTGGTATATTAGCTGCCCTTGACTTGAATTAAATAATTAGAACATTTAATTGTAAGTTAGTGCAAGAATTGGAAATTTGATAATTAGGGATTTGAGCAAAATTAGGGTTTTGCTCATGTAATGGTGTATGAACATTTCAATGGTCAATTAGTGACCGTTTGGTAAGGTTTGAACATAAAATGAAGTGAATTGTGGCATTAGATTTGGGAAATTGTGGACTACCTTATGGTTGTGAATTTGGACTATTGGAGTCCAGTGTGTTTGAATAGTTCTAGTTAGACTTGTGTAGCTTCAATTGGTGCAAGGCTAATTAAAAGTGAAATTAGACACATAATGCAACATTTTTGGTGAAGGAATGCTGCCAAGAAAACCAACCTAAGTTAACCTAAAAGTTGCCTCAATCCGTGTAACACACAAGCTGTCCCTAGAAAATGACCAAATAAACAGTGTTTGTTGAAATGGTCATAACTCAGTGTAGAAATGTCCAATTGACCTGAATTTTATATCAATGTAAAGCTTAGATAATTTAGAATAACTTTCATGAAGAATACAAACTCAAATTTTGATCATAACCTAATGAAATTGTCTACCAAAATCAGGACATCAAAATTGCCAGAATCAAATTGGTGCGCAGAAATTCTGGGCATTGGCAATCCGGCCAGTTGTGGTATTTAGGCCATAACTGGAGTTACAAAACTCCAAATGGAGTGATTCAAAAAGGGAATTAAACTAGACACATAAAGGAACAACTTTCATGAAGAAAGTTAGGTCAAATGTTCATTGTAGCATGGTCCAATGGAACAGTAAACATGGACCTTAAAATCTGGAAATTTGAAATAACACTCAAAAGGTTATGAATTGAGTTTGGCAAGTAATGCCAACATGAATAAAGTTTAAAATATGGTATCTTGGTGGATTTAGACTTAACAAATTTATTATGTATTAAAAAGTCAATAATTGAGTGGGAATAGTCAAGTGAATAGTGACCTCCAAACCACAAATACATGTAATTAAATAATTAAGTGTATAAAAAGCCCTAGTATGCCTAGAAGATTGGTTTGGATAGGTTGGCTTGCCAATAGGGTTCTGATAGCAGTACTACATATGGCTTTTCGCCATTCTATATTTTATGACCTTTCGTGCCATTTTGTGATATAATAGCCTTTGACTATTTCGATTATGTTTACTATACTTGGCCTTGCACCCAATGATTATTACGGCTTATTAGCTATTCTGTTGCACACCTGAAGACACTTTGTGACCTATGGTGTGATGACCCAAGGTACTTGGTACCCAGTGCCAGTTTACCCATTTATCCAGTCCGGTCAATTTTATCAGTTACTTGGGCAATTACATTAAGCCTTAGTAAATTATTATCAAATAATAAACATAGAAGTATTAAATTAATAATAATATTAATAGTTACCTAAAATTTCAGTCTGCTCATAATCATAACATAAATTCTTCATATTTTATTATTTTAGTTTATTTTTATTTATTATTGGCACCACTAAGCAGTATTGCTTAGTGCGTTGCTTTTGCCACGCATAAGTACAGGAGTTACAGAGAGAGATCCCAGCAGACCCCAGATTGGGAGAGAGTCCCGATCTGCATAGAGTCAGAGTCACCTCTCATTTGCAGTGCATCATTGGTAGGACCCTTAGGTTCCTTTTGGATTTTGTATTTGCATTTTGTAGTAGATATTTGTTTTGATTTGTAAGTTATGAATTCATGTACATTGTAAACTTATGTAATTATATGTTCATGTAAATATTTTGTAAATTTTTGTTAATTAATAAAATTTGAGTATTTCTTATTAAATTTGAGCCTGAATGTGACATGAACTAAATAAAAATGAAATTGTGGAATTGTGTTGAAAAATTGAGATGATTGAGAATTTGTTGATGATTATTTAGAGTTGTGGACTTGAAAAATATATTGGGAGTGTTCTTTTTCAGGTTCAAAAGAACTATTTTTCCAAATTATAGCTGGCACTCTGCCGGATTTTCTATAAAATTTGTGGAAACTCCGAATTAAATAAAATTTCAATAAATAACATAAATGGCAAAAATTTCACTTAGTGACTTTTAATAAATATATTAAGAAATAATAAATTGATTTGGAATATGGAATAAGACAATATAAGGTGCTTTGACACTCTGTGTGACATGCCTTGCTCGGCTACACTGTAGACAGATGAGGGGTGTCACATTTAGTGGTATCAGAGCACGGTTTAGGCATTTTTGGGTCTAGACAGAGTCCACACAATGTATTGCATTTGTAAATATTGAGGTGACACTAGTGCAGATCTATTTGTTTGGTTATTTTGATTAGGATATGGACCCGACTTCATAGAGGGCAGTCGAGGAAGAGGTGAAGAGTCATGCTCTACTCGCAGCTGAGACTGGAGGCAGGGGGGAACCTACTCCACTGGCACTAGAGGTGCTTGCACAGCCTCCACAGGCCATGTTTTAGCAAATGGCCGAGTTTTTCAGACAGATGGCCGGGGTTATACCACCACCTCCACAGTAGAAATCTCACCTGGAAAAGATTAGGAAGTTTGGAGCTGTGGATTTCGTGGGTTAGAAAGAAGATGACCCGGTAGCAGCTGAGAATTGGTTAGACCGAACCATAAGAGTATTGAAGCAACTTCATTGCACCCCAGAGCAGAACGTGGAGGGTGCTATGTCCCTACTCCAAGATGATGCATACTAGTGGTGGGACACAGTATCTAGTGAGGTGCAGCCAGAGCTGATAACATGGGACTTTTTCCTCACAGAGTTCAGAAAGAAGTATGTGGGCAGTGTGTACTTAGAAGAGAGAAGAAGAGAATTCATTAGTCTGCGGCAGAGACAGTTGTCAGTAGCGGAGTATGAGAGGGAATTTGCCAGATTAAGCCACTACGAAAGGAAAATAGTCTCCAATGAGGCTGAGAGGTGTAGGAGGTTTGAGGAAGGGTTGAATGACAACATCAAGATAATGATTACAGCTTTAGGGATTACAGACTTTACAAAGTTAGTTGAAGTTGCACTGAAGGTTGAAAGAGTCAGAATTAATGAGTAAAATAGAAAAGATAGACAGCAGAAGAGGGGTCTAGGTCAATCTAGTACATCTGCTGCTCCCAGTAAGAAATTCAGAGGTCCTCCTACTCAGAGTTCTGGCCAGTCACAATGTGATACCCCTTACCCGTCTACAGTATAGCCGAGTAAGATATGCCACACCGTGTACCGGAATATCTTATTTTATTTCAATCATTTTTATTTTTCCTTATTTATTTTTTTTCATAGTTATGAAGTACAATTTGTGAAATATCATTCATTTAAGTCATTTATCATAATTATAAATTTATTTGAGGTTCCGCAAATTTTATAGAAAATCCGGCAGAGTACCGACTAAAAATGGAGAAAACAATTCTTCGGAACCTGTGAAAAACACTTCCAATATGTTTTCAATCATTCCCAAACTCCATTTCATCAACAAAATCTCAATGTTTTTCAACAACATTTCCATTTCTCATTCATTCATTTCATATGATATTCATATACAAGTCATAAATAAATATTCAATTTTTCATTCATAAACACAATTTCCACTATTTACATTAATACCAAAATACATTACATAAGTCTCAATTACACATGAGAAAATAAAAGTTAATTACAAAATATCAAAATGAAATCTAGTGTCCTACCAATGCACCGAAGACGGTGAGGTGACACGGATACTATGCAGAGCTGCAGATGGTCTCATCCAGTCTGTGGTCTACTAGGCTCTCTATCGGTCTCTCTAGAACCTACGCGTGGCAAAAAGCAACGCGCTAAGCAATAATGCTTAGTGATGCCAATAATAGAATAAAAAGAAATAACAAAAAATAAATATGCAGTGATGTTCTGATGTCTTATGCAGACAATTTTTCGATAATTATTTGTAGTCTTATTTGTTTTGTACTTATTATATTCATTATTTTATTAAATTTATCCACTTTTATTTTTGGTTGCCCAAGTAACCTATATTAGATGACTGGACTGGATAAACGGGTAAACTGGCACTGCGTATCAAGTACCTCGGGCCGTCACACCATCGATCACATGTGTATCTCCCGGTGTGCAACATAACAGCTAATAAGCTGTAATAACATTAGGCACAAGGCCAAGTATCAACACAATGTCAGAATGGCTAAAAGCCATAAAATCACAGAATGGCATAATGCCATGTGCAGTACCGCTAATTGAACTCTATTGGCATGCCAACCTATCCAAACCAATCTTGCTAGGTGTACTAGGGCATGTTACACTTTTAAATTGTTTAATTCTTGAAATTTAAGTTTAGGTGTTACTATTCATTTCATTAGTCAACTAAAATGTTGACTTTTTCATAGACAATAGGTACATTGGTTCTAATGCTCCCAACATACTGATACATTCATTTTGCATAGTCATTTAGATTTAATTTCATGGCCATTTTATTTATTTGTTAGTCACTTTTAGCTCATTTTATTCGTTATTTAGATAGTTTTTCATAATTGTCAATTTTTGGATTAAATTATAATTTTTGCTTTGTTTTGTAGGTAAAATGATATTTTTGAGGGACTAAAAAGAAATTATGCCAGTGAGGAGTGATTCCTATAGCCAAAGATGTCAAAAACAAAGCTTGAAAGTTGAAGAATACAGTGGCCAAATTTCGCATAACTTGCCGCATAAATTGTATAGTTCTGCACAGGGAGAAGAAGCAATTTTTCCATTCCTACCGAAATCTGCATAAGTCACTGCATGACTTATGCAGACTTATTCCTTGCTTACGCAGCTTCACACAGAGGGCCCAAAAAACCTGCCGAAAACTGCGTAAGGGACTGCATAACTTATGCAGTTCACTTATGCAGTTTCATAGAGTCTTCATAATGAGCTGGTAGAAGATTTTCTCATGAAATCTACACCTCAAACACACCATTTTAGGGCTACTTGTCAGAAAAAGATATAAATAAGCCCTTATCTCATTTTAGCAAAGAAAAGAAAGGGAGGAAGACAGAAAAAGGGGCAGAAAAACAGAGGAGCAGTCGACTTCCATTCTTGGGGAGCAGAATCCAGCTTCTTCTTCTCTTCTTCACCATTTTCTACATTTCTCTTATCGGGTTTCTTTAGTTTTAGTTTATTTTCATGATTTATTTTCTCTTTTACTTAGAATTTCTTGTGTTAAATATGGATTGTGAGTAGTTTTCTTTGATTATGGAGTAAGGGATGTAATATTTTAGTTATTTTTATGGATTTGAACTGGGTTAGTCCTAATTTAATGAAATTTATGAGGTTTAATCCATTTCTTGTGTGCTTATTCACATGCTTAATGAAGGGCCCTATTAAGTTATGTTCTTAATCCTTGGTTGAAGCACCGAAAGGAGAAAACCAAGTGATAGTTAATTAAGAAATTGGACTTAATTAACTTAGATCTATAAATAGACTAAGAGTTAAGAGGGTTTTAATAGATTAATTAAAGAACCTAATGGGTCTTGGTTAATTTTAACTCCAGGAAAGTAGGATTAAGTTAATTAAAGCGCTCTTTGTCTCACTCGAAAGAGTTTTCAAATGATTTTAGAATTAATCTCCTTTAAACCCATAAATTTCATGGATTGGGCTAGCTAGGGAAAATCCCAAAATGACTTAAATATGAACCCTTAACTCCAGAATCGTCTTTTATCAATTATTGCTTGGAATTTTACTTTTGAGTGTTTAGTTTAATCTCATTTTATTAATTTTTATTATTAATATTATCAATTTCTTTATTTTGCGAATTATTAAATTAGTCATTGTTTGAATTTAGTTTTGCATTTTCATACCTTATGCTTCAAATTCCTAAATTTCTTTTATTAATTTGATTAAAATACAATTTTAACATATTTTATTTTACATAAAAAATTCAATTGAAAACACAACTCTCCGTGGAAACAATATCTTTTTCTATACTACTTGAACGACCCGTGCACTTGTGGTTGGGCTACATCAAGTTTTTGGTGCCGTTGCTGGGGATTTGTTTGTTTAAGATTGAATTCTTGATTATTTTAGTTGTTTATAGTTTTATCTTTGTTATCTTTTCATTTTGTGTTTGTTTGCTCTTTTTAGGTACTCTTAATCTTTTATGAGAAGAGCTAGAAGCATAAGTGACACATCCTTATTGTTTAATCCTAAAATTGAGAAATTTTGTAAAGCCAACAAGAAAGAAACCAGAAAAAGGAAAGAAGCCTTGAGAGCAACTGAAATTGAAGCAGAAATGGCTGATGAAAGGATTAGAATTGGTGGTGGTAATGCTGGAAATGATCGAAACAATGAAAATACAGCCCAAGGTGAAGAAGTTGTAAATGCTAATGTGCCTAGGGGAAGTATGATGGATCATGCATTTCCTCGTTTTGATGACTTGAGAAAAAGTATAGCAAGACCAAGAATTGATGCAAATAGCTACAAGATGGATTTTGGAGTTCTTCAAATGATTCAAAATTCCCAATTTGGTGGACATCCTTCTGAAAATCCGCACACACGTTTAAAGAAGTTTGCAATGATTTGTGATATGCAAAAACAACCTGGAGTATCTAATGATGCAGCAAGATTGAAGCTATTCCCATTCTCTTTGAAGGATAGAGCATTGGATTGGCTTGATTCTTTACCTTACAACTCAATTACAAATTGGGAGCAGCTCACTGATGCATTTCTTGCCCAATACTTTCCATCTGGAAAAACTCAAGAGTTGAGGAATCAAATGATTGCTTTTAGACCAAGAGAAGATGAGGCTCTTTATGAGTCATGGATGAGATGGAAGGAGTTGGAGAGACAATGTCCACATCATGCCATTCCTAAATGGATGATAAATCAGAATTTTTACACAAATGTCACTCCTGTTATCAGAGGAATCATTGATGCTCAAACTGGAGGGGAATTCATTATTAAGCATGAAGATGAAGCTTATGAGTTGTTAGAGAAAATAGTAAAGAATAGTCATCTATGGAGTAGTCCAAGAGGGTCAACTCTAACTCAAAAAAGGCAAGTTGCTGGAATGTATGAGCTTGATCCATTCAACATGATCAATGCCAAATTTGATGCACTCACTAATGTCCTTACTAAGAAAATGGAGGATTTAAGTATGCTAGTCAGTTCATCATCATGCTCTGGAAGTTCTCAACAAGTTGCTTATGCAGAAGGAACAATGAGCTATGGAGTAGATTATCCTTCATATGCTTGGAGGAATCATCCCAATTTTTCATGGGGGAATCAGCAAAATCAAGCTTCAACTCAGAACTTTCCACCACAACAACAAGGGCATCAATACCAACAACCTAGGCAACCACCACCTAGTTTTCAGCAAAAGAATGCAATTCTTGTACCTTTACCAAAACAGCAAGAACAAAGTTCTACCACAAAGGCTTTATTATAACAAATTCTTACTAATCAAACTAAGCATGATGAAGAGATGAGAGAGATGAAAGCAAGGCTGGAAAAAATGCAAACACGCAATAGGATGCTGGAAAATCAGATTGCACAACAAGCAAGCTCTTCAGGTACCAAATCAATGGGAAGACTTCCTAGTCAGATAGAAAATCCAAGGGAGCAATGTCGTGCCATCACACTGAGAAGTGGTAAAATAGTGCATACTGAGAAGAGTGAAAAAGTTGAGAAGAGAGAAAATGAGAAAGATGTTGAGAGAGATGAAAAACAAAAGAGTGAAAAAGGGAGTGCAAGAAAAGGTAAAGAGGAGGTTGGAGAGAAAGAATAGAAATATATACCTCCAGAGCCTTACAAGCCACAGCTTCCCTTTCCATAGATATTTCAAAAAGCCAAGCTTGATAAGCAATTTGGGAAGTTCTTAGAGGTTTTGAAGAAGCTATATATAAATGTGCCTTTTATTGATGTTCTTTCCCAAATGCCTTTTTATGCTAAGTTTTTGAAAGAAATTCTCTCAAACAAAAGAAGACTTGAAGATTATGAGACTGTAGCCTTAACTGAGGAATGCAGTGCTATCCTCCAAAGGAAATTTCCTCCAAAGCTCAAGGATCTAGGGAGTTTTTCAATTCCATGCCACATTGGGGAATCATGTTTTATAAAAGCTTTATGTGATTTAGGGGCTAGTGTAAGCCTTATGCCCCTTTCCATCTATGAAAAGCTCAACATGGGAGATCTTAAGCCAACCCACATTTCTCTTCAGTTGGCGGACAGATCAATTAAGTATCCAGAAGGGATCTTGGAGAATGTACCACTAAAGGTTGGAAAATTCTACATCCCAGTTGACTTTGTTATTTTGGACATGGAAGAGGATTCTCATATGCCTATCATTTTGGGGAGGCCTTTCCTAGCTACAGCTGGTGCTTTGATTGACGTGAAAGGTGAAAAGCTTACTCTCATAGTCGGAGAGGATCATTTAGTCTTCAACATTGGCAATGATAAGAAAAAGCAACTTGAAGATGTAGACTCTTGTTTGAGAATTGATATAGTTGATGAGTTAGTAAAAGAGCACTTTAGAAAGAGCTATCCGAAGGCTTCTCTTGAAAGTTGTCTTATCCATGAAGGGAGTATCAATGATGAAAATCTAAAAGAGGCTGCATTTGCACAATATTTGAATAGTAATCCACCTTGTCCTATGGCACCAATCTTTCAAGTTGAGCAAGTGGAGAAAAGTGAAGTAAAGCAACCATCTCTCAAAGAAAAAGATGCACCAAAGGTTGTCAAGAAAGAAATGGTCAGATTTTTAAACAAAGCAACAAGGATCTTCTCATGTGATGGAAAGAAAATGAAGTATAGATTCATTGAAGCACCTATTGGAAACAAAGGCAATAAATTCCAATTATAGCCACCATGAAACATGACAAGAGTCCAGCTAAGGACTATAAATTAGCGCTCTTGGGAGGCACCCCAAGTTCTTTATTTTGTTTTTGTTGATTTACTTTTATTTGCATTACTTTTGTTTTTATCTTAAATCTCCCTAAATTCAATTTTTGACATTATTGAATTTTGTCTTTTGTAGATGTATTTCAGTGGATGAAGGTTGTTGCACTGCTGGGGGGTAACTCTTAATATGATATTTTATCCATTAACTTTTCTGAGATTGATTTATTTTCATTGCTTCCTGTGCAGGACCCCTTCTTGGCTTATGCAGAAAAAAATTTTCAGCAAAAAGGGTCTGGAGCATATGCTATTTGCTTCTTTATTGAGGTTGGGCATGTATCTTTTATATATCTGTGCTTATCATGTTAATATGATGGTAAGTGGGTCATTTTAGTGGTTTTGAACTTATTTGGGTTGTGTGATTCAATGTGCACATGCTGCATTTTATTGGCATAACTTGGAGAGCCTATTTTCTTTTGTGGATAAGTGCAACTTTGTGCAGATTTTTATTGAGCTTTAATGTGCTAGAATGTTAATTTGCAGGGTTTGAGTTGAAATGGCATAATTCACAAATGTCTCTTATGCATAACTTACTTCTACAAGCTTGTATGGTGCAATTGTGATGGATTCTGCATATATTGATGTGTTTTTTATGATAATTTCTCATGATTTATACTTCATAGGGTTACATTTCTTCATTCTAGTGTATTTTTCAAACTTGCAAAACATTTTTTATTATGATCTGAATCTTGTTGAAATGTGCATAAGTAACTGCATAACTTATACAGCTTTCAGGTCTCATTTTTTGCCATTTTTCTTTTTCGCCGAAACCTGCATAAGCTCTTGCATAACTTATGCAATCCTGCATAACCAAATTTTTGCCATTTCATTTCTTGCTGAAAACTGCATAAGCGAGTGCATAACTTATGCAATTCTGCAACGCCACAATTTTTGCTATTTTTCATTTCTGTCGAAACTTGCATAAGTGTGTGCATAACTTATGCACTCTTGCATAATTTCAAATCCTGCATTTTCATTTCTGCTGAAATCTGCATGACCAATTGCACAACTTATGCATTTTTGCATAACCAAATTTTCTAGGATTTCCATTTCTGCCGAAACTTGCATAAGAGAGTGCATAAGTTATGCACTTTTGCACGACCAACTTTTCAGACTTTCCATTTCTGCCGAAACTTGCATAAGAGAGTGCATAAGTTATGCACTTTTGCACGACCAACTTTTCTGACTTCCCATTTCAGCCGAAACTTGCATAAGAACCTGTATAACTTATACATAACATTTTCCCCTCATGCAGAAACTCGCACGACTTGTGCAAATTAAAATTTTTAGCACACCCTTTTTCTCACCTCCCACTTCTCGCCATTACTGTTCACCTCCTTCCCATTTTTCTCGGCATCAATCCCTCTCCCCACACCCCTTTTCACCGATCAATACCTAACTTCCCCTCTATCTCTTTTATTTTCTTCTTCCCTCCTCCATTCCTACCATCATCGACCACCACTATGGAAATGCCTTCCCCTTCCCCTCAAGGCTCTCCTCTCCAAGTCATGCCCCTAGCCACGCAAGCCCCCAATCCTGATTCTCCTCCGCAACAAACCCCTCCACCTCCTCCTACATCCACATATAAAAGGAGAATCCAGTCTAAATTAACCCGACCCATAGCCTTTGCACCCGCTCTCGCAAAATAAAAAGACCCACCTGCTACTCCACTTTCAGAGCCTACACCCAAAAACCCCAGAACTTTGGCTTCCACACGACAAGGGGTCGGTGCTTCTACCTCAATCCCATAAGCCAAATCTCCCTCCTCTAGCAAGAAGCAATCTTCAGCAGCAGCCAGCTCCATCCAGTCCTCTAGCAGCACCTTTGGACAAGGGCAAAACCATAGAAATAGATTAATTTTTATCTTGCTCTTGTTCAACTTTTAGGAGCTTTTCTTTTTAGATGTGTTGGAACAATTTTAATTTGTCTTGAATTCTATTTTCTTGAAGTAAAATTGGATGGCTATTCCATTGGTTTTTCATTGCTTCTCATTGCCTTTACTGCCTCTTTATGCATACTTGTCAATACATTGTATATATTTACATACCTTTGCTAGTGTTTTCAAGTTTTTCATGATATATCATTATGCTGCAGCTTTTCAATATACTGCATAGGCTGTGAAACTACTTATGCAAATGTTCTGCATAGCCTGTGTAGTCCCTTATGCAACTCATGCCATACTGCACAACTTATGCACTCTCCTTATGCACCTGTTCTGCACAGCATTTATTCTGCATAACTTGTGCAGCTTTCTTACGCATCACCATCATCTTTTAAATTCACATTGTAGATGATAAAACATTGCTCCATACCAGGTAACTCTTTCTTTTTGCTTTAAAATTTAACTATTCCTGGTTATTCCTTTTTGCTTTGAGTTTTCATGCTGCACTGCCTTAGACTTTGAGGACAATGTCCAATTTTGAGTTTGGGGGTATGCATTAATGTTTTAATTTTGATTTTTGCAAAAAGTTTTCACATTTTAATATAGGAAATAGTACAAAAAAAAACATTTCATTCCATTTCATTAGCATACATATACATTGTAAATAGATTGCATACATTATATTGTACATATATACATACATTACACATTATCTAGGAATCATACCATATAGATATTACAAATAGATTTGTTTTATTTAGTTAATGCATTGCTCAATTTTTTTTAGGAATCATGCATTTATAAAATAAAATTTTTGCCAAGTTCTTTGAGTTATAGGAAGTTGCTTATGAGAGTGATTTGACTTACCTTTAGTTGGGTTTATAGATTGAAAGTTTCCTAAGAGGTGCAAAGTTTTGAAGTGTTTGTCGTTTGCCTATATCTTCTTAGCCAAAAAGCCACCCAACTAGTCATTTGGAGATGGAAGTGTTTAGAGAGAGCTATAGGATAAAAAGTAGTTAAGTGATGTCTCACCAATCCTAGAACAAATTTTCTAAACCTTTCAAGGAGAAATACCAGCTTGTACTTGAAAGGAGAGATGATTAGGCATTCTTTGATTTAAACCTTCTCATTTTAAACTTTTGGCCTTTTTCCTAATTAAAATTAATCCTTGCAAACCCTTTTGAGCCTTTATATTCCTAATTTTTCTTGAAACCCTTGTTGCTACCTAGCCAATAAACCAAACACTCTAACCCTTTTCATGAGAATAATTATTTATAATATTAGGTACACTATAAAAAAAAAGAAAAAAAAAACAAAAAAAAAGGAAAAGGAAAAGGAAAAAAATAATAATAAAAGGGAGAAGAAATGCTTATCATGATGTAAAAATGCTAGTATGTATGTACTTTTCATTATTGTCATTCAAATTAAAAGAAATGCACCCAAAGTAATTAAAGGAAATGAGTTTGGGGGTGGTATTTTTAGGGGCAATCATCAAGAGAAGATACAAGATACAAGCTTAAAGTATCAAAGCGTCCCTCCATTTTATGTATTTTGTAAAATATGCTAGCAATTGAAAATTCTCATTGTGTATTTCTCTCCTCTTTATATATAAAAAAAGGAAAGAAAAAAAAAAGAAAGAAAAAGAAAAAATTATAAAAAAAAAGAGAAAAAAGAAAAAAAAGAGAGAAAAAAAAAGTAATAAGAGGTGTACCATATGTTTTCAATATTGAAAATATTCTCATGCTTTGAATCCTTTTTACCCTTTTTATTCTTAGCATCATTTTGAACCCCATAGCCCCATTACATTCCTAAAAAGACCTTTGATCTCTTGATAGTACTTGCTACATTAGTGGAGATAGGAGTAGGGAATTTGCCAATAGGATTGGAAATTTATTCATTCACTCATTAAATTACATCATTCTATATAAAGACACTTTGGCTATTGATGGTTCTAGAATTCTCTTTGACCATGACTCTCTCTTTTGATTGGTTGGTTTGAGAATTTTGGATGATAATTGACTTGATGGCTAAGCGATGAAAGCTTGGATAAGCATTAGATTCTTTGCATCTTGAAGGATGGGTATATGGATTGTTGGTATGGCTAAAGGCATGTTAAGTTACTTTAATAGGTGATTTTTCATAGCTCTTTGGACAAGGCACCCCCTAAAATTGCATTATATTTTTAAAGTTTGCTTGAGGACAAGCAAAGATTTGAGTTTGGGGGTATTTGATACATGCATTTTGCATAGTCATTTAAGTTTAATTTCATGGCCATTTTATTTATTTGTTAGTCACTTTTAGCTAATTTTATTCGTTATTTAGATAGTTTTTCATAATTGTCAATTTTTGGATTAAATTATAATTTTTGCTTTGTTTTGTAGGTAAAATGGTGTTTTTGAGGGACTAAAAAGAAATTATGCCAGTGAGGAGTGATTCCTATAGCCAAAGATGTCAAAAACAAAGCTTGAAAGTTGAACAATATAGTGGCCAAATTTCATATAACTTGCCGCATAAATTGTGCAGTTCTGCACAGGGAGAAGAAGCAATTTTTCTATTCCTGCCGAAATCTGCATACGTCACTACATGACTTATGCAGACTTATTCCTTGCTTATGCAGCTTCACACAGAGGGCCCAAAAAACCTGCCGAAAACTGCATAAGGGACTGCATAACTTATGCAGTCCACTTATGCAGTTTCATAGAGTCTTCATAATGAGCTGGCAAAAGATTCCCTCATGAAAACTACACCTCAAATACACCATTTTAGGGCTACTTGTCAGAAAAAGATATAAATAGGCTCTTATCTCATTTTAGCAAAGAAAAGAAAGGGAGGAAGACAAAAAAAGGGGCAGAAAAACAGAGGAGCAGTCGACTTCCATTCTTGGGGAGCAGAATCCAGCTTCTTCTCTTCTTGACCATTTGCTACATTTCTCTTATCGGGTTTCTTTAGTTTTAGTTTATTTTCATGATTTATTTCCTCTTTTACTTAGAATTTCTTGTGTTAAACATGGATTGTGAGTAGTTTTTTTTGATTATGGAGTAAGAGATGTAATATTTTAGTTATTTTTGTGGATTTGAACTGGGTTAGTCCCAATTTAATGAAATTTATGAGGTTTAATCCATTTCTTGTGTGCTTATTTACATGCTTAATGAAGGGCCCCATTAAGTTATGTTCTTAATCCTTGGTTGAAGCACCGAAAGGAGAAAACCAAGTGATAGTTAATTAAGAAATTGGACTTAATTAACTAAGATCTAGAAATAGACTAAAGGTTAAGAGGGTTTTAATAGATTGATTAAAGAACCTAATGGGTTTTGGTTAATTTTAACTCCACGAAAGTAGGATTAAGTTAATTAAAGCACTCTTTGTCTCACTCGAAAGAGTTTTCAAAGGATTTTAGAATTAATCTCCTTTAAACCCATAAATTTCATGGATTGGGCTAGCTAGGGAAAATCCCAAAATGACTTAAATATGAACCCTTAACTCCAGAATCGTCTTTAATCAATTATTGCTTGGAATTTTACTTTTGAGTGTTTAGTTTAATCTCATTTTATTAATTTTTATTATTAATATTATCAATTTCTTTATTTTGTAAATTATTAAATTAGTCATTGTTTGAATTTAGTTTTGCATTTTCATACCTTATGCTTCAAATTCCTAAATTTCTTTTATTAATTTGATTAAAATACAATTTTAACATATTTTATTTTACATCAAAAATTCAATTGAAAACACAACTCTCCGTGGGAATGATATCTTTTTCTATACTACTTGAACGACCCAACATACCACATTTTGCATTCTAAAGTTGTTGGTATTGGTTGCCAATACCATTTCTAAGCTTAGTGTTAGTTATTCACAATTTTTAGATTTCAAGCATTATGTTTACTATTCTATTGGTCATTTGTACAGTAGGAATTTGGCAAAGTTGTCTTCATGAAAGTTGTTCCTTATTGTGTGTAGTTACATTTCTTTTTTTGAATCACTCCATTTGGAGTTTTGTAGCTCAAGTTATGGCCTAAACACCATAACTAGCCGGATTGCAAACTTTCTAAATTTTCTAGACAGAACCAAATCTATAGTGTTTTATGCACTGACTGCAGGTTAAATTTTGAATATGTTATGATCAAAATTTGGGTTTGGTTTCTTTATAAAAGTTGTAGGTATATATCTCAGCTTTCTGCTGGTAAAATTTCAGGTCAATTGGACCTTTCTACACTGAGTTATGACCAAATGAATAAACACTATTTATTTGGTCATTTTGCCAAGGTAGAATGCAAGTCACCCGGATTAGGGCAATATTTAGGTCAACTTGGTTTGGTTTTCTGGGCAGGGTTTCTTCACCAAAGTTGTGCCATTATATGTCTAGTTTCATATCCAATTAGCCTTGCACCAATTGAACCTCTACAACTACATTTATAGCTGCTCAAACCTGCTGGACTCACATCCAGTCCTGCAGGTCACTAAGGCCAGCACACCTAATTTCAACTCCAACCTCCTTACTCACTTCAATTCCTTCTCACACACATTCAAATGGTCACTAATTGACCATTAGAAGGTTAACATACAATTGCATGAGCAAACCCTAATGGTGTCCAAATGTCCAATTTTTCATGTTCATACATGCATAATCTTTGCATTTCACTTACACAACTATGTTCAATCACTCATTTAATACCAAGGGCTGCTCATCACAACTTTGCTATCAAGAAAAATCACCAAACCCTAACCAACCCTAGCTGCCAAAATTTTTAGAGTGCACACACACACATTTTTATCTTGTTTTCTTACATTTCCTACTTACTTCATGCCATTTAACATGAATTTAATCAAAAATAGCAAAAGTTTGGACACTAACCTTGTTGGAGTTGAATTTCAAGCTAACCAAACTTGCTTTTTCCTTCCTCTTTTAGCTGCCTAGAGGATGTTCAAGTTGCAAGATAAATTTTTTGTGAAGCAATGTAGTGGTTTTAAGGTGAGATGAGGTGAGGTTGGGAGCTTTGGTGATCTTTCATGGTGGAATGGGTATGGAGGAGAGGGAGACGGTTGGGTTGGCTTGGAGAAGGCTGATGACCTTTTTTTTTTGTTTCCTTTATCTTCTTTTATTACTTAAGTTAGTGGCTTTTAATTGTGATTGGTGGAGAAAGGGTTGATGAGATCATATGATGTCAAAATTGTCATTTAATCTCATTTTCTTTCCTTTTTTTCTCTACTCATTTTCAATTTAATTTTTAGCAATATTTATTCACATTTTATGTCA
The DNA here is from genome assembly GCF_030052815.1 of Hevea brasiliensis. Lineage (NCBI taxonomy): Eukaryota > Viridiplantae > Streptophyta > Magnoliopsida > Malpighiales > Euphorbiaceae > Hevea > Hevea brasiliensis. Next base: position 15,077,741 of record NC_079510.1, read on the forward strand.
TAATAATTATTTACTTAACTGCACAAGTCGGCCAAAAATCACCTCTGAAGGCGAAATGACCAAAATGCCCTCCGTTTGGCTTAACAGACCAAAATTATCTGTACCAATTGAAAAATTTTTCTAAGTATTTTCTTGGCATTCTAATGTCATAAAACCCTCAATGACTCTTATCTGGAGTCCCAAAAATTATTTTATGAATTTTCTCCCTGGTCTAGGGCTCCTAGTTGCCAGAACCGCAACTTCCCACTGGGTTACCCATCGCTAGGGCACCAGCTCATTTAACTTGGTTGTATTTTATTTCCTAAATTTTTCTTATTAATATTTGAGTTAATTATGGTTCGTCACTTTAGTTTAAATATTTTTCTAGACGTTCTAGCTGTCTGCACCGACACTGATCACCGGAACAGTAGAATGTATGGAATTGCTACAGGGAGGGTGTTACAACTCTTCCCCTCTAATTTAAATTTCGTCCTCGAAATTTACCTGATGCAAACAGTTGAGGGAACTGTTGCTTCATCGTCTCTTCACTTTCCCAAGTTGCCTCCTCAGTGTTGTGGTGCCTCCAAAGCACTTTCACCGGTGGAATCTGCTTATTCCTCAACTCTTTCACTTCCCGAGCCAGGATCCATATGGGTTCTTCATATGTCAAATCCGATTGTACTTCAATTTCTTCCATGGAGATGACATGTGAAGGATCTAAGCGGTATCTTCTTAGCATAGACACGTGGAACACATTGTGGATCTTGTCTAGCTCTGGTGGTAAAGCTAGCCTGTAGGCCACTGGACCCACACGTTCAATGACTTCATATGGGCCAATGGCTTAACTTACCTTTTCTTCCAAACCTCAGTACCTTCTTTCATGGTGACACCTTGAGGAACACTTTGTCGCCAACTGTATATTCTATTTCTTTTCTCTTCAGGTCGACATAGGATTTTTATCTATCTGAGGCAACCTTCAGATTGGCTTTGATTAGTTTTACTTTCTCCTCAGTCTGTTTCACTGTGTCCGCCCTACCGATTTATCTTCGCCCAATTCAGTCCAAAGACACTGAGTTCTACATTTCCTCCCATACAATGCTTCATACGGGGCCATTTGGATGCTAACTTGGTAGCTATTGTTGTATGCAAATTCTGCCAGTGGGAGGTATCTATCCCAACTTCCCTCAAACTTAATAACATAACTCCTCAGCATATCCTCAAGGACCTGACATATATTTTATGTTATTATTATTATTTCGGTTCAATATTTATATTAATTTAATTGGTTTCAATTGTTTACCTGGATTACTCTCTCTGATTGCCCATCCGTCTGAGGATGGAAAGCTGTGCTGAAGTGGAGTTGTGTACCCAAGGATTCATGCAACTTCTTCCAAAATCTCGATGTAAACCTTGGGTCTTGATCAGATATGATGGAAAGTGGAATTCCATGCAGTCTAACTATCTCACTGATATATAATTCTGCTAACTTCTCCAGTGAGTAGTCAATCCTAACTGGCAGAAAGTGTGTTGACTTCGTCAATCTATCTACTATCACCCATACTGCATCATGCTTCTTCTGGGTGAGAGGTAGACCACTTACAAAATCCATGGTGACCCGATCCCATTTCCATTCAGGTATGCGTATAGGCTGTAGCAAACCCGATGGAACTTGATGTTCTGCCTTGACTTGCTGACATGTTAAGCATTTAGTCACATAGTCAGTTATGTCCTTCTATATACCAGGCCACCAATAATGAAGCTTCAAGTCATGATACATTTTTGTACTTCCTGGATGCATAGCATAAACACTGGTGTGTGCCTCTTTTAGAATATTGGCTTTCAATTCCCCATCATCTGGTACACATACTCTTCCTTTGTAGTACAGACACCCTTCTGCTTTCACATCATAGTCAGTTGTTTTCACTTCTGAGATTTTACTCACAGTAGTCATTAATTTCTCATCTACCTTTTGCCCATCTAAAATCTGCTGTAGTAGGTTTGGCCTCACTTGCAACTCAGCCAACATAGCTCCATCTCGAGCCAAGGATAAACGGGCATTCAATGATCTCAAAGCTGTGATGGATTTTCTGCTCAAAGCATCAGCAACTACATTTGCCTTCCCAGGATGGTAGTCAATCACACAATCATAGTCCTTCAGGAACTCAATCCATCGCCTCTGTCTAAGGTTGAGCTCCTTCTGGGTTGGCAAGTATTTCAGATTTTTGTGGTCTGTGTAAATGTAGCACTTTTCACCATACAAGTAATGCCTCCATATCTTCAGTGCGAAGATAATTGCTGCAAGTTCTAGATCATGGGTAGGGTAATTCTATTCATGTGGCCTTAGCTGCCTGGAAGCATAGGCGACCACCTTCCCCTCTTGCATCAATACACACCCTAACCCATTATGCAAGGCATCACTGTAGACCACAAAGTCCTTTCCTGACACTGGCTGTGTTAACATTGGTGCTTCTGTCAACATAGCCTTCAACTTCTCAAAACTGGCCTGACACTTGTCATTCCAGTCAAATCTGACATTTTTGTGTAACAACTTTGTCATTAGAACAGCTATTAAAGAAAATCCCTTAACAAATCTTCTGTAATACCCAGCTAGCCCCAAGAAACTTCTTACCTCAATTGTATTTCTGGGAGGCTTTCATTCCATCACTGCTTCTATCTTCTTGGGATCCACTCTAATCCCATCAGTTGACACTATGTGTCCAAGGAATGTAATTTCATTTAACCAGAAGTCACACTTGGATAACTTAGCATACAGCTTCTTTTCTCTCAGGGTTTGCAGAATAATCCTCAAATGCTCATCATGTTCTTCCCTGGTCTTGGAATACACCAAAATATCATCAATAAAGACCACTACGAACCGATCTAGGTATGGATGGAAGATACGGTTCATAAGGTCCATGAATAATGCTGGTGCATTTGTTAGGCCAAAGGGCATCACCAGGAACTCATAATGCCCATACCGGGTCTTGAATTCAGTCTTTGGCACATCTGCATCCTTCACCCTCAACTGATGATACGTTGATCTGAGATCAATTTTGGAAAATACTCCTGCTTCCTTCAACTGATCAAACAGATCATCAATTCTAGGCAACAGATATTTGTTCTTCGCTGTCACTTTATTCAACTGCCGATAATCAATGCACAACCTCAAAGTCCCATCCTTCTTTTTCACAAACAGCACTGGAGCTCCCCATGGTGACACACTAGGGCGTATGAACCCCTTATCCAGTAACTCCTGTAACTGGATTTTCAGTTCCTTCAATTCTGTGGGTGCCATCCTATAAGGAGCAATAGAGATTGGTGTTGTACCCGGCACTATCTCAATAGCAAATTCAACTTCCCTTTCTGGTGGCAAGCCAGACAATTCTTCAGGGAACACATCTGGGAAGTCTCTTACTGTGGGTATGTCATACAGATCGGGTTTAGCTTGCCTAGTATCCACCACATGTGCTAGGTAGGCTTCATAGCCTTTTCTCATCAGTTTTCTTGCAACTGTGGCTGAGATGACATTGGACAAGAAATCTATCCTTTCCCCCACAACTGTAATCTCATTACCCTCAGGAGTTTTCAATGAGATCCTCTTCAACTTACAATCAACCATTGCCTGAGGACGTGACAACTAGTCCATTCCCAAAATCACGTCAAACTCATGGAAAGGCAACTCAATCAGGTCTGCCAAGAATTCATAGCCCTGAATCCTTAATGGGCAACCCTTGTACACTTTGTTCACCACTATACTATGGCCCAATGGATTAGTGACCAGAATGTCTTGGTCACTCTCCCCTACTAATATCCCCCTTTCTGTGGGAAGTTGATGCAGATGTATGAATGAGAGGATTCTGGATCCACCAATGCATGCACAGATGTATTGTAAAGGGAGAACGTACCCCTGATGATGTCCGGGGCATCTTGTTCCTCCTGAGCTCTTATGGCATAGGCTCTGGCAGGTGCTCTGCCCTCAGGCCTCTCTGCTGGCTCAGATGTAGGTCTCTGTGATGGTCCCACTGCCTCATATTTGCCAGATTTCCTACTCCTTTGTGGTGCAGGAGCAGGTCTATCTGCTTGTGTAAGAGCAGCTGTAGCAGTTCTGCGTGGACAGTTCCTTAACTGATGCTCTGTTGACCCACACCTTAAGCAGGCACCCGTTACTCTCCAACACTCCCCCTTATGCCACTTCAGGCAATGCGGACATGCAGAAGATGCTGGGGCTGGTCCCTTGAACCCCGTCTCTGGAGAGCTGCCCACTGATGGTGTGGACTGACCTCTTCTAGGGGTGAACTATGGCCTGGGCCTCTGGGACTGACCCTGACCTTGAGGTTGACCTGAACTCTGTGCAGGTGGACCTTTGAACTTCTTTCCTGGTGCAGGAGATGAGCTAGACTGACCCGGGCCCCTCTTCTGCTGTCTCTCTCTTCTGGTCTGCTCACTTATTCTAACCTTTTCAACTTTTATTGCAGCTTCCACTAACTTGGTGAAGTCTGTGATTCCCAAGGCAGTAATCATGATCTTTATGTTGTCATTTAATTCTTCTTCAAATCTTTTACACCTCTCGGCTTTATTAGGGACTATCTCCCTTCCATAACGACTCAGTCTGACAAATTCTTTTTCATACTCTGCCACTGTCAGCTGTCTCTACCTCAGGTTAATGAACTCTCTTCTTCTCTCTTCCAAGTATACACTACCCACATACTTCTTCTTGAATTGTATCCCACCATTGGTAGACATCATCTTGCAGCAGAGATACAACAGCTTTTAGATTTTGCTCTGGAGTGCAGTGGAGTTGTTTTAAAATCCTTCCTGCTCTGTTCAACCAGTTTTCGACTGCAACAGAATCATCTTCTCTCTTGCCAAAGAAATCCACTGCTCCAAATTTTCTCAGTCTTTCTAGATGTGATTTCTGCTGTGGAGGTGGTGGTGGTGGCATTACCCCAGCCATTTGTCTGAAAAACTCGACCATTTGCTGGAACATGGCCTGTGGAGGCTGAGCAGGCTCTGCTGGAGCTGGTGGAGCAGGTTCTCCCTGTTAGTAATATGCCCTAGAGCATATCATTTAGTATGTATCTTGTATATATTTTTATTAATAAAAGGCATTTCCACTTTTCCGTTTACATAATATATTTATGTATAATAGAAAAGGTCCATTGATATTTTGTTAGAAATATTATTCTTAAGTTATTAAGAATATGAGTGACAATATTTCTAGCACAAAGTATCATAAATAGGTTCACAATCGAGGATACTTCATAATAAGGACATGACTTATCTAGAAAGATTGTATTCATGTTTGTTCCCAAGTTATTTATATGAGATATAAATAAGATGGAATGGTGAGTCTCATGCCATATGACAAACATGATAGGCACTTATAAATGATAAGTAGGCCAAACCAGTGACACTTATGACAAGCACATGGAGTTTACTCTTGTCAATGTTTTGTCATAAATCATATTAGTGCATATAATCTTTAGACTTGAGATAGCACAGTTATCTTGTATATAGGTAGTTTGAGTTTGATACTGCTTTCATACTTGTAATGTGTATGGGTATATGGGCATGTGTTGGCTCCTACTAGTTATATATGGAGGTAGGTATTGATCAAGATGGAATCTGTTCCTCTAAGTAAATAGAGATAAAATCCTATGTTCATTTAATTATTCTTGATGTTTCAAGTTCCTGGCCAGGACAGATAGATTTATTCAAAAAGAGTTTCTGATGAGAAAATCTTTTAATCAAGAACTGGAATTAAAAGAGAACATAATATTCATAGCAAATGGAGTTTGACATAAACCATGACTCCAGCTTGAGTTGGGATTTTGTAACAGAGAGATTCTAGTGCATGGTAACATATGATTATAGGTTCATTTAAGGTAAACCTTATTACTAATTGGGTGGCCATGGCATGCTATGCTAGGTGTTAACCATGGTCTATGAGGTTCATAAAATGATTTAGAGAAATCATTTATGGTAAGAAAGAGTTCTGATGATATTAAGAGTTGATATCATGTCTCATTGCCAATTAGTGATGAGCCTAGTAAGTCACACACATACACAAGTTATCACCTATTTAAATATGATTTAATTAATTAATTAAAGAGTTTAATTGATTAATTAAATAGGTTTGGTTTGCAATTAAATTGCAAAGTCCCTAGCATGACTTGAAACCAAATCTAGATTATTGGATGTGTAGTATAAATTAAATTTATATTTAAAGTGTTTAAATATGAATTTAATTAATGAGAAATTAATTAATAGAGATTAATTAATTAATTTATATTTGATATAAATTAATTAGAAGAAGAAAAATAATTATTTTGGGTTGAGAACTCAAAATTAAGACACGGGGGCATTTTGGTCATTTTGCGGTGACACGTGGCACCATGAGATTGTGACACATGGGATTACACATAAGCTTGCCAAATGTTTTTAATCATGTAAGATGATTAAAATCAAGATTAAATATAGGTTTGACACTTGGCACAATGTGATTGGGTCACTTAAACCTAGAGCTAATCAAAGGGTGACATGTGGCAAGGGTTTAATGTGTTAACCTAGCTATTTAAGTGTTGTTATGAGAAAATAAAACACAACCAGCAGCCACACTCCTTTGTCACGCCACTTTGAGGGTTTTCATCTCTTCTTCTTCATCTCTTATCAATTCAAAGAGATTAGCCATCAATCTCTTGAATTAAGAACACTAGAAATTGTTTCTAGTGTCCTGTTTACATCTTTAATCTCTTAAAAGGCAGAACTTGATTTTCTAATTAATAGAAAAAGCTTTAGAAGCTATTCAAGGGCTGCCATAGGTGTTCTTGGTGTGGACAAGCTAGAGGGACAACATCTGGTGTCCTGAAGATGAATCTCAAAGGCGCAGACACGCTGCAGTACATCAAGAGGTTAGTGTAATCGTTCTTGATTTAATCTAGGATTCTAAAATTAATCTGATTAATTTTAAAATCTTAAATGGCAAATACAGATCCAAAAACATATTAAAAGAGTTTTAATATGTTGTTTATCATTGAAATCAAATAGATAAAAATAAATCTTGCATGATGCATGTGACCCTAGGTGAAAATTTTTGAATTCAATGGTATAAACTTGTGTTTTTCACGCTTCCGTTCCTTCAATTGGTATCAGAGCCACTATATTTGCCATTTAGATTGATGTTTATATGATTTAATTGTGTGTTTGATCATGAGATCAAGAGTTTATTGCTGGTTGCAAAGTCAAAGTGGCGGCACAAATGATGAACACCATGGTGTGCATGGTTGATGCATCACAATGGTGTGCAAAGGTAAATGGATGGTGAATGTGCAATTGTTGTCTGATTTAAGATTCATTTTATGTCTAATTAAATTGTTTAATTAGAATTTTTATCACACAATTAAATTATGATTCAAATCAGAATTTTTAAAAATTGTTTGAATGTGATTCAAATCTGAATTTTAAAAGTTGTTTGAATGTGATTCAAATCTGAATTTTTAAAGTTGTTTGAATCATATTTAAATCTGATTTTTTAAAATTGATTGAATAAAATTCAGATCTGATTTTTTAAAAATATATGAATGTGATTCAAATCTGATTTTTAAAAAAATGTTTGAATGTGATTCAAATCTGAATTTTTAAAGTTGTTTGAATGTGATTCAAATCTAAATTTTTAAATTTGTTTGAATGAGATTCAAATCTGAATTTTTAAATTTATTTGAATCATATTCAAATCTGAATTTTTAAGTTGAATATGAGATATTCAATTTAATTTAAGTATGTATGTTTTATTTAATTGTTAAATAGTGATATGCATGATGGATGATCATGGACTATAAAAGACCAATGTGATTGGATTTATTTCTTTTATGTTTCTTTGGGATTGTAAATTAATTAATTTATTTTAATTTATTTTGGGCATGTATTATTAAGTTTGTAATAATTTTTGGATTGTAATTTCATTTATTTAAGTTCTTGTAAATTCGCCTTGGTATGCCAAGGATTACTATGTAATATTGGATTGCAAGAAGTTCAAGGAGGTCAAGAGCATTGGTGGGACCAGTGGGAGGAATTCAAGATCAAGTGTTGATTATGTACTCCTTCAGCAACTCTTGTAAAATGAATGAATGAAATGCACCTAGGAATGCCCGATTCAATTCTTGGTGGCTCGAATTGAATCCTTAGAAAGTCCATGATCATACCATATTTATCGCTTATCCATGAATGCATGAGATGTATGGGAATGTATGCAATTATATGATATATGCATGCTAAATGGATAATGTGCAAAGTGAGACCTTAATAGTAAATAGAATGACCATAAAATCTTCCAAACAAATGATTAAGTTGGAAATGCTATAATTAAAGTAATTATAACATAGGCCCTCCATTGGGGCAATTATTTTAAGAAATTTTAAATAGTTGCATAAGATGCAATTTATTTAAGAGATTTTCTTAAGAATAATTGTTAAGCATGAGATGTTGTAAATATGTAAATGGTTTAGTGGCCAATATTGGATGTACCTGAGGACATTAAAATTATTTGCATAATTACTGGCTCAATGGGATCAACTTAACTAATGCAAGATAAGTCAATAATGGATGTACCTGAGATTTTGAGCATTAAGGGCTAGGTAAAAGATTGAACCTCACATGAGATGTGATAGGTAAAGAGTTGCTCACTTATAGTTTATTGTAATTCCAATAATGGATGTACCTGAGGATGATCAATAGAATTATAAGAATTCAATCACCCACTAGAAATCCATCCAACTAGGATTTCCGTTTTCTACTTTGGAAGTGTAGGATTCGCTAAGTTAGTGGGAGGACCAATTTGATTAAAAGACCATACTCATTTTGGTTAATTACATGATACATTTACTAATTAATCTGGTTATTTTCTGCAGTTAATTTTCTGATAAAAATGATCACAAAACAACCACCACCATCCAATATCCTTACAAGCATACTTGATCACAATAGGTTGACAGGACCTAACCTGTCTGATTGGCTAAGAAATTTGAAACTTGTCCTGAACCTTGAACATATAGGATATGTTCTAGATTCAAATGTTCCTGGTCCCTTACCTCCAGAGGCCACACAAGAGGAACATGAAACTTTGGACAAGTGGAAGGAGCATGATATGAGAGCTAAGTGTTACATGCTTGCTTCCATGAGTAATGAGTTACAGAAGCAACATGAGAACATGCAGAGTGCGAGTGAGATCCTCCTTCACCTACAAGAGTTGTATGGTGAGCACAGCAGGAATGCTAGGTATGAGATATCTAGGCAGTTATTCCGCATGAGGATGTCTGAGGGACAGAATGTTGGGGATCATGTCCACAAGATGATTCGGCTGATTGAGTAGTTGGAATATCTTGACTTCAACATGGATTTCCAACTACAGACGGATTTGATCCTTCAGTCCCTTCCTGGGTCTTTTGGGAAATTTTGTGACAAATTTCCATATGACTCAACAGGAATGCACCTTAGCTGGTTTACTCAACATGCTGGTTATTGCCCAAAAGAATATGCCAGGCAATAAAGGAAAAGAGGTAGCTTTGGTTGCATCTTCTTCTGCTGGAAAGTCCAACAAGAAAAAGGGCAATAAGAAAAAGAAACCTCAGATTCCTGGTCCTTCTAAGAAAATAGCTAAACAGAAAAGGAAGACTAAAGCTGATGAAGGCAAAGGAAAGTGTTTCCACTGCCAACAGGAAAGTGTTTCCATTGCCAATAAGAAAGTGTTTCCATTACCAGTAAGAAAGTGTTTCCACTGGCCAGAGTATAGCAATCTAAATGAAAGCAATGCCGTGGTGAAAAACAACTCAAGTTCAAAATATATTTGGCACTTAAGGTTATGTCATGTTGCAGAAGATAGGATTACAAAATTGGAGAAAATGGGGATTCTATCCTTATTGGACTCGAGCCTACTCCAACTTGTGAATCTTGCCTTCAGGCAAAATGACTAGATCACCCTTTGTTGGACAAAGGCTAAAAGTCAAAATATTTTGGTGCTAATACATAGTGATGTATGTGGTCCATTTAAAGAAATGGCTAGAGGGGGCTTTCATTATTTTATTACCTTTACTGATGATAAATCAAGGTTTGGGTATTTGTATTTGATGAAATACAAATATGAATCTTTTGAAAAGTTCAAAGAATTTAAATCTGAAGTAGAAAATCAAACAGGAAAGAGTATTAAAGCTCTTCGATCAGATCGTGGAGGTGAATATTTAAGTCTCGAATTTGATGAATACTTGAGAGAGCATGGCATTGTTTCTCACCGACTCCTCCAGAACACCACAACCGAATGGTGTATCCGAAGGAGAAATCGTACTTATTGGATATGGTACGTAGTATGATGAGCTATACCGATATGCCAATCTCCTTTTGGGGATTTGCATTAGAATCACTTTGTATATTCTGAATAGGATTCCATCAAAATCGCTTTCTTCCACACCTTATGAGATATGGCATGGAAGAAAACCAAGTCTTAAGCATGTTAAGATTTGGGGTTGTCCAAACTTATATCAAAAGTCAACACCGATAAATTGGAGACCGGATCGTAAAAGGGTCGATTTGTTGGATATCCAAAAGATAGTTTTGGATATTATTTTTATTTGCCTACTTCACAAAAGGTTGTGATAAGTAGAGATGCCACATTTCTTGAACAACAGTTTGTTCAAGAAGGAGGCAAAGGAAGGCAAATAGAGTTAGAATTGGAGAATTCTGACCAACTAACATATCAGATGGATATAGATCCATCTAGTCAACCTATACCCGTTGATAAAACATCTACAGCTGTTCCTCATAGAACAACCAGGGTATCTCACCCACCAGTGAGATATGGTTTTCTTCATGAAGAAGAACAAGAGTTGTCTACTCATGAAGAAGTAGATCATGGAGATGATCCACTTACCTATGAAGAAGCTATATCAGATATAGACTCTTCAAAATGGATTGATGCTATGAAATCCGAGATTGATTCCATGTATAAGAATCAAGTTTGGGATCTTGTTGACCCACCTGAAGGTATTGTACTTATAGGGAACAAATAGGTTTTCAAGAAGAAAATTGGTTCTGATGGAAAGGTAGAGACCTATAAGGCAAGGCTAGTAGCGAAAGGGTTTCGCTAAAGGCAAGGAATCGACTATGAGGAGACTTTCTCACCTGTTGCCATGCTTAAATCAATTAGGATTTTATTAGCAATAGCTGCGTACTATGATTATGAGATTTGGCAGATGGATGTGAAAACAGCTTTTCTCAATGGATACATTGAAGAAAACATTTTCATGGAACAACCTAGGGGATTTGAATCCTAAGATGGTTCCAAGGTATGCAAGCTAAAGCGATCCATTTATGGGTTGAAACAAGCTTCGAGGAGTTGGAACATCCGTTTTGATGAAGCCATTAAATCCTTTGGTTTTATCAAAAATGAGGATGAGCCATGTGTATATAAGAAGGTTAGTGACAGTGCTATCACTTTCCTTGTCTTATATGTGAATGACATACTATTGATGGGTAATGACACAGGTATGTTGACAATTATAAAGGTATGGTTGTCAAATACATTCTCCATGAAAGACTTAGGGGAGGCAACCTATATTCTTGGGATTCGCATCTATAGAGATAAAGCGAAAAGAATAATTGGTTTATCCCAAAGTCTATACTTGGAAAAGGTGTTAAAGAGGTTTAACATGCTTGATTCCAAGAGAGGATTGTTACCAGTGAGACATGGTATCCATCTTTCTAAAGAGATGTCTCCAAAGACACCTGAAGAAAGAGATAAGATGGCCAGGATTCCATATGCTTCTGCTATTGGAAGTATAATGTATGCAATGTTGTGTACTAGGCCGGATATCGCATATGCTGTTAGTTTGACTAGCGGTATCAATCCAATCCAGTTTGGAACATCGATAGTCACAAGAAAATCCTTAACTACTTGAGAAGAACTAAGGATTTATTCTTGATTTATGGAGGTGGAGACTTGCAATTGGATGGTTATACTGATTCTGATTTCCAATCAGATATTGATGATAGAAAGTCTACCTCTAGATATGTGTTCATTTGTAATGGAGGTGCAGTCAATTGGAAGAGTTCCAAACAGAGCACGACTGCAGATTCCACTACAGAGGCTGAGTATATTGCTGCATCAGATGCTGCAAAGGAAGCTGTTTGGATAAAGAAGTTCGTGATGTAACTTACAAGAGTTCCTTCCATTGAGTCAGCAGTTCCACTACACTGTGACAACAATGGAGCAGTCATACAGGCTAAGGAACTAAGTTCTCACCCAAAATCCAAACACATAGAAAGGCACTACCACATTATCAGACATATAGTTGGGCAAAGGCGATATAGCCATGCAGAAAAATAACATCAGCTGAAAAAAATTCAGTTGATCCATGCACTAAGCCTTTGTCACAAGCTCAGTTAGACTGACATCTTAAGAAGATGGGTCTAAGGTATTGTAATGAATGGCTCTAGTGCTAGTGGGAGATTGTTAGTAGTATGCCCTAGAGCATATCATTTAGTATGTATCTTGTATATATTTTTATTAATAAAAGGCATTTCCACTTTTCCGTAAAAGGTCCATTGATATTTTGTTAGAAATATTATTCTTAAGTTGTTAAGAATATAAGTGACAATATTTCTAGCACAAAGTATCATAAATAGTTTCACAATCGAGGATACTTCATAATAAGGACATGACTTATCCAGAAAGATTGTATTCATGTTTATTCCCAAGTTATTTATATGAGATATAAATAAGATGGAATGGTGAGTCTCATGCCATATGACAAACATGATAGGCACTTATAAATGATAAGTAGGCCGAACCAGTGACACTTATGACAAGCACATGGAGTTTACTCTTGTCAATGTTTTGTCATAAATCATATCAGTGCATATAATCTTTAGACCTGAGATAGCAGCTTATCTTGTATATAGGTAGTTTGAGTTTGATACTGCTTTCATACTTGTACTGTGTATGGGTATATGGGCATGTGTTGGCTCCTACTAGTTATATATGGAGGTAGGTGTTGATCAAGATGGAATCTGTTCCTCTAAGTAAATAGAGATAAAATCCTATGTTCATTTAATTGTTCTTGATGTTTCAAGTTCCTGGCCAGGACAGATAGATTTATTCATAAAAGAGTTTCTGATGAGAAAATCTTTTTAATCAAGAACTGGAATTAAAAGAGAACATAATATTCATAGCAAATGGAGTTTGACATAAACCATGACTCCAGCTTGAGTATGGATTTTGTAACAGAGAGATTCTAGTGCATAGTAACATATGATTATAGGTTCATTTAAGGTAAACCTTATTACTAATTGGGTGGCCATGGCATGCTATGCTAGGTGTTAACCATGGTCTATGAGGTTCATAAAATGATTTAGAGAAATCATTTATGGTAAGAAAGAGTTCTGATGATATTAAGAGTTGATATCATGTCTCATTGCCAATTAGTGATGAGCCTAGTAAGTCACACACATACACAAGTTATCACCTATTTAAATATGATTTAATTAATTAATTAAAGAGTTTAATTGATTAATTAAATAGGTTTGGTTTGCAATTAAATTGCAAAGTCCCTAGCATGACTTGAAACCAAATCTAGATTATTGGATGTGTAGTATAAATTAAATTTATATTTAAAGTGTTTAAATATGAATTTAATTAATGAGAAATTAATTAATAGAGATTAATTAATTAATTTATATTTGATATAAATTAATTAGAAGAAGAAAAATAATTATTTTGGGTTGAGAACTCAAAATTAAGACACAGGGGCATTTTGGTCATTTTGCAGTGTGACACGTGGCACCATGAGATGGTGACACATGGGATTACACATAAGCTTGCCAAATGTTTTTTAATCATATAAGATGATTAAAATCAAGATTAAATATAGGTTTGACACTTGGCACAATGTGATTGGGTCACTTAAACCTAGAGCTAATCAAAGGGTGACATGTGGCAAGGGTTTAATGTGTTAACCTAGCTATTTAAGTGTTGTTATGAGAAAATAAAACACAACCAGCAGCCACACTCCTTTGTCACGCCACTTTGAGGGTTTTCATCTCTTCTTCTTCATCTTTTATCAATTCAAAGAGATTAGCCATCAATCTCTTGAATTAAGAACACTAGAAATTGTTTCTAGTGTCCTGTTTACATCTTTAATCTCTTAAAAGGCAGAACTTGATTTTCTAATTAATAGAAAAAGCTTTAGAAGCTATTCAAGGGCTGCCATAGGTGTTCTTGGTGTGGACAAGCTAGAGGGACAACATCTGGTGTCCTGAAGACGAATCTCAAAGGCGCAGACACGCTGCAGTACATCAAGAGGTTAGTGTAATCGTTCTTGATTTAATCTAGGGTTCTAAAATTAATCTGATTAATTTTAAAATCTTAAATGGCAAATACAGATCCAAAAACATATTAAAAGATTTTTAATATGTTGTTTATCATTGAAATCAAATAGATAAAAATAAATCTTGCATGATGCATGTGACCCTAGGTGAAAATTTTTGAATTCAATGGTATAAACTTGTGTTTTTCACGCTTATGTTCCTTCACTCCCCTACTCCCAGTCTCAGCTGCTGCAGGTGGAGCATGACTCTCCACTTCTTCCTCAACTGCCCTCTGAGTGTGGGGTCCATATCCTATTCAAAATAACAAAGACAAACAAATCTGTATTAGTGTCACATCGACTCTTACAAATGTAATGCATGGTATGGACTCGATCTAGACCCAAAAACGCCTAAACCGTGCTCTGATACCACTAAATGTGACACCCCTTACCCGTCTATAGTATAGCCGAGTAAGATATGCCACACGGTGTATCGGAACATCCTATTTTATTTCAATCATTTTTATTTTTCCTTATTTATTTTTTTCATAGTTATGAAGTATAATTTGTGAAATATCATTCATTTAAGTCGTTTATTGTAATTATAAATTTATTTGAGGTTTCGCAAATTTTATAGAAAATTCAGTAGAGTACTGGCTAAAAATGGAGAAAACAGTTCTTCGGAACCTGTGAAAAACACTTCCAATATGTTTTCAATCATTCCCAAACTCCATTTCATTAACAAAATCTCAATATTTTTCAACAACATTTCCATTTCTCATTCATTCATTTCATATGATATTCATATACAAGCCATAAATAAATATTCAATTTTTCATTCATAAACACAAGTTTCACTATTTACATTAATACCAAAATACATTACAGAAGTCTCAATTACACATGAGAAAATAAAAGTTAATTACAAAATACCAAAATGAAACCTAGTGTCCTACCAATGCACTGAAGACGGTGAGGTGACACGGACACTATGCAGAGCTGCAGATGGTCTCACCCAGTCTGTGGTTTACTGGGCTCTCTATCGGTCTCTCTAGAACCTACGCTTGGCAAAAAGCAACACGCTAAGCAATAATGCTTAGTGGTGCCAATAATAGAATAAAAAGAAATAACAGAAAATAAATATGCAGTGAATCTTCTGATGTCTCATGCAGACAATTTTTCGATAATTATTTATAGTCTTATTTGTTTTGTACTTGTTATATTCATTATTTCATTAAATTTATCCATTTTCTTTTTTGGTTGCCCAAGTAACATATACTAGATGACTGGACTGGATAAACGGGTAAATTGGCACTGGGTGTCAAGTACCTCGGGTCGTCACACCATCAGTCACATATGTATCTCTCGTTGTACAACAGAACAGCTAATAAGCTGTAATAAAATTAGGCACAAGGCCAAGTATCAACACAATGTCAGAATGGCTAAAAGCCATAAAATCACAGAATGGCATAATGCCATGTGCAGTACTGCTAACTGAACCCTATTGGCATGCCAACCTATCCAAACCAATCTTTCTAGGTGTACTAGGGCATGTTACACTTTTAAATTGTTCAATTCTTGAAATTTAAGTTTAGGTGTTACTATTCATTTCATTAGTTAACTAAAATGTTGAATTTTGCATAGACAATAGGTACATTGGTTCTACTACTCCCAACATACCACATTTTGCATTCTAAAGTTGTTGGTATTGGTTGCCAATACCATTTCTAAGCTTAGTGTTAGTTTTTCATAATTTTCAGATTTCAAGCATTATGTTTACTGTTCCATTGGTCATTTGTACAGTAGGAATTTGGCAATGTTGTCTTCATGAAAGTTGTTCCTTATTGTGTCCAGTTACATTTCTTTTTTTGAATCACTCCATTTGGAGTTTTGTAGCTCAAGTTATGGCCTAAACACCATAACTGGCAGGATTGCAAACTTTCCAGATTTTCTGGACAGAACCAAATCTACAGTGTTTTGTGCACTGATTGCAGGTCAATTTTTTAATATGTTATAATCAAAATTTGGGTTTGGTTTCTTTATGAAAGTTGTAGGTCTATATCTCAACTTTCTTCTGGTAAAATTTCAGGTCAATTGAACTTTCTACACTGAGTTAACACCAAATGAATAAATACTGTTCATTTGGTCATTTTGCCCAGGCAGAATGCAAGTCACCCAGATTAGGGCAATTTTTAGGTCAACTTAGTTTGGTTTTCTGAGTAGGATTTCTTTACCAAGGTTGTGCCATTATGTGTCTAGTTTCATGTCCAATTGGCTTTGCACCAATTGAACCTTTACAACTCCATTTATAGCTGCCCAAACCTGCTGGACTCACACCCAGTCCTACAGGTCACCAAGGCCAGCACACCTAATTTCAACTCCAACCTCCTTACTCACTTCAATTCCTTCTCACACACATTCAAATGGTCACTAATTGACCATTACAAGGTTAACATACCATTGCATAAGCAAACCTTAATGGTGTTCAAATGTCCAATTTTTCATATTCATACATGCATAATCTTTGCATTTCACTTACACAACTATGTTCAATCACTCATTTAATACCAAGGGCTTCTCATCACCACTTTGCTATTAAGCAAAATCACCAAACCCTAACTAACCCTAGCTGCCAAAATTTTTAGAGTGCACACACACACATTTTTATCTTATTTTCTTACATTTCCTATTTACTTCATGCTATTTAACATGAATTTAATCAAAAATAGCAAAAGTTTGGACACTAACCTTGTTGGAGCTGAATTTCAAGCTAACCAAACTTGCTTTTTCCTTCCTCTTTTGGCTGCCTAGAGGATTTTCAAGTTGCAAGATAAATTTTTTGTGAAGCTATGTAGTGGTTTTAAGGTGAGATGAGGTGAGGTTGGGAGCTTTGTTGAGCTTTCATGGTGGAATGGGTATGGAGGAGAGGGAGATGGCTGGGTTGGTTTGGAGAAGGCTGATGACCTTTTTTTTTTTGTTTCTTTTATCTTCTTTTATTACTTAAGTTAGTGGCTTTTAATTGTGATTGCTGGAGAAAGGGTTGATGACATCATGTGATGTCAAATTTGTCATTTAATCTCATTTTCTTTCCTTTTTTTCTCTACTCATTTTCAATTTAATTTTTAGCAATATTTATTCACATTTTATGTCATAATAATTATTTACTTAACTGGACATGTCGGCCAAAAATCACCTCTGAAGGCGAAATGACCAAAATGCCCTCCGTTTAGCTTAACAGACCAAAATTGTCTGTACCAATTGAAAAATTTTTCTAAGCATTTTCTTGGCATTCTAATGCCATAGAACCCTCAATGACTCTTCTCTGCAGTCCCAAAAATTATTTTATGAATTTTTTCTCCGGTCTAGGGCTCCTAGTTGCGAGAACCGCAACTTCCCACTGGGTTACCCATTGCTAGGGCACCTGCTCATTTAACTTGGTTGTATTTTATTTCTAAAATTTTTCCTAAATTTTTCTTATTAATATTTGAGTTAATTATGGTTCCTCATTTTAGTTTAAATATTTTTCCAGACGTTCTAGCTGTCCGGACCGACACCGGTCACCGGAACAGTATAATGTACGGAATTACTACAGGGAGGGTGTTACACACAAGGTCAGGGCCAGTTCTAAAGGCCCAGATCTCAGTTTCGAGGAGAGGCCAATCCACACCCTCAGTGGACAGCTCTCCAGGGATGGTATTCAGGGGACTAGCCCCAGCAGTCTCATCTACCTGTCCACACTGCCAAAGGTGGCATAAGGGGGAATGTTGGTGAGTGACTGGTGGTTACTTCCGGTGTGGGTCTATAGAACATCATATCATAGATTGTCCATGGAGGACTGCGACAGCTGCCCCCGCACAAGCAGACAGGCCTTCCCCTGCACCTCAAAGAGGTAGAAGGTCCAGTAAATCTAAGGCAGCTGGTACATCACAGAGGCTAGCATTAGAGTCAGTTGAGAAGCTAGAGGCAAGGGCACTAGCCAGAGCATATGCCATGAGGGCTCAGGAGGAGCAGGATACTCCGGACGTCATCAGGGGTATGTTTTCCCTCTACAATACATCTATGCATGCATTGGTGGATCTAGGATCTACCCACTTATATATCTGCATCAAGCTACCTGTAGAAAGGGAAATCTTAGTAGAGGAGAGTGACCAAGACATTCTGGTCACTAATCCACTAGACCACAGTGTGGTAGTGAATAAGGTGTACAAGGGTTGCTCGTTGAGGATTCAAGGGGAAGAGTTCTTGACAGACCTAATTAAACTACCTTTTTATGAATTTGACGTGATTTTGGGAATGGATTGGCTATCGCATCATCAGGTAATAGTGGACTATAAACTGAAGAGAATTTCTCTGAAAACTTTTGAGAATGAAGAGGTGACTATTGTGAGTGAAAGGACAGATTTCTTGTTCAATGTCATCTCAGTCACAGTTGTAAGGAAATTGATGAGAAAAGGCTGTGAAGCCTATTTGGCACACGTGGTTGATACTAGGCAGGTTAAGCTTGACCTGTTTGATATACCCACAGTAAGAGACTTCCCTGAGGTATTCCCCAAGGAATTGCCTGGTTTTCACTAGAAAGGGAAGTTGAATTTTCCATTGAGATAATACCGGGTACAACTCTGATTTCAATTCCTCCTTATAGGATGGCACCTACTGAATTGAAGGAGTTGAAAATCCAGTTGTCGACACCATATTTTGGCCGATCCCCAAAATACTTTGAAACCGATCCCCGGTGCTAAGTTTCCTCGGAGTAGCTAATCACGTTTCCGATCCCTCTTTGGTAGGCGGTCACATTTCCGACCTCTCCTCGCAAAGACGTGAATCAATGATAAGTCCTACGCATCCCTTGAAACTCAGCCGATCTCTCAAATCATTTACCGATCCTTCAAACCCGCTGCGATTTCCGACTGCCAAGAATATTCCCGATCCTCGTTGATAAATGGAGTGAACTAGCACTAGATCTTTTCCTACCGCTTTATTGCCGACCTCCTTCCGAAAGTTTAAGAGCTAAAGTGTTGGTTCGATTCCGATCTTAAGTGTTCGAGTTAAATTTTCGGTCAAGTTCTGTCAGCATTTCTTCCCTACCGATCTCATGTTCAGAGTGCTTTCCGATCTCTCATACTTAGATTAATAATCACATTTAGTTTTTGTTTTGTCGTGCTCATACAATCAAATACTCTGACAAATAATGGTTCAAAATTTTCCGAACACAATAATTAATTGAACAAAAGTCATTTCATTTCATGTCATAATAAGTACAAAGTTATTCGGCCGGGGATCACCCCACTGATCTACATTTGATCACTCCTCTCTCCTCTCACCCTGGCTTCATCCTCACTATCTTCACCATCGCCCGGTGCCAGTCGCCCATCCAAGAAAAGTCTTCTTCTGGTAACGCCCCGGAGTGCTGCCAAGAGATCCTTTTGAGCCTTCACATAGGCCTCGCCTATTCCCGCCACCATCTCCTCATCCTCTCCTTAAGCTCCTTATCCTTCGCCTCGAGTTCCTCTATAAGTTGAGCGACCGAGAGGATGCATTGGCGTGGAGCGCTCGACTTCCTTAAGAGCGCGTCCCTCTCGTCCGAAATACGGCCTGCTCGCCAACCGGTCTTCATGGAGCTTTGCCCGCCCTCGACTCCGAGATATATAATCCCGAGCCGATGAGAGTTCGGATCGGAGGGAATCCACTTCCCTGGTTCTTCTTCCCGATCTCCTTACCTGTGCGCCAATCCTTTCCTGATCATGGTCCGTTCACTGCACACTCCACGCTTAAGCTCATGGTCCGAGTCAATATGTCATCAAGGCCACTCGGGATAGCCTCCCCGATCCTCCCGAAAGAAGATGGTAGACCCTGTGACTTTAGCAAAACCGGGTTCTCCTAAACAGATCGGTTATCCTTAAAGGAGTCGATCAAGATTCGAGCGCCCGAGAGGAGGTCCTCCTAAGCTTGAGTAGGTCCCCTTCCGCGCTTGGGACAACTGCAAGAATCGAGGTCGCTCTTCCGATCTAGGAGGAGATCGGGTAGCTTCAGTGGTCGAGGGACCCAAGGTTGGGGAGGATCTCTTTGTATCTCCTGTGCTCGCGACTGTGTGTTTGGAGTCGCTCAACGCTTCATCTCCTTTACTTTCCTAAGATCTCTTTCCTTTTTCCGCTTCCTATGACCTTCACCACCCGCCATACCTGCACGAAGAAAAGGTTAGTGAGATCACTAAGGTCGTGAGAATTGAGATATAGAAAATACCGATGCCGAGGTTAGAGAGCGGAAGTTCGCGGTCTTGGCCGGTGAGCAGTTGAACAAATTAATGGTGCAAATTCGGCAATACCGAATCCAAACAAGAATACTTTTTAGTGGCAGCCTCACTCTTCGGATCCATCACTATCAAACTTTCCTCTTCGTGGTAATATGGTTCAAGCAAGGGTCCCCGGTACCACCACCGCTGGGAAATCCTCAAAGCGGCTCGGATCTTTGCTCCTCACAATGAAGAAACGATTCTTCCAGCTTCTTAAGAGACGAGGCGATCGGAAAAGAGCTCGCAGCTAGGCTTCACCGAAAGAACCAAAGGGTCATCGCCCTTTCTGAGTTAGCCTGCAGCTTAGCGAACACTTTAGCCGTAGGTCTGATTCCCTTAGCTCGGCATAGACCTCGGAAAGCAACCAAGATCCGCCACGAGTTGGGGTGGATTTGAACAATGGATATTCGGTGAAATTTTAGGACCTCCTTATAGAAATCGGCTAGAGGGAACCTCGATCGCCTTTAATCGTTTCTTCAGACACCATGACCATGTCATCCTCTTCAAAAGAATGATCGACACGAAGATCGCCATGGCACTTGATCACTCATATGAATCAGACAAATGTTGTATTCTTGAACAACGATTGCAGATCGGATTCCCAAGAACCGATGGAAGCTCGCTCATAGGAAGGGTCTCTCCTTGAAGAAGGGCGATACGCCTTAATGGTACGAATTCCCCGACTGAGCAGGACCCTAAGGGGTCCAAGTTGCGCGCTTGGTTCGATCGCCTCTTCTTCATCGACGATGACCAAGAGAACTCAATGGAAGGAGGGCTCGCCGCTCCGACCTTCTGCACCGCTCATTTTCAAGAAAAACAAAGAACTTAAACTAAAAAGAGGATTAAAACCCTTACCGAGTCTAATCGGGCGGAGAAACCGGAGAAAATGAGAGAACTTCAAGCTATGAGCAGGAGATCAAATGAAATGAGAGAACAACTGCTAACCCTCCCTATTTATACTAGTCCGAGCATTTAATGCTCGCGAGGTTCTAGGCACATCGATTGGTGAGACTCGACACTGTTTCGACACTTCTCTCAAATATCCGAATGTTCGTAGATCTTAATTGGAGATCGCATAATAAGTTAAATATTTTGAATAAAGGATCACCAAGTGTCATTCAAGTAAAGAACCAGATCGGATAACCACCTTAGAGATCGGAAAATAATCAATGCAAAAATAATAAGATGATAACTGCAAAATAAAGTCTTTATTTGCAAAAAGATCGGATTACATCATTTGGGCGATCTCGAGGGATCGGATTACAATAAAGGACAGACTACATCATTTGGGCGATCTCTAGAGATCGGATTACACTAACATTGGATCACATCATTTCTGTGATCTCTAGAGACCGTGAAAATCCTATCCGAAGAGGTCGATCTAAGGATCGCTTACAATCGATCCCAAGGATACTCCCAGAGATCCATGGATCGCTTTATAACTAATTCCAAGGATACTCCTGTGTGTTCCAAGGATCGCTTATAATCGATCCCAAGGATATTGCCGACCGGATGCTTCATCCGCTGTCGGAACACCCAATGTGGATCAGGATTGCTGTCGGAACACTCAATGTGATGAGAAGCCGAATGAACTCAGTTGAGCAACTCGAGATCGGTACAACCGAAGGCCGCAATACGGATCGGTCAAATTCAGTTCTCTCACCATCGCCAATTAGGACCATCCAATCACCGGGATCGTAAATTTTCCGTCGAGGAAAAGGGAATTCCATCTAAGAGGATCAAAACCACGCTTGTAGCCTAACTTTCCTAATAAATAGAACCAAGAAACAAGGAGAAAGAGAGAAAATCGAATGAAGGAAATGCCACTATCAACAGGTATATATAGGGAAAATGGGCATTTAATGTCGAAGCGGAAAACGGTTGACGCTCAAAATCGAGATGTAATTAATGCTTGGACCGAATCCGCATCGATCAAGGGATAAAAGAGATCGGAGATAGGAGATCGCATGAGAGATCGGAATGGGAGCTAGGGAGGGATCGGAAGACAAAAAGAATAAGACAAATTCGATAACCGCCGAATCGAGCCGAGGTAGTTAAAGCGTGGCACGAGATCTCCACCGCACGCCTAAGAATCGCCCGCATGTCGACAGTGCCAGGTATGTCATGACATCCTGACATCCCAATCCCCACCGTTGATCTCACTTGTAAGGATGAATCCGAACCCTTGGATCAAGAGAGAAGACGATATACCAGCCTTTTCACTCACTTCGCATCGTTCCTGACAAAGGATTCAAGACCGCTTGATTAAAAGAGGAAAAGGACAAATATTTTGAGAAGCGATCTCACCATTCGCTTTGATTCTCTTTAATTCCCGAACATCCGATCATGTACTTCAAAATCCCGACCCTCCATCTCCTCAAAATGAATCCCGACCCTTCATGGGGAGCACCCGATTCCTATAAATACCGCATGAAAACTGCTCAAGGAGGAGGACTGACGAAAAAAGAAAGGTCATATTATAGCGGAAGAACTCAAAATTTCATTCATTTGTTATTCTCGCTACTTTGAAGTATTGATTGGAAAGACTTTTGAAAATAGTTTTCTGAAGTGTTTCTTCAAAAGGATTTTGAACAATTGAACTCTACATATCCAGCTTGTTAATCATCTGATCACGCCTTCACTTTAAACTCTTTATCATCTCTATTTTCATCCCTTCGTTGGAGCTCAAATCCCACTCTTGTTATCTTGACCTAATCACATCATAGCTAGGCTCCTCCACTCACGGTGAACATCAACTCGTGCTAATCACCATGGTCTTGTTTCTAGTGGCCACCCCACAATTATTCCTACTGCATTCAGCTCCTCCTGTAAGAGCTCACGTCATTGTATTAAGTGTTTATGCTCATTTCTTTCGTAGTCTCTCCGCCCTTTTACGTATGTGATTTTTCTCCAAGTTCATCAGGCAAAGAGACCCGTAAATGTTACTCTCGGGTCATCTCTTTAGTGATTAGTGTGCCTTTTATTAATCTTCGTCATTTCTGAATACAAGCTTTTCTGGTTCCTAGTAGAGTGTAAATGGTCAGGTAAGACGTAGGTAACTGCAACCTAAAGATCTCTCTTAAAGGGAAAATCTGAATAATACATAAGGAAGATAGTCAAAATATTAGGATGACGAAAACGATAGCTTCGCAAAGATGCCATAAAATGGAAGTAAAAGAAGCAGAGTAGATTGGTCATAAATAAATATTGGTAAAATAAATACATGAGAGGTCGGTAAATCAGTCTCATTTTCCCTGCCTAGCCAAGGATATTGATAAGTCCTATCCCCAACCTATTTAAACTTCATGATCCTTATCTCTAGGTTCTTAGGGCACCAAAATTCTGGAGATCGGAAAAATACCTTTCAGGCACCTTTCTAATTTAAAAGAGATCGGAGGAGAGTTCTTATCCGGTCTTAACTCAAATTCTAATAAACATTTAAAAGAGATCGGAGGAGAGTTCTTATCCGGTCTCAACTCAAAATTTTATTAAATAGGATCGGAGGAGAATTCTTATCCTGTTCCCATCTCAAATTTTAATAAATACCTAAAAGAGATCTGAGGAGGACCTCACCCGACCTCCAATTAGAATTTTAATAAATAATCCAGTAGAGATCGGAGGAGAGTTCTTATCCGGTCTCTATTCAAATAAATATTAAGAAGAGATAGGAGGAGAGTTCTTATCCTATTCTCACACCAAATTTCAACCCGTATGCACGATAATCCCAAAACCTGCACAATTCGTAACGCCAACTCACTAAGGTCAGTCTCATTTACTTATGTATCCGGTAATCCTAATTAGTGAAAAATCAAACATTCCTTTTACCAAAAGGATTAACATTCCCACTATAGCCCTTCTAACTAATTTATAAATGACACAAAATTAAATCTACTTACCCTTGTTAAGGGACGAGGTGGGGTGCCTAACACCTTCCCCACCCGTTAATGGACCCCGAACCTAGAATCTCTGTTTTGAAGTGGTTTCATTTTTAATTTAACTCCCTAAATGGTTTTCTTTAGTTTCCTCAAAACTAAGGTGGCGACTCCTCACTTTTCCCACTTCGTGAGTGATCGTCCATGCACCGCAAAACTCGCTATGACATATGCGACTCCATCGGGACTTGTATCCTAACCCCGCCTAGAGGTCCAAAAGTAGGCTTAATTTTTGTCCGATCAAATTATAGTTAGAGGGGCTCACTCGGCAATGTCTTATATGCTAATTATTATTGTCGCTAACTATTTTGTTTTGCCTGCTCTATCTCCTACAAAGGTCTTCATTTCAAAGAAAAAGGAAAAAGGAAAAAATGGAAAATAAAATCCCCGAATCGGGAAGAGGTAAAAGTGTCCCTTCACACACCGAACACTTACACAATGTCCTCACACACTATAGTCCTAACCCGGCTTTCTTACCCTTTTAGGAAAGTAGGAGGGGTCATGTAGCTGCCCGTGGGTTTTACCTCGTTAGTATCCGTGAAGGCTCCTCGCCAAATTGAAACTCGTTCTATCCATTGTGATACTCGTGGAATTTTCCCGACAATATCATGGGGTAGAATGGGGCTCACTGCTCTGAGGGGCAATTTGGGAACCCGTGGCTATTAGAAAATTAGATCCCGAGCTAAACCGTCACAATAGCCGAAAGTCGTAGTAAACCGCCTCATAAGATAGAACCATCCAGATAGGTAGCGCTACTCCAGATCGTGAGTCTCCTATTATAGGACAAAAGGGGACATGTTTACTCTTACCTTACTCTCTTCGATTTCTTTTCGCTCATTTTGTGAGGGTAATCTTGAATTCATCAAACACTTACACATTTTCCTACTTTGATAAATGTGTACGTGTCACTCACAACAAGATGATTCAAGATTACCCTAATTTGTCTTACTAACGAATCTTCCCGCAGCATCACCAAACCGAGGGTCCGTAAAAGGATAGGCATCATTTTTATCATGGCATCCTCGAGTCGCGTAAAAGGTTGTAATGCTAAACTTTGGTCCGAATCGCTCATGTTCCTGCATTCTCCCAAAATGATGCTTTCAAGGCGCCGCTAGCTCGCTACCTTCACCGGATTTGGATGAAATAGAGGTCAAAATGAACAACCTCGAGGGTCCGTCTAGTAGATGGAGGTCGCCCCGATCAGGTCAAGGTACGCTTTGAAGAAAAGTACTAAGGATTGCAACCTTAATGCAAGTCAAGGTCCAAATCCCGCATTAAAAGCCATGTTGTCGGTTTGGAATCCTAAGCACGAGTATTCTCTTTCAATGATATTGACACGTCCCCACTATGGAAGAATATCGTGCATTGCTAGGGATCCCATACTCCTTGCGTAACCTGATCTACTTACACCTCGAGCATAGACAGCACTGAAACGGTTGGCACACATGTTGGGTTTTCCCGTAAGAAGTAAAGTCCAGAGAAACAACAAAGGGAACACGTATGGATGGTATTGGACGCACCTTGAGAAGCGGTTAGATCATCGCCCAAGAGAAACGATGGGATCAAGCTCCGTAGCACTCGCCTTGGGAATCTATGGTCCGATCCTGCTCCCTGGCCATTGGGGATCATCACTAGCAAGCAAGAGAGGTATTTTTGGACAAGAGAAAGGCGGTGGATCAACCCGATACCGCAATCCTTGTCAAACCTTGTTAACCCTAACTTACCGCAGCATAACAGGGAAAGGGTCCATTAAGTGTTGCTCGCTATTATACTCCGACTATCACCACATGTGTCCCGAGGAGACAAAAGGATTGACTTGGTACCTTGACCAGCCTCCCATTGAGAAGATGATCCGTTAGTGATAAGCCCAAGAATGAAAAACAAGGCGGAACGGATTCTCGAAGTTTCAATAGCCATGATTACCGTTGGAGGAAGTCGTGGACGCCAAGCCAACCTGCCTTGATTGGTACAGAGGTATTCACTGTCCCTAATTGGAATAACCGTATACAAATTACACTCCAAATACCGTAACAAGGCGCTTTGGCTCAACACAACTGTGATCAACATTGAAGAATACCACTAGGACACTTCTACCATGAACTCAAGGAAGAAGAAGGGTTGAAAATGGCTCGCAAGTCTTGGGAAAGCATCGCTCGATAGAGAAATCACCCAAAGGCCCAAGTGCCTCTGACGATTATCTTAAATGGAGGACTGACAGGACCGAGAACACTCATCAGAGAATTCAAGGACGACAACCTCGCCAAGACGCCTTATTAGAGGAAGTCGATAATCGCTCGTTGACTCGCTACAAAAGGCAAATACCGAGAACTCACAATTGCAGGAACAAATAAAACAAATTGGAGGACCAACAGCAGAAACTTAAGAGAAGGGTAAGAAAGCTCAAGGAAGAGGCAAGGGCAAAGGATAGGGTTCAAGAGCAAGAGGTACAGTGGGAAAAGAAAGAAACTCTCCAAGCCGAGGTCAAAGAAATGAAAGGGCGTAATAGTAAGCTTCAGAAAGGATGAAGTACCAAGAGGTGCTCGTTGAAGAGTATAAACAGGAAAACAAGAAGAAGAAGCTTGAATTAAAAGAATGTGCACTCCTCATCAACGATATCTTGAAAGAGTGTGCTAAAGAAAGAAAAGAAAAGAAAAACAAGTCGCCTCTATCAAGAACCGAAAGAGAATGTAGACCACCGGAGAGGACAATAGCACAAGGAAAACAAGAATTATTACTGTAATCCGAGTACGCCCGAAAGCATTCGATCCTCGCTGTGCAAGAAGGAAGGTTATATGAGTATCTCAAAAATGTCATCTCATTATAAAGAACCTCCTGCAGCTTAGGCCGATGTAAAAGATACGATGTACAAATTATTCAGCTTAATGAAGTGATTTTTGGACCATTGTTTAGCAAAATTTGTGAATGAATAGTATGACTCGTAGGAACTTCCTCGCTAGGTTATGTGAAAATTGAAATGCGTTGTATGGACCAAGATCATAAATGCGCACTAATCTCGCTATTCACTGGCCGACTATCGAACGATGCCATGATAAAGCCGAGGCAATTATCCTTTTACGATTTCAACTTGGCTCTCAAATGCCATCAGATCCTTCGCCCGCATCAGACTTTTTAGTTTCTCTCAAAAATCCAAATTTTATTTCAGATTTTCTTTTACTCCTCCCAGAAATCAATATTGATTCAAACAAGGCAAGTCCGACTAAGCACACGCTTCAACCCAAGCGAGTGTACTTAACAAGATCTCGAACAAGAAAGATAATGGAAAATCAGAGCAAGTACAGAACCTACAGGTGTCTCCGAATTGAAAGATCACTTTCAAATCATGAGACTAATGAAGGAAATGTCTCGTAACAAACCTACTTGTAACCTAACCCACCATTACCTCCTCCGCCTCCTACAACAAATGATCCTCATCAAGCTTCAACCTCTTTACCTTTCAGCCTCCCATTCCGACCCGACAACATCACTAATCCGGTGAGCATGAATAATGACCCACCTTTCTCCTATTACCCTACTGCCTCAAATGCCGAGCCTCACCCTTCAATCCCGATCCATCCAGCTTTACTTCCACCCTCGCCTCCCTGCTGAGGAGCATATCACACAAAGGGAAGGAGAACATAGGGCGAGAGATAACGAGAAACTATCCGCCCTAGAAGAAAGACTGAGGGCAATAGAGGCTGAACATGTATGGTTCACTGATGTGTCGTCACTAAGATTGGTGCCGATGTGGTGGTACCACCCAAATTCAAGGTTCCGGATTTCGACAAGTACACCGAAACTCTGATCCTCAGATCCACCGCAACCTACATTGCCAAAATGTCCGCTTTAACGGAAGACGATAGACTTCTCATTCACTTCTTTCACGAGCCTCCGAGCAAACTCGAGATGGTGCATACAATTGACAGAGCAAGCTACACTCCCGGAAGGATTTAGCCGATACTTTTCTCAAGCAATATAAATTCAATTGTGATGCGGCACCCACAAGGAGGGACCTCCGTAACCCGTACATGTAAAGACCGGAAAGTTTCAAGCAAGACGCCCAACGATGGAGGGAGAAGGCCGCAGTATATATCCTCCAAAGGACCGACAATGAACTTTGCTCCCTATTCATCGAAACGCTGAAGGCTCCTACTTCAACTTGATGATCGGAAATACCTCCAACAGCCTTCTCGTATATCATCCAAGCCTGAGAGAATCAAGCCAACTGAGAATAGGAAGGCTACAGGAGTTGGCCGAGAACCTCAGAAAGAAAATCGCCAATTTTGGCAAGAAAAAGGAGGGTGATGTACACTCTATCACCCGCGTAATAATTACCCCCAATTTCCCCAAAATAACTACCGCCATATTCCCTCTCATGGCCAAACCATCGCCAACATTCCACCTCCTTTCCCTAATTATCCACAAACACGCCCACAATACGCCCCACCCACAAATTTCCAACCAAGACCACCTCCTCCACCAACTCAACCACGACCACCACAAAATAACCCGAGACCTCCAAGAAATCCCGATCCACCCCTTCCTCCTCTCGCTGAAATATACCGATACCTTGTCGGTATAAACCAAATCGCATCACCCTTTAGACCCAATCCACCGCCATATCCTGTGTGGTATGATGCCACACTGCTGTGAGTATCATGGAGGAGCACAAGGGCATTCAATCGACAATCGCGGGCACTCGAGGGAGAGTGCACGCCTAATCCGAACGGGTGGTTGAAAATCGAGGGGAATGGTTCCTCCCCAATGTCACCTCAAATCCACCGCCCAACCATAATGCGTAGTGGTGTAAATATGATCGAATCTAAGGGAAAGGGATCAACACCAAGTGGATGAGCCGGTTCCATACTTTGAGGAGATTTTTGCTATAGCAATGAGGGAAGGTTATCTTTCCCCTGTGCAACGGATTAGAGGAGAATACGGGTGTCCTTACCATGGAGGGGCAAACATCATGAGTCATGAGATTGTGAGGGGTTCAGCAAGAGGTCCTAACTTATTGTCTTTTAAGGGGTTGAGATGTCGAAGAGGTCAAAACGGAAGGGGAAGTGAACACCACAAGATTCAGCCAAACCGCTTCTACCTCCAAGCCTAATCACCTTCTCACCCCCAAGAGCCTCACCACCGAATGCTTATTCAGACTCCGCCACGCCTCCCCATCACCAACACTCATGCCGTCCCTTGGAACTATAATTTCCAAGTTTTTACTCGTGGAGCGCTGCAAAGACATCCGCTCCTAGCCTCGCCTCACCTCCGCACTACTAAAGCCATGTTTCGCTCCTCACGAGCACTTCAGATGACTTATGCTGGACTCGCCAAAGAACATCGCTTCCCCAAACAAGTCCTCACTTATTATTGCAATAAAACCCTCTCCACCGAGCAAGAAGTCAAGTTTATAACCCAAGTGGGAGGTGTTACTGAACGAGGAAAGAGAAAAGAGAAAAGGGAAAGTAAAGATGGGAGAGTCATCGAGAAACACTAAGAGGAGGTTGAGAAAGCAGGGAAGCAGAGCTGCATGAGCATAGAGAAGATGAAGAATCGTTGCTCCAAATAATGAAGCAGAGTGAGTATGATGTGGTGGAACAGCTTGAGAAAGACACCCGCCTGATTTCACATATCGCTGATTTTGAGTTCTAAGTGCACCGACAAGCCTTGCAGAGAATCCCGGATCAGCCTTTGTCAACCCCGACATTACTCCGGCGCTTTGAGAAGTTAGTGGGACAAATCTGCATCCACTGTAGCCTTTTCTCAAGAGGAGGTAGACCCGCAGCTTAGGCATAATAAAGCTCGCATATAACGGTAAAATGTAAAGGTCAGATAGTGGCCGAGGTCCTCATCGATAACGGATCAGCCCTCAATGTATTGCCTAGCGCTACCTTGGCTAGATTGCCGCTGACCAATCGGACATACGCCAAAGTACTATGGTGGTGAGAGCTTTGACTGAACAAGGAGAGAGGTGCCGGGGACGTTGACTTGCCAATCCAGTCGGTGCATGTACTTTCAATATCACGCTTCAAGTGATGAACATTGAGCCACCTTACACCATGTCGTTAGGGAGGCCTTGGATCCATTCTCACACGTCGCTCCTTCTACTTTGCACCGTAAGATCAAATACATTAAGGACGGCAAAATCATCACTGAAGGGCGAAGAGGCCATACTAGTCACTGCCGCAATCACTCCCTTATGTGGAAGCAAATGAGGAGTCATTGGAAAGTTCTTTCCGTGCCCTTGAATTGCAAGATACTGGGAAGGAGGGGGCCATGGCTATGGTGGCCAAAGTAATGTCAAGAAGCGGTATGAAGAGGGTAAAGGCCTAGGCGCCACTTTACAAGGGATTGTCAGCCTATACCGCCATTCGTAAGATAGGCCGTTGTGGTTTGGGATATGAGGAGGATGCCTCGTGGATGGGCGATTCTCGATGAGAAAATGCTTCGATCGTAGATTTGACCGTAAGATAGGAAAGGTGAAAGTAGTCCCGAGAATCACGGAAATCTTCACTAAACCGGCCATTCAACATCCGCAAGTACGTAAGAATCACCGATGATCCATCCATAGATGTCATCCAACCGATTCCTTGTATGAGGCCCTAACTTCGCCAATGGTCAAGAGCAGGAGCTTGACAACCGACAACGGAGGATATCCCCGCACTCAATCTCGAGTAAAGTACCTCCGTTATCTACACTTGATCACTTTGTCCATGGTGACAAGTGTAATAATCAAATGGACCTTTTCTTATGGCATTAATATTAATGAATTAATAGCGCATTTTTAATTCAATACTCTTTTCTTTCCATCCTTATAACATGTTCTATTCTTTATTCCTTCAGACAATTCATCAATTAACACCTAATAATCCAATAGACTCGTAAATTCCTCCGTTAATTTTGAAATCCCCATAACCGCCATTACTTCAAGTAATTCGAGGAAGACCTTACGTAAGAAAGCAATGAAAAAGATGAACCCTCCTCGTGCCTTGTGAAGACTAAACGCACAATAAACTTAGGCACTAAGAAGTAAAAAGGGAACTTAAGATAGTGGAGAGTGAGGAGTTGGGAGATATGATCGGTCCGCTTAAGGAATTTCTCGACGTGTTCTCTTGGAGCTATGATGACATGGTCGGTTTGGACCTCGATAGTGACGCACAAGATTCCTTTAATTCCGAACGATCCCTGAAGCGTAAACCGAGGAGAATGAATCCCGATACACCGCTTCAAGGTTCGGATGAAGTCAAGAAACAAGATGACGCCGGTTCTTAGAAGTGGTCAAATATCCCCAATGGGTGGCTAACGCCGTCCCGTTGATGAAGAAAGACGGAGAGTCGTGGTGTGTGTTGACTACAGGATCTTAATAAAGCTAGTTTGAAAGACGATTTCCTCTCCCCACATTGATGTGTTAGTTGACAATGCCGCTGGTTTGGGCAGATGTTCGTATTGATGGGGCATCGTGGTACAATCGATCCCAATGGACGAGGAAGACAAGGATAAACCGCTTTATCACCCAATGGGGGTATTCGCTATCGGGTCATGCCCTTCGGGTTGAAGAATGCCGGCTACTTACCAAATACAAGAATGGTCACATTATTCCACGATATGATGCATAAAGAAGTGGAGGTGTATGTGGATGATATGATCATCAAATCCCGGGAGAGGAGAGCCACGCTCAGTGATAAGGAGGGTGTTTGAAAGACTCAGAAATACCAGCTGAAGTCAACCCTCGCTAAGTGCATATTCGAGCTAGATCGGGAAAACTGCTGGGATTCATAGTAAGAGAAAGGGATAGAAGTAGATCCGCATAAGGTTTGAGCTATTCAAGAAATGCCGCCCCAAAAACAGAAAGGGAGGTGCGCAGCTCGGGAAAACTCAACTACATTTCGAGGTTTATTTCTAATCTCACCGCCAAAGCCGAGCCTATTTTCGACATTACTTAAAAACAACTCTACTCAATGGGATTCAGCTTTGTCAAGAGGCTTTTGAGAAAATCAAGCAAGATTCACAAACCCACCAAGATTGGTCCCACTGCGGGTGTAGGCCTCGATCTCGTACATGGCACCAAATGATTCCATGGGATGTGTTTTGGGACAAGATGATGATACCGCCTAAAAGAGAGGGCCATTTATTACCCGAGCAAGGAGTTCAATGATTGTGAGTCAAGGTACTCTTCCTTAGAAAAGACTTGTCGCTGGGCTCGACAAAGAAATCGCCTTAAGCACTACATGTTAAATCACAAAACATGGCTCATCTCCGTGATGGACCCTATCGATATGTATTTGAGAGCCCCTTCGTGCGTGAAGAATAGCCAAGTGGCAGTTATACTCTCCCAATATGATATAGTCTACATGACCCGAAAGCGTGAAAGGTAGCGTGATTGCCGACTCCCAGCGTAAAAACCCTATCCCGGATTATGAAGCTCAATTTTGAGTTCCTGATGAGCATATTAATGAAGTAGATCAAGAAGGGGAACCAGCCAATGTATGGGAAATGTATTTTGACGGAGCGTCAATTTATCCGAACGGAATCGAGCCGCACTAGTATCCCCGCATGAAAGCACTTCCCAATAGCCGCTAAGTTGGGATTTGACCGCACTAACAATGTCGCGAATATGAAGCTTGTGTGATGGGTCTACATGCCGCTATAAAGATGAAAATCGTAAAGTTGGAGGTGTATGGAGACTCGCTCGATAATTTATCGTTAAGGGAGAATGGCAAACCAAGGATCCCAAGCTAATCCCCTATCGAAGCACTTACCGAGATGATCAAGGAATTCAAGAAATCTCTTTCACTCATCCGAGTAGAGACAGAATCAATTTGCGCATGCCTTAGCTACTCCGCTGTTATGGCTCAAATCGAAGAAGGACAGACGCTTCGCACGCTCAAGATTAAGGTAAGGGATGAGCCACCCTATTGTCTCATGATTGAAGAAGAGCCCGACGGAAAGCCTTGGTATCATGACATCCCGGCTCATCAGAGAACCGAGAATTCTTCGGGCAAGCAAGAATGAAAAGAAGATGATTCGAGATTAGCATTAGGTACTTTCCTGGAGAGACCCTATACAAGAGGAGCGCCAACGGCGAATTACTGAGATGCGTAGATGCAAAAGAAGCTAAGAGAATCCTCTTTGAGACGCATGAGGGAAATTGTGCCACTCACGCCAATGGTCACATGATGACGAAGCAAATCATGCGACGGGGGTATTTTTGGACCACAATGGAAAAGGATTGCATCGAGTATTTCCTAAGTGCCACAAGTGTCGATTCGCAGATCCGATAAATATGCCACCTCACAAGTCGCTCAATCTCGCCTCACCGTGGCCTTTGCAATGTGGGGCATAGATGTGATTGGTCCCATCAATCCCAAGGCATCCAATGGGCACAGATTCATCCTTGTAGCCATCGACTATTTCTCCAAGTGGGTCGAGGCGACATCCTATGCTCACATCACGCAGAACACGCTTCTCAAATTCTTCGAAACAATATCATCTCCGCATGGTCTCCAATGAAATTGTCACCGATAACGCCAAGAACTCGAACGGTCCAAGATTCTAAGTCGTGTGATCAATACGTAATCCGACATCTCAATTCCTCCCATACCGTCCCAGATGAATGGAGCTGAAGCCGCGAACAAAACCTCAAGAGAATAATCCGAAAATGACACATATAGGGATTGGCATGATATGCTTCCCTACGCTCTCCACGCATACCGACTTCCGTAAGAACCTCGACCAGGGCAACACCATACTCACCGGTCTACGGATGGAAGTCGATTGCCTATTGAGGTTGAAATCCCGCCCCTAAGAATTTTGAAGGAATCGTGATCGATGAGTCGAATGGATCC